>NW_026963317.1:0-1489137 GCF_036588685.1 Mytilus trossulus | reverse complement strand
CTTATTTCCAGTTAAAATGTTTATATGTTTGGATTAAATTATCCCTAAACTTTAAGTTGAATTCAAGCATACATTTTCACTACTTGCTTATTACACTAGACTTGTGCATCTAATATTGTACTATAAATTCAGTCCTGAAAAAGACCTATTTCCAATATCCGAAAATGTACAAAAAATGTATGGCATTCGATTTTCACACTGAATTTTAGAGAATTTGTGTCCAATTAGACGATGCAAAGGAATATATTTATAAGTTAATATATTTGATAATTTTTTGAGATTTTATATAGACTAGAATACACCCGCAAAATTCTCGGGCATTTAGCATGTTTAGATCGTGAATAATAGTATTTAATCTGTTGAGGGATGCAATTTGTAAAAGTTTTTATGACGGTAGAAATTCAGGAAAGTATCAAAAGTAATTTTTAGACCTCCTTCTTATTTTCAATATTCTTTTTTTTTTATATATGCTAGTTTTATTAATTTTTGCTTTTAACATTATACCATAAAAAGCATGCTATTTACCACCAATTTTAAGTTGAATATCTGGCACGACTATAACAGTGGCCGCCATGGATAATGGATTTGGAATTGATTAGGAGTAGAAAATAGATTTTATTGATAGTATATAGATGATCATAGTTTATTCGGAAATAATCTCGTCCCCACTATTTATGATAATATTGTGACTTTAATTCAAAACTGTACTTAATGGAATTTAAGATCTATGACCTCAATGTCCGTCCGACGACGGAAACAACATCCGGACCCCTTTATTTTCTTTTTACTTTCACAATAAACCAGCCAGAATAGTCATCAGAGAGGATAACAACTGTGACTATGCATGGTATCTATAGGACACAGAGGCATGGTGATTAATTTATTATGGAACGAAGAGAGGAGACACACAAAAAGGTATTCTCATTTAAAAGTATAGATTAATGAGTAACAGAAATTACCAACATCTTACCATAACAACCACTGACACCCGACCCTGCCGAAAAAGATATGCTATCAAAAGCAAACGACAAATAATATAGAAAAAGAGGGTTGAGGATTTCAAAGAAGATCAGGATCTGCTTACAATTCCTCAGCACTAAATTTTTAAAGGTAATCTGGTAGATCATGTTTTTTTTCTATGTTGTGTTGGAATACTGTTGTTTTTCTTTTTGTTTATATTCTGTATCTTGTCATGACATTCTCAGTTTTTTTTTCGGTTATCACTTTTGACTATCTTATAGTATAGACACATAATTTCCCAGGTTACACCATTTTAACTAGCTCTAATCTTTCTTCCTGTTTTGCCTGCGTATTAAAGACCGTCTGTGCTCAAAGTAAAATATATAGAAAAGAAAATAACATGCACAGCGCAGCTACAAACAAGTATTACCACTAGCTTGAACATAGACATGAAATAAAAAGCCCCACATAATTAAAATAATAGGGTAAATTTTAACGTGTTATTGTTGGAAGAGCTGTAGAAAATATTGATACAATTCAGAGACAACACTTCTTACCAGTTCCAAAATGAAATTTAACAATGATATATGGACAAATGTGTCTCTTTCACATATATTAGACTGCAAGAAGTTCAATTTACAGATTTAAAAAGTATGCTCGTGCATGTTCACACTATACATGCTTTATATACAGAAGTGTGCTCCTTACGCAGAAACTGCTCCAACAAGTTTATGAAAAGGAAAGAATAAAAAAACCCACCACGAATTGGTTGATCCATAAGTGGTTTACCATCATGTCGCCTGGTTTATTAGGTACCGATGGTGACCTATTTCCGAACATGATTATTTTTCTGAGCGTGAAATCACATTGTTAGAAAACGTGTTTATCCAGCGTCCATGTGTTTGGTTACGAAGTTTTATTTGTAATTCGGTTCGGACATTGTTTTGTGTTTTATCGTTTGAAGTTGTGATTCTATTTTTTTACATTTTCTATTTGCATGTTAAAGTCAAGATAATTAATCACCCAGCTTATTTGTATAATTTGATTTTAAAGCAATTATGAGCACAGGATGCACTTGTTTTACATAGTTGGGACTTGGAAAAAGGCCGATATAGTAAGAAAGCGTAGTTAATTGCACAATTATTAAATTTATTAATTAATTATAATAATTCGAATGGATAATATATTCACATTTATAAAAATAATATATTATTTTTTCATTTCAAGCTACGTTTACACAATCATACACAAAGAATGCGTGACGGTGTAAATTGCAATTTTTAATTTCTTTATGCATTACTTTTGTAATGATTACAAGCATATTGAATGCCAGACTGCATTTGAATATATAAACCAGTGGGTGTTATATGTAATGAATATTTTAAAGAATTACCCAGAGAGAATTTGATGTTGAATTATTTATAAATTGTTAATGACACGGATCTCCCACGTTTCGTATTTAAAATATTTTAGTGTGAGTTTATTTTGAATTCGAATGATTAAGTATGGTTCACAACATTGTTAGATGAGGTATGAACTGGTTAATTCTGTACGTTCAGATGCTGAGTATACAATGGTATAAAAATAAAGAAAATAAAAAATCGTCATACCTTCACTAAGTTGACTTTTGAAAATATGTTGAGATGAATTGGTTGGTATTTTTGTAGATACCCGTGTCTGCAACTATTCGCCATATTACTGGTGCGGCCATTCTTACATATAAAAGAAATATTTCTCACGGGACATCGGAACTAAAGGTTCAAACTATGAAAAGCAACTCAAGAGAACAGGTACAAATGCTGGATACGAAATTGGTTTGATCAAATTGAAATTTTGCATAGAGCAAAATTAATCTAGGGCACCAAATATTTAATTTTAATACAATCATACGTTTATCAGTAAATCATATGATATAGTTGTTTCCACGTTTAATGATATATATAAAACAAATAAACTAAAAGGCAAACAGAGTTCTCAGCCAGTCATAAGATAATTTTTAAACATTTTAGATCAATGGAAACGTCTGAAAATCAATTAAATTCAATATACCTTTTATTCGGATGATTCCTCAACAAAAGTTACAGCGACACCTAACGAGGAAGTTTCTTGAACCTTTATTTTGTAATGATTTAGGGCACTGTGACAGAAATCTGCAAACCCCAACTAAGTTTAAGTTTTTAATATTAGAAAAGTTAAGGGAGGGGGAAAAACCTTTCAGTAACAAGAAAACACTTAATTTCGTAGTTGCAGCACACAAATGCAATTATACAAATTGAATGCTTTTTTTTGTAAATGAATGTATGGTTGTAAAAGTGTTGATCGTGCGCACTTGTTTTTGTATAAATAATCACTATGTCAAATTATGAAAATAAACTATATACCATACACACGACACAAGAAACGAACCAATTGATCAGATCTTTTATTAGACATCAACCAAACGACAATAATAACCAGTAATATATTAAGGAGAGAGTACAAATTCCAACGATAGATAGCTGTGTATACAACATGTTCATAACTTAAACTTCCAAAACTATAAAATGTACGAATAAATTCATCAAGAATATTTGGCTGGGTTAACTAATTGTATACATATATGTTTATATATTTCAAAATCAGCTTTTCATAAAATTTTACACAGCATTTGAAAATGTTGGATGCTTCAAATAGCTCATTGTACTTACCCTTGAAGATTCAAGGGTTTCAATTTGTTATAAGTCTAGTGTCGGTTGTCGGTATTGGTGTGGACACTATTCAGCTAAATGGATTATTACAACTAACTACATAATCAGCAAATCTAAGAAGGTTAACAAAGTCACATATTAGGGTTCGGGGTCGTCCACCACTTATAGACCTTCATCTACGGCTAATGCAAAAGTTCGTTACTAATCTGTGTTAACTTCATGTATTGGAAAAGTTTATCATGTGTACACTGGTATAGAGAAATCTGGAGGATACACAGAGCTGATTTATATTGTTTCCTCTCATAGAAAAACGAAGCTACTAGCAGTCATCCCGATACAGCATCATGATGTGTATTCAGAAGCTGACTTCTTATATCGGTTTTGTACTGTTTATTTATCATTTTATTACTGGATATATCGTTTGATGGTAGCATCTTCTTAACAGCGTGGTACATTTTTTATATATAGTACGAATGAAGGTACTTTATGTTGGAGCTTTTAAAAGAAAATAACATGTACATCCCATTTACGAATGTAAAATTAAAACTATAAGAATTGTTGTCTGCAACATTCATAATCAAAGATAACAATTGTTTACAACTATTGACTCATTCATTACTTGGAAATTTGTGAATATGAGATACCAATGGTGGGAAATTGGAAAATCTATCTGAAAATGCCTGTACCAAGTCAGGAATATGACAGTTCTTGTCCATTCGTTTTTGATGCGTTTTGTTTTTTGATTTTGCGATGTGATTATGGACTTTCCAAATTGATTTTCCTCTGAGTTCAGTATTTTTGTGATTTTACTTTTTACACCGCCAACCATAACTTTTCAGAATATGCAGTTTATATAAGAGTCCTTTCTGTGCGTGTCGTTTTATTTTCTGCTCAAACAAATTATCCTCGGGAATAAAATAATGTGGACAAAGTTTTCAACGCAGTATATAAGTCTCTCGACACATCTCACAAAGCAATGTATTAGGTTTTCTGGTTGCCAAATTGGTGTTGGTAATTCTTCAGATACCCAGAACATAATTGTTTTTATGAAATAAGAGCAAAGTAAATCTTTGCAATTTCAGTCAACTTCTATCACGTCTTTCAAGAGAATTTTCAAAAGAGCATAGCAAAGAAATTGTGTATGTGCAAATGTATATATAAATGAAAGACGCGGAAAGAAAAACAAAATATAAGTAAAAAATGAAATACCAAAACTTGAACCCTGTTTCAGACAATTATCCGTTAAAAACTGATGATTATGCGTCACTATATGAAACTGACCGATTGATTGCTTCCGTGCTCCAGTGGCAAATATATCACACATATTTAGGACGAGACGAAAGTAGATTTGAAGTAAATCATTGATATATTATTAAGATAAAGAGTTTGCTAGCGGTAAAACGTATGCCGTACTAGAATAAAGTTGAATAAGATCAAAATCTTTTTCTCCAATTTGAATTATGGTATTCCGATGGATGTTTTCCCCCTATCCTATTATGGATCCGCTGATGTTATGAGAGCGTGTCTTATTAGGCAAGGTCTACATCAAGACCAACACCGTTTGTTTTTTTTGCTAAATTATAATTTGTTTTCTTATACATAAGTAAACATCAAATCGTCAGATATTTTCTACGTGTATGTCAGTGTATATTTATATACTACAATGTTTTCCGACTTCAATTTTGTATTTATTACAGTGTCATCTTTTGTTGTACATTGTTTACCAATTAAATGTCGTATTCATTTAAGGTAGATACATGGTATACCGCAATATTGGCTTGTACAATCACAGTACAAAATCGGTGTAGTTATTTGCCCAAGTCTGCAAATTTTGAGACAGATTTGTTATTTAATGATTAGACTGATTATTTATTTATATTACAGAAAAAAACATGATGATTTATTGTATTATCACAAATGTTTATCGGAATATCATTTTGTTTTGTTTTGTTTTAAAAATCAGTTTTTCCAATGAGTCATTTAAGGGCATATAACTCTTTTAGTAAAAACATTATACTGGACTAAAACATGTAATAAAACCTATCTTCTCACTATTTATCTCAAAATGCATAGATTTGTTTTTAGGCACACAAATGTGTTTTTTCATGATCAATCTAACAAATTAAGGCAATATTCAACGACTCATAGCTTGAAAAATAGCGCGGTGACCCACACTTTTTATTTTATATTTGAAAAAAACATAGTGAAATCTTCAGCGCAAAGCTAGTTGCATGATCAATTTTAGTTAACGCTGTATCTTATTTTTTCCAGGAAACCTGGTTTTTTTCATCCTTCTTAAGTTAAACCAAACTTTGAGTTTTCTATCCTGAATGACAAAATCTTGGAAAAGTTAGTTAAAGAATTAATTACAATTTGCCTTCTGATGCAATAATAAATCATTATGCATTTTTTCTCATTGTTCTCTACTGTATTAAAGATAATTTCAATGAAACGAAAACTTAAGTGAATATGGTCTATAATGATCTAGATAATATCTTTTATAATAGACTAAGACGACAAAGATATCTTTTAAGATTTGAGTTTTATATTTGTTAATATTGTGTATGAGTTTTTTGCCGATTCCCGCAGTGCCCTTTCTTTTGGTGAAAGAACCCGCCCTTTCCAGACGGCCATAGCAATTCCAATGGTTATTCCGTTTTGACATTGTTGAGACAACGTTAAATTACGGGAAACAATAGACGACGTTTACGTTTGTTATTACCTTCCCGGAAACTGTTGGATATACACTTAATGTCCGTAGAATCCCTGTTATTCTAGGAAAGAAGTGAAAGCAATGACACGCAACTGAAATTTGATGCATTACCTATAACATGTGTTGCCAAAGTATCACGAAAATTTCCATTCAATACCGTCAACGTATGTTGTTATAAAAGTAAAAGACATCACAAAAACAAGAAACAACTCTAACATTTCATAATGCATTTCATTAATAGTTGTTAACTATATTGAAAAGGAATTTTGGACTCGAAAATGTTGATGTTGATTTTCTATGGTGTACTGTGTTTCTGGTGTGTTGCTAATGGAGTTCGAGCCCCTGTGTATGCTGATGTTGATCTTGGTAAAGGCATTGGAGACGAACTTGCTGGCTTCCGAGAGAGCATTGCGTCAATGAAGTCTGATATTGAATCTTTAAAGTACAGAAAAAAGAAAGGTAAGTAAAATAAAGGGTACCTGTTGTGGAAAAAGAAATGCTTACCACTTTCTGAGCATCTGGAGAGTTGCTCTATTTGTACCTTTCAATAACTTACCTACGACTTTAAAATATATTAATTGATGCCTTGATATCATTGCAACTCTAGCAGAAAAGCCTTTTCATAACCCATCTAACATTGGTGTCAGTATTGTATTAAGTAGTTCCGGGAAATGGTGTACATCTAGTTTATTTCCACGTTCAAACAGTGAGAATAGATAGTTTGCCCCTGAAAAAATGTTTACAAAAGTATATGCATTATAGGTAAAAAAACATTTACCATTCCCATGATCGAATCTTGTCTTCCATTTCCTCGTTATATATAATAAAAACCACACATACTATTTCCTTTTTTGCATTGTTAAAATGCAATAAATCGTACAATCATATATGCATAGCAATTAAAAAATGAATACTGATATTAATACAAATAAACTCAGCATAGATACCAGGACTAAATTTAGTATAAACGACAGACAACTTATACATATAACTATCTACATCTTTGGGCTGAATAGAACAAAGTGCCGTGTCTCTTTTTATGATTAGTTGTTTCTTGTAGTTTCCATGGTAGCATGTATGAAGGGACCATTCGCGGCTAGGGGCGCTGGATCAGTGATACAGATACTTGACATAAAAACAATATATGGTATCACACCGTCATCTCAGTATAGAAACGGGATCTTTACTTGTAAGGATCGTGGCCTGTACATGGTATTTGCTACTGTTACTTCTGCTATCCACACTTCGTTCAAATTAATGAGAAATAAAACGTCAGTATCAAGGGGATATATTGGAGGTTATAGTGGACACTGGAGCTCTGGATCTTCTATAGCATTCGTACAATTGGACGAAAAAGACCAGATTTCAATACAAGCTGATAAACAAATGACGATCGGGGACCGTTCATGTTTTGGAGTGATAAAGATTGATTAAAAATCTATAACTTTACTGTTTTTGAGTTTATATTGTTTATCATTAATTATTAGTTTATTTTCTAATTGATTTACAGGTAGAAAATTCAATTCTTGAGTAGGAAAAAACACATAAAAACTCATCTCTAATTGGTTCAGTGGTTGCCCTTTGTTTCTGTGTAACATATTGTTTTTCGTTTATTATTTTGTACATAATTTAGGCCGCTATTTTCCCCGTTTGAATTCTGTTACATGTGTCATTTCGAGCCCTATTAAAGCTGACTATGCGGCATTAACTTTACTCTTTGTTGATGACCGTACAGTGACCTAAGTTCTATGTCATCTGGTTTCTTGTGGAGATTTGTTTCAATGACAAATTGACCACATAACTGTAAGAAATGTTTTCGCTTGTGTGATTCGTTTCAGAGTAAAGATTTCCAAATTGTTGATGCTTTGTGTATAATGTTTTACCTTGTAGCCATGTTTTGTATCAATATTGTTTTTTTTTTTATCTTTAGCTGTTGTATTATTCCTCGGTAGCAGAAATCCATGCTCATTTTGTCATTCCTTTCAATTTAATAAATATTGGCGAAAATATTCAACTAATGCTATGGTGTCCTCTTTTCACCAAAAAAAATGCAGCATTGAAATTTCGAGGAAGAATAACTGGTAAATTTTACATTCACTAACTGTTGATGTTGTGTTTCTGTTGTGTCGTAGTTCTCTTTTATATTATTTGATGTGTTTCCCTCAGTTTTAGTTTGTAACTCGGATCTGTTTTAATCAATCTATTTATGAATTCCGAACACCGGTTTACTACTGTTGCCTTTATTTACAAATTTGTGAACTGATTTCACATGATTGTGTCTCATCACGCTATCTATATATCAAGGGTTAACCGTTTGAATGGTTTTACACTAGTAATTTTGGGGCCCTTTATAGCTTATTGTTCGGTGTGAGCCAAGGCTCCGTGATGAAGGCCGTACTTTAACCTATAATGGATTACTTTTAAAATTGTTATTTGGATGGAGAGTTGTCTCATTAGCACTCACACCACATCTTCCTATATCTATTATGATAGTCATCTGTAACTCTTTTACCGGTTGTGAAGTTTTATCATTGGGTGTGGCTTCGCAGTGGATGATTCATGCATCGCAGGACACGTTTACCCTGCCGTGCCTCGTTTTTCTTAAGTTTTGTTTTTACCTTGATTTGTCAATGTACTAGATATGAGCATCGGTGAACTACTGTTCTCTTATTAGATAATGGCACTTGACGGTGCTCCATTTTATAGACCCAATTTGTCTAACTGTGTATTTATTATTGGAAAGTAAACTTTTAAAAACGATATTATGCGATAATTTCTTATCAAAACAATGTTTGGTTCAGTGTGCATAGAAATAACTAATGATAATAACTCTTTAAAAAGGCGCCATAGGCAAAATGTCGAGATAAGCTTTTGAAAGTCACTTGCATATTATAATAGAATATGGCCATTGACAAGCAACGTATGACAAACGAAGTTTTTCACTGTCACTCAATTACTATGAAGTTTCTATCCCAGGAATAATGCCGATTTACTAAACACAAATTAAACAGTAACATTATAATATGCGATGGAAATTGGTCCTTTAAATTAGTCCTATCAAAGGTTCCATGCTTATAATGTAATACGCCGGACGCGCGTTTTGTCTACATAAGAGTCATCAGTGATGTTCATATCAAAACATTTAAAAAACCAAACATATAAAGATTATGCACGGAAATCCAAAATTTTGTGAGAAAAAAACCTACATGAAAAATTGTAAGATAAAATGTAAAACCGAACTAGTTTTCTTGCTACACATCAAATAAGGAAAATTTACAACACTTTCTATAACAACATTATCTCCACTACTAGCTGAGTTATTTCTTAATTGTCAAAGTTAAAAACGAATCCAACACATATATGTTTTTTTTAAAGAAATATCAACCGTAAATATTGTAAAACAATTATTTGCTTTATATTTACATCAAAAGTCTAACACCTGATTAAAAAACTACTCTCAAAATTTGCACATTTTATTAAAGATTATTATTAGACAAACTGTTATATGCTACTTCAAAATCCATGATGAAAGTATATATCCAAGCCAAATGAAACATAAAAAATCAATAAGCAACTAAATTTCTAATGCATATATTATAAGGAATCATATTTAAAAAAAAAGCTTTCAAATGTCTGCTATAAACATGAACTTTGCGCCGTTATAGAACTTCAATTAAATCAAAAGACATGTTAAAATTCGGATGTATTCTTGTTGACAATGTGATTAATAAGATAAGAGGCAAAAGGTACCAAAAGGGACAACACCTTGGCGAAAAAAGAAAAAAAAGAACAGTCTAAAAAACAATGAAAAATCAAAAACTAATGAAAACGAACCCCACCAAAAATCCGGGTTGATATCAGGTGCTTATTACGGGTAAACAGATCATCCTCTTTATGTGACAGAAGGTCACAAATTTTTTACATATTACTTCAACACGAAAACACGTTGTCAACTTTATGCGAGACGAAACTGCTATATGCAATTAAATCCCATTGTATTATATATTGTGAATGCTCTTTGTATCTAAACTTCATAAAAGAAAGCTCTCACTTAATAATAAAGGATTGTTACACATAACCTTGATATCATGCTGATATCTACCATAAAATGTAACTTCTTATTTAGTAACTTACTTCACTTAATCTATCAAATTGCTTATATCATCCACATTTGACAAGTGTTCCTAGTAGATATGTGTCGTCTGTTAAATCAAACAAAAACTAACAAGAACCTGACACGTAAAGTTGACAAATCACTTGTATGTTATGACCTTTGTGTATTACCAACAGTTCACATAAATACTGATTTATTTTGTAAATTGCTGTCTTATCCTTACTATATATTATGATGATTAAACCTTGAACCCAATTTGACACTGTTAACATTAACCTTCAAGTGTCGAGATTTAACAAATGTCACGTTCAGATCATGAAATAATAAAACTACCAGTTGATGGCATGAAAATTTGTGACGTTATCCAATCAAAATGAACGTTACAACGACGATGCATTAGAATTTTGTTCATGACTGCTATCGATTCCGAAAACATGTGTCAAGGAAATAAGCCGTACGCTTATGAACACAGTAAAATATTTTGCATGTGTAAAAAAACCACCTGAGACTTTTTTAATGTCATGTTTAGAATATGTTTAATACAGCAAGGCGAAAGAAACCAAAGTGTAATCTCAACCCTATAAGTCTAAAATAAACTGATAAGCTCATGGTAAAAAGTAAAACAAAAAAGTAAAAAAATACTCCGACGAAAATTTAAAAGAAAGTTCATACCAAATGACAAATATAAAAGATTAAACACACTAAACAAATGGAAAATTAATGTCATATTCCTGACTTTGTACAGCCATTTCCTGCTGTAGACATTAGTGGACCAAATCTGTTTTTTTAACTATGTAATCCTTGAACTTCGACCAAAATACAACAAATAGGTAAAACACATGATAGAAAATAAAGATTTGTTTATATAAATTCCACCATAAACAACCGAGAATGATCATATGTGCTCCAAAAGCTATTTATTAAATTCAATGTCAGTTAGTGCATACAAGCATAAAATTTGATAGTATGCCATCTCAATACTTTATCTAATCTTAAGAAATCATAAAGTTTCAAATGTTTGTTATGCTACCGATTAAGACGAATCTTCTTTTCAATAAAACAAAATGACAGGTTTAATTTTGTTTGAAAATACTTACTGATTGATTACGGCAAAACATGAACTGTCTATGACACTCTTGAAACAAACAAATTGATTTTTGAACTCAACAATGTTGCATCGATCTTAATTGATTCTAGAAGTCAAAAGGAATTAGAGCATACAATAAATGACTGACATCAAAATAATTTACTGTCTGTTTTTCTGGTCTTTAAATTCTAATTATGTTTGTTATTGTCCTTGCATTACATATTGTTTTTCCATTTACGATGTTGTTGTATGACATCTGCGATGAAGTAAATCACTTGTTTTTGAGTCTGTGAAGTCATGATTTCACATAAATAAGGCTGCTTTCTTTGACTAGCTGTGATACAATTTTTTTGGTTTGTTTATATTTCTGATTTGTTATTCTATTTCTTTGATTTATGTTTTTATCTCACTGGAATTTTCGTTGTGTGTTACTTTGTGAATTATTCATAAATAGGATAAGGCCACTTTTCGAGATTCAAAATAGTTACATGTATAACTGAACTCAGAGGAAAATCAATACGGAAAGTCCATAATCACATGGCAAAATCAAATAACAAAACGCATCAAAAACAAATAAACAAGAACTGTCACATTCCTGACTTGGTACAGGTATTTTCAAATGTAGAAAATGGTGGATTAAACCTGGTTCTATAGCGCTAACCCTCTTTCTTTAATAACCGCTCATCAAATTCCGTTTTATTTACATGATGCGTTAAATAAACAGTCACAATTAATAAAATAGTCAAAATACATAAGATCCTTGAAATATAATTTGTGCCTTACATTTCAATGTGCTTCTCTTATTTAGGAAACTTTATTGGAGGCTGTCTTGTGTCATCACTTAAAACTTTTTTTTTTTGAAAGACAGACAAAACAATAAAAAAACAACCACCAAAACATTAAAAGACAATAAACATTCCAAAAAGACAAATAACCTTCCACAAAACTTCAGGTGTTTGGAGACAGAAAAGTACACGTCTTTTATCTTAATCTGTTTTATGATAACAATAAGACATAAGGTTCAGCTGTGACGTTCATATCAAAATAGTTTTAAAGTATTTAGAATAATTTATATTTTGAATAGAATTTTCGAAGATGATATCGGATATCTTCATCATGTCATAACTGCAATATCCTTCCGTTTTCACGAATGAAACCTACTGAATTAGACTATTTACCGGATTGTAGTACAATAAGCAACACAACGGGTGCCACATGTAGATCAGGATCTGCTTACCCTTCCGGAGCACCTGAGATCACTTCCTGTTTTGGTGGAGTTCGTGTTTCTTAGTCTTTAGTTTTCTATGTTGTGTCTTGCAAACTATTTGTCTGTTTGTTTTTTTATTTTTAGCCATGACGTTGTCAGTTTATTTTCAATCTATGAGTTTCACTGTCCCGCTGGTATCTTTTGTTCCTCCTTTTAAAAAGATTTGATACACAAATCATTGCAGAAACTATTCTTTAAATACTGTTTACAGAAGAAAAACAAATATTGAGGTGCAGTCGGATTTTGGGACGGGTCATATTTTCGTGGCAACTGATATTTTGTTGAAGATTGACAATAAATTTTCAGTTGCAATCATTTGTTAAATGTTACAGTTTACTTAAAATGGTAACAAGGCCGTCAATATCATAATTCTTATACTGCAATGGCAATACTGTGCAATGTAGCGTAATACTTTATTCTCTAAATACAAGTTCACAGAAAAACATACAATATAAATACAGATAAAATAGCTGAGGTAAACAGTACGATATTGTAAAAGTACAAAATTATGATGGCATATATGTTATGAACATGTTTAACCAAAGGTTACCTTTTAATGACATATTTGTACTCTTTTGATGACTTATGTGGACTCTTACTGCCAACTTATGTATTTCCCTGTATAGAATGACAAGCGACAGTTTACATTTATCAAATTCCCAAAAGATACTGGTCGTTTGGAAAACTAACACAATCAAACCCAACCCGTTAATGCATAAAGCAAAGTTTAATTAAGACGTTTGTTTTATTACCCTGGCTAACGAGGTATCTGTTTACTGAATGGTGTTGTGAATTGCAATCAAACCTTAAGAATCAATCCCAGAAGTTAATCTAGAAACGCATATACCACTGCTAGTATTTACCTTTAAATGCTACTGGAGACTACAAAGAGGTCATCTGTAGAAAATACCCATAGTACAAAAATTATGTTTTGTTCATTAGTCACGAATGATTATCATACACAATGCATCTTATCTGTCTTATCCTACTTATAAGGCGTGTTTCCTTATTTTACTTCAAAACAAAATGTCAGTACTAACAGCTTGCAAAGGTACCACCAAGCTTACAATCTGATACGCCAGACTCGCGTTTCGACTACATAAAACTCATTAATGAAGCTTATATCAAAATAGTTGCAGAGCTAAATAGGTAAAAACCTAAAGATCATTGAGGACCCAGAGGATGTGCCCAAGACAACTAAGGTAATTTATGCCTTTGACAAAAAAATCCTTATTATTTCAAAAGATTCATTCTTCTGCAAACATTAAATCTAAAAAAGTGACCATATAAATGACATATTGACATCCGAATACCAAACATTGACAACCCGAATGCCTTTTTCGCAGGAGTCGGAACCGTAGTTTCCAAAAATACGTTAGATTATAAAAAAAAATAAATACAAAGAACAGTTGCATAGATTTCTAAACAGTAAATAGATCAGACAAAGATGAAAAAAGTATTCAGTGGACGTCGGGTCCTACAAAAGATCAGCTTGCAATGATGCAATGGACTGACAGTCCCCAATCCACACTTTTAGTTAAACTGGAATATAGTTATGAGATTACACATAGATAAATATCGCAAACGTTGCAGCATGAAATGATAAGAAATGGTAATAATCACTCTTAACTAAATTCATCACTAAAGCAATTGTATTTTTTGTAGTTTTCTTATTACCATTGTTTTGTAAGTTTTTTCACGCTATCTCGATGTTTTCAATCGGGTTCAGTTGAATGTGTGATTTCAAAAATCATATGGAAAACATGCGCCATATATGACTGAGGATATGATTGTAGCCACATTCTTGTAATAATATCCTTGCTTAGATTGGTAATCTTAATTATTATAGACTTAATCTGATAATGAACTACGTACTCGTCAAGAGAACATACTTTTGACAAGATTGTACGATGGTTTTGAGTTAATTAGTTTTTAATTTTTAGGTTTCAGTGAATTGTTGTTTTTCTTTTTCCATGGTATTGTCGTTTTGTTTGACTGTAGATGTTTTTCTCCTCTTGTATCAATTTTTTTTTTAATTTGTTCCTAACAACCCCCTAATACATCGTATAGCTTTGGGCGCAGTTCATGTTGTGGACAATTTATGTATTAAAGGTTTATCGACTTTAAAAAAATGTTTTATACTATCACTGCCTTATATTTTGACTCCCGTGGTTTCTGACTTTTTTCAGACATATATGTCCACCGATAAAATGATTGCTATTGTAAAACGATATCTATGATGTTAATAACTTAACAATCAGAGCTGCGACATTCGAATAATAGTTTTATTTCTGTTTAAAATTTTCCAGCTGATAAATTTCACATTTGTTCCATAACTTTGAGATTTGAAATTACTAGCGAAAGAAAACTTCACTGACTTAGAAATATCGATAGGTCATTTCTCTTTGAAATTAGTATGTCATTCATAATTCTTTAATAGTACTCTTAAATATTCATCGGATGATTATCAATTTGACAGAACAGCCTATAAGTGTTATAGGCTATAAATATCACTGATTATGGAAAACCAGGATTTCTCAATAAAAGTAAACATACAACACATCCAGACTAGCGCACTGCAAACAAAGCGAAAACAATAATTAAGATTATTTACAGATACTTGCAAAATAATATCATTGTCCTGAACATGCACTTTGTAGGGCGTTGATGCTTTACCTGATCAAAAGTTTAATCACAAATACAATACAGATTTTTAGTGATTTCTGTTCACCTCTTTCATCTCTGTTTCAATGGATTTTAAACATTTAAAAGCATTATTGGGTATTGATAACGTAACTGAGTTAAGCAAATACAAGTTGGATTTAACATGTTTGATTTGAAAATATTAAGTGCACAATTAATTGTCTATTGTCAAGACAATCAGTAATTTAATAAACAGGCTTTTCGTGCAGAATAACAACAAAATGCTGATGTTTGGTTGATAAAATCTTAATGAATGTACCAGGTTATACATGATATAGTTATATCATATTCTAATGCAATTATTTTGTAACAATTGTTCTGATTGGATGACAGCAAGCGTAAAATTCTCTATCTCCTTGTCTGTAACTAAGGAAGCCGACATTTTGTATTTCTGAATACATTGACATGTTATTTGTACAATAATTAACAAAAAACTCATTTGTTGCGCCTAAAAATCTTCTTTTTATCGAATTTTATTACATTCTGAAGCGGCACAGAAGCCAGAAAACGCCCGGTGTTTATGTTTGACGCCGGAAACATACCTATGACGTCACCTAGTGAAGGGACCAAAGAAGATAACATTTTTTGGCGGAATTTTCTTTTATGAAGATTTTACACTGAAGTAATGATTGAAATTTCATTTTAAACTTGTTTTGCATTAGAATAGATATAACTGTATTGTATTTGAAGCTTTTCGGACGTCCATCGGTAGTTTTACTGTCGCAAATACCCGTTTACCTGTCTCCGCTCCGCGTCGCCAGGTAAACTAAATTTGCGACAGTAAAACTACCGATGGACGTCCTACAAGCTTCAAATACAATATAGTTATCTCTTAATTTGAATGTTGTCATCCTTTTACAGCTTATCATTTGCTATTACAAACGGTAGACTTATATGAAAACGAGAAAATAAAACTCATGTTAAGTCCTAATCGACAAGCGTCACAAGTCAAGGTACATCTGCAAAAACTTCGGAGCACCTGGATTTCCCTCCAAATGGTTGAATAGGTCAAGCTCCGGTTTTTTTTTAGATTTGTGTAAACTATTGTTTATTTATTACCTTAAGCTCCAACTTCATGATCATACTTCATTGATTTTTAATCAGCCTTCCTACATATTTTCACTGCAAAAGTCATACCATAGCCATTGGCATCATTATTATGTGTGTGAGATAATTTCGTAACTGCTTCCCATTTAATCCTTTTGATCACAATCACAATTAACTCAAAATCGGCTTTTACCACAGGGTACCACTACGATTGTTCCATAACAAATGTCGGATTACACGATGAATTCATCCATCCAGAGCACCTATTATCACTTCCAGTTTTGATTTCGCTTTAGTATACAACATTTACTTTGGTGTCAAGTATTCAATGGACTTTTTTTCATACTTCATAATCGGTCCTGTTGGGTAATAACGATCCATTTCCAGAAAAAAAGGCAGCTGAATAATTCGTATTACTAGTTTTCATAATTCATGATGATACCAGAACACACATAATATATGTCTTAAAACAGATTGTAATGACAAAGAAACTGAATTGCTACTTTTCTTTGGTATCTGATATCCGGTTTCGGAAAAAAAAAGATACCATTCAACGCATATGTCAAATAAGTAGCGGAAAACAACGAATAGATGACATCAAACAATCAACAAACAAACAAAATATTACCTATTAAAGTTTATGCGACAAACATGTCGGAGGAACTGAGATGATATTAAATGGCAAACAATTTTTCAGGAACTTGAGGCACCTGTGAAATATTATCTCAGTTACTTTCGTATTACAACATGTTCCTATATTTAATAAGAAACTTAAATTTTGGCGTCTGCTAAAACTAAGAAATTTACAATTGTGTTAAAAGAAGAAAAGAAATGGTTATGGAATTAAAATAAAAACATGCTTTGCGTCAACTAATATAAAACATTGTTTAATGAATGAATACATGAGGGATTTGGATTTCCTTTAAACGTCAAACATTGTATCTGCTATATTGTGGTCAATTTAATGGATTAAACCTTGTAAACGACTCACTCATTTAAGTAAAACAAAACTACTGAGACCAAACTAGTATTATCTAAAGTCAATCTTTAAAATAAGATCGGTAAACAGGAGCTATCATATTTTTAAAATACGTATACTCTCATAGTGTTTTTAAAGATATATTTTTAGCTTTAGGGCTTCAAAACTGTTTATTTCATTGTTATCTATGGTCACCATGCACTATGTCCTTTTATAGCATTCATGTAACTGACAATTATCTACTGTATCTTAATGCGACAGAGCAGCCTACCAGTGTTAACAGTAATAAATGTCACAGATAATGATACAACAAGCATTTCCAATAAAAGTAAACATCAAACCCATCCAGACTAGTACACTGCAAACAAAATGAAAAATATTCAATTAAGATTATTTACTGATACTTGCAAAACAGTACAGTTTTACTGTCCTAAACATGCACTTTTCAGGACACTAATGAGTTACCTGATCTTAAGTTTAATCACAAATGCAATAAGGTGCATTTGTGAACTTTGATTAACTCTTTCGTTGTCAGGATGCAATCTCAATTCAATCTGTTGAAGACATCAAAAAGAATTATTACGTAATGTTAACTTTACTGATTTTAAACAAATACAAGTTCACTTTTACATGTTTGTTTTTAGCAGATTAAGTACGCAATTGATTACTATATAGCTATTACAGGTACCAGGATTATGATATAATTCGCCAGACGCGCTTTTCGTCAACATAAGACTCATCAGTGACGCTGAGATCAAAATAGTTAAAGCCATACAAGTACAAATTCGAAGAGCAATGGGGACCAACATTTCAAAGAGGTTGTGCCAAATACGACTAGGGCAATATATTCCAGGGATAAGAAAATCCTTAGTTTTTCGAAAAAGTCAGTCGTTTAATGCATTTGATGCACCAGAGTTTTGTACAGAACAAAAACAAATCCTGATGTTTGGTTAATAAGTTAAAATGAATGTACCAGGTTGTGCATGACATTTATATAATACATGTAATAGTTATATGATATTTGAATATTGCGTTCGTTTTTCCTTTTGAATTTTCCTCGGAGTTCAGTATTTTTGTGTTTTTACTTTTTTTTTTATAGTTGCAATCGAGATTTGCAATCGGTAGTAAATATGAAAACGAGAAAATAAAAACCGTCATATAAAGCCACAACCTGCAAGAGCGTCACTATGTTATGTATAAATGCGAACAGTTTGGGATTGATCAGTCTCAGGTTTAATGTGTAGAGTTTTGTGAACTGTTGTTTGTTTATAAGCTACAATGCACGCTCTAACTTGCAATTAGAACTTTTTTCATTATTAAACCGTTAAGCACATTAAGACACACACACATATCATAACATGTTGTATGGTTTTCATTGCAAGCTATATTCATACTCTGAAACAAGATATTATCTCCAGTAAGAGATAATGTTTCAACGCTCTCCATTTTCGCATTTGATTTAGCATCGCATCTCATCTAAATATCTGAACAATTACTTGCTTTGATAGAAATATCTCGCCACAGCGATTAACAACTTATTTACCTGACACTTCATTAGTTTTATTGACATTCTCAGATATTCTATCAAAAACTTCTCATACAATAAATGATAATCTTAAAACTTGTCAATTTTCGTTGGATTGATAGTGGTCATAAAGATTTGACCTGATACATAGATATGGTCAGATATATAATCCCGTTTCTTTGCATTTCATAGAACCTTTTTTTGTATTTAAGGCAACCATCGTTTTCTTCTGTAAAACATATTTAACTGTAAAATATTTTTGTGGCTAAATCAGCCTTTGATTAATATCATAAGCCTTGTACCTTTGATAAATAATTGCTTGTGTATGTTCATAATATACGGACGTCATTCACAAGAGTGAATTGCCCAATCAGAAGAGGAAGTATTAAAGATAACACTTTTTTGGGTATATTTTATGCACATCATCACGAATCGGGGCGAATCGGTTGATCTATAGACACGATGTGTCTGTGTCTAATTACCTAATGACAGTTTACCAAGTCTTAGATTGTGATTAACATCTATGTCGTCTGTCTGCTGAGTACCGAACGAGACATATTACCAAACCACATGTGTACTGTACACTGCATATATAATTCAAAATACACAGTAGGAATCTCTAAAATCAGAAGTCATCTGTTGTATGTAAATGAAACACATTTTTATAGCTATAGATGACACATATAAGGGTACATCTTGATTTATTTAAACAATAAACTTTGCAAATGATAGATAACAAAAACATTTACAATTGAGATTATTTACAGATAATGGCATGACATGTTTTTTTACAACACTCAATGTTCTTGCACAAGCAAAATTAGTGTTTGCACTTAATTACGTTTTTATCGATTTTAGATTTTAATGTAATTTTTGCATGATAAACACTTGTACCGACTGCCCGCATTTAATTCAATAAATACTGTTAAATTTTGCAAAAAGTAAACTAGTCTAAATATTAGTCAACTGCATGCAACTTTTTAAGGCATATAAATTGATAAAGAGCAACTGTATGTTACAAAGTTTTGTTGTAACACTCAGACAAAAGCTATATGTAAATTGCTAGAAACACATTTTAGAATATCAATATTCGTAACCTCCATTGAATATTATATGCTCCAACGTCTTTCTGGTACGAGTATGGAAATGACAAGTGTTAAATAATAAGAAATAAAAGGATTGAAATTCTGTACGCCAGACCCGCATTTCGTCTACAAAACACTCATTCGTGAAGAAAAAACAATCAATAACGTTCCTATGTCTGTCTTAAGAGATGTCCAATTTTATATTCCATGTTTCCATCCGTGGCAACACCACAACTTGAGGAGCATACCTTTAGCATTCATGTGAAACACTTTTAAAAATTAAATAAGTTCTCAATAAATATACCAGTGATTAGGGGAATATTTCGTAGCCTAGATCCCAGATTGTGCGAAAAAAATGGACCTAAATAGGTCTGTATATACATTTTGCCTAGATCTTTTTTTTACCAAAAAAACCTCGTAGTAATATCATTTTACAAGCTAGTTTAAACTTATGTAGACATAATTTAATACACTCATGCGACTGTCATACACATGAGAGGTTTCGTGCTATAAAACCAAGTTCAATCCACCGTTTTCTACATTTGAAAATTCCTGTACCAAGGCAGGAACATGACAGTTGTTGACATTCGATTGAAGTGTTATATCATTTGATTTTTAAATTTTATAAGAACCTTTGATTTTCAATTTTCCTCGAAGTTCAGTATTTTTTGAGATTTCACTTTTCACTGGGTTGATAGATCAGTGAAAATGTTAATTCTTTTATATCGGGATACAATTTCTGAGAGCGTTGGTCAATAATCCAATTATGGCTATTCAATTTCTGTATCTGTTAAATTTACATGAAAATCATAAACTTATTGTATTAAATGCATTGTCACCCCGAACTCGATTCTTTTATTGTGATATCTTCGTACAACCATTGATAAATAAACATATTAATAAAGAATACTTGATTGCCGAAAGCCATTCTATACTTTTTATTGTTATTTTTGTATATCATACAACAACGAATTTGTTTCAACTGTTGTAGCCAAAACACCGTTTTATTTTCATATTTTTTTTTAAAACATCCCGTTTAGCCAAACCAACGCTTTTTTTAACGAATGTAGGTTTACCTCCAGATGGGCGCGGTCGAAGTGACTCATCGGGGTTAATGATATGTTCAAAAACTATGTACTTATCATTTTATTCAAATTCATTGAATGATAACGATCATTATCGCTATTTTGTGCATTTTTCCTTTGATCTTTTTTTGTGATAATTTTCATATCATGCTTTTCGCCTGAGATGGAAAAATTATCGCTAGAAACTAAGGAGGCCATGTGGCGTTGCTAACGAAATTGATATTGAAATTGACAATGTCGTCATATGTAAAATAGCGAAAAACAGATTATCAATGTTCATCTCAACTCGATTGCTTTTCTCACTTTCGCTGTACCAGCTCAAGCGAGAAAATCCATCTCGTTGAGATAATCAACGATAATCTATAATTATACTTTGCAAACTAACAGACAAGACGGAACTCGCGTACATACACAAAGTGTTTTGAAAGAGTAGATATGCATAACAAGAACAAACTATTGCTTGCTGTTTAAAAATTCATATATATAAGATAAGGTACGTTGGTAAGTTAGTCTTGTGGGTTTTTTTTTGTTTTTTTTTAATTTTAGTTAATTTATATCGTTTGGAATTTAGTATGACGCCCATTTTAATGAACTAGTACACATTTGTGTTGAGGGATAATCGAAGATCGCCTCCGGGTGCTAGATATTCTTGCTGTGTTGAAGACCAATTGATGGTCTTTGTCTTTCTCTATTGCTAGTGATATGAAGTCCTAATTTTCCGACTCCTTTTTAATTGAACAATTTTGAAGACTTAAGTTAAGAGTTAACAGAACAAAACATTGAAAGTTTTTTCCAATCCTTTTACTCGCCGCTTTTGGGCTATTTCGTGGTGGCCAGTTTTTATTGGTTGATAAAGCTGGAGTTAACCGCCGATCTTCAAAAGAAAAACAAAAAATCCAAGTCAATTAAGAATTGGGTTAAGTTCACCCACGAGAGCGGGGTTCGAAGTCACATCCTCAGTGTTGATTAGCTAGTAACTACTTAGACCACTTGGCCACCGAGGCCCCCGATTCTATAGAAGAATGAGAAGTAAGGTTGCAGTTTAACTATAACAAGACAATTGATGTGGTCAAAATCAGTGCATTTTACTTGAACATCTTTGTTTTCTGTCTTCACTTTGATCTGTTTTAAAACTTATAACCTTCTGGTGCGCTTTAAACATATATTTTAGTGTTGTCAGCGGTTAACCGTTTCAACGACCGAATATCGAATACCAAAAACGATAACCGGTTAACCGGACTTTTTTTCAATTTTAATAGATTTCATATAAATATGTATTGAATTATTAAATAGCTATGTTTTTTAAATGGTCGTTGTGATAATTGATTTGACGGACCAATTGTCCAGTATATTGAACTGTCTGTCAGCTCGGAGCAAGATCGTACAGAAACATAATTAGTAACATTTGCTTTAATAGTAACTTTAAATCAGTGATACGATTGAATTTTTCGATTTACTTTATTATTTCATTTTTGATCTTATAATGTGAAGACCTACATCTGAATGTGCAATCTCCGTCGTGCAAGTCTTTGTCATACTTTAAACGAAATGCTAACTCAAAAACTGTAAAAAGCAAACCAATGTGATTGTAATCATGTATATTTACTTGATGGTGCGAGTATCACGATTCATAAATTCAAATTTAAACACGCCACATTATTTACGGAGACAACAAGAAAAATGGAGGAATCATCGGTTCCGGACATATTTATTTCTACGAGATAAAGATTTTTTTTCAATTTTTCAATCATAAAAGTCGAACTTCGACAGGAATCTTCATAGACAAGCCTTATAATACAATGTACCAAAGAACAAACTTTAATTCATCGTACTATAAAAACGTAAATGTTTGACTTGGATGGAATGTAGTCACATTGACACTCATACCACATCTTCTTATATCTAGGTTTATGGTACTCAAAATCAGCATTTTAAAATTTTCTATGGAAATTAACATTGGAAGGGGAGATAACTCTTGCAAAAATGAGTCTTTTTTTGGTCAGTTTTAGGTTGATTTTCTTGAAATGTATCTAAAGTATGATACTTTGATGGGGTTACAAGTTTGTATTTGACTAAATTATATTATCTTCTGCGCATAAAATGTACAAAACCGAAGTGTTATGGGTAGTTTTATTTTTTTTTCATGCATTTTTCATTTTACAAGTTACAAGTTTGAAGCTTTTTGACCATTTTGAAAAAATAATTGGTATTGTTTATATCTGTATATTATATGTTTTCAGCAACTTACGTATCTAAAGAAACTTTAAACCACAAAAAGAAAAATGCATGCTTAATTATTTTTATTGAATTTGAGATTTTTTTACCTTGACATGTTGAAAAATTCAATAAATGGTCAACTAATGAATAACGAAATCTAGATTATAGCTTGATAAAAGATATGAAAAACCCTTAAGAGTTGTTTGTTATACTCTAAAGACCGCTAAATAATCAAGAATCAATACATTCAGATAAAAAAAGCGGTAAAGTTATAATAATCAATTTGTATTGATTTGTCTACCTTTTTTGCAACAGTTATCTCCCTTTTCAATGCAAATCTGCATACGAATTTGAAATGGTGATTTTTTATAGTCTTTCTCAAGTTAGATTTAGTAGGACTTTATTTCTGTGTATGTTTGGGGTATAATGCTAAAGATTAAAACTTAAAAATCTTCTACTTTCGAGTTAGGGTCAAATTTATGCTAGATTGACTGGATCATACCGGTTAACCAGCTAATCGATCGAACGATTATCCGAGTAACCGGTTAGGCAAAAGTGTACGATTTGACAACAGTTATAATAATGCATACACCTGGAGATTTTAAAAAAACTTTTCAAATTTGCAAATAGATAAGGTTACCTTTCCAGGGAGAGTTGATTCTTGAGTGTCTTAGCTATTTCCTTTTGTGTCATGGGATAAATCAAACAAATTAATATGAAAGATGCCAGTAATGACAACACAGCCTAATATATCATTTTGATACCCTTTTTCAAACACATTGACTTATTCGTTGTCGTTTTCAGTGAACAGGTAAGTATATATAAAATATATGTATACTAATATTTACAAAACAATTCCTGCTATGAAGTATAAAATTGTGGGTTCATTTATTTTCGTTTATACCCACTTTCGTGGATTAAGGAAAACTGAAACTTTTGTGTATATTTAATTTCGTCGTTATGCCACAGCCTTCATACAAATTCGTTGAATATTTACATTCGTGATTAACCTGTACCCAAGAAATCAACAAAAATTTTATCCAACGATTATTAAAGAATCCTAAATAGTTACAAAATATAATAACTGTTTGAGATAAAATGCGTAAACCATAACCAGGAAATATTCTTGATGGCAAAGATAACGTGCCGTCGTTTAAAGGTTATTATGAAAAAGAAATAACACAAAAAAACTGAACTCTAAGGAAAATTCCTAATCTAATGGCAAAAAATCAAGTGATAAACAAATCAAACGAATGGAAAACGACTGTCATTTTTCTAATTTGATACAGGCATTTTCATATGTAAAAAATGATGGATTTAACCTGGTTTTTAAGCGCTCCAATGTATACCTAAAATGAATGTAAATCTCACTGTCAATAAAAAAAAAAGAACAAAACTTGTCATAAATGTCTAGTTGCAAGATTACATGATATAAATTTTACACTTTTTTTCAGATCTTTTAAAATATTTTCCCAATTTAATCTACAAGTAGACTACGTGCACTCTGAAATTCGAATAATTTAGCATTTATTGGCCCTCAGACTCTCATTTAAAACTTTAAGATAGAACATGTTCGTCATTCTGTCCAGGTTGCATTTAGTTCAACATTATTAAATTTGCAACTTTATTAGTGTGATGGGATATATCTACAATAAAATGAGTTGAAAAAAGAATTGCTGTCTTACAAAAACTAGTTGTACATTTGATTGCCAATTCTTTCAAATATAATGTGAATAATTAGTTCAAATTATTTCCCTCGATGGAAAGTAATCGTGATAAAGAAAAGAAAAAAATGTCACGTTCATTTGTTCATCGAATTTCTATTAATTTTTTTCTCTATAAAACATATCGCCTTCAGACATCTGCATTTTAATTCTTTCCTTGTTATCCATTGTCCTTGTGAAACGATTTGGAATGTTCACCTTTGTCTGATATCTTTATCTCATAGAAACAAGCTTATGTAATAAAATATGAAATACCAAATGTCATATCTTACAAATAAATATTACACATGCAGTTGATTCAAAATAGAGAAATCTAAAAGTACAGAGATAACAACTAAAACAATCGATTAATGCTTCTGCATGTTCATGATGTTCTAAACATGCATTATCATATGAGGAATAGTCCTACTATAACACACTTCTGCTTTATGAGTTATAAATTCCAATTTGCAAGAAAAACATTTTAGAATCATTATAAATTGCCATTGTAATTAAAATGCTGAATGTAACAAAAGACACCAAAGCACCATAACAAAACAAATGTTGCTAAACATGAACGTCATTAAAACGGCTTTGATTTGAAAGATGAGACATTACTGCATTCGGCACATCTTGGCAAATGTAACAATGTAGATGCAGGGTATCTGAATTAGCATAGGTTTCTCCATTGGTCCCACTGCTAGCTAGCTAGCACAAAGTTTTAGTACAACTCCGATATGTTCAACTTAAACTGAAATTGTGAAAAAAGGTTAACTTATCTCTTCTCCTTTGTTCTTAAGTATTATACATTCTTTCATAAAAATAGATGTCCATTTGATCTGTATAGAAAGCACATCAAATCGTCGAAAAACGTTTTTGAATTTGTCTTACTATCATCAAATCTCCAATGTCCTATGCATAGATTTTTATATTGATATGTAGGGATAAATGAAAAGTACCTACCTCAAAGTAAAATTCTAAAACTATTCTTCATTTATATGAATTTTTTTTAAATGAATGGGAAATTCGATTTTGGATAGGACTTATCTGTATACTAAACATAAAGTTGAGACAGTGTGAACTAACATGTCATGCAAAGAAAAAGTGCACATTTTACCATTTATTTACTACACTTACCTGATAAAAACTAATTATGAATGTTTGCAATTAAAACAGTTTTAATAAACAAATTGTAGACAAGATCGTTACCAACAAGAACAATGATGGCGTTATAAAAGAGAATGAAAATTATAACAAATAAAACAACAAAACCAGGGAAGAAACCTTTTTGATTATATACGCAATTCAAAGGAGCATTTTATAATAGTTAAAATTCAAATGATTGAAATGTATCCCTTAAGATGAGGTTTTGAACTCATTTATTACTGTAGGTACATGATAACAGAAAACACCAACATTGAGTTTCAAGTAGTAGTAATGAATATCAAGTGGGTTTTGTGTTGCTCAACCTGTAGTATTCGGTGAAGTGTTTTGTTATTTCTTTTAGTTTCTTGGTTTTTGTTTAATATAATTTTATATTGTCGCCTTAATATCGTATATATTTGTAGGAGAGAGGTTTTAGTATATGATTTTATTTGCGGTCATTCGTACATGCCTGCTATAGATATAAAAAGCCGAAACAAATTATTATTCAGTGTTAATCATTTTCTTATTCTTCGTTTCAGCTGCCTCGTTCGAAAGTATATGGTATGATTCATTTAAATAAATAAAACAAAAAACTGTCAAAACAGGCCTTAAAATTGATGATTTTGCTTTTACAGAGAGACATACTATCAATATCCAATGTGTGAATTCCCAGATATTATGATATTAAAAGTGTTGAAATGCTTTTGTTTCTTCGTCATCTATCTTAATATATCATACACCCATCACTCATGATGCACAGGTTCATCGAATTATATGTCTACGATTTCATCAAAATTATAAAAAAAAAATAATAGCTAACATGCTGCATGCAATTCATTCAGTAATCAGGAAAAGCAAATGTAATACATTCATAAGTTTATAGAGCTGTATAGAAACGCATCAAATCTTGAAAAAACATTCTTGAATTTGTCTTACTATCATCAAATCTCTAATGTCCTATGCATATATTTATATTTTGATATTTGGGATAAATCAAAAGTACCTAACTCAAACGTGTCAAAGTGAAATTCAAAAAATATTGTTGATTTATACGATTTTTTTTTTAAAGTATGGAAAATTCAGATTTTGAAAAGGACTTTTCTGTATACTGAATATGAAGTTGTGACAATCTGAGCAAGACATGATTCTTGTTTTAAAAGCGTTACGATGATAAATGACCTTAAATTTCATAAGATAGAAGGTACTCATTTTACTAATTATTTACTACACTTACCTGATACATACCGATTATTAATGTTTGCAATTAAAACAGTTTTGATAAATACATTGTAGACAAGATCGTTACCAACACGAACAATGTTGGCATACTAAAAGAGAATAGAAACATTTAACACATAAAACAGCAACAAAACCAACAAGAAACCGTTTGGATAATATAAGCAATTCAAAAAAGCATTTTGTAAAACGTAAAATTCAAATGATTGAAATGTTTCCCTTAAGATAAGGCTGTGAACACATTTATTACTGTAGGTACTAGTATATGATAGCATTGAGTTTCAAATAGTAGCAATGAATATCTATTGGGTTTTATGTTGCTCATCCTGTTGTTTTCTGTGAAGTGTTTGGTTTTTTTTTCTTTTAGTTTGTTGGTTTTTGTGCAATATGATTTTATATTGTTGCCTTGGTATATCTAATTGTAGAAGAGAGGTTTTAGTTTATGATAGTAGTAGTGGTCAATCGTACATGCCTCCTATAGCTATAAAAAGGCAAAACAAATTTTATTCAGTATTCCTTTTATTATTCTTAGTATCAGCTGCCTCGTTTTTAAAAGTGTGTGGCATGATTGTCAAGGATACAACTATCCATCAATGTTCAAATAAAGTAGATGTAAGCATTAAAGCTAAAAAAAACCAGCATGCTTACGAATATTATTCATTTGATTAAACTGTGAGATATTGCATTACTTGCATTAAACCGATGGCGTTTATTCGTTTAAATAAATGAAAAAAAAATCAAACTGTCATATTAGGCCTTCTTAGAAGTAATGGTTTTTCTTTAACTGAGTGACATACTATCAATATTCAATGTGTAAATTCCCAGATATCATGATATTAAAAGTGTTGAAATGCTTTTGTTTCCTTGCCATCTATCTTAACTAATCATACACTCATCACTCATGATGCACAATTTCATCGAATTATGAAGTCTAAGATTTCATCTAAATTTAAAAAAGCAGTGTTAATAGCTAACATGCCGCACGCAATTCATACAGTAATCAGTATAGGCAAATGAAATACATTCATACGTTAATATAACTAACACATACGTGTAGGACGATGGTGTTTTCGTAAACATGTTTTTCCATTATATGACTTCGTAATTTTTTTTTTATTTTTGCATTTTTTTTAATCTAAATTCCTAAATGTACATTCAACATCCAACGATATATCACTGCAGACGGATGAAATAGAAAATCTAATTTAAAAAGTATATTTTTCCGATATAAGACTACTATGAATTCATTATTATTCTTTCGATACGAATTTTCGTGGGTTTCATGGGTACAGTGGAACCACGAATTAAAAAGTTCAACGGATTATATTTTTTTTTTAAAGATTTTGAATGTTGAGATGAGCAAAACCACGAAATCAAATATCCACAAAAATGCAGGTGTTCATGATTCCACGAAAATTGATACCTCGAAAATAAATGAATCCACAGTAAACTAAATTATAACGGATTTGTGAATAGAATAAAAGAAGGATATTTTTTGAATTTTAAATTGCCAATTTGACGAATAAGAAACTATAGGTCACTTCCCAATGTCTCAAATAATGTTGTTTAGTCTTTAGTTTTCTATGTTGTGTCTGAAGTGTGGCTGTGACCATAGTGTACAGACACAAATCAACTTTTATATCTTTTTATCTTCCTTTTAGAACTTATTGGAGAATGAAAAGATTTAACCTCGCCACATTCTGTATTTGCCTGGGAGTCTTTAGTGTTTGTCCACATTTGGTTTTCGTTTATTGTTTTGTATAAAATCAGGCCGTTATTAGTCGTTTAAATTGATTTGCATGTTTCATTCAAGATTTTTGTTTATTGACGTAAATGTTTATTATATGGTCATTTTTATAAAAATATAATGTTTGCAATATTATAAATTATTCGAAATACTAAGGATTTTTTATTCCAGACATAGACTACCGTTGCCTTGTTACGTAATTTAGGTCATCAATGCTCTTCAAATTAATACTTGATTGGCTTTACAACTAGTTTGATCTTAGTGTCACTGGTGTGTCTCATGTAAACAAAACGCTCGTCTGGCGTATCCAATCATGAGCCTGGTATATTACAGTTGATTTTGCAGCAAGGTATGGGTGTTTCTTATTGGTAAAGGTTTTACGGTTATCAATATTTAATAATGTCTACGTCAATTGGTCTTTGGTAGTGAGTTGTGTCATTGGAAGTCATTCCACATCTTCTTATATTTAACTTTTTTTTATACTTAGAAATTAAAGACAGGTCGTATTAAAATATGGATAATCTTAATTTTGTTCTAAAACTCTGATTTGTTTTGAATTTCTTTTCATATTATGCTCAAAAGAGAATCAAGTGTGTTTTATGACAATCCCAAAGGCAAAAAACCTGGTATAAATAATTAGTTCTTAATTTAATCTTTTTTAAACGTTTAATCAGTGACCCCAAAATTCTTGTACATTGTAACATAAAATGTGTAACCATAATGCTTTATTTTATAGAAAATACTAGATAGTGTTTATCTGCAGCAAATATTTGTCAAAGGCTTTTTCAAACTACAGAAATGTTAATGTAACAACCTAGCATGATGAGAAAAGCTTGATTTCTCTTTCATATATACAGATAAAATCGAAAAAAACATGAGATAGGCACATCGGAAATGAAAAAGAGAGGGGATTTGTGCTAAAGATATGGTCAAACGGAAAAAACGAACTGACAATGCCATTGCATATAACAGTAAACGACAAACAGACAGACTGCAGTCTACAAATGCAATATTGAAAACTTAAGAATGAGTAACACCAGTCTTCCAAAACCCTAGGCGAAATCGATTGCCCCATAAGGATTTGCTGCTCCGCATGTGTTGCATATGTAGGAAAATATGATATGATGTCAATAAGACAACTGGCTATTTGAACCCAAACTACGTAGAAATTGGAAACTGAAGGTCACAGTTTGGCCTTTCAATCATGTTTGTTGGAAGTCTTTCATGACATTTATCAATATTTAAGATTTCTATACTTTGATTGAACATAAACTAGAAAGTTCACATCATAATTGTAAAGTTTAACTTGTATTCACCCTAAAATCTCATGTTTATAGCGTGATGAGAGAATTTGTTTATGATTCTTTTATGGTTACATAAAGTCAAGATTATTAATCTTAGACTTTTATGCATGGGCTGTGGGTTTCACTTAGCAAAAGATTAAACCGAAAGCACGAATATGTTTTAAAATTGCAAGTGTTATAGTTAATTCACAATTATTCAACTAAAGATATACATGTAATTATTTGAAGATATTTCCCCAACAGTAGCAAGTATGGATAGTGAAAATGCATTTTAAAAGAGGGACGAAAGAAACCAAAGGGACAGTCAAACTCGTAAATCTAAAACATTTAAGATGATATAAGATAATGTACCTAACTAATATCCAAAAAGTAAAATACAAAAAAAAATACTGACCTCCGTTGGAAATTCAAAAGGCAATGATCCTAATCAAATAGCAAAATCAAAAGCTTAAACGCATCAAACGAAATGACTATTACTGTCATATTCCTCACTTGGTACAGTCATTTTCTTCTGTAGAAAATGGTGGATAATGTATGGTTTTATAGCTAGATAAACCTTTACAGATTATCTTTATTATGTTTAAATGGACAACAACGACACAATAGGTTATATAAACGAGAACATATACTATCTATAAAGCATGCCAACTTGGCGGCATACATTTCGTAATTGATTTGATTTGCATGTTTTGCATAACCTTATCAGATCACAATGACTTCTATAGCTTGTGATGGAAACTTGATAATATATATCATTTACAATCCTCGTCAAACTGCATGTAACTGCCATGTGAGCACGATTAGACTGTCAGTTTATACATGTTACCTTAATGTATTGCACAAAGAGATTATATATTAACACTGCTGTATAAATCATTGTTAAATCTTTCTAATGCATTTTACACATCAATGTTAAATCAAACTCAGAGTTTATCACTGAAACCCATTGCTTTATGCATGTTATGATCAAATCATTTGATGGCTAATTCCAACTGATAAAATCCTTTTAGTATGATGACATAATGTCCTTTTCTGTTTAAAATGAAAAGGTTATAACTTTTTTGGTGAAAATTTCTATAATTTTATAGTGTAATACCATGACTTGTATTTTTGGCTTCAGTTTATTCTCTCTTTAGCCTGACAAACCAGGCTTGTTTTTTTAAGAGACAGTCATTGTAATCTTCCTGGTTTAGCAAAGAGTATCGATAAAAAGACCGTTTCATTCAAGATTAAGCATTCGTTTGATGTGTTTGAGCTTTTGATTTTGCCATTTGATGAGTGACTATCTGTTTTGAATTTTACTCGATTTAAAAAAAAAAGTGACTTTTTACTTATCATTGATTAGTGCTCATAGTGAACATTATCAAATGTCTCATAAATAGTTTTTTAAAAGTATTCAACACTGGCGTTTACTTCTTAACCAAAATATGATATTATAACTTGCATAACAGGCTATATAATAAATGGTTTCTTGTTAACTAGTAGATATCCTATTAATAATCAAGGTATGAATTTCCAGACTTCATTATGAAAAAGTGGTTCAAACTAACGTTTTGATGATTTTTCCCCATTTTACCATCAATCCACATTAAGCTTTTACCATCAATCAGAATGAAACATTATTTCAACGAATTTATGTCACATTTTCTATCTCAAACTAACGAAGTGTTAAAAATGGGGAGTTTGGTAGTACATGCTTGATGTAATTTATTCAGTTATCTGATAACAAATTGAAATACAACATGAATTATCAGTTTTGTATATTAACTTGATACATTCAGTACATTAAACTTAACTGATCTTTTCTAAACATGCGATTCTATTACATGCCCACGTAAATTTTACATACAACACTCCACTGTTTCAAAGCAGAATAACAAATGCAAATTTATCTAAATTATGGACCGTTACAAAATATGTCTGGTAGTAACTGTTCCGAATTGTACATTCGACATCCACCATCCTGGCTCTACAGAATGGAAGAATAAAGCATCTTAGATGGTATTTCTTTTTTATTCGATAATTGTTTCTATTATATCAAATTTTTACGGATGTAGACATTGTTGTCATGTTTGTCATTTCAAATGAATGCCAGGAAAAAACGTGGCGAAATATCTTGTAATACCTTGATGGAATCAAGCGTTTATACAAAACGCAACACAAATTGTATTTTAATTATATGCACCTGTTCTAATCTTTTAATTGATTATAAAACGATCAGAAGTTCCTGCTTTTACCTCTATATTCATTTGGTGAGAATAGTTAACGAAGCTTCTTATATTTTGAAGCAAACAATGTTTTTGAGAATAATGAGTATTGTCATTACTCTAGGGAGAAAATGATGAAGACTAGGATCTTTGAAAAATAAATGATAGCAATGTTTTATAAACCTCAAGCATCTGAAACGCTTTTCTGCATTTATCTCCATCGTCAGGAACGCTCAAAACCCAATATTAGAAAACAAAGTAGTTTGTCTTTTCGGGTGTAGTCAGTAGTGGCAAATTACAACTCTTTCATAATAAGTGACATGCAATTCGTGATATAAATACTTTCATTAAAGTCATTCTAGAAACTCTCATGACGTTTTACGACAAAATTAGTTTCATTAAGTTTTATTTAGCATTTTAAACTGTCGTGTTAAATGTTTGGGGATTTATCTTGTTCGTCATTCTTATAGGTTGAAATAAGTTCACGATAGTTACTTTTGCAACTTTATATGTGCTTTGGATTGCGTTTAAAAGAGAGAGAGATTAAAGAACAAATTGCTGTAATAAAATTGCGAGTGAGACAGATAATTCTCAATTATTACAGACTATAAACATAGATATTTTAACACATTTTCCACACAATCACAAGTATGGATAATAAAAAGGATTTTTAAAGATTTGTATTTTCTTAACTAAATGCTATTTTTTGCAGAAAATACAAAACAATATATTAAATTAGTAGTGAACAATCATGTTTATTGGCTAACCAAACTTGAAAGGTGTTTGAAAGACACTCTGTTACATAAACGCTTATATTCATGTTTCTATATAGAGTGCAAACTTTGATGCATACATTTATCACTGATTTGTTTTGCTCAGTACGAAAAAAAAACATGTATATATAAGACTTTGATTTAATGGCCATTAAATGGGAAATTGGATGAAAGGGCGGGTCAAAGTTAATGTAGCGGGTAAAAAAGTTTCAACTTGAGCAAACAGTCACTCTAACCTAGAATATCAATTAAAAGGCCTAAAAGAGGGACGAAAGATACCAAAGGGATAGTCAAACTCATAAATCTAAAACAAACTGACAACGCCGTGGCTAAAAAAAAAAGACAAACAGAAAAACAACAGTACACATGACACAAACATAGAAAACTAAAGAATAAACAACACGAACCCCACCAAAAACCTAACTCAATCAAAAGCGTATCAACAAAAATAAGTAAACCTACACTGATCGCATAAATTTTATCTATGACACAATGCAAATACAGTAGTTCAAAGCCTAAGTTTTTTTTTAATTATTAGACTATTTTTAACGTGTTTTCGGTCTTGGATCTCCTTGATAATTGGACTATTTTTAACGTGTTCCTGGTTTTGGATTTCCGTCATAATGTGCATGTAACAATACTGTGTATGTTGGAATCGTCATTTCATTTTCAAATTAATTGATTCATACACGAATATGTTTTGAGTTGATAGAGGCCTCATTCTATTTTAGTGGTTTTTAATACGTTTGCAATGTTTTTGACTGCCATTGGTGAACTTTAAATAATCAAATTCACATATGGTACATCAAGAAACGTTTGTTATATCTTTCTATTTTATATTAAAAATAAGTATCCTTTATGTACGCTAAATTAAATTCTTATGTTGACTAGGAGTTTATAAATACAAAATCGAATGGACCAGTTGTTCTGTATAATACACCATTCTTCTCATATATTTGAGGATAAAATTGACATTCAGGGAATAAAAAATATAGAAAAACAATAGAAAAATAAAAAACACTTAACTTTATCATACTCTCAAGATTTACCACAAAATAACAGAATCGTTTATCGATGATATTGTTAATCGTTATGATTTTAGTTTATAATCCCTTCGCTGTATAGAAGACCCATTGATGACCTTGTGCTATTTTCTATGCTTTGTTGTCTCTTTGATGTTTTCCTATTTTATATTCCCAATGTTACCTTGTTTAAAAAAAATGTACTGATGCATCAGCTTGCTAAATAATTTTATTATTTTCTATAACATTTGTTAACTTTGAATCCTTTTTTTGTATATTGTTCTCTAAAAGCATTATTCATTCTGCTTTTGTGTATTTTGGACCTTTGAGATGAGCAGTTAAAAAACATTGTACTTAGATTTTTGATGCCAATCTGGAAAGACCCAAAACGGTTCAAATGATCTGCAATCAAATCAAACTACATTGTAAATTGTTTCAACATGGTTCCCAAACGTCTGTTGCATTGTAACATAAAATAGATAACCGTAAGGCTTTATTTGATTACTCATACAACAGTTTGAGAATAAAAGTTAAAAAAGAGGCGGAAGAGACATTTCAAAGGGATAAGATAAAGATAAACTGAAACGCCATTACATTGTGTATTAGGCCCGTTAAAATGCATGACGTTGATGACAATCCGGACTTTAAACGGTTTAAATGATCTACATTCAAATAAAACTGCATTGTAAGTTGTTTCAATATGGTTTCCAAATGTATTGTACCTTGTAACATAAATTAAATAACCGTAATGCTGTATTTGATTAATAATACAACATAGTTTTTATCACCAGTAATTATTGTTTGCATTTTTATGAAACTGTTTGCTCTAATGATGTTTGATCAGTTATATTATATCCTATTTACTTTCGGTCGAAAACTCCTATAAAACAAAAAAGCCGGTGAATTATTAAATGTTCCTGAAAATAACCAATGATAGCAAAATCAATCACTTTCACTCAATCTTTTGTTTACAAAAATAGACAAATGATTTTTTTTAACTGCTTATGTTGAGCGAATAATACATTGAAGTTTCATATTTCAAAATATCACTTCAATGAAATCATTATTCAAAGAGTGGAAGTTTACATTCTGCTATATTGGAAATAACGTACAGATTAACAAAATCACATTAAGCATTGAAATATTGTTATAATGGCTTCTTCCACATACTAATTTGTGGTAGAGAAACAAATAACACTCTGATAGGGAGATACATATATGTACTTCGGCGTTTCCTAAACATAGCATAAAATTAAACACATTACGGCGTTCCATAGAAAAAAAACATAATTTGCTAGTATTACTAGCAGTATTATACTTAATAATTTCAAGCATACAGCATCACACTTAGTACAATTTGCAATATAGTGCGTTGTGCTTAGTTTTCCAGCATCACCTGTAAACTGTAACAATTTGTTTTCGCATTGTAAACAACCTCATCCATGGTGCTGTTTATGGTACCTTAGCGTTTCCTACTTTACTAAGGTCATCCAAAGTGGGATTTCTTGTCAACGAAATCAGTATGAACATAGAACATAGAAATGCACAAAAGTCCATCTGAGTAAAATACAGATCGTGCGTCCACGCGTCGAATAATTAAGCGATCTGTCTATAATCAGAATTGCATCAAAGTCGGATCCTGATCAGTTTCAAAGGTTAAAACCAATTCGTGAAAAATGTTGTTTAAAACTGACGAACGGTGTAAATTGTCATTTACCATCAAGAGGGATGTAAAACCTTAACAAACAGAACTGGGATTGTGTTCTTGTAAACCTTATAACAGACATTATTCAAGCTGCTTTGGTTTCAATAAACTTATTTGCGTTTATCGAAAACATTCGTCTTAAGTTTTGTAGTATCTTGCACTGAAGAGGCGGCAGATACCAAGTCGACATTCAAAACTCACAAGTCAATGATAAACTTAAAACGACATGACAGAAAATGAAAGACGACGAAAATCAAACAAAAGTCACCAAATAAAGACAACAGTAGTATACCGATGTTCGAAATTCATAAATCGATTGAGAAAAATAACAAATCTGGTTAGCAAACAACAACTGAAGGAACGCATCAAATATAAGAGGAGAACTACCGTAACGGCACAAAAGAAACACAACATTAAAATGTAACACACAGAAATGAACTATAATTTAACAATGGCCATTTTCCTGACTTTGTACAGGACATTTTAAGAAAACAAAAATTGTAGGTTGAACCTGGTTTTGTGGCATGCCAAACCTTTGGCTTGAATGGCAATGTTAAATATATCATTAAAATGACAATATTACATGACAGGACTACAATACAAATAAATGAGAAAAAATATAGGACAGAGAAACACACGAATAAAAGCTAACGAAAGGGACGGGCGTTTCGTGAATACAAGACTTACCAGTGACGCTCAGATGAAAACAGATCGAAAGCCAAAACGTTACATGAAAATCAGACTGAGCATCACGAACAAACCAAATAACTGGTGGTGGTATTTGTGCACTAGTGGTAACCGTTATATCGATCATGGAACTCAACTTATTACATCAGATTAAACGTACCCATTCCAAAAAGTAAAATAACAAAAAACGAGTACCTATACATCCCGCTCATTAAGGGTTGTCGACCTTAACATTGGTTTACTGCTTGATGGAAGAAGTCCAGGGATGTCCATTTTACTATAGTCTAGGCAAGCTTTGGAAATATGCTTATCTTTTTCACGAATCTTAATGACTTATTCCGTTAGTAGCTCGTATAATCGTATAAATTATGCGAAGTTTGAATGCTATGCTGTATTGGTTGCTAGACGTGCTATAATGATTTCAAACGATATCTTAAATAAAAGATTAAAAATGTTGACTGACACTACCAATAGGGGGGTATTACCTGGTATTGATATGTTATCCTGTAAAAGTTTTATCCAGACCATTGAAGTCTTTGGCTTACAAATCCGTATCCCCAACAGTTGCTATTTTATGCATCTCACCTACTTGCAGCTTTTTACCATGCAGATAATTTTTCATGTCTCATTGTTTACAGCTGAATTTACGATACTTTGTTTTCTTATTGGTGAAGACTATGCGGTAACTCATAATTGCTAGGATCAACGTCATTTGACCTCTGAAAATACCGCTAATTCTTAACAGCATATATTTTGTTAAAAAATGCTTGAAACAAGACACAGACATCATATTTTGAAATATTTCAAATCACAAAAATCTATTTCAAGACCTGTTAAACACCACGGTTGACATAACATAATATAATATAGTACATGGATTTCAAAATATGTCGAAAATATACAAATTTACATCTAGCAAGCAGGATGACATTATGGAATGGGAAACGAGTGCGAAGGATATCAAAGGGATAGTCAAATTTAAAAGACGAGTACGAACTGACAATGACATCGTAAATAAAGGGAAACGACCAAAAGACAAACTGAAGTCTAGCGTCACAAGATAGAAAACTTAAGAATGAACAACATGAGGCCAATCAAAACAACTTCTTGTCAGAATGCGAACTACGAAGAAGACAAAAACCATAGGTCACAATACGGCCTATATGTCATGTCGAAAGTCTTTTATAACATATAACATGTAGTTCGTGATTTTGATATTTCCATATAAAACATACACGACATTCAGCCTAAAATAACAGACATTAAGCTTGTATTGATTCTAAAGAATTTCAATTTTATTGCGTGATGAGAGAACTTTCATGATTTATTTTTGAATGCATGAGATTCTAGGTTATTAATTTGGAACTGTATACGTGCTGTTAGTTTACTTAAGAAAAAGATAAAACTGAAAGCACGAATATGTTATAAAATTGCAAGTGGTACTTTTAATGCACAATTATTCAATTGCAGATATGTTTATTTGAAACTATTTCCTCAACAGCAGCAGGTATGAATAGTGAAAATGAATTTTAAGCATTTATGGTGTGCATTGTTAGACATGATATAAAATAATGTATTTAACTAATATCCGAAAAGAAAAATGAAATAAATACTGAACTCAGAAGAAAATTCAAAAGAGAAAAAAAGTATCAAATCGCAAAATCATAAGCTGAAACGCATCAAACGAATAAGCAATTAGTACTGTCATATTCCTGACTTGGTGCATGCGTTTTCTTCTGTAGAAAATGGTAGATAATACCTGGTTTTATAGCTAGCCACACCTCTCAATATTATCTTTCTTATGTTTCATTGAACAACAATGACAAAATAGGGTATGTAAACGATAACATTTATCATCTATTAAGAATGCCAACTTGGCGGCATACATTGATTTGTATTGCATGTTTTGCAGAACCTTATCAGACTACAATATCTCCGAAAGCTTGTGATAGTAAATTGATAATAAGTTTAATTTACTAACTTCGTCAATCTGCATGTTTTGAAGAATCTTATCAGACTACAATGACTGCAATAGCTTGTGATGGAAACTTGATAATAGAATTAATTTACAAACCTCGTAAAACTGCATGTAGCTGCCATGTGAACGAGACTTGACTGTCAATTAATATATTTTCTCTTAATGCATTGCACAAACAGATTTAACATTAATACTGCTGTATAGATTATTGTTAAATCTTTCAAATGCATTTTACACATCAATTTCAAATCAAACTCAGAGCTTAATGCTGAAAACATATTAACTGATTAATCCTTTTAAAACCATTTCGTAAATCTGGAAGTTTAAAAAAAAAAATATTTTGTTCTTTTTAAGAACTGGAAAATAAAAATAAATCTTGAAGCGTTTATTAGATTAATATCAAAAATGATATCAACCTATGTAGTACATTAATTTCCACTATCATCATTTTTTTGTTTAATTGATACAATAGACTATATAACGATTACATATATTTTCTATAAATAATGCAAACTTGGCAGCATATATTTCCCAACTGATTTGTTTTGCATGTTTTGCAGAACCTTATCAGAAACCAATGACTACTATTATAAGTTATATTAACGCGTCATGAACCCCATATGAAATTTACTTACCCTCTACGGTCTCATAAAGGGTCACCACGTGACGGCGTTAAACCAATCTAAACGTGATAACATACCCGCGGTGCGATAAAGCTTGTGATGGAAACATGATGATAGATGTACTTCACAAACCACGTCAAACTACATTTAGCTGCCATGTGAACAAGACTTGAATGTCAGTTAATACATTTTCCTAATGTATTTCACAAACAAATTATTTGTTAACAATGCTGTAAAGATGTTTGTGAAATCTTGCAAATGCATTTGACACATCAATTTTAAATCAAACTCAGAGCTTATCACTTAAACACACTGCTTTATGCATGTTTTATAGCAAAATGCATTGTTATCCTTGTGAAATCGTGTTACAATTGGGAACTCCAATAATGCCTTTAAAAACGTTTGTCAGTATGTCTTGTCTATTAACTTGATACTTGTAGAAAATTATACTTTATTGAATTTTTCTAAAGTTGCGATTCTATTACATGCCCACGTAAGTTTTATACATGACACTCAACTGTTTCAAATCAAAATGTCAACTGAGGATAATGCATTTGATTTTTCTTTAAAACAGGGGCCATTACAAAGTAGTCCTCGGATCCTGGAAGTAATTATTCCGGTTTGAACATTCGACATCCACCAACCTGGTACTGCAGAATGTATGAATTAAACATCTTAGATATTTTTATTTTCATTCGATACTAAGTACCTTTTATATACGATTTTTGAAAAACCGAATATTAGAAACAAAGTAGTTTTGTCTTTTCGAGTGTGTCAAAAATGGCAAATTGCAAGTCTTTTATAATAAATGATATTTAGTTCGTGATAGCAATACTTCCATTAAGGTAATACTAGAAATTCACATGACGTGCACGCCAAAATTGGTATTATTACGTTGTATAAGCCTCTGAAACTGTCGTGTTTAATGATTGGGGATAGACTTGTTCGTGATTCTTTGAAAGTTGAAATAGCTCAAGATAATTAACTTTGCAACTTTATATGAGCTTGGGGTTGTGCTTTAAAGGTAGAGAGATTAAAGTATAAATTGCTGTTATAAAACTGCAAGTGGCACAATTAATCCTCAATTATTTCAACTATAAACCTAGATATTTGAACATTCAAGTTTCACCACAAAATTAACAAAATGGTTTATTAATGATATCGATACTGTTAATCGTCCGGATTTTAGTTTATAATGCCTTTGCTGTTGATGACCTTGTGATATATTTTGTGCTTTGTTGTCTTTTTGGTGTATTCCCAGTTTACATTCTCAATGTCATCTTGTTTACTTATACATAGGATTGCTAAAGTATTTACTTCTTTTCTATAACATTTGTTAGCATTGAATCTTGTTACTTCATATTGTACTCTAAAAGCATTATTAATTCTGCTATTGTGTATTTTGGACCTTTGAGATGGGCTGTTGACATACAAAATTTTGATGACAATCTGGAAAGACTTATAACGGTTCAAATGATCTGCTTTCAAATCAAACTACATTGTAAATTGTTTCAACATGGTTCCCAAATGTCTTAATGTCTTGTACATTGTAACATACATTAGATAATGATAATGCTTTATTTGATTAATAATACTACAGTTTGAGAATTAAAGTAAAAAAGAGGCGGAAAGACGAAAATAACATTTCAAAGTGGGGTTCAAAGTGGTAAGATTAAGATAAACTGAAAAGCCATGATATTGTGTATTTAGGCCCGTTAAAATACATGATGTTGGTGACATTTAAACGGTTCAAATGATCTGCATTTAAATCAAACTACATTGTAAATTGTTTCAATATGGTTCCCAAAAGTCTTGTACATTGTAACATAAAATAGATAACCATAATGCATTATTTGTTAATAATACAACAGTTTTTATCACCAGCTATTAATTGTTTGCATTTTTATGAAACTGTTTGCTATACTGTTGATTGATCAGTCTACATATCATAATTATTTACGGTCGATAACTCAATTAAAACAAAAAGTTGGTTAATTATTTAATATTCCTGAATATTACCAATGATAACAAAATCAATCACTTTCACTCAATCTTTTGTTTACAAAAAAAAATGAATCGTTTTTATTTTGAGCGTAAAATACACTGAAATTTCAGATTTTAGAATATCACTTCAAATCAGTATAAATTTTACAGATTGCACTTTGTAAATACAGCTGTTTCTCAAACCACGCCTCTTTTTGTGATATATATATATATAATATTTATAGATAGTTCGATTTGTAAACATACTGGTTCCCAGATATGATCTCTATGTTTCAGGTAACAAAGACATAACTTGGAACTCTTACCAGTATACAAAAATATTATTGTGGTGAAAATGAATTCCGAGGAAGGCAAAACTGTTCTAGGATATAATTTTTTACGAAACTTCATAGTAAAAGTGTCAATGTTTTAGCCGCAAAGGGAGTTCCAAAGGGAAGTTGTCTATATTTACAGAACAGGGTGAATGTTAAAATAATAACGTACAGATAAACTTCTCCTTCTAAATACTAATTTGAGATAGATAAAGAAATAAGAATTCAAAATATTTTATATTAAAAATGAGGGTAACAGGTACTAATTTGAAAAGTCATAATTTGCTAGGATCATATATATTTGACAGTAGTTATCCATTCGTTTGAAGTGTTTAAGCTTTTGATTTTTCTATTTGTTAAGGGACTTTACGTTTTGTATTTCGTCGGAGTCCAGTAATTTTGTTATTTTTTTATTTTTTTTGTTGATTGAATTATTAATATGGATGCACTTTCAACGCATTAACAACTGGGATGTCTTCTCGTCATTGAATAATAATTCTTCAAGCTGCTTTTCTTTCACTTTAATTACATTTCATTATTGATAATCAAATGTAGATACATATATATGCATCCCACACAGCCAAAGGGTTGTCGATCTTTACATTTATTGGATTTCCTACTATAGATGGAAGAGGTCCAGGGATGTCCAATTGTCAATACCCTATTCAAAATTTCGACAAATGCAACTGTTGTTGAGGAATCAGGTGTTTTTTCGTTCGTGTCATTCAGATTGGTTTCATTCACGTTTTACATTTTTTTTTTATCTTGACTCCTCATTTATGAATAATTATTTGCATGTTGCTAAATATTTGAATTAGACCGAGTAAAGGTGATACAATAGTTAACAGCAAAGTCTATTTAATGTTAGTTTGTAAAACCTGACAGAGAGAATGATCTAGTTCAAAAAGAGTTTTTTGACTAGTGAAATTTTTAAAACGAATAAAACAGCAATAGCCGTTTGGTAAAAGACATTGAAAAAATATCTAAATGGAATTATCAAGAGGGAACGTTAAGAAGCATTTTGTCACATTTACAACCAATCTCATCTATCAATATCTAGTTTTCGTAGTGAATATGATCACCGAATGTACTTAAAGTTTAATTAAGTTTCGCTTCCAAAGTAATAACTCTTGTTTGTCGACGACACGTTAACAAGCAAATATAAATTTCAAGTTAGAAATGATGATTTCTTGATACCGTTTTATAAAACAATCGCTAATAACGCTATACGTAGATAACAGCGCGAATCTAACGACTGCATAACGAAAACCTTTACGCACGTTTCATACAGCATGCGAAGAAGAATCTTTAGAATTTCGATCGCTACACAGTTGCTATTTATATTTTTAGACCGGAGAATACATTCACTATCATTGGAAAATCATAATACATGTACTAGCAAACAAGGGAGAACAAAAAAAATCACAAGTTCAAGAAAGTCCTATTTTAAATATTCTTCCAACATTGTAGAAATAAGAAAAAAATCCTTTTTTTTCTTTTTTTTAATAATTCGTGAAAGTTTTAAGACACCATGTGACTGTATTTAAACAACCTTAAAATATGGTAAAAAGATCTACAACATATCCATCCCACCCCCCCTAAAAAAAAACCAAACAAATTGGGACATTAACTGGTGTAAATATAATGTCCTGTAAAAGTTTCATCCGGACCCTTGGAGTCATATTGTAAGGGCATCGACTTAAAAATCCTTATACCGGTCCCCAACAGTTGCGAATTAATACATCTTACAACCTATACATTGACCATCATAATAAATCTCATTATGTGTATACAAATATAAGTTGGCCATGTAAACTCGCATAATAACCCGAAAGCTAAAGCTTTCACACAGTAATCAGAAGAGAAAACAAGTGCTCCGCTTAGGTCCATTCAACCTTGGTGTTAAACAGTTCTAGCAAAAGATTTTGGTCTGAAGTTAAAAAAAATCTAATATGATACTTGTAACAAAATCATTTATTGGTGTTGAGAAATATGGGTATTTTTCATTTGTCTTATATAGAATAACTTAAAAGCAACAATTTCTTTGTACGGTATCAATATATCAAATTATTTTACAACCTTTACTATTGATAACATATAACAAAGGAAGAAGTAACAACTTAATCGCTTACAAGTTTCTTACATTTTTATGAATCAGTGAAAACAACAACCAAAAACACTGGAAATATTTTAAGATGACAATTGCTTTTATAGATAAACATGTTGTACAGTTAAAACTCCCCTTTCTATTACTAGAATAAATCATATGATAGCATCATTAAAATAAATTAAAAAAATCCCGCACACATGTGCAAATCAAAGCCAAAGTACGTTAGACATCTAGATGTCAACAAGAAGTTGATTAACAATACATAGCTGTCTGTACCTCTATATCAAGTTCCAAATAGACACCAGTCTAAAGGGGAACTAAAAAGGATCTGGGGTTGAAGTCATAAAACTTTGCTCATATCAGTGCTCGGAGCACAAAAATCATGCTCGAAACATGAAATCCAGTATTTTGATTGGTTGATTGTTGAGTCCAAGTACAAAACTCGTGCTCGAAAGTTTTATGACCGTAAGGCCTGATCTACCCCTTTTAATGTAGAATTTGTTTACTAACATGCATTGAATTTTTTATGATGGCAAATGTTGAGTAGGATCTGCTATCCCTTTCGAGCAACATAATTCCTCCCAAAATTTTTGATAGGGCTCGTGTTGGTCAGTCTTAGTTTTCTTTGTTTTGTTTTTAAAACAAGTGTGTGTCTATTCGTCGTATAAGTGGGTTTTTTTTGCCATGGTATTACCAGTTTATTTTTTACTTACAAATTTGAATTTTCTTTCGGTATATTACGCTTTTCCTTTATTGAGCTACGTTAATTTAGAACGAATCAGTTATCTAAACAATAAATTTTTCTGTATTATAATTAATTTGGTAAAGAGCAGATCATCTTATCACAACGGCTTCTTATGATTAAATTGACAGAAGATTAGTTATGGCGTCATTTCGAGAACATCTGAATATGAATTTCTCAATATGTCAAATAATACTGTTAATTGGTATTAGTATTGAAATCCAAGTGAGATTAAATAGGCTTGTAAGAATAAATATAAACGGACTTTGTACTATAACCTCCATTGTCTATTAAGATATTTTTTTTACGACAATACTTCTCTCAGTAAGAGATTACTGCAAATTACATGGAAGTAAAGGCTTAACGAGGGAACGGTATTAATTTACCCTTAATATGCAACAATTCTAGCTTATTATTAATTTCGTTTTAGAAATTGTCGTGAAATGATAGCACGACCATCTACCAGTTGACAATATTGTAATAGTATCCATGGCATCCGTCATTTACATTAATTAGATATAGGAAGATGTGGTGTGAGTGCCAATGAGACAACTCTCCATCCAAATAACAATTTAAAAAGTAAACCATCATAGATTAAAGTACGGCCTTCAACACGGAGCCTTGGCTCACACCGAACAACAAGCTATAAAGGGCCCCAAAATTACTAGTGTAAAACCATACGAACGGGAAAACCAATTAAGTTTGTTAAAAATCAGGAAGCTTTTCGAAGACTTACAAATTGAATATCTATATAAAATTAAAAATCTGTCTTCTGTTATGCACACAGTAGTTATTCATAAATGAGGGTATGTATGAGGGTTCTTCATTTCTGTATTCTTGAATATTCTAGGCTATTTTTATTTATTTATTACAAATAAACATAAAAATCTTTGGTATGAGTGCCAATAAGACAACTCTCCATCCTAGTCATAATTTGTAAAAGTAAACCATTATAGTTTATACATGTAGTACGGCCTTCGACCCGGAGCCTTGTCTCACATCGCACAGAAAGCTACAAATGGTACCAAAAAAAACTAGACAAGTGTAAAACTATTCAAATCGGACAGCCAACGGTATCATCTATATCAAAATTGAAAAACAAGAAACACTCGTGAACCACATCAACAAACGACAACCACTTAACATCAGGTTCTTGACTTAGGACAGGTACAAGAAACTATAACGGGTTTTAACATTTTAATTGGAACCAACCTTCACCCTTACATGAAACAATAGTGTAATATCACAACATAGAAAGACACAGTATAAAGTAATAAATTAAAATGGTTAAACTCAATCAAAATGCTTATTTCTTGCCTGTTATTGTCTATTCTTTATATTTTAACAGCCCCCTCCCCCTCTCAATTTTTTCTATAGAAATACACCCATTCTTCAATCACACCACTCAAAACGGGTGACTTCTCTCTGAAGATACCAAAACAACTTTCGACTGATAAGTTGAAAATAAACTGACAACGCCGAAAAAGAAAAAGAACAATATTCTTTGGAATGTTTTAAAAACAAACAGACAATCGGTGATTTCAAGTTACCCGAAGCAGCAGACGGAATAAAGCTATTCAGAAAAATAAGAAAACACATTAAAGGTTTTAATTTGATGTTAACTTTTACACCACGGCCGTAGATTTCTAAAGAACTACTTTAATCGTGCTTTGTTAGACTATATTAACACCAGGTTAAGAGTTCATGACAAAAAGTCGGGGTTCTGGAGACTTCAAAGTTTGTCTTGCCGTTATTCAGATTGGAATATCAATTTATATGAGAAGCTCTAGTTACTAACGCACTTATCTTCGAACTAACGGTATCAAAACTTCAAATAAAGACAGAACAATTAGTGTTATCTTATAACAAATTTGTCAGTTTTAAAATTAGGTAGTTACTAATTGATTCAAGGATGAACATTGCATTGTTTGTTTTGTAATACTTCCATTGAGATTAATGAGGGTCAATCTTTGACAGCTCGTATCGTTGCAGAAAATGTTCAAATTGATATGAGATTAAAAATTATGATAATATGAGAATTCATAAATAAAGTTAAATAGTATTACACCCATCATTCAATCACAATACTCAAAACAGGTGACTTCTCACACCTGAATAATGGTTCATAAAAGGGCAACTTAACGCCAGGAAAATGAAATCTATTAGTTTCTATATTAGAAGATTTAAAAGAGAGTCGGAAGATACCAAAACGAATTTCGAACTGATATGTTGAAAATATACTGACAACGCTGAAAAAGAAAAAGCATAATATTTTTTTGGAAAAAAATGTATGCTTTAATCCATTGAAGGCCGTACATTGACCTATAATGGTTTACTTTTTTAAATTATTATTTGGATGGAGAATTGTCTCATTGGCACTCACATCACTTCTTGTATTGACATCGCCGATTGTCTGTTCAGATTTCTAGAGAACGACTTTAATCGTGCTTTGTTAGACTATGTTTATACCAGGTTAAGAGTTCATGACAAAAAGTCAGGACTCTGGAGACTTCAAAGTTTGTTTTGCCATTATTCAGATTGGAATATTAAATTATCTGAGAAGCTCTGGTTACTAACGCACTTATCTTTGAGTTAATGGTATCAAAACATCAAATATAGGCAGAACAATTAGGGTTGCCTTATTACAAATTTGTCAGTTTTATTTAATAAAAAATGATTACTAAACAATTCAAGGATGAACATGACATTGTAGGTTTAGTAATACTTCTATTGAAATTAATGAGGGTCAATCTTTGACAGCTCGTATCGTTGCAAAAAATGTTCAAAATTGATCGGAGATTAAAAATTCTGATAAAATAAAAATTCATAAATAAAGTTAAATAGTATTACACCCATCATTCAATCACAATACTCAAAACGGGTGACATCTCTCACCTGAATAATAGTTCATAAAAAGGCAATATAACGCCAGGAAAATGAAATCTATTTGTTTCTATATTAGAAGATTTAAAAGAGAGTCGGAAGATACCAAAACGAATTTCGAACTGATATGTTGAAAATAAACAAACAACGCTGAAAAAGAAAAAGCATAATAATTTTTGGGAAAAAATGTATGCTTTAATCCATTGAAGGCCGTACATTGACCTATAATGGTTTACTTTTTTAAATTGTTATTTGGATGGAGAATTGTCTCATTGGCACTCACATCACTTCTTGTATTAACATCGCCGATTGTCTGTTCAGATTTCTAGAGAACGACTTTAATCATGCTTTGTTAGACTATGTTTATACCAGGTTAAGAGTTCATGACAAAAAGTCAGGACTCTGGAGACTTCAAAGTTTGTCTTGCCATTATTCAGATTGGAATATTAAATTATCTGAGAAGCTCTGGTTACTAACGCACTTATCTTTGAGTTAATGGTATCAAAACATCAAATATAGGCAGAACAATTAGGGTTATCTTATTACAAATTTGTCAGTTTTATTCAATAAAAGTAATTACTAAATGATTCAAGGATGAATATTACTGTATAGGTTATGTAAAACATCAATTGAGATTAATGGTGGTCAATCTTTATAATCCTGGTACTTTTGATAACTATTTGATCATATCTTTGCAGAAAAAAGTTCAAATTGATCTGAGATTAAAAACAGAAGTTGAACTGACTCAAGTAGAAAACTGTTTGCGAACAATGCAGCTGTTTGAAATTTGACCAACAGAACTGTTGAACACACAAAAGATTGTAGACAAACTCGAAAAATAAATGCTACATGTTTATTTCGGAGTTTAGTTTGACGTGCATTATCACTGGAGTAGTATACATTTTTGTTTAAGGGCAGCTGAAGTACGCCTCCGGGTGCGTGAGTTAGCCGCTGCATTGAGATCCATTGGTGGCCTTAGGCTGTTGTCTGCTTTTTGGTCGGGTTGTTGTCTTCTTGAAATTTTTTCCATTTTATTCTCATTTTATTACACTTAATTTGGTAGTACAGATATTAAGAAAAAATAACTTTATGAATTTTGTGCGTCTAAAGTGCTTCGCTGGATTTTTATTTTTATGAAGAACGCTCCAACTTATTTTTGGGAATTAAGGAATATATAAATATGAACAAACGTTGAAAGCTCGGTAACCAAAAAAAAGTCCTTAAAAGAGTAGCCAAATTCATCAAAGATCAACACTGAACTTTGACCGAAAGAGAGGGAACCTTATTTGCTAGATGTTCCCTTAATTTGTCTACGAGTAAGAAAAATATGCTTAACTTAATTTAGTAACAAAGCATTTTCATCTATGGCGACAAATAACACATTCTTCAAATCATCAACTCTTGGGATAAATGTGTACTTGACAAATAACCAACAAAGGAATGGAGTAATTTGTTCTAGTCTAATTATTTACATGTAAAGTCAAACAACAAAATTATGTGTTTAACTTTCCCTTCTCTTTTCACGAATGTGACCTACTGAATCAAACTATTTACCGGATTTGTAATAACATGAGTATCACGACTGGTGTCACATATGGAGCAGGATCTGATTACCCATTCAGAGCACCTGAGATCACCCCTAGTTTTTAGTGAGATTCGTGTTACTTAATGTTAAAGTTTTTGTGTGTCTTGTGTACTATCATTTGTCTATTTCTTTTTCGCCACGGTGTTGTTAGTTTATTTTCGATCTATGAGTTTGACTGCCCCTCTGTTATATTTCGCCCCTCTTTAAGAAAAGCAGTTCTTTTCTTCCTTTCTTGCGTGCGCATGCATCCTGGATATAGAAAAAAAGAAATGTAAACTCTGTCCACAAGTTGTTTTTGATTTGGTTACTTTTTCGTCAAGAGCATATACTTAACTGTGAAAAAACAGTAAAAATCCTGGGAATTTTCAAAATCATGTTAAATGTAAAAAAAAAAAAAACAAGCTTTAACAAATTTCGTCAGACGCTATATTATATCAATATATATTATAGATAAAACTATCTTATCGCATTAGTTTGATCCCCTCACATGCGGGAGGTCGTTGGTTCGAGAACTAGCCGAGTCAAACCCAAAAGACTTGGAAGTTTGGTATTTCCTGCTTCTCCGCGCTAAATACGTGACTGTATATAGTAAGAAGAAAGACTGGTTGGCTTGGATCAGCATAATATGTTACAGTGGTACAGTTCCCTGTGAACTATCAATTTGAAAATCCGACTCAGCTTACGTGCTGGTCTAAAAACAAAGCCGGATTTTAAGTCATATCATCCTGATTATGCATGTAATTTGCCTTTGCACATTTAAAAGCCGGTCATCAATCAATGATATGAGTCTTTATGTCGTCTATTAAACTTACAAAAAAATAAAAAAAGTACTTTATTATTCTATTTTAGAAATTGAAGCAAAATAGTATCATGACAAATTTCCAACGGAGCTGGTTTATGTTATCCATGCCCACCGTTATTCTACACCAAATTTATGAAATTTTGGAAGCCTTTTCGAATAATTCTCTCGAAAATATTTCAATAGGTTTTAAAATGTATTTTGTAAATATACACACTGCAGTTATAAATAGATAAATAAAAAAAATATATTGTACCCTTACATCCAATGGCAGCGCTTTTAAGTTGACTTCCTACGCCCTGTCTTGGGTACACAAAAGACCAACCTAATACTAGAAAAATATAATACTACCGTTTTCCCTATAGTCATGACCAATCTTGTATTATAGTTTGTAACTTACACGTACACAAAGTACGGAACAATTAATCAGAGCGAATTTTTATCTTTACACAGGAGATTAGATTTGGCATCATTTCCAGAACATTTAGATAAATATGTTCCAAAATAATCAAACATAATTGTAAATTGGTATCCTGTAATGCACAAATGTAGTAAAATGTTATGATATGTAAACTAACATAAATAAATTCTTAGTATAATTTCCATTACAACTCAAATTGTTTTCCAAACAAACACATATCAGGCACATATAATATTTCAATAAACCAGTAATATAGTTCGCTTATCTTCTTCGTTTGTAGCTCATATAAATAAACAGACTATGGTTGCAACGAGGCAACAGCGAACATATTGAGAAAGTAAATTGTTTAATCTCGTGACGTTTTCATCACAGAAGTAGATTTTTGCAATAGCTTTACAATCTTTAATTCTAACACCTTAATCATCACCTCAGTTCATCTTGTGTTGTGTATAGGGTTCGTATTGCTAATTATTTGTTATGTGTGAAGAATCTTGTTTCTGGTTCACGTTGAATAATAGTTCGTTCCCTGTGTAGATTTTTGTATAACGTTCTTGATTCGTGTTGCTTTACTGTTTTGGTTTCTGTGTAATGTTTACATAATTGTATAAGGGTTCGTGTTGCCAGATTATTATTTTTTCTGTGTAGTGTTTTGTATAAGGTTTGTGTTGCTTAATTATTTGTACCGTGTGTAGACTACTGTGTAACGTTCTTGTTTCGTCATGCTTAGCTGTTTGTTTTCTTTGTTATGTTTACATAATTGTACACGGCGTTCGTGTTGCTAAATTATGTGTTCTTTGTGCAGAGTTTTTTTTTAAAGTTCGTGTTGATTTTTGAATTATTTGTTCTTTGTGTAGAGTCTTGTATATGGTTCATGCTGCATGATTTTTTATTATCTGTTTAGTGTTTTGTATAAGGTTCGTGTTGCTTAATTTTGCATTCCCTGTGTAGACTATTGTGTAACGTTTTTTTTCCGTGTTGCTTAGCTGATTGTTTTCTGTGTAATGTTTACTTAATTGAATAAGATTCGTGTTGTTTGATTTTTTGTTCCTTGTGTAAAATTTTACATAAGGTATGTGCTGCTAAACTTTTTGTTCTTTGTGTAAACTTTTATATAAGGTTCGTGCTGCCTGACTTTTTGTTCTCTGTGTACACTTTTATATAAGGTTCGTGCTGCGTGACTTTTTGTTCTTTGTGTACCTTTATATTAGGTTCGTGCTGCTTGACTTTTTGTTCTTTGTGTAGACTTTTATATAAATTTCGTGCTGCTTGACCTTTTGTTCTTTGTAGACTTTAATATTAGGTTCGTGCTGCTTGACTTTTTGTTCTTTGTGTAGACTTTTATATTAGGTTCGTGCTGCTTGACTTTTTGTTCTTTGTGTAGACTTTTATATTAGGTTCGTGCTGTTTGACTTTTTGTTCTTTGTGTAGACTTTTATATAAGGTTCGTGTTGCTTCATTGTTTTTGTTCTTTGTGTAGACTTTTATATAAGGTTCGTGTTGCTTGATTTTTTAAACTTTTTTTTAGACTTTTATATAACTTAGGTTCGTGTTGCTTGATTTTTTCTGTTTTTTTTGTGTAGACTTGTATATAAGGATCGTGTTGCTTTTTTGTTCTTTGTGTAGAATTTTATCTAAAGCTCAATTGTTGTTTGAAGTGTAGTGTTTTGTTTTTGTTTGTATTTTTGCCGTTTTTCTTTTTGGCCATGATTTTATTTTATTTTATTTGACTTGTGTATTTATTTGGTCATCTTTGTATCTTTCTTCTGTTTTAAGTGAAGCTATTGTTTGATATGTCAAAGTAACGATTTAGTAAAAACAATTAAACAAAAATGAAAGAAATTTTAAGTCACCATATGACCTTCAATATTCAGCTAATTCCACACCGTAGAAATTGTCATAAAATTCTCCAAAATAACAAATTGTGAAACAATTCTAACCAGAAACGTTTTAATGATTTCTTTATGCCCGCGTCACACAGTCCCGATTTTTATATACGATGGACACCCGAATGCGAAAATTGTAAGTGCGTACGAAGTTGGTCCCGATCACGTTAAAATACCAAAAAAGTGACCGAAGCAAGTACGAGGAATAACGAAGTCTATACGATGGTGCCGAAATTATATACGATAGCAAAAGATGGAAATACGAAGGATAACCGAAGACGGGTATTTAAGCTTCATATCTCATCCGAAGCCTACACGATGGATTACAATGATAGCGCAACGGCCATACGATGTCTAAAAGACGTCGTGTACAGCTTACGATGTATTCAAATTATTGTAAGTTGCGTGTAGATAAAATTGTAATGGACACTCTGGAACCAAAATGCTAAAAATTTAGTATGACAGATGGACTTGTTTTTTCTCCTTGAAATAGCATAATACACAGGAAATTGGTTGCTCATTTTTTTACCTGCTGGTTCTAAAGACAATATTAAAGGTATTTCCAGTTTCTGAATGTTTTGGTTGATTTCTAAAAAATAGTTTATGTATCAAATATGCATATTCAATTTACCATATTCTGCATGTGTTTTATACAAATATAGTGTCCATATTTGTCCCAAATATGATACATACGAGGGGGATGCCACGCTCGGCATTGCCTTGTTTGAACTGTAAAATGTGAGCACTAGTCTGAATAATCACCCATAATTATGCCCATGTTTACTGATCTATCTTAAAGGTAAGGTAATGGGTTCGTTGATTCCTTTTGTTCAAAAAGAGCTCTTTCAGGGAAAATATCATAATAATATAGACAAAAGGAAGGATGTGGGGAAAGCAACAAATGCGGCAAAATATGACATATAGATAACAAAATGGTTTAAATGGAGTAAACATTCGTGTGACAACAACTCAGACGATACATAAAAAATCAGAAAAAAAGTTGGTTTCCCTTTATACGTGTACCTGCAGCGTTGGTGTACGAGACGCGTTTATGATTTTCATTATGTTACTTGATATGGAAAATTGACAAAAAAATAATATTTTACTTGTAAAAGTAAATCCTGAGCCTGTAATAGCTGCTCTTCTTGTTCCATTTGAATTAATAGAAACAACGCTGTCGCCTTTCTTGTTCTCATAGAATCATATGATATGAGCTCCATGTTTTGTGAACCTCTTTCTAAACTGTCGTATTAGACTGACCAGTGCATATCGCATATGGCACTTTAAATGTATTTTAGCGCGAAAATAACTTACATTTAGTGGATTTATTGCCGTCGTAGTTCCATCTTGTCGCCTTCGTTCTTTTATTCGATGGCAACACGACGGGATTACGTGGCCCTCACGGAGTCGTGTTGCCATCGAAAGACCTTCGGGTAGCTTCGTGATTCATTCGTGTAAACATCGTAATGTCAAAACTGCCCGATGGAAACGAAGGAAACACGAATGCAATACGATGTTCAAAGATGCATTCCCGGTGACATTACGATGGTGAGGGTGGTGATACGAACTAAATACGAATCATCAACATCGGACGCACCTTCGGGGATTTTTTAACATGTTAAAAGATTTAGAACCCTTCCCGAAGTTGTCCCCGAAGGCTAGAAAAAGTGGCCGATGGTTCTACGATGGTTAAAGATGACACTACGAATAGCCCGATCTGGATACGATCAGTCCCGATTTTGAAAATTTCCATAATCGTGTTGCCATCGGCGTAAAAATCGGGACAGTGTGACGCGGGCATAATTAACAACCTACTTTTACCATGCACTACAATTTCTCTTCGACTTATGCGTTGCTGATATTCCCTAGGAATCATTCGCCTCATTTGTTAGAAACAAGTCATGTTGATTGCCAACATGGTTAAAATCAAGCTGCTATACATTTGTATGCTGTCAAATGTTTAAATCGTTTTTAACAGTGTCTGATTTTTTAAACGAGCGTTTCTGATGAGACGTTCATTTCTTTATTTTCTCAGTTGAGTAGCTTGTGAACATATATGGAGTCTGTGAGTTCGAACACCGCTCTTAGTAAATGCGATCTTATTTGACTAGTTATACTTGGGTTTTTTTCTACTGAAGATCACTGCTTCTCCCCGGGTACTCAAAGCCAAATAAAAATAAATGCTGGCATGATACATATAGCAAATCTTTTTGAAAGTGGCATTAAACACCAACATTCAATAACAGAATCATCATTGGAAATGAGTTGACTGGTAGTTATCAGTAAACATATATTAAACTAGTAAGAAATAAATAAAAGAAAGGGAATTGCAGCAAGTCTAACATAAGCTGAAAATCTGATAATTTCTTTTACATTTACTCTTGCGATAAAATAATGACAGTGCATGAAATTATATCGACAATTATGATTTATAAAAGTATTCATATACATTGGTAAAACATCCATGAATAGGCAGGGGTTTCCAAATGGCTAGTGGTAATGTACTCAAATTGAGTTTCCAACGGCAGTTTCAAATCTGTTAATGCATACATGATTACTAGATGGTTAAAGAAATAAACCAAAATGTTGCAAAGATATTAAAAAAACAAATTTGTTCACGAATGATAGTACATGCCAAACAATACGAAATTGAACATGTCGAAGTTTTTTTTATTTTAATGTTTATATCACAATACATGTAGGAAGATGTGGTACATGTATGAGTTCCAATGAGACAACTCTCCATCCAAGTAATAATTTATTAAAGTAAACCAAGACATGTTAAGGTACGGCCTTCAACACGGAGCCTTAGCTAACATGGATCATGGATCATTTTATTAGAAAATATCAGATTTGATTAACAGGATTAGAAAATAACAGAACAAGGGCAAAACATTAAAAATCACTTTCGTTTTTAAATTTTAAACAAGATCTAAATGGGCGAGTAAATCGCTGGAACAGCAAATTGAATTTGCGTGGCCTAACGTAATTACTATAAAATAGTACTTTCACTTCAGGACATAGTGAAATATTCATATATTTAAATCAAAACAACATAAAAATAATTCCACAGTGTCTATCAACCTGTATGTAGTCTGCACAAACCATGATACAAATTGGAAAAAGTATGATATGTGTAAAAATATTTTTTTCTTCACCGTCGCCATTTATCTGTAGAACAATTTTCGTCTCCTGCACGTTGCTTGACAGTCTTTTCTAAAATTTGCGTTGCAAAACGAATAAATTAGCGGATTCACCGCACAGTTTAGTAAATAAGATCTGTACAAAGCTTCGTACACTGTGTCATATTCTCCTTTATAAAGCAACGGAACAATAGGAGATATGGATCTTTGTATAACAACTCCAAGAAATGGGAGAAAGCTTAAGATATATACCATAGTCACAACTAAAAGCATAAGAGTTGTCTTACCTAAACGATGTGCCCTTAAACTCCTTTTAGAGGGTCGCATTTTACTTTTACTTGATCCATTTAAGGATATTTCTCCTGTATTACTACGCGTTTGCGATACCTTACGCTTACGTTTGGTTTTAGTTCGGTTTTCTGATGTGTTTTCATATTTTGAACTGTCTTTGCTAGAAATTTCCGGTGAATGTTTAGGCGAAGGAACGTCCAGACTATTGGTCTTTGTCATTGTTTGTTTTGGCTTCTGGTTCGATTCATCTGTTTCTTTATTCAGATTATTCAACACTTGGATCATAGTTTTATCGTTTTCATTATTTTTATTTCCGATGCACTCGGGATTATTCTCTGGATTAGAACCGATATTTTGTTCATTTCGATTACTAGTATTATATACAGCATCGTATTCGTTTACAACTTCTTTGCAATCTATAAGACTGTCAACATTTAAAAAGCAATTTGGTTTTATATTGTTTACGTCAGGCTTCATTGAGCATTCCTGAAGTTTTAAATCCATCTCATTCGGATTATCTTTTTCCTTTGATGGTTTAGCCATGTTTTGGCTATTTTTCGGCACCGACACAGCTGGTTCATATTGGAAACAATTTGATTCGTCAGTACGACAACAGACGTTCAGACTGCGCGTAGAGCTGTGAACACTGGTTACTTGCAGTGCGTTTGTATGATGCCCAACAGACGAGGGATGTTCTATGTGTATGTCTGGCACTTCTTTGTTAGAAACAGATCGGCGACCTATCAAACTGGTGAAGTTCCTGCGCCTCACCATTTTCATAACAATACTAATGTATGATGCTAGAAGAATAAAATATATTCCACATGTAGAAAAACACATATAAGAGTAATAAATAAGTGGGTAAACCGTCAAAACGTGTGAATCATCTATTTCACATATTTGACGTGTAACGTTTGCACTTTCCGTACTAATAGTTCTTTGTCCATATATCATTAGAGACGGCCATGTAAAACTAACGGAAGTAATAAATGCCCAGAATGCCATTCGTTTCGCTTTTTTTAGAGTAAATTGTTTTCCATGGGGAGTACATACCCGTTTGTATCTGTCCACCGCAATGGCCGCAAGGATGACAGCGGCAGCACTGTTACATGTATACGTAGTAAATCTAGACATTTTGCAGACGGGTCCAATGTTAAAAACAAAAGGATTCAGTAACATAACAATTTCTGTCGGTAACGTTGCCGTGCAGTTTACCAAATCAAATACAGCCAGAACTAAAATAAATATAGTCGTGGAATTTTTTCTCGTTTTTTTGGAATAAACAAAAAACACCAATACATTTCCGGGAATGCCAATCACAAATAAAAGTGAAGTGTAAATTAATCCATAGTAATTAATTGATGTTATCCAGTTACTCTCTGTTGAATTTAATTCCTTAAAACTTGGAAACGTTGTATTTCCAACAATCGATGCTTTCATGTTGACACTCATTTTAACACTGGCAGACTACTAACACTTGCAGTCGTTAAATTAGATTTTATAAACTGGTCCCCCATGGATCCACGATAACAAAGTAGCAGTCGAAGCAATAAAAAGCTGTCATTATTACTCTATCAGATTCAACTATTCTACGTGGGATTCTGTAATAGGGTCGAATGATCAATAATGTCATTGGTACAAATAAACACACAATTTCCAGATTGTTTAATGTAATAAAATCAACATCATTATATCCTCATCAACACCACTGCAGTATGTTATGCGGATATTTTTTTCTAGTGTTGACTTTTATTTCCAAGAGTTTAAATTAAATATTCTGATAAATCCATTACTATGCAAAATAAAAAATAAAAAACAGCGAATGATACATCAAAATAATTCATTAAATTGTAAATTTATCGAGTATATTTAGTAATCTGACACAAACATATGGTCTATTGAAAATGATTATTTCTAATCAATATTAATAATTAATGTTATATTTTTTACGAAATAAAACGATTGATACATTCAAATAATGATATTCCCAATGTAAAATGTATCATTTAATGTTGTCCAACAGATGTCATTCTATAGGCCACAAGGGGAACATTATAAATAGAATCCCGATACACAATTTTGTAAGGTTTTGAATAATTCAACATATCAATTTCTAAAGGACTTTTTGATCATAATTTAAATTGCATTGCGAAATACTGATTGTAAACATTGTTTGTTTTTCCTGAGGCTGATTGTAAATTCTTTGTTACATAATCCTGCAGATTCATGTAAATTTTCCCTACAGTACTAAAATAAACTCCGACAAAATGTAACATCTGCGTATCCTTTATACCTGCTAGTCATGCGCAGAAGTCACAAGTACGTTCATAGGCGTTTCACCAAAGACCAACTAAAGATTGGAGTAAAATGCATTAATCAGAAATTTCAAAATAGTATAAAAACTTCTTTCAAACAGTAAACAAACCACGACAGAAAGCCTTACCCCAAATAAATCCCAATCCTTTGCTTTTTTAACTTTAAATTTGAAAATTAACAAAACTCTAACTTAACCTCTAGACTCGCTTTACGCTGTCTTACATACTAGATAAATGCAGCCGTATTTGACGTGAAACTGTTCTTATGTATCCCGTCATACTTTGAACCACACCATTATTTTATTTATTATTATTACTTTTACTGTTAAGTCTGTTTTTGTTATATCAACTTTACGTAAGTCTTCATTTATGTATGCCGTCATACGACAAAATTATTTTTATGTCTACCTGTGCGAATTTCAAACGCGCATTTTTAAACCAGTAATGAAACCTTCTATCATTATGGGTAGACTTTACATAGATAAATTCAGCCGTATAAGAAAAGCAAAATGAGAATGTTAAATTAATGTATGCCTTTTTGTGCTTCTTTGTTACATTTGTTGTTTATGTAGAGATATTAAGATGATAACACAATATTGACTGTTGTACCCCTATTTTGACATTTTTACTCTTTGAGTATGTTTGTTTTGTCCATACATCGTTGACAATTTAATGGAATTTGATGCGACTGTCATATAAGTGAGAGGTTTAGCTAGCTATAAAACCAGGTTCAATCCACCATTTTCTACATTAGAAAATGCCTGTACCAAGTCAGGAATATGACAGTTGTTACCCATTCGTTTGATGTGTTTGGACTTTTGATTTTGCCTTTTGATTTTTGATTTTCCTTTTTGAATTTTCCTCGGAGTTCGGTATTTTTGTGTTTTTACTTTTTAATCCTCATCAAACAAATGAAGACGATAAAAAACAGTCTCTGCACATGTATGTTAAAACAGTCGGATCCAATAAGAAGCCTAATTGGCATAAAGTATACAAATTGTTAACAAACGTCTGAATGTTTGTTTACCAAACAACTATTAATTAACAACATGTGCACATGCATACCATCAGTTAAAACATGGACAAACAAAATACATTGACCAGGGCGGTTATAATCAATTTATTTCTCATAAATGTTATTATAGTGCATAATGGATTATGAACAATCATGTCATAAATTCTATGTGCGAGATTATCGCAATTGTTTTACGAGTCAAAATACTCGTAAGTCATGAATATTCCACTATAACTCAGAATTAATTTTATTTAAGTTATTTTGTAAAAAGAGCCACTATTATAGACTTGTTAGATGCGATTTGTACTTATAGTTTGAAAGTCACAAGCAATCAATACAATGGACTTTTTTATATCCATAAAGTTTTCTTGCTGCTTGAAGACATGTTATTATTTTACACAGAAAGATAAATTCTCTCTTAATGTTAACTCTAGAATAAATTGAATTTAAATTAACCAGATATAGTTATGGATTTTTTTAGGTGTGTAAATAGGCCTCAGGACCCCGGTACGATGAAATGCAGAGCAAAAGATTCTTATGCTGCACTATGTCGTCAGTATGGTTACTAGACCGAAACTTTTTTTCTAAAATCCATGGCTTCTAATTTTTTCATAGTTTATGTATGCGAAAAATTAATGATGATGAACCGAGAACAAACATACGTCAAATGTTTTTCTTTCTGAACTCGGATCGGGAAAGCGTATATATATCCCAAAAAAGAGAATAAACGACAATCAGGAGTTTCTTTCAGTAAAGTCACATCGTAAGAAACAATAACTGTTGATGTAGATTTGCGTTTTCATTATAATCGCTGCTTTAAACGACATAAGGATATGTTATAAGCATTATAAATGGGAAGTAAAAGTCAGTGACCTTCAGTCTGATGATCGCTTCACAGGTAAAACGACTTTTAATGAATTAAAAAATATCATTAAGCATCAATTAGCTTTTAATACATACTTTGAAAAGATATATACTTAAGATTATTTAACTATTAAATGCTTGTAAAATATGTCTATGTCGATAATGAAATTGACAGGAAATTGTTGATACCAATTTCGATCAGCCTTTAAAAAATCTTATATCCTTAAGTTGACATATGTTTTGAGACTGTAAATACGTCAGAAAGATAGCGACAGTCTGGGGAAGGAACGTTAATTACAAAGTCAGAAAATGGATTGAATGTGTCATTCAGTGATTCTTTTCACTAAATAAAACATATGTAATTGCCTAGAAAATGGAAAGCAGCGATGTAAGAGTATACTGGTTAACTCGAAGACATACAATTGTCAACAGAGAAGGATAATTCAAAAGAACTACTCATAAAAGAAAATTCCAAACGAGAACTCATTAACTTGATACAAACTGTAACTTCAATGTCAAACAAAAGTACAAAAAACACAACAGAGAATATTTACGACTGAGCAATTAAAACAAAAATATGCGCCTTTAAATATCGGGGAGGGTATAGTTGTCTTAGAAATGCAAGCTGATCCTGCTCCACACGAGGTACCCGTTAAGTATTTATCCTGCGTAATGTATCATTGAGTTTCAAGCTTATCTATAAACTTTTCAGAAATGCCATGGTATTATTAAACTTGTCAAATAATGACATAACACCCGTCTGCTAAAACGATAACTCATCGTATCGCCAAAAGGTTAAGAATATCGCATGTCATTGACATTAAAAAATTCTAAATAGTATGGATTCAGTATTAGCAACTTGTCACTTTATATAAGCCAGAATTACGAACATGATTTCCCGCGGTTTTCGATGGGATTCGTGTTTCTAAATCTTTCAAAGTATTTTCTAGACTTCTTTTTATCGTTTTCTTTTCTTTGTTTGGGTTTGTTGTGGTTTTTTTTTACTCTTTGATGTAGGATTTTTCGGGGGTGGGGTGGGGGTGATAGGGGTCATGCTTTTATTTGTTTTCTATATACTCAATGTTTACAATTGACTTGGGTTTTATTTTCTTACATTATAGACATTGACAACAAGTTGAGTCTAAGTAATAGATATCAGTACTGAGAGATATGAAAGATAATCAATTCTAAACATATATAATGGAGTTCTTGCATTTAAATTTTTTTATTCAGGTCAGTTGATGATGTTGATATTACTTCCTGATTAATCTTTAGATTATTACATCCGGATTTAACACTTCCCTAAAAGCTTTTTCGCAGCATTATCAGATTAGCAAACATACTAGTGATTCTTTCTTGGTATTCGATTTAGGTCTCAAGACGCTTTGCTTTATCCTTTATATGTTTTAATGATGTGTTTATCTTATATAAGTATGTCATGACCATATTTTTTGTATAGTATGAAAAATAATGAGATGCGGAATGATTGCCAACGAGACAACTCTTAAATGAAGATGATATAAGCAATTATAGGTTACTGTATGGCCTTCAACAAAAAGCTAAACACGTATATTCGGCTATAAAATCCGACATGAAGCTACCAAACAATTTATTTGGAAAGCAAACGACCAATTTGATAACAAAACAATTAACGAAAAAAAAAATAAGACAGACATGATGAACCAAAGACAACCACTGAACTACAGGGTCGATCCTGACTTGGACACTGTGGTACATAAAGCATGTGACAGGATTAAATATGTGTGTGAGCGTTCAACCCTTCTCAACCCGATACATAGGTGTAACAGCATAACATTAGACAAAAGTAAAACAAATCAGTTAAGAAAGGCTTAACTCATCCGATCGACAAAAAGCAGAAAACATAACAAAGTACACAGACCGGACGTTGCCGGGTATTAACCCATTCTTCATCCCTGATAACAAACTCTGAGATATGTAAGCACTCGCTCATTTACTACATAGATAAGCGTTGTAGATTCAGACTTATTCACTGGTATCGTGAAAACCACATTGCAAGGGTGCACTTTTAATTAAAGTAAAGAGTCTGGAAATCTATTTTAGAATCCTGAATCTAACAATGGTTATTGACACTTATGACTGGTATCAGCTGCTGTTTTATGATTGAATGTGTAATGTAATCATTTTTCAGTCGGTTAAAGAGCTATAAGGCATATATAGGATATGTTTATGAAAAAAATTACAAATCAATTTTGGTTGAAAATCCATTAACGATACAAAGGCATGAATGACCAGTGTTTTTATTTTCAGGCCCTTTTTTATTTTAATACATAGTCAATGTTTACAGTTGTATCATTAAAACCGTAAATGTTAAACTGTTCATAGATTAAAAAGAGATTGTTGAAAGTCCTTAATGAACACAATTGAAAAATGCACTGATGGGTCTATCCTATATCGCATATCAATTGCTAAATATCAAGAATACGTGACTAAAAAAACTAATTAAAAGCTTTTTTCAGCTACCAATTACATATTCCATTTAGATCTTTTGTGAATAATTTGAAACTGTTTATGTACTCGAAATATTGCCATTGACTTTTATCAATTTAATTGAATACAATTGGAAATATTCTATTTCACTCTAAAAGTATTGACATAGCACGATAAATTTAAATTGAAATGAACATATTACTTCAGAATATTCTTGTTTCGGTGTACTCTTTGACAGAGTGAGTAAGCAAACCTTTGATAAATGAACTATATGCGTGAATTATTGGAAGAGATGAAAATTGAATACTGCAAGTATTGATAAACAGAAACAGTAAGTCTAGGTGTATTCGATTTGCCTAGATTATCTCTTGGATTAGAGGGAAGATATATTAGCCGCCATTGTAAAACTAAAAGTAGAAAAATCTGACAACACCATGGCAATAACGAAAATCACCCAAAAGACAACAACAACATTACATATTGATTACCAAGAACAAAAATAACAGGTGTTTCGATTGGTCATGTACATTGTTTAAAACCTCGGATTTATATATACGCTTTTAGAAGTTTAATTGTGCTTTGCGATGACATTGGAATGGACATTTGTTACGACGCAAAGTGCAAACCTGAAAACAGAATGAATTTGAGTTTTTAAATTAAATACACGTGACACGTGGTACGGAATATATTAACCTATTTTGGCGCTCAGATCCTAAACAACTACACTTACAGAGTACGTTTGTGTGAAATGTTCAACAAACCAGCGACGTTTGTAATAAACAGCTCTCCCTAATTTATAACATTGACTTCCAGATAACCGAAGAACGCTAAATAACTAAATGAATACCGGTATTAGCCATTGTTCTCGCTGTTAAACCTCTTACATTTCACCATTTTCATTAGAAAGTCACTGTACTAAGCCAAGATGCAAATCATTCAGGTTTTATTAGGATTTACTCCCAAATAAATAAATAAATAATGATTGCTTCTTCATAGTGTCCTTTTAAGGTTAAATACTGTAACAATCGATGTTTTGTGATAAAAGCAAATTATTTGAATTTTATTAAATTGTAATCCTGGTACCTTTGACAACTATTCACTGTTACCTCAAAATAGAAACTCGACATTATATCTGTATTGTATAGAAAACTTTATAATGTAGAGACAGGTTTTTTTATACATGTATTTGTAATGTGTACATTTTAAAAGGAGATGTGGTTTGTTTGTTAAAAAGAAAACTATCCACTAGAGTTCAACTGACATGGATTTAAGCATAAAAGGCCTTCACAATGTTCAAAACCAATATACCGTATAGTCAATAGTAAAAGGCTCCGACATAAGCAGGTTCCTATCTTTGTTACAAAACTTGTTGCTTGTCTTTTGTTTAACTTAAGTTGGTGTTTTTGATTGACAGAAACAGAAACCCGACAACCTATTACAGAGATAACCTGTTGGTCTGCTTGTGAAAATGACACATTTGTTTGAATCGAAGGGAACAGATATTCGATATCGTTTACATGACGATCGGTATATACATACTAGTTTGATTTGAAATAACGATCTCTGCGTCTAACGTTTCATTAGGGAATTGAAGGATTGGTGACTATTATGATGTTGTTGTAATGGAAATGTTGTTTTCAGATAAAAATTCAGCTCACAAATATATTCTACTGTTTGCTAAACTATGTATTATTCTTGATAATAATGATGTTTTTGTCCCAGGTGGATAACACTGGCCTCACAACTTTTGGTCCTCGGCGATCTTCAACTTTGTGGTTGTTATGGCTTTCATTTTTTTTTTACATCTGAGCATAGTTTTGTTTGAACGTAGCGCGCGTCTGGCGTATAAAAATATTTTAACCTGTTACCATTTGACGGTTATTATTCGTTTGTTTCTCTGTCCTATATTTTCTCCCATTTATCTGTTTATTTATTGTTAACCTGTCGTGTAATGTTGTCATTTTAATGTTATAATTAACACTGACATTAAAGCGGGAGGTTCGGCATGCCAAAGAAACAGGGTCAACCTACCATTTTTTTCATAAAATGCGCTGTACCAAGTCAGGCAAATGGCCATTGTTACATTATACTGTGGATTCATTATTATTCGTTGGATACCAATTTTCGTGGATTTCGTGGGCACAGTCAAACCACGATAGTAAATATTTAACGAATTATAATTTTTCTATGGGTTTCTATGCAGACTTCAGCAAGACCACGAAATTAAATATCCACGATTATGCAAGTTTTTCTTAATCCACGAAAATTGATACCCACGAAAATAAATGAACCCAGAGTAGTTTGTTTCTGTGTGTGTTACATTACGGTGTTGTGTCTCTGTTGTGTCGTAGTTCTCTTTTATTTGATACGGTTCCCTCAGTTTAAGTTTGTAGCCCGAATTTTCTCTATCGATTTATGAATTTTGAACAGCAGTATACTACAGTTGCCTTTATTTAATTAGCCACATCAATATACATTGGTTGAATACTAGATGTGTATTTTGTACTCAAATTGTATTATTAATTAATGACTGATAACTTAATTTCATGTCGTGCTTGTAGACGATTCTATGATAACTAAAATAATTTTGATTGGATATATGCACCGCAACTAATGATTAAACATCATACATTATTTTTTAAAAAGAAGTAAAAGCCCTTTACTTTTTTTAAACAAACAATGGCACCATTTCTAGTGGCATTTTAATACTTCCAGTGTTATTGAAGATTCTTGCAATCAATCATCTGATATCCGTTTAATTGATTTCAATAAGTGTGATATTTCTATTTGATGGATCATTTCAAGGTGAACACTGCAAATTGGTTTTGAAGCGAATTAGATTAAATACATTTAAAGGATGTGCTACGAATAACGATTGTTACATAAAACATAATGTATTCAACATTAAGAGTCTCAATACAAGACATATTATAAACTAAGTTTTTACATTTAAATTTAGATTTTAATGGATTGGGAACATCATCCGTCAAAACATGTATCGCCCATTCATAGACACATATGCCGATTGATTAGAGGACAATGATTAACTTCTAGACTATTCAACTTTACACGTGTGTGTTCGGGCTTTGTTTTAGTACCTGTCACTTTCAAAAGTTTGAATCTCAAATTCTTTTTTCTGTAAGATTTTGATAACTAAATTTCTAAGTGTCGGGTGTAATTTCAGGATACACACAATATATGTACATTGTCTAAAATAATCAACTTTATTTGTACTCGCTACGAAACAGGAGAAATGCTCGGCAGAGCCTTGCTTTTCGTACTGTTTCTTAAGCTCATACTAATAAAGTTTAATTCCGACAACATATATATTTATTGCTAATGCAATAATGTGTAAAGATTAGTATATAATGTTGATATACTAAATTACTTCCTGGTTAACTCTGGTTAAATCTTCCAATAGTTACATCCTGATTTGACACTGCAAGCTAACCCTTCTAGACTAGCGTTATCCGATTACCAATTAACATACCAGCGGTTCTTTCAGAGTCTCATTTTAATCTCAAGAGGCCCTTAATTCATTACTTTATATGTACATGTATTGCTGATGTACTAGTATATATCTTCTTTAAGCCTTTGGTGACCATAGTTTATGTATAATAACTCGTTTTATACATGGCAAATTGCATTGGGATTGAGGCGGTTTTGATTTTATCGCTTTTGTCGTCAGAACCACAGGTGCAAAAATTAACTTTTAATTAAAAGGATAAGTTTTGGGATCTGGCTCAGTATCGCGGATTTTACAATTGTAATTGACTCATATGACGGGTGTGGAATAGTGAGAGGCAAAACTAATTTATCATCACCTATTTTATGATTGATTATGTTATGTTTTCATATATCAAAGAGATCTAAGTCATAAATAGAACGTGTCGTGTATATTCTATTCATTTTCAATTTTGAGTGTATATGAAGAAAAACTATAATTCAATTTTGGTTAAGATGCGTCATAAATCTATGTCGTATTTCTGTTTTGTTGGTTTTATCCGCTCTTCAATGTTTTACTATGTTTTCGGTTTTTTAGTTCGATATTGTATCATTGGCGTGTCAGGAGGAAAATAACATCTACAATCTGCGCGTGAGAACTACGGCTCAGACTACCAATTCTGAATATTGATAATAATCAGAATTTTTTAACCCTATCTTTCCATGCACAGAAACGAACAAGTGTCAAGGGTATTTGTTTATTTATATAAGGTCCGTTTGTATCCGTACCTCTTCTTATGGATTCATACTGTTAACGTTGTTGAACTACAGTTTAACCCGTTATATTCATATTCAGTGAAGTTTCACCATAAAAACTTGAAGTAATAGTATTTCCTTTTAATAAACGTTGTTATAGGCGCAAAGTCAAAATGCGACAATTGAATGCAATTGGGAGGTCATCTTTAAAAACATAGAAACAATAGAAATAGAAACAGGAAACCCGGAAATTGTATTTGTTTTGCGTATAACACACCAATTCGTTAAGGTAATTGCATATTATCATTAGATGTTTATATATTCGTAATGTGTGATTTAATTTTTTTTTCTCAAACATTGTGAAAATTTTCTGTCTATTTCATTTGGTCTCTTGTTGAGGGTTGTCTCATTAACAATTATATCACATCTTCCTTTTTTATATTAAATGCGCTAAAACAATTTATTCGATGGTTTTTGCATGACAATCGGCATTTAGATAATAATTTTATTTAAATAATGATCTCTGCGCCTATTATAACTTAAGGGAATTGAAGGGTTGGTGACAATATGAATGCTGCTTTCAAAAAACAATATTATCACTTTATGATTCAAAAACTAAATTAATTTTAACAAAATAGGTGAATTCTGCTGATAATGGAAAATTCTTTTGGAAGAAAAAAACAAATGAGATGAATGCTTCCAACTTAACTGATATTGAAGATCATTCAAATCATTAACAAAAAGGAGTAACTGATATCCGTTTAATTGAATTGGGTTTGTGATATATACGTTTTGTATAACAGTTTGATGGATTATTACTAGATGAACACTGCAAATCGTTACCACATACTGTCATTATATTCAAATAAAAGGTTTCGAATTGAATTATGAGTGTTTGAATAACATTGTAACCGTATATTATCAGAATTATTCTTTCATTGTACACTACTTTATAGTTCCAATTTAATCCGTTGATATACAGTAAAGATTACACTTTTGAAATTAAGTTAACAAGACAATTCAAACGGACCTTATCCCGAGAACATGAGTTTTAACTTGTTATATCCACTTAAAAAAATACTTCTATTGGGTGGTTTCCGTGACAAGAGCAAACTTATGTTCTTGAAAACTAAGACGGATATATTGTTTGGTTTTGTATAATGTACCGTGATAAGGACTATATGGAAAACGCAGAATTCTTTTGACATAAAAGACCTTTCGATTTTGTATGTGAATGATTTGAATTATTTTTTTTGAATTTTAATTTCACAAGCTTCTAATGCAATTATCGCTGTAAAAATAAACTTTAAACATCGTGTCTTTATATATATGTTTCTAATAAAACATTTAAACAAACAATTTCTTTGAAATGTACGACTCTTGTTAAGAAATAACTTTTGATCAGTATCGTCACCGAAATTGTTTTATTGTTTATTTTCTCGACTTTTCCATGAGAAGATTGCATTTCTACTGCTTTCGTTCCCTCATTTAGAGTCTAATTATCAGGTATAAATACAGTTTTAATACATGGGAATGCAGGACGTACTAAACCCTTCAAACATTCAACAAAAACATGCTTTTTTTTCAAACATACATACGCTTATTCCTTTGAGGGCCTTGAATAATTTTTAGGCGAATAAACTATAGAACTTAGTGATTGTTTTCGTTTTTGTTTTTTCTTCCTTGCTATTTAAAAAAAAAACTTTGCACTGGGAACCCTCTTTTCTTTCTACACCTACGCAAGTGTGATTCTATGGTTATTCACAGTTTATCATATTCACGGAAAACAATTAAAAAATAAATTGAATTGCTGAAAGCAACGTTTTGTTTCATTAATCAATATTCTGTACATTTAATCAAATGAATTGTTGAATGCATAATATGTTTCTTGGAAATATTTAGTCGATCTATTTCAAAATCGTCCAAATAAATACGTATTAATGGAAAATAAAGGGGGCGTCGATGGAAGTACAGTTCTTAATCTGATGACGATCAAGGTTAGTGTCGTAGATATGTGTCATTTTCAAAGTGATATGTTAATTATATACGCCAATATTAATGAATTGGCAACCAAATAACACAACGATATTAAAATACTTTGAACAACAAATAACCCAAAGCTAAATAAAACAACTTCTGAAATAAAACTCACACAAACTCAGCAAATTAATCGCAAAAAACTAATATATACAATTATGTAATAACAGACAGTGCAAAATAACCTTTACCTGTTGACTAAATCACGACTATCATCATTTTCATAAAAACACCCACTGTATGGATGGTAACACTTAAAATTGGTCTATAACTAGATAACTTTGAAAATAATAAAGGCAACAGTAGTAATTACCTCTGTTCGAAGTTCATAAATCGATTGAGAAAAAAAAAACAAATCCGGGTTACAAACTAAAATTGAGGGAACCACATCGATTATAAGAGGAGAACAACGACACAGCAGAAACACAAAACTAAATGCGAACAATTATATTGAAACAATATCGAATCATTGATTCCTCTACTGTGGAACATTTAATATTGCATAAACAATTGTATTCTTGATTTTCCTGTAAATATATCGGGTGGCTCCTAGACGTACTAACTGAATTTCTGTGAAAAAATATTCTCAAGTAGTTGGAACTTGTTGACATTGCGTTAACATAACCTTGATTAACGTTGATTGAATATCATAACAATAGATTTACTTTCCACTTCCAAGATTTATCAAATATATGGTTGACTATTGACTTATAAAAGAAGGATTAAATGTTTGTAACGCTGCTCCAGACGAGCGATTGGTCTACATGGATAAGTCAGTGAGGTTCGAAACAAAACTGAAAAAGAATGACTGTTATAAGTTATGGAATGTGTAAGAAGTGGTATATTTGGATACATTAGGTCCGAGAAGAATAATTTATTTCAGGTGTCTGTCAAAAGAGATATTTGACCTACATGGGTATAGGAATACCGAAATCTTGAAAAGGTGAAGCAAACACATAACTGGAAGAAACACTTAAGAAGAACAATTAGAAATTTAATCATTTTTCCATCAGCTTTTATTTTGAGTACCAAAATATATGACGAGACTATTTTATTTTCAAAATTATCAATTTCCCCCAACTTCACCTGCACATGTGATATACATTTCCAAACTCAATCGGTTTTCCAGAACTTGCAGATGTTACTCTGACTAAATTAACTGTTTCCTGAACTATTGAAATACTAAGTTTTTTCTAATTCAGGAATATATTCCCTTATATATTCCCTTTGACTATTTTACTAATTGTGACTGTTTATTTAACGCATCATGTTAATGTAGCGGAATTTGATGAGACTGTTATTAAAGTGAGAGGGTAAGCGCTATAGAACCAGGTTTAATCCACCATTTTCTACATTTGAAAATGCCTGTACCAAGTCAGGAATATGACAGTTCTTGTCCATTCGTTTTTTATGCGTTTTGGTTTTTGATTTTGCCATGTGATTGTGGACTTTCCAAATTGATTTTCCTCTGAGTTCAGTATTTTTGTGATTTTACTTTTTAGCTGTTTTTCGCAAAACTTTTCGGGAATATTTGGTTTCCAATGCTCTTGGACTTCGTTTGGCCATTTAACATTGTTTGATTTGAGCGTCAATGATGAGTCTTTTGTAGGCAAAACTCGCGTCTGGCGCAAGTGCTAAATTTCAATCCTGGTATTTATGATACGTTTATTTGTAAAACTTTACCAGTGTTTTGAGCAGAAAGATGATCAACCAGGGTTATGTAAAAAAAAACGTTTCCTTTCCTAAAATAAGTGCACAAGAAGGTACCGAATATTCTAAGGCATTCGGGAAAGGCAATCATATTCTGCCTAAACATTGGTCCCTGTCTTATTGTCCATTGAAAGCAAAAGTCTGTGACAGTTCACCATATAGGAGCAGAGGAATACCACGGTGGGTATGGTTGTCCTGCGAAAGAACGTACTGTGCTGGTGATTTGGTCCTGACTGGTGCTGGTGGGTCCTGATTCTGTGCTGGTGGGTTTGTTTACATTATATCAGAATTGCAATAAAACGACTGTGTTGTTGCTTAATTTTTTTCTGATGCGTCACAAGTACCATGCAAAGTATATTACAACAATATTATATTGCAAAAGTCGTGCAAGTTCGTTTAACGGAATTGTCCTGACGCGGTGCTGGTGATAAGAAAAACGGTCCTGATTCTGTGCTCCGATGTCCTGGTTATGTGCCTTTATATTTTAGTTAAAAGTGGCATATATTCAAGATCATTGATGCTGTACTGTTATTGACTAATTAACTGTTGTCTGCTTTCTTGAAATTGACATTGTTTTGAATCCGTTTACTGTTATTATGCAAGAAAAAATACCCCTATTTTTTTTTTAAATTAACTGTAATCTTATTTATTGGCCTGTTAATAGAACCCTTCTTGTCCCCTTTTAAGATAAGAAAATATGTTTACGATTTTCGGGATTACGATCATTTTGCAAGATCACCAAAATACGTTGTAATTTATACAATACTTATATAAAGTAGATGATGTGGTATGTTTGTTGTCAATGGACAAGTTTCCTTAAGAAACCAAAGGAAGTATGTGTTAATAACCATACGTCATCGTAATACCTTCAACAATAACCCATTAAATAAAAATGTAAAAGGTTACCGTTTTGCATAAAAATGGAGAGAAAAAATATAGAACAAAAAACTTTCTGAGCGTTTGAATCATATGTCTTTAGCAGCTTAAATCACATTTTTAAGTGAACAATTGAGTGCTGACTATAAGAATGACGATAGTATTGCTGGTTTGGTTGTTTGGATTTTTTTTTTGGGGGGGGGGGATAAGTAAGAGCGAGGTTGCAGTAAAAGTTTTAAGCTTATTATAGTTTCACGTAAGATTAAAAAGTTGTATTTTAAAAGAAAAATGTATCTTATAGCCATTTAGATTCACTTGCTGTATCTGTAAGATTTTTTCAACATAACTTTTTTATCTGAACGGTTATCAGGTTTTTTTTTCGAAAGTTCGATAGAACACTTAAACAAATCACTATTTTATGAAAGGGCAGACTAGAATATATCAGAGAATGAAGACGAGATAACCTAGAGACCACTATAAACAAAACTAAGATTTCTTAGCTTTTTCATTTCAAAATTCCAAAATAAATAAATATTTTTGATAAAGAATTACGGGGGAGGAAGTGAACAATGTGTCCTACTTTACTATATTTAAATATTTTTATGAATAAAAATCAAATGTGCCTTAATTATAATTGAAAATGAGTAAATGGAAAAAATACCTAACTAAAATACACTTTTATTTTAATATTGGTAATATCACTAAGCTTTTAAGTTTTGTGTGTCAAACACACCATCTCTGTAGTAATGACTCCATACTAATTTTTTCACTTCATCCATTTTTTTCTGCATTTTTTTATATTGTGAATTCTTAGTATTATTATATTTAAATGTAGCCTTAATTTATATTTAAAAAAAACGAATCTAAAGCCAGATATATCAAACATTTTTGTTTCCATGTATCCGTTTTCCGGACAGTAACAATCAACGTAAACACGCCTGGAAAGTAAAATGCGTACTCGGCTGTCTGTAATCGACCATTTTTAGACACCCTCATAAAAAACAAACCGGGGTGGGGGTTCAGAGATGCAAATTAAGTACTCAGATGAATATCTTATCTTTTCGTGTATGGTTTATGGCCCCTTCTGTGGCTTGTCAATTACGAAATGTGCAAACTGCAAAAGTATCAAAACAGCACAGACAATGAATAATAGTGACATAATTTTGTACATATATTAAGGGGAAACTTCTTGCAAAGCATTATTATTTATAGTTCATTACTGTTTTTAGCAGAAAAAAGAGAATTTGGTGAAAAGAAAATCACTATTTTTGTAGAAAATTCACAGACGTTTGTTATGTTTAGCATTGGATCAACGCAAGGGTACATTATCCTTAAAAATCTATTTAAAAGTATTTGAAACTAACGTTTGCTTTGTTAATTGTGCAAAATTCCCCAAGGGTTACTGGGAAATAGAGATATGGTCACTTGGTCTTCTCCTGACCGGCAGTAAAACGCTTGCCGAAGTGGGGCGTCCGTTTGGCTGTGCGGGATGTATCAAGTTCGCAGTCGCGTCCGGTCAGAATGGGGACGTTAAATCCGATGTCTCGTGTAAAGAGAGTGCCACGCTCTTTGCACGTTAATAACCCTTGCAGCAACTCTTTGAGGGGTCCGTAGGTGGCCTGCTGCAAGGCAAAATTTCTGTTCCTATCCAATACATCCTCATTTTCCAGTGGCAGTCCAAAATTCCACGACTATTGGCCTCTTTTATGACAAGACCTACCTATTGTATTTATTGTGAACTTGTTCTCATCCTGAATATGCATAAATATTTGCCACTGGACGTTCAGCAACCAACAATCAATCAATCAATAGCTTCATACTTCCAATTGAGTTTAAAAAAGAAATTCTTAGATTAAACACCTACATTTAACTTTAAAAGGTCATAACAGTTTAAAACAATACAAATCTACACACACAAACAAACTGGTTTAATTTCAAATGGTTATCAACCTGAATCGCTATAAGATCATATATAAGCTCACCTGTGTCGAGGGGTCGTGTGAGGTTCAGGTATTGTCTTGGCGTCCGCAATTACAAAAAGATCCTTTTTGAAATTACTTGACCAAATGTTACCAAATAATTTTTCAAGAGTGAATCTAGGAAAAACAATATTCATCAACAAACATGATCACTGTCTGTTAAAATGTATTCCAGTTTTTAGATACAGCCGATTCCATCGAGTATATAGGCAAACATAATATCTTTGGTTAGCTTGCTTGTAAGCTAAACCGTACCCTCCTTTCGAAGTAGCCTGGTCCTACAGACAGAAAGATGTGTCATTTGTCGGACTAGTATACTCTTAAAGTAAGGTAGTTTACATAACCTAACAATGACTTTTCTGTTCATCAAGCAATATAACCAAAGATATTCCCTTTGTCTTCACACTCATTGAAATCGGCTTTGATATTGCAAAAGTTCAAGCAATTAGGGCAAAACTTTCCGAGTAAAAAAAATCAAAATGTCTTTCCACTTTGCACATTTCAGAACATTCAGATCAAATAACGAAACTGGGTCCAGCAAATTTATAAGTAATTTAAGATTTTGACCCTCACAGTTTCCATTCACCTTCCATTCATGATCATTAAATTGAACTGTAAAACATTTCTGTATACCTTCTTAATTCCTTTATAAGTCTTATGTAAACATAATTATGACAATAACTGTTGTGAGCACAAGATTCACTGCACACTTTTAAAGTTCTGCTTCATCAAACATTAAAATGTGAACTTAAGTTTTGAGACTTTTAATCGACACGATTGAGATTTTTGTGTATGAGAACATGGTTTATCTATTAGTTGAAAATGCGGCTTTGAACTAGCTTTCAGTACCTGCGAGCATTCGTTGTTCAATAATGTTGTCTTTATTTAATTATTTAATGTGATAAATTGTTGTGTTGGTACACCACTGTAACAATGGAGGAGGAAATGAGGAGGGTTGGTTGGGTGGAAGTTGGGAGGGGTATGCGGAGCGCTGGAAAACATGTATATGCGGCATGGGCTTTGATCATTGTTGAGGCATCAATGTAAGGGGCATTTAATATCTTAATAAAACCATTCTTATTTTAGATACTATATATTGTTCTCTAATATTGGACGAAAGATGTTGCCCTTTTATGTAATTATGTTATACAAGTTACGATCATTTGAAAACACATATTAAACAGCCAAATGGATGCACAAGAGCTAAATAGGAGTAATAGATCCTATTGTCAACAATTAGCTGCACAATTTTATTGATTTTGTAACATTTGTTTCAAATATGACCAACTTCTAATCCAAAATCACCAGCACCGTATCAGGACCCACCAACACAATGACAGGACCCACCAGCACAGTATCAACATGAGTAAATTGGGAAAATGCTAATTTTTATAAATTGCAATGTTTTTTTACAAAATAGTTTTGTCGTGTGGATTGCGGTATAGAAAGCGGACTCTATGAGCATTTTTGTTTTATTTTTTCAGTTCGAGATTTTCTGAAAATGAGCATTTTTGTGTTACGCTTACTGAAACAGTTTAGAGGGTCAACTTTTCAATGGTTTATATATGAACCCATAAGAAACAAAATTGAAAAATCTCAACTGTTTTCTTCCATTTTTTATTAGTGAAAACGTCAAAAACCGTAATTTTCGTCTTTGTTTACATTTTTTCATTGATCACCAGCACCCGTCAGGACCGAATCACCAGCACAGTACGTTCTCTCGCAGGACAACCATACCCACCGTGAATACAAAAAAATGGAACATGTCTGTTGTCATCTGTGACCAAAACAATCGATTACGGTCAACCAAATCATGATGGTGTCTGTAAAACTTGTCGCTGACTTTTAAGGTTACCTATGTTTAAAAAAACAGAATAACATGATATACTTAAGACTTTTAGTTTTGTAATAAAAGGAAATTACAATAGTCTTTAATCTGACTGAATAGTATCCAGTGAGGCAGTCAAAAAGTCATTTACTTCCTATGAATTTGAAATATTAAGGAAACTTTTTTCCATCACATTGCATTGGAATTCTTATTTTTTGTACAATAAAGACTCACACAAAAAAATATATGTATCTAGAAGACTTTACCAATAGTTGTGTCAAAATTAAAATAAATCACATCTTTCACGTAATCGAATTTTATCTAAACCAGTGTTATCATATTAGCAATAAACATACGAGCAGTTCTTTCAGAGTCTCATTTAAATCTCAAGAGGCCTATTGCTTTACTTTATAAGTATTGATGATGTATTTATCTTCTTTAAGCTTGTCGTGACCATGGTTTATGTATAATAACTCATTTTATACATGGCAAATTTCATATGGATTGAGGCGGTTCAGACTTGTCTCATTTGTCGTCAGAACCACAGGTACATGTACAAGGATACACTTTTAATTAAAAGAACAAGTGTTGTATTGTGATCTGGATAAGTATCCTGGATTTCACAATTGGAATTGACTCATATGACGGCCAAAAAAATGTATCAGCTATTTTATGATTGATTATGTTATGTTATCATATATCAAAGAGTTCTAAGTCATAAATAGAACGTAGCGTGCATACTTTATACATTTTTAATTGTATGTGTTTTTTAAGGACAAACTATAATTCAATTTTGGTTAAGGTCCGTCATAGATAAGGAGCTGTGTCGCATGTATGTCCTCTTCGTTTTATCTGATCTTCGACGTTTTAATTATGTTTTTGTTTTTTTGGTCAGATATTGCAATTTCATCCGTCATTTTAGAATTAAAATAAAAACCTACAATGTGTCCGTTTGAATTGCGGCTTACACTACACATTCGGAATTTTAATAATGATCTTTGATTAGGAACTTTTGTTTTTTTTATTTTCTTCGGAGTTCTGTAGTTTTGTGATTTACCTTTTACAACAGTATTTTCAAATGCTAGTTCTTCCATGTTCAGGAACGAACAGGTGTCACGGGCATTTGTTTATTTATGTAAAGTCCGTATTTATCCATTTCTCTTCTTCTGGATTCATACTGTAAACGTTTTTACACTTAGGTATATCCCGTTATATGCATATTTAGTAAAGTTTCACCAAATTGAAGATTGAAAATTAAGTGAAACAGATGTCTAAAAGAGTAATTGCATGTATGATACTTAATTGACAGAGAGCGTGCTTCACACAAACAGTTCGAATAGAACTCAGCGTCTCCATTCGAACAGGACGTCACTGCGTATATATACATTCAATGCAGTTTAACAAACTTTAAAACAGCGCCGGTATTTTTATGAAATTATCCATGAATCGGTCTATCACGCATAGAAATTGGTCAAAATATCGGAATTTGTGAATCATGAATTTTTATAAATTTCCTGTTTACAAAACTTTAAATTTTTCGAAAAACTAAGGATTTTCTTATCCCAGGCACAGATAACTGTAGCCGTATTTGACGCAACTCTTCAGAATTTTGGATCCTCAATGCTCTTCAATTTTGTATTTGTTTAGCTTTATGAATATTTTGATATGAACTTCACTGATGAGTCTTATAAAGACGAAACGCGCGTCTGGCGTGTTGAATTATAATCCTGGTACCTTTGATAACTATTTACCTGACGATTGGCATATACAAATACTTTGGATATGAAATAATGAGCAACTAAAATTATTTTGGGGAATTGCAGGATTAGTGACGATTATGATGTTGGTGTTATAGAAATGTCATCACTTTAAAATTTCAAATCTAACTTGATTGTGACAAAACAGAATAATACTGCTGCTTATACAAAATACTGTGTAAGTTAAAATTCAGCTCACAAATATTTAAGCCTCATTAATATGAATTGGCTGAATACTTAATGTGTAATTTGTACTCAAATTGTATTGTTATTCAGTGACTGATACCGAAATTTCATGTGGTGCTTGTAGACGATTCTAAGATAACTAACATAATTTTGATTCAAAATATGCACCGACACTATAGTTTGGAGATCTTACATTATCTAAAAAAAGTAATAGTCCTTTATTTTTAAACAAATAATGGCACCATTTCTTATTACAGACACTTAATTGTATTTAAATACTTCTATCGTGGTTGTTATTGAATATTCTTACAATCAATTATCTTATATCAATTTAATTGAATTCAATAAGTGTACTATAATTTTTTTATAACTATTTTGATGGATCATTTGCATATGAACACTACAGATTGGTTTCGAAGCGAATGCAATTAAATTAATATAAAGGATGTGTTACAAATAACGATGGTTAAATAATGTGTTCAAATATAAGATGTCTTATAAAGTTTTTAAATTTAAATTAAAATTTTAATGAATTGGGGACATCATCCGGCAAAACCTGTTCGCCCATTCATAGACAAATATGCCAATTATATAGAGGACAATGATTAACTTCCAGACTATTCAACTTTACACGTGTGTGTGTTCAGACTATGTTTGAGTGAATGTCATTTTCAAACGTGTGCTATTTCAAGCATTAGTAGCTACTTTATCTGAAGTTCAAATAAAGCGGCAGTTATTTCATGCCAAAACTGTACGTTTTGATCTGAGCGTCACTGATGAGACTTATGTAGACAAAACGCGCGTCTGGCGTCTTAAATTATAATCCTGGTACCTTTGATAACTATTGTGTTGAAAAAATCAAACAAACTTCAAATCTGAACAACAGGCCAAAAAAGTGAAGTTACAAAAATACGGCACTCTGAGGAAAATATAATCGGAAAGTCCATAATCAAATGTGCTCTCCTATCATAGTTTCATTAACTTCTTTATTGGTGAAAGAAATCTTTCGACAAGGGTACTACAGTGATCCCAGGCCCCCACGCTTTCCTTTCAAACATAAACTACCTACATATATCCGATATTGACAAAGATACAGCTGTGCATAGAAACTATTTGATTGAAAATATGTAGTACTCTCTTGTATGATCTTTCCGACCGGGCCTGCATTAGTGAGTCCATACCTTAAGGGAGGAGGGTCATAGTTTTGCGTGTTTTATATGGACTTTTTATTATGTAATTGCATTAAAAGTATAGTGTTGTACATTATAGACATTGAAACACACACACTCATAAATTATTGAATGTAGTATCAAGGACGATTCACCAAAATGTTGTGCCATAATGGAAGAAATCTTATCTTTAAAATATTGAAATTTAACACATTAAAATAAGAACATTAATTACCAATAATGTGTAAAGGTCAGTTTATGATATTGATACAACTTCCTGGTTAACTCTGGTCAAATCTTCAAAGTTGCATCCTGACACTTCCGCAAAAGTTTTATAGACCAGCGTTATAAGATTATTTATAATCATACCAGTGGTACTTTAAGAGTCTTATTCAAATCTCAAGTGGCCTTATTTCATTATTTTATAAGTATTGCTGATGCATTTTTCTTCTTTACGCCTGTCGTGGCCATAGTTTATGTATAATAACTCATTTAATACATGGAAACTTTCATATGGATTGAGGCGTTTCAGATTTATCCCTTTTATTGTCTGACCCACAGGTGCAAGGATGCACATTTAATTGAATGGATCTGCTTTGAAATCTGGCTAAGTATCCTGGATTTTACAATTGTAATTGACTCATTTGACGGTTGAAGAATAGCGAACCGTCAAAAAAATCAGCAGCTATTTTATAATTGATTATGTTCTGTTATCATATACCAAGGAGTTCTAAGTCATAAATAGAACGTAATGTGTATGTTCTATACATTTTAAATTTTGCGTGTTTATGAAGAAACCCTATAATTCAATTTTGGTGAAGACCCTTCATAGGTGACGAGATATGTCGTATTTATGTCCTGTTCGTTTTCCCCGCTCTTTAACGTTTTTTCTATGCTAACATTGTGTTGTTTTGTTAGGTTCGAGTATTTCGTCAGTTGCGTCAGAAGAAAAATCATCTAAAATCTGTTGGTGTGAACTGCTGCTCAGACTTCCCATAACGAATTTTGATAATAATCTTGGAATTTGATGAGACTGTCATACAAGTGAGAGGTTAAGCTAGATATAAAGTCAGGTTCAATCCACCATTTTCTACATTAGAAATGGTCTGTACCAAGTAAGGAATACGTGTTTGAGCTTTTGATTTTGACATTTGATAAGGGACGTTCCGTTTTGAATTTTCCTATGAGTTCAGTATTTTTGTGATTTTACTTTTTACAGTAATATTATCAAACGCTCTATTTTCAGATACAGATACGAACATATGTAACAGGTACATATTTATGTATATGAGATCCGTTTGTATCCGTTTCTCTTCTTCTAGATTCATACTGTTAACGTTATTGGACTGCAGTATATCCCGTTATATCCATATTCAGTGAAGTGTCACCACATCCACAAATTGAAGATTGAAAATTACGTGGAAAAGATATCTAATTAGTTTTCCAAAGAACCAGGATTATAATTCAAAACGCCAGACGCGCGTTTCGACTAGATAAGACAAATCAGTGACCCTTTTTTAAATGACCACATAATTGATATTCATGTTTTCACCTAGTTCTGACTACTGGGCTGGTGCTACCCTCGAAGACGAGAAGTCCACCAAAAGTGGCATCGACCCAGTGGTATAAATAGTTATCAAAGGTACCAGGATTATAATTTAATACGCCAGACGCGAGTAAAGAGTAAATGCATTATGGTCTTTAAAAAACAGAGAGCGTGGCTCCACACAAACAGTTTGAATAGAACGTCTTCATTGAAACTGGGCGTCACTGCGTATATATACATTCAATGCAGCTTAACCGACTCCAAAACAGCACCAGTCTTTTTTGTCTGAAAATATCCAATGAATAGGTCTATTGCGCATTGAAATCGGTTAACTATCCGTAATATGTTACCAATAAAACTAATTAAAAGCTTTTCAGTCACCAATTACCTGTTCCATTAAAACCTAGTGTAAATATTTTGAAAGAGTTATTTCTACGAAATACTACAAGTGATTGTTCTCAATTTAATTGAATTAATTGGTAATACTTTGTTTCATACAGAAATTGTTGATTCAGCAAATTATATTTATAACGAAATTAACACACTTTTTCACAATTGTGTTGTTGCACTCTTTGACAAAGTGAGTAAACAGTCCTTTGATATATGAACAATATAAATGCATTATCGGAAAAGATAAGGATTTAATAATGTAACAAACAGAAATAATACCTGTATTCGATTTGCCGATATTTTCTCCTTAAATAAGGGAGAGAAACGATACAGATGGACACTTTAAAACAAGAAGTCGAAGAAAATCGGACAACACCATGATTATAAACTCAGATGAACTGAAATATTGCGAACTAGTCCTGTGCATTGTTCAAACTAATGCGTTTCCGAAATTTTAATTATATGTGTCATTTGATATTAGTAAACGTTGGTAAGGCCGCGAAGTCCAAAGGTGACAATAGAATGCAATTGGGAGGTCAAATTTAAAACATGTGATCATGACATTTGACACATGTTAGGAAATATATTTACATCTCTGCACTTCCATTCAACAATCTGAAGAACGTAAAATAACCCGGCATTTTGCAATGCTAACTATTGTCATTTGCAAGTGTCCGTTCCAGTCTTAACTTTGACGCAAATCATGAATTGTGTTAATAGTTAAATGAGTTGTTATCCAAAATATGCCAACAGAAGACCAATGGTTTTTTATAAAGTTAAGCACATTTGTTAAGTTATTTTCTATGATTAAAAAAAAAAGGAAACCTGGAAATGGTATTTGTATTATAAACAGATGTGATTTTTATTAAATTTGTGCTCAAACACCATAAAATACCACTTCAATTTTTTTTTAAAGTTCTTTTATTTCTTCTTTGGAAAAATTTAAGTTCGCATAGCCATTAACTGTGCTTTTCACTAAATAATTTAAAAGTTGGTGACTATCTTGAATGCATGTTTCCCATCGAACAACAGATAAAGGATACAACTGATACAGTTAAGTCTGTCTCATATATTGACTTACATCTAAAAATTGACAGTGCGGTCGGTTGAAAACAAAAGTTTACGACAAAAGAGATTATTTCAGCCACCCAATTGTAAACTTGCCATTTCTACTACATATCATTTTCAATCAGTGCCTCCATACGGAGTATATATTTCCAAATTGATACGACATTCCCGGGCTTGTATTTGCTATCATGATTTCCTTGATAGATGTTTGCTCCCAATGAAGCTATTAAACTTAAAGTTCGAAATGGGAATTTAAAATCATTCCTTCATCCATTTTATGGACGCCATCACGAGTTGGTTTACCGTTATGGAGTATCTGTTTCTCAGAAATTATCGGATATGTTCCTTATATCGTAACTACAATTTCGTTCCCTTTTCACTATTGTGACCTACTAAATAAGCCTATTTACCGGGTTTGAAATAACACGAGCAATACGATAATTGCAACATTAGGAGCAGGATTTGCTTACCTTTCCGGAATAGATGAAATCATACCCAGTTTTTTGCCGGGTATGCGTTGCTTAGTGTTCAATTTTCTATGTAGTGTCCTGTGTACTAACATTTGTATGTCTTTTTCTTTTTTAGCCATGACGTTGTCAGCTAGTTTTTGATCTATAAGTTTGAATGTCCATCTGGTAACTTTCGCCACTCTCCATTGAATTGTTTATTCATTCGTTCTGTGTTGTTTGGTTTTTTTGGTGTCGGTTATCTAATTGGCAATCATACACCTCTTCTTGTTTTACATATTAGATGTATTTTGCACTCCACAATATATTCACAAAAGCCTTCAACCCATGGCAAGTAGACGAAATGCGCGTCTGGTGTATTAAAGTATAAGCCTGGTATATGCGGTAACTATTTTGACAAACTTATTACTTATCCATTGTTTGATTTTTTTTTGTATATTAACCTATACAGAAAACTGACAATATAAAGTAGAAACCACCTGTTCTACTCAAGAAATTCACTTTTTATAAAAGGAACAATTTTCGATGGCGTTTAATGATAATTTGCATTATACATAATAATTGATTTTGAAATGATGATCTTTGTGCCTTATTTCCCTCTAGAGACTAACTTGTTCGTCACGATTATAATGCCTCGTATGTATAAAAAGAAATGTTATCACTTTAAGATTGGAAATCTAAATTGATTTCAACAAACGAGTTGAATACCGCTGATAATGTAAAATTTGGTTTTAAGACAACAAAAAATAAATTTCCATGAGAATATTGCATTTTCTATTGATCTCGTTCAACTGTTAAACTACTACATACACGTATCCCACACTAGGAGTCTAACTATTAGATTTTATATCCTTTTTTTATTTTTTATTTTTTTGTGTGTCTTTTTTTATTGCTTGTCGCTTAAGTTTGCATTTGAAACCCTCTGCTATTTTAACACCTACGCAACTATAATGCTACGGTTATTCACAGTTTATCATATTCATAGAAAACAATAAAAAAAAATTAAATTGCTGCATGGAACTTTGATAACATTTTGTTTCAGTAATCAATACGCTATACATTTTATCAAATAAATTGTTGAATTTATAAAATGTTACTTGGAAGTATTGTGTTTATCTTAATTTCTTAACAATGGTCCAAATTAATACGTATTGAAAATTAAATGAAGTAGGCGAAGAGGGAAATACAGTCCTTTAAAAAAAATATACCACAAACATTAGGCCTCGGTACACTCTCATCGGTATATTTACCATTGTCCCTCTTTCCCAGCCTATTGTGCATTTTTTAAGAGTTGGACGTCGATATCTGACCATCAATGAATGCATTAAATGGTCATAAACGACAGCTTATGACAAACCAGGTCAAAGTCTTAAAATTTTGGCATAATTAAAATGAGATTTTTAGTACATACATCAATTATTTAGCAATCAATCACAATTCAGATACATTTACTAGAGACAACTCAACGCTCTACCAAAAGAAATCTGAAAATACCGGAATGAAACTAAATACACAAATATAGCACACGGCTTTACGCAATAATGTAATCATAAAAAGATTCAAAATAACCCTGACATATTGACTCAATCACGACTATCATCATTTCCACGAAAACACACACTGTATCAATGGAAAAACTTCAATTGGTCTGTTGTAGCACAACCTTGCATGTAATTCGAACGATTTTCTTCTAACAATATCGTATTATTGATCCCTCTACTGTGGAACATTTAATATTTCATAAACAATTGTATTCTTGATTTCCATGTAAATATATCTAATGGCTCCTAGACGTACTAATTGAATTTCTGTGAAAAAAAGTATTTCCAAGTAGTTAGAACTTGTTGACGTTACGTTGAAATAACATTGATTACCGTTGATTAAACATCATAACAATATATTGTGCTGATTATAATGTTTTTAACATTTATGAGAAGATTATTCCGATATATGGTTGACAAGAACTTATAAAAAACCAGACTTTCACCTTAGCATAAAAATACCAGATGAGCGTTTGATCTACATAGATTCGTCAGTGGCGTTCGAAACAGAACTGGAAAAGAATGACTGTTATAATTTATGGAATGTGTAAGGAGTGGTATACTTGGATACATTAGGTCCAGGGAGAATAATTTATTTCAGGTGTTTGTCAGATGATATATTTGACCTACATGGGTATAGGCATACCGAAATCTTGAAACGGGTGAAGCAAACACATTACTGGACGAAAGACTTAAGAGGAACAATAAGAAATTGAAGATGTTTTCCCCATCAGCTTTCATTTAAATACCCGACTCTCTGACGAACGAGACTATTTTATTTTCGAAATTATCAATTTCCCCCAACTTCACCTGCACATGTGATAAACATTTCCCAACTCAATCGGTATTCCAGAGCTTGCAGCTGTTTCTCAGACTAAATTAACTGTTTACTGAACTATTGAAATACTAAGGTTTTTCTATTTCAGAAATAGCTTATCTTAGATGTATTTGGCAAAAAAATTCAGGAATTTTTGGTTTTCAGTGCTCTTGAACTTCGTATTCATTTGGCCATATTGTTTGATTTGAGCGTCTGGCGCAAGGACTAAATTTCAATCCTGGTATATTTGAGCGTCAACAAGACCACTGTCTCATAGTTTTGAACAGCGGTATACTAATGTTGCCTTTCTTTATATATGATCAACCAGGGTTAAGTAAAAAAACGTTTCCTTTTCAAAAAAAAGTTCATTCGAAGATACGAAATATTCTTAGGTATTCGTAAAGGCAATAATATTCTGTCTAAACAGTGGTCTTGTTGTCTATTGATAGAAACATTCTGTGATAAATCACAATATAGGAACAGAGGAATACAAAAAAAAGGAACATATATGTTGTCATCTGTGATCAAAACAATCCATAACGGTCAACCAAATCATGATGATGTCCATAAAACTTGTCGTTGACTTTTAAGGTTACCTAATGTGTAAAGACAAACAATTGTGTGGTATACTTAAGACTTTTAATCGTGACATCATTACTCTTTTGTAATAACAGGAAATTGCAACGGTCTTAAATCTGACTGAATAATATCCAGTGAGGCAGTCAAAAAGTCATTTACTTCCTATGAATATAAAATATTAAGGAAACTATTTTCCTTCACACGATAACTGTCGATTACATCTTAATATATAATGTTATATTATAAACTGAATACTTTTAATGACAACGGGGCATTACACAACATGAAAAACTTCAAATAATTCTCTTTGAATTTAAACAAAATATAAGCTGGTAGGTATTTTTCTGTAACAGAGAGACGTTTGCACCCCAAATCTTCTTTTCTGTGATCCATTGTGATGGGTTTTTTGGGGGGTTGGCGTGTTTTTAGGAGGGTTGTCATAGTTTTATCAGTTTTTCATAGACGATTTGTTTCAAATTGCAATGGAATTTTTATTTTTTGTACAATAAAGACATACAAAAAAAAATTGGTGTAAGCGACTTTACCAATAGTTGTGGCAAAATCAAAACATCACATCTTTCAAGTAATCGAATCTTATCAAATCAAAATGAGTAGGTAAATTATTAATGCAATAAATTGTTAAGGTCAGCTAATAATATTTATATAACTTCCGGTTAAATCTTTAAATAGTTAAATCCTGATTTGACACTTCCTTCAAAACTTTCTAGACCAGCGTTATCAGATTAGCAGTAAACATACCAGCGGTTCTTTCAGAGTCTAATTTCAATCTCAAGAGGCCTTTTATTATTACTTTATATGTATTGCTGTTATATGCATCTTCTTTAAGCCTGTCGTGACCAAACTTCATGTATAATAACTCATTCTATACATGGTAAATTGCATGTGGGTTGAGGCAGTTCAGATATTATCACTTTGTCGTTAGAACTACAGGTGCTAGAATGCACATTCAAAATTAGAAGTATAAGTTAAGGGATTTTGCTCAGTATCCTGGATTTCACAGTTTTAATTGACTCATATGACGGTTGGTGAATAGTGATAGGCAAACGAATTTATCAACAGCTATTTTACAATTGATTATGTTATGTTCTAAGTCATAACTCGAAGGTAGCGTTTTTATTCTTTACATTTTCAATTGTGAGTGTTTATGAAAAAAACTATAAATCAATTGGTTGGTTAAGATCCGTAAAAGATGAGGAATTATGTCGAGTTTATAATCTGTTCGTTTTTATACATACTTAACGTTTTTATCATATTAACTTTTTTTTTATTTTGGTTTGATATTGCAACATTTGTCAGTCAAGTCAGAAGATACATCATCTACAACTTTACGTGTGAACTGCGGCCCAGACTACCCATTCAGAATTTTGATAATGATCTTTGAGTATGGATTTACATTTTTGGATTTCCTCGAAGTTCTGTATTTTTCTTATTTTTCTTTTTGCAACAGTATTTCAAACGCAAAGATACGAACAGGGGTCTTAGTTATTTATTTAGTTATAAGAGCTTCATATTTATCTGTATCTCTTCTTAAGGATTCATACTGTTAACGTTGTTGAACTACAGTATAACACGTTATTTTAGTGAAGTTTATCCATATACACAAATTGAAGATTGAAAATAACGTGATACAGATATCTGATAGAGAAGTTGCATTATGGTCTCTAACAGACAGAGAGCGTCACACAAACAGTTTGAATAGTACGTCTCCATTCACACCGGACGTCATTGCGTATATATACATTCAACACAGCTTAACTGACTTTTAAACAACACCGATGTTTAGCCTGAAATAATCTAATGACTAGGTCTATCGCGTATGGAAATTGGTTACATTATGGGAATATGTGAATCTTTTTCAGTAACCATTAACCTGTTTCATTAAAACCTTGTGTAAATACTTTGAGAGTGTTATTACTGGTAATACTTCAAGGTATTGCTTTCAATTTAATTGAGTTTCATGGGAAGTTGCATTATATAAACATATTAAAGACTGAAAATTACGTGAAACCGATATCTAAAACAGTAATTGCATGTATAGTCTTTAACCGAGAGAGAGCATGGCTTAACACTAACAGTTTGAATGGAATTGAACGTCTCTATTTAAACTGGACGGCACTGAGTATATGCATTCAATGCAGCTTAACTGACTTCTGAACAGCACCCGTCTGTCTTCTGAAATTATCCAATGAATAGGTCTTTCGCGCATATAAATTGGTAAATAACAGCAATACGTTTCAATGACACTAATTAAAAGCTTTCTCAGTAACCAATTACCTGTTCCATTAAAATATTGTGTAAATAATTTGAAAGTGTTATTACCTTGTAATACGTTTAGGGATTGTTATCAATATAATTGAGTTTCAGGGAATTTTATTGTTTCATACAGAGAGTATTGATACAGCAAATGATCTTTATTCCGAAATAAACATACTGTTTCACAATCGTGTTGTTGCAGTATTTGACAGAATGAGTAAACAGTATTTTCGTAAATGAACAATTTGAATGCATTGCAAAAAAAGATTTATTAACGTAATATACAAAAATATTAGTGGTATTCGATTTGCCGAGATTCTCACTTCAAAAAAAAGGAAAAAGATGTAAAAAGACATGCGAAAATAATAGGACAACACTTTGGCCAAAATAGAAATTGAATACTCGAATTAAAGGTTCACAAAACTAAAAAATGGGCATAACGAATGGAAATTGGGATTAAAACACGGGTGAACTCATGTTTTGCGGATTGATCTTGTGTATTGTTTACAACAATTATTTTCCGAAGTTTATGTGTCATTTCATATTGACAAACGTAACTAAGGACGCAAAGTTTAAGGGCGACATTAGAAGGCAATGTGTACGTCAAATATAAAACATGTGTTCATAACGTGAGATCATGACATGTTAGGAAATATATTCACCTCTCTGAACTTACATATAAGAAACAAAAGGACGTGAAATAATGAAATCATTTTGCGCGCTGTTAAACCTCGCACATCCGACAATTTTCATTTCAAATCGCCCACAAATCATGAGTTGTTTACGTTTTGGTCGTTCAATGACATCTCAATCAAATTATACCAATATATGACTATAGCTTTTTGATAAAGTTCTTTAATTTATCTTTTATGAAAACAAGAATGTGTCCCTAGTACACGGATGCCCCATCCGAACTATCATTTTCTATGTTCAGTGGACCGTGAAAATGGGGTGAAAACTGTAATTTGGCATTAAATTAGAAAGAACATATCATAGGGACATGTGTACTAAGTTTCAAGTTGATTGGACAAAAAACTTCATATAAAAACACCTTGACCAAAAACTTTAGACTGAAGAGGGCCAGAAGGACGAACGGACGAACGAACGGACGCACAGACCAGAAAACATAATGCCCATAAATGGGCATACAATTGTAATTTGATTCTAACTGTTTCCTTAAAAAAGAAACAGGAAACCAGGAAATTGTACCTGTAGTGCGTAGAATACGACAACTCCTGAACTTATTGAATATTGTCATAACATGTTTAAATATTTGAAATGTATGATTTTTTTTTTCTCAAACAGTAAAAATGCCCATTCATTATGTTTTTAAAAGAATTCTTCGACTGCTTTATTAATTGTTTATTTATTCTCTCTGTTTCATTTGGTCTCTTGTGGAGTGTTGTCTCATTGGCAATCATACCTCATCTTCTTTTTTTATATATATAATGCGCTAAAATAATCTATTCATTAAAGCTTTCAAATCAGGCCCGGTAATTATTTCAAACTTTTGACCTATTTATTGTTTGACTTGAACTTGTTTTTGTAAGTTGACCTTTATATAAAACCGACAACACAATAGAGAAACAATGTATGCATGAGAAAATTATACCTTTTTTAATCTGAGGAAAACAATTTACAATAATATCTATAATAATTTGAATAAATAATAATCTCTACGCCTAGTATAACTCGAGAGAATTCAAGGGTTGGTGACAATAGTAATGTAGCTTTCCTCCAAAATATTAATTTTTATCACTTTATGATTTAATAACTATATTAACAAAAATGATGAACTATTATCCGTTTAACTGAAATGAGTTTGTGTGATATACATTTTGTATAACAATTTGATGGATCATTTCTAGATGAATACTTTAAATCATTTCCAAATGTTGTCATTATATTCAAATAAAAGATTTCGCTTTGAAATGATGAGTGATTAAATAACATTATGACGTTATTTTGTCAGAATTCTTATGTTGATGAGACTGTTATTTAAGTGAGAGGGTTAGCGTTATAAAACCAGGCTTAATCCACCATTTTCTACATTTGAAAATGCCTGTACCAAGTAAGGAATATGACAGTTCTTGTCCTTTCGTTTTTGATTGGTTTTGTTATTTGATTTTGACATGTGATTATGGACTTTCCGAATTGATTTTCCTCTAAGTTCAGTAATTTGTGATTTTACTTTTTAGAAATATTTTTTTATCAGTAACCGATATTGTTTTACTGTTGATTTTCTAGATTTTTCAAAAGAATATTTTCTACGTTTATCGTTCATCGGTTTAGCTACTGTATGCTCGTTCTTACATTAAGAGTCTAATTATGAGATATAAATCCTGTTTTTATACAAGGGAATGCAAGACGTACTAAACCCTTCAAACATGCAACAAAAATATGCTTATTATTTTATACATAGATTCCTTTGAGGGTCTTGACTTGATTTCTAGACGAATAAGCTATAGATAGTTATCAAAAGTACCAAGATCATAATTTTATACGCCAGACGCGCGTTTCGTCTACATAAGACTCATCAATGACGCTCAGATCAAAATAGTTAAAAAGCCAAACAAATACAAAGTTGAAGATGTGATTGGTTTTTTTGGGTTTTTTTTTCTTACTTGTTACTTAAAAAATGCATTTGAAAGCCTGTTTTCTTTATACACCTACGCCACTTGGATGCTGTGGTTATTCACAGTTTATCATATTCACGGAAAATAATTAAAAAATAAATTAAATTGCTAAAAGCAACGTTTTGTTTCATTAATCAATATTCTGTATATTTAATCAAATAAATTGTTGAATGAATAATATGATACTTGGAAACATTTAGTTAATCTTAACTATTTCAACATCGTCCAAATAAATACGTATTAATGGAAAATAAAGTGGGAGTCCAGAGAAAAACAGTTCAATAGCTGATGACGACCAAAATCAGTGTCGTAGATATGTGTCATTTTCAAAGTAAGCTGTTTACTATATACGCCAATAAATAAGCATCCGAATGACACAACGAAATCAAATACTTTTAACTACAAGTAACCAAAAGCTAAATAAAAAAAACCTTCTGAAATACCAGTATGGAACTTAACACACAAACATGGCAATTTAATCACAAAAACTGCTATATACAATTATGTAATCCCAGATCGTTTCAAAATAACCTTTACCTATTGACTTAATCAGGACTTTTATCATTTTCACGAAAAAGCCCAATTAATAGTTACACTTCAACTGATCTGTTACTACATGACCTTGAATGTCAATCGAACGATTTTCTGAAAACAATACTGTATCATTGATCCTACTGTGAAACATTTTCAATATTTCATTACACATTTTATTCTTGATTTCCCTGTAAATACATCTAATGGCTCCTAGACGTATTAATTGAATTTCTGTGAAAAAAAGTATTCCCAAGTAGTAAGAACTTGTTGACATTACGTAAAAAATAACATTGATTAACATTGATGAAACATCGTAACAATTGATTGTGCTGATGTTAATGTTTTCGACCTTTATGGGAAGACTTATCAGATATATGGTAGCCAAGACTTTGGTATAATCACGGCAGACCCACTTTTTGTCTACATAGATTCGTCAGTGGTGTTCGAAATCAAACAATTGAAAACAATTTCTGTTATAAGTTATGTAATGTGTACGAAGTGGTTTACTGATATGTATTTGTTCAGTATAAAACAATGTGTTCGAAAAGTCTTTGAAAAGAAGTATTTGACTTTCATATGTATTAGAATACAGAAATCTTAAATGAACGAAATAAAACCATTACTGATAGAAAAACTAAAGAAAACTAATAAAAACCACGTGACAGTGAGTTTAAGTTATGGAATTAATTTAGCTGCATTGTGTTTTGCATGAAAACAAGTTTCCGTCCTCTTTTTGGATTTTATTGTCCATGTTATTGCATTTGATAATTGTGTTATAATTGTTTCAGGAATAGATTATCATAGCTGTATTTGACAAACTTTTCAACATCTTTTGTCCAAAATGCTCTTCAATTTCGTACTATATTTTATTGAAGCGTCACAGATGAGTCTTTTGTTGGGGAAACGCGAATTTGACGAACAAAATATGACATTGTACCTTCGATGACTTATATTTATTTTATTGCGAACGGACAATTGTCACTCGCTTATAAGTGTGCTAGTATTCCCATCCTAATCAATAGTAGGTACATACTGGTATATATATATTTTTTACAAAGATCCATGATAACAACCAATCAAGTAGCTGTGTTGAGCATATTTTTACGCTTCCGTTAGGAAAATATTTCATGTAGGAGAATAAACGTAAATCACAAAAAAAAAAAAAGATTAATGAAAGTAACATATTTTTTTAAATAACTTACCAATTTGAGAGTAAAAATGTATTTTTTAACTTGTGTTTTTCTGTTGCGTTGATTTCAGGTAATTGCGTTTAAGAAATAATAGTTTTATCTGATGAAACCTGACTACTTTTTCTTTTACTAGTTAACCTTTTCCTGAATTGGAAAGCTTTTTCTGTAATCAATATTCATAACCCAGTTTATACTGATGATTATACAATAAGGTCATTCTTCCTTGTTATAACATAGGCACAACAAATACTGCTTAAACAACTGAATTGAATCTTGATTAAATCATGCACTGAATACATACCTTTAGCCATATGAAGATGAATTCTTTGTTTTTAATTAATTGTTTTATTCATCAGTTTGTTCCAGTTTTGTTGAAAATAAACTGTCAGTAGCTTCGAGTTCTCTCCGGTCTGTACTTAGTGTCCTTTTTTTTAATTTGGATGTACAAGAACCCGGCCACATGTTGTTGTTAGATGTATTTCTATATGTATCCATCTGATGAGTTAAACCTTTTTACACTGATTTTTATTGTTCGTTCTTACGTTGTACTGTTTCACCGCTAACATTTTTTATACATCTTCCTATATATATTAATGACTAGTCACACTCTGGATGTTTATGCCTATCCAACTTTAACCTCGGTTGTCTCATTGCTTTCATACAATATCTTTTTTTTTAAATTGACAACGCATGGCTAAAAGAGACAAAAGGAAAGACCAACAGACAAATAAAATAGTACTCAAAGCATAACATTGAAACCTAAAGACATAGCAACACGAATCCCACCAAAACTTGGGTGATTGCATGTGCACCGGAAGGGTATGAATATAATATCCACATGCTCCACATGTGGCACCCGTTGTATGCTTTTGGTCACTTGTGACCAAAATAAATTCTTAAAATCTATTTTGGCAACATCTTTGCAAGGCATATACAATATACACTGCATATTTTTAAAATGTTACTCTTCACAGATCTGTGAAAAAGAAGCAAATGATATCGGAGAGAACATACAAAAACATTCTGTCAGGTTTCACTTAATAGTGGCACATGTCTTATGTAGACGAAACGCGCGTATGGCGTATATACTAAATTTAGTCTTAGTATCTATCTATGATGAGTTTATTTATTGTTCATTTAAAATAAAATATGTGATGAGTCGCAAGATGATGTCACAATATAGGAAAATATAATTACATAAGTGGGAGCATATTGTCATGTGTCCAGTACGGTCAACCAAATCATGATGGTGTCCGAAAAAAATTTCGTGGACTTCGTTTACTGTTGTTTATTTCTGTGTCTGTTAGTCTCTTGTGGAGAGCTGTCTCATTTGCAATCATAGCACATCTTCTTTTTTATATTTTAAGTTTATGCTGTGTTCCTACGCATAATTACATCATCTACTAAATACTTTTAATCTTGACAACATTACTATTATGTATTGACAGGAAATTGCAATGGTCTTAAATCTCGCTAAATAATATCCAGTGAGGCAGTCAAAAAGTCGTTTACTTCCTATGAATTTAAAATATTAAGAAAACTACTTGCTATCACACGATAACTGTCGTTTTCACCTTGATATAAAGCATTTATAATGTTATGTAATACAATGTATACTCATTAACGGCAACAAAGCATTACATAACATGGAAAGATTCAACACATTTTCTTTGAATTTAAACCCAAAAAAAACATCGTAGGTTTTTTTCTTTAACAGAGAAAACTATAGAGATGACATCAATATAAAAACATTCTGATTAATTTTAAAATCAGATGACCAAATCACATCAACTCTGCTTTCTACATGCAGACATTACATTATAAAGAAATGCCATTTGGTCAATCAATCTATTCGGATTGATACAAAATATAAAACTGATCGGCACATAACTATCTTAGCAAAGCAAATTCCAAACGGAAAGTCCCTAGTCTTATGAAAAACCCAAACAATTTCTGACAGTCATTTTATTATGCAGAAAACAGTGGATTGAACCTGGTTTTATAGCTAACTAAACCTCTCTTTTTTATGATAGTCACTAAAAACTACATTGTACAAATTAAGCAAAGAGATATAGTTTGTAAAATGTCCAAAATAGGGATACAACAGTCAACATTGGTCGCTATAAAAACAAACAAATATGTGAATAAAGAAAAACAAAAAGCCATATAGATTAAGCAGATTGAAAAAAAGACAAGAACAAAATAAAAATACCATTGCAAAATACCACAATGACGGAATGCCTTGCCTTATGAATATAACTATAAACAGACTAAACAGTTTAGACCGTTGGTTTTCCTGTTTGAATGGTTTTACACTAGTAGTTTTTGGGCCCTTTATAGCTTGTTGTTCGATGTGAGCCAAGGCTCCGTGTTGAAGGCCATACATTGACCTATAATGGTTTACTCTTTTTTTTTAAATTGTTATTTGGATGGAGAGAACCTATCTTCAGAAGTCAAATGTATGTAGATGTTAACAAATATAGGTTACCGCTATAGAACCAGATTTAATCCACCATTTTCTACATTTGAAAATGCCTGTACCTAGATAGGAATATGACAGCTCTTGTCCGGTCGTTTTTGATGCGTTTTGTTTTTTGTTTTTGCCATATGATTATGGATTTTCCGAATTGATTTTCCTCTAAGTTCAGTATTTTTGTGATTTTACTTTTTACCGATCAGTTTTCGACAAAGCTATTACCGACAAATCCGCTATAAAAATCTCCGAAGTTACAAAGTGTAAAATAATTGAAACATACAAATCTACGACCTTATTGATAAAAAGAAACACTGAACGAAAACACAGATGACAGTCAGAAACCAACGACAACCACCAAGCATATGATGATTTCTAGAACAGTTGCATAACAAATGTTGCGGGGTTGATGTTAAACCTTGTAATCAAGTAACTTTATTGCAATTTATTTGCTCTCTCCAGAAGTAAAATAGCAAAAATACTGAACACCGAGGAAAAATCAAAACGGTAATTCTCTAAACAAATGACAAAATCCCAAGCTCAAACACATCAAACGAAAGCAACTGTCATATTTCAGACCTGGTACATGAATTGTCTTATGGAGCAACTTGAGGAGCTAACCCATTGCTGGCTAGACCTCTCCCTAGTATGACAGTCGCTTAAAATCCCACGATGATGACAATAATGTGTTAAAAAACCAAAAAGACATTGATTTTGTATTTACATTGTATCATATATCAAATTTATTCGTTCAGTGTATGTTCACTTGTATTAATTTTCTTTTGATTGAGTTAAGTCATTTCAATTGATATTTTTTATTGGTTTTTGTTCTAAACTGTGATGTAACACTAATGTTTCAGATAAAGGTTAAGGTTGATACCTATCAAAACATTTAATCCCGCTGCACCTGTTTGCACCTGTCATAAGTAGACTGGGGTAGAGTTCATGACAAAAATATCTATTTTGTTGATCTTATATTGTTTTTAACTTTTTTCTGTTGAAGGTTACTCTCTTTCTTTTTTAGTTTTTGCTTCAAAACTAAGGTGAAACTCTATTGGGTTACTCCTCGCAGGTAGCAGGTGAGTTCATGAATGTCATAATTGACAAGGATTATCTGTTTCCCTACAGAAGGTTGTTGTTTCAATCCGGACACACGGTTTCCTCAAATAAATAAATGAAATAAAACCTGACCGCTACGAAATAGCGAAATAATATTGATAGTGTCATTCAACACCAATGTATTAATCAATCAATCAATCAATATATGATTGCCTCACTTGCAACTGAACATTTCATTATCAATGGACTAAGATTATTTTAAAAACATTTAACTAATCTGGCTTCTTATAGTTTTCTAAAGTACCAGGATTAAAATTTAGTATACCAAACGCACGTTTCGCCTACATGAGACTCATCAGTGACGCTCAAATCGAAATATTTATAAAGCCAAACAAGTGCAAAGTTGAAAAGAATGGAGGATCCAAAATTCCAAAACGTTGTGCCAAATGTTGCTACGGTAATATATGCGTTAGAATGATTAAAATCTAAAAGTGAATTATTATTTCAATATTCCATTTTCATTTATGATTGAATAAAACGGTTAGTATTTTATTTTTCGTAGCTTATCCCACTTTAACAATTCTGTAACTTCTATAAAGTGGAGGCTATTAGAATAGCATTGCATTGGAGACCCTTTGAATATGGTCTTATATTTGATCGAGTTGTTGTCTTCTGGATACATTCTTCATATCCATTCTCAATTTTACTTCTTCGTATAGTTTCCAATAGTCAAAATTGTATACTTTTAGTAATAAAAACATCCAAACGGAACCGTGCTTAACTTGTATTATACTGGTCCTCTTTCGGCAACATACTAGTATCTTGGACACTCTTTTTGTCAAGGGCCACTTACTGGTAGGAGCCTTAAAGTCAGGGAACCAACCTAAATGTATATAATGTTCATGCAAAGTTGACCTAAGTGGATTTAGCTTTTACTGTGAAGTTCTTTTCATCATATGGCTCTTCAACTGTTTCAATTCATAGACATCAATGATTTTGAGCGTATCACAAAAAGAAAACCCAGAAACACATGCATGATATTATTAGAGTGTTGTTTTCAAATTTTGTTTTTGGACATTGACAGATACTGAAACGAAACAGGTGCACTGTCTTTGGGACCTTTATCGAAACTTTATATAAACTACACAGCAACTAAACTTTTCATTTAGTCTATCTCGAGATTATGTTCGGCCTATGCTTTCACTCTAGGACTTCTATTATAGTGATGCCCAACTAGAATATATTAAAGTTTTATTAAGTTAAATTTTTACCGGTCTATGCCACCAGTTTATAATTTATTTAAATATGTGTTCGGGAACAAGATATCATTACAAGTCTCAGTTAAGTGTGACTTCTGGATTATATCACCAATGGTAAATAAAGAAGGTCTAAACTACTCCGAGGGCTAACCAGATCCCAACCTTTGAGCTTGACCGCAGTCCTGCTATCCTAGGACGACATGAACAGCTGAAGTGACAATCTGGACTGTTACCAAATATACCAGGATCTGGAAATACCAGTTTATCTGAGAAATCACAGTCCCAACACTATAGTTATGATAGTACATGTAGTCCAGAAATATACTGCACCTCTATGAGTATGTCTAGGTATTTTTAATGCTCAAATATGGAGTTCATCCCACGCTTATTCCATATTTTCGATTATGTAGGCAACATCTTTTGACAGGGGGAGGATTGAGATCTCATAAATATGTTTAACCCCGCCGCATGTTTGCCTGTCCCAAGTCAGGAGCATCTGGCCTCTGTTAGTTTTGTATTATTTTTAATTTAAATTTCTTGTGTACAATTTGGAGTTAAGCATGGCGTTCATTATCACTGAACTAGTATATATACTTGCTTAGGGGCCAGCTGAAGCACGCCTTCGGGGTGCGGGAAATTCTAGCTGCATTGAACACCTGTTGGTGACCTATTGCCGTTGTCTGTTCTATGGTAAGGTCGTTGTCTTTTTGACACATTCCCCATTTAATTCTCAAATTTCTCATTAACTTACTACAAACAATCGAAAATCATCGTTTTCTTCATGCAGAGATATTTCAATGAAATAATTGTGTGAATATCAATTATGTGGTCATTTTTATAAATTTCGGAATATAAAACTTTGAATTTTCGAAAAACTAAGGATTTCCTTATCCCAGTAATAGATAACCTTAGCAGTATTTGGCACAACTTTTTGGAATTGCTTTTCAACTTCGTACTTGTTTGACTTTATAAATATTTTGATATGAGCGTTACTAATGAGTCTTATGTAGACGAAACGCGCGTCTGGCGTACTAAATTATAATCCTGGTACCTTTGATAACTATTTACACCACTGGGTCGATACCACTGCTGGTGGACGTTTCGTCCCTGAGGGTATCACCAGCCTAGTAGTCAGCACTTCGGTGTTGACATGAATATCAATTATGTAGTAATTTTTATAAATTTCTTGAATATCACACTTAGAATTTTCAAAAAACTAAGGATTTCCTTATCCCAGGAACAGATTACCTTAGCCGTATTTGGCACAACTTTTTGGAATTTTGGATCCTCAATGCTCTTCAACTTCGTACTTTTTCGGCTTCATAAATATTTTGAGTTTGATATGAGCGTCACTGATGAGTCTTATGTAGACGAAACGCGCGTCTGGCGTACTAAATTATAATCCTGGTACCTTTGATAACTATTAACACCACTGGGTCGATGCCACTGCCGGTGGACGTTTCGTCCCCGAGAGTATCACCAGCCCAGTAGTCAGCACTTCGGTGTTGACATGAATATCAATTATAAATTTCCTGAATACAAAACTTTGAATTTTCGAAAAACTAAAAATTTCCTTATCCCAGGAATAGATTACCTTAGCCGTATTTGGCACAACCTTTTGGAATTTTGGATCCTCAATGCTCTTCAACTTCGTACTTGTTTGGCTTTATAAATATTTAAATATGAGCGTCACTGATGAGTCTTATTTAGACGAAACGCGTGTCTGGCGTACTAAATTATAATCTTGGTACCTTTGATAGCTATTTACTACATTTGAATTTACATCCCGGTGTCGTAGTGATTTTGTGATCAATTAAAATAAAAATTATTCGACAAATTCTTAGAACTATTTAAACCCGATTTGCTAATACTATTTTGACAAACTGTTATTTCATAGAACAGATTTTAGGATTGACACTTGAAAGTCCATTGTTTTCATTGATATGAGTTTAATCGTCGGTTATTTTTTTAATGAAACCAAGCGTGTAATGACTAAATGACTGTAATCTATATAACAAAGCTGTCTATTGAATTATTTATTAGATAATTCAATTCTGTAACAATAGAGTATGAAACAACGTTTTGAAATATCAATTCTAGGTAATAATATATAGTTTCCCGCGCGATACTTCAGTATTAGTTATCAAGTCTGTTAATATAACAAAGATTAGTGTACATGTAATGTCCAATTTGGTTTAAAACCTGATACCGACTTCAACTTGCCCATATCATAAAATTGAGAAAGGAAATGGTGAATGTGTCAAAGCGACAACAACCCGACCATAGAGCAGACAACATCGTGTACACTCGAAACTTAATGATCAACTGTTTAAATATTTGAATGCTTAAAAAAAAAATTAAAAATCATCAAAGGAACCAGGCTAAGATTTAGAAGTGATCTTAAAAATTATACATTCTATGGCATGAATAAATGTGCTTTTCATAAATAAATTTCACTGCGTTCATTTTTGTATATCATAAATAACACAGACCTCAGGCACATTATGTACGCAAGAAACTGATAAGCACTTATTATATACTAGCTTGTGTCAATATGTAAATAGGGAGTGTTTTGTTAAAGAAATATTTGGTTACAAAGACAACCAGGAAAGTAAACATCATAAGGTAAACAATTTCATAGATTATATTGAGCTGTAAAAACAAATTACCAGGAAAGAACCAAAGACCTGCGATAGAAATTCTTTATATATTTTGATCTATACATGTATTAAAAAGCTGATTAACGTACTCCTCAACAAAATGCTTTATTTGTTGAAAGAAAATAATAAACTTTGATAGCATATTGTTTTTATTTATTTATTCACATAGAGTATCAGTTTAAATGTTTTCATCAAAACATCTCATCTGAACATTACGCCATTCTCAAAGTGTATAAAGACTCAGTGCTTTGGATTATTGACTTTTATAGTTGACTTTATTTACTTTGGTACTCCTATCTTACAATACTCAACACATCATTTCTGTTTTCAATGCACAATTCAGGTACAGTTGACAAACAAACATTTTCTGGGTCCGTTATCTGCATATTAAGCTTAAACAAGTATTGTTTGTATCATGTTTATGTTCAATATCCAAGTGTCTAATTGCGTAATCGAACGCACTTCGTATGATAGCAATCATATTATGAGTTCAATTATGTTTCTTAATCATATAAGTTGTAAGAACAACAACCATATATTAAGAGTTTTAAGAATCGTAATCTTTTGTAGCCACTAAACAAACAAGACAACAAAAAACAAAACAAGTTTGCTGGTTTACTTATTATAAATACAGCTACCATAGATCCGTTACAATGAAAATCGCATTATTTTTCAATACCAGATAATAATCTTTATAGTCTAAAAAAATATAGTTTGTTACGTTCTTCTAATGCTGAAGTCCAACTTTGTAAAAATTCATCTTTAATACGTGTTTTAACACAATCCGATGATTAATATACTAGGACATCATAAATGAATGAATACTTTACTTGAAAGAAGCATACACATGCTATTACAAACAGAAATATATACGAAATATATGACAACCAAAAGACAGCAGAGAACAGTAGTTACATATTATATAATGAAAATATGACAATGCGTGATCTTATTTCCAAGCGGTTTTAACTAATTGCACATTTTTACTGCGAGAAACTCAAAACGAGCTTGTAATAAAGAATTAAACTTGTACTGATTTGGCCACGATGACCAATAATTAGGTAAACGTTGTATTCGCACACATTAATAGGATGGACAAGATGAAACAAAAAGGCTTTTTCTCTCTCAAACATTCATGTCGCAACATAATTATAAGAGTTGTATTTTCTCTTTGGTCATTTTAACGACCAACTTCAACTTTTAATTTATGTGAGCCGCTACGCAATTTAGATTACATAGATACTGTAAACCGACGTATTTTCGAATTAACTACATTTTGGTAACTAGATAACCTGATTAAAATTGTTAATGTGCTACACGTGTCAAACTTAAAGTCTAAAATAATTGGCACAATACAATTATTATTTTTTTAATTTTAACTGAAGACATTTTCACATCATACTGTGTTCTATAGACGCCAAGATTTAGTAGTCTTCACTGAAATGATAGAATGGATTTAGTCAATAAGAAAAAGTTTCAGTTAATGCCTGTTATACTTAATTATAAAATACTAAATATCAGACAGAATAACTGTCACCGTAAGATATAATATGGGGGCTTTTATACAGAATAGTATAATTGTGATAATATGCGATCTTATTTTCAAAAATATTTTTGTTTGTACTAGCACGTTTAGGCTTCTTTTAAGTAAAGTATTTATTCATAAATACAAAATTTAATCTTGGTTTCTATATTAAGTTAAATTACAACCACTGAGTTGATGCCAATGCTGATGGAGTTTTAATTCCCCAAGGGTATCACCAGCGCAGTAGTCAGTACTTTTGAAGTTTTGAAATACTAAGGCTTTTCTAGCTCAGGAATAGATTACCTTAGCTGTATTTGGCAAAACTTTAAGTTATTTAGGAATGTTGGTTGTAAATGCACCTTAATTGTACTTTATTTTGGCGTTTTAACACTTTTGGATTCGAGCTTCACTGGTGAGTCTTTTGTAGACGAAACGGCCGTCTGGCGTAAATACAAAATTTAATCTTGGTATCTGTGATGAGTTTACTTAAATACATGCTATGGCTACTTACACGCAACAGTTCGATCCACAGCACTCTCCTTCATGAACCCACGCGGGATGACAATCATCAACACAAGCATAAGAACAGTTAGTTACACCTGTAAAGATATAAAGTTCATTTATAGTTCATATTTTCGAAGGAAAAACAAGTACATCATTTTTTTTTTGGTACTTTTTGTCTTTTAATCTTTTATAGATTGTTTCTTCTGATACTTCATTTTTTTAACCCTTTATTGTATTTTTCTCTTTTGAAATGTGTTGTTTAAGGTTGATATTTATCTAAATGCTGTAAATATTTGACGTCATGCTTTTGTCCCTATTGAAACATTTTGACTTATTGTTGATTTTCGTGGTGGTTAATGCAGGTATAGAAGGAGATGCTTATCCTGTCGAAATACCCGGTCTCAATTCTTTTGGTGTTAATCTATTTCCTTGATTTGTCTTCTAGATCCATAAATAAATTTTGAACATCGGTAGGCTATTGTTGCCTTTATTATATTATACCACATCGACTTTTTTTGTAATGTCAAGAATCAAAGTATTTTTTGGAAAATAATTTAATGATTGAATCATTACTTGCAACAAAAAGCAATTGCACTTAAGGGGGGGGGGAATCTATTCAATTTTAAATAAAAAGGAGGAAAAAAGTAAATTCAAACGGAAATAAAATTATGACCAAAATTTTCCAAAAGCTTCCATCAGCACAAAATAATGTGAAAAAAAAGGATTATACGTAAATTGAAAAGTTAAACACAATGACTCAAATATATTGTGACTGTTTGTTTTGTTTACGCATGGTTGTCAGTATAATTAAATTCAATGCAACCTTCGTACAAGTGAAAGGTTTAGCCTGATAAAACCAAGAATATGGCAATGTGTGCCAACTGTCTACTGAAATAATCTGACGGAGTTTATATACTGTTTAATGGTTTTCTTATTAAATGTACTTGTTAAAATTGTGGCGTGTAGGATTTAACAACATTATCTAATCATCCATGCAACCAAATTAGACTATTTACCGGATGTGTAATAACATGAGCAGCACGACGGTTCCTCATGTGGAACAGGATCTGCTTACCCTTCTGGAGCACATAAAATCACCGCCTGTTTGTGATGGGGTTTGTGTTCGCTGTTATACCCCTATTTGTGACATTTTTACCTTTTATGTCTGTTTGTTTTGTTCGCGTATTGTTGTCAGTATATGAAATTCAATGCAACCTTCGTACAAGTGAGAGGTTTAATAAAACCAAGAATATGACAGTTGTTGCCAATTCGTTTGATGTGTTTTATCATTTGATTTTGCCATTTAATTAGGGACTTTCCCTATTGAATTTTCCTCAGAGTTCAGTACTTTTGTTTTAACTTTTAAAAGTCAGTTTGTTTAGTACATACAAGAAGTTTTGATTAATAATGTGTTATAAGCGCTCACATTTTTAAAATTAGACGCATTTTATTTGTGTTCTGAATATTCTTTCGGAATGAATACTTTGTTACAGAAGAAAAGTTGACCTATATGAGTTTGTGCTTCAGGTGTTCTATAGCTATATGATTTTTTTATACTTGTAGTTACCGTTTGGTCATATAGCACTTCACATTTGTCGTTCTTTTAAATCCTTTAGCATTGAGCATGATGAACATTTTTATCCAGACGTATGAAATTTATAAAGTGTTATTTTATTTTGTTATAGCCATCGGTAGATACTATTCCCCAGGAGTTATCAGCAAAGTACTATAACTGCAGTTAGAGATATAATCAATGAGAAATTATTTTGTTGATGAGGTTCGATTTGTTTGATTGGGATTATATTGCCCTATTTTAATCTGTTGAACTTTTATGAGTTGCTTTAATAATTTTGCTAATAGCGTTTGTTGAAGTGACATCTCTAATCTGTTGGAGTTTATATCTTTAAAAAAACTATTTCGTGAAAAACTATATTTTTTTCAAATCTTTTGGCAAATTGCTGTTTCAATTTCTAAATTACTAAATTTATGTTATGGAATAATTCATTTTTTTTTTCATTTTTTTTTGGGCATTCACGATCTTCATTGATTATCAATATAAAGTACTGTTGATTGATAATTATTCGCTGAGACCACATCAATTTGATTCCTTGTTCGACGGATACGCCCGCACCTATATTTTTCAAAACAGATTTTTTTTATATTCCCGCTTCCCGCATCCGGAATTGTAATCATGTCCATTTCCCGCACCGTTTTTTTTTTGCAAATATAATAAAAAGATATCATCATTGTTTTTAAAATCACAGTCTAACCTGTATATAACGATTTTAAACATATAAATATATATATAATTTTATAACAGCGGAAATACCTGTAAAGAACAAAAATTGGTTTCTTTCCCCCTTACTTATATTCCCTATCAAAAAATGTTCGTTGTTAGAATAAAGTACAAAGAATTTCTGAAGTGTTTGCCTTCAACTGCAATTATATTGTATGCTGGCGAAACAAAACTATCCATAGCCGCTGCATGTTTATGCACCTGTCCTGATTGATTCAGGGGCCTGTCGTTCAGCAGTTATCGTTTGTTGATGTTGTTCATTGGTATTTTCCCGTTGGGATATATAAATTACATCGTTGGTTTTCCTGTTCGAATTGTGTATGCGAACAATTTTGGGGTCCTTTATAACTTGGTGTTTGGTCTGTATCAAAGACCTGTGTTAAAGGCTTTACTTGGACCTGTGTTTGTTATTATCAGGTTGAGAACAACCCTTCCTCACACAAGGGGTCATTTTACTGATGTAGAAAAGAAAATAGAAATACCAAGGATTTGTATTGTTCTTCTATACAAAACTTTTGAAAGCTTAAAATTTTGTACTCAAAAAGAGGAGAGTCACATCATATTTTAAACAAATTTTTCTAAAAGAGGGGTTCACTTGTTTTGAATAATATTAAACTGTTAAAATAAATGTGTTAACATGGTTAATGTCCATGAATATTACAAAATTCTTGGACATGTTTTGACCATTTAATACCAGATAGATATATAGTTCTTTGAGAAAATATGAGCCCTTTTGTACAAACAAATATATTATAACTTATATTGATCCTTCATAAAACATGTAAAAGGGATATTTCTAACATTAAGGGATTGCCCCAAACTGATTATGACTTGGATGGATAATTGTCTCATTGTTTGTCACACATACATAGACCAGCTTTAAATCAAGTTTTAATATTGTCAAAAACTACTATTTTATGTTTACCAAAAAAAATATAGTCGCTCGCCTTTACTTTTCAAGCTTCGCCTCAAAAATTTGCAAATTAAATATTTTTTATTAAAATTTTGAAATCGCTCGCTCGCCCCAAATTTTGGGGTCCAAAAATCCGTAGAACAAGAAATTAAATTGGTGTGGCCTGAATACTAATTTTCGTGGGTTTCGTGATAACAAATGAACCACGAATTCAAATGTTTAACGAATACATTATTTTCAATGCACTTTGTTAACAGATTTTTACAAAACCACTAAATCAAATATCCACGAATATGCAAATTTTTAGCAATTCAGGGAAATTGATAACCACGAAAATAAATGAATCCACAGTATATGATTTTGTATGATAATTTTCTAATCAAAGACTCTCAGTCCGGACATTATCTATCATCTTTTCATTTCTAAACAACTTACATGTAGTTGGTGTACAGCACTTCTATCATCTTTTCATTGATAAACAACTTACATGAAGCTGGTGTACAGCACACCCTGTTACCACAACAACCTTTTGTGTCTATTGTTCCATTACATGTATCTTCTTCTCTAATACATGTTGAACCGGCAGGGCATTCATCTTAGAATAAAATGTAGACAGAATTCTCACACGAGATGTTGATCTTTCATGTTGATGTGTGATGTAAGGAATAGTTTACAAAGTCAGGAAAATAGCAGTTTTTATCTTATAGTTCGTTTCGGTGTGTTTTACATTGTCGTTTGATTTTTGTTGCACTTAAATGTTTCTGTTCTTTCGTTGTTTTCCTATTATAGTTGTTGTGTTTCCCCTGGTTTTAGTTTGTAATCCTCACGATTTATGACTTTCGAACAGTGGTATATTACTGATACCTTTATTTTACAGAATTAAGATTCGAATCTACTTATAATAAAGACACAAAGATAATTTGTATATTGATGTTTCATAACTTGTAACATGTCGATTCGTTAAATATCAATGTGTGAAATGTCGGACTGTTAAATGTCATCGACATGTTACAAGTTACAAAACATCAATATACAAATTTACAATTTACCAATATTGAATTTTGAAATCACACAGTTACAAATTCAAATTGATAGTTTACAAATTAAGAATTTTGAAAGTACTTAATTATAAGTTTCAAATTGACTATTTAAGAATCACGAATTTTGAAATTACAAAGATATAAGTTACAAATTGACAATTTACGAATACTTTCCATAAAATCCATGTCATTTGTTCTCTTGTGAAACATTGTCAGATTGGCTTTCATATAAACTTCTTATTATTATTTTTATTCAAAAAGGCGAAGATACCAAAGGGTCATTCAAAACTAGTTAGTAGAATAAAAACTGACAACGCCATGGCAACCACGAAAAACGATGAAAAGACTACCTATTTCTAAATAGTACATTAAACACTTAAGATTTAGCAAACAAGAACCCAACAAAAACCAAGGGTAAACTCCGATGCTCCGTGCGGATAGGCAATTCCTGCAACATATGTGACACCCGTGAACATAGTCAATTAAGTTTGGATTACTAGTATTTAGTAAGAGGACACAATCTATATCTTACTGAGCAGTTTCTATGTAAAGTATGTTGCGAATAAATAAAGGCACAAGCCGGCAAGAAGAGGGATACACCTATTTTCCATAGTAGTGCCGATTGTTTGTTGGAAGACGCATCATCCAAAAGTAACAAATACATGTATGTTGTCAATAGAAAAGTTACATACTTGATTTCAGTTCAGAGAATTATTGTTATAATTCAAATGGTTTTAACAAGGTATTCGTATCCACGTTGTTCATTCCTTTTTTATGAAAGAGATTTGAACTAGTTCTTTAAATCTGTCTAAAAGTTTACAACTGGATATACTAGTGCAAAGGGCATAGAAGTCAATTTTTTTTATGCTATTTCAAGAGGTTAAAGACTTGGGTTTGTATGTATTCTAACAGATCATTCTAATGTTCTAATATCCACATCTTATTAACAACCATAAAAGAGTATGCTCTTGTATGGTAAGTGAATGCTGGCTTTGATTACACATAAAATTGGTGTTGATGGAAAGACGTCCCATTCAGCACAAACCAGATTTACCAATACAATTAACAATTTTTTCAAACAACACCCAGCAAGGGTCGTCTATAATGGTTCTTGGTAATCAGATAAATCATCATCCTGGTATGTATGTTTTGGAATTTTGGGTCCTCAATGCTCTTCAACTTTGTACTTGTTTGGCTTTAAAACTTTTTTTTATCTTAGCGTCATTGATGAGTCTTATGTAGACGAAACGCGCGTCTGGCGTATTAAATTATAATCCTGGTACCTTTGATAACTATTAAGATGCCTTATAAAAACTAAATAGGTGACGAGCATTATGAAATGGCGATTTTAAAAAGTTTCATGTCGTTTGGTATGAAATCCTACGGTGATGTTTGTTAAAATCAGTCAGCTACTTACCAGTACATTTGCAACATGCTTTAGCACATTTACACCTTACAGGCAGTTTCTCTACTTTCCCTCCTAACGAACTGCATGTTTTAGAGTGCGAACAATATCCTCCATAAATCCCAGTACATGCAGTATTAGCTTCACCTGTAAACACAATTAGTGTACAGAAAAATAAAAACCAAATCTGGAAACGTTTACTATTCGCGGTCATAAGCAATCCATACCGATAGACCTTTATTTAACTTCTTTAAATATCTTAAATAGGTAAAAAATCATATTGTTGTTGAAATAGGTAAAATATTGTTGTTGTAATAGTTAAAATATAATATTGTTTTGAAATGCATGGGTAAAATATCATATTGTTGTTGAAATGTGTAAACTATTAAAATGTTTAAAACTATGTATGATTTCTTAATAAATTTCGAGAAAATATTTATGTCAAGAAATTTATAAATTAAAGTGCTTCTAAACCATGTGAGTTTGACCTGTCTGCTATTCATGACTTCCTTTTTAAAATTTCGCTAATAGTAGGAAATAAAATACATTCTTTTGTTTTTGCAAAAATCAAAATTGAAGATAACCAAATGCACGGTAATAAAGTTGGTTCAGAATAGAAAAGTCATCTAACTTTAACAATTGAAGTACCTATTCGTTGAATATATTTGAAAATCTAAAAAAAAGTTTTTTATTCTATTTCATGTTATAATTTCTTTTAAATACAATGAACAAACCATAGAAACAAACCATGTTAGCTGTATTAGTATTTGATTCCAAACCCTCGGTCGGATACGATCCAACTTCTACCAACAATAATATCCATTAGCGAATGCGTTCATTGTTACAGAAAAAGTGAGAAAAAATGAAAATAAATAGTTACCTTTAACCGCAGTGAAAGCCACAAACAACACAAGAATAATAGTTATTTCCATGTTATTCGTCTGAGAAGTATCATAAGAGAATGACTGAAACAAAGTCGGGGGTAGCTTATAATCTCCGAGACGTGGAAATAACACGTAGTCAATGTACAACTTCAGAAATTATGTTGCCGTAAAGAATGTCATTGACTTGTATTTTGATTGGTCCATATGTTCCAATCCGGGGAGTTTTACAATGCTGGGTGTGATTGACGTCTTTGCCAAGATCTTACACGACGATGACCTTGTAACAGAGGCAAAAGGATGAATAATATGCGAAAAACGACAAAAAAGGTCAATTTGCATTATACAGAATGATAAATAGAAAACTAGGCTGAGCCACACTATCTTAATCGAAAACTTGGGGTTGTCAGAACAATACGGATTTGCATAACGTTCGATGAGCGAGACAATTAATCTGACGACGCATCCTTTCACTTCCTTTAAAGTTCATTTGATTCCATCAGAGATATTTTCATATTTTAAAAGGAATTGACAATTGGTTAATATAATTATACTCTTCTTGCCTATCACTTTGTATAATAATCATTTGGAGTTTTTTTCTTCTATTATATTCAATTATTTTCAACCAAACCGAAATTCTTTTATTGTATTAATTGAATTAAAGATGTGATATATCTGTAGAAGTTAAAAAAGAAATACGTGCGGTTTCATGCTGTGAATATAATAAAAACATTTCCTCGTTCTTGTTTTGTTAACACCTGTTGATGCATTTTAAAACAATAAGACTTCGTACATTTTACTAATAATCATATTTTATTTCTTTTTTTCCCTATGTATTTCCTAATTTTTGTAATATTTTGCAATGAGAATTGAACTTCCTTTTGTCTTTTCCTTGTTTGTTATTTGCTTTTTATGTGTAGCTTCTTTGTTATTCATAGCATCTCAAAATATTTTATAGATTCTTGCACAACACAGTTTGACCTCCAAAACTGTGTCTTGCATCAGTTTAAAGTTGTCTGATTGGAAGTGAAAAAATCTTTGTATTGTGCTACCTTAACAATTCAAATTTTACACAAGAATACAAAAAGACAGAGAGTAAAAATAAAATAAGGGGTTTGACTTTGAAGCTTGGAAATAATCACTGTCTGAGTTACTTGAAATTGATTGATTGGCGTTTGCTTGACGTCCAGTGGCAACTATTTGATTTTAATTGTTTTTCAATAGAATAGTTTTCACTACATGTACCACTGCAATGGATTATATGTACTTTTTTATTCGATAATTTGCATTGAATGCATTAGTTAATCAATTTGCAAATGTTTATGTTGTTCAATAACCAGAGTCGATGCGTAACAATATTTATGAGACAGGTTGTTGCTATACACTCTTTAACCTTAGTATTTACAAAACTGTTTAGAAAAAAAAAATATTTATATTTTGTTATGTTATTGTCTCCCAATTCACTTTGCCAATCAATAGTTGTAAAGGTCATGAATTAAACAAAAGATTCTGTTAAAAAAAAAGTTTTTTGAAAATTTCCTATGACGACTTTGCTTAGACCGTCATGCATTTTTTCTTAAATCCCACTTTTACCAAGATTATCACCTAGCACCGGACATGTCTACCTGATGCATATATGTCTTGATTGATATAATAACTGCAAACTATACACTTCATATAAAGGTGTAAATGTTATAGAGCGAAAAGTATTATTATATGAACGTACTTTTTCTTTATAGAAATAAATGAGGGAAAAAAATGTGTTGATGTAGTAACTCATATTGCAGCATTTTCTAGATAAGTTCCGATCGCATGTTTACATAATACACATATCGAAGATATGTCTCGAGATATGAAAATGAACGATTTGTATTTTAAAATATGGAATTGAAAGTGTTGTTTTAAATTGTTCATAGCGTTTACAATACAACAAAAGATGGGATTTGTCCTCTATGAATTGAGACTTGCACATTTTACATAGGCGTTGGTCAAGTGGCACATTCGAAATCTACCCTTATCGATCTAAAAAGGTAAAATTCCCCTTTGCATCCGGACTATCACTGATCTTTGTTGTCTTGATAAGCATTTGTTTCATATATAGTTCTACATTGTTGACAGTTTTAATGTTTTTGTAAGTGCGTAATTGGATACGCTATACATCAATCAAATCAGGAAAATTAACTAAATATCTCACATTCATATTAAAGTTTGAACATGAATAATGACATTTATGTATGTATGATGTGCAATTGTTAATCGTATATTTTTTTTAAATGATGTACGCGTGGCAGGAAATGCATCTGGAATTGTTCTGTTTTGTGTTAATTCAATCTCAAAGAATTTCACTCGCGAGTGTGTGACTGTTTGTAATTGCATTGAATGAAAATTGTACCTAGATAGACGGTCATAAAATAGACCCGTTTAACTGATTGTGGGATACAAAAGATATTTCTGCATTTAAATGAACATACAACGTCACTTTAATGTTTAAATTTGATAAAAGGTCCCTATTTACTTCTTATTATACAATAATCAGCACATCATTTCTGTTTCCAATACACTATACAGTTGACAGACAAACATTTCCTGGAATCAGTTTTCTGCATAAATAAACAAAATAACTATTGTTCTTATAATACCAATACTTTGGTATTGGTTGTTATACCATGTTTATGTTCAAAAGGCCACTGTTTAATTGCTTAATTGAACGCACTCAATATGATAACAATCATAACATTTAACTTATTTTTTAGTTAATAAAAATAAGTTCATTTATGTGTGTTAAACATAGAATATCGTTATACAAATGTAACTTTTGGCAGTTGTTTGCACGATGCTTCTGGTGCAATCATATCTGACCAAATTCAATGAAACCATTTGTAGCGTGAAAAAAATCGCATTCTATAGAAGAGGGACGAAAGATACCAAAGGGATAGTCAAACTCATAAATCTAAAACAAACTGGCAACGCCATGGCTAAAGATGAAAAAGACAAACAGAAAAACAATAGTAAACATGACACAACATAGAAAACTAAAGAATAAGCAACACGAACCCCACCAAAAACTAGGGATGATCTCAGGTGCTCCGGAAGGGTAAGCAGATCCTGCTCCACATGTGGCACCCGTCGTGTTGCTTATGTGATTACAAATCCGGTAAGTGGTCTAATTCGGTAGGTCACATTCATGAAATGGAAGGGGATTGTAGTTACGACGTAAGGAACATATCCGATATCATTTGTGAAACGGTTATTCCATAACGGTCAACCAACTCGTGATGGCGTCCGTAAAATTTACGAAGGGATGATTTCAACTTCACCATTTGGAACTCTTGGTTTAATAGCTTCCTTGTGAGCAGCAACCCTCTATCAAAAAATCATGATAGGAAATGCAAGCACGGGAATATCGTATCAATTGGGAGATATATACCCCGTATGCAGGTGCTGCTGGAATGTTGCTACTTAGAAATGGAAAGTTCACAATTGGAAAGCTGATATCATCTCTTTTGTCGCAAAGTTTTGTTTTCAACCGACCCTCATTGTCAATTTCTAGATGTAAGTCAAGATATGAAGCCGACTTAACTGTATCTGTAGTATCTCTAGTTCGATGGGATAGATGCGTTCCACATAGTCACCAAATTTTGAATTGTTTAGTGAAAGAACATCATCTATATAGCGGAAAGTAGAGTTAAAGGATATTGCTAACTTCTTATCTTTCTTCCTCAGAAGTTCCTGCATGAAGTCAGCCTCATAATAATAAAGAAACGAGTCGGCAAGTAGAGGGGCACAGTTTGTTCCCATTGGAAGTATTGACAGTATGTTGAAAAACACGTCCTCCGAACGTAACAAATATGTTGTCAATCAAGAAATCAAGCATCTTGATAATATCAGTTTCAGAGAATTTTTTGTTTGAATCAGAGTGATTCTTTACAAAGTAGGATTTATCCCTCCCTAAGACAAGATACTTGTATCTACGTTGGCCATTCTTTTTTATGAAGCAAAGTAATACCAACTCTTTCAATTTGTCTCTTAGTTTGGAATGTGGAATACTTGTGTAAAGAGTAGGAAAGTCAAATGTTTTAATACTGTTACAAGATGAAAGAGAGTTAGATTGTATGTACTCTAAAAGATCTTTGAAATTTTTAAGTATCCACATCTGATTCACGCCACCTCTAGAATAGGCAGTTTCACAATAACTTTGAAGCCCGTCTTTGATTGCTGATAAAATAGATGTTAATAATTTAGAAAGAGGTTTCGTGGAGCACTTGGAAGACCCAGCAATAGACCGTTGTTTGTAAGGACACTTATGTAGTTTAGGTATCCTATACAGTGATGGAAGATCCAGTTCTTCATTTGGTTAAAATTCCAAAGGAACATAGAACAGACCAATGATTATCCAGGATTTCCTCTTTGGTAAGTGTCGTGAGGGTATATGTTGAGTTTCCAAGCGAATTGTCAATACCTCATTCGTTTATCAAGCAGTTAATGTAATAACTTTTACACACAAAAACGATGTTATTTGGGGCTTTATCTATAGAAGACACTAAAGAAATGTTTAAAACTGGGGATAGTAGGTGTTCCTAAAGAGCAGGCATATCCTGCTGCACATACAATTGAGTTTATGTTTTCTAGAGGTCTAAGTTGATGCTTTTATAACTGAGGTTTAAAAACAAACTTATCTATGAGGCATACAATTCTGGCTGCAGAAGAATACAAGAAGTGTACAATTTGGAGTTTAGTATGGCGTTCATTATCACTTAACAAGTATATATATTTGTTAAGGGGTTAGGTGACGGACGCCTCAGGGTGAGGGAATTTCTGTCTGTATTAATGAAGACCCATTGGTGACTTTCTGCTGTTGTCTTTTCTATGGTCGGGTTGTTGTCTCTTTGACACATTCCCTATTTCCATTCTCAATTTTAATGTTTATGACAATTATTATTAAGTTAAAAAATGATGACATGAAAGTTATTGAAATGAGCCGCGTCGGATAGAAATCGACCTTATGCAAAAAAAATCTCAATTTGAGTTTTGTTCATATTAATTTTGCTGATATTCATACAATTTGAATACAAAAAACTGTTTTACTCTAACTTTCTTTTTAAAAAAAAGTTTCGCCATTTCAAAGTTTTGACGGATACATATATTTAACATCAAATCTCACGACAACGTCGTGAAATTAACGTTATCGTGCATTAATTTTATTCTGTATCGGTCCTTTTCTCGTAATAAAGAGAGACATGAAAACATACATTTGTATACAATATTTAATTTGATTTATAAGATTGTTATAATGAAGCAATACATGATTCTCAAGTTTTCAATCCAACTTTAACCAGTATATGTAAAAGGTTACTCCTCTGAAGCACGAGGACAAAATTCGTCACGGAAATTAAACTGGACAAAAGGACGGACTTTATTGTACAGATAACGCCTTCTCTCCTCTGTCAGCCCAGCTGGCTGAATAACTTCTGGAAGTGTCGTGAGCAACTCCGGTAGGTTTGCGCTTTCCTTTAGGAGGACCAGTCTTTTCTCCGGTTGATCAAGAGTTTCTCTCGCAAATACGACTCCTACTTCGTCACTGGTAAATCTGAAGTGATGGAATTTTCCTATACCTCTGAGTGGTTTAAAATATATAGTGAAGAAATTATCCCATCTGTACCACTTTAAGCTGTTTTCGTCATCGTTATTTTCATTGTAAACTTCTGACCTATTGCATTTGGCAGAATTGTCAACAATTTTAACCAGTTGCGATACAGTGTTTACGTCCGACTTTCTAAAAAATAAATTCATCATGCCAAAACATGCGTCACATAAACATTGTGTGTGCCCAGCAATCATAAAATGCAAATTAATAGTTTTGTGCAAACCCTTTGCGCACCTCCAGAACAGATAATGTAAAGTAGTTTTATTTTTGTTTTGTCCCACGGCATTATCAGCATGATAATGACACGCCTTTTCACCGTAAGTATTACCATGCAGATAATGGTGGAGCATACTTAAAACAGCATTGGGTCCATGTGTCCGACTTCCATTTTCTCCGATTGTTTGTTGCTCATCAATCAAATAATTAGTTTGCATTGGAAAGTTTTCATCGCAAACTCCAAATATTTGAACCTTTCGAGGTGTTAAAAAGTAAAGAGCTCCAACTTATTGAGACGAATGTGGCAAGTTTACATATTGTGAAAAGTCAAAAGTGTAATGAATTTTTTGAACATTGAGTGTTATACTTTCCTATTGGAGACTCAGCTAACTTTAATTCATCACGTGATCTTTGTGTACATAATTTATAATACTTACGCTCCGTCCGCGCAGACTGTATATGGTCGATTAATTTTTGAGTTGTCACTAATTTCGCGTCTTCTGAAATAGATCCGGAAATATCCTCCCTCAACTGAAAACACGTTTTACACAGATCCGTCTTTGGTTTCATAAATTGAATATGAGGGACACATGCATTCCAAACTTCTTTAAATACGGTTAGTTCAACATATTGTTGTTCTGAGTTAACGCATGAACTAACATATTTGGAGTGTACATATTTCTTGCTCTCGCTACAAGGTAGAAGAATAGGAGGGGTATTGTCAGTTGCCCGAGGCGCAGCCGGGAGAGGGAGAGCAAATTCATCAGCATACCGCTTGATAAATTTTATTGTATTTTCAATCACTTCAAATGAATGTCCGTGATTCGATTTTCTTCCACTAAGACCATGGGATCGAGGGGTTACGCCATTTGCATTTAAGTGCTGTTTTAAACTTTTAAATTCGCTCCTCCCAATGTTATAAATATTTCTCCATGTGAACCCGCATATCTCAACTCCTTGAAAAGAATATCGGTATCGTTTTCGTTCTCTCTTTCCTCCTCTGAAAACCGAGTCTGTTATTTCTAAGTTTTCTAATTTTGAAAGCAAGTATATGTCACGCTCTGCTTTTGTAAATTCACAAACAGATAACGATACATCATAGGCCTGTTCTCTGAATGTGGAAAGCTTTGTAAAACTTTTTTTTGTACAATTACAGTCGTTAGCATATAGAGCATTTATTCGAAGTCGGGAAGGATCCTCTAATTCATCATTTTGATTAAGAACAAATGTATCTTCCGATTGATCTTGAATGACGGAAGTGGAATAAAATTCCCGGGCCCTAGCTTGAATTGTGTCACATGTATTTTCAATATCAGATTCGTCATTTTCAATATCGGAATTGCTGTTATCAGACACATTCAGTTCATTATTGCTTGATGCCAAAACCTCTGGTATTGACCCTATATATTGTTCAAAATAGGCAACTTCTTCATTTTCTAGTCCTTCGCATCCTATGTTATTGAACCAGTCCATTTCAGAAATTTACTACAACATTTAAAAAAAGGAATGCAATTAAAGACAAATTGAACCAAGAGCATTTTTCTATACGACTGGTAGTCGCGCTTTGCGCCATTATAATTCACCAGTGATTTGTGACAGGTAGATCAAAATCTCAAATACTATCTTTTTAAATTATAGTAGTTCAAATTTCAAAATAAACGGTTTTTTTAGATGAAATTTTGGTTTATTATTTATTAATCCGACATCATACTTTACATCTTGTTTACAAATTGTTACCTTAATCACGCAGACGGACGGACGGACGGACGCAAAATTGTAAGACCCACGGATGCATAGATCGTGAATTTTATTGCCAGAATACTAATTTTAAAGTTGTCGGGACATGTAAAAGGAGGTTTAAAGGGTTTTATTTTGAAAGTTATTAGTTTTTGAAATACATGTACACATGTATTATGCAAATGTTTCCCTCTTTCTTTCAATTTCTAAATCAGAAATGCCATTGAACATAAATTAAACGCAAAACATTTCCAAATTTCTGAATAGATAAGAACAGATAAATTGCACGCAAATAGTACAAAAAATCCACCTAGAGCACGTCTTGGTCTTTGTTTAATATTGTATATTTGTGTTGTTGTTTCTTTTTAGATTTTCCAAAATGCAACGGTACAATGATATGAATAACTTTTGATTTAATTTTGTTTTTGCGTGTGTCACTGCAAAGTTTTGCAATACAGCACAAATTTCGTTTTAAACTACCAGAAATAGTTTTTTTTCAGAATGTTACTTTAGTTTAGTTAAGCTTAAGAATTGAATACAATTATTTTTTAAGACAGGTGTTATGCCACTGAACGAAATGAAAACAAATTTTACTAAAATAGATAGTACTTTCACTTTGTATAAAATGTAAAAAAAAGATCGTGAACGTAAAAATAGTTCAATATATAGAACGTATTAGGAAATACATACCTTAGCAAAACAATGTATTCCTGTTAGCCAAAACTGATACTAATGTTGAGAAATATGCTATTTAGAAAAAGACAGGATTCAGGAACAATTTTTTTTTATTAAAAGCAGACGACACGCGACACGCAGGTGACGGTTCCCAGATAATTTGGAAATGTTCATGTCGGACCGGATAAAGCGGTTTCCGTGAAAGACTATTGGCATTTTTTACTAAACTTATTAGAAATAATATACTACTTTTGTCCTATATGCATGGAATACGTTAGCTAAAGGCCCGATTTAATCAGATAAACATTGTATGGTTTCCCCGTATATTTTTTTTTTCAAATTTCATATAAAACCCCACTAAAAAAAAATTGTGAAGGCATATATTATGTTGGATTTTACACAAATACGGAGTTAAAAGACGCAGAATCGTCTAAAGTATACTAGTTTAATTTGTCATAGTTTTGTCGTCCATTACTTTTGTTTTTTCATGTTATGAACATGTATAACAGTATTTACAATTTAATTTCGTTGAAATACATAAGAAATTTCCGAACAAAAACAATACTGGTTATATTACCAAAAATTGAAAACGTTTTACAACAAAAATTTATCCAAATAAACAAATATAACTGTGACAAATCTGCTTCTATTGGTACCTAGTACATTAAAATCCGACCAGAAATGTCCCCACAATATTTTTTTGAAAAACGTAGTTTTTAAGATAGCGACATGGTTTTTTTATAACGTCAGAAACTATCTGTATGAAAACTTGTGAAACTTGTGAAACTTTATCGTAACGTTACTCGGTTTGACGTCGAATTGCATAAGGTCGATTTCTATCCGACGCGGCTCAAATTATATATGCAATAGTTTTGCTTTAAAAAAAATACTTTTTCAAATATCATGTTGTTGATTTATCTTTTAAGATATTTAAAAAGAAACCAATTTTAGTGTTATTTCATATAACTATATTATCAATATTCAAGGAAACATTTTATCGCGAATTGAAATATGTTTAAGGGAAGAATAAATTAGCCATGAACCGAAGAAGTTCTTTGGTATAAAGTAAAATAACAAAAATACCGATCTCCAAGGAAAATTCAAATCCGAAAGTCATTAATCAATGGTAAATTTAAACGCTCAAACACATCAAACGAATGACAAATAAACTGTTAGAAGTTAGATGAAAGAATTCTATAACATTTAGACATTTTTTTCAGTAATTTGTTTATTCTAAGGGTTGGGGCAACAAGTTTAGTAGACAAATTATAACACAAAACCTATAGATGTATGTATTCTATTTCTTTTGAGAAGTACAATTATTAAGTTTGACAATTTTTTTTTTCAAATTTAGAAAATGAAAAAAACATTTATGGCATACAACAAGCAAAGAAAACTAATGTTATACAGGGACCTGACTTGTGACAGGTGCACAAATGATGAAGTGGTTTTTAACACGTTTGTGAGTGTTAAACACTATATGAAAGACCTAAATCGGTGAGAAAAGGCTTGACTCGTCAGTTCAAATGAACAAACAAAACACTGTGTTACTCTGAAATAAAAAAAATCATTATATTTACTTTGTAACCCTTGAAAAAGAATTACTTTGGTATCCTGAATGCTTTATATCCCGAAAAATATGTAAATTTCTTTGTACCTTTTAAATAAAAGTTGCTCTGTATACTCCTAAAATACGAATTTCTTTGTAACCCTCAAATTTGAATTGCTTTGTAGTATGAAATAAAAGTTGCTTGTTAGTAGTTATCAAAGGTACCAGGCTTATAATTTAGTACGTCAGACGCGCGTTTCAAACAAAAATGCCAAAAATAGAAGAGAGGATACCTTAACTAAGATGATGAAGTGTGTGAGATCATGGTTTGCTATCCAGACAATCAAAAATAGTTCCGAACTTTAAGTAAACTCCAAGACCTTTTTGAAAATGGTTAGCTTTTGCTCTAAAGAAAGAAGACAACGACCCGAGGTTAGTAGTTCTATGTTAATTTTTTACAATCCTAAAATATAAGTTGCTTTGTAAACCTGAAATAAAAGTTACTGAAGTGACTCGGGCCTATTCAAAGTTTCTATCCGAAGTGCCGTATTTTTTGTTATTTTATCTTTTACAGAAAGTGAATCAATTTGGTCGAATAAAAATTGGGGTCACGGACCATTCAAGCTCAAAATTTTATTTTTAATTAGGTATTTAAAAGGGACCATTTTTCAATGAAATGATAGGGAAAATAGAGGTGTTGACCTATTTTAATCGGAATATCAAAAAAACGTTCTATGAAACTTGGTCCAAAACTGTAATATAAAAAGCTGAAATATAGCTTCAAAGAATGAGCAAATAAAAAACATAGGTCACCGATAAGGAAAACAATATATTTTGCTTAAAACCCACATTTTGGCGGGAAAATTGTGAAATTGGGTAAAATGTAATTTTGAGCCTTTCACAGATACAAATAATAACGATAATATTTTTTTAGTGACAATTAGTAACTACAATGATTTAACATTTCTTATCAATCAAAATATTCAATATCGAATTTACGACACATACTTTTCGTTTGCATTGTAATTCATGCGTGAAATTAAGTGCAGTCGAATAGACCCGATTCACCATAATAAATCTTAAATCCCTATAATAAGAAATCAGCAAAAATATGAATCTGTTTTTCATAGAATCATGCAGTTAAACTGTTTCACTTTAGAAGTTGGTGATATCTAGATACTAAATAATTAGTTGGTTTTCATTTTGCTTTTCATAGTGTGATACATTAGATGAGGTTTTCAGATTGATCTTCTTGTTGTGAATAAACGATTCAAATTCTACATGAAAACAGAAAACGAGAGATAGATAGTGAAATAAATTTGAGTTTGAGTTGCTCCGCTTGGAAGCTAAATAATAATTGAGATTAACTTTTCAACTATTTCATGAAAATCAAGTTCATTACAAAAATAACTTACTAAAATATGAGTTACTAGTACTGTATAACCCTGAAACATAAGTAGCTTTTTTTCTAACCTGAAATATTTCATTGGTGTAATTGTTTTGTAACACTAAAATAAGAATAACTTTGTCATCCTAGAATATTAATTGCTTTTTTACCTTGAAAAATAACTATTTCGTAACCTTAAAGCAAGAATCACTGTGTAACACTAGAATATGAGTTACTTTGTAGCCCGCAAATATGAAATGTTTTGTAATCTTAGATAAGAGTTACTTAAATAATAATTGAGAAAAATATGAATAATAATCTGCATCGGAACATTGCAGTTAAAATATTTTGCCTGAGGAGGTTTTTTTTTCTCTGGCTATCGAAATATTTTTTTAATTTAACATTTTGCTATTATCATGTGAATCAGTAGAGATACAATATCAAATATTACACATTTATACAAGCAGACAAATAATCAAAAACGGAGTTGATCTACATTAAAGCTTGGAAACAATAACTGATAAACAAATGATTGAATTACTGAAGATTGATTGATTGATTGGTGCTCGCTGAATGATCAGTGGCAACTATTTCATAAAAATTCGGAACGATGAACAATTTAAGCATTTTTGTTGCAAGATGAATTACGGAACATAAAAGAGATTAATTATAGAATAATAAATTAAGACATGGATTTTAAAAATAGTTTGTTGATCAGAAGCAAAAGTTTAACAATGGCGGTTTGCGAGTTCAAACATCGGATTTACATTTCCTTTATTTGACTTCTTTGAATTTAAGTTTTAGAACTTTACTTTACAAAACTGCTAATGGAACACTAAACCAACGTGTTATATCAATATTATAATTACTCTATGGAAGTAACTCGGTGGGTAAAAGGGGGTAGAGTATTTTTAATTGTTTAGCTTTTGAAAAAGATATGTACGGAACCAATTATTTTTTCAAAATACATTTTATCCTCTACACTTGATTTGTCTTTTAAGTTTGCCTGTTTATGTTTAACGCCAATTGCATTGCCCTTCGCTATATCACAACGTTCAATTAAGTTGGTAAAGGTAGACGAAATGCACAGATATAAACATCGACACGAAATTTTAAGATGAAGAGATGTTAAGTTATAATGTTTTCGTAGGTAAATCCGATAAATGTATTCCTTCTTTGAGCAATTGTCAGGTACTGAGTGTTGTTAAAGACTCCTATACATAATGCAGATACGGAGACGTGGTACGATAACCAATGACCAACGAGTTTAATTGACGAAGATATAAGCAATTATACGACATCGTACGTTTCGCGTTGAACATAGTTAAACTTTCAAGTGAAAATAACTAAAACAAAACCCACTTTTTTTTTGTTGTTCTTTAAGAAATTTATCAATAAAAAGCATATTTAACATTTCAAACAGACATTCAAGGGCATTACTTAAAGTTTACTATAAGTTTATGAAACATTGTATCCGTGAGTGCTAACGATACCATTTTTCCTAATTTGATATTTCCTAGGGAATTCACTCTTTTTTTAAACTTGTATGATATATTTCTGATATCAACCCCAATAACGTAAGTTTTATAAGAAATATGGCAAGAATTGTACCCGTGAAAGCACTAACGAGGCCAATTTCCATAAATCTAAAAATTCCATGGGGGCTTACTCTTTTGAACCAGAATGTGTCCATATTACACGAATGCCCAACTCGCACAATCATTTTCTATGTTAAGTGGACCGTGAAATTGGGGTATGAACTCTAATTTGAAATTAACTTTAGGCAAATTATATCATAGGAAACATGTGTACTACGTTTAAAGTTGATTCTACTTCTACTTCATCAGAAACTACATCGACCAAAAACTTTAACCTGAAGGTGGACAGACGGACTGTCAAACAAACCGACGAACAAACGGACGGACGGACAGACGAACGAACGGGAGAACAGAATATCGTAGGTGGGGCATAAAGTCAATCATCAACCATTGTAGAAACTATTCAAGCTATTGGTAATATTAACCTATAGTATACGTTTTATTAAGATCTGACAAGAGGTTTACCTGTGAGATCGCTAACAAGATATGACAGGCGGACGTACGCCCGGTATTTACATAATAACAAACACCAACACAGTAAAGTCTTCTTTAAAAAACCAGACATGGGAATAAATTAGAATGTTGACACCAACATCAACTGAATAACAGGTTCATGATTCAGTAAAGGTGCATAATGAATGTGGCAGTGTTGAACATAGTTGTTAACGCTCAAACATGTTAACCTAGGACATTGGGGTTACAATATTCTTGAAATCTAGAATAAGAAGGGGCAAAACTCCTTGAAAAAATATGGAATCATGATGCACATTCACATAGTATGCCCTAATTATTAACGAAGTTCTATGAAATTCAGTTGTATGGTAGAAGGGTTGAGCTTAGTTGCAGTAGTTAAGGCCAAATGTTATTCTAAGGGTCATAACTACTACAAAAAATTGTAATCATTATTGGTTGTTGATATGATCAACATGGCAACAATCTGCATTTATTTTCTTAAAAATATCGAAAAAAAGGGGAAAAAATGTCATATATTTCCCAAACATTTGGCTAAAAGTTGAATTTCAATCGCTTAAAGTAATACCTTTTCTGCAGCTGTTTAGATGCAGCTTTCAGTTAATCCAGTTTTAATGTCTTTCATCTTTTTTTTTTTGTAAAATTGCGTCAAAAACCTCGTGACAAAAAAATTGTTCGTAAAAATTACATAAATATCTGGACCGATGGCTGTTCTAACTATGAAAATACGTAGAGTTAAACATAAAATAGCCAATAAAACATGTGAAAATAATTATGATGTTCTTATAAACCATCCTAGAAGGCTAAATAACTACTCAGCTGTCTAAAAGGGAATTTTGTAACCCAATAACTTTCATATTTGAAAAATTCCCCGGGTTCAAAATGCGAAACTAAACTCCTTACTGTGAATTGCTACCTCAGACGAGCTGCGATGGGAAGAATATTACTGACGGACAGAGAGACTTACGGACGTACGGACGGATTAAAACATTATACCCTACGCAAAATGACCTTTAAAACATTTGTACACGTTTTCTCAAATATCCAGTTCTAACTTCGTATTCTGTAAGAAACATACAATTTCGCTTGGGTGCAGTTATAATATGAAAGATAATTACATAAACAATTCCATTTTCTCAAAATTAAAACAAAAATCTACATCAATTCCGTAACGACATCATCGTTATTCTAAATATCATAACATCATCATGTGACCTTGCGCCAAAGTCAAGTGCTAAAGTCAAACCAGTAGCAGCAAGGACACAACCACAGATCGTCAAGATTTTAAGTTCAAAACACAACGATAGTTCCACGCATCTAGTTCGAAGCAATCGCAGTGTACTGTTTACGGATCTTTTTGCAGTTGACTGTCCAAATTTGGTAATTTTTTTCTATCTTTTTCTGTTTTGCCTTTAGTTTTTTGTGATAATGGTTTCAGTTGGTACAGTTGTATCGAAACTTATCTCAGGAACAGGTTATTCTGAAAATACTCTACTTAAGATATGACTCAATCCTTCATACAAGATTATGGGTTAAGGAGGGCTTTTGACTTCTAGTGTAAGGCTGAGGACATGAAAACATTGATTTACTACTACACTGAGATATCTTTAGTATATACATTTTTGTACAAATGGTGGAACTTTTTAAGGAAATGATGTATCTTAGAGTAACGTTTTTCATATTGTTACATGTATGTCTGTATCTAATTACTTAAAAACGAAAACAAAACTGAATATTTAACATGTTATTTTTTATATATATATATATTATGCTGAAGAAATAACTACCTGAGATGTATGCTCTTTCCCCAACGCGCCATGTTTTATCGTACTCAAAAGTGACCAACGATCATAAAATTCTAGGCGAAACCACTGTAGCGCTGTAATATATTCAGGTCAAAATTCTAAGTTCAACTCCTAGAAAAAAAAATTAACCATACTTTGCTGTTGATAGGACATCTACATATCATGTCCTTATTCTCTACAGTTTCATTAATTTCAGTACCGTGATTTCAGTCAAGTTGTAACGACAAGAACAATACTGACGGACGAAGAGGCTGACGGACGGATGGTTGGGTAAAAACATTAAACCCAACGCAAAAATGACTTCCATGTTTTGTCTTACACAAAAGTGACTAAAGATCTTAAATTTCGAGATGAAACCACCGTGTAATGGCAGTGTGAAAATGACAAAATACAAAGGAAGACCCAACCTCCATATGGAAAATGTTAAATGGCAAATATAACCATTACGAGATTAACCGTTTTGGCTTGTTTCGTTTGGATTTTAAGGCTCCAAAGTAGTTACTAACATTTTGGTATCTAGATAACCTGATTAGAATTGGTTATGTGCTTCATGTGTCATACTTAAAATTAGAAATAATCGATACAATACAATTATATAATTTATTATAACTGTAGACATTTTCACATAAAATTGTATTCTGTAGACATTTTAACATAACATTGTATTCTGTAGACATTTTCACATAACATTGTATTCTGTAGACATTTTCACATAACATTGTGTTCTGTAGACATTTTCACATAAATTTGTATTCTGTAGACATTTTCATATAACATTGTATTCTGTAGACATTTTCACATAACATTGTGTTCTGTAGACATTTTCACATAACATTGTGTTCTGTAGACATTTTTCCATAACATTGTGTTCTGTAGACATTTTCACATAACATTGTATTCTGTAGACATTTTCGCATAACATTGTATTCTGTAGACATTTTCCAATAACATTGTGTTCTGTAGACATTTTCCCATAACATTATGTTCTGTAGACATTTTCACATTTATTGTGTTCTGTAGACTTCCAGGATCATTTACCTGAACTAAAACGATTAAGTTAAAATTTATTTAAAACGGGTTTAGTTAATGTATGTAATATAAAGTTTCAAAATACTTATTATCAAAATCTTTTTAATTCAAACTAAAACAGTATTGCATATTTGGTTGAAAACCCTTTTTTTGCACATACTATACGAATATACATATCATAAGATGTTTATAAATATTTATGTATTTATAAACAGTTGTAATTTGGCAATGTGCATATTCTCCCGTTATAAAACCGTCGACAAAAGAAAGGAAAATCAGGAAATTTTATTGAAAAAAGTTTTAAAAAAAATATTAACGGCTAAATGACATTCTAACTCGTCGCATGTTAATGTTCTTTATATTTAAACTGATTACCTATAAAATTGATAATGATCATTTAAATTAAAGAGCGTTTGTGTTCAACTTTAGAATCTATGCGAAATTTTATGCGAAATACCTGATAAAACTATTTATCTAGAGAAATGGGGAATACTCTACTTTAATATAGAGTAAAGGACACTGTAAAACTCTTAAATAATTACTAAAAAAAAGTTCGTTTGACCAGTCTAGCATTTTCCACAGTATTCCGAAAGTAACAAGATGTGGAAGATTAAACAATATTACCTGTATTCATATTAAAGAATAAACAACATTCAAATTCTAAAATGGAATAACATTCACCATAAATGAGAAATATGATGTTGGTGGTTCTTATAGAATATATATATATATATATCTAACTATTAAAACATCTTCACAAAAAGAAACATATGTTTTCTATTTTTTCTTTCTTAATCTAACAATAGTCGGTCAGACAGTATGAACCTAATTCCAAAAACATGTGTTGTGTGGTCAAAAGGTCACATTATTTGGTTTATTATTTTGAACTTACAAGGAACATGTCGTTCCTCCGCAGCACTCTCCTTCTCTTACATTAATGGGAAGACAAGTATCCCGACAATGATGTTCACAGTGAGTTTTACCTGTAAAATTATTAAGTTGATTTATTGTTCATATTTTCAAAGTACAATCATTTGTTAGTCAATTTTGTTTGTACTTTTGTCTTTTAATCTTTTATATATTGTTCCTTCAGAGACTTTGTTTTTTAACCCGTTATTGTAGTTTTCTCTTTTGGAATGTTTTGTTTAAGGTTGATATTGATCTAAATACTGTCAATATCTGGCGTCATGTTTTTGTCCCGATTGAAACATTTTGACTTAGTGTTGATTATCGTGGCGGTTGATGCAGGTATAAGAGGAGACGCTTATCCTGTCGAAATACCCGGTCTCAACCCTTTTGATGTTAATTTATTTCCTTGATTTGTCTTCTAAATCCATATATAAATTTTTAACTTCGGTAGGCTACTGTTGCCTTATTTATGTTTAACCATATCCACTTATTCGTGTCCCACACATGGACGGTACTAATTTACTATGCAGATGTACAGTTTAACAATTAAAAAAATCTCATCATAGACACCAGGCTTGTCGTTTTGAATGCGTGTTTTTTAATGATTGAATCCTTCCTTGCAACAAAAAGCAACTACCCTAAAGGAAAATATTTCTATTCGATTTTTAATAGAAAAAGTTGGGAAAGTAGATTAAGACGTATGTAAAAGTATGGAAAAATGAGGAGTATACATCAATTGAACAGTTAACAAATGCCTAAAAAACGCGTGTGTCCATTATCGACTGAACTGATCTGACGACGTTTATATCCTGACAGACTTAAGAAATGCAACACTCGATTATTTTTTCATTTTAAAATAAATATGACGCATGCAATACACATTAGAATATACAGTTGATTCATTTCTTCGTCGTCTAAGGTAAGTTTGAAATACGAAAGTTGAATTGATTACGCCACGCTTAGAGTTTAAATTATGGTGTATGCACTAAAATCCTGGTTTTCTCTTTATTGTGGCCGTGCCTATCGTCTAAGGCAGAGACAGCTGTTAAGAATCCCTTAATCATTGACAGAAAGGTTAATCAATTCTGTTAGGAATGTTTTCAGTTAAATTGTCTTCTTTCTGATTTTACTCATTCCTACCCATTTCAGTCTGTATTAGCACGAATGCGGAGTACACTGAAACCTTTAAAAACAATTATACAGGGGATTATGTGGTATTTCAGAATATGATAAACATTGCTGATGTGAATCTGCCTGTCATGACATTCAACGTTTGTGTTACAAATGACATCGCCTAATTTGATTACAATGGCGTGAGGTTAAGCTACAGGTTGACCGGGTCCATAGGTGGTCACTAACGAGTTATTACTACCTGCTCTGATGTTTCATGGACTTAAAGTAATTGTATGGCTCAAAATTATTCTCAAATTGACCGTGCACTAAATTCTGTCTGTAAATTTCAAATGGCTTAATTTCAATATTCGTTCCATAGTCGTGACAAAAAGGAAAATCAACAACTTTTTCACTAATTAAAATTTGGAAATGGATTCAAGGATATGTTCAACAAAGAAAAACTTCTCAAAACAATCATGTATGCGCTTCTAATTTCTCGTCAAGAAATTCCATCGACGTCAAAATTCCGCCATGTTTGATTTTCTGAGGGAATTCAGGTATTGATTTTCAAAAACGAGTACGAGAAGCATCATAAGCAATGAAATGAATAGAAGTCATGATTTGATGAAAAAAATAAACAAAATATATGTTGCGTTTTTAAAGTCCGTCCGTATATATTGTTTAATGGTTTTCTATTCAAATGTAATTGTTAACATTGTGGTGTGTAGAATTTAACAACTATATCTAAGCATCAATGCTGTTTAATGACTGTCGGGTTTGTAAAACAGCAAGTTGAGAATTTTAATGTATTATGGGCGCTTTTAAAATCTGTTCAATTAAGACGCATTTAATTTGTGTTCTGAACTTTCTTTAGGAATGAATATTTGGTTACAGAAGAAAAGTTGTCTTAAATGAGTGTGTGCTTGATGTGTTCTATGGCTATATGATTTGCGTTATCCTTGTAAGTCCCGTTTGGTCATATAGCACTTCACATTTTTCAGTACTTTAATATCCTTTAACGTAGAACATTCCTGATAAAAGTGTATATCCAAAAAAGCTCTTCGGACTCATAAAATTTATTAAGTGTTATTTTTATTTTGTCATAGCCATCGGTAGATACCATAACTAGTTGTCTGTTATTCCCCGGAGACTATCAGCAAAGTGCTGTTGCAGTTAGAGATATAATCAGTGAGAAATTGTTTTGTTAATGAGGTTCGATTTGTTGGAATGATATTATGTATCCCTATTTTAATCTATTGAACTTTTATGAACTGCTTTAACAATTTAGGTAATAGCGTTTGTTGAAGTGACATCATGACTCTCTTATCTGTTGGAGTTTCAATCTTAACAAAAATAAATTTATTTCGTATAAAACTATATTTTTTCTTATCTTTTGGCACATTTCTATTTAAATTACTAAATTTATGTTATGGAAGAATTCATATATTTTTTTGTTTTTGCATTTATGTTTTGCATAGATTATCATTATGAAGTACTTAGTATATGATTGTATATGGTTATTTTCTAATCAGTTAAACTCAATCAAAGACTCTCATACCGGACATTCTCTATCATTCTCTTTTCATTTCTAAACAACTTACATCGAGGTGTACAGCAGACCATGTTGCCACAACATCCTTTTGTGTCTATTATTCCATTACATATATCTTCTTCTCTAATACATGTTGAACCGGCAGGGCATTGATCTGAGAATAAAATGTAGACATAATTCTCACACGAGATGTTGATATGTCATGTTGATGTGTGATGTATAAGGGATAGTTTACCAAGTCAGGAAAATAGCAGTTTTTATCTTATAGTTCGTTTCGGGGTGTTTTGATTGTCGTTTGATTTTTGTTGCACTTAAGTGTTTCTGTTCTTTCGTTGTTTTCCTATTATAGTTGTTGTGTTTCCCCTGGTTTTAGTTTGTAACCCGGTGTTGTTTCCTCACGATTTATAACTTTCGAACAGTGGTATACTACTGATACCTTTATTTTACAGAATTAAAATTCGACTCTAGTTAAAATAAAGACACAAAGATAATTTGGATATTGATGTTTTATAACTTGTAACATGTCGATTTGTTAAATGTCAATGTGTTAAATGTCGGAGTGTTAAATGTCATCAACATGTTACAAGTAACAAAACATCAATATACAAATGTACAATTTTCCAATAAAGAATTTAAAATCACACATTAACAAATTCAAATTGATATTTAGAAATTAAGAATTTTGAAATTACAAAGATACAAGTAACAAATTGACTATTTACGAATATTTTCTTTAAAATCCATGCATGTCATGTGTTCTCTTGTTAAAAATTGTCACACTGGCTTTCATATAAACTTCTTCTAATTTTTTTTATTCAAATAGGCGAAGATACCAAAGGGTCATTCAAAACTAGTAAGTTGAATAAAAACTGACAACGCCATGGCAAATACGAAAAACGATGAAAAGACTACCAAATTCTAAATAGTACATAAAAAACCTAAGATTTAGCAAACAAGAACCCAACAAAAAACAAGGGTAAACTCCGATGCTCCGGGTAGGTAATCAGTTCCTGCAACACATGTGACACCCGTTAAAAGTGTCAATTAAATTTTGATTACTAGTATCTAGTAAGAGGACAATATCTTTATCTTACTGAGCAGTTTCTATGTAAAGTATGTTGCGAATGAATAAAGGCACAAGCCGGTAAGAAGAGGGACACACTTATTTGCCATAGTAGTGCCGATAATTGTTTGTTGGAAGACACATCATTCAAAATTAACAACTACATCTATGTTGATTTCAGTTCAAAGAATTCTTGTTATAATCCAAATGGTTTTAACAAGTTACTTGTATTCACGTTGGTCATTCTTTTTTATAGATATAGGAATATGTGGTATGAGTGCAAACGAGACAACTCTCCATCCACAAAACTATTTATAAAAGTAAACCATGATAGGTCAAGGTACGGCCTTCAACAAGGAGTATTGGCTCACAATGAACAACAAGCTATAAAGAGCCCCAAAAATTAGTAATATAAAACCATCCAAACGGGAAAACCAACGGTCTAATCTATAAAATTTTTGTATGAAAGAGATGTACTAGTTCATGAATATAGTATTAATGTATGGACTTTTTCATATTGGCCCTGTAACATGCCCGAGGTGTTAATAATGGCCAATGATGGTTGTAATGGCCCTGAGGAAACGCCGAGGGCCATTACAACTGTCCGAGGCCATTATTAATACCAAGGGTATGTTACAGGGCCAATATGAAAAAGTCCATATATTGATACATTTATTAACCAACTTCATTCGAGAACAGTCTGAGTCCATAATCAATATTAATAATATATGTATCAGGGCCATTATAGACATATGCACTTTCATGCTTCTGTTGACAAATTTGATAAGAAATATGTCTTTGTTCATAAAATATGGCATTATTTTTTAGATGGAATTGGTTTTTGTGTGTGTTCACTAGTACTTTTGCTTTGAATTTTTTTTTTTAGAACTGGAAAAGATCATATATCAATCATTATTTTTTGTATTGACTGTAAACAGTTGTCTGTTGTGTTTGTATTCACAATGCTGGAAGCCTTGTAGTGAACTCTAAAGTGTAAAATGATGCATTGGCTTTCTGTGCCCATAGACATGGTGCCAGTCAGAATATAAGGAAGAAAAATACCATTGATTTTTTTAATCAAGATGAACAAATAAATCAACATAACAATGTGTCACTGAATTGTAATTTTCATACATGTATAATGGAATATTAGGTTCCATTTATTCTTGTGAACTATCTAGTTCATAATACTTCCTTTCCCAGAGTAAATATTCAAGTTTATAACACCACCTGTGATTGTTGCCCCACACAATACACTAAACGGATTGCTTTCTTTCCTTGTAGCTGTTGATATCATTTTCGAATTCATACTACTGATTTGTGAAAATATTGGATTTGGTATGTTCTCTTATAACAGTTTCTAATTCCTTGTTTATGTTATCATCATTGTTGTCATTGGGTCCAGTGTCAAAGCTGTGTTCAGGTTCATTTACTATAACTTTGTCAAAGCTGTGTTCAGGTTCATTCATTAAGTTGACAGCATCCAATTCATTTGATCTTTCTGGAGTGGTCATTTTAGTTAAGATTTCAGATGCTTTACATTGCTGTTTGATTGAAGGAATGTTATAGTGTGTTAGTGTGGAAATGCTTTTCCAGCCTTCCAATTGAGCTATCTCTGTTACTGGACGCTCAGATTGAAGCTAGGTAGTGGCAAATGTTTTACGGGTTGAATAATTCACCTTTCTGCCGAAAAGTTCAGCAGTCTCAGCCATTGTTTTCATCATCATACCTAGCTTGTTCTTCCTTAAAGGCTGACGACAGTACCAAACACCATCTTTATCAGGGTTAGGCAAGGGCCGTAGATAAAATCTTGACTCTGGGTCACTCCTGAGGTCTTCTGGACGTTTTGAAACATACAACTTAAACAATTTAACTGGACAATAGTCACTGTTAGGTTGAGCAAACATTTTTGGAGTGACATCTCTGACATCTCCTGATTTTGCCCCAGTTCTTGGTTTCGTGGTGCGTTCTAAAATATAAAAAAGCAAAGTTATTCATGGACATGTAGGGTTAAGGGTAGCTATTAAAAGAGTTATAAAGTGATTTTTTTTTTTAATTAGTCTAAATTACAATTAAAATGCATTTAAGAAACATATTCGTTTTTTGTTTATTGTTTGCACTAATTTTTTAAATACAACTTGGAAAATATTTATTAATAAATGACACTTTGGCCCTAAAAAACACAACTTTTTGGCAAATATTTATTTTTGACTCTCATAAATGATCTTATGTTGTTGACAGTGTTAATATGTTATGTTTTGTGTTTTTATCTGTAGTAGTAATTTTGTAAAATAGAAATTTGGGTTGCATTGAGTTGTTTTTAACTCTTTTAATAGGTTGCTGTCTTTGACACATTCACCACGGACCAGGTTGCTGTTTTCGACACATATATCATTTCAGAACAGTTTAAAAAATCATATTAAGTTGTGCACATTGTTACTTTGTAAAATGAATTTTTATGAGAAAAGTATTTATGAAAATCAATTATGTCTTGATATGTGTTTTAAATTATCATGATCATCATTAATTTACTGCATGTTCCATTAAAATCATATATTTTTCTTTATTGGTCTTCTTTAATGGCATAAAGTTTAAAATACATACAACGTAATTAAACATACCATAGAACTCAACATACTCTGTTCCAGAACAATCTTTAAGCAACTTTAAATCTCCTAATCTTAAGTTTGTGTGTTCTTGTCTTCCTCTGAAGCCATAATGCACTCCATTATTTAGCCACACTGTGTTCAGTAACGCATTTGGATTGGCTAGAAAGAAAAAAAATCATAAGCATACATGAACATATAATTACATTGTAGTACGAAAATTTGAAGTATGAAATATTCATGTTCCCATTTCACTAAAACATATTTTCATGTTTGATGGTTAAAGGGAAACAACTCCTACACATTAAATAATTTGATGTTTTTCCAATTCCTAGTACTGGTAGTACTGTTAAGTATACTCGGACGCTTTAAAGTTAATCACACAAAAATTTGTTAAGACATGCAGGCAAGACACAACTTAGACTTACGGATGTAGGACTGGCACAAAATTTTAAATTATGAACCTTTAAGTTTTAATGTTAATCATGTTACTAATATACATACCTGCACCTATAATTTGTTTTTCGTACAATTTTTGAATTTCATCAGAATCCAATGGTTCAGCCCTGTTTTTTTTGTTTCCTTTTCCTTGAGATTTTAGATCTTTCCTTTTAGCTTCTAGAACTCTCCTAGAGTGACTAAATGCTTCATGTTTTTTAATATCGACATTTATTTTTAAGTCTTTTAGGTGGCGATCAATGCTGTTCTGAACTCCTGACAATGTATCAGGTTCATATTCTTTTCCATCACGTCGTCGTACACCTGAAATTTACAAAAAGTATTGTGTAATTCAAAAATTTGAACAATCAGATTAACAAGTTGACATGTACATTCACAAGTAACAATTGAAAATTTATATTTTAGATTCATTATTCGCAGACTTACAATGTATACATATTTGAAGGGTTGCAAATCAATTATGTAAATAAATATAAAATTAGTTAACTGGAGCAAAACCTATCTAAATGAACACGATGAATAATAATGATTCTGAATTATAATTGAAATAAATCAAATTTGATTTGTTTTTTTTAATTTATTACAAGGGTTAGCCTGATGTCAACATGGTCAATTGGCATACACATTTTACAACCTCATTTTATACTAAATGGGTTACATAAGAAATTTACAGGATAGCAGGTTGTTGTTAATACATATTATGACAGTAGGAATGCCCTTTGTTGTCGTTTTTTATACTACCGTTAAATTGAACAATATTTGTTTACGTCATATGTCAAATTGTAAGTATCAAAAGGAGTAAACGGTTTATTTAATTTTATTACTGACCCCTATGTTACTAAATATTGTCATTCATCATGGGGAGTGCCCCGTCCTTACCCTTAGGCCTTACACAGTTACATTGTAGAGGGGGGGCTAGGAGGGGTCCTGATCCCAAAATCCCGGGCTTAAATACACGAAATCACGGGCTTTAAACTCTGAAATTCTAAGTTACCGAAATTTGAAAAAAAGAATTCCCAGATCCTGAAAAGGTCAATCCCGAACTACAGAGCTTAAAAACACCCGATCCCATATTTCCCGATAAAGGTCCCATCCCCTCTCACTGTACATGTACTACTTATTTTTTTATTACAATGTAAAGCATAGATTAGAATATTAGATTAAGTAATGTGCAAACGTACCTAGATAAAATCTTGCGAGCAGCCTGTCAAGCTCTGGAAAAGGTACGTCTTCAACCATCCGCATCTCGCCATTGGATAGAGCCCACTCATAAAACATTTTCAAATCTGATTTAGTTTTGGTGCGAGTATTAGCATTTCTGTTAGCAAGAATAAATTGTTCAGTGTCACTAATCGTAACAGCTTTATATCTACCATCATTCACCTCATTTGAATTATTTTGGAGTAAATCTTCAGAGTTTTGTACATGTATGGCGGCATCACATTGCTCAAGATTGACCACAGAGTCAACATGGTCAAGGGGGACCTCCTCGAGAATAACACCTCTACCGGCTAGAGCGCTGGCTAATGCCAACAACTCTTCTCTATTACTTAATTGTTCATAGCGGTCTATGTCATTGACAAGTACTTCAAGCATATCCTCCCCGTTTTTCGCAAATCTGTCTGAAACTCTCTTCGGACTGCTCCACGGCAAACCTTCATCTTCCATTTTCACGCAGGGTAGTCTGCTCAAACAAATAAACAGTACAGGTGGCGCTTTAAGTGTAGAGTAATGCTAAAGTGTGTATTTACGAATATTAAACACAACTTTTAAATTTTTTGATTCTCAACCCTCATAAATTCAAAAAAATGAAAGAAATAAACGACATTTTGATTTAATCGATGTCCCGTTTGATCTGTTCATAATGCATGGCTGTGATTTCGTAATGCACGGGTGTGATTTCGTAATGCATGGCTGAGATTTCGTAATGACTGGCTGTAGCAATTTCTCCGTTCATAATGACCAGATGTCGAAATCTTCCTTTTATAAAGCATAGGCATTTCTATACATATTGTAGTAAGTTGGTTAATAAATCTGTCTAAAAGTTTACAACTGGATATACTAATGCAAAGGGCATACAAGTCAAATGTTGTTATGCTATTTAAAGAGGTTAAAGACTTGAATTTGTATGTATTCTAACATATCATTCTAATGTTCTTTTATCCACATCTTATTCACAACCCTCAAAGAGTATGCTCTTGTATGATAAGTGAATGCTGGCTTTGATTGCACATAAAATTCGTGTTGATGAAAAGACGTCCCATTCAGCACCAACCAGATTCACCAATACAATCAACATTTTTTTCAAACAACACCCAGAAAGGGTCGTCTAGTCCTGGTATCTATGATGAATTTATCTATAATGGTTCTTGAACGGTAATCAAATATATAATCATCCCGGTATGTATGTTTTGGAATTTTGGGTCCTCAATGCTTTCAACTTTGTACTTGTTTGGCTTTATAACTTTTTTTTATCTTAGCGTCATTGATGAGTCTTACGTAGACGAAACGCGCGTCTCGCACATTATAATCCTGATAACTATTAAATAAAAAGATGCCTTACAAAAACTAAATAGGTGACGAGCATTATGAAATTGCGATTTTGAAATGTTTCATGTCCTTTGGTATGAAATCCTACGGTGAATATGGTTAAAATCAGTCAGTTACTTACCAGTACATTTGCAACATGCTTTACCACATTTACACCTTACAGGCAGTTCCTCTACTTTCCCTCCTAACGAACTACATGTTTTAGAGTGCGAACAATATCCTCAATAAATCCCAGTACATTCAGTATTAGCTTCACCTGTAAACACAATTAGTGTACAGAAAAAATAAAAGCCAAATCTGGAAACGTTTTCTATTCGCGGTCATAAGCAATCCATACCGATAGACCTTAAAATACTTCTTTAAATATCTTAAAAAAGGTAAAATATCATATTGTTATTGAAATAGGTAAAATATTTTTGTTGTAATAGTTAAAATATAATATTGTTGTTGAAATGCATGTGTAAAATATCATATTGTTGTTGAAATGTGTAAACTATTAAAATGTTTAAAACTATGTATGATTTCTTAATACATTTCGAGAAAATATTTATATCAAGAAATTTATAGATAAAAGTGCTTGTAAACCATGTAAGTTTGACCTGACTGCTATTCATGATTTGCTTTTTAGAATTTCGCTAATAGTAGGAAATAAAATACATTCTTTTGTTTTTGCAAAAATCAAAATTGAAGATAACCATATGCATGGTAATAAAGTTGGTTCTTCGTTTTATAGTTATTATAGTATTTACAGACACCTTCGTTTTTTTATAAAATATGCAATATGTATGTCAATGATAACATTTAATGTTTCGACTAACTTGATTCCAACAACGATTTCTTATGCTACATTTTGTCATCATTAAATGAGGCATCGCCGAAATAGTTCTTTCTAAAAACATCACGACGAGTGCAACATGTTGAGCAGGATTACTTGCCTTTTCAGCACATCTGAGATCATCCCAGGAGTTAATGAGGGACCGTGTTGCCCAAATTTAAATGTTTCTATTTGCTCATTTTACTCTATTCTTTATTTTGTATTCCTTTTTTCTATTGTTCGCCCTTTTTCCTGCATATTTTGTCCATTATTGTCTGGCCTGTTAACCCAGTTCAGACCATGACCTTCTTTCGTTCCAAACAAGAGAACTTTTGTGCTCCAATGTTTTGAACAGAAAAGTCATCGAACTTAAACAATTGAAGTAACTATTTGTTGAATATATTCGAAAATTAAAAAAAAAATAGTTTTTTATTTTGTTTCATGCTATAATTTCTTTTGAATACAATGAACAAACCATAGAAACAAACCATGTTAGCTGTATTAGTATTTGATTCCAAACCCTCGGTCGGATACGATCCAACTTCTACCAACAACGATATACATTTGCAAATGCGTTCATTGTTACAGAGAGAGTGAGAAAAAATGAAAATAAACAGTTACCTTTAAGCGCAATGAAAGCCACAACCAACACAAGAATAACAGTTATTTCCATGTTACTTGTCTGAGAAGTATCATAAAAGAATGACTGAAACAAAGACGGGGGTTGCTTATAATCTCCACGTGGAAATAACACGTAGTAATGTACAACTTCAGAAATTATGTTGCCGTAAAGAATGTCATTGACTTGTATTTTGATTGGTCCATATGTTACAATCGGGGGAGTTTTACGATGCTTGGTGTGTTTGACGTCTTTGCCAAGATCTTACACGAATATGACCTTGTAACAGAGGCAAAAGGATGAATAATATGCGAAAAACGACAAAAAAGGACAGTTTGCATTTTACAGAATAATAAAATAAAAATAGAAAACTAGACCGAGCCACACTATCCCCATCGAAAACCTGGGGTTGTAAGAACAATACGGATTTGCATAACGTTCAATGAGAGAGACAATTAATCTTAAAGCTCATTCGATTCAATCAGAGATATTTTCATACTAAAAAGAATTGGCAATTGTTTAGCATAATTATACTCTTGTTGCCTCTCACATTGTATAAAAATCGTGCTGTACCCCTATTTTTGACATTTTTACCTATTTTGTCTGTTTGTTTTGTTCATGCACGTTGTCGATATAATGTCATTTGATGCGACTGTCATACAAGTGATAGGTCTATCTACATAAGAAAATGCCTGTACCAATTTAGGAATATTACAGTTGTTATCCGTTAGTAGTATGTCTTTCTATGTATGTTGTGATGTAACACTATGGTTTTAGATATGGTGACGCTTGGCGCCATATTAAAACGTTTAAACCCGCTGCATTTGTTTGCACCTGTCCTTAGTTAGGAACTTGATGTTCAGTGGTTTGTTGAGAGACTTTCCATTTGGATTTTCATCGGACTTCAGTATTTTAACTATTTTTGTTATTTAACTTTTGATTAGGGACTTTCCCTTTGGAATTTTCCTCGGAGTTCAATAGCTTTGTGATTTTTCTTTTTGTTGATGTGGTTCATAAGTGTTTCTCTTTTGTCGTATTTCATATAGATAAGACCGTTGATTTATCTGTCAGAATGGTTTTATACTAGTCATTTTTGGTTCTCGTTATAGCTTGATGTTCAGTGGGAGCCAATTATTCGTGGTGAAGGTTGACCTATAATGGTTTACTTTTACAAATTGTGACTTGAATGGAGAGTTGTCTCATTGGCACTAATACCACATTTTGTATATCTATATAGAGTAATTACAACTCGTCTAAACATCAACCCAACAATGTTAGATCTGTAAATTTGCTTTCGCAAATTTTTGGTTCTTCCCTCGCCGGGATTCGAACCCATACTACTGTGCTATCGTGACACCAAATAGCCTGCACTGCAGCCGTCCTGCTAGACCACACAACCACCTGGGCGTCACAAAAGTAAAGATTTCGGTGGGCATGTGTTACCTTTCCACGTCAGATTTAATCTAGCGGCGTACTACAGTACATGATATATAAGGCATGTAGATGTTATTGTTACAGATCAGCTAAATTATCTATAGTAAAGGATCCTACAAATTCATGTAAGATACAGTCACAGAAAATAATTATATTCATAAGTACGTCAGAGTCAGTGACAACTCTACAACAGATTGATCCATCGGATCGCCATCAATGATGGTGATCCAAGGCTGTGTACATAATGTATATACAACTCGTCTAAACATCAACCCAACAATGTCGGTGGGCAGGTGTTACCTTTCCACGTCAGTGGAATAGAGTAATTAAGAGTGTCCATGTTAGATAACAATGTTCATTTATTTCGGAGGTCTTTTAAAATGTTATATATTTTCTTTTAAGGACTGAAATACGCAAAAAACAATGACGTATTGAATAATAATTATTCCATCAATATCTATGGAAACATGTCACCAGCATCCAGAATTTTTTTTGGAAAGCCTTAACTATCAGTGAAAAGGGTAAGATAATAGATTAGTATGACATTTTATAGAGCTTTTTCATTGATGTATATTACTTTGGGGTGGGGGAGACAAATATGATAGAAAAATTATAACATAGAACAAACATATTCTTATTCTTCTTCTATTGGAAGTATAATTGTTCAGACATTTTCAATATACATATATATATAAAACGTCTGAATAATAGTCAACGATTTTTCCCACGAGGGCGCTGGATCGTTACAAGTAACGATACATGAACACAATAAAATAAATTATATAAACGCCTAAAAAGTGTACATAACAACACCAATAACACAAAATATTTCGGATCACAGATATCCTTCGTCAGTCAGATTCTGATGTTAAATGAATCATCTTTAAGTCTTCTTAGATTAAACTTTTGCTAAATCTTGACATTTATACAATAAAAAAAGGCAAACCGAACATCAGTTAAGACGCTTGCACCATTCCACAAATATGTTGAATATGACATAGGTTATATGACTAATTACAACAGAGAGTTCAAATAAATGCTTTAAATAATAATAATAATGTGCGATATGAACTAGCACAATTCTGAAGCTTTAACTGTGTCGATAATTATGATGTTACAAGAAAGATTGGATCGATAAGAATTCCAAATAAACAGCATTGAACGGTCTAATTTCTAAATAAACAGGACTGAACGGTCTAAATTTCTAAATATTTCAGATTTGACAACTGTAGTGTAGTTACATTAGAGTCTGCGATGTTTAAAACAAACGGCCGTTTAAATATAATAACAAATTTTGGCTAAAGTAAAATAGTTGGACGTGGCTTGGTACTTATACCTCCCTCAAAAAATTAAGCAATTTAGATTGTTATATTCAACAGATATATTTTAGAGATGAGTAAGGTAAAGAAATAGAAACGGAGACTGTAATAATAAGTAATATAACCCAGATGTGATACACTGCATGGTGTCGAACTACATCTTTTCATTTATCCCATTTGGTGCCAAAGTTGTTAATTTTCTTATCCAAAATCTTTCCCGAGTAAGTCTCTCCTCCCTAGACCAAGCAGAGTTGTGGTCAATGATAGTAATGGTCAGTCGATTGAGATATGCCTTAGTGTGGCCAGGGGATCTCAAATGTCGACTAAGAGGGAGGTCTGGCTTGCATTAGTAGTCGCTACGATGACCGTTAATTCGTTTGTGAAACGGCTGTTCTGACTCGCCAACATACTGTTTACCACATTTACACTGTAGGAGATACACAACATTTGTAGTCTTGCAATTCACATTGCAAAATATGGTGTATTCTGTACCAGTGGAGTGACTGTTAAAAGTCTGGGTATCCAGTATTTGTTTGCAAGTCAGACATCGTTTGTTTCCACAATCCTTACAAGAGCCCACTGACGAAGAGCCTGCTTGAGAGGATAATTCAGCTCTCACCAGCAAGTCTTTAAGGCTTTTGGGCCTGCGGAAAGCCAGTACAGGTGGATCGGGAAAGATCTTGGATAATTTAGGATGTTTTTCGATATCTTTCCAACTTTCGCGGATAAGGTGAGACAAGTTGTCAAATTTTGGATGGTAATTCAACACAAAAGGCACCCTCCTGTTGACCTTTTTGACTTTATATTGTAAAAGTTCATCTCGGCTGTTGTTGCTAGCACGAGAAAAACCTTTATTAATGTCTTTCCTTTTGTAGCCCTGATGTTTTAGGTGACCGCGAAGTTCCTGTAGTCGTTTTTTGGCAACATCGTTGGTGGAGCAATAAATTCTGATATTTTCTCTGTAGGGTGGTCATTGGCGGAAACAATTGGTTTACCTGGATTATTGACTTTAGGTAGCAATACACAGTTAGAAGTTTAGTTTCGCATTATGGCCCCTGTGAATTTTTTAAATATGAAAGTTTTTGTACAATAAAATTGATTTTTAGGTAATTGAAGAATAATATAGCCTTCTTAGTGGGTTTATATGAACATTTAGATTGATTTTAACATGTTTTATAGGCCATTTCAATGATTGACAGTCCGTATTTTCCTATCCGTACCGTTCATAGGTCCATAAATTATTGTAGTGTTTATCAACAAAGATTTTGCGCTCGATCTTTTCAATTCAATTTTATGGAAAAACGAGCAGGAAGACATATGATTTTTTTTGGACCACTTGATAGATATAAACCTATGGATTCAGGAAAAGTATCACTGTAATTCATTGAAATTTTCCTTTAGACCAAATTTTGGAGACTTTTGTGACATGTTCACCCCCCTTTTTTGCTATATTTTGTATCTAAGAAATGCAGATTGTTGCCATGGTTACACCCAAAAGGGATTATATTTCACCCTTATGACCATTAGAAATCAAATCTATGGAAGATTATCTTTCTACAAGTATATACATGCATAACACACATATAAAGCCTTCTTTGTTAGACAGGAGGGGAAAGGGGGTGTTTAAAAATTATGAGTGTCAATTTTAAGTTTTTTTCCTAACTGTGTATTGCTACCTTATGTATTTTGGGCAGAAAATAGAAACGCCCCGGCTTTGATTTTTCCGGTTTTAGATATTTAAATGTGGTTTCATCAATATGTCCCTGTTCACACATGTTTTTCAGGTTTGTGGTGATCTCTGTGTTAAATTGAGGGGTGAGGTCAGAGTCTAATTTCTTATAGAATCTCTCATCAGAGAGTTGACGTTCCGCCTCTTGAATGTAGTCACATCTGTCCATGACGACAACAGCGCTACCTTTATCTGCTGGTTTAATTATAATGTCGTCTCTGTTTTTAAGTAACCGCACAGCTTCGTTTTCTTCAGAAGATAAATTGTTGAATGTGTGGGAAGTAGCAGTGGACAGATGTCTTACGTAGGATTTAATTTTGTCAATAATATGTTCTAAAGTAGCACATTTACTGGGTTTAGGAATCCATGAACTTTTTTTCCTGAATCTGGGAATATCGACATCTTCTTGGTCGTCATCTGAGTCGAGATCACTTGTGTCACTATCAGTGGAACTTTTTGTGGTGTCTTTAGAAAAATATTCCTTAATTCTGAGGGATCTTGCTAACTTGTCTAAGGCCGTGATCACACCAAACGCCGGGTAGCGTAAACATGTTTACAATTAGTTTAGTGTAGTGTACACTGGTTTCACATTACATTTGTTCACATCTATACACCTTGTTTAGCTACCTGTACATAAGATTTGTTCTCACTTGTAAACTATATGTCTTTTAAATGTTCATTACGTAGAACTGAATTCAAAATTTTTGGAAATTTTTTCTAGCGGTAAGGGAACAACCATTTGACTTCAAAAGGGGGATGGGGGATGTGAATGGAAATATTCCGATCCCCAATTTGATAAAAAAAAAAAAAAAAAAATATGGTCATACAGATGATAAACAAAAATATTCTGAATCAAGAGTTTCCCCATACATTATAGTGTTAAATATTGGAAAAAAAAGTATTTGATCACCAGCATCGAAAAAAAAGGAATAACAATAACCCTCCCCCTTTTTTTAAGTTAAGTGGTTGCTACTTTATGAAAGCCATTTTAATAATTTGCAGTAGTTTGAATATACTAGAGATGTCTCGATAACGCATTAGAAAACGTTAGCTGCAACAGCGTGCTTACAGCCGAAAAAAGGATTGAGATATTAGGGATCACTACATTTTTATCTTTTTGTTCGTTACAAATAGTATTTCTCCTCCAAGGAGTATTTGGTAAAGGAATAGGGTAACGTTTTTTTTAATTTATTTTACGTGTTATTTAACGGATCTGAGATACTAGACAAATATATCATTTACCTCACACTTTTTTTAGTCATGCATTTATGCGTGAATCGTTTTTTTTTTTAGTGTAGACCAGTGGCGAATATTTCTGTGTTCGTCAAGTCGATTCGGGAAGACCTTTTCAAATGAATAAGGCAGCATCTATTTACTTCATTTTTTGTGGAGGGGGAGGGGGCCTGAGCTATTGATTTTTTTCAGGATAAATTTTGGTGACAAGTCGAAATCAATTTTAGCATTTTATATAGTGGCAGCTGAGGGTGAAACAAACAAAAAAAATTTCAGGGCCAAAAACTGGAAACATTTTCAACTATAATAGCCCCCCCCCCCCCGAAAATCAATTGGTTGCTGCCTTATGGGTTCGGCAATGATGCTGCATTGAGCCTTGATTAGGGGTTAATAAAGTACGTTAAAAAAAATTAACAAAAAAAATCTGTAAAATTTAGACAACTAATAATTATCAAAAATATCAATTTTACTCAAAAATAGTTTCCTCCTTAAATATATACACGATAAAACTAATGTCCTAAATGCCTAGTTTTGTGTACACTTAACCTACACAAGGCCTACATTGACTATCGATTGTGTGTAGGTAAAACATGATTTAAACTACATGTAAACATTGAGTTTTATCAATCGGAACGCAATTTTGTTTAGTTTATGTGTAAGTTACACTAACACCACACCGAATTTAGGTCAATGTGAACACGGCCTAAGTCATCTTCCAAAAGTATAGAATCTATTTTGCCAGGCGTGGGACAAAAATTAAGACCTTTAGACAGTACCTTTGTTTCGGTCTCCGACAAAACTACTGAAGACAAATTGACTACAGTGTTTGTAGAGTTCATGCAGCCTTGTTTTTTTCTCCTGAATCGGCGATTCCGGGATTTTTTTTCCGGTTATGATGGTACGATTGAGAATTAAGGTGGTCTGCTCTCTAACAACAGTGTCTAAAAGTACGCTGTCTCGTTTAAATTTATTAACTTGTTTTTGTGTAATTTCCGGGATTCAATGCGCAAGATGTCATGGAGGCGCTCGTTGATGGTGAGGAATTCAGGACCGGAAAGTTCTTGGCATGATTTATTGTAAAGATGTTTATAACTAGTTTGTAAATTTAAGTGTTTATGAGACGCCTCAGCGTGTAATAGATCCATCAATTTCACGGAACTACTGTGGAGAATATTATTCCATCTATATATATATATATTTATATACGTTGTTGTGAATCTCACCTGATAAGAATGGTCTATCTAACACGACAATCGTGTTTATCATATATATACATACTTATATATATCTACCGTCCTCTGAATTTTATCTGTTTAGCATTGCATACAAGGTATCTGACAGTATTATCTTAGCTGTCATATAAATGTACATCTGAACATATATTGCCGTTTTGGATGACATCGGAATGTGCATGAAACATATAAAAGAACTTTCTAAACTGTTGTCATAACTTTTTAATTTAACTTTTGCTGGTTCTGTTTATATATACATGATATGAAATTTTGTATGGATATACACGAATTTGACCAAAATTGTTTTAACATCAACGGACATATCATTTGGAAACCTAAGATATTATCAACGTCACTTTTTAAGGTTTAGATCATTTTGTATCCATGCCGGTTTCATTTGTTTATTATTTTATATTAAGATTTCATTTTATTATATTAAGCGAATATTGAATATATTTCCTCAATGAAAATAAAGATTTGCTATACGCTTCTATATAATCTTTGAATCAGGAGAATTTTAAAAGGATTTTGAAAGGTTTAAAATATCTAATGACTAGTTTTGTTCTAAAAATAAACCCAACAATTTGTTTCGTTGGTATTCGTCCTTATTTTTGGCCTTAAGAAAGCAAACATTATATCAATTGCCTTCGGTTCTTTTGATTGATTGATTATTGGTTGCTTAACGGCCAGTGGCAATTATCTCATGTTTGTTCAGGACGAGAACAAATTAACAAACAAATACATTAATTAGGTTATATCAATTACCATCGGTACTTTTGAAACATGATTTCAGATCAATCCTGCAAAAAGACAATACTTAAAAAAAATGGTCCATTGAAACAACTACATGTACCCCTCAGTAAACAGCAGTCAACGATACCTTAAATTACATGCAGTGTACCAGTAACATTATTCTAAGTGTCAATGACTGATCTGAATTTTGTCGCGAAATTAACGTACGATATTATATATACAGCTGAGATTGTTTTAATGATCACATGTCCTGCAACACATTTGAGAGTCAAAACGTTGATTATTAATTTTCTTTGCAAAATTTGCTAAAAAGTACAAAATATCGATTTTGGTTTTTTTAATAATATTTTTTGTAGTAGTTAAAAACGGGAAAGGGACATATTACCTTTATTGATTTTGCTATTTGAATTTTTGCCAATGCATGTACTTGTGATGGCGTTATCAAAGGACAAGGAACAACAAGCACAAGAGAACGGCCTCCAATTTTTATTCAAATCAAAAGTTATTTCCCATAAATCAATATTTCTTTATTTTCAAGTTTTAAACCTTTATAAGTATACATCAATGATTTGTCAAATTTCTCTGATCTGATTCATCTTCCTTTTCTGAATTTTATTGTCATACATATGTCAAATCCGATGTTTCATTTTTTGACATTGACTTGTGATATTTGGCACAAGGTGTATAGCCATGAGATGTCAGTTTTTATCAATGTTTACCGTTGATCTTAATGTCAAAACAATTGATGTTTTGTTGTTAACCTTCGACTTTCAAGGTAAAATAAATGAGTTAAATATTTCAAACCCTAAAACTATATATATTTTACAGGTCTTGTTACTTCACCGAAAGAATAATTCCGTGGTGTCAAATTCACATTATATAATAAATAGTTTACTTTCTGCAAAATACCAGTTTTTCGAAAGAAGAAAAACAATTGAACAATAATTCATTTCGAAACCTACGATGTAAAATAATTACACTCGCTGAGCTGGATGATTAAATAGCAAAACCTATTAATGTTTTAGTTATGACAAATTTCAATTAATGATTTACATATATAGTTGACAAAAAATCGGATAACCAAATGACTTTAAATCAAGAACCTCTATTTAAAGTTGATTCAAAGTATTATTAACTAATTGTTTGGTTTTTGACAAGGCAAGACACAATCAAGATGGAACATAATAGGATCTGATGAATTAGTTGTGAACCACATGCTTTAGACCACGTCCAAGGCAATACTGGTGGAAAACCCAAATGATATTACTCTATTTGTTCTTTATTTGGGCACGACTATGATTTTAAGAGGATTTTGAAATTAGCCTGCCAATCAAAAAAGAATTATAAGTTAGGAAATGTGATTCAAATCCAATGACGATTATCATACAGAGTACAAATGTCGCTGTATTTTATTTTATTTAACTTATCAGCTCTTCGAATACTGTAAAATACGTTATTGTAAAACAAGTAAAGTACTTTGAAAGGTCGTTGATTTGATTTGCGTTTTGTCATAAGATAAAATAGATATGTACAACTGGTCTTGTAGACGTCTGACCAGTTTATTTATTCATTTTGTGCAACATATTTATGAATAATAACATTGATTACTAATTTGCCTAATATCTAAAACTTATTTGAAAAGTGCAATATATTTACTGGTTTAAATTGAGAAAATATAAGTATCAACTTTACTAATCACTATTTCTAGGCTTCTCAATAAATACTTAACTCTATATATATAGCAATACTGTTGAACCCCATATTTGTTTTTAATATAAATATAATTTATGAACACAATATGCATAAAGCATGAGTAGCAATGCACAATAATAAACCTAACTATAGATACCATGAATGAAATGCTATATTTTCGCCAGACGCGCGTTTCGTCTACTAAAGGCTCAACAGTGACACTCGAATAAAAAAATGTTAAAAAGGCCAAATAAAGTTAAAAGTTAAAAAGCAATGAGGACTAAAACTTTCTAAAAATTTGCAAAATACAGCTAAGGTAATCTATTCCTGAGTCAACTTTTGTTAACAAATAATTTATTAATATTACCATATCAATGATATTTCATGCCAGCACAGAAGTGCTGACTACTTGACTGGTGATACCCTCGAGGACTTAAATTTCCATCAGCAGAGACAATGCTGCTCACAAGGAAGCTATAATTTTTTTACTATGTGTTAATGTTATGCCAGTTTTTTGATTTTAGGAACAGATGTAATACGGTAAAAGAGAAGGCTATCTTGAGAGTTTTAGATTTTAATTGTAAAAATATTTTAACTACTGTGCTTCTAATTTTTGAACAAATCCGATGTGTAGACTCTGTCATAAAGCTGATGAAACCATTGAACATTTTATCTTACTGTGTGAAACAACATAACAAATAAGAACATCTTTTATCGGCAAAATACTACACGAAGATAGTTTTTGGTTTTACAAAGAGAAAGTCTGCTATCTCTAATTGACTTAATATCAATAATTATCATATACTTAGACTAAATAACATATGATATTTACCGTATGATAATAGCATTAAATTAAAGTATATTTCATATTTTTCGAATTGGTGGTTAGCGGGCTGATATGAAAAGTTTATCATATGCTTCGATTGTTATCACATGCCTTTCCGTAACGTTATCACATGGCATTCTGGTAATACTCGGCAAACTCCGGAAAATACACCTCAATGCTACGTTTTCAGTGAAAAACATTTCAAAGTGGTGTCCAAAACAATTATTTGAATACTGGAAAGTATATTGTGTGAATAATAAAAAATTAAAAAAAAATTAGAAATTATTAAATAAAAACATTTCAAGTTTAAGTTATCAATTACCTTCGGTTCTTTTGATTGATTGATTATTGGTTGCTTAACGTCCAGTTGCAATTATTTCCTGATTGTTCATGACGAGAAGAAATAACAAAAAATAAATTAAGTAGGTTTTATCAATTACAATCGGCCCTTTTGAAATATGATATGAGATTCATCCTGCAAAAAAACAATACTTTAACAAACAAAAATCTCTCATTTGAGCAACTACCCTTCATAAAACAGCAGTCCACGATAACTTAAAGTTACATGCAGTTTACCATATAAAAAATACCGGTAAAATACTTTTAAGTGTCAATGACTGATCTGAATTTTGTCACGACGTTAACATACGAATTAATATATACAGCGGAGATTGTTTTAATTATCACATGTTCTGTAACACATTTGAGAGTAATAACGTTGATTATTAATTTTCTTTGCAAAATTTGCTAAAAAGTACAAAATATCAATTGTTTTTTTTTTTAATAATATATGTTGTAGTAGTTAAAAAGGGAAAGGGACATATTATATTTATTGATTTTGCTATTTGAATTTTCGCCAAAGTATGTATTTGTGATGGCGTTATCAAAGGACAATGTACAACAAGCACTAGAGAACGGCCTCTAATTTTTATTCAAATCAAAAGTGATATGCCACAAATTCTTATATTATATTTTAAAGTTTTGAACCTTTAGTGGTATACGTCAATAGATTTGTCATATTTCTCTGATCTGATTCATTTTCCTTTCCTGAATTTATTGTCATACACATGTCAAACCGATTTACATTTTTTGACATTGACTTGTGATATTTGGCATCAGGTGTATAGAAGAAAAATAAATTGGACAATACTTCATTTCGAAACCTACGATGTAACATAATTTCTCTCGCTGAGCTGGATGATTTATATAACAAATTCTATTTAAATGTTTAAGTTATGACAAATTTCAATTAATCAATTAATGATTTTACATACTAAGTTGACAAAAATTCGGATTACCAAATGCCTTTAAATCAAGAACCTCGGGAAAACCCAAATGATATTACTCTATTTGTTCTTGATTTGGGCACGACTATGATTTTAAGAGGATTTTGATATTAGCCTGCCAATCAAAAAAGAATAATAAGTTAGGAAATGTGATTCAAATCCAATGACGATTATCATACAGAGTACAAATGTCGCTGTATTTTATTTTATTTAACTTATCAGCTCTTCGAATACTGTAAAATACGTTATTGTAAAACAAGTAAAGTACTTTGAAAGGTCGTTGATTTGATGTGCGTTTTGTCATAAGATAAAACAGATATGTACAACTGGTCTTGTAGACGTCTGACCAGTTTATTTATTCATTTTGTGCAACATATTTATGAATAATAACATTGATTACTAATTTGTCTAATATCTAAAACTTATTTGAAAAGTGCAATATATTTACTGGTTTAAATTGAGAAAATATAAGTATCAACTTTACTAATCACTATTTCTAGGCTTCTCAATAAATACTTAACTCTATATATATAGCAATACTGTTGAACCCCATATTTGTTTTTAATATAAATATAATTTATGAACACAATATGCATAAAGCATGAGTAGCAATGCACAATAATAAACCTAACTATAGATACCATGAATGAAAAGCTATATTTTCGCCAGACGCGCGTTTCGTCTACTAAAGGCTCAACAGTGACACTCGAATAAAAAAATGTTAAAAAGGCCAAATAAAGTTAAAAGTTAAAAAGCAATGAGGACTAAAACTTTCTAAAAATTTGCAAAATACAGCTAAGGTAATCTATTCCTGAGTCAACTTTTGTTAACAAATAATTTATAAATATTACCATATCAATTATATTTCATGCCAGCACAGAAGTGCTGACTACTCGACTGGTGATACCCTCGAGGACTTAAATTTCCATCAGCAGAGACAATGCGGCTCACAAGGAAGCTATAATTCTTTATAATATGTGTTTATGTTATGCCAGTCTTTTAATTTTCGGAACAGATGTAATACGGTAAAAGAGAAGGCTATCTTGAGATTTTTAGATTTTAATTGTAAAAATATTTTAACTACTGTGCTTCAAATTTTTGAACAATTCCGATGCGTAGACTCTGTCATAAAGCTGATGAAACCATTGAACATTTTATCTTACTGTGTGAAACAACATAACAAACATAACAAATAAGAACATCTTTTATTGGCAAATTAATACACAAAGGTAGTTTGGTTTTACAAAGAGAAAGTCTGCTATCTCTAATTGACTTTATATCATGAATTATCATATACTTAGACTAAATGACATATGATATTTACCGTATGATAATAGCATTAAATTAAAGTATATTTCATATTTTTCGAATTGGTGCTTAGCGGGCTGATATGAAAAGTTTATCATATGCTTCGATTGTTATCACATGCCTTTCCGTAACATTGTCACATGGCATTCCGGTAATACTCGGCAAACTCCGGAAAATACACCTCAATGCTACGTTTTCAGTGCCAATTTTGGCAGTGATTTATTCAAATATCGTTCATTAAGCTGTAATGGATCTGCCCAGCAGCTAGAAATTGTTATGCATTTACTGTTGGTTTCCCTTCACTGACCAATTGTCATCAAGTTTTAACTTGTTGGCCAGTTTGTTGATGTTGGTTGTTTGTTGGTTTATATTGTTGAATATTGTTGAATAAATGCCATGACAAATAATCAGCCAAATTTCAAATTTCAATTGTTTGTTTGTTGTTTATATTTTTCTTGCGAAAGAATGAAACAAAACAATTCTGCAGTTGTATATTCATTGCGCACATTGAATATGCAATAATAAAATTAACTGATTTAATAATTAAATTGATTTATTGCATTAAAAATACATTTAGTTGTTTATTGTGTTTTAAATGAACGCCAGTCCATTATTTACATTTTGCCATTTAAATAATTACAATCATATTTTAAACATACGAAAGACTATGCTTTGAAACGCCTCGTGGACTTTGGTCATATAAAAACACGTGCTCTCGCTAAATTTTTATTCCACGAGTATTTTTCAACAAGATTGCACAACCCACCCTCCCTCCCTTTAATAAACAAAGTTGCTGCTGTTTTTAGTTTATTTTTCAGATTACATGGTGAACAGGTCAAAATGTTTTAAATGTTCCTATTAGATTGTCATGTATCATCAAAATTGTCAGACGTTTCAATATTCATCGGAAGATCCAATGAAACCTGAATATTCAGGGAATTTGCAGGAATAAGGAACAAAAAAAGTGTCTATCGATATGGCATTCCGTTCAATATGGAAAGTGCGTTGAGTGTCATCATCAACATGATTCAACTGGCAGTGATTTATTCAAATATCGTTCATTAAGCTGTTATGGATCTGCCCAGCAGCTAGAAATTGTTATGCATTTACTGTTGGTTTCCCTTCACTGACCAATTGTCATCAAGTTTTAACTTGTTGGCCAGTTTGTTGATGTTGGTTGTTTGTTGGTTTATATTGTTGAATATTGTTGAATAAATGCCATAACAAATAATCAGCCAAATTTCAAATTTCAATTGTTTGTTTGTTGTTTATAATTTTCTTGAAAAAGAATGAAACAAAACAATTCTGCAGTTGTATATTCATTGCGCACATTGAATATGCAATGAAAGGAGATGTGGTTTATACGTCATTACGATAGCCACTTGTCCCTTTGATTGATAATGTTTGATTTTGTAAGTTTTGATTGACTTCTCCTTTTTGAATTTGCCTCAGAGCTCAGTATTTTTGTTATATTTTTTTTCTAATACTAAGGAAGGAAACCTCAGACACTTGTTTTCAGTGAATATGTAGAGCAACAAGTGAATTTATATTTTTTCATGATGTTGAAGCTCTTCGTCCTAATCGTTATAACTATGTTACATACGATAATTGAAAAATAATAGTATATGATAAGGCAAACCATAATTTAAAAAAGTATGTGAATGACGGTATACACATGATACAGTTGTAGTGTATTAAATAACAATTACATGTTGAAAGTTGGTGGCGAGATAACCAAAGTTTTGGTTTGCAAAATATTTTATAAAATATATGAAGAAAATGTAAGTGATTGTTTGTTTATTCAAGTCCATATTAAGAAAAGGTACATTAACTAGATAACTGTACAGGTGTAATACCACCAAATCATGGTACGTAACATCCGGTTGCATACGAAAGTAGGTCTAAAAAATATTCCCTTGAATTTGACCGTTGTAGGTAATTAATCCTTCATTTTATTGAAGTAAAAATATTTCTGTGTTATAAACATATGTCTTGGGTATTTCAAAACACCACTATTTTTTATTTGTGATTTCTATAGAAAATTTTGTAATCTTGAGGTTACATGGTGCCTAAACCTTGAACACAGATAGAATAAGGGGAGAAATTTGATCGGTTAACTTCCAATGATGGTTATTTTCTTATATGCAATGAAATGTTATGTGAAACTTTTTCTATAGAACTGGACAGGATAAAACTTTACTCATGCCAAGTATTTCTTTATTTGAAACAAAGATAAATTCTGCACAATTTTTTGAAAAGTGCAAATTAACAAAGACTAATAGGGGAAAATTAATGGTGGTATTACACCTAATATGGGAAGCTGTACATGCACCTATGGCCTTTTGAGTAATCTCATGTGTTAAAATTTCTTGCTATTTAAGTGAAATAATACAAAAAATGAAATATTCTGAGTGGATTGAGTCTCCAAAACACATTTTATGAGAAAATTGTCTTGAAATAGGACTGTACCATGAATATTCAGTTGACAGAATAAGCCATACTAAGTGCATATATATTTTTTTTTTGGAGGGGTGTGGGCTTTTTCTCCTTATTCCCTATATTTTGCTATGATATAACATTTTCCTAGGTAATACTTAAATAAATATATAGTTATAAGTAGATGAAATTATTTTTAATGTTGTAACGACAAGTTATTCACTAAAAGAAAAGCCTTTTATGTCCCTCTTTGGAACGCAGATTACATTTGAATTTACGTAAGGACTTTTTGAAACCTCCTTGGAGACAGTAAACGTCAATAAGGATTGTGCATTCTGCTAAAATGCTTCAATTACTCATTTCTCATAACATTTCTACCATAAATGAGTGAAAGTTACCCCAATATTTTTATTTATTGGCCTGAAAAGTTGAAATTTGGAGGAAATGAGTGGTATAAATTGACCCAAAGAGACCTTATAAAGAAAACAAAGAGGTTTATTAGTGGTATTTTATCTTCCTAAAATCATCTTGTGTATCATTTCCAACTGTTTGTAGGCAGATAAGATAGATATTTGATCATTTATTTGTCCACACTCTATTCTATCTTGATGCGGCTTGGTTTGGATTTGTCGAAGAAATTTTGCTCGAATCGCTGTAGATGTCGTCTTTCATTATACTAGATTTTTCTAAAACTATTGAACTGATTAAGACAAAACTTGACAGAAATGCTTGAAATAACCAGTATTACAAAGGGAAAAAGTCACATTCGGTTTATTGAACAAAAAGGTCTTCTTTAGGTGTAATACCACAAATCATGGTACGTAACATCCGGTTGCATACGAAAGTAGGTCTAAAAAAATATTCCCTTGAATTTGACCGTTGTAGGTAATTGATCCTTCATTTTATTGCAGTAAAACTATTTCTGTGTCATAAACATATGTCTTGGGTATTTCAAAACACCACTATTTTTTATTTGTGATTTCTATAGAAAATTTTGTAATCTGGAGGTTACATGGTGCCTAAACCTTGTACACAGATAGAATAAGGGGAGAAATTTGATTGGTTAACTTCCAATGATGGTTATTTTTTTATGTGATATGAAATGTTATGTGAAACTTTTTCTATAGAACTGGACAGGATAAAACTTTACTCATGCCAAGTATTTCTTTATTTGAAACAAAGATAAATTCTGCACAATTTTTTTAAAAGTGCAAATTTAACAAAGACTAATAGGGGAAAATCAATGGTGGTATTACACCTACATGAACTTATTATGATATATTTGTCTATAAAACTAATAAAACAGGAGCTATCTATGCATGTATTTATTACAAATGGTTTGAAAATAGCACTGTCGTGGTTTTAAATAAATTGTAGTTTTCATGACGTTTCTCCTGGTAAAGTTGAACGAGTATCTATTCTCGGTAAATAATTAAAAAATACGTCACCTTCTCAAAATGGTTTCACTAATGTGAACAGATAGAATATCTTATAGATAATAACCAAAAAATAAACTCTCAATCTTATCCCAATATAACAAGAAGCCAACAGTTTGATCAGTAAATGATGTCTCACAGAAATAAGGGCTTCAGACCAAATGCAATGAGATACATTGTTATAATTATTTGTTCCAAGGGGCATAACTCACTAACAATGCAATTATCCATATAATCAATATTTCCAATGAACATAACGCTTTTAAAAATAATTGATCGGCATTGATTTCGAACTTGTCCAAGACATTATTACCATGAAAGTACATATGTGTATACCAATAATATCTAGTACGGTTTTTAAATTTCAGATAGCAAAATCAATATGGTCTTTGTAAATCTTGTATGTTTTTCAATTTTAGTTAATTTATATGTTTTGGAGTTTAGTATGACGTCCATTCTCACTTAACTAGTACACATTTTTGTTTAGGGGCTAGCTGAAACTAGCCTCCGGGTGCGGGATTTCCTCGCTGTGTTGAAGACCCATTGGTGGCCTTCGGCTGTTTTTTTGCTCTTTGGTCGGGTTGTTATCTCTTTGACACATTATCCATTTCCATTCTCAATTTTATCTAAACCAATAAAAACAATATTTATAATAATAACAATTTTCAAAGATCTATATAACAATCCTTTCTAACATTGTTCGTTTATAAATTTTTATGAAGAAACAAAGGTTTCAACTCCCTCAAACAATGTTGACCTTAGATGGATTTGGCTATTTATTTAGGTCCTTTGTGGTCATATAGCTTTTTAATTGTTTCAGTTCTTATACATCCTTGGCTTTCAAATATTCGACTTTGAGCGTCGCTGATGAAGGCAAATTTAGAAAAGAGCTTCGGACTCATGCAATTTACAACGTGTTATTTTCATCTTTTAAATAAAAAGTAATATAACAAAAATACCGCAGGCGGATACCCAGTTGAAATCAAACAAAAGGAACAGAAATTCTTTGTTCAAGAAGGTAAAAAAGCCAAATTGACATATTTGAATTGTTTACATCTGCTTCTATGGGCTTTACAAGTTTGGTAAAGGTGCATAGTTTAGGATTTTATGCATGCATCTTATATACGTGTGTTTACTTAAATTATAGTATGGAGCTTCGGAATATTTGTAAACTTTCAAATTATAAACACATTTTCATACAAGAGGCTGTCAAAGAGACAGCAAACCGGATTTTCCTGCAGAGTTCGAACCCTGAACAGTTGAGTAAGTATGGACACAGCATATAAGCTTACAACAGCTCTGAATTTTGATTGTGATTGAATATTTGTCACAGCAAAGGTTTGTGACACAAAATTAATGTGGTGAAAGAACTGAAAAATTTGAAATCGGCTATTTACCTATTATGGTCCAATATCCAAAAATCTAAGTACATTGCTATAGTCGCCGTCAGCTGAAATTCGTAGCGGTTATCGGTAAAAATAATCTTAACTATCAACCGCGTTCTCTCGAGATATAGTTTTTCTCATTCCATTCATAAATCGCGAAAAGAAAAACCACTACTGACCTACCTATTAAGTGATCGCACTGTAATAATCCTGACCTTCACATTTTCCAGAATGTTTTCCATTGTAATTCCGCCATCTTCGTTTCTATGAGGATCATTTGTTTACATGTGAAATTCGTCATTTACGCAGTTTCCTGAAATGTTCTTTTCATTGATGTGATACGGTTTCCCGCGCTTTATGCAAATGTTATGAAATTGAACTCCAGGGGAACACTTCCGGAAAAAACAATGGCGGATTCCACCATTCAAAATAGTCTTGGAAAATGTGAAGGTCAGGATTATCACAGTGCAATCACTTAAAAGGTAGGTCAGTAGTGGTTTTTCTTTTTGCGATTTATGAATGTAATGTGAAAAACTATATCTCGAGTGAACGTGGTTGATAGTTTAGATTATTTCAATTGATAACCGCTACGAATTTCAGCTGACGGCGACTATAGGATCAGCATATTAAAAAAAACCAAGAATTCAATTTTTGATGAAATGAAAGACAAGTTTAATTCAGGACCCTTTAGACCTCAATGTGGTATTATGTAATTAATAATGAAAATAAATACAGTTTTAGATTCAGAATTTCAAAGAACCATATATATATTCACTTTATGTTGAAATCAAACACAGTATAATTTTGGGACCCGATTTGGACCAGCTTGAAAACTAGGCCCAAATTCAGAAATTTAAATATATGTTTATTAATTGACAAAATAAGCTTAGTTTTTAAAGGAGTTTGCTTCATCAAAAACAAAATATATATAGCCTTCAGAAAATTAGTTTATACAGAATAACAATCATACCTACTACAAAATTATTCAAACAATTTATCAAAGAAAAGAAGAAGAAAAAAATGTCATTAATCATTTATACAATATCTATTAAAAATCTATAAAACTTATCTGTAATTCAAAATGTCTAATAATGAACAGTAAATTACAAACTTTATTTATACAATATCACAGATCTTATCATCATCAAAACTTAGGAAACAGAAAATTTTCAAATAAATTTGTCACGCCATTCATAATTGTGTGATAAGATATTTTACCAGATGCTTTGTTATCTGATAACAGGTGAAAAATATTTAAAAACACTTAGCGTAATCAAAATTTCTATTTATAATAAATAGTTCCCAATATTTTTTTCTTTCATTTGTTACAGACTAATGTAGGTCTACAAGTTATCTATCAATGTCAACAATGTTATCTTCACAATGTAATGTCATGAAATATATCCTTTAGTAAAAATAGATTTAATGAAAATGATATTTGCAAATCACAATTTCTGTTCAAAAGAAAATAACTCATTCATATAATAAGTATAACTTTTGGATACTAAAAGGTCGACATCTCAATAACTAAAAAGCTAAAATCGTGAGGAAACAGGAAACAACATATCTAAATTGGAAAAAAAAGTCAAAGTGTTTACATGTTAATGAACGGACACTGTATGGCAGTCGCCAGCCCGCCCTCCCGAGCTGAACATCCCCAAATCAATAACCGATTTTTCCTTCGGAAATCCGGTTAAAAAAGTAGATTGTGGTAGTTTCAAATACAATTGGATCTTTTTGCGCTTAAGCATAAATTCCGCCAAAATATTTTTTTTAACAGAAAAATAATAAATTGATCTTTTGAAAACATTAATTTGCATCTCTCATAACTCATATTCCTGATATGTTTTTTTTTATATAGAAGAAAATGGTGGATTAAACCTGGTTTTATAGCTAGCTAAACCTCTCACTTGTATGACAGTCGCATAACATACCTTTCTAATGAGTCAAAATATTGGAGTAGGTGTGTTCGATTAACACATTTTTACTCAAAGTACTTGACACCATACTTTACAAGTGGATCATACAAATGCATAACTGATTATAGCAACATGTTGACTGCTGTTCCCTTATTTTTGATATTTATTGCCTATTATGTCTGTTTGTTTTGTTCATACATTGTTGTCAATATAATGGTATTTTCTGCGATTTTCATACAAATGAGCTGTTTAGCTTGCTTTAAAATCAGGTTTAATGCACCGTTTTCTACATTAGGAAATGCCTGTACTAAGTCAGGAATATGACAGTTGTTTCCCATTTGTTTGATGCGTTTGAGCTTTTTGATTTTAATAAAGGACTTTCGGATTTGAATTTTCCTTGGAGTTCGGTATTTTTGTTGTTTTACTTTTTCCTTATCAAATGGCGAAATCAAAAGCTCAAATGAATAGAAAACACCTGTCATATTCCTGACCAGTTGCAGGAATTTCCTTATGTAGAAAATCGTGGATTAAACTTTGTTTTATAGCGAGCTTAACCTCTCAGCTGTATGACAGTCCCATAAAGTTTCATTATATTGCCAACAATGTACGAACATTTTAAACCAATTTTACATCAAGCTCATATAGCTTTCTGTACTCTTCGTTGGTATCTTAAAATGAGAAATGATAATATCAAACAATCTAATTGAAATGTTGATCTCTGATTACGTTATACTGCATATGAGATCTAACAACTATCAATAGAGGTTTCGCTTTTGTAACCTTTTTTTTACCCTAGAAAGTATTTATATTGACCAATCAAAATCGTCCTAATGAAAGGGCATCAAAAGAATGTTTGAAGAGGCAGTGGACAACGTTTGGTATGAACAACTCAGGACAAAAGTATCATTATTCAGCTCTCTTCGCAATTTATCTGCAAATAATATTCTATGGTACAATATTCATCCATGTCTGGCAAGTGTTGGTACCTCTGCACAAGATATTAGCCGCCTACAACCAAAATCATAAAGCTATTAACAGGAACTTATTACCTGCAAAGCAATAAGGCTGCATTTAACCAGAATTCAATAGATCCAACTTGTCTTCTCTGCAACGAAAATTCAGAAACTGTTGAACATTTTATTCTAGATTGTAAACCTCTGAATAATATTCGTATACCATACTTGTATGAATTAGACTGCTTTCTTCGTAGCATTAAAAACTGTGATAAATGCTTTAACCTAACCAGCTTAGTAATAAATAAACAGCTTATTTTAGACCCAAGTAGATTATTATGCGCATGTGGCTGTAGATGCAAATGCATGGACAACTGCTTCAAAGTGGAGTATAAAAATAGAAAACTGTGCTATGCGTTACATACCAAAAGAAATGAACTTTTGAAAGCTCTACCGTCAAACAAACGAAAGGGCCATTGAATGTAGCCAGCATTCACCCCACGGGCGTAGATTTTTACTTTTTTGTTTACCAAAGACCCCTGTAAATATATATGGAACGCCACGACTGCCTTATGTTAATAATCAGCATTATACGCAGTGTTCACAGCATTATATGAAGTGATCACAGCATTATATGTAGTGCTCACAACATTATATGAAGTGATCACAGCATTATATGCAGTGCTCACAGCATTATATGCAGTGTTCACAACATTATATGAAGTGCTCACAACATTATATTAAGTGCTCACAACATTATATTAAGTGCTCACAACATTATATTAAGTGCTCACAACATTATATTAAGTGTTCACAACATTATACGTTTTTTGTTGTATGATGAGATTGATGTATGATGAGATTTATGAATGATGAGATCATTCGGTAAACTTCGTTTTTAGCGGAAATTACCGAATCCATAATCGGTAAATTACGGTAATGCCCAGCAAACAAATTTAAAAAGTTATTAAAATCATGTGTTATCATAAGGTAGCATACAATATTTAAAACTGATTGAAATAAGTAAGGAAAAAATGAAACTGAGAGGTGAATGTTTGAAGTAGTTCTGTTCGTCGTAAGAAATACGAATGGCAAAATGTAAGTTAAATAATAAAAAGTTTATTTAATGAAAAATCGTAGGAAAATTTGTATGATATATTCTCGAGTTCATTTCCTACTGAAGAAATTTAGCAAGGTGCCACTTTATAGTCCGTACTCAGTTTTAAAAAGCTTAATTAACTTTTAAATAAAACAGTCAGCTTTCTATAACACATAGGTGCCATATTACGCTAGCTTATATATGTCATGATAGAGTCATTTTTGGCATCGATTTTCAGAATTTGGCATTTTTACATGAATAAGTATCTAACAGATATGGAAAATGCAGTTTAAAGCATTTCACTGTAGGTGTTAAACATAACTTTACATCAATTATTCCATTTTTTTACAAGGTTTTTAGCACGGCAAGTACTAAGATTGTCTTTTAAATATGATCAGCAGTCTTATATAGAAATTTAAACTTTCATAGAAAAATTTACCCTTTCAAGACCCTGTTTAACATTTTCATTTAAAGTTATCATCTCTTATGAAAATTGAGTTTGTGGGGATGAATAAAACGTTTACTACGTTTGTTCGTCAGTTTGCACGGTACATACATGTATATATATAAAAGTGGTATGCTTGCCAATGAAACAACTTTCCACAAGAGACAAAATCAAATCACAGAAATTTTAAACAGCTAAACGGCCACAGTACGACCTTCAACAATGAGGAAAGCCCATACCGGATAGTCAGCTATAGAAGGCCCCGAAATGATAAACGAAAAATATTCCTAATTTATGTACAAACAAACGATCGAAAAACTAACATGTATATAACACATTAATTAACAAACGACAACCACTGAAATAAAGGCTCCTCCTGACTTGGGACGGCCACATATATGCAAAATGTGGCGGGTTTTAACATGTTAGCGGGATGTTGGTATCCTCCCTCTAACCTGGGACAGTGGCGTAACAGAACAACATAAGAACGAACTATGAAAATCAGTTGTAAAAGGCTTGTTAGTTTTCTCGTTTGAATTGTTTTACATGGTCGTATCGGGGCCTTTTATAGCTGACTATGCGGTATGGGCTTTGCTCATTGTTGAAGGCCGTACAGTGACCTATAGTTGTTAATGTTTGTGTCATTTTGGTATTTTGTAGATAGTTGTCTCATTGGCAATCATACCACATCTTCTTTTTTATATTAACTCATTAGATGGGTACAAATATAAATACATATGATCTAACAAGAAAATAGAGTGAACGTGCATGTGGGCGGGTACTTGTATATCCCAACAATAAAAAGACACTATAAGTACTGATCTGAGAGTATATATAACTAATATAGTACCATGCTGTTGATTAAAATAACATCACTCCAGACCCTTTTGTTTTCCACATAATTAATATTGCCAATAATTAAGAAGTTCCGGGTCGAATCGATACCAATAATATATTCACCTGTTAACTATTACATTATCTGTACGTTCCGCATCTGACAGGAGTACCACGAAACGCTGTATCAAGTTAAGATTTTGCTATATACACGGGTCGTAATCACAGGGTTGAAACTACTTAATTCAATCATTGTCACATTGTTCCCGATTGTAGTACTTTAATCAGTATGACATTCTAAGATGACAATACAAATAATAAAAATCTGGACTTAAAATAAGGCGTATAGATACAGCATGTACAGTTTTCAATTTGTTAGACGTAAAACAGCGAATCAAAGATTCAATTTTATTCATAACTCATAAAGGACAAAACTGTTGATTAAAAAAATACTCTTTTCCAGAGACTTTTGTTTTCCAAACAAAATCAATAATACCAATATTAAATTGACAAGTTCCAGGTCGACGGGTTCAAACAGAAAGATGTTAAAAGCAGAGAAAACTTCCTCTTATAATCGGCATGACTTTATCAGATGACAATACCAATACTAATTTAAAAATAAGGCTTACGCATAGTTATATTCTTTATATGGTGAAACTAATCCTCAAAATAAGTTTAAAATGCCCTGGTGTGGAATAAACTTGGGTTAAATTGATCATACTTCTTAATTTACTTATTTCAATCCGTTTTAAATATTGTATACTGCCTTAATGATCACATATATAATAATAACTGTTTAAATTTGTTTGCTGGGCATTAATTTACCGTAATTTACCAATTATGGATTCGGTAATTTCCGCTAAAAACGAAGTTTACCGAATGATCTCATCATTCATAAATCTCATCATACATCAATCTCATCATACAACAAAAAACGTATAATGTTGTGAACACTTAATATAATGTTGTGAGCACTTAATATAATGTTGTGAGCACTTAATATAATGTTGTGAGCACTTCATATAATGTTGTGAACACTGCATATAATGCTGTGAGCACTGCATATAATGCTGTGATCACTTCATATAATGTTGTGAGCACTACATATAATGCTGTGATCACTTCATATAATACTGTGAACACTGCGTATAATGCTGATTATTAACATAAGGCAGTCGTGGCGTTCCATAAATATAGTCCAGTAAATATATACTAGAACACACCCGCGAAATCGCGGGCATCCAGAGCGTATTTGAAAGGATGTAAAGTGTTGTAGGAAGAATTTTGTAAAAGATTTAATGACTTGAGAATTTCAGGAAAAGTATCAAAAGTCATAGGTACTTGGGGACAGGAAAATGTTTTTTTTAACCCTCCTCCTTTATTTCCAAAATTCCCATTTTTTGTTTTCTATTAATTTCATTATGAACATACATGAAGGGTAAACGTATTATGAACATGCTAGTCAGGAGCCTGTAATTCAGTTGTTCAGTGATATTTGTTTTTCGTTCATTTTTTGTACATTAATAAGCTTAAGGCTGTTAGTTTTCTCATTTGAAATTGTTTTACAGTCGGGGCCTTTTATATCAGACTATGCAGTATCGGCTTTTGCTTATTGTTGAAGACCGTAAGGTGACCTTTAAATGTTATTTCGGTGTCATTTTGATCTCTTGTGAAGAGCTGCTTCATTGGCATTCATACCACATCTTCTTTTTTTGTAAAACATTTAGTGATTTGAGAATTTCAGAAAAGGTATCAAAAGGTAATTTGGGACAAGATAATTGTTTTTCTAGCCCGGCTCCTCCTTTTTCCACAAAAAAGGGGGGTCGGGGCAGAGGCGGATTTAGCCCCCCCCCCCCCTTCTGGGAAATAATTGGTTGCTTATATAGGGAATCACTGAAGCATGAACGGAGCGGGCCCCTCTTAGGCAGTCAACGGGCCCCTGCGTATGAACATTTCTGGATCCGCCACTGCGGAGGGGCCTGATCCCAATATCCCGGGCTTAAAAACATGAAATCCCGAGGTTCTGAATTTATAATACAAATTAAATATCTCGACATACCGAAATTCGAAAAAAGAAATCCCGGATCCCGAAATGGTCAATCCTGAAATTTCGATCTTTAAAACATGACCGGAGGGGGCCCCTCTTAAGCAGTCAACGGGCCCCTGCATACGAAAATGTTCTGAATGTATTATACAAATTAAATGTCCGGCTCGACATCCCGAAATTCGAAAAAAGAAATCCCGGATCCCGAAATGGTCAATCCTGAAATTTCGATCTGAAAAACACACGTTCCAGACGTCCCGAAAGTGTATTTTCTTTTTACAGTCAATTCTCAGTTTAATTGATCCACATCGGTCATTGATATATTATTCAGACCCTTTCTATTAAATAAACCCTGTCACTGCCGTGGATAGAAAACTTGCATATGATATCAGACAGAAAATACACTTTATTCGTAGTATATGTATTTGTTTCAAAGTAAAAAGAAAAACTCAAACCGGAGGTCTAATCTGACTTAAATTTCGTCCAATGACGGATATAAGACAGAAAATATACTGTATTCGTAGTTAAATGTATGTTCAAGGTTACAATACACCATTAGATTTTATGGGCGCAGCCATTTTATGAGCATAACATGGTATTCAGAATTAAGAGTATGGCGAAGTCTGATTGGTCGATATGTGCTCCCGTTATTTTTTATTTTAAGAGACTTCGTGCACTCTGCTTTATACAAAAGGCAAAATAAAAATTATTCCGTAGCCCTAAAGGCACTGAGATGACTTTTCAACGCTAGGACAAGACACGTATTTTTAAGGGCAAAATTGATAGGCAGGGGAGATAAGTACAAAATACGCTAAGAAAAGCAACGCGACCCTATATTTTTTGGACCAAATAATACTGTCCTAATAACTTTTCTTTGATTCTAGCAAGGTTTCGTTAAGAAAATCAACTTTCTAAAGTCTGTATCTCGAAAAAGGCTACCATTGTCGCCTATGGGGAAATTAATTGTTTATTTCAATCTCAAAGTATACAGAAATACGCAAACCGGAAGTCTAATCTGACTTAAAATTACGCCCAATGACGGAAACATATCCGGTCGTCTTTTTCTCGTTTTTCACCCAAAATAACTCAATCTGAAGAATCATATGAATGGATGACAAATGCGATTGATACACCTATAACATGTATAATTTTCAGGAGTGGAAACATGCTACTGTAGCCCCAGACTTCAAAATGGTGGAAAAATACAAACCTGTAAACTACAAGCCAATATCTTTAACCTGCATACGTTGCAAGCTCATGGAGCATCCCAGACAAAGGTACAAGCCCCCACCCATTAAAATGCCAAAAATAACAATCACTGAAGCAGGTATTACTAAATTACATGCCAACATGATAATGTAGCCCCAGCTTTCAAAAAGGGAAAAAAATACAAACCCGTAAACTACAGGCCAATATCTTTAACCTGCATATGTTGCAAGCTAATGGAACATATATTTATCAGAGGGGGGCCGGGCCCCCCCTTTTCGGGAAAAAATTTGGTTGCATATATAGGGATCACTGGAGCGGGCCCCCTCTTAGGTCAGTCAGTGGGCCACCACTAATGAAAATTTCTAGATCTGCCACTAATTATTACAAGTAACATCATGTCTCACCTTGAAAAACATCACATATTATATGATCTTCATAGTGCGGTGACAGAAGTGTAAAAAGTCGTCTAGATCGCGAGTTTAATCTCCCCAAATAACACACGGCTAAAAATGGATTTAACTTAAAGACAAATATGTCTTCTTTAGTTTTTGCCCTGTCGTCAGAATTTCGTACGGTCACATTTTTCTAAAAAGTCGTTTTAATGACTAGTAGTATATTGGAGAGTTTCAACCCCCCTTTTTCAAAATGAAAAATTGTGTATGTTTGCTGACATTTAACTGAAAAAGTTTTTCCTGAAGCTATGTTTATATGTCAAAATATTCTATTCAGTATTTCATTTTCTTATAATCTATTAAATTTGCGAAGTTTGGACTGTTTAAAATTGAGGTAATTTTAATTGCAAATTCAGACACAAACTTCAGTTTTTTCTTCATAGTAGTAATAAAAATTATCCCATAATATTTTAAGCATATGGTATTTCATAAAACTAATCAGTGATAAAAATTTCGGAACCAAAATATGAAAAAAACTCTAAGATATCAATGGAAAAAGACTGCAATAAAAAACTTCAATTTCAACACGGAACTTAATCACTTGCCTTCCGTCACATTTTGTGTATTAGTCAATAATTTGCTCTCAACTGATATATGATATTACTACATTTTCGCTATTATATACACATATTTTCAATTAAAGTGCACTGATATATGATACATATTTTGTTCGTAGGTGTTTATATTCTATGTTTTTTTGTTATAAAACATCAAATATACTTTGTTAGAAAAGTCTTATTGTAAAACCAAAATAAATGACGGATAATTTTAGTAAATATTCCGTGATAGGTCAAGTCCGTTTCAACTGGCTCCTTTAAGTCCAAAGAAAAGACAAAAGTTGTTAAGTTTTATTCAATGCTTAATATGACAAGAAAAGAAAAAAAACTCGAGTGAAATTTTGAGTCAATTTACCAGTATTGGGAAGTCGTTTGATGTATCTGCATTGAATAAAAGATTAGATGAGGTGAACATCAAGATGTTTCATGCGATAGCTGTTAATTTGCAGAAGTCCGTGCAGGCAGTTTATCATCTTTCGTGCTACAAAAGTTATACAAGTAAATATATTTGTTCCCCCTTTTAGAACTAGGAAGCTTCCAATTTGATATTTAATGACGACATACAATTATCAGGCTGTTGTCCCTCAGTTTCGGGTATGTGTATGCGGTTGAATGCAGTCGTTCAAATGGAGCGCTTGTATATTTTGTTCCAACAAAACATTTTTGAAAGATCAGAAACTACTTAAGTTTGAATCAGATGAGCGTATTAAGAATGTTTTAACCATGTCAGATAAAGTTAGAGTTGAAATAGTTTCCCGTCCATCTTTTAAACTGCAACCACTCTGTCATTTTGTTTGCGATACAAATTATTTGCCAAAAACGAAATAAAAAAATCCAAACCCGTGGACGCAGATATCTTAGATCACGATACTGCTTTTACTAAATTAAATTTTATTTTGGCTATTGACAACGATTTAATGGTCATTCCGTATGACACCGTTACTAGAAAAATATAGATCTTTTCTTCCAGCTGATTCTAATTTAAAATATTCTACTTGAAAAATGCAGTATAAATTCATTGATTTCTATAGATTAAGTTGTCAAACAACTTCAACAAGTTCAAGGCAAATATAACAAAATTATATTCTGTAGCAAAATAACTATTTGAGATGCCATATCAGCTGCTAGTCAATTGAAAACTGGCCTCAAAATCTTAATGTCAAATGTAATAGACACAAATAACGGACAGAAATTTCATTGCGCTACAACTATACAATAGAAAAGACATCTCTACAAACTCTACAGAAGTATACCTAACTTCGGAAAAGAATTGTCTCTTTCTTCTCCAATTCAGTCAATGCCTTCGTCTTTATTGCAATTCATTTTATGGTAACTCGATGAAACTGCATACAGCCAAGACTATTCTAAGGAAATGGCACCAGAGAAATTGCGTAAATGCTAAGCAATTGTTGAGTCAACCGTTTGTGTGGCCATTTTTTTTACTCCTTTCATTTAGGATTGGCTTTACAAATGTACCACGAGTTTGGTTCGAAACACCTTGTTGAAACATTGAATGCCAATGGATGTATGCTTCTTAAAGTAAAGTGCGACGCTATCTAATGTGTTGCCAACCATGAAATTGAGCAAATTCTAGATAGTGTGTACGTCTCATGCATAATGTTTCCCCATCATCTTTGCAGACAAGCATATGGATGTCATCTTAACTCCATTTTAGATCTCAGTTAAATATTGGATGAATTGAAAGGGATGGTTTGAAGCTAGTATTTTGTTTAGGAACAAATGTCTACGGACTTCCTACAATACCTTGTCTGTACTTGTAAAGAAAAACTCTAAATAACGTGTTTGATTTGAGCAGAACCTGTCATGTGCAGACCTGTGGCCATGAGTGAAATGTGTAGAAATATTAAAACATGTCTTGTGACGGTTGATGAAACATAAGATGATGGAGATTAAGGTTGATTAGGTATAAAGCTTGTTGCACTGATACACACGGTCCCAGACCCCGGGTAAGGGGAGTGTTGGCGAGTCCTTAAAAAAAGTTTAATCCCCCCACATTCTGTTTGTGTCTGTTTCAAGTCACGAGACGGTTATGCAGTGTTTGTCGTTTATTTCTATATACTATATTTGTTTATTTCTTATTTATTTTGTACATTAATCAGGTTGATAGATTTTTTGTTTATTTTACATTATTCATTTCGGGAATTGAAGACTATGCAGTATAAAATTTACTCATTGTTGAAGCCCGTACGGGACGTATTGGTAATGTATGTCTCATTTGGAGGGTTGCATCATTTGCAATCATATCACATCTTCTTTTTTTGTATGGAATACTTTTGAAGTTTGTGGTGTGTTGCAAGAAAAAAAAAGGAGATATAGGTACAAAACTTATAATGTAATAGATATTAACCAGAGTAAAATACACAACAACAGATAATACTATATGGAAGCAGTAATAATTGTGAAAAAAAACCAAAAGCAACGAGTTGTCTATAATAAAACCTGAAGTATCTGCAATTCAATGTGAGGTCATATTTCACTGTAGTGTTCTATTGCTTTGATTTGATACCTTACCCAATATGATAGTTTAAAAAATAATTTTAAAGTATTGTCTTGCATGATACTTGATTTTTACCTGAAATTGTAATTTTTCATATGGTTAAGGTGCTCTCAACATTTTATAGGTCGAAAAATTAATTTTTGAAGTTTTGTTTATAAAACGTCGTAAGATTTTTTTGATAAAATAGATTTTAATGATTAAGGTTTATGTATAATAACAAATATTAATAAAGCCAAAACAGTATTATTTGTATTTATGTAGAGTTTAGAAATAGAAAAAAAAGTCAAAATTGAAAACCTCCCAAATTTTTACAGATTTTTAAATATGACCTTTGACCTCAATTTAAAAAAATTGTGACCATATTAAGTCTTGACGACAGGCATATTATTATAGTACACGATTTCCTCTTTCCAATGATATATTATATAGGTGTGTGTTTGGTGGGGAGATTAAATTAAAAAAAATCTACCTTCAGTCACCGCACTATCAGTCTGGCTTCAGAAAATCAAGGTCATGTGAAACACAATTAATAGACTTCATTCACGAACTAGCACGATCAAAATCAAATAATAGTAACACACAAATTTACTTAATCATAATGGACTTCGCTAAAGCGTTCGACAAAGTTTCACATCGTCACCTCCTTTACAAACTCAAATTCTATGGTATTGAAAATTACACACTTAATTGGATTCAGGCATTTTTACAGGACAGAATATAAACAGTAGTCATTAATGGCATTTTCTTCACCTCTGTACCAGTAACATTTGGTGAACCACAAGGAACAGTATTGGGCCCAATACTGTTTTTTATCTTTATAAATGACTTACCGGAATATCTAGAACACAGTACACAGGCACATACACAAATAATGTGGCGGGGTTAAACATGTTAGCTGGATCCCAACCCTCTCCTTAACCTGGGACAGTGGTATAACAGTCATGTGACAGTACAACATAAGATCAATCTATATAAATCAGTTGAAAAAGGCTGAACTCATCAGATAGATAAAAAATACAAGTAGAACAAGTAAAAATAGCTTAGTAACTAAATTCAGGTTTGTGTGCAGGTCCTGCTGACTTACCTATGGGGAGGGGGCTCCAGACATGCTCAGTGATTCGCTATAAAAATATGATTGCCAATGAGACAACTCTCCACAAGAGCTAAAATTACATAGAAGTTAAAATCTCTCTCAATTCATATGTGTACATTGTAACTATATATACACTCCATTCTGAAAACTCAAATCAAGACTAAGGTTGGTAAATTTAACAAAGGTGGATGCAGAGAAGCTAAGAAAGGGGAATGATAAACACTGTTGTGTCAGTGCGCCATTAATGGCTTGTTATTGCACATATACTTGTACATCATGTACATGTAAACTTACAAATTTTATTTATTTTGGAAAAGGTTGAGTTGTCATGTTCCCATAAACAGCTTATTGTACAACTTGTTATGGAAATTTTTGCCTGTCATACATGTACATAGTCAACAATATAAATTACAAATTTTGGGATGATTATCAGCTTTTCAACAAATTATTTTTGGACATTTACATATAAAAATGTAACACAATTATATGGGATTAATGAAGACCAATTATAAAACTCTTTAATTTCAGGTTAGTGTCTGATCAAACAGTAGTTTGGACTCCAGTCTGAAAAACCCTAGATTCTGACAATGTTTCTTTCAATTTGTGACTGGGCCAAACAAATAACACGGTGGAGGGAACTCTTATAACACACAGACAGTGACACAGAAAAAGCCACTACAAGCATCTGAAGATGAATCTGAGAATGGCACTACAGATATAGGTTGTGAACCAGCTCTAGAGTTTCAACATACAGATCTTAGCCTATGGTACATGTATTGTATGTATAATGTATGATATAATACTTTAAATTTATGATCATGATGATAAAGACAAAAAAAGTATCTGGATAGACTTTTAGTTTATTGTCTATTTATTTCATTTATATCTTAAGTTTGTTCTCAAATACATTTTTGATATATATATACCAAAAATTATGTATCACAATATCAACTGTCAATTTCATTAATGATTGAATGAATTAAATTTTCTGTCTTTTTTTTGTTTTACAGAACTCTGTCATAAATTATTATTAGATGTGAATTGATGTGCTGAAAACATGGAAAATAAACTTGACCATAAATCATTCTCAAGATGGTTATTCAGTTGTCAAACTGCTTCTTAATAAACAGTTTGCAATTGTAATTAATTATTTTGAATGAGTTAATTTACATCATGTACTGCTGCTGAAAGTTGCTGGATCGTCATAGTCCTGAAGTATGGAAATGGAATAAAAATGTTATATTGCAGCTGGTCTGTTTTAGTCTTCAATAGGATCATGGTATGTTATATAAAAAAGAAGATGTGGTATGATTGCCAATGAGACAACTCTCCACAAGAGACCAAAATGACACAAAAAATTAACAAATTATGACTATAGGACTAAGGTCACAGTACCGCCTTCAACAATGAGCAAAGCCCATGTATACATGGTATATATATATATAATACTTTCCAATATTATGATATCTAAAGAATGTTCCTAAACATGTAATTATTTTTTTTTAAGTCATTTGTAATTACACAATGTTACATGGCCATACATAACAAAATTTCCAATCATACATGGGGATTTACTACATTGAAGAATAGGTCCATCCAATGAAATGATCTGAAAAATAATTACTGTTATACTTTCATACATTTGACGTGAAACTGTACTTATGTATCCCGTCATACTTTGAACCACAGAATTATTTTATCTATTATTATTCCTTCTACTGTTAAGTATGTTTTTTGTTATATCTACTTAACGTGACTCTGCATTTATGTATGCCGTCAATTGAACGACAAAATTATTTTTATGATTACCTGTGTGAATTTCAAGCGCACAATTTTACACCAGAACTGAAAACCTTCTATCCTTCACGGGTAGACTTTACATAGATAAATTAAGTCGTATAAGAAAAGCAATATGAGTATGTTAAATTTGATGTATGCCTTTTTGTGCTTCTTCGTTACATTTGTTGTTTTTTACTATAGTGATATTAAGATGATAACACAATATAGACTGTTGTACCCCTATTTTTGACATTTTTACTCTTTGAGTATGTTTGTTTTGTTCATGCATTGTTGACAATGTAATGGAATTTAATGCGATCGTCATACAAGTGAGAGGTTTAGCTAGCTATAGAACCAGGTTCAATCCACCATTTTCTACATTAGAAAATGCCTGTACCAAGTCAGGAATATGACAGTTGTTATCCATTTGTTTGATGTGTTTGGACTTTTGATTTTTGATTTTCCTTTTTGAATTTTCCTCGGATTTCAGTATTTTTGTGTTTTTACTTTTTTTTCATACATCATTAATTACAAGGAGAAAGTACCTATGCTTATATATTCCAGACCATATAAGTATTTGGATTGTACGTGTACGGTCCAGTACGAGTATACTCATATGATCTAGTACGAGCTTGACCGTACATGTATTTGGAACATATGGGTTTATTTTAGACACATATTCATCAAAATACTTTTATTGAGTATTTCTTATTAATATAAGACAGTTAAAGGAATAAAGTGGAAAACATTACATCAATTGAAATTGAATAATTCTGTACTTAATTGTCTGTTTCAATCTTATTTTAGCATTCTCGTCCCTGGTGACACTTGCTGACGGAAAGAAAATCATATTTCTTACATTTACATGTTTTGTTCATGCCGGTTCCTTTGCATTTGCACCCATGCTTGTTTTGCAGCAGCATGCAATGAAATTCCTTTTGTTTTACAAATTACATTTTCAATTTTGTATGTCAAAAGTTCTATTGCACTCATAACCTAACAATATGCCAAATAATAGTTTGTATAAAATTGCATCCTTAATAATAATATCAGCAACCCTACATCCAGAGTTACTCTTCTCACAATAACAAATATAAAAAAGAAGATGTGGTATGATTGCCAATGAGACGACTATCTACAAAAACTTTTTCATTCTTTGCCTACTTTTTAACACTATTTTATTATAGTTTTTAGTTTTTTTGGAACAGATTTTTATATAATTTATGTCCATTTTCTTCCGTGATATACTGTACAGGAGATTAACTTTTAAATAACATTAATTTTTTGTTTCAATTACAATTGAACTTTTTATATTAATTTAAGATTTCGGTTATGTTGAACTGTGATGTTTATACTTTTAATGATATACATGTATATGTATCGAATAAACTTGACCAACGTCTTATAATCTGGCAGACTGTAAGTGTACATTCAGACAATATGCATATTTTGAAAAAGTATTCAAATATGGATCGGACCTAACTCTTTATTATTATTTAAATGATATATATGTAAGAGTGGGAAATTTAGATATTTGTGCAACAGATTAGTTGATAAGGTACATCCTACATTTGATTTGCAAGAATTTGGATTGATCGTTTGTCAACAACAATTCATAGTAATGAGGGATTTTTTTTTTTATTTCATTTGACTTTTTAATATTTTTTGTTGTTGTTATTTGTTTGAATCCTATTAAGTATCCTGAATTTTGGTCATTGCTTTATATATGGTATAGAGGCATTTACCACATGCACATCTAGGTTGCCCAAATTTCAAAAGTGTCATAGGTTTGATATATTGGTTTTGAGACGGAACTTTTTGCAGGTAGGGGTGTGTGTCACCGGATACATGTATCAATTTTGTTTCATTATTGAACATATTGTTTTATTTGTGTTATCAGTGTTATATGTTTCACATTCATATCATATTCATGTTTCTTGACGATTGATGACAAATAGTTTTGCGCTGCATATTTTGAAACAATTTATTGCTTTGTACATTATCATAATATGTTTGGTTTTACGTACTGAATATTTAAATTAGTACAATAGAAAATTAAAGCAATTCTTTATTATTTAAATTTTATTTATATATATTCAAATGGCATGAGTTGTGCATGAACTCAAAGCGCATCAAAATTAACCATATATACATGTACACTAATATAAGCACTTTTCGAGATAGTCACTGGTCCATATTATACACTCAGGAAGGTGGAAGACAAAAGTCACCGCTTCAGGTACAAAATGTACTTGTAACTTTATATATTCTTTTAGCCTTGTTTAAAATGTTTCAATTAAAGTAAAGTTACTTTAGGTTTTTCAAATATATAGAATTCAGTGTGGCTTGAAAGCCACATTTTGGTATGCAAGTTAATGACAGAATAGAGCTCTGTTGCATGCAAATATTTTAGTCAAATATATTGTTCATATTTATTGGAACACAATTTACAATTTTTATACTTTCAGATTAATATAATAGGGTATCTTAAAATTGGACAACTCGGTTAATGCAGAAAATGGCCCACACTTATCACCACGCCTAAAGTCTTTGTGCTTTATGGTGTCTTAATCTTCACCCTAGTCTGTGATATTGGTGTCCCATTTTTCCTGCAACAATAATTTGCCCTTAAGAAACTCCAATCTCCACCACAAAACATATGCATCAATTGAACTGCTCATCTTAATTCTATACTATAATAAATGCCACACTGAGCAAACCCTGAACAGTTGATACTGCCTGATTTTGGATTCAAGCAAATGTTGTCATAGTTCTTGAAAAAAAACAAATATAAACCCCTTAAAGAAATTGGAGAGAAAAAACACCACCCCCTTGGAATAATTTCCTCCAAACTCAATGCCTGCCTTTCATTTGTTGTATGGAACCATGTTTTTTTTTCGGGGTTCGAAAACTCGGTAAATTGTAACAAAACCCTGCGATTGAAAGTTGGCCACGGGTTCGTTTTATCGAGAAAAAAAAGGGGGGGCAGAGCGGAACAAATTAAGATTATTCAATCATGTCTGTTTAAGCTTCCCACTTAGAGAAACATCTCAATTGAATGTTATTTTGTAATGCTAATTCGATGTCAATGTCTACAAAACTGCTTTATTTATCGACTTTGTTTTTGAAGCGAGTAACAAACTGTGGGGCTTTATCTTTCGATGTTCTCTGGACATATCCTCATGATATGGATAAGCCATATTATACACATTTAGGTATCGAATGGACTGCAAAGATTTGTTAAGATTGATTCTAATTGGTTTAAAAAGTCACGTGTGAAATCCTCAGAAGTGAAACTACATATTAATAGTTGTTAGATCTCATATGCAGTATAACGTAATCAGAGATCAACATTTCAATTAGATTGAATATCAAAGGGATTTTTTTTTTTTAACTTATTTCTATTTTATATTGCAAGAACTTTTCCCGTGAATTTATAATTTATAACGTACTTGATAAAAAGGGACAACCATAGTCTCGACAAGATTTAGTTTTCAGTGTTTACAGTGGAGGTAACATTTTTGTCACTAGATTTCCCACTGCAAACGCTCTTATCAGCGGTATTAACAGAAATAATTCAGTTTGTAACTTTGTATAGGAAGCATTGTCCAGATATATTACACACAATGAGGGTATTGGATTTGCGGTTAAATTGTATTGCTGTAGGTTTAAGCAGACCATCTTCCTTTGTCAAGAGAATTTTAGATTTCTTCCCATCGAGTTCAACAACCTCCAATTGATTACTGTTCCAACAAGCTACGAAAATATTTCCAGATGTATCGTGGGTTATACTAGATGGATGATCTGATTTCTGTAGGTCAAATGTCCAACGAACTTCTCCATTCAAATCAGTCGAGTAGACTCTATTCCCACTTGTGCTGGTATAGTAAAGTTGGTCGTTAAACACGGAACAATAATCGGAGGAATTGGCTATGGACACACTTGACAAAGCTTTGCCAGAAAAATCAAAGAATTGAATTGTCTGTTGTTCAAGGCTGACGACTAACTGTTCACCTGTAAAAGTTATATCGAAGCATCGGTAATTTGTAGGTATAGACCTCAGTAATTTAGACGATTCAATATCTACGATAACAATTTTCTTCTTTTCAACTAATGTTGAAGCAACTGTGTCTTTCTCTATCACTGCAACACCAAAACACCTATCGTCAAGATGTATGTTTTTTATAAACTTGCCTCCTTTATTCGTAATAACAAGTCGATGGTTAAATTCATGGTTATCGACCAACACAATTCTTCCGTCGTCAAAAATATCAACACCTGTTATCAGCATATTCCTATATTGCCCTTCTGGTGTATGGAAAGAGCAAATATTTGTCAATTTTATGTTATCTACAGTTTTAGAAACGGAAACTAGTATCTGTCCCTGTTTCTCCTTCTTAAGAAGAATTTTCTTTCCGGTAAAAGACTTCACTTCTAACCTCCCTATTTCTTTGACGTCTTTTTCGAACTTCACAATTATCGGCGAATATTCTATGCGAATGTCAACACTATCCAGTATGTGGTTGCTTTTAAAAGACATCCAATCTTTTTCTTCTTTTTCAATTTTTTGATTCCACTCATGTATACCAAGGAAAGCTTGGAAATCTGATGCGTGTTGTTTGATCTGTTTCAAATCATCTACTATTTGATCGACATTTCTGCGTATTTCTGATATCTTTTCAATAAAACTACCAATAAGTTTGCATTGTCTTTTCTCTTCGCTGTCTAGTTGATACAAAAGATCCGTTTGAAGTTTATCTAAATGATCAAGTATTGCCTTTTTGACATTTTGCACTTCGAATACAATTTTGTTTTTCTGTAACTCAATATTTGCTTTATTATCTTGTTTATCTTTTATCAAATTCCCGATAACATCACTGATATCCTTTGCTCTATCTTCTAGATACTCAAATGCAGCTGACGATTTCACATCATCCACTAAATCCGTCAATGGCTTCAATTGTTTACAAGTGTCATGTTTTTGGGACACGCATGACACGCAACATGGCTCGCTGTGTCTTAAGCAGTAAAAGTCTAATTTTCTATTGTGGACTTTACATTCCTGTTTAATGTCAGCAACAGAAGCAGGAAGGTTCTGGTAATCCTCTATTGATATAGTTTTATGGCTCTTTGTTAATTTCATCCGGTTATGTTGTTTCTCACAATTAATACATATGGCTTCTTCACATTCTGAACACCAAACAGAGGCAGCTTTTGAGGTATCATCTGTCGTACAAATATCGCATATCGGTAAGGATGTTGCCATTTTAAACTGAAACATTAATTTATGATTAGTTCTACTTGAATATCTTATGTTTTAATTTTGATATCATTTGCGGATACTTTATAAACTATTTAGTCCATGCAAAGCAAGCCACACTTTAAAATCTGTAAATTAATGTAGGTTCGGTTGTCAGTCCGAATGGACCATTATTTCTTTTTTTGTGGGGGAGGGGGGTCCTAACGTTATAATTCAGCAGAAGCATGGTATGTTTAACTATTCTTTTTATAACTGAAATTACAAAAAAAAAAAAAAAAAAAAAGAACAAACAATCATCCTCTTAGATTGTATTTCTACTGTTTATCACTAGCTTGGTAATTTAAAAAATGGTGCTTTATTCTGTTAATCGAGTGGCGAAGAATTAAGAATGTTCAAAGTCAGCTCAAGAAAATGTTCTGACTAGAAAATAACTGAAACTATTTATGAAATTGTAAATTTATAATAAAAATTATTTTCAGGAAACGCATTATTCATTTTCAAATAATAAGCTCTTTGGAGGGTTCTTTCAAATGAAACCAAAGCAATATAGAGTGAGGTAAAATTGTCCCTTGAATTCGTTCACACAAAGACTGGTCTAAAATGATGGTCGATTTGAAAAAAATAAGAATATTAAACTTCTTCGGTCTTTTATATCTGCATATGAGTAACACAATCAGTTCAACTGAAACCATAACAAATATGCAATCAGTAGATTAACAGAATGTACACAATATAGAATTGAGAATGGAAACGGGGAACGTGTCAAAGAGACAACAACCCGACCAAAGAACAGAAAACAACCAAAGGCCAGAAACTAGTTTTTAAAACAGCGATAAAATCAAGCGCCCGGAGGCGGGCTTTAGATGGCCCCTAAAAAAGTATACTAGTTCACCGAAAATGGACGTCACACTAAAGAACAACAATAAAAGCCAGTCACCTCTAACACAATAATAAACTGTTAAAAGCTAGCTTTGGTCAGAACTATTAACAGAGAAATTCATCGACAAAAAGTCATGAAGACGGATCTTCGACTAATACAATCTAATTAAATAGCATTACCCCCAAAACAAGGTAAAAAAATAACACATTTCCTTTACGTAAAATAGAAGTCAACTATGAATATATTCTTATTGTTTGTTGGGCCGGACACTAATTCAGCGTTCCGACAGCTTTTATTGAAATAATTGGATAGCATATTATATGTTGCTTTACTTTTTAACACGGTTTATTAGGTCTAACGAGGTTCCCCTATTGTCTTTGTTTCTAAGTTGTTATACTTATCAGTTCGACTTTATATCAGATCTACTCTCACCAGGGGTCCCCAGCAATATTTGCTTTTATGTTGCTATACTTATTATTAGTATTGTTAAGTCTGCTCTCATCAGGTTAATCTGTGTTCCTTACATTATTTCATCCTGAAGGGGATTCTCAACGAAAACTAGAAAAAAATAAATCAAAATCGATTGCAAAACAAGAAAGGAGGTTTTCATACAAATTTGCAAAAGGTCTTCTAAATGTTAATTCAAAGGCAGTAAATACAGCTGTATTAGCTGAATTGGGAATGTACCCTATTGGTATACAGGCCCTTAAGTCTTCTACAGGATTTTGGTTACATATTTTAAAGTCAAATGAAAATGAGTCTTTATTATATAATGTTTATAAAGCTAACAAGCAGTTAAATGATGGATTTGCTTCAAAAGTTAAAATGCTACTTTCAAAATTAAATTTCACTCATGTTTGGGAAAATCAATGTACCTTCTCTAAAAAAACGATTACTATTAGCCGTCGTGAAGAAGCTCAATAAAAATTACATTATATTTTGGAAAAATTGTCTCTTTAATGATGAAAATTCAATAAATGGAAATAAACTAAGAACCTACAGAAAATTTAAAGTTAAGTATGAACTAGAAAAGTACCTTTTATTGAATTTAGATAAAAATGTTACAAAAAATTATGCTAAAATAAGAATAAGTAATAGTATGTTGGCTGTTGAACGTGGAAGATACAACAAAACAGCTCTAGAAAATAGAATATGTCGATGTCCTTTATGCCATAAAGAGTTGGAAGATGAATTTCATTTCATCCTTACATGTTCAGAAATTAATAAAACTAGGATCAAAATGTTTAATGAAATTTCTAATATTGTCCCCTGTTTTAATTCCATGAGTGAAGAAAATAAATTTGATTTTATATTTTCCTGCGAAGAATGTGATATTTTACTTATCATTGTTAACTACATAAGTGAAATGTATAATGAGAGAAACAATTATAATGTCAATATATTAACTGTGTAATGTATATTATAACATATTTTTTGATACATAAGCATAATATTTTAATACATAACTTTTAAGAGGAGGCATGCTGTCAAAAATAGTATTATAATTAATACTATTGATCTATGTTTTTGTTTTTCTTTCAATGCTACATGTTTGTAGTGTAACTGTTTATTGACTATCGTTTTGTAATTTTAATATGCCTGTTTGTTTTTTTTTTTTTTGTTGTGTATTTTAGTAACAATCCTATTGTTTGGATTTCAAACTAATAAAATTCTTATTCTCTTATTATTCTTATTACTATGGACTGCAATCCATCTTTTTTTTAATAAAAAGATAATTACGGTTTACTTCAAGAAACAGAAGTCGAACGTAAAAAAAACCACCACAAAACAAACAAAAGACATCATTGCCACTTAAACTGCTTCATAAACTTATAGGTATATAATATTTTCTTTGTTCGCAAAACGAAAGTTCAAATTTAAAAATAACTTCTATTTGAGACATTTAGATAATCGTTTCATACCTTTTTTAAGACTCAGTTTATCGTCCAAAATATGTCACAACAAATACTTTAAATTCTTTCTGCAAGTTTTATAACTGCCTAATGACAGTAAAACAACTATTAAGTACTGTCACATGATGAATTATTTTTAGAAACAATTTTGTCGTACACGTTACCACACACGTTTTCACAAAGTTAGTTCCCTTCGACTGTTTGAGTTTTGATACTGTCGGATGCTACAGAATTGTCTCATTTGATTAGAAAGATAACGTCTGTATACTTTTTAAAAATAGAAACAGATTATAACGACACAGAATTTCAAAAGACATCTGCACCCCTATAACTACTTCACCAAATCGAAGTGACATATTTTCTTTCCTCAGGAAACTCATTTAATCATAACATTCATGTCGGACAATCAGTACTGAAATAACCGCTAAATACTTACTTTGTAAATTGAGACTCAGTTTGTGAACCAAAATGTGTCACAACAAATAATGCAGATCGTGTGTTCAAATTTAACAGTCTGTTGACAATAAATGTAACCCTCGAGTGTAACCAGGAAGTATTGTCACGTGATATAGCTTTCACAAATTACAAAATAGGGTTATTTCCCTTTGATTGTTAAAGTCAAGAAACGGCCTTATACAATTAAATACAATTCAAACTTTGTATTGTCTGTCATGATGTTCACGAATGAGCAGTGCAATCAAGTTGAAATACAAAATGTTGATTAACAAGTGAAATATCTAAAACACATATGACCTATAAAAGATATGAGTATATAGAGAACTAAACTACCAGACACTAAATTATATTCCATATTCCAGATGAGCATTTCACACTATAATAAAGGGTCTGAATGGGGTCTACACAATTGAGAATAGTTAGGTAATTACATTATTAGGACAACAAAACATAAAGAATGGTAAAATGGTCCAAAAATTTAAATAGAGAATTCTCTAATGCTTTAATATAGAAAATAAAGATTAATGATAAAAATACAAATTACCCCAAAAATAAAGAGTACATGAATAAGTAACCCAATGAAGATCCTCATAGTAAACAAAAGATTTAAAAAATACTTACAGTCGCCAATAACTATATAAATTTAAAATTCTTTTTGGAGTTGGGGGATTTTCAAAGGTTTTATCATTTTATAATTCAATGATGCATTTTCAAACCATGTCACTAAGAAAAAAAACTAATTTCATATTTAATAACTTTTACATTTCATAATTTGTAGATTATATACTTCACCAAAGCGCTGTATAATTATATGCCTCTTTATATCTCTGACTTCTGTGCATTGAAACTAGCATAGTAAATAGTCACCGTTTAGTTTCATTTAATAATTAAGAAATAATTCCTTCGTGTCATGCTCTATGCTCCTATTTATTATTTCGATTCTAATAGGACATATACAGTCATTTTATAGGTCGAAGCATACGAAAATACCGTAAAAATGTTTAAGCTTTTCCCGTTTTTTTCCCCGAGGAGTCTGTGCATTACATTTCATATTTGATAAGTTTAAAAACTACAATCAGGGTAAATATATGTTGTTTTATAAAAAATATAATAATAAAAGTTTATTCCTGCTGCTTAAATGTATACATTTTAAAGGATAACGATGGAAATAACGTTTATATACACAGTAAGTTCGTGCGCATGTGTCAAACATTGTTTATGCTCATTAGAACACGGCTTTGTTTACAAAACGTAATAAGGACGTCATATTAGAATGAAAGATATATTTTTTGGAAACATCCGTAAATATTCGGTGAAGTCTTAGCTTATTATCACCCTGTGTTTTTAATCATCATAAAACTTATTTTCTTATCCTTTTTGATAAATGATTTTAAATAATGTCATAATCAGATAATACGCTTTTAGTTACGTACGTAGATCTTATGATCCCTATTTTGTGTTGTGATGATAAATAACACTGTCACATTCGTCTCATATAAATAACGGTGAGTGTCGGTAATTTAAATCATCAAAACTATCTACATTGATTTCTAAAAAATAATGCATGGTATCCGTAGATTTGTTTTTATTTAACCATGGTTTTCGCATTATAATAAATTATTTTATCCCGATCTACGGCTGTCATGAATTATTTCGATTCTAATAAGACAATTGCGGTAATATTGTTAGCCGTGAAGCCCTTTGCCCACGATAATTTTTGGCTGTTTCGTTTTATCACACATATATTCAATAATAAATACAAAACAAATCTGTTTATGTGATTTTATTACAGTCTGAGGCGACTGGAAGCCTGAAAACGCCCGTTTTATGGCGCCGGGGCCCGGTGTTTACATTTACGCCGGAAGAATACATATGACGTCACATTACTGTCCGGTCAGTCCTATCAAATTGACATTCATTATAGGATTAAACACATTTTTTCTAGAGGTTATTGATGTGTAAACCGGGGCGGTTAACTCACAAACTGAATAAAAGTCCGAAGGACTTTTATGTCAAGTTTGTGAGTTAGAGACCCGGTTTACACATCAATAACCTCTAGAAAAAATGTGTTTAATCCTTATAATTCTTCATCCAAACATACGCGATTATTAATTTACATTATTACTTTGATGGCTACTATATGTACCATCAAAAGCACAACGGCATGTTGTAACTAAGGAGTACGCCGCCATCTTGACTTTCTAAAAAAACTCAAATGTTCGATAAATGCAACAGAATCTAAAATGAACTAGCACCTACCTCAAAAAAATCATTTTAATTAGTTACTATGTGAATTGGAAGCGCACAAGTAACGAAATAATCTTCTGTCTGAAAGTTTTCAATCGTATGACGTCGTGTTTTGCCATGACGTAAATTCGCAAAATCATTCGTGAAATTTCCCTGAAATTTATTTAAATTATATTTTTATACATTTTCGAAGCTTTAGTGCATTTATTTTATTTCTTTTTTTTTGGTTATATATGCATTAGAATAGAAACAACTGTTATGCAATTGTTTTAAAATCTCAACTTGCTGAAAATCTCAGTATCCCTGCCAAAATGTGTATCGCGCATGAAAAGATTACAAAAGTAGTTTCGGAAACATGGTTTATCGAAGTGTAAACCAATAGAAAAAGTCTACTTGACCAATCCAATTCAAGTATTTATAGATATGCAAATGATATAAGAATTATAAATCATTCTTCAACACAATTTAGTAGACTTTTTTAATTACAGTACATCTATACGAGTCTAAAAGATTGTGTAATAATACCGATAAATAGATGGAAAACAAAACACTAAAAAGTGTTGAATATCATCGCACAAAGATGGAAAAACTGAACAGATGATATAAATTATACAATAATTGCAAGTATGTCGGCTCAACAAATGGCCTTCCTCAGTGTCAAAAGTTTTAACTATACTGATATATAATGTATAAGGTGTAAACATAGGTCAATAATACAGGTAAGTTTTTGTCGATTGATTTTAATCTAAAATCCTGAATATCTTAATATAAACATGGGACTGTAAATTTAATTATTTCTTTCTATTGATTCCATCTGGATGGAGGACACCCAGTTCTTTTATCCCCAAAAAATCGTATATTCCTGTCAGCCAACATTTTAGGTTACCAGATCATAATCTTTCGGATTTTGATCACATGAAGATACTTGTGGTCGAACAGGATTCTACATGACAAAATAAGCAAAGAGAGAATCGGGAGAAGATGTTAGGGATCGAAACGGAATTTGGAAGGCCATATAACTTACCCTCAATTTCAGATAGACTCTTGAATTTTAATAGTCAATATAGGATGAACGGATCATATAAACCGGAGGTAAAATATGATACAAGCCCAAACGAAAAAAAAAACGAGTCTTAATTGAAAACTACGTTCAAACCTATGATTGCGTTGGATAAAAACCGCAATTTGTATACGTGTGCATGTTTAACACATTTCGTTGTAGAAGGATCTAAATACAGCACAAACAACATTTTCCAAAAGACCAAAAAAGTAAAAAAGTATAAACATGTATATGTATTGGAGAATTGATAAGAAGTAGTGGATTCGTAAACGATAATCAACGAGCGACTTTAGTCGCGAGTTGATTATCGTTTTCGAATCCACTACTTCTTATCAGTTCTCTAACTTAACCCATTTCTAGTAAAACGACTATCAGTTTCATGATCTGACAATGAATCGACGAAATTTCATGAAAATAATTTCGTATTTTGTCTTTTTTATTCTCTAATAGCTGAAAATGGCTAGATCCACACGGTTCACATTTATATTTAACTTAATATAAGTTTAATTTAACTTAAATCGGTCGTTATCTACCCTTATTAGTTCCAGATAGTATACTTGTAAATAATTATTTCATTCAATGTTTTATCATTTCAAATCTGTTATATTGATTAGATTTTAGTATTCACAATTCGTTCAAAAAGACATATAAATATTATACGGATGTTTTATAATCTTATTTGGAAAGTTAAAATTTAATTGTTACCATCATTTGCAAACCTTGAATATTTACATATAAAGTATTTAGCAACCAAATGAGCAAGCTAAACTGTTAATATAATTCAATTGTTTTGTTTTATGTAACGATAAAAAAAAATGTTTTGTTTTATAAAGATAAACAAAAAATTGTTTTGTTATAAAAAAAAAAATGGATTTACAACATGTATACAAACGGACTAAGATTATTAAAAATCTGAATGAAGTTTAAATGACACAATAAAACCACCTCACAAGACTCCAGTTGATGACAAAATAAAAACCATGATTGGTCTTAATTGAACAATAATATATAAATATTGTGTAAACTGGTTCGCTTTCATCATAAATATTTAGATTATTTCAACGTTATTACATTTGGCATTCATCTTCAATCAGTAAATAAACTAGTAATAGTTGTGGTACGCATTCTAAAACCCAAGAATTGCTCAAGCTACCAATGTACAATACATTAGTATGTCGATTTTAAAGTGAATCATGTAATCTGTTCATAGGCGTGATCGTCTGGTCGTTTGCAAGTTCAAGCCTAGGACCGGGAATAATTGTTTTTTCATTATACTGTTTTTCTCTACCACAATATTTTTTTTGAATCTGAGAGGTATCATATTTCATTTTTTATAATAAGTTGACAATTTTGTTTCTGGTTTTAGAGTCAAAGAAGTAGTTTTACAGTTGTAGCTTATCACAATTTATTCACATTAGAGACAGTTAAATGTTGATGTATAGTTGAACCATTTATAATCAAACAAACAAAAAGTGAAGGTATGACAGCATTATAATTATACTAATTCCAAAAGTAAGAATTTGTTATGATGAAAAGGGGAAGGCCTTGTACGTTAAAAGTGATAAGTGTAATGTGTACATGGGTGTTTATTTTATAACTGTACTAATAAGTCATATTTACGATTCCTTGATTGTATGGTGTTATGTATTTTTTTATATATCAAAATTACAGAAATACAGTTTATTGACATGTATTGACAAATATACGCTTTAAGTGTAATATTAAAATATTGTCTTATATAAGCGTTCGTGGTCTAGTGGTGTCATGCATAGACTACAGACTTCACTGACGAAAATGCGCGCTGGTTCGAACCTTTAATATGTCACTCGTTTTTGAGAGGATTACATTTCGTAAGTTAAAAGCTTAAAGTTATGACATAAGTTATCTTAAGTAAACATGGTGGTCAGTGGATTCTTGAAAAATAATCCACTGTTAGAACAATAGACTGACGTCAGAGAAATGGGTTAAATATATAGAGAGAGCCCAGGTGGTCGTGTGGTCTAGCGGGACGGCTGCAGTGCAGGCGATTTGGTGTCACGATATCACAGTAGCATGGGTTCGAATCCCGGCGAGGGAAGAACCAAAAATTTGCGAAAGCAAATTTACAGATCTAACATTGTTGGGTTGATGTTTAGACGAGTTGTATATATATATATAAATACACACGAAATTAAAGAGAATTGGTATAATTGCCGATAAGACAAATATCCATCAAAGGATGTTCATGAAAACAAAAATAGATCATCGTACAGCCTTCAAATATGAGCAAAACACATACTGTATCAGATGTAAAGGCCCCTGTATGACACAATATTAAGTATTGATAACAAAAAATAAACCTGCTTCATACTGAAAAAAGTGTAACGAAAAACAAGTAAAACGTACAGGAGCAAAGACAACAACTGGATTTCAGGGACAGGCACATATATGTTGAGACGAGGTCAAATATTTATATGAATGTTCAGTCCTCCTCCTAATAAGGGAAGAAGGCGTAACAACACAAAAAAGGAATATACTGTAACAATATGTTCGAAAAGGTTTGACTTATCAGGTCGACTACAAAAATAATTTACTAAAATATGAGTTACTAGTACTGTGTAACCCTGAAACATAAATAGTTTTTTTTACTCTGAAATATTACATTTTTTTGTAATTGTTTTGTAACCCTAAAATAAAAATAACTTTGTCATCTTACAGCAATAATTACTTTGTGACACTAGAATATGAGTTACTTTGTAGCCCTCAAATATGAAATGTTTTGTAATCTTAGATAAGAGTTACTTAAATATAATTGAGAAAAATATGAATAATAACCTTGCAGTTAAATTATTTTGCTGGAGGAGTTTTTTTCCTCTGGCTATCGAAATTTGTTTTTAATTTAACATTTTGCTATTATCATGTGAATCAAAAGCTTGTTAAATGGGTCTTTTTATTGCGATACAATATCAAATTTTACACATTTATACAAGCAGACAAATAATCAAAAACGGAGGTTGAGTTGATCTGCATTAAAGCTTTGAAACTATAACAGATAGACAAATGTTTGAATCACTGTTGATTGATTGATTGGTGCTCACTGAATGATCAGTGGCAACTATTTCATGAAAATTTGGGACGATGAACCATTTAAAGCATTTTTGTTGCAAGATGAATTACGGAACATAAAAGAGATTAATTTTAGAATAATAAATTAAGACAAGAATTTTAAAAATAGTTTGTTGATCAAAAGCAAAAGTTAAACAATGGCGGTTTGCGACTTCAAATAATAATTTCAAGTTCAAACAGCGGATTTACATTTCCTTTATTTGAATTCTTTGAATTTCAGTTTTAGAACTTTACTTTACAAAACTGCTAATGGAACACTAAACCAACGTGTAATATCAACATTATAGTTTCTCTGCGGAAGTAACTCGGAGGGTAAAAGGGGGTAGAGTATTTCATTGTTTAGCTTTTGAAAAGATATGTACGGAACCAATTATGTTCTCTACACTTGTTTTGTCTTTTAAGTATGCCTGTTTATATTTAACCCCAATTGCATTGCCCTTTGCTATATCACGACGTTCAATTTAATTGGTAGAGGAAGACGGAATTCTCAGATATAAACACATCGACCGACGACACGAGATTTTAAGATGAAGAGGTGTTAAGTTATAATTTTTTCATAGGTAAATCCAATAAATGTATTTCTTCTTTGAGGAATTGTCTGAGTACTGAGTGTTGTTAAAGACTCCTATACATAATGCAGATACGGAGACGTGGTACGATAACCAATGACAAGCGAGTTCAACTGACGAAGATATAAGCAATTATACGACTTCGTACGTTTCGCGTTGCATATATTTTATCTTTCAAGTGAAAATAACAAAACAAAAAAAAGTTTGTTGTTCTTTAAGAAATTTATCAATAAAAAGCATACTTAACATCTCAAACAGACATTCAAGGGCATTACTTAAAGTATATTATAAGGTTATGAAACATTGTACGCGTAAGTGCTAACGAGGCCATTTTTCCTAAATTTGATATTTACAAGGGTATTCACTCTTTTTAAAAGACTTGTCTTATTAATTTCTGATATCAACCCCAATAACATAAGTTTTTTTAAAATATGGCAAGAATTGTACCGTGAGATCACTAACGAGGCCAATTTCCATAAATCTAAAAATTCCATGGGGGATTACTCTATTGAACCAGAATGTGTTCATATTACACGAATGCTCAACTCGCACACTCATTTTCTATGTTAAGTGGACCGTGAAATTGGGGTATGAACTCTAATTTGGAATTAACTTAGGCAAATCATATCATAGGAAACATGTGTACTAAGTTTAGAGTTGATTGCACTTCAACTTCATCAGAAACTACCTCGACCAAAAACTTTAACCTGAAATTGGATAGACGGACTGGCAAACAAACCGACGAACGAGCGGACGGACGGACAGACGAACGAACGGAAGAACAGACTATCGTAGGTGGGGCATAAAAGTCAATCATCAACCATTATAGAAACTATTCAAACTATTGGTTATATTAACCTATAGTATACGTTTTATTAAAATCTGACAAGAGGTTTACCTGTGAGATCACTAACAAGATATGAAGGACGGACGTACGCCCGATATTTACATAAAAACAAAAACCACAGCAGTAATGTCTTCTTCAAAAAAACAGACATCAAAAATGGAAATACATAAGAATGAGGACACCAACATCAACTGAATAACAGGTCCATGATTCAGGATAGGTACATAATGAATGTGACAGTGTTGAACATGGTTGTTAACGCTCAAACCTCTCCTAACCTAGGACATTGGGGTTACAGTTCAAAACATCAGCTGCAAATGGCATAACTCAATAGATTTCTTGAAATTTAAAATTACAAGGGGCAAAACAGCGTGAAAAATATGGAATCATGATGCACATTCACATAGTATGCCCTAATTTTAAACGAAGTCCTATGAAATTCAGTTGTATGGTAGGAGGGTTGAGCTTAGTTGCAGAAGTTTTGGTCAAACTTTAGTCTAAGGGTCATAACTACTACAACAAATTGTAATCATCATTTGTTGTTTTTTTGGTTAAAAAGTTAGTTATGCTAATTAGTCTAAATTTTCTACCAGATCATACACATCTTTTATCACTCTGGATTAGAATACCGAAATATGCTGATAAGGTTAATGATGGCATCAGCCTTCTCCTCTAGCCACATGCATCACTCTCTATACAATGATGTTGAACATGAGAGGTACCAGGAGAGGCCACCAGAGATCATTTACAGATAACATATTGGACAACATGTTGGACAGAGTCACATAAATAAATGTCAAGGGGAGATAATTCAAATACAATCAAACAAAAACAATAGCAATAAACATAGATAGTACTTTTAAGATGCACACAAATCACTGTCCAGTTGTGATGTGCATCAACATATAATTAATTCTACATGAACTATTATAAAGCCTTAAAATAAGTACAAAAAAGAAAGATCTCTCCTCACATGTGAACTATGTTTTTAATTAATTCCCATTTACAATCAAATTTCTCTCTTGCTCTAGGGGATCTGTAAAAGGAGGTAGATATTTTTTCTATTTGGTAGGAATTTTTAATCATAGCTATGACACCCGTAAGAGTCGGTAATGAAGTATTAAAGCGACATGTATAAATGTAATATTTAACCAGAATAGTGAATAAGTTAAGGGAAATATCCCAAGACTCTGACCAAGAACAATGTTTTCCACATTAAGAATTAAAGTTAAATTATTTTCAACTTGAAAAAGTGCTGCAATTTCTAACCACAAATTTCTAACTAGGGTACATTCCCAGAAAAGGTGACTTATAGTTTCTTTAGTTTCATTACAGAAACTACATAAATTAGTTTCTTTTAACCCATATTTCTGCAATAATGCATTTGTAGCGAGAGTTCTATGTAAAATCTTAAACTGGAACATACTAAATTTGTTGTTTTTAGTGCAACAAAAGGGTAAACTATAGATGAAATCCCAATTTTCTATATGAGTGCCTAGTTCCTTACACATTTTTTCTTCTTGTATTGTAGGACGTTCTGTATACATTGACAAGAATTTTTTATAAAAGAACTGACATGACTTTTTATTGTTTTTTTTATAAATTCAAATTTATCAATAGATATGTGCGTAATTTTCTCTGAAGTAGTGATTAAATTTTTCTGGTCTTTTGGTTGATATGATATCTACAAATCATGTCCTTATTATCTTCCAAGTTTCAATAATTTCTGCTGTAAAGTTTCAGGTAGCAATAAACAGTTAGGAAAAATATCAAAATTTACCATCCCCTTTTCATTGCTTTCTTTCAATATTAAGCTTACTATTTGTGTCAAATATGTGCATATGTATGTAATCAGAATCTTCTATACATTTCATATCCAGTTTATAAAATTGAAGAATATAAATAAAGTTTCTTTTGAGTGTATTAACATGGCAACAATCTGCATATAATTCTCTAAAATATTGAAAAAAGGAGGAAAAGATGTCATATATTTTCCAATAATTTGGCTAAAATTTGAATTTCAATCGCTTAAACTAATACCATTTCTGAAGCTGTTTAAATAAATCTTTCAGTTAATCCAGTTTTAATGTCTTTCGTATTATCTTTTTTTGTAAAGTTGCGTCAAAAACTTCGTGCCAAAAATTTTACGACAAAAATTACGAGATTAACCGTTTGGACTTGTTTCGTTTGGATTTTAAGGATCCAATGTGGTTACTCACATTTTGGTATCTAGATAACTAGATTAGAATTGTTTATGTGCTACATATGTCATACTTACAATTAAAAATAATCGATACAAGACAATTTTATAATTTTATTATAACTGTAGACATTTTCCAATACCATTGTATTCTGTAGACATTTTCACATAACATTGTGTTCTGTAGTCATTTTCACATAAAATTGTATTCTGTAGACATTTTCACATGGCATTGTGTTCTGAAGACTTCTAGTATCAGATATTTTGACTAAAACGATAAGATGGGTTTCGTTTAAATGGCAAAGTTAAAGCAAGTGCATGTAATATAAAAGTAATCAAAATATTTTTAATTTAAATTAAAATCGAAAATCTCGCATTTTGTACGTTTGAATAAGTATTGCATATTTTGTTGTAAACCCTTTTTTTGCACATAGTATACGAATATAAATGTCAAAAGATGAATATTTATGTATCTATAAACAGTTGTAATTTGGTAAGGTACATAATCCTCCCTATAATAAAAAAAAAAATGGTTAACAAAATCAGTAGATGGAACTGAGCGAAATCCAGGTCCTGATCAAGTTACGAAAAGTATTTGAAAATAGTACACAGTAATGTGTATAGTTTACTTCCTATGTTAGATCTCATTAACAATGAACAACATGAGTATGACATTATTTGTATATCCGAATGTCATCTTGACAAGTCAATTACTCATGACCAAATTAAATTAAATGGATTTCATAAACCTATTAGGTTAGATAGAAATAGACATGGTGGAGGTGTGACCATTTATGTGAAATAATAGTCTATATTCTATTATACAGAATGACATATATGTAAGCAATCTTGAATAAACTTTGGGTTGAAGTGAGGAATTGTAGTAATGAAAGTTTTTTAATTGGTGTTTTATACCGGACTCCAAACTCAAATTATAATATATGGACTTATTTAGTGAGTCAATAGATAAAGCACTTGATTGCAATTTGCCAATTTTCCTTTGTGGTAATTTCAATCGCGATATCATGTCAAACATGATTAACTCTTTTAAAAAGTTACTTTACCGTTTTAACTTAGAAAATGTTGTTTGGGAGCCTACCAACTTTACAACCCAAACTGAACTTGTATTGATTTATGTGTGACTAATCGCAAGAACTTAATTGAATCATTAACCGTTCTTTCACCGATTTGCAGTTCTCATTCTCCTGTTCCAGTCGAAATTTCATTTAAAACTTTTAAACAACACTCGTTTAAAAGGCAAATTCGTGATTTTAAGCGTGCATATTATGAAATTCTTAAAAACCAGTTGAATGATACTGACTGGGATGATATTGTTTTTAATTCAAATAATATAAATGATCAGTAGCAGATCCAGCCATTTTAAAAAGGGGGGTTTCCAACCCAGTTCAAAAGGGGGGGTTCCAACTATGTCCCCATTCAAATGCATTGATCGGCCATAAAAAGGGGGGTTCCAACCCCCGGACCCCCTCCCTGGATCTGCTTGTTAAGAAACAAGATAAGACATCGTAATAGAATTCACCACAAAGCAAAAACTTCAAATAATCCAGATCAGTGGAATTTATTTTAGAGAAATTCGTAATTAACTCATCTGTTTACTTAGAAAGGCAAAAGATGATTGTATGTGCAAACTGACATCACATCTTATTGACAAAAGTATTCCTCCTGGTAAATGGTGGCGCATTGCCAAGTTTGTATCAAATTTTTCTAAAAATAGAGATTCCCCCCCCCCTTTTTTTTGGAACATAATGGCAAAATTGTTATGCATCCATTGGACAAATCAGAGATCATGAACAATCATTTTGCTAATATAGCTAATATTGATACAGAACCAGAAATTTCTGAAAATAATGAGCCTCCTCTATGTCATTTAAATAAATTTGTCATCACTGAGAAAGAAACATTAAATCAGTAAAAAAATCCTGAATGTAAACTAACCAGCTGGACCTGTCGGTTTCAGTCCTAGAATTTCAAAAGAGGTTGCTAGCTTTATTTCTAAACCATTAACCAAGTTATGTAATATGTCTCTATCAGTTAAACAGGTTCCACTGTTATGGAAAATTGCACATTTAAATCCTATTTTAAAAGGAAAAGGTAGTCCATATTCAGCTTTAAACTATCGTCCAATATCTGTTACTCGTTTTGTTTGTAAGATTATGGAAAAAGTTCTATTTAAAGATTTGTATAATTATATGGGGAGTTATAACCTTTTGTCAAAGTTTCAATCTGGATTCCAGCCAGGTGACTCTACTGTTGATCAGTTAATTTAAATATATCATAAAATTATTAGTAATATGGGTAGTGGTAAGGATGTAAGGTGTGTATTTTGTGATATATCTAGAGCTTTCGGTAAAGTTTGGCATAAATGACGCTATTTAAACTTAAACAATCTAGCATAAATGATCAACTCTTATCTTTGATAGAAAGTTATATTTCAGATCGTCAACAAAAGGTCGTTTCAAGTGTCATACCATCAATTAAAAGTCCCTATCTGTTCAAACCAAATTTTGCAATTTTCATATCTTTCTTACTACTTCACCGTAAGTTTAATTTCAAAGAAATAAGGTATATCCTGAATTGTACATGTATCAGCTTTCTACATGTCAATTTTCATCAGATGTTTAAAATCATATAAAAAGAAAAGGTCTTCCGAATAGAGATACCACTTAATAGTTACCAAAGGTACCAGGATTATAATTTAGTACACCAGACGCGCGTTTCCTCTACATAAGACTCATCAGTGACGCTCATATCAAAATATTTATAAAGCCAAACAAGTCCGAAGTTGAAGAGCTTTGAGGATCCAAAATTCCAAAAAGTTGTGCCAAATACGTTCGAAATTGGAGACAGTAATTGGTGATGTGACACCTTTCAGAAGCCTAAAATCTCATTTGTTTAATCAGTTCTTATCCGAGAAAACTTTTTGTGCAATTGTAATCACCCTGTTTAGGATAACAAACAATTCTTTTTTATCTTCCCTAAGTGCAATGATGTAAGACAGATCCGTCTTGATTCCTTTAACTCCATTGCTGATAAGCTTGATATAAATATTGCATTATTACTTTTTGGAAAACAGATTATTTTCATATCATATGAATATTGCTATTTTTAAATCTATTCCGTAATATATCATTGACACTCAACGTTTTGTTTGAAACTTACTTATTTTTTGTTTCATTTTGTTTTATTTTTTATTTTTTTTCTCCTCCACTTCAACATTATTCATTTAATCCACTAAGCAAGCTAAGTGTCTCTTTCAAGCCATATATATATATATATATTGACTCTTAAAATTCAAGAGTTAATCTAAAAATGAGGTTACTTTCTCTAAAAATGAGAGTACTTTTTATATGGCCTTCCAAATACCGTTTCGATCCCTAACATCACTGAAGAGACATTTATTGTCGAAATCCGGATATGGTGTACTAAAGAAATATTGCACCGAATGTTTGTGGCACAACATCCTGTCCACAAGTTAACATTTTTTTTTTCTGTGACGTATTAAATTTATATTAGGATCCATTTTGTTACATCTTGTGATCAATTTTATTTGGCAATCGCCAATGGCAGTCAGCAGGGTTAAAGAACATCAGTTGTTCGACCTGTTAGTCAAATGCGTTTTGTTGAAATATACTTTTTCACTCTTTTGGTCTTTTTGAAAATGTTGTTTGTGCTGTTTTTAGACCCTTCTACAACGAAATTTGTTTGACATGCACACGTATAAAAACTGCGGTTTTTATCCAACGCAGTCATAGGTTTGAACGTAGTTTTCAATTTAGACTCGTTTATATTTTTTGTTTGGGCATGTATCATATTTTCCCTCCGGTTTATATGATCCGTTCATCCTATATATTGACTCTTAAAATTCAAGAGTTAATCTAAAAATGAGGTTACTTTCTCTAAAAATGAGAGTACTTTTTATATGGACTTCCAAATACCGTTTCGATCCCTAACATCACTGAAGAGACATTTATTGTCGAAATCCGGATATGGTGTACTAAAGAAATATTGCACCGAATGTTTGTGGCACAACATCCTGTCCACAAGTTAACATTTTTTTTTTCTGTGACGTATTAAATTTATATTAGGATCCATTTTGTTACATCTTGTGATCAATTTTATTTGGCAATCGCCAATGGCAGTCAGCAGGGTTAAAGAACATCAGTTGTTCGACCTGTTAGTCAAATGCGTTTTGTTGAAATATACTTTTTCACTCTTTTGGTCTTTTTGAAAATGTTGTTTGTGCTGTTTTTAGACCCTTCTACAACGAAATTTGTTTGACATGCACACGTATAAAAACTGCGGTTTTTATCCAACGCAGTCATAGGTTTGAACGTAGTTTTCAATTTAGACTCGTTTATATTTTTTGTTTGGGCATGTATCATATTTTCCCTCCGGTTTATATGATCCGTTCATCCTATATATTGACTCTTAAAATTCAAGAGTTAATCTAAAAATGAGGTTACTTTCTCTAAAAATGAGAGTACTTTTTATATGGCCTTCCAAATACCGTTTCGATCCCTAACATCACTGAAGAGACATTTATTGTCGAAATCCGGATATGGTGTACTAAAGAAATATTGCACCGAATGTTTGTGGCACAACATCCTGTCCACAAGTTAACATTTTTTTTTTTTCTGTGACGTATTAAATTTATATTAGGATCCATTTTGTTACATCTTGTGATCAATTTTATTTGGCAATCGCCAATGGCAGTCAGCAGGGTTAAAGAACATCAGTTGTTCGACCTGTTAGTCAAATGCGTTTTGTTGAAATATACTTTTTCACTCTTTTGGTCTTTTTGAAAATGTTGTTTGTGCTGTTTTTAGACCCTTCTACAACGAAATTTGTTTGACATGCACACGTATAAAAACTGCGGTTTTTATCCAACGCAGTCATAGGTTTGAACGTAGTTTTCAATTTAGACTCGTTTATATATATATATAGGGACGGCTGCAGTGCAGGCGATTTGGTGTCACGATATCACAGTAGCATGGGTTCGAATCCCGGCGAGGGAAGAACCAAAAATTTGCGAAAGCAAATTTACAGATCTAACATTGTTGGGTTGATGTTTAGACGAGTTGTATATACATTATGTACACAGCCATGTATCACCATCATTGATGGCGATCCGATGGATACATCTGTTGTAGGGTTGTCACTGACTCAGACGTACTTATGAATATAATTATTTTCTGTGACTGTATCTTACATTAATTTGTAGGATCCTTTACTATAGATAATTTAGCTGATCTGTAACAATAACATCTTCATGCCTTATATATCATGTACTGTAGTACGCCGCTAGATTAAAACTGACGTGGAAAGGTAACATATGGCCACCGAGAGCTCTTTTTTGAGAGCCCAGGTGGTCGTGTGGTCTAGCGGGACGGCTGCAGTGCAGGCGATTTGGTGTCACGATATCACAGTAGCATGGGTTCGAATCCCGGCGAGGGAAGAACCAAAAATTTGCGAAAGCAAATTTACAGATCTAACATTGTTGGGTTGATGTTTAGACGAGTTGTATATACATTATGTACACAGCCATGTATCACCATCATTGATGGCGATCCGATGGATACATCTGTTGTAGGGTTGTCACTGACTCAGACGTACTTATGAATATAATTATTTTCTGTGACTGTATCTTACATTAATTTGTAGGATCCTTTACTATAGATAATTTAGCTGATCTGTAACAATAACATCTTCATGCCTTATATATCATGTACTGTAGTACGCCGCTAGATTAAAACTGACGTGGAAAGGTAACATATGGCCACCGAAAGCTCTTTTTTGAGAGCCCAGGTGGTCGTGTGGTCTAGCGGGACGGCTGCAGTGCAGGCGATTTGGTGTCACGATATCACAGTAGCATGGGTTCGAATCCCGGCGAGGGAAGAACCAAAAATTTGCGAAAGCAAATTTACAGATCTAACATTGTTGGGTTGATGTTTAGACGAGTTGTATATACATTATGTACACAGCCATGTATCACCATCATTGATGGCGATCCGATGGATACATCTGTTGTAGGGTTGTCACTGACTCAGACGTACTTATGAATATAATTATTTTCTGTGACTGTATCTTACATTAATTTGTAGGATCCTTTACTATAGATAATTTAGCTGATCTGTAACAATAACATCTTCATGCCTTATATATCATGTACTGTAGTACGCCGCTAGATTAAAACTGACGTGGAAAGGTAACATATGGCCACCGAAAGCTCTTTTTTGAGAGCCCAGGTGGTCGTGTGGTCTAGCGGGACGGCTGCAGTGCAGGCGATTTGGTGTCACGATATCACAGTAGCATGGGTTCGAATCCCGGCGAGGGAAGAACCAAAAATTTGCGAAAGCAAATTTACAGATCTAACATTGTTGGGTTGATGTTTAGACGAGTTGTATATACATTATGTACACAGCCATGTATCACCATCATTGATGGCGATCCGATGGATACATCTGTTGTAGGGTTGTCACTGACTCAGACGTACTTATGAATATAATTATTTTCTGTGACTGTATCTTACATTAATTTGTAGGATCCTTTACTATAGATAATTTAGCTGATCTGTAACAATAACATCTTCATGCCTTATATATCATGTACTGTAGTACGCCGCTAGATTAAAACTGACGTGGAAAGGTAACATATGGCCACCGAAAGCTCTTTTTTGAGAGCCCAGGTGGTCGTGTGGTCTAGCGGGACGGCTGCAGTGCAGGCGATTTGGTGTCACGATATCACAGTAGCATGGGTTCGAATCCCGGCGAGGGAAGAACCAAAAATTTGCGAAAGCAAATTTACAGATCTAACATTGTTGGGTTGATGTTTAGACGAGTTGTATATACATTATGTACACAGCCATGTATCACCATCATTGATGGCGATCCGATGGATACATCTGTTGTAGGGTTGTCACTGACTCAGACGTACTTATGAATATAATTATTTTCTGTGACTGTATCTTACATTAATTTGTAGGATCCTTTACTATAGATAATTTAGCTGATCTGTAACAATAACATCTTCATGCCTTATATATTATGTACTGTAGTACGCCGCTAGATTAAAACTGACGTGGAAAGGTAACATATGGCCACCGAAAGCTCTTTTTTGAGAGCCCAGGTGGTCGTGTGGTCTAGCGGGACGGCTGCAGTGCAGGCGATTTGGTGTCACGATATCACAGTAGCATGGGTTCGAATCCCGGCGAGGGAAGAACCAAAAATTTGCGAAAGCAAATTTACAGATCTAACATTGTTGGGTTGATGTTTAGACGAGTTGTATATACATTATGTACACAGCCATGTATCACCATCATTGATGGCGATCCGATGGATACATCTGTTGTAGGGTTGTCACTGACTCAGACGTACTTATGAATATAATTATTTTCTGTGACTGTATCTTACATTAATTTGTAGGATCCTTTACTATAGATAATTTAGCTGATCTGTAACAATAACATCTTCATGCCTTATATATCATGTACTGTAGTACGCCGCTAGATTAAAACTGACGTGGAAAGGTAACATATGGCCACCGAAAGCTCTTTTTTGAGAGCCCAGGTGGTCGTGTGGTCTAGCGGGACGGCTGCAGTGCAGGCGATTTGGTGTCACGATATCACAGTAGCATGGGTTCGAATCCCGGCGAGGGAAGAACCAAAAATTTGCGAAAGCAAATTTACAGATCTAACATTGTTGGGTTGATGTTTAGACGAGTTGTATATACATTATGTACACAGCCATGTATCACCATCATTGATGGCGATCCGATGGATACATCTGTTGTAGGGTTGTCACTGACTCAGACGTACTTATGAATATAATTATTTTCTGTGACTGTATCTTACATTAATTTGTAGGATCCTTTACTATAGATAATTTAGCTGATCTGTAACAATAACATCTTCATGCCTTATATATCATGTACTGTAGTACGCCGCTAGATTAAAACTGACGTGGAAAGGTAACATATGGCCACCGAAAGCTCTTTTTTGAGAGCCCAGGTGGTCGTGTGGTCTAGCGGGACGGCTGCAGTGCAGGCGATTTGGTGTCACGATATCACAGTAGCATGGGTTCGAATCCCGGCGAGGGAAGAACCAAAAATTTGCGAAAGCAAATTTACAGATCTAACATTGTTGGGTTGATGTTTAGACGAGTTGTATATACATTATGTACACAGCCATGTATCACCATCATTGATGGCGATCCGATGGATACATCTGTTGTAGGGTTGTCACTGACTCAGACGTACTTATGAATATAATTATTTTCTGTGACTGTATCTTACATTAATTTGTAGGATCCTTTACTATAGATAATTTAGCTGATCTGTAACAATAACATCTTCATGCCTTATATATCATGTACTGTAGTACGCCGCTAGATTAAAACTGACGTGGAAAGGTAACATATGGCCACCGAAAGCTCTTTTTTGAGAGCCCAGGTGGTCGTGTGGTCTAGCGGGACGGCTGCAGTGCAGGCGATTTGGTGTCACGATATCACAGTAGCATGGGTTCGAATCCCGGCGAGGGAAGAACCAAAAATTTGCGAAAGCAAATTTACAGATCTAACATTGTTGGGTTGATGTTTAGACGAGTTGTATATACATTATGTACACAGCCATGTATCACCATCATTGATGGCGATCCGATGGATACATCTGTTGTAGGGTTGTCACTGACTCAGACGTACTTATGAATATAATTATTTTCTGTGACTGTATCTTACATTAATTTGTAGGATCCTTTACTATAGATAATTTAGCTGATCTGTAACAATAACATCTTCATGCCTTATATATCATGTACTGTAGTACGCCGCTAGATTAAAACTGACGTGGAAAGGTAACATATGGCCACCGAAAGCTCTTTTTTGAGAGCCCAGGTGGTCGTGTGGTCTAGCGGGACGGCTGCAGTGCAGGCGATTTGGTGTCACGATATCACAGTAGCATGGGTTCGAATCCCGGCGAGGGAAGAACCAAAAATTTGCGAAAGCAAATTTACAGATCTAACATTGTTGGGTTGATGTTTAGACGAGTTGTATATATATATATATATATATATATATTTCAAATGACTTATAAAGGACATTTGCATGTTTCAAGGTTCTTGAATAAATGATGAGTAATTGTCTATATACTTAAATATACATTGCACTTAGTAAGTAACACTGTAAACATATATGTGCTCGTGTGTGCTCATAAGTAGCATGCATGTTCCACTATATTGAATTATTTTAAATACAGTTGTTATAATTGAATTATACCTTGTACATGTAATATCGAGAGAGCTTTTATAGGCTGTCTGTTGCTCAATCCTTTTCATATCTTAATGAACAAAATATGTTTGAAATTAAATTTCCCGTTCTAAAACCATCGACAAAAGAAAGAAAAATCAGGAAATTTTATTGAAAGTTTGTAGAAAAATATTTACGGCTAAATGCCATTCTAACTCGTCACATATGAATGTTCTCTATTTAAACTGATTACCTATATAATTAATAATGATCATTTAAATTAAAGAGCGTTTGTGTTCAACTTCAAAATCTACGCAAAATTGTGTGCGAAATACCCGATAAAGCTTTTAATCTAGAGGAATGTGGAATACTATACTATAATACAGAGTACACGACAATGTAAAACTTTCAAAACATAACTTACAAAAACTTCGTTTGACCAGTCTATGATTTTCAAAAACAGTATTTCAAAAGTAAGAAGATGTGGAAGACTAAACAATAATACCTGTATTTATATTAAAAAAAAACAACATTCAAATTCTAAAATGGAAAAACATTCACAACTAATATGATGTTGGTGGTTCTTATAGAATATATATAAATACTAAAAAATCTTCACAAAAAGAAACATATGTTTTCCATTTGTTTCCCTTATTCTTACAGTATGAACCTAATTTCAAAAACATGTGTTGTGTGGTCAAAAAGACACATTATTTGGTTTGTTATTTTGAACTTACAAGCAACATGTCGATCCACAACACTCTCCTTCTCTTACATTGCTGACATGACAACCACCATCATAACAAATATGAGCACAGTTAGTTACACCTGTAAAATTATTAAGTTGATTTATTGTTTTTCTAAGGGAAAACAAGTACAATCATTTGTTAGTCTATTCTAGTAAAGTTTTGTTGTTCCTTCTGGGACTTCATTTTTAACCCTTTATTCAATTTTTCGCTTTTTTAATGTGTTGTTTAATGTTGATATTGATCTAAATACTGTAAATATCTGACATAATGATTTTGTCCCGATTGAAACATTTTGACTTAGTGTTGATTATCGTGGAGGTTGATGCAGGTATAAGAGGAGACGCTTATCCTGTCGAAATACCGGGTCTCAATCCTTTTGGTTTTAATTTATTTTCTTGATTTGTCTTCTAGATACATATATAAATTTTGAACATCGGTACGCTAATGTTGCCTTTTTATGATTTACCATATCAATTAATTTTTGTCCGAATATTAACGATACTAATTTAATGCACCAGATGGACATTTCTGCAATTAGATAAACTCGTCATAAATACCAGTCTTGTCATTTTGTATGCGTACTAAATTTTTGAAGCCTGGTATATTTGATAAGCTAGTACAAAAGTACTTAAGGTGGTATGGGTGTCTTCCTCCATCTTGGATTGTAAAAACAGAGAACCAAAGGTCCAGATATTCCATCAAGTAAGCAAAATTTGATGCAGGAATGCAAATATTTAATGTGAATTTTCATTTCAATTTATAATAATATAACTTGTAAATATAAATATTTTTGCAAATGTTAATTATTTTTGGTTGTTTTTATTTTTTTTAAATGACATTTTAAAGGGAGGTTACTCTAAAACAGTACATTTTCTGAAGGATTCTACATGGAATTTTCCTGTTTTGTATTTAAGCCGAAAAAACGTACGGTGACTCTCTATCTTTTATTTTGATATTCTCAAAGCATTGTCTGAAAGCTATCTTTTCCTGATGTATTTAACAATTCTATCATTTTGTTTAGTTTCTAATCACAAAATGGTGTTTTTCTTGTATAATCCATACTAAATGTGTCATTTTGTCTCGTCCTGTAGCGCGGCGACCTATCACTTTTATTATATTTTTCAACATGTATCAATAGATACTACGTTTTGGCAAAGTATGAACAAATTCTATCATTTTTATTTTAGACTCCCATACCACCTTAATCTACATAATTTGGTGATACCCCAAAATACTAACAGTATATTAGTAGACTATCGACCCATTCAGAGCAAAAAACATTTACAGTACCAACTTTAATTTCAAAATGACTAAAAAACTATTTTGTTAGAAACAATATTTTTTTCAAATCTTTTGGCACATTGTTGTTTAGATTACTAAATTCATGTTATGGAATAATTCATATTTTTTTTTATGTTTTGCATTCATGTTCTTCATAGATTATCTATATAAGGTACTGTGGATTTATAATTATTCGCTGGATATTAATTTTCATTGCTTTCATGATAACAGATGAGTCATGAATTCAAATATTCAACGAATAAATTATTTTCAATGGGCTTTGTTAATAGATTTTGGCAAAACCACTAAATCAAATATCCACGAATATTCAAATTTTAAGAAATCCACGAAAATTGATATCCACGAAAATAAATGAATCCACAGTATATGATTTCTAATCAAAGACTTTCATTCCGGACATAATCTATCATCTTTTCATTTCTTAACAACTTACATTTAGTTGGCGTACAGCAGACCCTGTTCCCACAACATCCTTTTGTGTCTATTGTTCCATTACATGTATCTTCTTCTCTTATACATGTTGAACCGGCAGGACATAGATCTTAAAATAAAATGGAGAGGTATTAACCGGATTCTCAAACGAGATGTTGAAGCGGCAGAACATTGATCTTAGAATAAAATGGAGAGGTATAAACAGACTTCTCGCATGAGATGTTGAAGCGGCAGGCTATTGATCTTTGAATAAAATGTAGAGATATTAACAAAATTCTCATTCGAGATGTTGAAGAGGCAGGACATTGATATTAGAATAAATAGTAGAGATATAAACAGAATTCTCATTCGAGATGTTGAAGCGGCAGGACATTGATCTAAGAATAAAATGTAGAGATATTAACAGAATTCTCATACGAGATGTTGAACCGGCAGAGCATTGATCTGAGAATAAAATGTATAGGTATTACCAGAATTCTCACATGATATGTTGAACTGGCAGGGCATTGATCTTAGAACAAAATGCAGAGATATTAACAGAATTCTCATTCGAGATGTTTATATGTGATGTTGATGTTTGATGTATAAAAAATAAAATGTAGAGGTATTAACAGAATTCTCACTCGAGATGTTGATATGTGATGTTGATGTTTAATGTATAAGGAAGAGTTTACCAAGTCACGAAAATAGCAGTTTGTATCTTATAGTTCGTTTCGATGTGTGTTGCATTGTCGTTTTTTTTCTGTTGCACTGAAGTGTTTCTGTTCTTTCGTTGTTTTCCTAATATAGTTGTTGTGTTTCCCCCGGTTTTGTTTTCTCACGATTTATGAATTTCGAACAATGGTACATTACTGTTACCTTTATTTTACTGATTTTAAATTCGAATTTACTTATTATAAAGACATAAAAATAATTTGTATATTGATGTTTTTTACTTGTTACATGTCGATTCATTTAATGTCAATGTGTGAAAAGTCATAATTTACAAATGAAGATTTTGTGAAATAACACAGTTACAAATTCAAATTGATAGTTTAGAAATTAAGAAATTTGAAAGTATTAAGTACAAGTTTTAAATTGACAATTTACAAATTACGAATTTAGAGTTTACAAAGATACAAGTTACAAATTGACAATTTACGATACTTTTCATAAAATCCATGCCATTAGTTCTCTTGTGAAACATTGTCACACTGGCTATCATATAAACTTCTTTTTATTATGTTTATTCAAAAAGGCGAAGATACAAAAGGGTCTTTAAAAACAAGTTAGTTGAATAGAAACTGACAACGCCATGGCAAATACGAAAAACGACGAAAAGACTTCCAAATTCCTTAACAGTGCATAAATAACTTAAGATCATTTAGCAATCAAGAACCCAACAAAACCAAAAGGTACACTCCGATGCTCCGAATGGATAAGCAGTTATTGCAACACATGTGACACCCGTTAGCATAGACACATAAGTCTTGGTTACTAGTTTTTAGTAAGATAACATTATCTATATCTTACTGCACAGTTTCTATGTAAAGTATGTTGCGAATGATTAAAGGCACAAGCCGGCAAGGAGAGGGACACACTTATTTTCCATAGTAGAGCCGATTGTTGTTTGAAGTCGCATCATCCAAAGGTAACAAATACATGCCTGTTGTCAATATAAAAGACAGAATCTTGATTTCAGTTCAGAGAATTCTTGTTATAATCCGAATGGTTCTAACAAGGTACTTGTATCCACGTTGGTCTTTTTTTATATAGATATAGGAAGATGTGGTATGAGTGCAAACGAGACAACTCTCCATCCAAATAACAACTTATAAAAGTACAGCCTTCAGCAAGAAGCCTTGGCTAACACCGAACAGCAAGCTATAAAGGACCACACAATATAAAACCATCCAAACAGGAAAACCAACAGTATAATCTATAAAATTTGTGTATGAAAGAGATTTGAACTAGTTCATTAAATCTGTCTAAAAGTTTACAACTGGATATACTAGCGCAAAAAAGACATATAAGTCAAATGTTGTTATGCTATTTCAAGAGGTTAAGGACTTGGATTTGTATGTGTTTTAACAGATTATTCGATTGTTCTAATATCCACATTTATTCACAACCCTCAAAGAGTATGCTCTTATATGGTAAGTGAAGGCTGGCTTTGATTGCACATAAAATGGTGTTTTTGTTCAGCACAAACCAGATTCACCAATACAATCAACACATAAACTTTTTCAATCACCACCAGTGCCAGGATCGCCTATAACTGTTCTTGAACGGTAATCAAATATATCATTATCATGGCATGCATGTTAAGGTGGTACCTAATACTACAGAGAGATAACTAAAATCAGTTAAACGTTTTAACTACGTTGTGTTGTTAACGGAATATTAAGCTTCTCAATGATCAAAGTTAGTGTTATCAAACTGCTATATACATGATATAACCAGTGTAAATTTTTTGATAAAATGATTCAATTGTTTTTTAGTTTTTATACTTTTGTAATCAGTTAGTAACTTACCAGTACATTTGCAACATGCCTTTTTACATTTACATCTTACAGACAGTTTCTCTACTTTCCCTCCTAACGAACTACATGTTTTAGAGTCCGAACAATATCCTCCATAAATCCTAGTACATTCAATGTTTGCTTCACCTGTAAATAGTTATCAAAGGTACTAGGATTATAATTTAATACGCCATACACACGTTTCATCGACATAATACTCATCAGTCACGCTCAGACAAAAATAAATAAAAAGCCAAACAAGTACAAAGTTGAAGAGCATTGAGGACCTAAATTTCTACGAAACACAATTATTGTACAAACAAATAGAAGCCTATTCTTGAAACGTCTACTATTCGCAATCATAAGCAATTCATACTTATATTGTTGTACTTCTTAAAATGTCAGTAGGTAGGTAAAATATCATATTTTTGTTGAAATAGGTAAAATATTATATAGTTGTTGAATAAGGTAAAGTATTATATAGTTGTTGAAATAGGTAAAATTTTATATAGTTGTTGAATAAGTTGAATTATTATATGGTTGTTGAAATGGGTAAAATATTATATAGTTGTTGAATAAGGTGAATTATTATATAGTTGTTGATATATGAAAAATATCATGTGTTTCTAATGCATCTCTATTTTGATAACACAGTACTCAGTAAAAATGTTGTTAATCAAAACTTATTATTTTTTTTTTAATTATAAATTGCATCAATAGAAATAAAAGTTTACCTCATTCTAATGTGGTTAAAAGTAAAAATTTGCATGAAAACTATACGTGATTTCTTAATAAATTTCGAGGAATTAAAAGTGATTCAAGAATAAAAGAAAAGAAAAGTCATCCATCTTTCAATTGAAGAACCTATTCGTTGAATATATGGGTAATTTAAAACAAAATGTATTTTATTTTATTGTATGCTACAATTTCTTATAAATACTAAGACAAAACAATAGAAACAAACTGTGTTAGCTGTATTAATATTTGATTTCAAACCACTCGTTTGGATACGAACTTATACATTTGTAAATAATTACATTAGATGTATGTTCCATTATGATACGTTATTCTGATTGGCTTCCTGCAGAACACGTGTTATTCCGTAAGCAATTGCATTGCACAATAAAACTTATCATTCATGATAACACGAGGTCCCGCAATAAAGTGCACAGGTGAATTAAATAAAAAAATTATAAAAATCGTGTTTTCATTATCCTAGCTAAAAAAATGTAATTATAAGTATTGAATGCTTCTTTTTGTAACTTTATAGGGTTGTAAAAGCGTTGACCGTTCGCACATTTTCAGAATGAAGCGCTTCCGCGCTTCATACAAAATGTACTTCGGTCAACGCTTTTACACCCCAATAATTTTACAAAAAGAAGCATTCAATTCTTAAACGCATTTATCAGAAAAAATCAGAAAAAATGAAAATAAATAGTTACCTTTAACCGCAATGAAAGCCACAACCAACACAAGAATGACAGTTATTTCCATGTTATTCGTCTGAGAAGTATCATAGGAGAATGATTGAAACAAAAATGGGGATAGCTTATAATCTACACGACGTGGAAATAACACGTAGTCAATGCATAACTTCAGAAATTATGTTGCCGTAAAGAATGTCATTGACTTGTATTTTAATTGGTACATATGTTACAATAGGGAGAGTTTTACGATGCTGGGTGTGTTTGGCGTCTTTGGCAAGATCTTACACGACTATGAACTTGTAACAGAGGCAAAATGATGAATAATATGCGAAAAACGACAAAAAAGGACAATTTGCATTATACAGAATAATAGATAGATAACTTGGCTGAGGGTTTTAAGAACAATACGGATTTGCATGACGTTTGATGAAAGAGACAATTATAGAATAACCGTTCCACAAATGATATCGGATATGTTCCTTGCGTCGTAACAACAATCCCATTCCCTTTCATAAATGTGACCTACCGAATTGGACTATTTACCGGATTTGTTATAACATAAGCAACACGACGGGTGCCACATGCAGGGCAGGATCTGCTTACTTTCCGGAGCACCTAAGATCACCCCTAGTTTTGGTGGGGTCGTGATGTTTATTCTTTAGTTTTCTATGTTGTGTCATGTGTACTATTGTTTGTCTGTTTGTCTTTTCAGTTTGTTTTAGATTTATGAGTTTGACTGTCCCGTTGGTATCTTTCGTCCCTCTTTTAATCTGTCGGCGCATTCTTTCACTTGCTTAAAAGATCATTCGATTACATCAAATATATTTTCATATTTAAAAGAATTTGCAATTGTTAAGCATGACTATACTCTTGTTGCCTATCTTATTGTATAAAAATCATTTGGTTTTTTTTCTTTTATATTCAATTATTGTCAACGGAACCGAATTGTATTGAATCAATTAAATTAAAGATTTGATATATCTGTAGTAAAGTCAAAAAATAAATACGTGCGGTTTCATGCTGTGAATATAATAAAACATTTCCTCGTTCTTGTTTTGTTAACACCTGTTGATACATTTTACTAATAACCATGTTTTGTTTCTTTTTTTCCCTATTTATTCCCTACTTTTTGTGATATTTTGCAATGAGAATTGAACTGCTTTTTTGGTTTTCTTTGCTTGTTATTTGCAATAACGTGTATTTTAAAAAGAAATTATTTCAGTGGAGATTTACATTAATTTCATCTTTTCAAATACATATTTGTAAATATGACGTGACTCTATCCTTATACATTCCGTCATTGTGTTATTGTACTACTGTAAATTTGTGTATTCTTTAATTTATTGCTAAAATGTTTGGTGTTTACGTCTTTTTGTGCTTCCTTTTCAAATACTTGTTTGTTTTTATTGTGATTAAGAGTATAACCATTGGTGATAGCTGTACCCCTATTTTTGAATTTTTCATTTATTTTGTCTGTTTGCTTTGTTCACGCATCGTTGTCGGTATAATGTTATTTGATGCGACTGACATACAAGAGAGGGGTTTAGCTACATAAGAAAATGCTATACCAATTCAGGAATATGACAGTTGTTATGCATTGGTTTGATTCGTTTGGGCTTTTGAATTTTGACATTTGATGAGGGATTTTCCGTTTTGAATTTTCATCGGAGTTCAGTATTTTTGTGTTATACTTTTTGGATTGGGTTGCTAAATCGGTTTTTTTTTACTGCGAATTAACAATTCAAACTATACACAAGAATACAAAAAGACAGATAGTAAAAATAAAATAAAGGGTTTGAGTTGCTCCACATTGAAGCTTGGAAATAATCACTGTCTGGGTAACTTGAAATTAATTGTTGACGTTTGCTTGACGTCCAGTGGCAACTATTTGATTTTCATAGTTTTCAAATAGAATAGTTTCCACTACATGAACAAGTGCAATGGATTACATGTTCCGATAAAAAGGTTATTTCTTTTTATGTATTATGCATACATGAATATGATGTTTTTCCTATACAAACATGTGAGGTTTTTTTTATGAAGAATGCATTAGTTAATCAATTTGCATATGTTTATTCCGTTCAATAACCGGAGTAGCTGCGTAACCAATATTAATGAGACAGGTTGTTGCTATACACTCTTTAACCTTAGTATTCACAACACAATTGAGAAAGGAAATGGGGAATGTGTCAAAAAGACAACAACTCGACAATAGAGAAGACAAAAACTGTTTAGAGAAATATATATATTTATATTTTGTTATGGTATTGTCTCCCAGTTCTCTTTGCCAATCAACAGTCGGGAATTAAACAAAAGATACTGTAAAAAAAAGGGTTTCCTGAGACCGTCATGTAACCTTCTTCTATAGGTTTTCTTTTTAAATCCCCCCTTTTATCAATATTATCACCAAGCACTGGACATGTCTATCTGGTGCATACGTGTCATAAATAATATAATAACTGCAAAATATACACTTTATAAATATGTCTAAATGTTTTTGGCAAAAACCTGCATAATGTGAACGTACTTTTTCTCTATCGAAAAAAATGAGGAACAAATGTGTTGTTGTAATCACTCATATTGCAGCATTCTGTAGACAAGCCCCGATTGCAAATATGGAATACTGAAAGTATTTTATTCAATTGTTCATAGCATTTACAATACAACAAAAACAACAATACAACAAAAGATGGGATTCGTCCTCTATGAATTGAGACTTGCACAATAAATAAACATACAAAGTGCGTTGGATTAAGCAATTAAACAGTGGCCAACATCTCACAAACATGTTTAACCCCGCCGCATTTTTGCGCCTATCCCAAGTCAGGGGCCTCTGGCCTTTGTTAGTCTTGTATTATTTTAATTTTAGTTTCTTGTGTACAATTTGGAAATTAGTATGGCGTTCATTACCACTGAACTAGTATATATTTGTTAAGGGGCCAGCTGAAGGACGCCTCCGGGTGCGGGAATTTCTCGCTACATTGACGACCTGTTGGTGACCTTCTGCTGTTGTTTTTTTATTTGGTCGGGTTGTTGTCTCTTTGACACATTCCCCATTTCCATTCTCAATTTTAAACATAAAAGATGTAAGAATATTGTTATAACTATTAGCAGTTGTTTGCCTGTAAACAATAAGCATGCTGCTTCTGATGGTCTCATATCTGATAAAATTCAGCGAAACCTACCGTGTATTTAGAGTTATAAAAGCGGGACTAAAGATACCAGAGGCAGAGTCAAACTCATAGATAGAAAATGAACTGACAACGCCATGGCTAAAAATAAAAATTATTAGAATCGCTAGACACTAAACAAACGAAGTAGAAGAAAACAACGCCACTGGTTTACAGTAATAAGAAAAATTAAGAAATATTTCATGGAAGCTATAGATTGTTGGAAAATTTACACATGGCCTGGGCCGTGATATTCGAGTTTATCCTTAAGTTTTTAAGATAAACAAAATTACGTCTTCAATCATAATTGTTCATTCAATACCGAAGAAATTATTTTCATCGCAAAATGAAACAATTTAAGGAAGAATAAACTCGCAAATCAGGAAGAAGTCATTATTTTATAAGTTAAAATAACAAAATCAAAAGAAAAAAACCCTCGAACCAATGATAATAAAAAAACTGTCAAAGTTTAAGTGTTAGATTTCTATAAAATTTAGACAGCTTTTTTAGCGAATTTTTATTCTAGTGAAGGAGGAAGAAAAATAAAACGCACAACTTATGGATACATGAATTCTCTACTTTTGAGCAATACTATTAAGTTTGGTATTCAGATCTATATATAAAAGAAGACGTGGTATGATTGCCAACAAAACAAATTTATACTTAGGACGAGGATTTCAACAACTATATATATATAGTTCATTTTGTAATCTTCAAATGTATATGAACTTATACCGCATAGTAAGCAATAAATGCTCTGGCATTATTAAATGTGAAACTTTTTCAAAACACAAAAACAACAGCCTGATTTTTACTAAAAACAAGGAATCACTTTGTTATTCTAAATACTTTGAGACTCCTAAATTAGAATTAGTAATACTTTGTTATCTTGAATGCTTTTTACCCTTGAATTAGAATTACTTTGCTATCCTAATTGATTTGAAACCCTAAAATAAGAACTATTTTGTTATCCTTAAATAAGAGATTCAAATGCGGATAGAACTGTAGTAAAAGACAATGTTTGCCATCAATTTTTTTTTAAATCATATAGTTTTGTGTATCGATTTTTATCAAACATCCGCAAAATAATTTAAATCATGGGATCTTTTAAGCGGAATTTAGTTTCGGTTTTGGTTTTCTTAATCACATTCACATACATAGCAAATGAAAAGATTTTAAAACAAGTGGATCTCATTTTGTTTTATACTAAAATACTTTTTGATCAATTTGATTCCACAGTCGGGTATTGTTTCTTTTGTTAAATAGTATAGTAATTGTATATAACAGTTACATACTAAACGTAAAATCCATAATATAAGAATTTTGGAGAAAATGAATGTGTTTTTCACGAAACGATGCGGTTGATACATTTTGCTTTAGGAGTGTGTTTTCTCTACAAATGGAAATATCTTTTTAATTTTTGATATTCCTCGTGTGATTTTTTATTGCAAACAAACAATTCAAATTTTACACAAAACTACAGCTAGAAAATAAAATAAAAGTTTGAGTTGCCCCGCTTTGAATCTTGGAAATAACCACTGGATTACCTTTGGATTCGATTAACGACCAGTAGTAACTATTTTTATGAAAATCAAGGACGATGTATCACCCCATAATAATAATGATAATAATAATTTATTATACAAAACTAATAATTATAAAAAAACAAACATGAGAGTAAATAATATCGAAGCAGGCATTTTGATAAAAAAATAAAATTAAAATCGTTCATCAATTAAACTATACGGAAACAAAATATAAACATTTACAGAACGAACTACGACTTAAATAATGTTTCAAGTTCAAACAGCATATTTGGATCTTATTTATTTAATATCTTTTATTTTTGTTTTGGAATCTTATTTCATATTACTGCTAATTAATTCATCTATACCAATCATCACCCTATTTGTTGAACACGGTTGTGAATCGTCAACTCTTTACCTGTTCACATAAAAGATATACAGTGCAAGTTGTGTAAAACGTTTTATACTACAACTAGTTGTGCTTATTTCCTAAATATAATAACATAGCTATATCCCAATTAATACGATATTCCCGTGTTTGCATTTCCTATCTTGATTTTCTTGATAGAATGCTGCTGCTCACAATGAAGCTATTTAACCAAGAGTTCCAAATGTTGAAGTTGAAATCATCCCTTCGTAAATTTTTCGAGTTGGTTGACCTTTATAGAAATAACCGTTTCACAAATGATATCGGATATTTTCCTTACATCGTAACTACAATCCCCTTCCCTTTCATGAATGTGACCTACCGAATAAGACTATTTACCGGATTTGTTATCACATAAGCAACACGACGGGTGACACATGTGGAGCAGGATCTGTTTACCCTTCCAGAGCACCTGAGATCATCCCTAGTTTTTGGAAGGTCGTGTTGTTTATTCTTTAGTTTTCTATGTTGTGTAATGTGTACTATTGTTTGTCTGTTTGTCTTTTTCTTTTTTAGCCATGGCGTGGTCAGTTTATTTAGATTTATGAGTTTGACTGTCTCTTAGGTATCTTTCGTCCCTCTCTTGTATAATGTTAATTTCATCATGGAACACCTTCTCGAGAATCAGAGGTTCATTAAGGGATGAAAATAAGTTTGACATATGTGTTACGATTTAAAAAGTATCAATATATAAGTTTGTGTTGCAGTATAAAAATAATCTTAGGTCAATGTTATTAAGATATAAGCTTTGTTGTAAACGGCGTAAAACTAGGGAAGGGTTCGGTAGATCCTCGCTCTTCCCCAGTTTGTTAGTATCATACAAAACAGTTTATATTTTTCTTACATTGACCTAATATTCTATGTATACAAGGCATTTGAATGTTCGGTATTTTCGAACAGCACAGTTTCCACTTTAAAATGCACTATTGCATTTTATTTCATGTATTGATAAAGGGATATTTCTTGTAATTCATTTTATTATTTAATGAAGACGAAAATTTTGCTGTTATTATTTATTCTTTACAAATGTTTAAAGTAGAAGAAAACAACGCCACTGGTTTACAGTAATAAGAAAAATTAAGAAATATTTCATGGAAGCTATAGATTGTTGGAAAATTTACACATGGCCTGGGCCGTGATATTCGAGTTTATCCTTAAGTTTTTAAGATAAACAAAATTACGTCTTCAATCATAATTGTTCATTCAATACCGAAGAAATTATTTTCATCGCAAAATGAAACAATTTAAGGAAGAATAAACTCGCAAATCAGGAAGAAGTCATTATTTTATAAGTTAAAATAACAAAATCAAAAGAAAAAAACCCTCGAACCAATGATAATAAAAAAACTGTCAAAGTTTAAGTGTTAGATTTCTATAAAATTTAGACAGCTTTTTTAGCGAATTTTTATTCTAGTGAAGGAGGAAGAAAAATAAAACGCACAACTTATGGATACATGAATTCTCTACTTTTGAGCAATACTATTAAGTTTGGTATTCAGATCTATATATAAAAGAAGACGTGGTATGATTGCCAACAAAACAAATTTATACTTAGGACGAGGATTTCAACAACTATATATATATAGTTCATTTTGTAATCTTCAAATGTATATGAACTTATACCGCATAGTAAGCAATAAATGCTCTGGCATTATTAAATGTGAAACCTTTTCAAAACACAAAAACAACAGCCTGATTTTTACTAAAAACAAGGAATCACTTTGTTATTCTAAATACTTTGAGACTCCTAAATTAGAATTAGTAATACTTTGTTATCTTGAATGCTTTTTACCCTTGAATTAGAATTACTTTGCTATCCTAATTGATTTGAAACCCTAAAATAAGAACTATTTTGTTATCCTTAAATAAGAGATTCAAATGCGGATAGAACTGTAGTAAAAGACAATGTTTGCCATCAATTTTTTTTTAAATCATATAGTTTTGTGTATCGATTTTTATCAAACATCCGCAAAATAATTTAAATCATGGGATCTTTTAAGCGGAATTTAGTTTCGGTTTTGGTTTTCTTAATCACATTCACATACATAGCAAATGAAAAGATTTTAAAACAAGTGGATCTCATTTTGTTTTATACTAAAATACTTTTTGATCAATTTGATTCCACAGTCGGGTATTGTTTCTTTTGTTAAATAGTATAGTAATTGTATATAACAGTTACATACTAAACGTAAAATCCATAATATAAGAATTTTGGAGAAAATGAATGTGTTTTTCACGAAACGATGCGGTTGATACATTTTGCTTTAGGAGTGTGTTTTCTCTACAAATGGAAATATCTTTTTAATTTTTGATATTCCTCGTGTGATTTTTTATTGCAAACAAACAATTCAAATTTTACACAAAACTACAGCTAGAAAATAAAATAAAAGTTTGAGTTGCCCCGCTTTGAATCTTGGAAATAACCACTGGATTACCTTTGGATTCGATTAACGACCAGTAGTAACTATTTTTATGAAAATCAAGGACGATGTATCACCCCATAATAATAATGATAATAATAATTTATTATTCAAAACTAATAATTATAAAAAAACAAACATGAGAGTAAATAATATCGAAGCAGGCATTTTGATAAAAAAATAAAATTAAAATCGTTCATCAATTAAACTATACGGAAACAAAATATAAACATTTACAGAACGAACTACGACTTAAATAATGTTTCAAGTTCAAACAGCATATTTGGATCTTATTTATTTAATATCTTTTATTTTTGTTTTGGAATCTTATTTCATATTACTGCTAATTAATTCATCTATACCAATCATCACCCTATTTGTTGAACACGGTTGTGAATCGTCAACTCTTTACCTGTTCACATAAAAGATATACAGTGCAAGTTGTGTAAAACGTTTTATACTACAACTAGTTGTGCTTATTTCCTAAATATAATAACATAGCTATATCCCAATTAATACGATATTCCCGTGTTTGCATTTCCTATCTTGATTTTCTTGATAGAATGCTGCTGCTCACAATGAAGCTATTTAACCAAGAGTTCCAAATGTTGAAGTTGAAATCATCCCTTCGTAAATTTTTCGAGTTGGTTGACCTTTATAGAAATAACCGTTTCACAAATGATATCGGATATTTTCCTTACATCGTAACTACAATCCCCTTCCCTTTCATGAATGTGACCTACCGAATAAGACTATTTACCGGATTTGTTATCACATAAGCAACACGACGGGTGACACATGTGGAGCAGGATCTGTTTACCCTTCCAGAGCACCTGAGATCATCCCTAGTTTTTGGAAGGTCGTGTTGTTTATTCTTTAGTTTTCTATGTTGTGTAATGTGTACTATTGTTTGTCTGTTTGTCTTTTTCTTTTTTAGCCATGGCGTGGTCAGTTTATTTAGATTTATGAGTTTGACTGTCTCTTAGGTATCTTTCGTCCCTCTCTTGTATAATGTTAATTTCATCATGGAACACCTTCTCGAGAATCAGAGGTTCATTAAGGGATGAAAATAAGTTTGACATATGTGTTACGATTTAAAAAGTATCAATATATAAGTTTGTGTTGCAGTATAAAAATAATCTTAGGTCAATGTTATTAAGATATAAGCTTTGTTGTAAACGGCGTAAAACTAGGGAAGGGTTCGGTAGATCCTCGCTCTTCCCCAGTTTGTTAGTATCATACAAAACAGTTTATATTTTTCTTACATTGACCTAATATTCTATGTATACAAGGCATTTGAATGTTCGGTATTTTCGAACAGCACAGTTTCCACTTTAAAATGCACTATTGCATTTTATTTCATGTATTGATAAAGGGATATTTCTTGTAATTCATTTTATTATTTAATGAAGACGAAAATTTTGCTGTTATTATTTATTCTTTACAAATGTTTTTTTTTCTCAGACAAATATTTGATAATGTTAATAAAGTGGTTGTGATCTACACTTTATTCGACCATTTGCTTTGAATGCATTCGTTAATCCATTTGCAAATGTGTATGTTCAATTAATAAAGCCGATGTGTATCGATACTAATGAGACAGACTGTTGCTTTACACTCCTCAACCATAGTATCTTCACAACTGTCGTCGTTTAGTGTTTTTGTTTCACTTGAGTGTTTATCTCTTATAGTTGGTGTATATCCCTCGGTTTTTGATTTACACTTTTTATTAAACCATTTGCTTTGAATGCATTCGTTATTCAATTTGCGTATGTTGTTTAATTAATAAAGCCGATGTGTATCAAAACTAATTAGACCGGCTGTTGTTTTACACTCCTTAACCATAGTATCTTCACAACTGTCGTCGTTTAGTGTTTTTGTTACACTTGAATGTTTATGTTGTTTCGTTGTTTTCCTCTTGTAGTTGGTGTATTTCCATCGGTTTTAGTTCGTAGCCCAGACTTGTTTTCTCTCAATCGATTTATGACTCTCGAACAGCGGTATACTACTGTTGCCTTCATTTAAAACATTACTTTGCACAACTGCTAATAAAACACACAACCAACCTGAGATTTCAAAATTAATTGTCTCGGAATATACTAAAAGAAGATGTGTGTAACTCATAATTTTGTTTTTGTATAAAGTGATGTACAAAACCAACCCTTTTCTCGAAACACATTTTAAAGTGGTTTTTATCTTGCACGCCACTTTTTGTTGGGTTTTTTTTCACATAAGATTAAATATGTGTGTTTATCTGTTGCTGTTAAAAACTCTTTTAAGGCCCTTGGTTATATCAGAAAGGCCATTTTTATTTTTGAACTGGATTGAACAACTGACCATCGTAAGGTTATTTCATTTTCAATATTATATCAAGCAGACTCTCACTATACAAGTGCTTTATATTCAAATTGTTTTAAAACTTTTTGCCCTGTTAACGTTTGTAAAAGCGTCAATTACTAGCATTTCAGTAATTTCAGTAATAGTTATTCACCGAGTGATAGTTGTAAACGCCGTATCCCGAGGTGTAAAACTACTTACACCCTATACTAGACCCTATATTAGTTAACATTGATTATGTAATGAAAAAGAACTTTTTCGTGCATTTCTATTACACAAAAGAATACATCATGCTCCTTTTATGCAGTTGTCAATATAGACGAGTATATGACGACGACATTCATTTTGAGTCAAGCGTTAAATTTAGTAGAAGAGACTAAAGATAAAGTCAATAGTAACCCAAAGTACTTATCTGTTCCCGTTTGATGAATGTGATTATAAAGGTATTTTGCATGTAACGGTTATATTATACCCCCCTTTTCACGAGAATAAACAGACATTGCTTTTCGAACATACTAATGGAAAGGTTTGTCTGAATTAGTAATCCCACGACCGGAAACGCTCAGCATACAAAAAATGCAGATTAAATATTAGGCCGTTACTTTTCTCGTTTGAATTGGTTTAAGTTTGACATTTCGGGGCCTTTTATAGCTGAAAATGCTATATAGGCTTTGCTCATTGTTGATGGCCGTACGGTGACCTGTAGTTGTTAATATATGTGTCATTTAATGTCGTGTGGAGAGTTGTCTCATTGGCAATCATACCACACTTTCTTTTTTATAATTCATTTTTTACACTATCAGAACTTCCTAAAAATGTGCATTTTTAATATCTTGAAACAACTTGTTGTGAACACAATTAGTAATTTCTAGTTTACACTTCAGTGCTGACATGAATATCAATAATGTGGTAATTTTTATAAATTTCTCGTTACAAAACTTTGAATTTTTGAAATACTAAGGATTTTCTTATCCCAGGCATAGATTACCTTAGCCGTATTTGGCACAACATTTTGGAATTTTGGATCCTCAATGCTCTTCAACTTTGTACTTGTTTGGCTTTATAAATATGTTGATATGAGCGTCACTGATGAGTCTTATGTAGACGAAACGCGCGTCTGGCGTACTAAATTATAATCCTGGTACCTTTGATTACTATTTCATGCTATTTAAAACATAATCAATTTCTATTGTTATGAATAACAATTGACTGGATTTTCTTGGATGTAGAAGCAGGGGTTTTCATAATCCCCGATCGTCACACACTTTCGTCATAATCCATTTGTATTCGTATCAATACTTCTATTCAATCAAAACTTGTTTCCGAAATAGAAACTAAGATGGATAACAATAGAACTGGGATGTAATTTTTGGGGGTAGAACAATATTCAGTTTCCTCTAAATATACTTTTGTACTATAATACATGTACTTTTTAAAGTGTATTTCCTGTAATTCATAGAATGCATTTATGACCATGTGTACCGTTATTTTTATCAGTCAAACTTTACAAATGTTTTACTCAGACAAATATTTGATTAATTTTTATGAAGTGGCTGCAATGAACACTTGCTATTCACTCATTTATATTGAATACATTCGTTAATCAATTTGCAAACTTTTGCGTTGTTCAATAAACAAAGTTGATGTTTAACAATATTAATGAGACAGGCAGTTGCTATACACTCTTAAGCCTCAGTATCTACAAAACTGTTGATAAAAGTTAAATGTTTTGTCAAATTTTTATCTAAAGGAGTTGTGTTGTTGTCAACCATTCCACGTTGCCGATCAATTTTTGAAGATGGCATAAATAAATATTACTACAAAAAAGTATTTGAAAATCTCTTATGACGGCTTTTCTGAGACCGACATTTAAAATTGAGAATGGAAACGGGATATGTGTCAAAGAGACAACACCGACCATAGAAAACAAAACAACAGGAGGTTACCAACAGGTCTTCAATGCAGCGAGAAATTCCCGCACCCGGAGTCGTCCTTCAGCTGGCCCCTAATCAAATATATACTAGTTCAGTGATAATGAACGGCATACTAATTTCAAAATTGTACACAAGAAACTAAAATTAAAATAATACAAGACAAACAAAGGCCAGAGGCTCCTGACATGGGACAGGCGCAAAAATGCGGCGGGGTTAAACATGTTTGTGAGATCTCAACCCTCCCCTATACCTCTAACCAATGTAGAAAAGTAAACTCATAACAATACGCACATTAAAATTCAGTTCAAGTCTGATGTCAGAAGAATGTAACCAAAGAAAATAAACAAAATGACAATAATACATAAATAACAACAGACTACTAGCAGTTAACTGACATGCCAGCTAACCTTTTTATCTAGTTTACTTCCATAAGTTTTCTTTTTCAACCCCCCCCCCCCCTTCTTTTCAAAATAATCATCAGGCACTGGACATGTCTGTCTGATGCATAAATATCTTAAATTATTTATTGACAGCAAAATGAAGAATTTATATAAAGGTTAAATGTAATATTGCAAAACACTGTATGTATATAATGGTACTACTTCTCTTACGAAATAAATGAAAATAGATTGAAAATAGATTTTTATTGTTGTAGTAAATGTGCTCATCATAGATACCAGGATTAAATTTTGTATTTACGCGAGACGCGCGTTTCGTCTACAAATGACTCATTAGTGACGCTCGAAACCAAAAAACGTTAAAAAGACCAAATAAAGTACGAAGTTGAAGAGCATCAAGGACCATGCAAATTCCTGAAAGTGTTTTAAGTACAGTTACGGTAATCTTTTCCTGAAGTAGAAAAGCCTTAGTATTTCAAAAATTCTAATCTTTTGTAAACAGTTGATTTATTATTATATGAAAAAAGAAAATGTGGTATAACTGCCAATGAGACAACTGTTCACAAGAGACCAAAATGACACAGACATTAACAACTATAGGTCACTGTACGGCCTTCAGCAATGAGCAAAGCCCATACCGCAAAGTCAGCTATAAAAGTCCCCAAAATGACAATGTAAAACAATTCAAACGAGAAAACAAACGCCTTATTTATATAAAAAATGAACGAAAAACAAATATTCAACACATAAACTAACGACAACCACTGAAGTACAGGCTTCTGACTTGGGACAGGCACATACATAAATAATGTGTCGGAGTTATACATGTTAGGGAAATCCCAACCCTCCACCTAACCCGGGACATTGGTATAACAGTACAACATAAGAACGAACTATAAAAATCAGCTGAAAAAGGCTTAACTCATCAGATGGACAAAAATACAAATGGACGTGGCCGGGTACTTGTACATCCCGACAACAAAAAGACACTAGGCACAGATCTGAAAGTACACGCAGTTATCTGGCCCCTAGTTTAAAAACCACTAACAACTTAAAAAAAAAATTATGCATCTAAGACTAAACTATATATCCGTACACATCCATCATCTAATGAAATTAGTGAAAAGACGTAATAAACAGTCAGAGAAAAACATGACCTTGTGCAATGCCAAGTTACATGTATCGACAGATTCTAGATCCATGAATAACCATTATTATGACCATATCAATGATAATTCATGTCAGCACATAAGTGCTGACTTCTGGTAGGTAATACCATCAGGGAATTAAAATCCGCCAGCAATGGCATCGACCCAGTGGTTGTAAATAAACTCATCATACATACCAAGATTAAATTGTGTATTTAAGCCAGGAGCGTGTTAAAAAAAAAGTAAGAAAAATATAAAATTAAAAGATCTTTGGGAAATGGGGCACACGGCAACCTATATTTCATTGCAATCAAAAAATGGAAATGATGGAGGAAACTTAACCATTATACCAATGATTTGTATAGTAAGATGTTAATTTTTACTATACAAATCCTCGATCAGACTATAGGAGTGTTTATTTTGTTTGCGGGTTTATTTTTTGTGCCAGTTACTTCTCTGAGTTTATTTAACAAAATAGACATCTATAATTTTTTTTTTTTACATTTGTAGCTAATTCATCAAAAATACCAGGATTCAATTTTGTATATTTTACCCAGACGCGCGTTTCGTCTTTAAAAGACTCATCAGTGAAGCTCGAATCCAAAAAAGTTAAAAGGCAGAATAGAGTATAAAGTTTAACAGCATTGGGGACCAAAATTCTTAAAAGTTTCAGCTGAGGTAATATATTCCTGAGGTAGAAAAGCCTTAGTATTTTTAAATTAAACAGTTTTGTAAACATTTAATTAATAAATGCATGAAATATGACCATATCAATGATAACTCATGTCAGGACGGAAGTGCTGACTTCTGGGCTGATGATACCCTCGGGAAATAAAAAATCCACCAGCAGTGGCATTGACCCGGTGGTTGTAAGTAAACCCATAAAAGATACCAGGATTTTTTTTTATTTACGCCAGACGCGCGTTACGTCTACAAAAGACTCATCAGTGAAGCTCGAATCCAAATAAGTTAAAAAGGTCAAATAAAGTACAAAGTTGAAGAGCATTGAGGACCAAAACTTTCTAAAAGTTTTGCCAAATACATATCAACAGTGACACTCGACTCAAAATAAGTTAAAACGGTCAAATAAAGTACGAAGATGAAGCAATATTCCTAAAAGTTTTGCCAAATACAGCTAAGGTAATCTATTCCTGAGGTAGAAAAGACTTAGTATTTCAAAAAATCAAAAGTTTTGTAAACAGTAAATTTATAAATACATGAAATACGACCATACCAATGATAATTCATGTCAGCACAAAAGTGCTGACTACTGGGCTGGTAAAACCCTCGAGGAATTAAAACTCCACCAGCAGTGGAAATTGACCCAGTGGTTGTAAATAAACTCATCAAAGATACCAGGATTATATTTTGTATTTACGCCATATGTGCGTTTCGTTTACAATAGACTCATCAGTGACGCTCGAATCCACAAAAAGTTAAAAAGTCCAAATAAAGTACGAAGTTGAAGAGAGTTGAGGACCAAAATTCCTAAACGTTTTGTCACTTTTCTATACTACCTGATACTGATGGTGAAGTCGGCCTCAATATACATGAAATATTTGCCACTGGCTGTTATGCAACCATTCAACGACAACCAATGGCGTACACATGTAAACCACTAACACTACTTCCGGTCTAAGCCTACAGTTCGTTAGTATGTCTGATGTCGTGGAATACTAATGCAACATGTACAAGCCATCTGACTCTTTTCATAATTATCTATTGAAAAACATGGCTTGCATTCAAAATATATGTTGTGTGTTTGTTTTAATTAAATAATTATAGTTAATCAAAAGTACTAAACCAACTCTCATTAATCAGGATACGCTGCTGTTGAAAATATATCATCTTAAGAGTTAGGTATACTTTTAAAGTAACTGTGAATCATGCAAAATCTTATGATTTACCATTTTGAAAATAAATTGATTTTGCAGAGAAATTTCTCACGATTTCAATAGAAGTATTATGAAAATAAACTAAGAAGCTCATAGGTTTTAACAATAATAAACAAATGAACAAATAGTAAAAACCTAAGGAAAGATCAAAACCACTATTTTGACAGATTGTGGCAAAACTTTTATTAATTTAAAGCTATTATTGAAATATTGAAGAATTAATAAACGAAACTTCCAATTATCGCCATAGAAAGGAAAACAAACAATACGAAAAGGAAAGTAGAACATTATAGTCTTGGGAAGCGCAAAACATTCCAATTATGAACGAAACAGCGATCGCTTTTTCTTGGCTAGATTGGATAAGGGTGTGTTCAGGTAGATGGTTTTCAAAATATGGGTAGTTCAGTCGAACCTGCTATAAAAGTCGCCTCTATTAAAGCGAATCACGTCTTTGATGCCATCTTCTTGTTGTTCGATAGTAATAATACTCTATTTAAAGGTCCCCTCTGAGATCACATTCAGCTTTGGTGGGGTTCGTGTTGCTCAGTCTTAAGTTTATTGTGTAGTGTTTTGTGTACTATTGTTTATCCGTTTGTCCTTTTCATTTTAGCAATGGCATTGGCAGTTTATTTTCTACCTTTTTAATTTGAATGTCCCTTTGGTATCTTTCCTATCTCTTTTGTACGTAGTTATCAAAGGTACCAGGATTATAGTTTTGTACGTCAGACGCGCGTTTCGTCTACATAAGACTCATCAGTGACGCTCATATCAAAACATTTATAAAACCAAACAAGTACAAAGTTGAAGAGCATTGGGGATCAGATTTTTCCCGTTGTTGATCTTTATAGTTTATTTGCATGTCTGATTGTATATGTCGTTTAAGAAATATCTCCATGTAGTTATCTATAATAATTATCAAAATTCACAGTATAAAATCAAACGGATAACATGTTAACTTGGCAGAACATGTATATTTCATATTAATAAATAATTTGACTTTGGAATGCATATATCAACATCAATCTTAATATAACACCTTTCGTTTATAACATAAACATATGTGATGAAAAGTTTATCTTGTATGTCAATCCCGGGTGTATACTGTAGCTAAGAGATTTCTAGACGTATTTCATGTTTTGTATTCAGATTGTTACAAATCTGATTCACATATTCACCAAGTCATTCAAAGTGGAAGAATTTTATATGTGCATCGGTATGCATTATAGGAAACTCATGAACTTTAATGAAAATGTTTTCCTTTTACCATCCCCTCTATAGTCTATAGAGAGGCTTTCGGGATATATGATGTCGGGACGAAAAACTTTTCAATTCTTTTTTGTGCCTTATATTCAAGTGTAATATAAAGAAGCTTGTTTTAATCTTTCCAAATTAAAACGTGTGCAAACCTTAAAAAAGTGTTTCTATACAGAAAATGAGACTCCTTAAGACTAAGTTGTCCAGTTTTCATTCATTATTTAAATACTTTATTTTGGAAAAGATCATATAAAGAGTAATATGTAATTCTATCAAAATACCATTTCAAGACAACATCATTGTTTGCTCGAAATCTTACAGTCGTAAATTCTACCATAGATGGTTTACAAATGAACGTCTATGTATCATTGGTGTCTGCAGCATATGACATAATGTAGGTTTTATAATATTCAAATATCTAAACATGAGCTTTCATACAAAGTATTTTAATCATGTTTTTTATGTTTATTCATGGTAATTTTGAATTGCATTGTGTTCTTGATAACCGGACGTATTCCCTGAAGCAGTCATCTCGATGCTCGTCTAGTATCTTCCAGTAATTAATACTGAAAAACACTGAGAATCCGTGGCAGCTATTTCATCGGTTTTCATGATTAAGGTTTTGTCTTTTTCAAACTTGTTTAAAATATTATTACAATTTATACAATCACTCCAAATGAACGAACTAAGCAACAATAGGTTGTAATTATCTTCCTTCTGTTTTATAACTAGCTCCTTGGTATCTCATTTTGCATTTCTGTTTACCACCAGTGTAAACAAATATGTTTATAATCAAAACACATATGCCCGTGTTCGTGTTATTTTTACTGAAGTTCAATGTCGTTAACAGACATTCAAACGCAAATATTAACGTCAGAAGTTGAAATTTCCGTACTATTGCGTATATAAACTTTCAACCTCAGAATATTTTATACATAACCTATCATATAATTAAGGTTGATAAACGTCTTGTTTTGTACAGAAGAGTTTCCGGTAAAACTTGACACACTCCTGTCGGAATATCCGGTTAAAGTAAGAGTATATGATTGGATTGATAGCACAGTTTGCTAAGTAGGATCGCAAGAAAAATTGATAAAGTGTTTCTCCGGCCTGAGATAGATTCAACCATCGTTCTGGATAAATCGATCGATGACTGGCTAACCCTAAGAATGGCGAGAAACAAAGAATGTACGCAATGGTAACCACAAATAACATGATTGTTGTTTTCCCGATACGTATCGCCCGAGAGTCAAACACTTTTTTCTTCTTTAGCATGGTTGATGATTGGGATAAATATGGGAGTCTAGCTACATTCGGTTTCAGTTTCGGCTCATTTTCGTTTACAAGGGAGGAATTATTGTCCTTTTCCTCGTCGTCTTTCCAAACGCTGTCATCTTTATCATTGCAATTAATAGACGAAATATCAGCAATTACTCCATCGTCACCATCGCCCACGGACTTTAACGATGTCGTCCGAAACTTCCAACGACGGCATACTTGGGCGCCAATTATGGAATAAATTACCACTAAAACTATAAATATAACTATAGTGCATGCGCACTGAACAAGAAGATATGCCAATGGGTATTGAGTGTCACGATATCCAGTTTCAATCAAGCAGAATTTCAGTTCGATCGTTGGTGTAATGGGCCGAACTTCTATGCCGTATATTATCAGAGATGGCCAACACGTGGCGACAGACGTCACAATAATTACGATTGATATCAGTTTGGCTATCTTTGGGTTCATTGGCTTTTTATACGGTTTACAAATCCTCATATGGCGATCTACGGCGATAGCAATTAGCAATAAAGCCCCGCCACTATTACAAGTGTAAGTAGTGAAACGAAATAACTTACACAATACGGGAAAATCGAAGTTAAAAGGGTTGAACATATGTGCCAACTCAAATGGGAATGTCAATGTACAGTTTGTCAAATCCAATATTGCAAGGGCAATGATAAATACACGAGTAGAACTTTTCTTCCATCTTGTAAAATAGATGTAGAAGACGGTGGCATTGCCTGGTATGCCGATAAACAGTAATATAAATGTATATATTATAGATGGAATATTTATATAGACTCTCCTTTCTGACAATGATTCCAAGGTAAACGGAACAGATCTCCGGAAACTTTGGGTGTTGTTTAAGGCAGTAGCATTCATGGCACGTATATTTGTGATGGCTGAAAAATAAAATAGATTTCTTTTAATGAAATGTCTTCAAAATGAACAACTCGATACTTTTCTGTTGTTTTTTTATGGAATAAGAAATTCAGACCCAGTAGTTCTGTGTATTCAAATTTTTACACTGTGTGCCTCTGCAAATATTGATAGAATTGTGAAGTGTCACTGCAAATTAGACAATTATCCACCAGAATCCATTTAGCGATGACGATATCAACAACTATATAGGCCACTGTACAGTCTAGATTTTTTTCATCATAAGCAAAACCTTTTCCATAAAATAAGCTTTAATAATGCTCTTTAACTTTGTACTTGTTTGGCTTTATAAATATTTTGATATGAGCGTCACTGATGAGTCTTATGTAGACGAAACGCGCGTCTGGCGTTCTAAATTATAATCCTGGTATCTGTCATAACTACTTTAAAAAATCGCTGCATGTACAGCGGGTTCTTCGGTCCATGTATTAATTACTATCAAGCTTTAAACGTTTTTAAAATCTTTTCAATTTTTTTTTTTATTTGTAAATTTGGAATTAAATCAATAGCAATTTATATTTCATTCCCGTTCTCCAGACATCTGGCACAGTTCGTTCGTTTTCTGAATACGCATATATTATTTACACAGGTATGCCATTATGTACAGATTTTTTTGTATATTCAATGAATTATAAATAAAAATCAAATATTGAATAATAATCTGTATCGGTTGGCCTTAAGCATATTGAAAACAGCTTGTGACAAACAAAATACAAATTACATAATGTCTAAGTTATTTAATATAGATAAGCAAAAATAAGTTGCAATATCGAACGATCGTTCATAATGATTAATTTAAAGATGGCATGTACAAGTCTAGTATCAGCTCTTCAAAAATAGTCTTCGAAATGAAAACAAAATATTCCATGAATTTGAAAAATTCTATTCTTCAACTTTTGAAAACGTTTTGAAAATAACATGAGCTACAAGAGGAAGAAAACACAATATCTTAAATTACTTCCATTTGCATTAATCCAACAAATATAAACTTTGATTGTATGACTTCAGGCTACTCGCATATTTATGTTCAACTGAGATCCTTAGAAGATAGTTGAGTCGACCGTGCGAGGGCTGTAAAGTCAGTCAATGTCTCATAGGAGGATAGTGTGTGTGCATGGAAGATTATGGAATAGAGAATAATAGATAAACTGAATAAAAATATAGAAAAGCGGACAAAAAAATAGTATAATGAAGATCTAAAATATAAAGCAAAGAGAATAACGTTCAAACATTTTACAGAATGGAGAGAAATTGCCATACAAATATACAAATTAAAAAATGAATAAATGAAGGAACCCCCCCCCCCCCCCCCAAACAAAACCAGACCTCTTAGGAGAGGTTCTTTCTACAACTCGAGGCAAAGATTTTTGGTTGTTATTGAAGAAAAAAAATATTTCAACGCTTTCCTACACAGACAACATTGAAGTTAAAGCTTATACTTGGTTCTATTCGAAGTACTTGTGTATAAAAAAAGCAAATCAGTATTAAAATAAACTTTTAATTTGATAAATAAATAAATATACAAGTTTTAGGAAGAAATTATATAATCTGTTTCGGTAACTTTTTTTAATCCATTAATTGAATAATTATAATGGCGTTTCCGTACTGAGGAAAACTATTATCCGTCGTAATTTTAACCTATCTACTGTGCTATACAATTTACATTTTGTATCGTATTTTTTTCAATTCAAAGGTACTTGTGGTTAGATATTAAAGTATGTATTAGACATATTTCTCATCAAATTATAATCCACCCCCTTAAATTAATATATCAATAAGACAAAAAACTTACCGTCTAGAAATTAAGCAATGTTTATAAATGCTTGGGATGTTGATAAACCTCTACGTACATAATGGGTTTCACAGGAAGGAAGAACGAAAATTAACGATAACTAAAAACTGTTTGTAACACTTTACATCAATGAAAAATATGTCATAGTCTTCCCATCCCAACTGTTTTTACTTAACTTCACATAAACTAAAACCTTTTGAAAAGCACCATTCATTAGCCTGATTATGTTTACCAAAATTAAGTCATGATCCAACGAAGAGGAATACAACTGTAAACCCCAGATGCATGGCTACTGATAATAACTACCGCTCGGTATTTGTCGATATTTTCATTAAAAAGTGTGTAAACATTAATTATAGTGAATTAACACAAAATATGGATTTAATTAAATATTTGTATCGGTTAATGACCTAACATGTGACCCATATTTTATAAACTAAACAATTATCTCTACAATCGGAGGATTCAGTACAAATCATATCAGATCAAAATCAAATTATTTGTTTATGCAAACTCTAAATATTAGATTGTTAAAAACTTACAAAGACATGATGTCAATATTTTTTAGCATACACTATTCTAAGTTCAAAAACATTCGTAACATATAAACGCTGCATTTGCACCTATTTTAAGTTAGGAATATGTTGTTCGGTGCTTGACGTTTGTTGATGGTGGTTCATAAGTGTTTCTCGTTTTGTATATAAAAGATTAAACCGTTGGTTTCCTTTTTTGAATTGTTTTACTCTCACTGGTGATTTTTGGAACCTTTTATATCTTTTTGTTCGATGTAAACCAAGGCTCTGTGTTGAAGGCCGTATATTGACCTAAAAAGTTTAACTTTTAGATGGTGACGTGTCTCATCTGCACTCACATCACATCTTCTTATCTCTGTATATATATCATATAAGTATATAATATATTCAGTACAGTTACAGGATGTAGTATACTGGAGATATATATTATTTGGTAATAGACGGTAAATTGTATCTCTAATCGATCCAAGGTCACACAACAAGTATTCGATTTATAAATATTACTTGTAATCAGATTATTGAAATGAAAATTCATTCAAATAATTAAGGTGGTACCTAAAACTACAGGGAGATAACTCTGTAAAGTCAGCTAAATGTTTAAATTATGTTGTGTTGTAAAAGAAATATTAAGCTTCTCAATGATCAAAACTCGTGTTTGTCAAACTGCTATGTTACCAGTGTATTTTTTCTGACAAAACAGTTGGTTCAAAATTTTTGAAATTTTTATATTTTTGTTAAAGGGTCAAAGTAAATACTTTGTTAAAATTTTATGAAAATTAAACGAGCCAAATTAATTTTAATGAAAGTGTTGGGTACCACCTTAAATAAAATAAAAATATAACAACAATACCGAAATCCAAGATAAATACAAAAATAGGTAATCCATAAAAACTGAAAAAAATCAAACACTGTCAATCAACGGATAGATGAAAAACAATTGTCTGCCATATATATATCTGACTTGGTACCGGCATTCATCAAGGTATCAAGGAACATGTGGATAAAACCTGGTATTAGCGGTAGCTTAAACTCTATCTTGTATGAGAGTCAACAATCAACACAAATCTTCAACTTCGTGAATAATCAATTGCTCTTTGCTTCACGTCCAGTGACAAATATTTCGTGGATAATCAAGACACATTTTGCCAATACACAAAACCCTAAATGAAGGACTGACGTATGCTCTCCATCCAAATAGTATGATTTCATAATCTGAAGTCAAATCGGCAGATAGAAATATTGGAAAAAATCAGACTTTGATCAGATTCTGTATTAAATCAAATAATGAGGTAATTAACTTAAACGCATCTATACAGCTGATCGAATATTTATTAATAGGATAATTGTGTCGTCCCTAATAGCAAAAACGAATGTAAATACAAGTCTCTCATGAAAAATAATGTTTATATAATCATGATCGTATAACGACACGTTTTTTCACTCTTAATGCAGAAAAAAGTCTGCAGACACTACTCGTTAGGTAATCGAAAAGAAGACAAAAGAGCTCAATCCTCCTGAATCTTATCAAATTTAAAAGAGCCTTGAACAACAGTATATGAATAACACAAAACTGAGAGGGTGATAGAGCAGATTGTTACCCCTCGAAAGAGCATTGCTAACCTTCGCGGTAGTCGAAGTTTTTGAAGGGTTACAATCTGCTCTATCCCCCCTTCAGTTATGTGTTACTTATATTTATAGAGCATTCCAAGGAGTCAAAATTGCATGGATTGTCAAATGGGAGGACAGACCAGAAAACACATTACCCTCCTTAAATTATACTACCGCATGCAGTGTATAAGTAACACGTCAATGCAAACACTAAATTGACTTGACATCAATACCAAATTTATAAAACGTTAAAAATAAATTAATCAAAAAATACTGATGTCATAGCAGTAATGATCATGTCTATGCGGCCAAACGGAAGCTTTGTAAGACATTCTTCTTCTCTTTGATACATAAATGATTATAACCATTAAAGCATAGGCATGTAATATCACATTTTGTTTTATTCAATCAAATGGAAACATTTTACTAATGATAGTTTACTTATTAGTTTAATGAATAAAGGAAAATGTCCGGTATACGTTAATGCAACAGCAACCATCATACGACACAAGAACATACTGAAAATCTGGCTATTAGAGATATCATAAGGTGCAAATATCAAAGATTGCATCCCCACACAAACAAAACCAACACAAACACAAAAAAACTATATTCACCCACACAAAACCAGATGATTAATTGAAAAATCAATCAAAATACTTTAGTGTATGAACAGAGGAGAACAAGAAAAGAAATTCATAAAACCACTTAAACTGTCAGACTCTTCTGATCAATTGATCTTTCAATATACATGCACTCTTAGATAAAGAAGACACATACTTGTGTGTTAATTAATAGAATGCACCTTGATCAATCATCTTTGAGTGAGGTGACCCTTTTTGGGAGACGATATATGGATTGGTGGGGAATGAGAATGTTGAATATATAAACTAGTATATGGCCCAGGTTAACAAGTTGGGATATGTAGGGCAAAAAATAAGGAAAAAAGTAGAATTAAGTAATTGAGCGACCCCATGTCACCCCTCAAAATTTTGCGTTAATTGATATAATGAAACATTCTTAAGCTTCTTAATCATCTCTGTTACTTAAGTCCAATTATGTTAAGCAGATGCAGTTCAAATGTGTGCACATTGGAGTACTTACGTTGTAAATTGTTATTTTATAGACTGCAGTTATCACAAAGTGTGCCTATTTTAAGTTTCGGTTTGTCTCCATATTCGCGTTTTAATAACAAAAAGTCGGTATTTTGTAAAAGGTTCTATCTTTCAGAATCACATTATAAATTTTTTTAAAACATTTGTACGAATGAATACGTTAAGGGAGCAACCATTTAACTTCATGCAGGGGAAGTATGGCTCTGTTTTTGTCTTTTTGTCAGAAAATTTAACAATGTAAGATATGGGGGAAACCTTGATTCAGATTAATTATTATTTGTTTGTTGTTGTAAAATTGGGGACCAGAATTGTTTTCTCGGAAAATAACAATACTCCTTCCCTCGAAGTTAAATGGTCGCTCCCTTTGTGAAGAGCCTGGTAATGTTTTTTCAGGTCAATCGTCAAATAAAAATTTCTAAATTTCCTATTTTATGTCCCACCTTTTAACCTACGTCTCTTTTAAGCATTTTGTTTGATTTTCTTTTAAAACCAATTCTTTATCATTTTTTTTTCAGAGATATGAGTTCGCATTGTTTCCAGTTGTTTGTGCTTTGGGTTGTTTTTGCTTCTATATTCATGTTTATGAATATAAGAAGCTTTAAAAGTGAGACACCATATTTGCATCATTATAAATTCAAGAGTACCTGACATACGAAAGGCAACATACGTTTTCAACAATATAGACAGGTGTTCATAGCATATGCCAAACTCTACCTCTATATTGAGTTCAGCCAGAGTTAGGAACGTATTTAAGAGACGCAAAAACAGCTATAAACACCAAGTTCGGTAATTGATAAACAGATAAACAGCACAGCGCCAGGTGTGTACTGGTGTCTAGGTAAATAAATCACTAACTCATGCACATCCGATAATAGTTTTCTTTGGGTACATTTACATGATGCAGGACCAAATCATTTTAGTCTCAGAAACTAAACCACTATTTTGCTTTTTAATTAGTTTAAATTTTGTGGTCCTTTTTAGCTTGTCGTTCGGTGTGAGCCAAGGCTCCGTGTTGAAGGCCGTACATTGACCTATAATGGTTTACCTTTTTTTAAATAGTTATTTGGAGAGAGAGTTGTCTCATTGGACACTCACACCACATCTTCCTATATATATTAACCTTTAAATATCGGTATAACAAACGAATTTCAAAATTTATGAGCGTACAGGTCAAACAACTATACCGTATATAATACTTGCATATATGGAAAGTAAGTTTAAGGTATTGTTTCTTCTATAAAATAATGACATTTTATACTCGTTTGTAATTTTCTAAGGGTGATTTGGAATAGAAATATAACCACTCTTGGTCTTCAATTCCAGACCATAGTAAACCACTTGCCAGAGTAGGACGTTAGTTTAGATGTGCGGGATGTAAATGTTTATGTAGTTCGTAGGGTACCTGTTGCTAGGCTAAATTTATGTCCCTATCCAATATAACTTTGTTTTCCAGTAGTATTCCAAATTTCTCAAAATTCAACCATGTAAGCCTGTTTTTCAGGACCTACCTTATGTGTCAATCGTGAATAATTTCCTGACCATTTTTTGAAATATTTGCCACTGGACGTTACGCAAACAACTATTTATCACTTCAGATTCAGGATAAATTTTGAACAATAATTATTGGAGTATAATTTACAAACAACTTTATATAATTTACTACATGGACGTCTCTAAGGTCCAACGAAACTATTTCGGAATATTTTTATTGAAAAAAAGATGTTTACATAGGATGACCATGACCTTTTAAAAGTTTTTTCCCCATTCAGTTATATCAAACTTATAAACCTCGTATAATATACTCACTTGCAATGTCTGTAATCACAGTATTACGATAATACGTCCGCTTTTAAAAATAGACTTCAACGTGAATCAAAACATTTTTGTTCTTGGGCATCTGCAATGCATACCTTAGTGAACTTGCTATTGCAAACGTTATAGACACAATAAAGTCATTCTTCTAAGTGTTCAATCTCATCTGTATAGTTTCATTTAATTCCTTCGTTCATGAAATAAGCTTCCAATGATATTAGTGGAGGTTTAGAGCGAACGATACGAGAAGCCATACATCGATTACGATTTCTTTGCGGTAATGTCAAATCGTTGGAATTTAATTCCAAATCACAATACAAGTGCAAAGTTTATTATGGTATTGACAAATAAATATGTCAAAATTACCATATTAGTTTGATGTAATCGCCGTCCAGTGTCTTTAAGTGTCTGCAAACAAAACGACCAAATCAATTCTGGCTATAATTCTGAGTATAAAAAATTGTTCCTGGAATTATCTTCGATTTTAACATAAATTATGAACACTTTTATAATAAAAATCGTTCCTTGGTTCGTTTAAATTGGAGAGTTCTAGTTTAGGGGGAAATAGTGTTTACAAGAAAACGAGGATACACTTTATTTCTAAATTAAAAAAAAAAAACCTTCCATTATTACTGAAACCATCGGACCTTGACACAAAACACAATGAATATTTTATTTGGAACGTGATATTCCGGAAGGATCAGTTAAAAATGTGCATGCAGACATACAAATTAAAAAATATGTATATTATATAAAAGGTATAGCTATAACCGAAACCTTCCGGGTTGATTTTAAACTTCCTTGAATACAAAAGCCCCATGGAAGTGAAGATATAATCTGTGAACGCTGGGGTAGTCAGTACTTCAAAAAGTATTTAGTTTGACGCTCATATAGAAACCAATGGATATTAAACTGACTTCATCTTTATGATACCGATATCTGTATCGCAGTATTCCCCTAGCTAGAACCATCGTTTAAAACCATACCAAACAAAGAAATATACTTGGTATTATATTTATTTACAACACGGCAACTTTTGCATCATCCAAATTTCACAAAATCATATCTACATGTAGTGATAGTAAATTAGCAACGAGACAAAATTTCCTGTACAGACGTAAAACGAGGATATAAACAAATTATTCTTCAATTGTACAACAAAACATCAGAATACTGAATAAAATTGAGAATGGAAATGGGGAATGTGTCAAAGAGACAACAACCCAACCTTAAAAATAACAACAGCAGAAAGTCACCAACAGGTCTTCAATGTAGCGAGAAATTCCCGCACCCGGAAGCGTCATTCAGCTGGCCCCTAAAAAAATATATACAAGTTCAGTGATAATGAACGCCATACTTATTTCCAAATTGTACTCGAGAAACTAATATTAAAATAATACAAGACTAACAAAGGCCAGCGGCTCCTGACTTGGGACAGGCGCAAAAAGATTACTTGTCGCTGCATACACGTAGTATTCACCTAAATTTAGAAACCTTGTAAAATTTGTCCAGACTCAATTCAATAATTCATCCTGAAAACAGCGGCAGATCAACTCGCTTCTTTTTCTAACAGATCTGTACTAAAAATCCCTCAACACCGGAGAAGTCCCACAAGACTGGAGAGATGCTAACGTGCATGTACCTCTATTCAAGAAAAATGAAAGACATTTAGCCGCCAACTATAGACCTGTATCATTAAACTCTATCACATGTAATGTCTTGGAACTCATAGTTCCACAGCAGTGTTATGGACCATTTTGACAAACACAAATAAGTTTTCTCGTTTGACTTGTTTTACATTGTCTTATCGGGGCTTTTAATAGCTGACTATGCGGTATGGGTTTTGCCCATTGTTGAAGGCCGTACGGTGACCTATATTTGTTAATGTCTGTGTCATTTTGGTCTCTTGTGGACAGTTGTCTAATTGGCAATCATACCACATCTTCTTTTTTATACAACATACTTATCTACGCACAGCATGGATTTCGCAAAAAAAAAAACGATCATGCGAACGGCATCTTATAATAACAATCAACGACATTGCAAAAAAAAAACTGGAAAAAGGATCCCTAGTCGACATCATCCTTCTAGACTTTGCAAAGGCATTCAACAAAGTACCTCATCACCACCTTTAACACAAACTAGAATTTTATGGGTTAAACCATACAGCTACCGTGAAAATGGATTCAATCATTCCTTGAAAATTAACACAATGCAGGGCGTAATATTAACAGGAGCTGTCTCTTCTCCAGTCCCAGTACTACCATGCGTCCCCCAACTTCTCTTGAAGGAAGTAAATAACATATAGCGTGTATATAATTTTATTTGTAAATTGGCGAACGTTTTAAATGTAAATAATTAGGAGAAGACTTGCTGCCTTGTCCGGTACTGCGCTAAGTTTTCGCGGGACCATACAAATGCAATATGAATTTGGTTCTCGGTTACTTGAAAGAAGATGAAGAAATGCCGAAAAATGATATAAAAATTTTACAAGAGGGAACTGTACCGTGGGGGCAATCACCAACTAGCAAAACTCAAACCGTAAAGTAAGCTAAAATAAAAGCCTCTGAATAAAAAAAAAATATGAAAATAGATGAGTCAACAGTAATATACGACCAATAAAATAGTAGTTTCAGTGCGTAGTGGTATTTTCAATTTTTAACAATGTTTAGCAACTCTTTTGTTACATTATAATTTGATCACGTCTACCTAAAAAGAAAAAGAAAACCTTCAGTTTTCTTTATTTTTAGAGTGTATGATAACGGATATATCCCCGTCATATACAATGTATGTCACTGCCGTCTCCTATCAAGTATTTTTATAATTCATGACTGCTTAACACATGTATTTATCTCTGAAAGAGAAAAATCCTATAAACTTAGTAAAAAATATTCTGAGACAAGGGCCTGTTATTCCTGTAAGGCTGCCTCGTCAGTTATTCGATTATTTTATACTTTTAAATTATAAGTTTTAAACATATACTCGAACGCCGATTAAGATAATTGTTTCAGCTGGGTGGGTAATTTGCTTTTGTATAACTTATATTGTAACTGATTAGAATTTTACTATACAAAAGCGATAAGTTGTAATATTTATTTTTAAAATTGGTCCTCTTTGAACATGTTGAATAGAATAATTTGTCGTAATTTATCTTATAAAATTTTCTGTGATGATTCCCCCCTTTTCCACAACAGATATTTCACAATCGTTATAATTGAATATATGTGATTATATATTGTACGTTTTAATATTGTCTTTTTACTAAGTTTTTTTTTTAAATTAAAAACCATTAGTCCGCGAAAAGGGACATAATCGAAAAATAAACGTTATTCTGATCTTGACTTTCAAGCGCCTGTGCGATCAATTGACATTGACAACGAACTTGGAAACTGATTTTGTACGCTTTCTCTTGCAATATGACAGCCCTAAGTATGGGCGCTTTTGGCGCCTATCGATTACAATACAGTAAATATTTAAAAGAACAAGACGAGAGGGCGAGGAAAGAAAGTGAAGATCCAGAAACTGTGTGGGTAACAAAACGTTATATTCCAACAGATTTACGGACAACTGCACCAGTCCCTAGACACAAGTTATTAGCTCCAAAAGAACTTCCATTTCCAGACCGGCACTGGGTTCCCCCTACAGATCCACCACTTAGAGGTTTTGAAAGGAAAACGCTTCCAGTCATTTTTAGATCTCATCCAAGTACAAGATCTGAACAATATTCAACACTTCGACAAATGTTGCCGTCAAAGGGAAGTTATGGTACATTTCCACCTCCTCGCTGGGGAACTGGATGTGGTGTTCCAGTGGTGTATGAAGAGCGACCCCAAAAGAGATTTCCAATCATAAATAGTCCAATGACAATGTAAGTTATAACAAGTTTTACTTTAAAAAAATCATTTTTAAAAGTACATGTACATTTGTACATGTCCACATTATGTTTCTTCGTCAGATACAAATTGTAATAGATCTCCTAACTCTTAGTCTTACTAATTTGTCTTTTGCAATAATTATCTAATAAGTTTGTACCTTGTTAAAATCAATATTCTTGGGGGTAGGAGAATTTTTTCTAGAGCAATCATTTATTTTCATCTTTTGCATTTTACATGACTTTGTTTAGCAGTAGCACTATTTTCAGTTCTTAATTAATACCAGGCCAAGTAATATTTTTAAAATCCTAACCCCCACCCTCAGGAAAATCAAATGATTGTCCCCTTAATTATTACAATGAAGTTTCCTTATTTATTACCATAAACCCATGGACAGGTTTAATTTAATTTTACACTTTGGTGTACATGTAAATAGGCATATTAAAGTGTGGTATGATTGACAATGAGACAACTGTCAACCCAAAGTTCCAATAAAGTGGATATAAGCAATTAAAGGCAACTGTATAGCCTTCAGCGCTGACAAAATTTCAAAAATCCATTCTGTATTATAATACATGTAATCAAATCCACTATTAAAGACATGAAAATGGTTTAATATATGAAACAATCTAACGAAGAATTTTGTAACTAAAAGCCTACATTTTGTACATGTAATTTATAACAAAACAATTTTCATAAACAAATATGACAAAGATGAACCATTAACAATATCAACCTCTGATCTACAGGCTCCGGACTTGGAGCAGATACAAAAAGAATGTGGTGGGGTTAAACATGTTTTTGATTGCTCAACCCTTCCCTTAACTGGAACAGCAAATTAAAGCATAAGAACAAACTATAAATTCACTTGAATAAGGCTTTTAAAACTTGTATGTAGGTACAAAGTAGAAAAACATCTAACAAAAACAAAGATTGTATATATATTTGGGTATTCAATTCAAGGTACCAGGATATTTATACATCCCTAGTTACAACAAAAAGGACACAAAGTACTGATCTTGAGTACTCACAGTTTCTGATGCATATAGCTAGTTCAAAGTCAATAACAGTTTACAGTAACAAATCACTTTTTTAAATCAGAAAGTATTGCCATGGTTTTAAAATTGAAAGAATGAAAACAGAATTTTAATCTAAAATGACAAAATCCTAATATTAAATGCAAGCAATAATTTTTGAATTTACAGTACTTACATTGTATGTAAGAATAAAAGATTAATTAATTATAGTATACATCTAGCATCCAATATATTTAGCATAAAGTATTCAGTGGATTAAAAAAATAAAAATTAGTACGTAAAATTCTATTACACTTTTCATTATTCATAATGAATAAAACAACATACAAATGAAACATTTGTAAAAAAAAAAATATTTAAGACTTAGTATTGTTTTCAGTCTTGGGGAATTGCAAAGTCATAAGCACATTATTTATACATTCTTACAACTTTATTGTAGCAATGTACACAATTTATTATATGTATAATATGGTATAGACAATCTTCAATTGACACATCTCCATAAATTTATAGTGTGATTGTGTTGTCCTAATAACTTTTGTGTTATCAACCTTTTTCTTCCAACAAAGATGGCTATAGAATGTATTCATTTTCTTTTTAAATCTTTCGCATGTCTTAAAGATTTTGTCCTTTGGAGAACTTGGGAGATGATATCAGTACTTTGATACACAAAGTAAAGGTTACATTTATGTACATTGTTTTCATACTTTCAAGTTGGTCTCATTGAGGTCGGGTCTAAGCGGGACTTGGGATTGTCGATGTTTTGTAAGCGTGACACGTGAAAGTAAAATTATTATGTCGTGAAAACGGGAAATGGGGTCTAGCAGGACCTGGGAAATGACAAAAAAATGAGAATGGCTTACATACATTTGTACATAGTGTAAGCCAGATACAGGAATCTGACAAAACAGTAAACGGGATCCGGGATCAGAACCCCCCAATGAGACCCTCTTTCAATGTTTTAGACTTTGAGCTTCACATATTGTATTGAGGTCTCTCTTATATTGAAGCCCGTATGTTGACCTTTAGATGGATATATGTTAATGGTTTATATTCAACTTCTCCTTTTTATTTATTTTCAAAGACACTGGTTAAAAATGTTTGCTTTTCTAAAGGGAGATGTATCCTATAGTTTAGTAAAAACGAAATACAATATATAAGTTTTAATTTGAAGCAGGCATGTATACAGAGGTTGGGGTTTAGTTGTATGTTCTTTATTTCTGTTCAAGCAATTTTCCTTAAATGCATGACTAATATATGTTTTTGTCGGTACTGTTAGCAATCTAGTGTTACTGATACTATTAGGAATCTGGGTATATACACCTGACAATGATTTTATTTATAACGACAGACTCTAGAAACAGTTGGGTATTCATAATTAATATTAATTCCATCGATATGTATAAAGGCTTTACTTTACAGATTTATCAATCATGATCTAAATCGAACAAATTATATAACAGAATACTGAATAAATAATGGATATTATACACTTTGAGACAATTGTAACATTGTATAAGAATCTCACATTCACTTACAGAAAATCAATTCATGAATGTATATTTTATCGTCGTATTCACATTTTAATGTCCAACACAGTTGGAATGTAGTTTATGAAAAGGTGATAATTACCACTAAACAAATCCCGATTAGAAGGTAATGAGGGGAACTGTAAATAACAATGTGAAAGTGGTTGAAACAACCAAGAATACCGAACTAGAACTACTCAATATCCTCTTTCTTATAACCACAGAATCACTTTGTGTTAAACCTTCTTCAAATTCTTTGAACGACTCTCTTGCTAATGGTTATAATGCTAAGTCAGCTAATTTTCGTCTTATCTTTATTGTAAACGTTTGACAACTTTAAAAATGTTTTATCCTTCCCTCATTATCAGATCCTGTTTTCGGAAAGGTCTTTAATTTTTAAAAACAGCATGTGGAAAGAACGACTAAATTTAGCTCCATCTTTTTCCTATGACCTTTTTAAGTCCATTATACCATTTGATCCCCTATTGAATTTACTGTTTTTGTTTTCGTCCTAAACATGCATCAACTATTTTTCAATGGACAATACATTACAATCAATCAATTTATTTATCATAGTCTGATTAATCAACGCATCATGTTATTGCGTTTCCTGTTGGCGTTAGCTAACTTCTTAAAAGCATTATATTTTAGAAGGTGGAAGTCCTGGGTGCTTCTTACTTTGTACTGATAAAGATGCCTTATGCTATGCAGTTTTCGTCTGTCATATGTCCATTGTCTTTGACCTCATTTTCATGGTTCAGTGACTACGTGAAAAAAGTTAAGATATTTTTGTTATTTTAATTATTCTCTTATTTAGAGTAATAGGATAAATATATTTTTATTTGTGTGTACCTTGCAATTAAGGGTCTCATGCCTGTCAGACAGTTTTTCCTTGACCTCGACCTCATACAATGTATTATGGTTCAATGAACAATTAGGTTAAGTTTTGGTGGTTAAGTACATATCTCCGATACTATTAGCAGGAGGTCAAGAATTTCGATGAATGGAAGGATTGTAATCTGTACATGTCCAACTGACAGATGTCATTTGACCTTGACCTCATTTTCATGGTTCATTGACATTGGTTTTAGATAAGTTTTTGTGGGTTTTTTTTCATATGCTGTATGCACTTGGTCAAATATATTTTTTGTATGGAATGGTTTTAAGGTGACCATGTTTATCCGGCATATGTTATCTGACCTTGACCTGTTTTTCTTCAACTATAAGCAATTTGCCAAAGGTCAATTTTATTTGATGTATGGAAGGATTGTAAGCTGAACATGTCTACCTGGCATGATTCATCTGAATTTGACCTTATTTTCATTGTTCATTGGTTAATGTTTAGTGCAGTTTTCTTGGATCATTTTAAGTTTATGTGATAGTTGTAGTAAAGCTTTATATTTAGGACTATCAACATAATATCAATGAAAAGTAAAGAAAATAGGAGCGACATTTCAGTGTGGGAACTCTTTTTTATGCATTAGCGTTTGTCTTTTAGTCTTTCTTTTATGAATAGGATATTGTCCGAGTATGTGCCTTCAACGTCTTGGTTGTATTTACCCTTCAAAGATCTTGTTACTTGACAAAAACTAATGTTTATAAAAAAAAAATCCATCCCAAACTAAGAATTCCGCAAATAGATATTGTAGCCTTTTCTTTTATTTTCTATTCACAACTTTATTCTTATATATATTGTTTGTGGTTTTGTAAATGATAGGCTTTCAAGTGGTTGAAATTTACTTGACCATAGATCTTTCTTGAAGACCGATAAATTTTCATAAGTCGTGTGCTTGGCTTGTGCTTTTGTATGGACTCTTGAGCAATCACAAGAAGATCACCACACAAAAACAAATCGAAACTGTTGGTATATAAATCATTTCTACATTTGTAGTTTCGATCAACAAATATCGAAGATCATCGAACATAATCCCCACATCTCCTTTTTTTAAATTTGTTATTGACTGGTAGTTTTTTTGGCTTGATTTGAGCAGGGACACATATACACAGTCTCTGATTCGTGTGACGTACTTATTTATAAGCCTTGTACCTTTGTAATATTAATATGTACACATACCAGTCTGCACATACATATGATGTGGGGATTGGATGTGCGACATCAATCATGTCTTATTTGTTTACAGTCTAACCCCGGTACATGCATCATGTGCCTGTACCTGGGAAGTCAGTTGTAGTCCGTGCGGTTGTTGTTTAATTTGTAGTTTTGTACATTCACCAGCCTTTAGTTTTCTCGTTTTTAGTATTTACTTGATTTGTTTTAATGGTGTGTAGCGGTCTTATTTGCATCAGACCATATTTTCAGATAATGATCTTCTTATTTTTATATTTTTTTTCAGGTACGTAGATGAGATGCATACAACCAACAAATTGTTCAAGTTGCATTAGAAAAGGAGAAGAAATTCTTTATCGAAAACCAAAAACGGAATTTAAATGATTGCTTCGTTATCATATAGTTATCTTCCATGACTGAACCAAACTTTATCGTTTTCCTTATGCAATCATGAAAAGTTACTATTTTATTCCATACCAGTATTCATTGTGTGCTAGAAGATCTCTTGTAATTATGAAACCATTCAGTATTATGTCATGAAATATTGTTATTATTGTTAATAATTGTTTGTTACATGTCTTTCTTGATAGATATATTTTTGATAGAAGTTTTTTTCACATTTGAAAATACCATTGATTTTTTCTTATCCATATATTATAGAAACCATTTCGAATCGAGTGTAATTTTTGTAAATCGTTCTCGCGATTAATTTCGAACAAGAACGATTGATAAATGGTCCCAATGAAATTATTCACAATGGAAACTCCATGCCTTACAATTGAAACTTGTCCATTGTTACCATGACAACAGGCAGGAGAAAGTAAAACTACATTCGCATTACAGAAAATGAAATCTCAATGGTGTTTTTAGGCATGGTGTAAGTGTTTTTCACAGTATTACTATATACATTCATTAGTCACTTCAGTATTAGTGTAAACAGTATTTAAAGTCTTGCTCAAATCTTTTTGTTATGCAATACTTATTTGTTATTAATGTTTTTGAGAGTTTAACATACCATTGTTATTTATAGATTTCCATGTTTTTGCATAATCTGCTGTCATAATAAAATCAATTTTAAATGTCGATATGGAAATAATTTCTTAAGCCATTAAGCTGAAAATCCGTTTATGTTTGGAGTTACCAAATTGTATTATTGTGTTATAGTGCGAAAAATAACTTCAATGAAAGGTTAATCGGTTAGATTTATACAGTTGATTTAATTATTTATTCATTGAAAAGTATTTATTAAATATTCATTTTTCATATCTATTGATTTATCCTGCATGGTTAAACTAGTTTTTACTCCATAATTTCGCTTTTTTCTATATCATTTAATTGGTGCAAAAAACCTATTTATAGATGACTGTGCGGTATGGGATTTGCTCATTGTTGAAGGCCGTGCGATGACCTATGTTTGTTGATTTCTGTGCCATTAGCTCTCTTGAAGAGAGTTGTCTAATGGCAATCATACCACATTTTCTTTTTTTAAAAGACAGGACTTTGTGGATGTAAAAGAAGGAACAGCAGTTCATATAATTTTACAATAAAACATTTAAATAGTTAAAAGACTACACGATTTAACAATGAAATCGAATGATGCCCAATGGTCAAGTTACGTATATTTCTCTAATTTCGAACCAAAAACAAAATGTCTGCCTTATAACCTCCTTCAATGGAAGTATCGAATATTTGTTTTCTGTTGCCTCTCCACTAATCTTGGTGTTTAAGTGAACGGACAAAGACTGGACGGCTTGAACGGTGTGTCCGTTTTTTATATGCTTCTTCAGCCCTTAATAAGCATGGAATATTTGACAAAAAATTTTAAATAAACAGACCAGTGTTAAAAAAAATCAATCCTATATATCTATACCATACCAATCGAGGAAAATGGCACAACCTAAACATAAATCGTACGTGGCCGCTTAAGTATGTTCCGTCATAAGTGATGTTTCCAGATAAAAGAAGCAAATACTTGGAAGATTCTCAATGCTTAAAATATCCTTTCTTATTGATTGTGATTCAGAAGTCATGTTGAATCAACATCGTGGTGTCTGTCATCCTGGTATACGTATATACTGATTTCCACTGGACATATAAGTACAATGTGAAGTCCATTTTAATTTCTATTTCCAAATATAGAGACTTCAAACTTGGTGGTAAATTGTTGTTCATTATTGTCACAAGTATAAAATGAAACTCATACTATGGCGAAACACAAACAACGGAGTAGGTCCGGTAAGGGCCAATTTTTGGCCTCACATTTCAAGTTCATCTGACGAAAGATTTTAGACACTTTTTAAACACTTAAGTGTCTATTACAGATTATTCAAAAAGTGTATGTGAAAGATTTTAACTGATATACTCATTTAAAATGCTCCGATTCTAGCTTTAATATGAAAAATCTATTAAATATGCCAAAAATGTTACTTTTCAGATGGATTCTGTCAAAAATGAAAGTTGCCGCATCCGTGTTCATCATCAACCTTTAAATATGTTGTGTATTATTATCAAATACAACTTACATTTCAATATTAAGAATAAACACGAATGCGGCCACTTTCATTTGAGACGGAAACCGTCTAGAATTTAACTAAAATACTAGATTTGTGACGATTTCAGTAATTTAGCATGACTAAATTATGCTAGTTCCCGATATATGTGCATTGTATGTTTTAAAAAAGCCCATATTTATGTAGCAGAAGCATTTTACTTTCCAATGAATAACTAAAAGTATACATTTTAATTTTTTGTACAACTGCTATATTTTGGGGCCAAAAAGGGGTCTTACTGAACCTACTCCTTTGTTTAATCTTTTTGCACTTTAATTTCAGATGAATAAAATGGAAGTGTATTTATTTAATGTAAATAAAACAACAAACATTTAAAAATATCAAACTTTTTAAATTGTTCACCTTTATAATGGATAAATGTATTGCAGTTATACATTAATGCTTTACAAACAGATTTTACATCAGAAAGAGAAGCGAAAGATACCAACGAAACATTCAAACTCATAAACTAACAACGCCATACCTAAAAATAAAAAGACAAAAACCAGTACACAACACCGTCCTACTTTAGTTATGGCGATACTGAGAAAAACTGAATAATAAACCAAATCCAACACGCTGAAAATGTATTTTAAAATCATTTTTCCTAGTGCCTTTTTCACAACAAAGCAAGATACATATTGCTTTTAACAGTAGAAAGATTATGCTGTGTCAATTGATCTTCTATTGACCTTAACATATCAGTTAAGTAAAAACAAAATCTGAGTATGTGCAAACTTGTAGAATTACACAAAAAATTAAAACATACAATTGAACAATTTTTTTTTCTTTCTCATATTTAACTACAGTCCAACTTTACCTAATATTTCATTGTATTTTTTGTTGTTTACAGTTTGTATAACAGGCATTCCTATAATAGTTTCGTCTTAATGAAATGTACTTGTATATTGCTCGGTATGTTGAGTTTATATTTTTATAGGGAGAGGATATCCCTCTTTTTAATAACTTGTGTCCAATCCCTTTTGCTACTTTTGCAAATTAATACATGTATGTTTAAACATAAAAATATTATAAGTTGTGGTATACTTGTCAATAATATAACTCTCGGTCACCAGAGATCAAAATGACGTAGACGTTAGCAACTATTGTACTCCTCCGAGAATGAACAAAACCCATACCAAATAGCAAGGACGTTCATTCAATTGCCAAATGTTTGCATTAAATAGAAACACGGCGTTTTCATACAAAATATTTATTTAAAAGCTGGTTTATCATGCTGCATCATGTTTCTATAAAAAGATAACCAGATGAGCACGTCTTATACAACAGTCATAATCTAAAGACAATCTATTTTTATGAGCACGTCTTATACAACAGTCATAATCTAAAGACAATCTATTTTTAAAGAGGATCACGTTGACCTGCATTTTTATTTGTTCTGATTAACTCAATATTTTAGGCTTAGCTACGTTTAAGTTAGGTTTTCAGAAAATAAGAAACCTACTGACATGACATGTGACTTTCTGGTTGAAAAGTCCAAGTAAGTTGAGAAGGTATAGTATTCAAAATTGAGTCATTTCGGAAAATATGGTTGTCATCATATATTTTGGTTTTGGATCTTTATATATGTATTTAAAAAACTTTGAGATGTTGCATTAAATGAATCATACTTTTTTATAAGGCTAAGGGAAATAATAAACAACAAATTATAGACAGCCAAAGAAAATGATTAGATGCACTTTAAAATGACTGCTGTTATCATATACAACAATTTCAAGTAGGTTTTTTTAATAGAAGAAAGAAAAAAAGACTCTTTTTTTTTAACTCGTATTATTGCAACTTATATCAAGAAGTGGCAAATAGATTTGTAAAAATTAATAACTATTTGTCAAAAATCTTAAAAGCTAGTTTGACATGGATTTTTAATTATGAAATCACATTAACACATTGTTAACAATAGAATATGAATTGATACATTAAGAGACAGACATCTGCGACATCTTTTACAAACCAGATTAACAATTTATGGTATAAATATTGTATTGGCTTCACATGGTTATTAGATATAAAACATCAATGAGACCATATCAAATTCAGACCTTAAAATGGACGCGTATTCATTAAAAATAGATAAGTAGAACATGTAGAAGTCCCATTGACTGACTAAGAGAGGGCTCTCTCCATTCATGCTTCAGTAGCTCCAGTCCCAATTTGATCAACCAAGTTTTCCAACGAGAATGGGGGCGGGTACTTATTATTAAGTTTATCTTATTAATAATATTCTAAAATTCGCTAAATATAAAGTTAGGCAAAATACAAGTAAAAGATATGGTACTTCTTGTCTACACATTAGCTGTCACCAATCTTTTTTGTGAAGTATATAGGAAAAAACGGTCTGTTAACAATGAGGCAATTAAAATAATTAGATCAACTATATATGTATGATATGAGTAATTATAATATGTTAAAGAAAAATAATTCGGAGCAAGATATCTTAATTATACAAATCTTTTTTAGTACAATCATATCACGAACTCATTACAAAATGACAGCAATGATGAATGTCTGCATGAATTTCATTGAAAATTCGTCTTTATGAAATTAATTAAGTCTGCACTACCATCAATTCCAAGTTTACGTTTCTTGAAGCTTACTGTGTGATGGTAGCTTGTCAGTGAAAAATGTTTTAAGTATAAAGACCTGTCCAAACCCTATAATCATAACGGTCAAAGCTTGTCCTATTGACCACCACATTATGCGATTGTTCAGTTCCTCAGCTACATAGCGGCCCATGGACTCCTTCAGCCGGAAGTCCACTTGGTTTTCAAATACATCCGTCATAGCTGAATGAATTTCATCACATGCGTCTTGTAACATAGTCTGCGCAGTCGGCTTTTTATCGCCTGCTTCAACAGCTAAAGAATCAATCTCTTCTGGACTTATGGTAAAATAGACGACTTTATGAGTAATTGTCGAAAACTCGTTCCCGAAACAAAATTGGAAATCTCCTTTTGATGGATCAAATCTGAATTCGTCATGTTCTTTTCGTTGTTCCTTGTAGAGAATCTTACCGTTCGGCGAAACGACCCACGCATCAACATCGTTGTTACCTCCCCTTATGACTTGGTATGAAAATACATAACTCTTCCCTCCTGGAAAAGTTTCGATAAAACAACTTTTCTCCTGATCCCCAAGTTCGAAAGTTAGAGCGACACCACCGCTATAAAATGTTTGTGAAGTTTTAACATTGAATCCCAAAATAAAGCAAAGCACAATCAACGTCTTCATTTTTCAAGATATTGAATGTGTGTTCATTACTTATTTTGTCATATTAGTTCTGGACCGCAATCATAAATTGTTAAGCGAGAGGCGACAATGTTGGGGAAAAGGTATAAATAACAGTATATCTTCAATTTTTAATTTTAATATACAAAAAAATACAGAAATATGCAAAAAGAATGTAATTTTTACCTTTTCCATATAAAGGTGTGGAGTTTTAATAAAAAGTGGCATTGGTTCACAGGTCTTAAGCAGACACCCCCTCTTTACACTCAATGATACTGATTAAAAAAGGTGACATCTTGTACCATATTGATTCCCGCTCAGCAACAAAACGGATGCATTGTACTCATACGTCTATATTTTACTATTCAAACGGTGACCACAATCGATTTTGGAATAAATCATAAAGATCATCTTATCTAATTATGTTCTTGACTTATGAAATATAAAACATTTTCTATTGCCTAACATCTGTGCCCGGTAACATTTAAGAACAATAATTGAATAAAATTGTATGTAAAACAAAATTGGGCACGTACGCTGAAATGACTCGCCTGCGTAATCGATTATGAATGAATAATTTGTTGTGGGGTTTCATACATGTATCAAGTTTTAAATAGACATCCCTATTTTACTCCTGTCCTCCATCTGATTCCCACTTATAATTTTATATTACACATAAAACACGATAATTCGTTAATGTCGTTGCGTTGCCGATTGGCTTTGTGTCAATTACCATTGTAACTCATTGTAACTCATTCAAAAAATAAACCAACTCGAGATAAGTGCATTGCCCTAGCGTACTAGTATTTGCATACACAGATTAATCCTACTAAGTCTAAGGAATGGGATGTTTGTTGTTTAATTATCATCGGTTACAATCTCCACAATCATCACAAAATCGTAGCTATGATTTAATGAACCACGAAAGTGAGGTCAAGGTCAGGTGACAACTATCAAACGAATACATTTATTAACTGAGTAACTAACATAATAACAAAACTTGGCTTAGATCATAAGACCGTGAAAAAAAATTGTATAAGCCAGATGAACACTGTCAAATTGACATGTACTCGATCCCGAAACATTACAGTAACTAAAGAATTTAATTATTCAGACCTGAACCACGAAAATGAGTTTAAGAATGACAGAAAACCAGACCAAAAATGAGATTATCTAACCCTACTATCTTCTAAAATATAAGTTAAGACTGATTGAGGAGTCAGAGATTCATTGATAAATGTGAACTAGTGGGAGAGTTGGTTTGAAATATATCAGTAGTTCAGCTCTTCACTGTCTGCACTTTTCCAGAATATTACACCCATTCAGCAATTGTGAGAATATCTGTACTCGGTAAATAAATCAACAGTTTTCAAACATGTCCACATAAATTGAAATAAGATAAACTGAGAAGTTAACTTCAAATCAACTGGCACATGTGGCAACATCAATACCAGCTGTGAAGTTATCTATTATATACTTAACAGTCGCAAATTCTCAGGAAAAAGATTGAACATAATCTGGACAATCGAGAATAAAACATCCTTTAAAAGTGGTTAGACCCGCCAGACGAGCTTGCATAATTCCTTCCAATTATCAGGAAATATTCTGATGGTTTGTTGTTTTGTTCTTATGCATGTTGTGTTTTTTTTCACATGAAAAATAACAAGACGTTAAATAAAAAAAAAAAGATATTATTATTAATCAAAATAAGTACTACGCATTTTTAAATATTTTCTACACAATTTATCAACAATCTTTAAGTATACTGTCACTTTTTGAGCTCATAACTTCCTATTTATTTGATTTTCCCATAATTGTAGTTTAAGATGGTAATACAAAATTGTAAGAACGTTCTAAGTTGATGTTTCTACGGGTTTATTTTGTGCTGGTAATTTTTCAGTGAAAAATGTTTTAAGTATAAAGACCTGTCCAAATCCTATTGCTAATAAGATGAACGCTTGTACTATAGACCACCAAAATACTCGGTTGTTAAGTCCCTCGGCTACATGCCGACCGATTGCTTCTTTGAGTCTATAATCTCTCTGGTGTTCTACGACTCCTCGCATGGCAAAATGTATTTCATCACACGCATTTTCCGTAAGAGTCTGAACTCTCGGCGTTTTATCGCCTGCTTCAACGGCTAAGGAATCCGGATCCTCTGGACTTATATCGAAAAAGATTGTTTTGTGACTTATTGTAGAAAACTGATTACCGAAACAAAATTGGAAATCTCCTTTTGATGGGTCAAATGTGAATTCATCTCCTTCTTTTCGTTGTTCTTTATAGAGAATTTTCCCGTTTGGTGAAACGACCCATGCGTCAACATCCTGGTTGCCTCCCTTTATAACTTGGTATGAGAACACATAACGCTTCCCTCCTGGAAAAGTTTCAGTAAAACAGCTTTTCTCTTTATCCTCTAGTTCGAAAGTCAGAGCGACACCACCACTGTAGTAGCCTTGTGCAAAATTAGAATTAAATCCTAGGATGAACATAAATACTACCAACATCTTCATTTTCTCAGAGTATTAAAACTGTGTTCATTGCTTTATCATATTTGTTATTTAGTACACGCACAAATAAAGAAAGAGGGACGGTTTCAGGGAAAGAGGGTCACAATTACTTTTTCCCTTCCTTTTTAAACCTTGAATCAAGTTTATTCATTATAAAATGTGGAAAATAACTTTTTTATTCAAACACCTATTTGTATATGAATTTATAATTTTGACAAAGACAACTAATTTGTCATGTTTAAATGATAAAACCCCCCTTTTACACTTAAAAATGGTGACATCTTGCAACAAATTGATTTCCGCTTGACAACAATATGAATTTAATATTAGTTGTGATTATCATTATCAGGGACAAACAGACACAAATCCATTCCAGAACGAATAGATTTATCTTACAAATACATACAAAAAGTTTTAAGCGACAAATCTATTGCTAGATGGAATCATTATCATTTTTCGATAGAAGGCACTAGGGTCACTGGAAACCTCGATCACTGTTAAAGTACATGTAGGGTTCATGATATGATATAAGAGTAGACTATATATTCGCATGGATGACGTTATTAAGCCTTTTTTTTCTTTTAATATTTTTGCACTGTTTAGAGTCTATATGTTGTTATTACCTTGTTTGTAGAATTAATGTACATAATCATTTCATTCAAAGTATTCATTTTACCTTTTTGTTAGTCTTAAAGAAACTCCAAGATTACTGTAAACGGAAACATATATTTAATATTGACTTCCTATTGAGTTATTTACTGTTTCACTTTCCTTTTCAAATGGAGACATGAATTTGTCATAAAATTTTAAAAAAAACATAAATTTTGATGATCACCTTGTAAAATTTTCAAATTATAAGCTCATCTTGATTTTAAAAAAATCACCCATACATCTGTGTCACTGACCACTGTCGATTTTTGCTTGTGGAATATCAATTTCAATGAATTTCTTGGGAAGAATGAATAGTCAATTCAAGATTTCAGTGAAGAACATAATTTTCTAGGATTGTATACAAACTTTGACAGATGAAAACCATTACGTCAAGTATCCTAGGAAAATACGTTAACTTATTTCATCAATTCAGGAAACTAATACTCACAAAACTTAAAAATTCACAGTATCTACAGTCATGACAGTTCCTAGATACAAGTTAGACGGTACTTAATATTTGATGGGTTTCCGTAGTACATTTCTTCTTTAACTTATACTTACAACACGCTTTTCATCATTATTATACATTGGTAAAAGTTCTTTTTTGTATTCAATATGTGACTTTCTATTTCTTAAAGGTATATCATGGGGTGTTGTAAACTTTCATATAAAAGATACTTGACCTATTGATAAAACTTATAAACACTTCCCATTGAGCAATGAAACAAAATAATTAAGCCAAGGTCAGATGAAGCCTTCCAAAGGTATATGTACCAGTTTGCGTATTTTTGCATTACTAAGGCTTTTCTATCCCAAGTATAGATTACCTTAGCTGTATTTGGCAGAATGTTGAGAACTGTTGGTCTTCAACTTCGTACTTATTTGGCCTTTCTTACTTTTTTTTAATTCTATCGTCATTAATGAATCTTTTGAAGACGAAACGTGCAACTCGTGCAAATACAAAACTACAATCCTTGTATCTATGATGAGTTTATTTTATACAATTATGTCATAACCCAAATAGACCTGACCTAATGTGTATGGCAGATGAGCTTGAGATATAGACCTAACTACGAAAATGTAACATTGGTCAGTGATCCATGAAATCAAGTCATGGTCGAGAGAACCATATATGGTTGACATTATACCTGGCAAGGATGACATTAGTTGATGTGTTCGTCCTGTTACATGGTACTCATAAATGAGAAACTTACTAGTCTTGAAACAGTCCATGAACCAAGAAAATTAGATCAAGGACAACATACTTTAAGAATCTTTAAAAAGGTTTGAAACATCTAGGTATTCAGCCATTTAAAAATGTAAAGCATTATACAAATGGTTTACTCTGTTGCTGCCTCCGAATTAGTATTCCTATGTCTTACATTGTTGCAGGCTACACAAAAAATAGTCTTGTTATTTGAAATGCCTTAATTGGTAACAAGGGAATCAAAACCACTTGATTATCGAAAGGTCTAATGTCTGCAATGATAACATGTATGGAAACTGATTATATGGAGCTCATTTCAATAAACTCAAGTATATATTTCATATATATAAAAGGGATAGATGTAAATCGCTGTTCAAAAGTCATAAATTGATTTGGAAAGAAAGCTGTTTTACAAACTAAAACCGAAAGAAACACATCAACTATAAATGGAAAACATGGAAACAACATTAAGTTTGCACTTTTAGAAACCCATCTGTAACTTGTATATTTAAAAGTCTTTTGGTGTAAATGAGGATTTGATCTTTACCATTGCAATTGATAAGGAATTTTCCTTTTGAATTATGCTTGAAGTTTGGTATTTCTGTTATTCAGATCTTAGTTAAGTACTGTTAAAGCTTTGTAGTTTTAGCTCAAAATGGTGACCTGTTGATACTGTTTATAATGCTTTTTTGTTATTTTTTATTTATATGGATCTTGTCTGTACACTAGCTTTGATTATTTGTAATATCTTCAATTTTTCACTTATTCTTACTACATTTGTATAAACTTCAAGATTATAATTATTTGTTTAAAACCGGTTTTTTTCTAAAGTGAATATTGATTGGTTAAATATTTCTCAGTGATGTCCTGTCATGGCTTTGTTTGAATTTGTTTGTTAGCTTTTTGGTCATGAATGTTTGTCTCTAATATTTAATTAACTGTGCATTTGTATTCAGATATCGCAGATCAAATTTATTTGTTCATTGTGTAATCATACATTTTTTGATTGAGTTAAGTCTGCCAAATGATATTTTATCATGTGTTTTTCTATGTTGTGATGTTATGCTATTGTTTCGGAAAAAGGGAGAAGGTTTGGATCCATTAAAAGGTTTAATCCCGCTGCAAATGTTTGCACCTGTCCAAAGTCAGGAATCTGATGTACAGTAGTTGTCGTTTGTTTATGTAATATATACGTGTTTCTCATTTCTCGTTTTGTTTATTTGGATTAGACCGTTGGTTTTCCCGTTTGAATGGTTTTACACTAGGAATTTTGGGGCCCTTAAGAGCTTGTTGTTCGGTGTGAGCCAAGGCTCTGTGTTGAAGGCCGTACTTTAACCTATAACGGTTTACTTTTTAAATTGTTATTTGGATGGAGAGTTGTCTCATTGGCACTCACACCACATCTTACTATATCTATATGTATTTTTTCTGTTATTAAATCATGCCAATTATAACTGAGTATCTTGCAGTTACTTTTGTATTGTTTTAATAAATATAACATGTTCAGATGCAATTCCCATACCATTACTTTCATCAGTTTTAAGTAATTAATGGAAACAAAGTGTTAACATGCAACTTACACAATCATCTAGCAATTACACATAACGCACAAAAATATCTCGGATTAACATGCAACTCACATAATCATTAAGTATTAACTAGTATACACAGCTACTTTCGCATAGGTACTATTTCTGTACCAAATATCTGTACTACTGGAAATCTACTTCTAATATTCAGTACTATTTTGTTACTCTAAAATTATTGTAATATTTAGGTACTAGTATTTTACAGTACTTGACTTGTACTATAATTCAAGTACTACATATTTTTTATTACAACGTTACATTTTCGGCATTTTGATAGTATGTCTATTTCAAATCTCTTAAAATTATGATTTTCAAACATGGATTTTTTTTTTTGATCGCTGTTGGTATTATTTCTGTACCAAAATTTTTAGTACAAATCAAGTACTGTAAAATACAGGTACGTAAATGGTACAATAATTTTAAAGTAAAGAAATAGTACTTAATATCAAAAGTAAATTTTCAGTACTACAGATTTTAAGTACAAAAATAGTACCTATGCAAAATTGGCTGTGTATCACACAAACAATTAGTGTTAACATAAAACTCATGATAACAACTGGCATTAACATATAACACAGGATTTAGGATTTACATGTTACTGACAGAATTACAATGTGTTAACATGCATCTCACACACGCATATTGTTAATATACCACTCACAGAAACTTATGATGATTAATTTGTGATGGACACAATTACAATATGTTAACATGCATCTCTCACAAACAAATACGAGTAACATGTAGCTGACACAATTACAATGTGTTAACATGAAACTCACAAATACATCTATGATTAACATGTTACTTAGCATCCAAGTTAATATGCAATCACATATACACTAACACAAAAATGTGTTACTTCGTTAACACTAAACTTAAATGAAATTCACTGTCAACTTTATTATCATAGCAATAACCAACTTCAATACCATACTTCATGTCTGTCATATTTGATTTTTGTAAATTGTTTTGATATAAACTAGACAGTTATTTTCCTCACTTGAATTGTTTAATATTTTTCCTGTCTGCCTTTTTATAGCTTACTATAAAAACATCATATTTAAAAATAAGGATACTTCGTCCTTTTTACCGTCTTGAGTTTTAACTTTTGTAGAATATAAAATTGTTTGACACAACATTTTTTTGGCTTTAAGGAAGAACAATACAAAGATTTGTTCACTCCCAATCAGACAACTTTAAACTGATGTAATGCATTTAATGCTTCTTTATATTTTATAAATAAGGTACCAAAAGAAAGAAGAAAGATTAATCTTTTAAATTATGATAATTTTATTATGACATATTTAATAATTATGTGATTAGTTGCTATATTGTGATGTCCACACTTGAATTTAGCTTCTTTGTTCTTCATAGATTCCCAAAATATTTTATAGATTCTTGTACAACAAAGCTTGACCTCCAAAACTGTGTCTCAGATTTCCAAAAACACCAATAGAACAAATTTTATACCCAATTGAATTTAGTGGTCTCTTATGAATTGATGTTGCAAATGTCATTGTAGATTTATGAGAGAATGAAATACAATAGGAAAAATCTGTTTTGGAGGTCAAACTGTGTTGTGCAAGATTCTATAAAATATTTTGGGATGCTATGAATAACAAAGAAGCTAAATTCATTCAAGTATAGACATCACAATATGGCAAATAATTACATAACAATTATTTATGTAATAATTACGTCATAATAAAATTATCACAATTTCAAAGATTATTCCTTCTTCTTTCTTTTTGTACCTCATTTATAAAATTTAAAGAAAGATGAGCGGAATTACGTCAGTTCTAAGATGTCTGATTGGGGATGAAAAATCTTTGTATTGTGCTACCAATCACATGTATTTTTATTTTAAGATTTGCTTACTTTCCAATCCCTTTAAATTTTTTTGTTTAGATTTGCTCACTTTCCAATCACTTGCGTGTTTATATTCTGAGTCAAATCCCTGAAAGAAAACACAAACTGTGAGGACAATGTGGAAGAACAAAACACTTGGTCATGGAATATTTGGATAAAATATCATTTCATCAAAAAGATATCACATTTTTACACTGGCAAAACAGATTTAAGTCTATCTTACTAATTTGTACTAGGAGTCTTTGAGTTCTCAAATTGTCCAAGGAGTTTGTTCATATGGAGGAAAAAATTAATGAAGATTGTATCCATGTATAAATATATTCGTTTAAATAGAGAAATCTCTGAGGGGGATAGGACCTTTATTGGGACTCCAGGATCAGGTGATTTTAAGCTTGGGATTTCATGTTTTTAAGCCCATGATTTCGGGATCAAGATCCCTCCTATCCCACCTCATCTCTATTGGTGATCTATACGAATTCTTCAAGTGTGCATCAAGAATCCTCCTTATGAAATCTCAATGACAAAAAAATTATTTAAAAACATCATTATCAATACAACAAAAACTGTACAGCAAAAACCATCTGTGCCCGTAAATTTGTAGCCATAGTTTAGGTACAACTAATGCAAGGTTTGGGGGTTGCTGGATCAGATGTATAACAACAAAAATAAATGTGTTAATCTTATCTGTCTGTAACTAAGAGAAGCCACCATTTTGAATTCTGGGATTTAATAGGTTAAACAGGATTTCTTTATTAATAAAATAGTTCACATTTATCATCTAAAATTATCCTTTCTGTCAAATTGATTCAATTGTGTAGGGTACACAAAGCAAAAAGGGGCTTTTCTTGTAAAAAAAAGACACAGTATCACTCAATTTATTTCACTTGACTGGGTGGAGTTTAACCGTTTCCCTCATAATAAACCGTTCCATCTGTAAATAGGTGTTTTAGTTTTAACTCATTAATGAAGTGTCCAGTCATTCTTTTGTAATTTCCTTGTGTGACACTGATAGGTGATTAGAAATTACCAAAAAATATAACAGCAATCGTCCTTATCACACACATCTTCAAATAGACTATCCTAATGCAACATAAAATGTAAGCTCCGGCCGATCAGTTGAAATAACATTTCTTATAACTGCACCTGAAATCCGACAATTCAGATGTCAAAGATATGATTTTTCATTGAATGTTCAATCTGTAACATTTTAGGAAATCCCAAAGTCATATCAAACATTAAATGGTAATGAAAAACATTATACTGTTTATCACAAGTTACATTTTAATTCACAGATAAAGTTAATAAAAACAACCAGTCTATAAGTATGTTCAACAAACGACAAGTATAATAAAAGACAATATCTACTACAAATCATTTCATAAAATAAATTAGCTCATATTTTCATGACAATGAAACTATAACTGCCATTTGGTAAATAAAACAAATGGAATTTTAAATTAAAAAAAATATTTATCTAGCAGCACTCCATGTAATACCAGTAATATGTGATATTGTAGTACTACTAAAATAGTTATCCTTTTTAGGGGGTACTTTAAATAAAAACCATTCAAATATAAAAAAAAATATATATTTCTTTTGCCATCCTGAGTTTATAGTTTTAGTATCTATTAATGCATACCCATGTTTTTTTGGTTCAAAAGTTATCTCCCTTTTTTAGATTTTTTTTTAATGGAAGCACACTTTAATACCAATAGATTTATTCTATATCTAATAAATATCAAAAATAATATTTAATATTCAATAAACAGATAATAAAAAAGCACCATTGCTGCTATTTCAATTTTGCATAATCAAAATGTGGCCTATTTTTGTACAATTTATAAGATTCCTGGCAATATGTTAAAATGTAATAAGAAGCATTTTAAACCTTTCATAATAAATCCTTTTAAGTCATCTTATCAATAACAGTATTGTCAGCTAAATCAACAATGATATCAATATTTAATGGTAAAATTGATCTATTTCTGGCAAGAAAATGATTTATCATAAGAAACTCGCTGCCTTTTATAAAATAAATGGGTTATCAACTCTGCATGATATTATAAAACCTGGGAATTATATTTTGATCTTCGGCTCTCCTGATGTGTAATTGGATCAAAAGTCATCAAATGAAAATTAAAACCAGAAAAAAAAATGTATAAGAAATATAATATTCTTAACATGCATTGTATTAGAGAATCAAATAAAAACTAAAATAAACAATAGAACTAAGATTTCAAGGCCAAATTTTAACCAGTGCATTTATTTAGGACATTTTTATAACCATGCCAGATTTGATTTTGTCACATTTTTTAACAATTTAAAAAAGATAACTGTAAAAGTCATCTTAAAAAAAGGTCAACATCTTCATCAAAATCAGTAAAGAAAATTCTACATTTGGAATAAAAAATTCAGTATTCCTTCAATACACTTTTTAATATGCTAATGAACTTTGAACAAATACTATGTAAAGCACACTGTCATGTAAAAATAAGATTAAGATATTAGCTATCTTTTGCACTTGTAATTAATCAGCCAACAACCATTTCTCCAATAAATTTGTGAAGGTCAATAAAGAGATCTATAACCTCTGCTGTATGACATGCTCAATTTGTAGTAATGATTATGGAAGGGGACCAATGTTGGTTGGAGTTAGCTACAATGTAAGTTTCAGGGATGTTAAAAATGTTTGATCCCGTAAGAAGCTCTGTCTAGGAAAATAGACCAAGCTGTTCATTTTTGTTTTTATGAGGAATACTAAAGGACTATTCTAAAAGATTTCATATCAATTTTAACTATTATTTCAAACAATCTGAAAAACAGGCTTCTTGAAACCTTCGTTCTTGCCATTTTTCAGATATGTCTTTGAAAAGACATTTAGTGACAAAACAATCTGGATGTCATTTTATCAGAAATATAGAAATGCCTCAATAAAACTAATGCTCTTATCTCCATAATGAAAGTGCATCATCCAGATGCCTCCTTGAGCCATCAAAGGGTCAAAATACAAAAATTAAGCTCTTTGGAGCAATGATTTTAGCAGAAAGTTTAAGGCAATAAATATGACAATTTCTGGCAATGGCTCTTTTCAGCTCTTCAATCAAGGTGAGCTCAAAAGTATATATAGAAACAGAACACACTTAAAAACTTGACAAAACACAAATATTTGCGTAGATGTTTTAAACATATCTTATATACAGAAAGTCAATGTTTTTCCCCCCAGAAATCTCAATAATTAATCTTACACTTTTGTCTTTTTTTCAAAAATCGCATTACATTTGTAATAAATGAAAGTAATAATTTCTGGATTCACAGTAAACATATTTCAAATTATTTATTAAAAAATTATTTGCCAAAAAATTAAAAAGTATAACAAATTAAATATAATATAGCCTTACAAAATTTATCTTAAAAATATTTATATATATTTACAGTGCAACATTTGTTAACAGTGAATTAAAAAAAACACACAAACAAACAACAAAATAGATATTCACAACTTGCTGCCGATTAAACCACAAAATGGAGGGAATGTTACCACAAAAACATTCAAGTACAAAAATTATAAATATTTAACAACCTTTATATATAAACAATAAAAATAAATGTTTTATATTAAAAAACTATGTTTACAACATTCTAAAAACTAACCCATATCATCTATACTGGATATTGTGATTAACAGACGTATATAAATATAGATTTACATTATATTACAAATGTATATACAATTTTACAAAATAAAATAAATCTACAATGTTAAATCGATGTAATGAATCACTAAAACATCAAACTGTAATGATCAACCCTGAGAGACATAAAAACAATTGTCTTTTCACAACAATATTGATAACAATGAATGGCTGACCCTTCAAGAGCACCTGAGTTATCTGCCTTGATTTGTAGGATTTATAATATTGTAGGGATTTTTTGTGGACTTGTTTTCTTAAATGACATTCACATTCAATTCCAATAAAAAAATCATTTTTAACATTATAAAATCTTGATGATATATATATATATTACTGATTACAAATGTGTCGAGGTTTGTGATTGGATAACAACACAGAGATGTCAGTATATATTCAGGAAACTGCCAGGGTATATACGTTTTTATCCCCAATTGGAACCTCAAAAACGTCTTCATAACACCGGTTACTATGTGACGTAGTCAAAAGCTATCAGTCTGTCAGAGGCTCACAGAGGGAAAATAATGACGTGTTTCAGTCAATAATATATTTTTGATACAAAATAACGCAATTAACACTTTAATATTTAAATCTAATGTTAAAAGTGTTATTATAGATTATTACATACACGATAAAATTATGTTCACAGCAAATTAGAAAATCCTTCACGTATGCCGAACATATCAGGTTGGGTTTTTCAACCTATATATGTGTTGTCAACAAATTTCTGCACTGGAAATAACATTAAGTCAGGGGTAATCCGTAATATATGTGTAATTCAGGTCTCAGAAAGGGTATATACTGTGACATTCCCGGCTTAGGGCTTATATCACCTTCGCCTTCGGCTCAGGGGATATAAACTCTAAGCCGGGAATGTCACAGTATATACCCAGTCTGAGACCTGAATAACATATAATATAAAAAAAAAATAACAGTTGTTTTCTGAATTTTTTTTGATTTTTAACCAGATTTTCAATAATGTTTTGATTTTTAACCAGATTTTTAATTATGTTTTTAAAATTTGATTTTAGGCTAACCTTTCTTAGAAAGCATTTTTATACTTTGAGAATACTTTTACAATTCAATAAATCTGATATTACATATACCATTATAAGACCTTTAAAAAAATCCTGGTGTCCACAATCAAAATTTTAAACGAAATCCTTTGACTAAAAATGTCATTAAAAATTCATTGTGTTTAAATCCGCTAGTTAAAATCAATTAATCTAGCCAATCTAGGCTATTAAAAAAATAAGATCAGATTAATATCAGGGTTCTAAAGTGAACTCAGATTATTCTATGGTCAAATATTTCCAATGTAAACTAAAATAACTACAGATGGTAGGCTAGGAGACTGTGTATGAAGTGATTTGTTCGGTAGACTATATCGGCCTGACTATATGGCAGACGAATACAAGAACTATTTGACAACATCTCATCACTAGTGATACATTCTTCGGAATGACAAGAGACAACATGCTCCTATTACAATCCACTAGGAGACTGTATATGTAGTGATTTGTACAGGAGATTATATGGAACACTTCAACTACTCATCACCTTTCACTAGTAACGCTTTCCTTTAGTATGAACCAAGACAACATCCTCACATCTCCTGTCACGATAGGAATGATTTCTGAATAAACTGAAATGAGAAAATAGTTTTCATATTAAACTTTCAGCTTTTATCATACCACCATTTCACTGTGACCTCATTAAACTGACGATTTTGGGAAAATAAGTCATGCAGCAATTTCTATTACATTTTGGCTGTATTTTTTCCCTTTATTGGACAAAAAGATTTGTTTTCTTTAATTTTATCATGAGAATCAATTTTTACAGAATAATTAAAATGTATTGAACTATCTAATTAATATCAATATAAAACAGATTTACAGGGGAGACAACTCTGGAAATATTGAAACATCTGATAAATCTAAAGGACTGAGTTAGTTGTTTTTTTTCTTTGTGGATAATGCAGAGCGGTTAGACTTTTTTTTAAACAAATACTGTTCATAATCATCTAACAGCTTTTTCACCCTGTGTGCCGCATTCACTGACCAAACAAATTGATGATTTCCATAGGCAGTATACACTACTTACTTGATCAATGCTTAAAGTAATCTGGCCATTCTGTTTCATATTGTTGAAGTCATCTGAAATTTATCATTAATTGTAAATCATCAGTCAAAAATATTTTTCACAAAATATTTTCAATAAATAATTTAATACTTTTGAAAGAGTTAATAATAAAAAATATAAGAATGTGACCTACATATATTAAATGCTTCTTGATAAAATTTCCACAAACAAAATATTCACTTGATTGAATGGGAACAAGGGCATAAATAATGAACAGCAATATGAAAATGTGTAATGGTTTTAAAAGGAATAGGTTCAGTAAGACCCCTTTTTGGCCCCAAAATATAGCAGTTTTACAAAATTGTGATAATGTAATCATAAATCTATTTATTGGAAATTAGAATGATTCTGCTACATAAATATGGACTGTTTTTGACAATACAATGCACATATATCGGGTACTAGCATCATATAGTCATGCCAAATTACTAAAATCTTCACAAAATTAGCATTTTAGTAAATTTTTGACGGTTTCTGTCTAAAATGAAAGTGGCCGCATTCATGTTCATTCCTAATATTGAAATGCAAATTGTATTTGATGATAATACATAATATATATATATATAGGTTGAGGATGAACACAGATGCGGCCACTTTCATTTTTGACAAAAACCATCTGAAAAGTGACGATTTTTGGCAAATTTGATAGATTTTTCATAAAACTGTCTAAAATATTTCGTCAGATGAACTTGAAAATTGAGGCTAAAATTAGCCCTTACCGGACCTACTCCTTTAACAATATTTCCAAGTTTTAAGAATAGGTTTAATTACTGAATCGCTGAGATATAACCTTCTTGTGCTGATGTGGCCAATCAATCAATCAATCAATTAATTACAGAACAAAAATTTCTAACTTCACGTAGCCAACTTCAGGGTGTCAGACCTTTGTTCCAATGTAATATTAATTGCAAAGCTGTGCAACATTTAATCTCAGTAGCCAGACAATCTTGTGATTCAGAAATAATTCCATATGAATACTTACTAAATAGTTTTGTCAGCTTAGACAGACAGGAAAGGAATCCATCAAAGTCTATATGACATTTCTCATTAGAATATTTAAATACCAAAGCTTGCATAGAACTGTTGTTTATTGTAAAACCTGGAAAAAAGCAAAAATGATCATACTTTTATCTCTTAAGGTGGTACCTAACACAGGGAGATAACTCTGTAAAGTCAGCTTCTCAATGATCAAAATTGGTGTTTGTCAAACTGCTATATAACTGTTCCGGACCATATGAGTATTTGGACCATACGCGTATGGTCATGACCATATGCGTATACTCATATGGTCTGACCATACGCGTATGGTCCGACCGTACGCGTATGGTTGGACCATATGAGTATTATACTCGTTTGCTTATTAACAGGCCGGACCATATGAGTATTTGGAACATATAGGTATTTTTTCAAATATACAATAGAAATAATACAATAAACTTTATCTTAAAAACAAATGTGTTTACAAAAAAATGTATTAATTTTACATGTCAAAAGCTACATAAACATTAAATATTGATGCCACAGTCAGTTGATCTTAGTTTTCATCGCTAATTGTATCCGTGTATGTTTTTGTATACTTTAAATGAAATTCACACAGTACCATACAGTAGTTTTTCTGAGATTGCTTGTTTTGGCTGCGTGCAGTGATATCGACTTGGACAATTCCGATGTGTCTACGATGTTTTTGAGAAACTCTAGATCTCCAATATCGTAAAATGAATTTCACAGATCAAATTAGATAAAGACAGTGGCTATTTCATGGCTCTTAAATGCTATTTTACTGTCTTATAATTAAGATTAAATAGAAGTATAGAAAAACAGAATAGAAAAAATAAAGAAACATACACTTTTAATATTTTACTTTTAAAATGTCTTAAAAAATATCATGATCCTTGCCGGTGATGTCACCTACTTTAAACAATAAAATTCCTTGTACAATATGTTCATTAAATTTTGGCATCTTTTTATAATTGTACTTACAAATAGTAAGAAATATTAACTGTGCGAAACTGTTTTTTTTTAAATACTTTTTTTTTAATATACATAAAATGACATTTTAGTGACGTAACAATCAGAAAGGTCACACCTAATGAAGAGTTTAAAAGTATACGTGTTGATTACCCCAACCATACGCGTACGGTCCAACCATATGCGTATGGTCGGACCATATGAGTATATGACCATACGTGTATGGTCCAGATACTCATATGGTCCGGAACATAACCAGTGTAATTTTTCTGACAAAACAGCTGGTTCAAAATTTTTGATTTTTTTATATTTTTGTTAAAGGGTCAAAGAAAGTACTATGGCAAAATTTTATGAAAATTAAACGAGCCAAATTAATTTTAGTGCAAGTGTTGGGTACCACCTTAACTGGGTTTGAAAAATGGTTGTACAAACACATGATAATTTGAATTTGCTTACTGCCATTACTTTTATATGTTTCATTTATTTTTTTTTTGCGTTCTGCATTAACCTGATCAGTTAAGTCCTTTTCAACTGATTTTTATATTTATTTCTTATGTTCATGATGTTTTAATGTAACTCCATCACAGCAAACATGTTTAATTTCACCAAATTCCGTATGTTCCTGACCTAAGTCAGTGGCCTGTAATTCAGTTTTGATTTTGCTTATTGTTTTGTACATAAGGTAAGACTGTTCAGTGAACTAAAGTTGTAAACTTCTTCATCTTTATAAATCTCTTTGATAGTTGTCTCATAGACAATCATACACCATCTTGTTATCTGTCTTTTTAAATTATTGCTCTTCTAAACCATATCACTTTTGTAAAATCACAAGTTTTATGTAAAGATAATCAAGAACTACAAAAATTCAACAAGGATTTCTGACTGCGTAAATTAAAAAAATTATACAAGCTCAAACAAATCAAACTCCTTGATAATTAATCAATACACCATTTTAAATTAGTATAATATACCTGCTGCTCCCAGTGCTCTTCTTAATTCAAAACAACTAAAAGATCCAATATTATCTGTATCATACTGGAAGTATATTCTCTACAATGAAAAACCAAAAAATACAAAGTTTAGTTATTCTGTTTTTATAAATCTAACAAATATCAAATTTTTAACATTCTTAGATGTCTTAACTGCTACTAAAAGTATAGATATGTATATTGTTTTAAGTAACTTGAGAAACAACTTTGTATACATGTTGTTTTCCACTTTTATCTATAAAATTGATGAAAAAGATTTTTTATTTAACAATTTCATTATTTTCTCTAAGAATAGATATAAAGGAGAGAAAATTTCCTGTGATTTGGTGAAGAAAACTAAGTTGTAAATTTAAACATAAAATGCGATTTTTTTTTGCTTCATAACAGATATAAATCTGAAATTATCCTTCAAATTTTGTCATTAAGTAGTGAAAGAACAGTAGAATCAAACTAATGATGGCTATATATGGAATTTACTTACCTTCCAACTTTTGAGTAAATTCCACAAGTATAAGAACTCTGTATAACCTATTTTGCCTAATAATTCTGTCTGAACAAGGTTAAGGAAATATAACATTGCTTATTTTCATGAAATCTCCTATAAAGAAGACACCAAAAGCATGTGCTTTCTGCACTTTGTTTTGCTTGTGTGACTGTGTGTCAGAAGATGCCTTTTAAAGATAAGACTTTTAACATATTGATTGTTATGGTTTTAATAAATGCAAATATGAAAGAAATTGCTCTAAGCTATGTGAATTTAATCATTATCTTTATAATTTAAGAATTAAATTCTCTATTTATTGAGATGAAAAAGTGTTGAATAAAGCCATTTGTTTGGGTTTTTATATGCACTGTTGAAAAGGTTTCACTGATAGCACTTGCAGTCACAGATCTTGCATTTTATAGACTTTACAGAAAAAAACACTTTTTGACTGCAACAGCCAAGCAAAATTTCAGAATTTTCTAAAACTTTCATGTAATGTAACTTCAGTGTAAATGGAGAATAAAAGGATACATCTAACAAAGACACAAACTTTTTACATGTGTCTATACTCGTATTTCTGTGATGTTGATCTGAAACAAAAGAAACATTTAAATTCATAAATATGTCTTTTTGTGATGATACTAGAATTTTACAAGGACTCTTAACATAAAAGACATCAAAATAAACTTTAAATTTAGAATCCAAGCATCATGCATTGCTTTGTTTACCAATAACACAATAGAACTTAAGACACTTTAAACAATCTTTTGGAAAATGGATAGTTGTTAATGTCTGTGTAATTTTAGTCTCTTGTGTGAACAGTTGTCTCATTGGCAATCATACCACATCTTCTTTTTTATATGTACCTAAATCATGAACTTCCTTCAGCAAAGTCTTTCAAAGAACATAATTTACTGCATGGAATTAAAGTGACTACAGATGAAAGGTAATAGCATCAATAACACTATACAATTTTGTAGTGTTATTGAAATTGCAGTAGATTTTACTATAAATATATAATTTCATTCTTTTATCTAGGAAGCTTAACATTTATTCTAATTACCTTTCCTTGATGCTTCATTTAATGTTTGTTGTAACTCATAAGGTGTAACTTCCATATCCTAAAATAAGATTTACAGAATTTGATGAGACTGTCATTGAAGTGAGAGGGTTAGTGCTATAGAACCAGGTTTAATCCACCATTTTCTACATTTGAAAATGCCTATACCAAGTCAGGAATATGACAGTTCTTGTCCATTCGTTTTTGATGCGTTTTGTTATTTGATTTTGCCATGTGATTATGGATTTTCCGCATTGATTTTCCTCTAAGTTCAATTTTTTTGTGATTTTACTTTTTACATTCATCAATGTTTTTTTCTGTATGGTCATCGATAAGAATACTATATTATCTGTAAAGCCATAATGCAAATATATAGAAATATATTATTTTTGTACATGAATTTTAAATTTAGACACTTTTCAATTGTTGCAGATCAAATGTTGACCTCTAGATTGTTTTTTTTCTTTGTGTGTTTTGAATCATATGTCTATTTTACACTATTTCAAACTTAACTCTGATCTATTGTTGCAATGTGTTAAAAACATTTTTTTTTAATGAGACCAAAATGTTTTCGACATGATAGTGTTCTGATTTTTTTTTACATTTGCTTCAAATTCCTAATACAACAAATATAAACACAGTTTTTTAGGAGTTTTGTGTTTATGCTAAAAGACTTACCTCCCCTGACACAGCATAAAAGAATCGTTTAAACTGTTCCTCTCGCTCTTTATCAGGAGGATGCTGAGGTAGAGGAGTGTCAGACTTTTCTGGAATTTCATCGACGTCTCTGAAAGTTCAAAAGTATCTTGTCTTATATATAGGATCACAATTATTTAGTGACAATGTTCAAATGGCATAAATTCCAACCGTTCATTCCGGACACACAGGAAACTGCTAATATTCAAAAATCCCAAACTGGCAACAAATAATAATGCAAGATTAATAACACAGATTACAGATTTGACTCAATTAGCAAAATATCTAATACTAAAATAAAATTAAATCGATATCGATTTTTTTATCCTGTCCGCATTTATTCCCATTAATATGAAGTTAGCAATGATAATAAGTGCAAAATATCAGAAATAAAGTGATGGCTGTATTGCTCAAACCAGCAAATGTGAAACTGTAACATTATAGAAATTAGCATAATTGCTAATTTCTATAATTTTTTCTATAACAATGTCATACTGCCATGCATTTCCTCTAAAATGGTGTCATAATATAATTTTGACTAGTAAAAACTGAAATGCGACAAAAATCTATAAATTATAGTTAACTGTGGCTCTTTTCTTTAATAATTACACAAAAAAATAATCTTAAGTTATACTGACATTTACTTTTTATCATTCCAATTTTTGTGGAATAAGTAGGTATGAGATGCTCATGGGTAAACAAGGTTGTTTAACACCCCTATACGCTAGTTAGGGAAACCATAAATTGACCAAACTTAGAGAATGCATGATATCTCTTAAGGTGGTACCTTACACTACAGGGATTTAACTCTGTAAAATCACAGAAACATTTTAATGACATTGTGTTTTTAAGGGAATATTTAGCTCTCAATGATCAAAATTAGTGTTTGTCAAACTGCTATATAACCAGTGTAATTTTTCTGACAATACGGTTGGTTCACAAATTTTATATTTTTGTAAAAATTATATGAAAATTAGACAAGCCAAATTGATTTTAGTGAAAGTGTTGGGAACCATCTTAATCATCAGTCTGAAAATAATGAAACTAAGCTTGCAACACCTTCCACATAGTTTTGACCTTTTTATAAGTCATACTGGTTTACATACTATAAATCATTAATATATTATTTGGTTATCCAAAAATGTTGGCCTGGATTGTAATATCAGGTATTGGATACATACTCAGCTGTGTTTTGATTTTCAAAAAAGAATCTGAGGTAGAATCCTGCTTCTTCATTAATATCCCATGTACACGGAATCACTACATATTGTCCTCTAGGTAAAGTTAATCTCTTTATAATTTGTCGAGAATCTATAAATAGCCCACTAGATTGTACACTTTGATTATTGTCAAAAAATTCCTTCTTTAATGGCAACGGATGACTCTTTAAATTCTGAAACAAATAGAAAAATTCAATTACATACTTCAGGAAAGGGAGATAATTATAAATGTTAACACCAAAACTGACTGCAAAATCTGAAAGCTATATAGCTTGTTGTTCTGTGTGAAATAGACTCCCTGTTGAAGATCAAACTCTAACCTATAATGGTTTATTTTTATAAATTGTGACATGGATGGAGAGTTGTCTCATTGGCACTCATACCATATTTTCTATTATCTATTTTAAAAAAATAATAAGAAACTTGTTGGCTTTCTCATGATTTTTTTGCCAAAATAGATATTTATGTACTTTAAACAAAAGAAACTTACATTTAAGACAGTAAAAAACAGGATTGATTTCAACATTTTTTTTCAATTAAATAATAATGTTGTCTATAACTCACAAAATATTTTTGCTTCAAATAATCAAAACCTTGTCTTCAGCTATACAGTATATTCAAGCAGTTAAAAAATGGATGTAACTACTTGTGCCTGTTTTGGTATTAACTGAAAATTATAAGAAGATCAAATTTTCCACCTAAGTTTATATTGTTCTTACTTGATAAACAAAGAAACCTATATGCTGATTTTTCTTTCCAAACTGTTTAAGTTTGCGTCCATCTTTCTGCATAAGTTGTATAACAAGACTACAAACATTATCTCCATCTTCATCCCTGTCAGACAGGGTCACAGAAAACTGAGGATTGGACCAATGGGTGTCTAAAATAAACCAAAATATTATAAATGGGGATGCTATTTTTCAAATTTTAAAAAATCTACCTCAATTTCAAACTGAGAAAATGTATAAATTTTTCGCAATAATCTTAAAAGGCTATTTTTCTAGTACACCGTCTCTTGCAAATTGTGAATAACATATCTAATAAAAATTTCAAGATTTCTAAAATTGCTGTATGGATTTTTTTTAAATCATCTTAAATCAAGGAATGCATTCCCCTCATGCATCGTAGGGTTGTGTTATGTTTGGTCTTATCAACACTTCAATGTTTGTTTTAGGTTTTGGATTTTTCAAATATTTAGCCTCAAGCATGATTGAAGCATCACTGAAGATACTTTAATTGATGTCTCTTTATTTTCTACCAAACAGTTTTAAAAAAGTTTGAAGTCAAAGTCACAATTTTCAGCATAATTATCTCCCTTGAATTCACAAAGACATTTTTTTCACATAATATTTGTTGAGATTGATTGCTGTTACAGTTGGTGTTTAGGACTGTAAAAAAGTATTTCTTGATGCCAATCATGTGTAGTTAGGTTGCTGCCTCATAAACACTATGTGTCTTAACACGGTTCAAATCACTTGAGGCATATTGATATCTACTTAAAAACTATTTCATGGTCTGACAGAGTAATTATAAGACTCCAGTAATGTAAAGTCAGGGTTTTTCCATAGTGGTCGCAATTTATGATTTTGGCAAAAAAAAAATAGATATGGTCATGATTAAATTTTTTATTGGCAAAAGTCTTTGGTTTATTTACGAAATTTGACTTACCTTGATTTGAAGGCCTTCCTCCAGCACTGAATCCTCTGACCCATCTATGGTGGAATTCTGCTGTATGCCATTGTTTTGGCATTTCTACTGGAGCATCTGGTGTCAGATTACAGATTTCTAATGTGTCATACTTCTGAAGAAAATCTCCAAACTCCATCCTATTAAATAGAATATACCTTATAACATATTGTACATCAAATAATATTATCATTAGTCAATTAAGTAATCCAGGGGTTATGGTAATGAAGCTTGTCCCAAGTCAGGAGCCTCGTGCCTTTGTTGGTCTTGTATTATTTTAACTTTTAGTTTCTTGTGTACAATTATAAGTTTAGTATGGCGTTCATTATCACTGAACTAGTATATATTTGTTTAGGGGCCAGCTGAAGGACGCCTTTGGGTGCCGGAATTTCTCGTTGCATTGAAGACCTGTTGGTGACCTTCTGCTGTTGTCTGCTCTATGGTCGGGTTGTTGTCTCTTTGGCACATTCCCCATTTCCATTCTTAATTTTATTTGAGTATGATCATCTTACTTCAAATCAGTGTTCAACTAATACAATTATTAAATTTGGCATTTGAAGCACAAATTTTGTACTCCATGTTCTGAGTAAAAACATGAAGTCTAGGCACTACAAATGTATTTTTAATAAATCCACAACTTAACGTGTAATCTTAAAATTTTAATTTACAAGAAGTAGACTTAAACTTTCTGTTAGTTCGCTGTTTTACTATTTATTTTCTGCTTTATTTATATGTTTTCCCAATTCCTTTTATGCAAGTAATCCTGCCTAATTCTTGGTTGTACATTAATACAAATTGTCTTCCCTCTTCTGAAACAAAAATAACATTTATGCTTTAAGCTAGATTTATACCAGAATTCTCCTTCATCCCTGAATATAAGTCCCATTTTTTCTCTTTCTATTTCTGGGATACTGTTCCACTCTCTTGATCTTTAAAAGTACATAAACATAATATTAAAAATTCAATAAACCTGGTGTACTGATAACAATTTCACTGTACTTTTTAGAATAAGCAGTACAATACATTTAAGGTGGTACCTAACACTACAGGGATATAACTCTGTAAAGTCAGCTAAGGGTTTCGATTACATTGTTTTGTAAAAGGAATATTTAGCTTCTCAATGATCAAAATTAGTGTTTGTCAAATTGCTATATAACCAGTGTATTTTTTCTGACAAAGGGGTTGGTTCAAAAAATTTTAAAATTAATTATTTTTGTTTAAGTGTCAAAGTTAATACTTTGACAAAACTTTATGAAAATTAAACAAGCCAAATTAATTTTAGTGAAAGTGTTGGGTACCACCTTAATCAAATGAAATTTAAATTACAAGGCAGTGTATTGACATGTAAAGAAACTGAATTTTCAGATACAATGATTAAGATAACAAGTGTTTGATTTCATTATATCAAATTAATGATTTACATGAATGATATAACTTATGCTATTTTAGAAATGCAACATTACACTTTTCAAAACTTCATTATTACTAACAAGGTCTAAAGATTCTTTGCTCATTTATTAATAATAAAATTTCTAGCACACTCTTGTATAATTTTAAAACACACCAAAAAGAATGCATGCTGGCTACATCATTATATGTATTTTTTCTTATCAATAGACTTTTTAATGATTCTTTTTAAAATTAAGAAAACACTTACTTTTCCCCCCATCTGCCCCTCCATTCTATTTTATATCCCCAAGGGTTCCTCACTCTGATTAATGTTATAGGGATTTCTCCACTATCAGACATCAATAGTATCTGTAAAAGAATATAAATGTTGTCATGAAAAATAATTTGTATGAACTTTGAAGGTATACCAACACCCAAGCAATTACAAAAGTATAGACATTTTATGAAAGCTGCATATAAAATTGTTTTAAACCTGATATTGAGGCTTATCTTTGCTTCTATATATATAGACAACATATTGGAAGAGGGAAAGTTTTTAACACTTTTTATTAAGAAATAATCACTAAAATGTATGCTTACATACTGTAAATTTGTTCTTACAAAATATTAGAATTATAGAAATGTTTAACAATTTATCTTTTCTAGGATGACAACCAATAATTCCATAAACAAAGTAGATTTCTGAAAATAAGCAGACCATGAGGCGGTTGGGATATTATGCATACAAGTAAATGATTTGGGGATTTTACTCTATTTTGAAACAAACTGCTGAACAAAATCATAATCAAAGGTTTTAAAATTTTGTGTTGATGCTTAAACTTCAGGCCTATACCATTGAAGAGTAAGAGCAAGCCATGTTCATTTGAAATAATATATATCCAGATGTGGTGATGTCTTGTTAAGTTTTCACATTACAATAATATATTCTAGAAGCTTACTTTATTCAGTTCATTTGAACTTTCTTTTAAAATTACCTCTCTTAAATCTGTAACACTGTAAGCATGACCTGTCACTAATCCATCAGGCATTGTCTGGGACCTGCCATCTGGTGGAAGCTATAAAACAAAAACATCATAAACAATATTAATTTACGTTTTTAGATTGAGTTAAGTCTTCCAATTGATACTTTATCGTGTGTTTTTCTATGTTGTTATGTTATGCTATTGTTTCAGAAAAAGGGAGGTTTGGATCCATTAAAACGTTTAATCCCGCTGCAAATGTTTGCACCTGTCCTAAGTCAGGAATCTGATGTACAGTAGTTGTCGTTTGTTTATGTAATATATACGTCTTTCTAGTTTCTCGTTTTTTATATAGACTAGACCGTTGGTTTTCCCGTTTGAATGGTTTTACACTAGTAATGTTGGGGCCCTTTATAGCTTGTTTGGTGTGAGCCAAGGCTCCGTGTTGAAGGCCGTACATTGATCTATAATGGTTTACTTTTTTTAAATTGTTATTTGGATGGAGAGTTGTCTCATTGGCACTCACACCACATCTTCCTATATCTATATATGCTATGTGGACTTGAATCATTACTAGCATCACATTTCATCAATCCACTAGGCATTATCACGGACAGACCAACTAGTTGTGTATGAATTAATAAAGAGCGGTGCCATGAGGGCATGAATGATGATATGCTGATTGCTTTTTCAACAAATAAAGGTCCATTACTCCTAAATGTCACATCAAGGGCATACAGGAAGACTTAATTGAACTGTAAGCAAAAGCTTATCAACCTTAACTTGCAAAAAATATTTGTAAAATTGAGAAAGGAAATGGGAAATGTGTCAAAGCAGCAACCCGACCATAGAGCAGACAACACCAAAAATCTTAACAATGTAAACATGCATGAAATTGATGAATAAGATGTTTTGACCTATATGAGACTAACAAATTGTTTTGTCTGTTTTCAAGTTATGAAGCAAGACCAATCTTTCCAAATAATATGTAACTAAATGTTATAGCCTTTAAGTTTAATGAGCTTTATTGATAGTCATTTAAGGAATGACTGTTATATTTTTTCTGTCTATGAAGAAATAACATAAAAAATTTGGTGCACACTGAATAACGCGCATAGTGGGTTATTTAACAGTGTGTACCACATTTTTTATGTTATTTCGAAGACAGAAAAAATATTACAGTCATTCCTTTTAATTCAATTCTAAATTCCATTTTAAACTGTAGAAAGCCATGAAAAAACATTGATGACTGTCACATGACTAAATTATGTCTATAGGCTCATAACAAAATAACGTCAGCCAATCAGAAGATGCGTTTCATCCAAAATTAAATTATTCAAATGTATCCAAAGCGATTCTATTAGTATTAGCACTTTTTACATAAAATCATCATCTTTAGTTTTGACAGTCTGCACTTTTAGCTACTACATGTAGTCCGAAACCTCAGACTAGTAAATATTGATTTGGACTAGAGAAAATTTTCAAAATTTTATATAGTCATATAGAGACAAGTTTTGATATTTAGTTTCCGGACTAGTGGATGAAGAAGTTTTTTGCGCAGACTGGTTAGTTGTTATTAATACAAATATCCTTACATTGATACCACATCCTATTAATGATTGTCTGTCTAATGCTTTAAACAATATGTTGACTAATGCTTTAGGATAGTTGGCTTTCTGTCCCCGTAGTGTGTAGTATTCTGAGACGCCCCCTGTAAAGTCTGACAAGGCATCTCCAACATTACCAGACTTCAACGCTTCATATGATCCATACAGTCTGAAAAATAAACAGATCACAATGAATGTAAGAACAATAAAATATTATTCTAATAATGATTCTAATGTTGAATGCCAAAAATCTTTTCAACATGCAATAGAACATGTACATATGTAAAATTTTAAACCCATTTTATGACATCATCATTAAAAATTTCTACAGACAAAAAACAAAATAGTTCTGTGAGCATGATGATTTGTTGTACTCCATACAATTTTTTTTTGTGTTTTCTTTTTTGGGGGAAATAAAAATGGTAAGGTTTTGAAGTTTATTGAAGTATAAATGTGGCTTTTCGTTTATATTGTTTTAATTTCATTTCATATCAGGGTCTTTTATAGCTTACTATAGAGTATATATTTTGCTCATTGTCAAAGGCCTGAAATATAACACATGAGTTTTTTTCTAATATAAAAGCCCAGAACTGTTTCTATGACTAAAGGCTACACGTGGAACCCACTGTTATCATAGGAATATGTGAATAAGAAATATGAATATATAAGCACCCACACTTTGCACATAACAGAAATCCTTATAACAATCTGACATACTTAGCGTAAGCCTTTTCCAGTAATGCCGCCCAGAATTCATTCGATTGATTAGAGTGTATGAATACCAGCTGGTCTCTGTAAGTAGGCAATCGATCATCCACCACTACTTCTACCCATTTACCAAAATGCCAGAAATTAAACCTGAAGATCCCAGCATACCAGCCATCTTGGAAACCTTGGTCAGCTGGGACAACACGTCTGAACAGCTCTCGATGATCTGGACTTGTTAAACAGGCAATCGCAGAAAGAACCCAGCAATCTCCTGGAAAAAAAAGAGAAAAACATTTGAAAATTGACAACTTGTGCTTTGAATATCTAATATTAGAAAGATAAATTTGCTATAGCAGGATTAATTTGCAGCATTATATGCTTACAATGGTTTTTTTAATGTTTAATTATTTTCAATCAGAAAAGAGGATATCATCATACAGAGTGTTCCTTTCTCAAAACATCCCATCATTTTTTTAGTTTTTGATATCAGGCCTCATGGTCATAAAACTTTCGAGCATGATTTTTGTACTCAGACTCGAAAATCAACCAATCAAATTGCTGAATTTCATGTTTCGAGCATAATTTTTGTGCTCAGCAGTTTTGTGCCTTCTTTTGTTGCTCTGTAACACGATGATTACAAGATTATTAGTTTTAGTTTGTGATGCTTATATATTGTACATTTTTTTTCTACTGTGATGACAAAGAGTCACATGAGTATTTCTTGCAATAGTTAACAAACTGAAAGGCTAATCTTGCTATCTGTATAAATTCTAATGAGAAGCAATTCATGGAATATTGCTACTTTATATATTTTGTAATTCACAATGCATTTATTTTATTATGTCTGTAATATTCAAATAATTATCATCTGACTTTTGAATAGCCTTCATTTTTATAACCTTTTTCAGTATCAGAGCTTGGTAATATATTTTATTGTAACACAACCCATATACAATGGTTTAAAAATTGAATAATAGAGAAAACATCTCAAACATCTCATTGATTTTGCTCAGGAAATGTCTTTTTATTCATTTTACATTAATTCTATACCAATTTGTATCTTTTGCTACCTTTCTCAAATATTTCAATGTTTAGGCCATAATAAATAATAGGTTTGTTTGCCCAAACGCTACCTACCCAGAAAAAAGCTGCCTACTCAAATTCTTTTATTGTCCTGATTTGAAGAAGTTTTTTTTTTAATCAAATAGGCATGAAGACTAATATACATCTTATACTTAAATTTGTTTATTTGAAGAAAAAAAAAAAGAAAAAGCCTACCTACCTACCCACTGCTTCTACTTTTGGGTAGGGTTTGGGCAAATCAAAATATTTTTAAGTGTGGCCTTATGCACATATTTTTTTTTTCTTCACATTTATTAAATAATAGATGAATAGATGAGCAAAACAAGATAAAATGTGTTTTGCAGCAAAATCTTAGTACATTAAGCATTGTAAAGAGAGAATAAAAAAAAAGCACATTAATTACCTTATCTCAAATAACAATTGTTCAATAAAGTGAAAATTCTTCATTTTACAGCATTTAAGTCAATTGTGTAGCAGTTTATTACAGGTGAATAAGAAATAAATGAAACTGTGACACATAAATTTTAATGTTACATCACTTTGTAATAAAACCACAAAATTTTAATGTGTTTGTAGTATCTTAATATTAATAAAACCAAATCTTTTATTACTTCAAAATGTCAATAAATACATGAAATACAATCAAATCAACTTTACGCTGAAAATACATTTTGTTCATTCATTCAATTTCTAATCGGAACGCATGTACACATTTTTTTGATAAGTTGGTTATAGTTGTAAAGAAATATTTAAATTGGTTCACCTTGACCAAATCAATACATGTAAATACCGTAGATTATAGATAATATTAAAGGACGAATATTCACCTAGTTCACCCTGATTGACATCGAACCTTGAGGCACTATCGAGTGTATCCACGAAAAAGTTTGGCTTTAGTCGATACGTCGCAGAAATCTCCTGCAAAAAACAATAAACATATTGTGGTTATTTATTAAATTTTTATAAATTTTCAAATAACTTAAATATTTTCAAAATTACTCAATGCATTAAATACTTTTTGTGTGACTCAGTTTGTACATGGTACAATCACAGAGTATGTTCCAGGTATCTTACAGACAAAAACCAAAACAATTCATGAGAATCACCACAAATACATTTTCAAAGGGTGGAGCTGACACAAATATTTATTTGAGTTGATGAAAAAGTTACATAAATCTTATACCTCAAGATCTGTGTAATGTCATGAATGTTATTAAAAACCAATCCCTGTAGTAAAATATATTCTAGAGGAAAAGAAGGTTAAGGATCATGTATTAATCAACATATGGACGATTGGTTCTGAATTCTTTGCGTAACATGTAACAGTCATTAAATTTAACTTGCTAGAAGTAACAATTGTATATACATGTATATCTTTTCAAAACCAAATCTCAATACAACATGTACAAAGCCTAATTTATTGCTGTTACAAATGTATCTTTAACAAAAAATGAAGTGAGGCCTCCCTCATAATATAAAACCTCAAACGCAAGGAACCCATGCAAGTGTAGTTGGTTTGCACAACATTTTATTAGGGAGGGAGGGGGTATATACATTGTAGCTGCACACCATTGATATCAAATTATTACTGTTAATGTTGTAACAGGATGGTTTCCACCTGAAAGATAGATTAGTATCATAATACATGTATTCATTGTAGCATTATCTGAAATCTCATAAATCAATTTCACATTTTTGTCCATTTGTCCAACAGTTGCATTAATAAATGCACACAACAATTTCTGCATTTAAAGTACATGTACACTTTACAAACACGACAAATGCACATGCAATAAATTGGTACTGCAATTAATTTAATGCACCATATACATGGACACAGTGACCTTTTGAAAATTTAGTTTTAATCTCCATCTCAGAGAATTTAAAAAATGTTTCATAGTGAAAACATTTATTTTATAACATTTTTCAAAATTAAAAAATAACATTTTTCACTAAACATGCTAAACTAAGGCTTGTGTTGATTATTAAAGAACTCTGAATGATTAAAAATTACACATGTAATTACATACATAATCTTTTGTTCATATCATATCTATCAAAAACAAATGATAACATGGTCATGGGTAAAGAAATTCTACTGCACATAAAAGACATAAATGTACATGTATGTAACTAGGTGCATGTGCTATAATGTACAAGTATAGACAAATATCATTGACATACAATATAAAGTGTATACATTTTGTCTTCAAAGTTTAATTTGAATTACAAATATAAACAATGACCAAACAATTACACCAGAATCTATTGGGAATTTAAACAATTTATCAATACACCATACTATTTTTCTTGGGGATTTAAACAAAATTGTGTAAATTTGTAACTATTGTAGCAATCGTACAATGTTAGATCAATGATAGTCCACTTTATGGTTGAGTGGGGATATTTCACCTTATTAATGACGACAGACTGGTTTTATGAATGATAACAAATAAAGAGATGAACTTTCTTTTATGATCCTTCTGACAAGTACATGCAACTCTATTGATGGACTTTAATAATTCAATAATCATACTATTAAACAACAGAGTCGATTCTACTTAAAATATTTAAAATTCTTGAAATATTTAACATGGTTTAGAATACATTGAATGTGATGAATTGTACTAGTTTATATCTGAAAAGTAGAAATTTTAACACTCAAATTGCTTTTCATCTTTACACATCTACATATACATGTACATATGATGTTCAATTGTACATACATTATGCATGTACTTATATGAAGATTTTTTTAATCTAGGTTTAAAATTTTAAAAAAATATCTAAATACGCAACAAAAATTACCTGATTTTTGTAGCAAAACAAAGAATTCCGCTCATTTTATAAATTTAGGATGTACATGGATGTCTGTGTACAAATTGATGTACATTGATTTGAACATCTCATCATTCCCAAATTAAGATATTTTACATGCTAAAATGTAGATGTCTTGCAATTGGCTTTTGAACATTTCTAACATGGAAACATACATGTAAGGCATGTAAAGCTTATACCTTGTAGCCTTGTTTGCCATATGCTACATTTTTTTACCTGACGCATGAATACATACCAATGTAAAGCCCAAATTGGTCACTTTAATTAGCAGGCTAAAAATAGCATGTACATACCATTTATGTACAGTATTAACATATTAACAAAGATACAATGTATCTGTTATTAACATAATGTCAAAGGAATCTTTTGGACTGTTATGAACATGTAGATATAAAATTGAGAATGGAAATGTGGAATGTTTCAAAGGGACAACAACCTGACCAAAGACACACGAAACACCCCAGGCCACCAATTCAAAGGATCTTCAACACAGCAAGTAAAAATCCCACCCCTGAGGCAGGCTTCAGCTGGCCCCTAAACAAAAATGTGTTCTAGTTCAGCAAAACAAGGATGCCCACTAAACATGCTTACAATAACTCTAAAACATATGAATGAACCAATTTTTTTTTAAATATAGAAGAAAGCTTTTTATCAACCTTATACGATCGGGAGTCAAAAATACATCTAACAGGTCCTTGTACAATACATGTATATCTGTCTGTTTAACACTGATAGTTACATGTACAAAACATCCTAAAACTTCAATAACACATTTTTACACTATTTAAAATTCCTTCTAGCCTATAATCATGATAATTGAACATGCATGTAAAAATTCATCAAAGATACCATATCATGCTTACGATTTTGTACGCCAGAGGCACGTTTCTCTTACATTATCAAATGCTAAAATTCAAAGAAATGCTTGCATCAAAACAATTGAAAGACCAAATCAAATAGTTACTATTTACCCAAACTTTCTTAAAATTATGCCAAATATTGAGGGATCTAGAAATTTCGATAGGTGGGGACCAACTGACTACACAAGAGGGGCCTTTCCCAGTCATTCCCTTTATATTCAATAATTTTTTTCCACAAAAGGGGGAGGGGGCTTGGACCCTTCCACCTAAAATCAGCCTCTGAAGGCAACTTAGGCATTGTTTCTATAAAGATTATTATATTAAGTAAATATAATATAAAAGATATTTTTCAATCTTATTAATTTATCATGTTATTTATGATACAATGTATATGTATTATGTCTATCAGTGTTTATATAATTATCAGCAATTAATTTCTGAAAATTTATCGGTACTACTCATACATTTGTAGAGATTTTGTTCAACACTTTTTATCTTGTTTGTATGATTACATTGCTGATGTTAATTTTATGACATGTTTCAGATTTGTAATGTTTTGACCCAAGGGCAATACAGTGTAAATGTCATTTAATAAATGCAAAAAATGGTAATTTAATTCATTTTCCCAAAAATGACATTTTGCAAAATAATGTGTACAACTACATGTAACCATGTGCTAACCAATAATTATAAATGCTATTGTCAGGTGATTGTTGATGAAATACATGTACATATACTTTGTATTTTATAAACAATGCAGTCCAGCTGGACACAGGAAAGCTTTTTTATGGAAACAAGGCAGGATACCGGATCAGACCCCCTATAAAGTACATACATTGTATATGCTTTTTGTTTTATGAAATTATGACTCATATAAATTGTTGTTGAGTTTGTAAATGACCAGTTGCAAACTTAATGACAAAATGACTTTTTGTTTAGTCTTACTACATTGTAAATCATTGTGTGGTGACCCCTGTAAATGTGATCAATTGTAAATATAAACTGTATTAAACTATGGCCAACTTCATGTAAAACAGAGGTTCTGGCCAATTTAATAAGTTTAAAAAGGGATATTAAAAAAAAAAATTGGTGATGCAAGATTATCAAAAAGGAATGCCCTTTTAAAACATTCTTTTTTTCACAACCATTAATGTTAAATGAGCCTCAAATTTCATTTTGTAGTTATGGTTAGTCTCAAATGTTTATCATTGACAAATAAGCTTATATATAGATTCTACAAAGTCTGCAACAAGTGTGTTACAATATTTCTCTACTTGAGACAGTTAAATTTTAATATTTAAGGTGGGAGGCTTGGCAATCTTTTTAAGTAATTAAACTTTAACTGTCAAGAGAGGAAAAATATTGTAACACACGAGTAATAGAGTCATGATAGTGGTGGAATCTGTTTCTATAATGATTTATGTCAATCCTTTTTTAAAGATTTGTAGAAAGTTGTGTACTTTTTTAAGTGATGTCATCAGGCATGGTTGCTTTTTTTCATGACTTCACAATACATGCAATAGGAAAACTCAGAAGAAACCTAGAAAAATTTAACATCACAATTAAATTCAACCAATCATTTGCCATGTTTGCCGAGATCAGAATTTCCACTAACTAGTGACATGAGTGAAGAGAAAAATTTTCTCACACCCATTGAGAAATGAAAAAATAGCTAAAAAAATAGAGAAACATGTATTAGTAATTAGTTTTCTTCAGATGTTGTACCCCACTTCAGGGGCGAATCCAGTCATTTAAAAAAGGGGGGTCCCAACTATATGTCCCCATTCAAATGCATTGATCGTCCAAAATAAAATGGGGGTTCCAACCGCCGAAACCCTCCCCCTGGATCCGCCAATGCACTTGCGCACCTACCTGCATGAACTGGTACTGTGCAGTTCATTGTAAAAACGCCACAGTTTAAAGGATAAACAGGGAGATATACAGTAACTTACATAAGGTCTTTTCCATTCAATCCTATATGGTAAAGTCCGACTGTAATAAATAGAAGAGTCTTTAGCAGGAAAATCTGGGTCTTCATACAAAATTCTCCTCCTCAAACATTCAGATCGAATGTTATCAAAATTGCTTTTCCCACGATGATGCTTGCTATGTGTTTCTGTCTCTCTATTAAAGGGACGAGACACGCCAACCTTATTAACTTTGTCAAAAGGGCTTCCGTTCTGATACTGATGTGGTAAATTTTTAGGCGGTTCGTTAGCATAAGTTGGTTTGTCGTCTACCTTTGAGTTGTCAAACTTTTTTATAGGTCTACTATATACAGGTCTACTCGAGGATGCAAAAGCCATGATGTGTTAATTGCTACGTCATATTTTACACATTTAAAACTCATTGACAGATGCACTATGCATGAAAACATTGCTTTTCAGGTAAATGATGTTTGTTGACATTTTTCACATGCATTTCCTCCGGATGTTGTATTCGAAATGGTGTTTCTTACTTACCAAGAAAACGATGATCTGATTGGCTCACAGTGCAAGGGAGGCGTGTCGTAATTAGAGGTATCGTAAGGTGTTTTTTATCCCACCAAACCAAGGATTTGTATAGTTATATAACTATACAAATCCTTGACCAAACTAAAGAATTTGCATATTATCACGATACAAATCCTTAAAGCAGTTCAGTTTCTTGTATATTCCTCCATAAATTGTGGAGCAGTACCCAAAGGGTATAATTTTAGCAACTATTAACACGACATAAGGAAACATTTACGTAGATGAATGAATTTGGTTCATGATAATTATGATTACTAGCTAAAGAGATAATAGTTAACAATCATGGCATGCTGAGGTGTAAGAAACTGCATATATTTACAAATAAGAATTTTAGTGGTCTCAAATTAAGCTTGCTTATAATTGTTAGTTAAAAGTGCTATAGTACATTACATCGGTATCTATAATGAAAAGGTTATTTTATAAGGCTTATGTAAAAGGGTTGGGTTTGGAAATTTCTTAACATGTAGAATCTATACATAATTTTTTTTTAATTAAAATAAAAACATGTTTGAAAAATTAACTCAAGGAAAATATAAAATGCACATGGCCATTGATTTTTGCGGTTTGACTGTCTACTCAAGGATTTGTATTAGTACGCACCCTTTATCTACTGTAAGTTATATTTTCTTCTTCAATTTACCTTAAGAGTTTAGTTCCTAAACTTGGTTTGACTACATATGGTGACTACACATGGTGACAATAACAAAATATATAGTCCAATATACATATTCATCATTACAGCTAATTTCCTAATGCACGCAGAACAAAACTTTGGTAAGCTTGCTTAATTTGTTCGTTCATTGTACACTTGACAATAATTGGGATAATGTCAAATCAAATTCAAATATAATGTTCACAGGTGACAGGTTAAAATATGCCCATATATATTGTTTGAAGATATCAATGTTAATGGCATAGCTAGAATTGACATTGATACAAACAGAGCAAGCAGGCTTACCAAAGTTTAACTCTACAATCATTAGGAAATTAGCTGTACAGGGTAGGGGAATTTTGTCACTTTTTGTCATCTGTGATCAATAATCTTTAAGATATTTATGTGGAATAGTTCCACATGTTTTCGAAATTAAGAAAGGTCTGCAGGTTAAATATTTCAACACAAAGCTAATTAAACAATAATTTTGATTGCTCGATCTATGCTAGTTCTTTTCAATAATTCAGTGACTGAATTTGCCGGCAACTTGATGATCTGTGTTTTCGATAAAATGGGTCCATAAGAATGAGAATGCCATACAGCAGCAGTAATCACGGACCGAACAACACAACATATGTTAATTTTAAGAAATAACATGATTGCTGACACTCGATTAAAAATAAAATATATCGTCTGAAATTCTGCTGTAGAACATAACAACTTGGTTGGAACTGTAAAAGAAATTGTGGGTGTTTGTCAGTATAATTTTTTTTGGAGTTTTGAGTTTTAATGTGATTGTCCCTTTGGAATCTTTCGCTTTTCTTTTTTATATGATGGATAGTTTTCTCACTTGCTACAGTACTTTATCTCATTATTTGTATACCTTATCATCAGGCTCTGTTTTAAAGTCAGGATGTACTAAGTAACTAGTGTGTTCTCTTTAAAATTCAATTCAATTCTTTTATATAACATAAAGTACATATTGGGTATACATTTCCACGACAAGATGTTTTTTTTAAGTTTAAAATGTGTTTATTGCGGCAGTTTTTGATATATTCAGAGACATATAATACAATTATATGTTTCTGGCCTTAGTAAAATATATTGTACATAATTATATTCACAATTTACTCACAATATAGTAAAAAATGTTTCTCATCCTCTAGTATTTTACATTTATGGCTTTTATCATCGATGTTTTGAAATTTATTTTGAATTAAATCTTCATATCTATTTTTCATTTTTAACTTTATATCGTTTTTTATTTTATTTACATCTTTTATGTCCTTACAAGTAGAAAGAATATTAAGGTCAACGTTAGTCTCTTTAACAATATTTTCAGCATATGTATACCATGAGTAAGTTCCTGTCAAATCTAGAGACTGTGCTAAAGAAAAAGCTTCCTTTAACAATGGATTAATATTATTATTATATAGTCTAGCTAAATATAAAAGGGTTTGTGTTGTAATAAAACAAAAATCAACGTACTTTGAGCTAGCTCTAGAGTAACGTATAAATTGAGACACATATACTCCATATGCTGGTACCGCTGGGATGTTGCTACACAGAAATGGAAAGTTGACTATATGAAAAATAAAATCATCGCGTTTGTGACGAATTTTGGTATTAAACCTACCATCAGTAGTCATTTCGAGAAAAAGGTCAAGATATGAAGCAGATTTATCTGTGTCGGTAGTATATTTATTTTAAGTTCACATGGATATATTAAATGTAAGTGATCACTGAATCTTTTATTATTAAGAGACAGTACATCATCAATATACCTAAAGGTGAAATTAGAAGACTGGACTTATTTCTTTTCTCCTTTCTGTACAAACCCTTGGATAAATTCTGCTTCATATAAATATAAGAACAAATCGGCAAGTAGAGGATCGCAATTGGTACCCATTGGGATTCGAATAGTCTGTTGGAAGACCAAACCTCCAAATACAACAAAAATGTTGTCTACTAAAAAATCCAGCATGGCAGGGATATCCTCGTCGGTAAATTTTCTCCTTGACTTTGTATGATTTTTCATAAAAGAGAAAAAAAAGGGCAAAGATAATCACACAAATACGGAGGTGAATTCAGATGTATGCTTAATGGTTCAAGATTGAGAACCGCAACCCCTCTCTCTATCGGCGTAGTGTATTTTAGAAGTGCAAACTTTTATATTCGAAATTACATGTCTTGTCTATAGTTGAATTAATCAATTATAAGGAACCAAGAGTTATATTGGGCTATTTTGAAGACATTTCAAAATAACATTTATTGCTGTCAATTTTCTAACTTTTATGATATAGAGTTATCTTTCTTTGTGCGATGATCATTACAAAAGAGGGGAAGTTTGACAGCCCGTCGCCTAACCAAATGACAAGGGGGAGGGAGATAGTTGGGTATACTGGGACAAAAAAAGAAGCTGCACAGCATGGAACTACTGCTGTCCGTTACAAACGAGAAGCTGATTTGTATTCTTCCGTTTCAAAAAGGTTTTCAAATTCAGATCGTTTTACGATTTCTTTCGGGGACGATGAACCCCTACAAGAAATATATTTAGTTTATTTACTTTCAAACTAAAAATTGGTCGTGAAGTTGTTTTCACACTACATTCAAGAGTTTACAGCAATTGCACCCTACTTGATTAGATTAGATTATGAAAATGATTCATCTGTATTTTAAGGATCATGGATTTTTGTTATTCTTAATTTACAAAATTATCTTTAACATGGATAAAAGTTAAAATTTGTTATTTTCTAAAGGTATCATTTTGTATTTCTTTACAATTTTCCTAAGTTAATTAATAACAAAAGACGTTCAAACTTGTAAGCAAATTAAAGTGAGCTACAGTTTAAAATACTAAACAAAATTTAGTAACACAACTTCTTTGTGAAAATAAAGTAAAATACTTAGGAATGTGTCCATAGTATACGGATACCCCACATGCACTTTCATTTCCTATTGTGAGTGGATCCTGAAATTTGGGTCAAAACTCTGATTTTGGCATTACAATTAGAAAGATAGTATCATATGTTCTAAGTTTCAATTTGATTGAAAATCAACTTCATCAAAAACTACTACGACAATTTTTTAACCTTAAACCGGACAGACGGAAGAACGAGTAGACAGGCGAACAAACGAATAAACGGACGAACAGACCAGTAACATAATACCCCTAGGTGAGACAAAACAAAACTCGATTTATCTTTCAAGTTTGTGTTTTCTCAATCTTCAATCATTTGTGTATTCAAAAGTACCACAGTATTGTTGATTAAATTTCAAATAGTCACTCTGTTGAAAGTTTTGTTAAGTTTTTAAATAGATATAGGAAGATGTGGTGTGAGTGCCAATGAGACAACTCTCCATCCAAATAACAATTAAAAAAAGTAAAGCATTATAGGTCATTGAACGGCCTTCAACGCGGAGCCTTGGCTTACACCGAGCAACAAGCTATAAATGGCCCGACAATTACTTGTGTAAAACCAACGGTCTAATCTTTTAAAGTTTATATTTTAACAATATTTTGAACATGGTTTAATGAATAAAAAAAGATCTCTCAATGCAAAATATCGACAAGGTTGTTTATCTAATGGCACAATTGATAATATATAAAGATTGGATATCTTTCAGGAACGAGGAAAACAAGGGAAAAAAGTGGCAAGGTTGTAAAATAGAAGTTTTTATTTCATGTAATTCACAGTCTATTGTGCAATTTTACAGCCGATGATTACCCAACAATCCGCAAGTTCAATGCAGACAGACATCATGAACTATTATACCTTCTTTATCAAATCTCTTCCTCCGTTTGCATGTATTTGGTGTAGCTAAACAAAATTTTCATCTCTCAGTTTAATGTTTCCTTTACGATCTTCCTCTCACTGTTAGTCATTTGAAAAGATCACTTATGAAGCTGACTGGTGACAGACAAAACTGGTCAGGACTTAATTTCACGATTTATTTTTGACAGTTTAATCTGAGGTGGAATGGTTTTCCTATAAGACAAATAGCAAGAAAATACCAATGACATAGATAAAAGCAACTACAGGTCACAATGCGAACTTCAACTATGATTAAAGTCTATGTCGTAGTCCGTATTATAATGCCGGGTTATGAGGAAATGAGAATAACATCTATTCGATACAGTGTAAGAGGAGCAACTCCGTCTACCCTAATGACTATGATTATTTCATATAATGAAACAAATGAATTATTAGGCATGTTTGCGTTTGTTTTGCTTTTGTTGGGTTTTTATTTTGTTTGGGGTTCGGAGTTTAAACTTTTTTTTATTTTTTTTTATATGAAGACGGTTTTCTTTAATTAGTAAAGATCTATTAGTTTAATCAGTGTGCCTGTTTATGAACTATATTTTGTTTGTATCTGTTGCGTGTTGTGTTTACACATATCCCAATGATAGTTTCTCTTTGTTACTTGTACATAAAGCATGTTGTCTCTATTTTTCTTTTCATAGAACTAATATTGTTAAATTGTTGGATAATGTGATGGGTGTTTTAAAGAAATAGTTTGGTATATAAATTGTAATTTTTTTATTTGGCATATAGCTTAAAATGCTTGCATTCTAATAGATGTATAATTTTTATTCGGTTCACATATATCATTACAAAATTAAGCTGGCGAGAGCTTTTACTGAATATAAACAACATAACATAGCAGAGTGTATACAGATAAGATATTTAAGCAGCATACATATAAATACAGCACATGCAAATGAAGCAAAACCAACAAAAACACATCCCAAATTTAAAGCAAAATGCAAAAGTTAAGTTTATCAGTGTAAATGTTGGCGATATAACCAAAACATTATTCAAGAAAAGCAGAACAACGGCATTCCAGTCCATTCCAGTGCTGTATAAGGTTCTTGGATGCTAAATAAATGTACTCTTTCCCTTAACCCTTAATTTTCTCCGCGCCAGATGATGCATAAGGCCTCCACGATGCTATTCCACAGTTTTCTATCGTTTGCCGCTGTTCTTGCCACGTTTCAACTCGTCCATCCTTGTTGGTTACTTCATTTTTCGGTTGTTCTTCTCCGTGTAGTTTTTGGCCTTTTTCTAGTTCTTTTCCTTTCCGGTGCCCATTGTAGTGCTACATAAATGTTGTTGTCTGTTTCACGCCTTTAATTTCTGCGTTTTCTTGTCAAGGTCATCAAGTTTTGAGTAAAGGAGTGCAATGTCGTTAGAAAAGTCAAAATCTTTTGGAACAGTATTAAAGTTCCATCTTATTCCTCGAGCTTTGTCTGCAATTGTTTTTTGCATGATCCAGTCTATGGCTAGAAGAAAAAAGAAAACCTGACATTAAACAACTTTTTTTCACTCCTGATTTTATTTAAAACCATTCTGATGTTTCTCCCTGGTCGATGACGGAACACTTACATCCAGTACATATTTCCTTTATGGTTCTTATGATCTTGCTTGGTCTTTCATAGCCCTTCATGATGTTCTATAGACTCTCTCGGTGGACTGAGTCAAATACTTTTTCCAAGTCTATAAAAAGTATGATTAAAGCTGACCTCCATTCATTGGTTTGCTCAAGTATGTTTCGAAGGATCAAAACCTGTTCGGTTGTTCCTTATTTTGATATAAAACCTGCCTGCTCATTCCATAATCTTTTGTCTATTCCTTCTTTTTTTTCTTTTCTACCAGAATTCTGCAGAAAACTTAACTGCGAACAGGGTAAAGAGTCACTTCCCTCCAGTTGTTACAATCTGTCATATCGCCCTTTTTAAAGATCATATCAGCATTCTGCAGAATACTTACTGACAACGGGTAAAAGTGTCACTCCCCGTCTGTTGTAACAATCTGTCATATCGCCCTTCTTAAAGATCTTGCAAATCAATCATTTTCTCCAGTCTGATGGCAATTTTTCTTCTTCTTATAGGCTGTTTAATATTCCGCCATTTTCTCTGCTTGTCTGTCTTTATTGTCTCTTGTGTTACGCTGTCTAGTCCTTCTGACTTCCCATTTTGTGTCTTTTTCAATGCTCTTTTAACTTCAGTAACTGTTCATTTTCCTGATTCATTCTTGTCTATCATATTTTCAGCAAGATCTACATCTTCATCTGAAATTGGACGAAGAGGGTCTTGTCTATTTAAAATTTCACTGAGATGTTCTTCCCATATATCAGTATATGGTTTCTTTCACTTTTCAGTTCTTCTTCTTACTTTTTACATCTGTGTGTTGTCACTTTCTTTCACCTGTTAGGAATTTAGTGATATTATATAGCTCTTTTCTTCCGGCATTTTCTTCTGCTTTTTCTGCATCTTCGTCCACCATATTGTACCATTCCCTTTTATCCTCTCGGGCACTTTTCTAAACACCTTCATTTTTCAGTTTGTATTTTTCGTTTAGACTCGTTTTTAATATTTCTGATCTAGGACTTCCTAATTTGCTTTTACATTCTTTTCTTTCATCAACCATTTACAAGATACTTTGTGTGGAAATATAGAGGGTATTATGATGAAGCCGTTGATTTGGCAGAAATTGCATAATTATTTCCCATTTTCCTTAATTGTCCTACATCCGTGTTTTCCTTACACCTCTTGCATATGGCTGATGTCTCAGTACTCTGTCCCTCCATCTTATTTGACTCATCAATAGTCTTATATTCAAATAGTCCCTGTCTCCCCTTTTGTACACTTTGTTGCGATTCGATATTAGTAAGTATTATCAAAATTGCATGCAAACAAACTTGTTTTCACAAGAAATAATCAATTATAATGGTGTTCTTTTGTAATTATTGCCATGCCTGTTTTTTCCCTTTTAAGGGCATACGATACAGTTTTGATCCTGTATTTACAAGTTCGTGAAAATTTGCATATATGCTATTTTTTACCTGATTAAATCAAATATGTAATAAAAAATATACCTTCATGTGCTAGTTTTTGAGAAAAATGAGGTAGAAATTTTGTATATTTGCTCAAAATTCAGATTTGTGGCCGTAATTTCTTTTTCGAAAGAAAGACATAACTTTTTTGTTATAAAAGATAAACACAAATTGTTTTTTGTTAAATTATCATTAATTTCTGTATTTCATAAGTATCTTTAAAACATATGCATTTTTTATTCAGAAATAAGTCATATTTGTCAAATGTTCATGAATTGAGGAAAATACGTCATTGTTTGCTGCATGTTTATCAAAATAAAAAAAAAATCCTCTATTTACAGCTTTATAAAATGTGGGTCACACAATCTGCATGCAAAATGAAACAAATTTCTGTTTTGAAAAATAGGGGTCCATCAACTCGTTATCAAATTAAATCAGTTTGAATGATAAAAATCAGTCGAGAAATGCATCTTTTCCCGATATGTCACAGTTTGACGTCGCGAAAATAACATTTTTTCGTTAGCAACGTCATTACCTCCCCTGTAATTGTATCGTATGCCCTTAAGTAAAAAATAATTTCTACCCTTTGTTTTACGTTCTTAACCTGGGAGGTCTGATATCTAACTCACCTATCCTTATTCCATATATAAAAAAATATAACAATTCACCTTTTTTAAATAAGGCATTTTTTTTTAACGAAACAGAGGACAATAACAAAAAAAGTTGCCACATAATCATTACAAAATGCCACCATTCTGACATATAACATAGCAACTTAGCTAAATAGAAACAGTTTAACCTATTTGCAACCTAGATTTAAATGTATTACATTTTCAAGTCAACATATAATAATGGTCCAATTATATTTAACCATATGATTTTTTTTTTTCAATATATAGACATAAAAATTATTATCACAGATTGCTTCAATGATTAAAAGGGAGAAAAAAGAAAAAAACACACAAAGCATAGAAACGACAAACTTTGATTTTCATTTAGTCAATAAGCAAAGTTCGTTCTATTTTTAATTAAATATATGGGTTAATTCTATTATTTTAAAAAAATGTACTTGACGATAAAGAATTAAGAAAAAGACTTTAGAAAACCTATATACGTGCAATTAAGTCAAGGTCAGAAGTTTAAATGGCTACCCTCTTTATTCCGTTACATTTCTTCACCTCAAAATACATGTTTGATAGTCGGTGACATGTGAAAGAATTTGGAAAACCCCACCACCCACAAACGTTTTGCATTAGTACACCAGTTTCAATAACCTAGATTATACCATATATAGGTATAGATTAGATAGTCAAACCTTATTTGGCTAAAGTTACACAGGATAAATTTAGTTTCTGGAGAAAATATATTTAGATAAACTATAAAATTGTTCAGTAAGTGGTAACTCAATGCTCATTGATTCAATTTCTTTATTATCGCTTGCAAACCGTATGCATATTTAACACACATATATACACATAACAACCAAAACATTGAATACATTTCAAAATCTGATAAACAAAGTGGTCGATGATTCCTCAACAACTTTAATAATTTAGAATTACATGTATAAATAATTTTTGAATCACGTAATATCTCATATTCACAATTCACTATCAATCAAAACAATCATACGAATAGGAACACAAATATTCTTTTTCAAATCACAACAATCAATATTTTTTCTACAAAGTCGTTTGGATACCCGGACAGACAAGTAAGTGATCATTCAAAAGTTTAAGAAGTGTCTCTTTTTCTTCTCTCAGTCTCTTTATTTCAGCAGTTTTTTCATCATTATCACGTTCAATATCTTGAATCTGTAAAATAAAACAAAAACGAAAAATTAACATAATAAATAAAATATATAAAGATGCAGTATTGGTGATTTTGTGTTGAAAGATTTTAAGAGCTTTCTTGTAAATTGTGAAGAGTCGAATGATGCATATTTTGATGATCTTGTGCTGAAGTAGCCGAGGAGTTTATAAACATACGAATGGTTCCTCATATTTACTTCATACCTATGAATTCTTTAAAACACCAGAGAGCAAAAAGATACTTGCACATGGTTTCGTTTTTTCTAAACCTTTAGTTATGATTTTTCATTTGTTTTTTTTTGTTATCTGGTATTGCTGCTTTATTTTTTGTCTGTCCAATTAGAACAATATTCAGTCATATTTCATACCATTGTGTCTTTAAAACGTTTCTGTGTGGGTGAGTTTTGAGTGTTTTCTGTAAAAATGTATGTTTGTATAAGTGATAATTTATTATGATTCTTTAAAAGTTTTTTGTTGGTTTTTATTTGTGTTTTGTTTTCTCTGATTTTGCAGTGATGAGATTATATGAATTATGTAATCCTAATAATTTGAACCAGTTTGCGCGATTCATTTTAGCTCCATCTTCCTTATTTCATGCAGACGTTTTGCCTACAAGTGTATATATCATGCATAGGTATGCATGTAAAGCATGAAGATTTTCTTCAAAATATAGCATATTTCAATCGAACCAATTTACCTCGGAGAGTGTTTTCTTATTTTGTTTCCGCCTCTTTCGAAACCTCCTTGCTGCCATTCTATTTTGTTCTCGTCTTCTTACAATTTTGTTCTGTTCATCTTCTGTAAGCTTTAAAATCAAAAGTACATTTGATCAATTCCATATGTTTGAATACCACATTTAATATAGCTCATTTTGAAAAAAATTGACTCAGTGGTCTTTCCGGGAAGTGGGAAACGGGTGCACAACTTACCGTTCTTCGAATACCTAAAACCAAATTTTGCGAAATAAGGGTTGAGACAGTTTTTGCCTCTGTAACTTGTATACCTATAACAACGGAACCACTCCTTTTAAAATTTGCTGAATCCGTAACTTACAATGCATGAAAATGAACACATCATTGAATATTTGTACACAAAAAAACAAAAGTTTATATGGTTCTGTTTCCAATATTCGCCAGAATTTGAACCTTTCATTTTTGTTCAATTATTATTATTATTATTATTTTTAAAATATGAACGATTTAGAACTGACAGTATAAAAGATGGCAGATATTTTCTAGACAGATCAGTACATGTTGTATATAGAAAATATAACACAAAAACACACATGTACATGCATATGACGGAACAACAGACTTGGCTATTGAAATGTGTTTGAGACAAGTGCAAAACAAAGACTAGTGATTATATTGATCGCGGTCGTTGATACCCCTATCCCACTCTTCATGATTATTAATGTATATTTGATTGTAGGATTAATCGGGGTTTGTCATATCTCAACATAGCAAACCATCTGTTGACAAATGTATATGTAGAAACTTACAAGTCACAACATGTCCAAACTTGCGAAAAAGTCAACCAGTAAAATAATATAGCAGTTCAAACTTGCTGAAAGGTCGTTAACTTAATCTGTTGGCTCTTTTTTTTTTATATTATACTGTATATGTATATGCATAATTACACATACTCCCTTTGATTGGAATTCCGTTAAGAGCACAATTTAGTTAGAAGGTTTTTTTTTCAGCTTCCTACTTTAAACAAAGGCAGCAGTAATAAATCGATTGAGAAGAAAATAATCCGGGCAACAAACTAAAACTGATTGAAAGACATCAAATATAAGAGGAGAACTACGACACAACAGAAGCACACCACTAAAATGTTACACACACAGAAACGAACTGTAATATAACCATGGCAATTTTCCTGACTTGTTACAAGACATTTTAAGAAAAAAATTTGTTGGTTGAACCAGGTCAAAATGGTTAATGGCAGTCTTTTTGTTTAGAATGTTTTACTAATAAACAAACTTACTAGCCAGCAAAGGAAACAACATGAATACCGTTCGATGCCAATTTTTAAAACTAAATTATTCTTGTTAAATATTTTATCTGTAGCAAACTTCTTGTAAGTGTAGAATGTTTTCAATTTGAATTAAACGATGAATTAAAACATACATATATAACTAGTCACTTAGTAAACGTTCAAATATTCACTTAAATATTTTTTTGGGGCTTTTTATGTTAGTTTTAATTTACATCAGACCAACAAAAAGACCTTTTAGTCAGTGGGTATAAACAACGAAAATACAACGTTGGTATAAAAAAAAATAGTTACTAATAAATATAATTTTACCTGGTACTTGATTTCTTCAGAAAAGTCTACTTTGAGTTCATCTTGTCCTTTTGCTAGTCTTCTTGTTTGTATTGTACATTTTAATTCTTCCTTGACCAGATGAGACAGATCTCCTGTTTCAAATGCTGCTAGGGATTCATCAAGCACATTTTTACAATTGGATTTTGAGAAAATGTCATAAAGTTCTTCTTCGAGGTTGCATAGGTCGCTATTTTGAATTTGAAAGTCCAGCATATTTGTATGTTATGCTTTTTGTATGTAGACTGGAAAAGAAAGTCATTGACTAAATACTAATGATGGACATATAAACTGTAACCTAATTACAAATATAAATATACTATAGAGAGAATAACGCCATATTTTATTTTTTTTTTGTAATTTTGAACTGTAGTAGACAAAACAAATTTTATAAATTTTATAGAATGTACTGCATATTTTTTCAGATTTAATAGAAAGTTTAATTTTATATTTTTTTTAAAATTATAAAATTAGACTTAAGGGAAAAAAATAATGCTAAAAAAATTAAAGAAAAGACAAAACACCCTCATAAAATTTAAAAACAATAATATTTTTTTTTTTAAATACCAATTTAAAATTTGTATCTATGAATTTCAACTTTTGATAACATGAAATTGTAAAAAAAAAAACATATGATTGATATTGTCCTTGCAGTATAATTCAATAGCAATTTAGGATCATTTAGGCTTGATGTCATTACTATATTATTTGAAAAGGAAGGGGAGAAATAATATACTCTGGGTGCATTATGCCATTCAACTACGAATGAGCAATCGCAAAACATGAATAGGCAAAATACACATTAGACACGACAGAAAAATGAATGCTAGTAAACTCATTTGAAAGATCTGTGAAGGATAACAAATTGATAAAATGACAACAGCGCTTTTCTGACATTTTTTTCTAATAATTTATAATTTTATATACTCTAAATAAATTAGTCCATCAATAGTTTATTAACATATATCATAACAGCCTGTTATCTTGTAAATTCTAAAAGAATGCTAATGAAACCAAAATCATTTTAATCTACAATTCGAGAACAATTTTAATCGGAAGTTTTTCTTCATTCATACATGCCAACAAAACATCATTTAAAAATACAAGTAAACAAAAAACTAGCTTCTAGAGCTTAAATTAAAAAAATGTATATAGCTTGAGTAGTTGAGCTTCATTCCCAAATTTTGTTTATTCAATGTTTAAAAACATGCATGCATTTATTAGGATATGATATAAGTATCATTAAAATTTGCATTAAAATGATGACTTAGCATTTTCAAACATATATATTCCTTTGTTAACTCCCAAAACCTCGAAGTCTCAGTAGCAATGATCAACAGTAAATTTGTGTATTGTAGAAAGAATATACACAAGCGAAATAGTAATTTTGTATACATGGTATACGTGACTGCTCTCCCGGATATACATATACATATAGTTTATATAGTAGATTGTATACTAAAGCATTTAATTATTTGGTAAACTTTCGAAAAGAAAATTTTCAATAATATACTCACTTAAAATGATAATGCATTAATGCACTGCATATATTTCCTGCATTTTACTGTTTATGTTCGAATTATTTTATTCCGTCCAATCTTGTTATATCTAATATATATTTAGTTTACCTTGAGAAATTGGAAAAACCCACTATCCACTCCCATTTTAAATGTTTGGACATAGCTTATTGCTATAGTCGGCAAAACTGTTCACAAAACAATACAAAGGAGAGATATGTTACAATGCTTCTACGTAAACATGACAACAAGCTTATAAACCAATAGTTATTGGTTAATACAGGCAACATGCCTTAATTGTATTTTCCACAACACGAATATTGAACAAACAAATAAAGAGTTATGGACAATTTCTAGTGTATTGACTTCACTCTGATGGTCGAAATCGAAAATTTATAAAACTTAATGAATTTTGACAATTTAAGAGTCTTGAGAAAACTCTTTTAATAATTTAAATCAATTTGTTATAGGCATAGTATATTTGAAGAAGTATTCAGATATGTAACTTGTTACAGAGAAAACTTTTAATAGTTTTAAAAATAATTATTAAAAAGGATTAAAAAAAAACCTAAAAAAACCGAACCCCCCAAAAAAGTCGATTATCAAATGACAAAATCTAAAGCTCAAACACATCAAACGGATGAAAATTGTTTTCATATTCTTGACCTGGTACAGGCATTTCCTTATTTAGAAGTTGATTAAACTCTTCAGCTGGCTAAACCTCTTTCTTATATGACAGTCGCATAAAATTTTGTCATATTTACAACAATGTGTGAAAGAAAAATAGGACATATAGATAAAGAACATCAACAATAGTGAAAGACAAAACAAAAATAGAAACAGCACAACAACACATTGACGAGATGCATAAATACACAGCCACGCCAAAAATATATTACCAAAAACGAAATTAACAGTAAAGGTTGATAATTTACAAAGACAAATAAATGATCACTATAACAAATAGGAAATTGCCATACATTGGTGTTGTGTATGATTTTGATACGTTATTGCAATTTTACATAGCATGTTTTTAGCGATGGAAGCAAAAAATCAAAACAAGTGAGCTTTTAAATAAAACAATGCATAGGGATCATAGAGGAGCTTACCGATTAAATCTAAACTTTGGGTAGAATGTCTAATTGGTTTTATTATGTTTTGATATTGAACATTTGGATACCCATCATTTTCCAAAATGTAAATTAATGAATTTCTGGAAATTGGACCTTCCTTTGATTAAGTTATATACACATGCAAATATATACTAGTACTTTTATATCCTGGTTACAATTATGACATACCATTCATCTCCATCCAATAAAACCTAATAGATTCTGGTTTAAAACCAGCTCAAGCATTTAAATTTTCATTTCCTTCTTATTTTGAATTAGATTCGTCAAGACATGCATGCCAGAACTTCTTTTATAGTTTAAATAATATATTTTCATTCACTCTTAATGTCGAAATTCGTTCAAGTGACTTATTTCTAATGAATTTACGACATTACCGAATTGATTAATTGTTGAGAACTTACTTCACTTGTATATGTATTTCAAGTTTCCATTTGCCCTTTCATGAGTACTAAATATTATCAAAAACTTGTCTTAAAAGTATGTCTAAATGTTATGTTATACTGCTGATATAAAATAAATGTGAATTCAAACGCAGCCTGTACATGTATTGATCGACCGTTGTGATTTGCTTTCATCCCAAATTTGTTTTGTAGTATGTTAGACTTTGAACTTTTCTAAACAAGGTTAACAAAGAATAGCGCTTCGTACGCATGGCATTTATTACGTATTGTTTTCATTTTTAGATAATACTAGATAGTCCGTTATCATGTACGTGAACGTGTACCCCTATTATCAACTTCCAAGAGGGTGTTGGATAGTATGGTATATACCTTAGCCGTATTTGGCACAACTTTTTGAAATTCTGGATCCTCAATGCTCTCCAACTTTGTACTTGTTTGGCTTTATAAATATTTTGATATGCGCGTCAGTGATGAGTCTTATGTAGACGAATCGCGCGTCTGGTGCACAAAATTTTAAGCCTGGTGTCTATGATGTACTAATTCACAGTGAGACCTTCATCACGAAAGAAAAAGATTAAACTTTACCCCAAAGTCAACACGGTCACTAGCATCAATTTGAGTGGAATAGTTTGCTGTTTGCCCATTTAACTGTGCAATAAAGACTTGAACATATATGGGGTGATATCGATCAACAAAATTACAGACCATAACGAGGGGAATATCTATCAAACACTTATTATTGGTTCGACAAACCTTTTTGTAAAACGCAAAAATAACCAATACAAACATTTAGATTAATCTTGGAAAACATCAAGATCTGTGTTAGACAACTTGGCAGAAAGTAACGTATGGATACTAGTAGTGAATATAATTCGAGTGGTCTATATTAAAATTCTAAAAACCATACAGGTCGAAAGAGAAAAAGTGAGGAAATGCATTTAAAACTTTTCTTAGTATTAATTTGTCAAAACAGACATTTACCTCAATTACTTTATTTTTTTTATTCGAGCGTCACTGATGAGTCTTTTCTTATAGAAACGCGCGTCTGGTGCAAGTACAAAATTTCAATCCTGGTATATATGATAAGTTTATTTACAACAATTGAATCGATGACACTGCTAGTGGAGTTTTTATTCCCCGAGGGTACCGGTATCTTCAGCCCAGTAGTCATCACTTCTGTGTTGACATAAATTATCATTGACATGGTCATAATTGTAAATTTACTATTGAATTTTAGAAATACTCAGGAAAATTAAACCTTAGCTGTATTTGGCAAAACCTTTAGGACTTTTTGGTTCTTAATACTCTTTGTACTTTATTCGGCCTTCTATACTTTTTTTATTCGAGCGTCACTGATGAGTCTTTTGATCCCGAAACGAGCGTCTAGCGTAAATACAAAATTTCAATCCTGGTATCTATAATTAGGTTATCTACGGCCTCCACACGATGTAAGATACATTGTTATAAAAAATCAGGGATACAATGTACTATTTCATGAATTAAAACAAATCTCTAAAGCGAAAACACACTTAGAGAAGATTGTTTTACCACAAATGCACGAGAACACCAAAATAAATTACCTTACTGACACAAGAACAAGAACTACTTTTACACAAAAAACACGGACACAACAAAAAAACAACCAATAGAAAAAAACTCTTATAAAGCAAGGTCAATATATCCTAGCTCCGAATAGTAATATATTGTGTTAAAGTAAAAACCAGGTATTTTGATGATATTCTTTGGATTCAATACCTTGTCAGAATATTTTTGGAAAGTAGGCTGATTATTGGATAACACAGAGTTGTATTCATATCATATAAATATCCTTCGATGCATTAATTTTTTGTCGCTATTGTTATGTAACAAAAAATGTATGTCAATTCATTGACAGACAGGTTTTAAGGACAAATTATTTTTTGATAATGTTCATAAATTGCAAATATGTCTCGAATGACATTATATGTAAATTTTACTCTACTGTATTTTTACCGTGAAATAGAACTACACTATTTGATTCGGGGCAACTTGAAAAATATTTTGAATTTTAAATAACTTTTCAATCAATACTCATGAAAGACTTTATTTAAACCCATTCACTTTTTCCTCAATGATAGATTTTAACGGACCAGATAACTGTTAAACTTAATATATCACTATGTATACTCGAAATATGTTTTAGTTATCACCACATCAATTAGGTCAAACGTTTTCTTAAAAGGGGACTGCAGTTCTTGATGTCTATTATATACACAATATTATTTTTTTTTCTTCAAAATATTAAATAATACTTACAAAGGGTCATTCGATTAAATGCACAAAATAAAGGATTATCGGTTGTATATTTAAATGTTTCGCACGCCATGAAAAATTTCGAAGCGATAGTCTTAGGACATGCTCAAAGAATAGAAATATCAAGAAATGTCTAATTAATCGTATTAATTAATTAACTCCTATTTGTTATATGTATCATAACTTCCATTATAATACCAACTCAGAAAATTAGCATATTATGATGGTACTTGGTTTACGGTAAAACTTCTAATCATACAGCTAGTGGTGTTAATGGGAGATAAAAAAAAATATGAATTCATTAAAAGTGAAATAAAAAAAAATACCGAACTCCAAGGAAAATACAAATCTTAAAGTCCCTTTTCAAATGGCAAAATCAAAAAGCTAAATTGATCAAATTAATATAACAAAACTGTCATATTCCTGACTTGGTACAGGCATTACCTGATTTAAACAGTTAAAGGATTTTCTCGATTCGGGGAGATATAGAACTGGCAAGTTGAATATAGAATTGTTTGTGAGGGTATTCACACAGAATAACAATCTGAAATGTATGTGTGTTTGCAGGTGTTTGCAGATTTTTTGACCTGTAGCTATTACATCAGTAAGAAGGAACGGATTACCAACTACACTAAAGCTGTTGTTAAAAGCTTTAGTGTTATATTTGAGTTTACTTATCTTTTTTTTTCATTATTCATTCGATTATTTTATATGAGGTTAATGTCGCAGATATTCAACATCGAAAACTCTGCTGTTGAACTGTAAGTCTCCAATTGTATCACCCTCTAGTAGCTAGTACCCCGGTATTGGCATGATAATGCAGATATTGCTTCATTGGAATTTGCTATTAAATTTTTTTGAATCATTTCAAATTAAGGAATGTATTTCTCTCCTTCAAATTTCTGATTTCTTGTCTAGATTTAGCTTTACTTTAGTCATAACTTTTCTATGCTGTTTTGTGCACTGATTTTTTTCTTGTTAGCCATTGCGTTGTCAGTGATTATTTTCGAATATTGAGTTTAAAAGTCCCTTCGTCATCTTTCGTCTCTCTATTTTAGTTCTTTTTTGATTGGTCAATACTTCAACGTTCGTATAAGTTTTGATTTTTAATTGTTTTAGTCTGGAGCTTTATATTAAAGACATTTATTGTAAAAATGCGCTATCGAATAATAACATTGGTACCGTAATGCTGTAACTGACATATTTCTCATGCAATGGAGGCTAAATTAGAAACAGAGTTAAAGGAAACATTTATTATATAGTGTAAATTGTACAAAAAATACAAATAGTCAAAAGCCTTAAACATGTACACAAAAAGCTTTACTAGCCATTGATAAGCACGTTCTTGTCTAATCAACAGAAATTAATTAATGAAAAAAACATTCTATTACAATTAAAACAAATAAATGATCTGCGTAGCATCAATTTGAAGTTGATAAACAGAAACTTAATAAAATGCCATAACAGTTACAAGTACAGTCAATACAGTTTGTATGAGTATTCGCCTTTATTTCGTTAAATGAAAAACAATTTCATAATATTGAACACAAAACTTTCTTTCAAAAAACTTATTATTAACCCTAGACATTATTGGTCTTCACAAAAAAAAGATTACAAACAATACATCATAATACAGTAGATTGATATAATATGTAAATGATAAATTTCTCTAATAGCTATATGAAATTATGATTATCTGATTCAACGCCATTACAGATTACTCTTACGCTTATTATGTATATGAGGCAACACTAGTTTACCAATTATCGATGCATATCATGTTTGTGTATTCAAGTCATTGGTTTTTTTCCCCTTTTCTTATTAGGACAAAAACGTTTATCTATTAGATAGACTGATACCAGCAAATTTATGCCAAACAGTTGTTCACTTTGAACTGACTTGAAAACTTAAATCTTAAAAAAAACACTTGGTATAACATATTCTGTTGTTCTCTGAATTAGTTTTATGCATGTACTGATGAGGATATATGCATCTTTAACTGACTTTTAGGAAGTTAATGTCTTATTACCTTGGAACACAGTAAGATTACAATCTTAGCTTATTCCTATCATTTTGAAAATAGTAGATAACTGTTTCACCCTTTAAAAGTTCATGGCTGAAATTTTATGCATTGTTTTGCATTAGGACACACTAACAAATGTTCAAACAACATTTTCTGTAACTGTTCCTTCTCTTTACGTAGTTCTTTTACTTCGTTTGTCTTTTTCATATTGTCAGCTTCTTGCTCTTGAATTTTCTACAAACAAAACATCAGGTTGATTTTAAAGTAGAGTATGCTAATATGCATTTCAGATTGTTAAGAACATCATGGTATTCTACTTAGTTATACTACTGTAAAAAAAAATGACAAACTATTTTGTCATTCGTATGAGCAAAAAAATAATAGAAATATATAAAGACAACAGTAGTATACTAGTGTTCGGGAGTCATAGTTCGATATAGAGAAAACAAATCTGGGTTACAAACTAAATAAAAAGGGAAACATATCAACCATAAGAGGAAAACAAACGAACAACAGTGCACCAAAAATAAACCGCCAACATACATAGAAACGAAATAATAGATAAAAATTGCCATATTCCTAAATTGGGTCAGGACATTTTAAGAAAAATGGCGAATGAACAAAGTTAAAGAATATTCCTTTCATATACCAATATATACAAGTTGAAACATTTTGAATGCTGATTTTTCTCTCATTAACAACCTTGAACAGAAGCGATGAAGTACTTTTCTTCTTTTCACGAAATCTATGCGCTGCTTTTCTGTTTTGTTCACGACGTCTGTCAATCTTAATCTGTTCCTCAACTGTCAGCTGAAATGAAGTTGTAAATTGTGATAATACACAAACTATTATAACAATATTCTTGTTGTGTATTTAAAAAAAAACCAGATATATAGAAGTCCTATTCCCGATTGTGGTATTTGACTGATAAATAAAGGCAACAGTAGAATACCGATTTTTAAAAAGTATAAATCAATTAAGAGAAAACAAATCGTGTGGATTCACAATGAATTACGCCTTCACAGCAGCAACAGACACTTACCTTGTGAACGAACCATGTCTCACTCCTTTTGGAGTTCCTGCGTTTCTGCCAGTTTGTGTTTGACACCTTGATTTGTCTACTTACTGGCGATTATGATATCGATAAACGAATGTGTCTTCATTTCCCTTTATAGCTTACCATACAAAGCTCTTATTCCGTGTCAAGTTAAGTTCAGTTTCGTTTTGATCAGCTTTTTACGATTTTTTTTATAGGGTTTTCATTTCACATGACATATAGTTTGTCCTTAGATTCACTAAACAGACGTTAATTTTTAAAAATCAACAATTAGGTGCAATAAAATTCGTATTGTTTGCGTTATCTTCACTAGAATAATATCAGATCATATAATGGGTTTCACTGGTACTTCTGGGAACATTTATTACCAATATTTAAGTTGGTTTCTTGTAATGAAGTCATGAGCTTTCTGTGTTATGATTTTTGTAAAAGTGTTTTGCCTTTTTGTTATTATTATTTTTGGTGATATCCTCGTTTCATTTTTTTCAATTCACTTCGATTTGTGATTGGCCGTTGTCAGTTTGCTTATAAACAAAAAAAAAGTTGATATGATTTCCATTGAGAATATTCATAACTAATGGACAAGATTATAAAAAAAAATCATACCGAACAAACTGGATCTTTACCAACATTTGCAACAACACATGGTAGTCGGTTTTAATTCAAATGTTAAGACTTTCATTTTACCTCATATATTTTCTCTTTGGGAATCTCAACTTTTAGTTCCTCTTGTCCTTGCTTGTGTCGTCTAGAATGTATTGTGTACTTCAAGTCTTCTTTAATCAGAGGAGCTAGGTTACCAGTTTTTAATGCCAATAATGTAGCATCAAGCAACGTGTTGTTGTTGTTTTCCAATTTTAAAATGTCTTCCCATGATTCATCTTCTACAGTCTGTAAGCTTGTATTATCGATGGCGAGCATTTTGTAAAATATTGAAACTAAAATAAAATGATATTTTATTAACAGAAGTTCATGTTCTACAAGAGTTAGAAAAAAAACCCGAATTTAATGTAAAAAATATGTGAAATGACATTCTTTCTATTATATTCGTATGTTGTAATATGAAATTATACCAGATAAAACATATATTCAGATAAGTCTGTAAATCTTTCGACAGTTTCTTGTCTCTTGCTTACTCAGCATTTGTTTTACGCTTGCGCATACGTAGTTTAGGTTAACGTCATTTCTATAGTTAGATTCTTGTGCAATATTTTTACATATGGAAAGAGCAACAACTCTTGCTGTTTTAAATGATAATAAAATAGACGTGCACATTCTATAATAATAATTGCATGATTACCTTTACGAAAAATATGATAGCTTTAATGTGTTTATCTGTTACAAGTAATCAAACCTACATCTGATTTCAATTTGCATATATTTTCGATTTGTAATTATAGAAAAGAAAATAATAATTTTCATGAAGTTTTTGTGTGCAATTTTGATACTCAAAAATTTGAAATGAAACAACGGGATCATAGAGGATGTAGAATATAGACATATATAACTAGTATCCTCGATGAAAGGAGGGAGATGGACGTGAAAATGATATGCGTCGTCTCAAGCGCTTGTCTTTATTAAACTCGACCAAGAATGCTCAAAAACAAAAAATGTATGTCAAGGGTATATAGATGAGATCCTTATTTGTGAGCAGCTTTATTACAAAAAAACGGACTTAAAATAATAACATTTTTTCACTCATTAAAAGATTTAAAGCAAAAAAATCAAGTTATCAACATGACAACATAGTTAGTTTTGGATACCATTGGTGACTAATGCTTAGTTCACACGTAATTCGAATTCGATTCGCATTAACTAATTCGAATTAGTTTAATTCGCATTCGAAACGTTTAACGTCTTAACGTTAATTCTAATTCTAATTTCAATGCGCGTCAAATTCGCTTTACTGTCCTAACGACGTTATACCTTTTAATTCGTATTGACAAAAAAGTATTGCTAATGCAAATCAGTTAATTCAAATAAGCCAATTCGAATCAATTCGAATTAAAAAAAAAAAGAAGATTGTGTGAACGCGATGAACGAATTCGATTCGCATTTGATTCGAATTCAATTCGAATTATTTGTACGCGTGAACGAGGCATAATAGTCCACCATCAGCTATATCGTCCCTGCGCTAGGAAATGAAATAAAATATTTTAATTTGCATCTGTTTGTTTACATTGATCACGAATATGAAGAATGTTTGATGCCAAAAAATATTGAAAATCAAGGATGTTTAACACCCGAAACTTATAAAGAGCTATATGACCGAAGAGGAACTACAAAAATAGCTAAATGAATCTTAGAACAACTTTGCGTGTAATACATGAACTATAACGTTTAAAACTTAAACTTGCATCTGTTAGTTTACATTGATCACGAATATGAAGAATGTTTAAAGCCAACAAAACTTGAAAACCAAAGATGCATCACACCCGAAACTATATAACCGAAGAGGAACTACAAAAATAGCTAAATTCATCTGCGAACAACTTTTCTTATAATACAGGAACTATAACATTTAAAACTTTAGATGAAACTAAAGCTTGTATACACTCATGCCGTTACCATATATAACTTGCATTAGTTTTTGGTATGTTCAGTTTTTAATGCTCTTCAAGGCAAAATATATCAAGGTAATTTCAAACTTATAAGTCGAATAAATGTTGAAAAAAACTGACAACACCGTTGCAAATAAAAAGATAATAATCAAAAGGCAAACAACAATATCCAAAACACCACATAGAAAAATAAAGATTTAGCAACACGAACCACACCAAAATCGGGTTGTTCTCGGGTGCTCCGGACCACTTTGGACAAAACGCGCATCAGATGTACCAAATTACAAGCAGGATATCTTTAATTAGATTCAATAACAAAATATACCCTAATTTGTATAATTCTTTGGTAATAACTTCTTATAGCAGCAAATTTCACCTCTATTTTTGTTTTGTTTCTACTATACAATCCTTTTTTCATTATGGGCTTTTTGATGTTTTTTATGGTGAAGATGAGCATTTTTGTGTGTGATTTGTCTTACTCTTACTGAAAAGTTGATTCCCTATTTTAGTTTCGTCTGACATTTGCAGAAAAAAACCTTCGTATATAAATAACTGTCAAACATTAAAGTCATGATTTTTATCCACCTTTGTTGTTATTTTCTTTCCTCATTATGTAATTAGGTGATCTACATACATGTCAAAAGCGTTTATAAAAAGGGATGTCTGACATTTAGAATTTCTAACGTGTCTGAACATGCTAAATTTTAGTATATTCAAGGGTGATTCCCCTTTTGCCGCTAGAAAACTCGATATCATTAATCAATAACAGCCTTATAATTTCACATTATGAAAACAAACTATACATGTAAATATATGAGTAAAGGTTTATACTGAAACTTACGAGAAAATATTTTCTGATGAAATAATTATCTAGGTCAGTTTTGTTTGCGTAGACAGCGAAATGTTATCATTTTGTATCTTTAATTTGTAATATAATTATTTCAGAATAATATTTAATTGTATTATTGAAAGCCTTGAATGTCATATTGATATTTTACAAATAGTACATGTATTATAAAATTCATATCCAGACCTACTATATTTACATACACATAATCATATAAATACACTTTAATATAATGACGACAGCTCAATTTAAATTGTAGTTTAGTTTAATATATGTATTCTTATATAAATCATGCTATTTGGATATGTACACTTACATAAAATTGCCTCAGATATTGTGCATTTATACGTTTGCTTCTTTCAAAATTGCCTCGTCATGTGTAAAACGTATAAGAAACGTTCTATGTTTATATTTACATTGTGAGGATTCCAACGGAAAACACCTTTTTCTATAAATATAACAACACCGATCATTCATTAACTATATATTTGCTGGAGGCTAATAGTTCAATCGGAATGAAGTGTATTAGAAAAATGAATCAGTTTTCTATGATTGTTTAACGTATCAAATTACAAAGAAGTTTTGTATATCTATTAAAATCTTATTTTATAATGACTATATAATGTCTTTACCCTGCGGCTAAAATAAACAGCTCTAACATGTTTTAACAGGAATATCTATAAATAAATAATTGCATCTAACACCCTGATAATACCAATATAATAGATTTTAATTTTTCATTCTTTGAAATAATACTAAAAAAATGTCTTACTTGGATTTATAAGTATCGGCGTTGTTATGTAAATTCACTCAATTCATTTATTAGTAAGAAAACATTTTTTTTATATTATACAAAAAAAACCTGTCGCTCTATACACATTATTCATTCATCGTAAATAATATAATAATTTAAGATATGTTTATTTTATATTTGTAATTTTAAAGATATACCCAATTGTTTATCATTTGACAATACATACGTATACTTGGATAGTTTCCTACACTTTCATACCACTGACACAATCAAAATGAGAATCATGTTTGTACCTTCGACGATTGGTGTTGATGTGATCGTTTAACTTGACAAACCTCGCGTTATGTGTGTGTGTATGTTGCAATGTAGGAACCTAATGTCTTTTACTTTGTCATTTTTATTCTTTGAAAGAACTCCAAGGGAAATTAAAAACGGAAATTTCTTTTTTGAATCGATCAAACACATTAAACTAAATAGTTTGTCACCCGAATTGATAAAGGTTTTTTTTCCAGAGCTGAACCCACCATTTTCTTCAATCATTTCCTGTATGAAGTCAGGAATATAGAAGTTGTGTTCAAATAGTCCTATTCTATGTTTGTTGGCGTTTGTTTTTGGTGAAGTTTAGTGTTTCTGTGGTTCTATTGTATTCATCTTATAGTTGATGTTTTTCCATCTGTTTTATATATATATAGTATGTAACTTGGTTATTTTTCTCGCTTAATCGATTTATAACTATTGAACAGATGTAAATGTAAATAATTTGCCTTTATTTAACTCATCTATGTATTATTTATTCAGACAAAGAAAGTGCATATTTTACAAAACTTTCCCACATTAAATATTTGATAATTCATTGTGGCTAAAAAGTAAAACTAAAAGAGTAAGAAATAAAGTTAAAACGAAATTAATTTTATCATTGACGATTTCTTTAGGTTGTATATTATAAATATATACCCAAGTAGTTAATAAATAAGTCATACTTTAGCAAAGGAGAACTAAAATTAAACAAAAAAGGGGGTATCTCATAAGCCAAGTTTGTTTCACTCCAATACAAGTACGAATTTAGCGTTCGCGACGATTTAGACTTAAAACCAATGCTCTAGGGCTGTGTTGGATATACGCAGTCATGTACTATCGGAATGGGGACGTTAAATCTGATTCTCGAAAAGGCAGAGTGTCACACTCTATAAACGTTGACGAATCATTGGAACAACCCTTTGATGGATTCTTGGAGGCCTGTTGCAAGGCAAAATTGTAACATGCATCTAATTCACTATTCCTTTCCGATAGGCCCATATGTAGAATCAAAGTTCTACCGTTGGGTGTTGCACATAGAACCAATCAATTAGCAAGGCAATTGTAAATAATTCTTAAACAGAAGTAAATTAAGATCTGCGATCATTATACTTTTTTGGAAATTACAACTTTGTCTCTGTATATATAGCTCCTATCAAACATTTTGCTTCCAATGTTCAATCGAGTTTGATTAATTCTGTTTTTGAAAGTAATTCACAATAATGCATAGACCTCGAAATAAAAGATGTCGATTACCAACGTTCAAAATTTATAAATAAAATCATCATAGATACCAGGATTGAAATTGTAACTCGTTCCTTGTGCCGTTGGATTGAGAGAGAGAAGAACAGTCCAGCCAACAAATGGTGTTATGATGAAATGTCTTTTCAATGTTTATGATAATTAAATATAGAGTAATTCATGTAATTGACAGCAGAACTTTTCTTGAAGTGGATAATATTTTGTATAAATTTTCTCAATCGATGTTATGCCTATAGGCTTTTATTTTGATGTATTCCTTCCAATTTTTCAATAACGGTTGTATAAGTTACACTCATTCTATGTTGCGGTGTGAATCTTTTTTTCCGCATTTAAAAAAATATTGTGTGTAATCTGAGGTGGAAAAATTTCGAGGTTGTTCCCCTTTAACCACCGGGAGAGATTGTTTTGAATTGAAATAACAACACGTTTTACCTAGTACAATTGTATTGTTTCAAGATTTAATTTAAATTCACATTGTGAGATAAAGTATGAGAGTCATTTGAATGGTTAACTCATTTTACGACAAATATTTTCTGATGAAATAAAATAAATCAAGGTCAACGTCAAAAAAGTGTTTTTATAATATGTATCGCGATTTGGAAATAATCAAGCTAGTATCTATTCAGAAAAAAATCAATACCATAAAAAAAGATTTAAAAAAAAGAGATTGAACGTCTCTGAATATGATATTGAGTGAGATCACTTAAATAAGTCATTCTTATCTACATACTTGTCAAATCTTTAATCATGTATACAGAAGAACTATGACAACTGATTATTATTGTAGATAAGTTGTACATGCATCGAGACATGCATATACATTATTCTAGAACATGCTATAATTTGGAAACATACACTTACATTGTCTCTGATTAAGTACACAAATTCGTTTGCTTCTTTCAAATTTGCCTCGTCATTTGCAATACGTATACGAAACGTTTTGTGTTTATATTTATCTTGGGAGGATTCCAAAGGAAAACACCTGTTTCTATAAATATAATATATATGATTGAAGAGCCTTGTGGTTATAAGTCACGGCATGACTGTGGAACTGCTGCAGGCTATTAACAAGTTTTATAAAGATGAATAGTTTATTCGTAGAATTGAAGTAGTTTTCTACGAAATGAACTTTATTTGGCCTTTTTAACCCCTTTTTTTATTCGATCGTCACTGATGGGTCTCGTTTTAGACGAAACGCGCGTCTGACGTAAATGAAAAATTACAATCCTGGTATCTATGATGACTTTATTGTTTCTACGAAATGAGCTGATTTTCTGTGTAAATAACCGTACATTTGACTGCTTTATTTTCATTAAACTTCTTTACTGTAACGACTAAAACAATCAGACATAAAAGTTAATGTTTATTCAAATAAATAATTAAACTAAATATTTTTAAATCTTTGATTTGATCTTTTTCCAATCTTTGAGAGATTCGTGGGATTACCGAAATCATATAGTACGCAAGCCTGTCAATTAAAAACCTGCATATATGTATTTTGAAAGATTAAAAAAAAAAATCACTCTATATTTTTCGTCTAATTGGGTTTGATTAAAAATTAAAAATTATTAGGAAGTGTATAAAAAATGTAAAATATAAATTCGATATTACGAATTTTGGGTTTTTATAGTAAATTATTTTTTGTTGTTCCACTTCTCATAACCTTTATAATTCACCAGTGGAATATTGGCCCGGCTTAGTTGAATTTGGCTATCATTTAAGGTCCTTTGGGCATATAGTCGTATGTCAAATGTTTCGAGTCTTATACATCTTTTGATTTCAAATTTTTACTCTAAGCGTTCCTTGTGAAGGTAATTCCACGAAAGTGTTTCGTTCGTACCTAATTTCTTAAATGTTATTTTCATTTTCGAACACCAGCTCAATTCTCTGCTATTGGTACATCAGTAGATAGAGTATCGGTACTAACTTGCCTAATTTATAACAAACATTTCTCTGTTGATAACGTGGTTTTTTTTTGGCAAAAGGTGTTCCTAATGAAGAGGAATCTCGAATAACGCGTCGGACGCAATCAGTTTATAATTTTATGGACGCCATTACGAGTTGGTTGACCGTTATGGAATGACCGTTTCACTGATGATATCGGATACGTTCCTAACGTCGTAACTACAATCCCCTCCCTTTTCATGAATATTACCTACCGAATTAGACTATTTGTAATAATATGAGCAACACGACAGGTGCCATGGCCACATGTGGAGCAGGATCTGCTTACCCTTCCGGAACACCTGAGATCACCCCTAGTTATTGGTGGGGTTCGTGTTGCTTATTCTTTAGTTTTCTATGTTATATCATGTGAACTATTGTTTGTCTGTTTGTCTTTTTCATTTTTAGCTATGGCGTTGTCAGTTTATTTTCGATTTACGAGTTTGACTGTCCCTCTGGTATCTTTCGTCCCTCTTTTATAAAGTCTAATAAGTATAATCACAAAAAGACTGAACTTCGAGGATAATTCAAAACGGAAATTTCCCAATCAAATGGCAACATCAAACGAATGGATAACAACAACAGGCACTCGTCTCAGAAAAAAAAATATCCTATATATCTTTATATAACACCTTATAGTACTAGGATTTTGTCTAATGCTTAGTCCGTTTCTGTGTGTGTTACATTTTAATTTTGTGTCGTTGTTCTCCTCATATATTTAATGCGCTTCCCTCAGTTTTAGTTTATTACCCCGATTTTGTTTTTTGTCCATGGATTTATGAGTTTTGAACAGCGGTATACTACTGTTGCCTTTATTTATAGGGGGAAATTCTGAGACGTGTGCCTGTGATAACAACAGTCATATTCCTGACTTGGTACAGGCATTTTCTTCAGTAGAAATTGAAATGGTGGATTAGTTTTCATCATATTAATATAGCAGGGGGATATTCATGGTTGCAAAGTTTACATTTACGTGTGTCTCGCCTTTACTTACTTAAATCCCTATCAAACTTTATATTTTTATATTTTTAGAAATCGACTTGATCGTTTTATATTCTTTTGGTTAACCTATGATAATTTTCTCAGAGGGGGTCAAGTCTAAATATATTATTGAAACGTTTCATCTACACATTGTTATAATGACGACATATGTTTATGATATCATTCAAAATATGAGATTAAGAATTTCTAAATACATATAATGTTTAAATTTGGAAGTGTACACGTCATAGTTAAATGTATATAACAATACATAAACATTTGTATGGAACGTTAAATTTAAATAGACCAGGTATAGGGTTCCCCCAAAATATATGTTTTATTATACATATCTAACTCATACGTGTGATGTACAATATTTCACAAAATTGTGTAAATAGTTTCAGTCATTTGGCGAAATTGTATAATCGATTTAAGAATGTGTTATGAAATGCATTTTATTGTCATCTAGTGAGAAGTTGATTTATTTTTATTTGACATATTGTTCCTGCTTGTCAACCGTGGCGACAGGTATAAGTAACATAGCGTTTGAGCTTACTTTTGAGTGTTGACGTCTTTTAAGTTGCTCAGTCTTAAGTTTTCTGTAGAAAGTTTAACGGTCATTTTTTTCCTGTTTCCTTTTTTTTTTGGGGGGGGGAGGGGGCTCAAGTGTTTTTTTTTTCTTTTTTATTCATAATTGAATGGCCAGTCGGTACCAACTTTCTACTATTTTTTTTAAATTACTGTTCATGCTTCCAGTTTTTCTTCTTAGTAACCATTGCTTTCATTTGAATAAATTCATTTTGTTTTTCCCTGTCGTTCATAAAAAAATGCGATGTTTGACTGGAAATGTCAATAAAATGCATGATTCCGAGTTAAGTACACACGATACTTGGTTGAAAGCCAATGTTCCAGTTTTCTATGTCTATATGGCACTTTGATTCCGTATATGCAGGTCTAAATTTACAGTATACCTAATGTAACCTGTTTTCTACATTTGTTTTAGTTCGATTCATATATTCTCAATGAATTGACGATATTTGAACATCGGTAAGCGGTTGCCTCTAATTAAATGACAGTTCACATTGTTCGAGCTATTCAGTTTTATCCGCTATATTTGTTCATGTCGGACCGCATGTCTTGCTGTTACCTATATACTAGATTATGTTTTTTTTCTATTTTCGATGTTTTGTTGTCCCTTGAGATGAAGTCTTTTTTTGAAAAAATTGATGATTTGCAAAATAAAAAATCAGATAAGAAAAGAGTAGGTTTTTTCAATCTTTGCTGCGAGTCGTGAAAACTTGCAGAATAGGGGGGAAAGATACGACAGAGACATTCACTCACAAATCAAAAATAAACTGACAACACCATTGCGAATGAATCAGACAATAACAAAATACAACAACCGGTATATAAACACACAAGTGTAGACTAGGGACTGCACATCAACACAAACTCTTCCAAAGTCCAAGTTAGATCTCAGGTGAATCTGATCTCATATCAGTTTCCTATCATTCTTAAATTTCTTTTTTTTTCTATTGGCCATACTATTGTGTCGACTAATGGTATTTAACTGCCCTTTGTGAATAGTACCTGGCATCGAAACAACATTTGTAGAATAGAACAATCAATTTGATTAATTGCGTACATATATAATCATACAACAACAAAACATGTAATTTGCTAACCTTCGAAATCATGTTTAACCCCGCCGCATCGTTGCGCCTGTCCCAAGTCATGAACCTCTAGCATTAGTTAGTCTTGTATTTTTTTAAATTTTAGTTCATGTATATGTTTTTTGAGTTCAGTATGACGTCTTTTTTCACAGAACTAGCACACAATTGTTTATGGTCCCATCGGAGGACAAACTCCGGATACTACGTGAGTTTCTCGCTGCGTTTAAGACCATTTGGTGGCCTTCGGCTGTTATCTTCTCATTGGACGGGGTTTTGTCTCTTGCACATATTCCCTATTTCCATTCTCAATTATTATCCTATTGAATTAAGATTGTCTAGCTTAAATTTACTGTTGCAAGCTACAAAATCATCTAAAGATTCAGTTATCAAACAATAATAATAAAAACATTTTGATGGCAATGAAATTTTATTTCAATAAGTGGACATGTATCAAACGATAACTCTTGCATTTCAACAACCAAGCATTCACATAATACAAATCAGTATTATAACTGATCGAACTATATAACAGTTCATAAAACATTTTATATAGATGTGTCCCTTTCATAAATATAATAAGTTTACAAAGAGCATAGATCAATGAATAGGTGTAGATCAATGAATAGGTGTTAATATAAATTTTAATGGAATCTTATCAACAGTTCAACCAGCATGTACTTTGATACTCATTATTACAGCTAAGTGTATGGACAGTTCAAACTAATGATCATGAATGATACAACATTCTACTATATCATAGGTTTTCGACGTTCTTTGTCCTTGTCAGAATTCTACGAACAATTTAGATGAGATGTATATGTAGAATAAGAGCAACCAGAAAATATTCCAATTATTCTTTGTATGTCAGTTAACTATTGTCTCCTGGTGTTCATATTAGGGTATATGGAATCCCATTATAGGTCACTGTTAGTACCAAATTTCATGGTTCAAATTTGATACTTTGTTTCGCACTAGGACAAACTAAGAGATGTTCGTATAGCATTGTTTGTAACTTTGCCTTTTCTGCACGGAGATTCCTAATTTCATATGATTTCTGTGTGTTGTCTGCTTCCAGTTCTTGTATTTTCTACAATGATAAATTGAGATAAAAGCTTCAAATCTGATATGATCTTTTTCATCTTATAATATTTTATAAATGTCTTATAGTGTGTCAAAAATAGCAGAGAGTTCAGAATTTTCAATATAATCATTACTTATTGATAAAAACACTATGTTAACCCTTTTTATAAATATTCACAATTCTGTTATTTACAATACCTAAAAATAATTTTAAATTTATCTTATAACAATTTTATAAATACGAGTATAAGTTTTAATAAAGGCAAATTTTATGTTTTTCAAATACTAGTACAATTTAAAAGAATCTACTAACATAATCATTAAAAATGAAATATTGATATTTTGTATCTAAGTTAGCTAGCTATATGAAGCATCCTTCCTCTGAGCTTCGTGAGGTAGTTTTAAAAATTAATTATGTGCTGTCATTATGTTTGTTTATGTGTTGTTTTTTTTGTTTTCAGTTTGATTGTAATACATAGTACCTTGTTTTATGGAGTGCGCTGACATATGCTCTGCGTGTTGTCCAATGCAATTCAATTTGTTTGAATAAAACATTTTTAAAGTAAACAAATCCTTAACACGTACCTTGCAAAGTGATGTAGAATTAGTTTTCTTTCTATCTCGGAATCTTTGTGCTGCCAGTCTATTTTGCTCTCGACGTTTATCAATCTTATCTCGCTCTTCCTCTGTGAGCTGAAACAAAGTATTTGAAATTCAATGACAATTTTTTAATACTTCAAAACTTTTCCTTAATACAGTTGCTTTGGTGCCTTTGGAACTGTAGATTAAAAATTTCCATATCCCGCATATGGTATACCTTTCTTTGTCGCTTATTCTTTATTAGGTTTGATTTTAAAATCTGAATGCGTAAATGTTAGATATTTTAATTTAAAATATTTTTATCTTGTAGTACTGAAGGAATTTAGTGATGATTCCAACTGTCTTGAAAATTCCATATTTTTTATCGTCAATCTTCCAATGAATTAATGCAACAGAAGGTTACCAATGTTCTTAGACCATAATTAGACAAAAAGACAAATTGAGTAACAAAATAAAAGCTTTACCCGCCTTCCTTAAAAAAAACAAAAGAAAACTAATTATCAATTTTCATTTTACATCTTTTTGCAAGTCCTGTAAACGGCTTTAAAATCCTTTTGATTTTGCAGTGATAAATTGTATATTATGTGTGTTTTGAAATCTTAACTATCAATCTCATTAGAATACCGATCATGTGTCAAAGCTGTGTACAAGGATCTGCCAACACTTCGTTTTACTCTCTGTTTTTGGTAATTAATTCATCAACCTATGAAATTTCAGCCTTTTAATTTTTGATGGTGGGTATAATCCGACAAGTCTAGAGGATCTCGAAATATTTTCAAAGCAGATAGAAGAATGGCGACCGGTTATCGGATTTTCGTAAGAAAAGCTTGGACACATGATATATATAATAATCAGATTTTTTAACTATTAACCTACCTCATGTTTTGTTTCTTCTGGAAATTCTACTTCCATTTCGTGTTGTCCCTTGGCTAATCGTCTTGATTGAATAGTACATTTTAACTCTTCTTTTATCAGTGGCGACATATTCCCGGTTTCCAATGCTAGAAGTGTTGCATCTACCAAATTGCTGCTGCCGTTTGCCATTTTTGCAAGTATATTATTTTCCAAATCACACATATAAGAATTATCCAACATCTTATAAAACTGTAAAGAAAAAAAGCATAAAGTTCTAGTAGTAATCATGTATTCTTTCTGATTTTTTTTTGGTTAAAAACGCATCTTCATTATTTGAACATACACACATAGTTTTTCAAAATTGACAAAACTGTACATTACTTTTTGGAATTTATACTTCGTATGTTTATTTCAAAGTAATCAACCCTTCTCATGACAATAACTCCTAAAATACCTTTTATATACGTTTCTCATAACGTCATGTCTAATTATAATTTTTCGCTTACTCAGGAAAATTAAAAGCATGCGCAAATCTGACTTCTCAATTGATATTGCGCAAATCGGTGTATGTAACCTACTTTATTTAATCTATATATAGACTACACGATAGTTTATTTATAGATCTAAAAGGAAAGGTAACTTCTAAAATTGTTCGAGGTTAAGTGGTCTTTCCCAAAGTAAAAAAAAATCAACCGATAATAATAATACAATTTCTTTTTACTTTTCAAATAACCGTTTTGATACAAGTCGAAAGTATGCAAATTACGTCATACCTATAAATATAAATTTTATTTCCACTTACGCAGCATTTTTTTCAGTCGCATTCGAAGACAAAATTGGTGTGTCATATATACACGTGATTTCGACCAGTCACGTGTTCGAGAAAAAAGAGAGACAAAAGGACACAAAAAATACTTTTGCATGAATCAGAATATATTATGCTAAGTCATTGAATGACTATAAGCATAAAATATTGTGATTCAAAATGTCAAAACTAAAGGGACGTTATATATCAGCATCGAAGTCAGTGCTTTGGTATTGGCATGATTTATAACATAACTTTCTTATTCTAAATTGCTCGTTTAAATACATTGAGCAAACTTTTTAAAAAAAAGGGGGGGCTGCACTCCCTCTGGCTTAATTTTACCTTTGATGGAATTTATTTTTTCTCTTTTGGTCATTTAGTCCATTACCAAGAACTTTATACGTCCTTGACTTTTAAAGGTTGGGGTTGGAGCAAGTTCATGACAAACCCAGAAAGCGATGTGGCCGCATACAATTTAAGAAAATAAATAAAATCATTTTCTTGCGCATCCTTAGCTTTCAATTTTTGTGGTAAGAGCGTTCAAAATAAAGATAAATCCAGAAAAGCGCCGAAAGTGTTTTCCCTTAATTTTTTTAGCACTTGTTCGAAAGCAAATGCTGATGGGTTGTTAGCGCCCGAGATTAATAACTGTTCCGGAGTCAGCGCTTTGATACTGACATGGTTTAAATAATACCTTTCTTAATTCTTACTTGAAATTTGAAGCAAGGAAAAGTGGCTTATTCTTATCCCTAAGGCCTTCTCTTCAATACATTTGAATTGCCACATTTAATTTGATCGGGCTTTGTAACCAAGAAGTACGTCGTAAACGAACTGTTCGAATTACCATTTTTAGATACGAAAACGCACTTTCATTCATGAAGGTTAGTCAACTTAAAATATACAGTACAGTTTCTGTTATGCCGCTTAACATCGCATATATTAGTATTCAATATACAGTAACAAATATTTGAAACATTATTTTTTTTAGATGACGAGTTGATAAGGTTAACTTACAGTCTGCCGTCGTTTCTGATGAAATAACGTCTAATGTTTAATACGAATATTTATATCGAGTTTGTGTATTGTGTGTGCATGAAGTTGAGAATCATTATGTGTATTATGTACACGTCCTTCTGGTGGTCATACCTTTATATATATTTGAAAAGTTTCATAGATACAAGTATATAGATGACGACAGAAAAATACATGGCCCCCATCGGTAATGTATATATACAAGTAATTAATTATTTTAGCAATACAATTCAGAATAAGAAAATACTTAATAACATTTTTATGGGTAAATTTAGAAAATGGTATTTAGAAATGTACACTTACATATTTTCTTTTGAGCATAAGCTTTTAAAGGTCTGGATCGTTTGAAATTGCCCCGACTTGTGTAATACGTAATTAAACGTTGAGCTTTTATACACCACGATTGAGGATTCCCATGGAAAACACCTTACTAAAAATAACTTATCGATTGGGTCATTTATTTAGGACTTATTTTAGAATGTTTGCATGCTGACCAAAACACAGACTAAGACTCTAAAAACAAAATTGAAAATACATTTGTAAATCAAATCCTCTCAGACAGAAAAATCCGAATTTCATTTGGCTGATATCTGCTGAAGATTCATTGATCTATATATATATAAACTCCATGACCTACAGAATAAATTTAAACCTCGAAAATCATGATACGACACTTGGTTACAAATGTATTATATGTTTTTATAATCGACCCTGTTTAAAACAGGGACATTCTGTTCATACATATTTGAGCTGACCATTTTGAAATGATTTAAATGCAGAACTCAATTCGTGTTCTATTTTAACGCTATGTTTAAATTTTGCCGGAATATACAGTGGCGGATCCAGAAATTTTCATAAGTGGGGGCCCGCTCCGGTCACGCTTCAGTGATTCCCTATATAAGCAACCAATTTTTTTCCCAAAAGGGGGGGGGGCGGGCCCCCTGCCCCCCCCCCCCTAAATCCGCCTCTGATATATTACAAGTGTTTAAATTCTTATGTTCTGCACAACACCAGCTGTTTCTAACATGTCTAAAGGGGGCGACAATTTGATTTGCTAAGAACCCAAAAAGTAAGATTTTTTTTTAAACTAAAGGGAAAATAAATAGCTATGCCTCCCTAAGAATATTATCAAATGGTCGTCCCATCCAATTTCAATAAATAATCTTTTATTTTTAGAAAACGAACAAACTGTCTGTTGTTTGTGATTTTTTAATAGTATAATTGATGCAAGTTCTCTCTTTGTAAAAGTATTTCATACATGATCATGAAGGCTATGGGCAATAGGATTAGTTGGTACTTCAGCATAGCTATTTATGTTTTGCATTGTTTTTGAGGACTGTTGACTCGTCTTTTCGTTGTTTCGTTTTTTCGCTATGATTTTGTCTCTTTCTCTTTTCATCGTTTTTTTTCCATGCATATTATAAAAATTATACTAGATAGCATATATATAAACTGATCAATTATCTATTTACGCAGAATTTTCGAAGTCAAATGTAAATAAATTGATGAAAGCCATCCAACTCAGCAAAACACAGTCAAATTATATGCTCAGTCAATCAGACTTTTTTTTAAATAAATGTTGTACAGTGTATTGAATGATCGTGTGTCTCATTATGCAAAATATTTGACTTAACACACCAAAAAAATATGGGATATGATTTCCAATCAGAAAACTATCCACCAGAGTTCACTGGACAAGGATGTGAAATCCTATAGGTCACCGTATGGATATCAACACAAACAATCCCTATAATGCTCAGCTATTAAAAGTCCCAAACATGGAAATTTTTAATTATTCCAAAGGACGTGAACGAGGGGTTTTCTAATGACCTCGACTACACATGAAGATCTTGCACGGTCAGTCAAATAAGGAGAAACCCAAAAGCGTGATAAAGTATAAAAGTTTACCTATTTAAGAAATAATCTACATAAACTTTGAACATGTTTAATTAAGATTGATAATTTTTGCCTTAAAAGCGTTTAACGAATGAAAGTAACGAGGCCTAGAAGGTGTAGTCAAAGGTAGAACGCTCAATGCAGCTTTCAGTTTAAAAGAAAAAAATGGTAATGTTAAGAACAAAATAAAATCGTAATTTAATAGTCGGGGTCAAAAATATTGAATGACCTAATTTATGCTGGAATTTAAGAAATTCTTACTTTCGATTTTTCCGAAAGATTTTCGAAAAATCTTACAACTCAATACGTCATCATAAAAATAGAACTAAAATATTCGACCTGATTACAACTTTAAATTGTACTTTTGGTCAAACGGAGTTTTCTCAGAACTACAAAACAACCACAAAGAATACCACTGGGACTCGAGTATAAAAAAACAGTCAGCTCTAAAATTTTCTATTTCGACAGCAAAACCCATGCTATGAGTGGCGTATACGTGTATGATCGTGTATTACGGTGTCAGTGATGTACAAATACACAGCCACGTCTGAAAAATGAGAACATTCAATCCGATGTCCCAAAGGTAGCTTGTGATCTCTGACCGTTATGGTCCCTATGAACAACTATTTGAAGGTTATTTAGCGATTCCTATAGCTTGAAAGGTAGTCTAAATTCCCACTGCTAATTGTGTACTTCTCTGCAGGCCCATTCACCTGGTGGATTTAATGAGTTTAATCTCTCCTGAATATGCGTGAAATAGTTGCGGCTGGAATTAAGAAAAACAACAATCGATAAATTTATAATTATACTAAGCTAAAAATTGTAAAATTAGTCAGTAAAGGTACGGGGGGATATAAGAGTTTAATTTGACTTTTTTTTCCCCTCTGTAATATTAACCGAATAAAAAGAGCAAATTTATCAATTTTGTCTTCTTTTTTTTGGAAAAAAACCAACTACACCTAATCGCTATTTATTCTATTTCGGATAAGTTCTAAAATTACACAACTTTTTCATCCAGTTCAAGCTATCTGGGACCCTGTTTAAACAATTCACCATGCATGATACTTTTTTATTGAGACCTGTTTAAACTACCGTAAATACTTCAAACAAACATTTTTTTTACTTTAATTTTAATTTCAAAAAAAGTGGGTCATATTATATCAAAGTTTCTTGATGATCACTTTCTTAAGTTTTTTCTCCCTCAGCTCACTACTGATGACCTCCATTTTTCGGCCGATGACCTAAACAGGAAGTTGTATAAATGACTGTTTTTCCCGGAATGGACTAAATAGCGATAAAGTGTATTATGTAATGGTTCTTGCCAGTTAATGAAACTTTCCACTTGATAAAAGTACACCAAGGATAGGTTATTTTCTAAGACAGTTCTACGCATCAGAGAAGATAAAATAGCAACTTTTAGGCATCTTATAATATTTGTAGAAAAACAAAATTATGCTAGTATCCAACCATAAAACTTTATAATATTTCAAATTTCATGCTGTTAAAATGTTTCATACTTATCCATTAAGTTTTGCCAAAAAACAAATCACCTTTTGTAGAACCTCCATATAATAAAATACAGGTACCTAAATATTACAATCATTTTAAAGTAACAAAATAGTACTGAATTTTTAAAGTAAATTTCCAGTACTACAGATTTTTAGTACAGAAATAGTACCTATGCAAAAGTAGCTGTGTACAACTAGCAAGATCGGACTTTTAATGTTGTTGTTTTTTTATTGTTATAAAAGTCATACTAGATATTATATTTATATAAACTGATCTGTTTACCGGCAGAATTTCCGGCAGCAGTCCCTTTGCGCCAATTACTGTTTTTTAGGGGTATCATTTGCGCCAAATTTTGTTTTCCAAATGTATCAATTGCGCCAATATTCGGAGTTCATTTGCGCCAATTTACCTGTACACATCATGCACATCTCTATCATAAATATATATTTATTCTTATTTTTGGCTTAAAAAGTATCGTATGTTCGGAGATATTTCACCATGTAGATGAGCATCTGGAGAGAAATTATTTAAAATGCATTAGACGGACCGTCTTAATAAAAATATAAATCTTTGTAAGATCTAGTTCAAATATTTATATTTTTTCGCTTGCTTTCCATCACGATATAATTTTCGAGACGTTTTTTCAAACACAACCAAATCCCCCACCATGACAGCATTTTGTCAAATCACAGAAAGGATTTTCGAGCATGCGTATTCTGTTGCCATAGTTAAGCGGCCTAAAGTTCAAAGGGCACAAACCGAAACTATACCGCTACGTCGGAAAAAAAATGTACAGAGGGAGAAGAAAACTTATTGCTTTGCTGAATATCTAATACAAGATATGCCAAAAAAGTAGAACATAGAAGCATTTGCTGATTATGTTTTAGTCACATATGTTGATGACACCATGCGTATGGGCTGAAACTACATGTATCTACCGCAAGACGTATCAGTAATGGAGCAGAAGCATTCCACAAGAATTACATTGAACTGTTTAATGCATCGCATCCTTCTATTTTTGTGGGTTTTTTTTATCAATAAAGTGAAGTTACTAACTACATACAATAATTTGGGAAGTATACCAAAGCAGCAGCAGTAAGAAGAAGATATGTTTCAGAAAAGGAATTATTTGCCGTGTAAACTGCCGGTTTTAAGTCAGAATAAAGGTGGAGGGAAGTCATTTTTCTTCTAATTGGCGCAATCGTATGTTTTATTTTTGGCGCAAATGAAACCATGTAATTTTAAAACGAGTGGCGCAAACGTAGCATTGGAGAAATAAAGTTGTGGCGCAAAAGGACGCATTTTTGGCGCAAACGGATTTCTCCCGAATTTCAGAAGTCTAATTAAAATAATTTATTGATAAAAGCCATCAACAAACAGTCGAATAATACACTCAGTCAATAATCCTTTTTTTATAAATGTTATACAGATATGATTTCCCATGAGAAAACTATCCGCCAGAATTCACTGGACAAGGATGTGAAATACTATAGGTCACCGTATGGATATCAACACAAACAATCCCGATAATGCATAGTCAGCTATTAAAATCCCAAACATGGAAATTTTTAATTATCCAAAGGACGACGTCGAGGGATTTTCTAACGACCTTGACTACACATGAAATTCTTGCACGGTCGGGCAAATAAGGAGAAACCCAACGGCGTGATTTAGACTAAAATTTTACTTACTTTAACAATAATCTACATAAACTTTGACCATGTTTAATTAAGATTGTTATTTTTTTTCTTTTCAACGAAAATAATGAGGCTAGTCAAAGATGTAGTCTCCATGAGGTAGAATGCCAAATGCGGCTTTTAATTCAAAAGAAAAAAAGAAGCAATGTTAAAAGACAACAAGAACGATCTTTAAAAAAGATATCCGACGTATTTAAATTTGAGTATATGTTAAAACTATCATTTCGATAACCTCCAGAAGCACAATGACGTGCAGGACCTCTTTAATAAAATATCCATCTGAATGTAACTACAAGAAATTCTGTACTAAGTCTGGTTATATTAAGGCAATAATATATAAGAATATTGTGATGACACCTAAAAAATTTATTTGTCAAAAAATCCAATGCAAATAACAAGAAACAAATATACATTTACTACTGTTTACATTAAACTTATTTCACGGTTAACAAAGCTCGAAACTATTCGTAGTATACGTAGTATTTTTCTGTTTACATTCACCAAAACTCCGCGGAAATCTCACATGCGGAGGTGCGTTCTTAAAGTCATGTACGTTCGTACAACAAAGTTTACATTAAAAATTATATAATTGTCCCGAATAAACAACTGTCGTGGATGCAAAGAGCTATTGGAGACACAATTATTTTAATAAAAATATAAATCTTTGTAAGATCTAGTTCAAATATTTATAGCCAGTTTTTCGCTTGCTTTCCATCACGATATAATTTTCGAGACGTTTTTTCAAACACAACCAAATCCCCCACCATGACAGCATTTTGTCCAATCACAGAAAGGATTTTCGAGCATGCGTATTCTGTTGCCATAGTTAAGCGGCCTAAAGTTCAAAGGGCACAAACCGAAACTATACCGCTACGTCGGAAAAAAAATTGTTATTTAATAGTCGGGGTCAAACATATACAATGATCTAATTTATGCTGGAATTTGCAAAATTCTTTACTTTCGATTTTTCCATATGATTTTCGAAAAATCTTACAACTCAATACGGCATCATAAAAATAGAAATAAAATATTTGACCGTCATTTGCACTTTGGGGCAAACGGAGTCTAAATTCCCACTGTTTGATGAGTTTAATCTCTCCTGAATATGTATGCAACAGTTGCGCCTGGAGTTTGCCGGAAAACAACAATATATCAAATTTATAAATATATCAATCTAAAACTTACATTGGTAAAATAAGTAAAACACCGGGTGCGATAAGAGCTTAATTTGACTGATTTTTTAATCTAATATTAAACGAAATGTGTTTTAACTTTTTAAATACTGTCATTTTTTGTAAGAAAAACATCGAAAAATGTTTTCAATCACGAGAAAGACACTGACCTCCTGATGATAGTTCTCCAAGGACAGGTCCTTATCTGAGACAGATCTTCGCACCAAAGAAATTAACTAGCAACTTTTCTTCTTCTACGTGCAGCATTACAGGAGTCTGGATCCACATTAAAGAGACAATAAACAGCTGCTAAAAATCTGAAGCAGTTTCGGGCTAGATTGCCCATTCTGTCCTGGACATAGAAAATATTTCTATGCGTGTTTTCTTTTAACGATGAAGTAAAGCATAACCTGAAATATATATTGGTTTAAATAATGTCCCAAGTCAGGAACCGGATTTTCAGTAGTTCATAGGTGTTTCTCGTTTTGTGTTATGTTACTTATGTTGGCACTTGCACGTGCTCAATATTTGCGACTCACAAATATGTGTTAAAATATGCATATATGTTCAACATTTGAAAGTTTAATATTCATTTTTCGAATTTGCATATAAATATCATTTCTGTAGCTCAGAAATCGTCTAATTTTGTAGATCTTTAAGTATTAGTCCAAATATATGCCTCCTCCTTTTAAACAAATGACATCCTGTTTTTACGTCTCAAAAACGTATTGTCGTGTGCTGTATTGGTCTTCTTCCAATCATCGCGATTTGTTCTTCTTTCAATCAATCTTTACTCTTTCGCAAGATGTACGTAGTTGATGTTTTCGTTCTTTCCCTCAATTCAATAATTTAATTGCTTTCTTGGTAGCTTCTTATGTTTGAGAAACAGAAAACATAATTATTCATACAAATATTGTTTGGAATAGATTATATAGACCGTATAAATGGTTGAATTTCGTTACTTTGACGTACTGATATTGGGATCTCTGCCTATAAAAGGTTCTGATTATTTATAAAGAAATTGACTAATGCAGGTGTATTTAACCGATATTATATATATATAATAATAACAGTTGTGGTTCATTAATTTAAAAATCTCAAAAGGCAATAAAACAAGGACCATAACCTTTATTTTCTGTAGTATAATACAACATACTTTTCAGGTATCGATCCAGGTGTCTCATCTATTAAACTATACAATACGGTCAATATTCAGGTTTTTCTCATAAAAATGGAATTGTGTCATATCCATATTAGGTGCCCAGGACTTAATATCAATATCCAGTGGTATCTGTTAAATGTCCATATATAGCTCTCAAGTCTACTGTTCAAATCTACCGCGAACTATATCTATTATCTCGTATACTAATACATGTACCCTTTAATGTCCAAATATGGAGTTTTGGGACTAATCAGCACATAATGTAGTTCCTAAAGAAAAACAACAACCCATAGCAAATACATGTTTATATCAACAAATAAATGAGTCAAGATAAAACGTATTTGCTGATATAATTTTCATGCTGTACAAAAAATTGTTTTATATATAAGAGCGTCCGTTTGCATAAAGCAAAAAAAATTAAAATGCATGAGCTATCAAGATAGACAAACTTGCAAATATTACTGATTAAGAAGAGTATTTTATTATAGCAAAGAAAAACAGGAAATGCGCCATATTACAAGTTTACGAATTGTTCATAAAGTAAACGATACCGAATGCATGTAGCACATGTATTGAATAGTCTAGGGGCGGATAAAGTTTTCTTTAAAAAAAAAGTAGGCCGTAATTGTATAAAACTGAATATATTCGTGGCTAATTAATCATTTTTTAAAGATTTAAGCACACACAAAAAACACGCAACATTTCAGTACGACCCTCTATGTCTCTTCTTCACGGGTCCATCGTTATCGTCTGCTCCACCAAAAATATATATTCTACATGGTATTTAAAGAAAGGTCAATTGCATCTTAAAATTCTTTGTATTTATGCACGTTCTGTTGCTTCATGAAATTTGCGACTCGCTAAAGTGCATATATCGTTTTGGGTTGTGAAATTTTGCTAATGTTTTTCATATGGAATTTTAATGGTCAACTCAATTTTTCGTTTATAAGGACAAAGTTTGACGATTTCATTCATCCTAACGCTAAAGTCACCGTGCTGCCATGCCAAGGTTTGACCCTGCATGCTTGTCGAGATATCGTCATCGGCCGTCTCCTGGTTTGAGTGTCCCAAAGTGAAGTAATAAAAACTGAAAATAATTACCAGAGGACAATTTTGCGTCTCTGGAATAAATACAAACAGAGCTGGCTGAACTTAGGACCGCCAGAGGAGCTGAAGACCTCGCATAAAGACTCCTGAACAAGATAGTTACAATCGCGTACTTCATCTACCATACCATTGCAGCATCAGTCACTGCTGGAAAGAATCAGCTCAAAAACACTAATAATGATTCAAAAAATATAAAAAAGAAGATGTGGTATGATTGCCAATGAGACAACTCTCAACAAGAGACAAAATGACACAGAAGTTTACAAATAATGTTGTAATAGTACAACATTAGAACGAACTATAAAAAATAGTTTAAAAAGATTAAGTCTTAGATGCATGATTTTTTATGAGTTGTTAGTGACTTAATTTGAAGTAGCTGTCAGTAACTGCCGCGTGAACGTACTATCAGATCAGTACTAAGTGTTTTTTTTTTGTTGTTGGGATGTACAAGTACCCGGCCACGTCCACATGTTTTTGTTGTATTTGTATTTTTATACGACAGCAAAAAATGAATTATATTGGTATCACGTTGTCGTCGTCGTCGTCGTCGTCGTCGTCGTTCGAAGACATTTGGTTTTCGCACTAAAAGTAAATAGAAATCTATGAAATTTAAACACAAGGTTTATGACCATAAAAGGAAGGTTGGGATTGATTTTGGGTGTTCTGTCCCAACAGTTTAGAAATTAGGGGCCAAAAACAGGTCCAAAATAAGCATTCTTCTTGGAAGAAATTTTCAATTGCACAGTATTGCGCAATCGCAAGAAATCTTTAATTGCACAGTATTGTGCAATAGCAAACATTTTTTGATTGCACAGTATTGCGCAATAGCAAGAAATCTTCAATTGCACAGTATTGTGCAATAGCAAGAAATCTTCAATTGCACAGTTTTTGTGAAATTTTCTTATAAAATTGTTATCTTTCTTTACAATATACAATGTATATATATATATATATATACAATTTTACTACCAACTAATATATTAAAACAATCTTTACAATTCAGTGATTACAACCACTTTTTTTACATTTTGATATTTTATGATGCATTTAAATGAGTGTTTATTGTTGCAAACTCTATCAGATATTTTAATTGAGATCAGTTTTGGAATAAGGAAAAGGGGGATGTGAAAAAAATGGAGGGGGGTTCAATTTTTCTCATTTCAGATTTCATAAATAAAAAGAAAATGTCTTCAAACATTTTTTTTGAGAGGATTAATATTCAATAGCATAGTGAATTGCTCAAAGGCAAAACATTTTTTTTAAGTTCATTAGACCACATTCATTCTGTGTCAAAAACCTGTGCTGTGTCAACTATTTAATCACAATCCAAATTAGAGCTGAATCCAGATTGAATGGTACATGTCCATACTTGCCCCAACCGTTCAGGGTTCAACCTCTGTTGTCTTGTAAAGCTGGTTATCCATTTGATGAGTTAAGTCAACTGATTTTTATAGTTCCTTCTTATGTTGTACTGTTTACACTCATGTCCCAGGTTAGGGGCGGGTTGGGAGTTGGGATCCCGCTTACATGTTTAACCCGTCACATTCTCTATGTATGTGCCTTTCCAAAGCCAGTAGCCTGTAATTCAGTGGTTGTCGTTTTTTTAATTTGTAACATATCTGTTTTCGTTCAATTAAGCCGTTATTTTTCTCGTTTTGAATTGTTTTTCATCTTAATTTTAGGGCCTTTTATAGCTGACTATGCGGTATGGTTTTTGCTCATTGTTGAAGGCCGTATGATGACCTATAGTTGTTAATGTTTGTGCCATTTAGGTGTCTTGTGGAGAGTTGTATCATTGGCAATAATACGACATCTTCTTTTTTATATTAACTCATCAGATGGATACAAATAGAAATACATATAACATCAAAACAAAATGGGCTTATTCTCAAGCATACGATTTTTTCTTCCACTTTGGGGAATGACCTTTTTTTAACGATTTCAACACAACACAAAGATTTGTCTGGTATATTCTAAATCTAACTACAAGTCAGCAAGTGAAATCTGTGTGCTCCTTTATTAAACAGTCTATGGATCTGAGGAACACCGGGGCTCGTTTAGCAGATTAAAATTTAGTTCATCATTGTTTTTCAAATCTTTTTTTCCAATTTCCTGTCTATTTTGTATTACATTTATTGTATTTGTTATACATATTAGTCATGGCATATACATTCAATGTATATGCCTTTAATCTATATAGGGGTATAAATGTGCATTTCATTAATAAATAAATTAATGTTTTTAACGTTGGCATCAATATTTCTTTGTTTTCTAGAAATGTGCAGTTTACTATCCATATCCATTTACGGAAAAATCTTAATATACATGCATAATAAAGTTAATTTAAATAATCATGAGCACCAGATATTACGAAATGTTAGATCAAAATATGTTTTAACATGAATTTGTTAAAAAATTTAAGTTGATTTTGAAATGATTCACAGATTAATAGCTTATTGTCCAAAATGGTCAAATCATATTCAATATGTAAAATTACCGCATGTTGTGTAATCCGCGGATCAACAACGAAAACACCTACAGTTATAAATAGCCAGTTTATTTATAAGTAAAATTCTGTATATAAATAGAACAAATCCCATTGGTCAAATAAACAGGTATAGTATAAAAGATTATAAACATATTATGATTGATATTTTCTGATTCAACTATAGCACAATAGTAGTCTAAGATTCAGATAATTTACAGGAAAATTTACCCTTTTCATAAAACTAACCATTTCACATATTAATGTGTATTCTACTTGTTCAATTCAGCCTGTGTTAGGTATTCAAATGTGTGTGTGTGTGTGTGGGTGGGGGGGCAATACTTCAGAAACTGAACTAGTTTCACCCTACTCATGTGAATGTCCTACTAATGAAAATAGTCATTGAATACAGACGGCCAGATTGAAGAAAAGAACGTCTGTCGCAGTACTTTTGTGCTATAGGCATGACATGCATGACAAGATAAAAAAAATTAGTTATGACATAGTAAAAGATAGACCACCTCTACGAGTATTTGTTGTTATTAAACCATGTTAATATATGTTTGTTGGCAATGCATCCTTATCAGCGTGAAACAAACATGAATCAATAGATATCTAATTATTGGTTTGTTAATCAAATACTATTTCAGAGCATAGTTTAACGCTCAGATTTTTGAGTTGGGAGAATATAACACTTAACTCGATTTTATTAAATGAAACAATCATTTTTAGCAAGACATTTTAGTTATTTTACATTACCACAATGAGTATTTTAATCTTTGTATCATTCTTGTCTGTACATTAATGCAATCAATTGAACAATATTGGTAATTTGTTGCAACAATGTGTTGTTATTACATAAAATCTCCTTCCAGATTTCATATCGTAGTATCCCGAGGTATTCCGATTAAATGTGTTGGGAGAAGATGAACGCATCAATAAATTATACAGAGTCACTACGCTATATAGTATTGAAGATACAACCTTCTTATATTTTTTCTTTATTCAATTATCTTTATTTGTAACGTATTATGAATATGTTATAATGTGATACAAGTTCAGCATCATGCTTTACGTCACAATACCAAATTCAAACAAATTGGTAATTTCTGTGATTATTTCATCATCCGATATATGATAAAACGGTAACCAAGCAACGAAACTTGACCACTTAATTAAAAAATAACCAACATACGATCTTTAATGACTATATTTCACGTGGTTATCTTGGTTTGTCTAAAGTGAGTCAATAATATCGAAATGATTATATCCTGATCTGAATAAATCATCTTTTTTCGTGTAAAGGTTTATTTTTTATGGCTTAAATGTTGGTATAGATAACATGTGCTCTAAGCTTCGGGCTCAGTGTAAGGTTGACAATGATATTGTATCTAATTCTTCGCTTTGTAGCTGTTTTCGTACATAATGTAGATATTTTTCTAGATTAAGCGATATGAACATGTTTTCTCTATTTTTTCTTCACTAAACGATGTATGGTTCTTTTACTAAAGTGACCGGTCTGGTACGAATGTGTGCACAAGACAATCTAATTGAAATGTTGATCTCTGATTACGTTATACTGCATATGAGCTTTGAAATGTTGATCTCTGATTACGTTATACTGCATGCAGTATAACGTAATCAGAGATCAACATTTCATGCAGTATAACGTAATCAGAGATCAACATTTCAATTAGATTGTGCACAAGACTGCACAAGATACTTGACATGTATGCTTCTGTTTTCTGTATAACGTACATGTGTATACACGCTGAGGTTTAGACTGGTCTACGATGTCCAATCTTATCAGGTTATATTTTATTTTCATTACGCACACATATAAAAATTAAACAAATTCAAGTGATGCTGTAATTGATGTACAGTATTCACGTCCGGTGCGATTGACTTTTGTATGAATCAGATGAGAATGCCTGATATACTTTCAACGGAACCCTAGTTTTCAACTTTTTTCAAATTTGGGTGCATGTATAAGTGGAATAAATAATTAGTCAAGTTTGGTCTGTTTAAAGACCTCATTTTAGGTATTAAAAAATCTCAACAATTTTAATAAACTGAGCAACAATAAACTAAGCAGCTGATAGAACGTAATTCACATATAGCATGTCATAGAGATTGGAAAGTATAAACTTCGGTATTTCGCTAATATACTTAAAACATATCTTGATCAAACACTTCGTAAGACCTGTTGGTTGTTTTTTCTATGCATGGTCGGGTTGCTGTCTCTTTGACACATTCCCCATTTCAATTCTCAATTTTATTAACTTGCCTTGTAAATATCGGATTGATATTGAATATATATTGAAGATTATATAATATTGTATACCCTTTTTGTGGAAATGGCACGAAAAAAAAACAACATTTTGTACGTCCGTTTTTCATATCGTGTTTCCTTGAAAGAGGAAATTTGCTAAAAGGAGCTCCCAATCAAATAACTAGTTGTTTGTCGTTATAGAATAACGGTATCCGTTTCACAGATGATAGCGGATATGTTCTTACGGATATTTTCCTCATTTCGTAACTGCAATCGTGTCCCTTTTCCCGAATGGGACGGACCTACCGTATAAGACTTATTGCTGTGTTTGTACTTACATGCGACGGGTGCCACATACGGAGCATTTTAGGTCTTCCCCAGGGTAGGGTTCGTGTTACTCAGTCTTTAGTTTTCTATGTTATGTTGTGTATACTATTTCTGTTGGTCTTTCTCCTTTTTAGCCTTGGCGTTGTCAGTTATTTCGGACGTATGAGTTTGAATGTCCCTCTTATATCTTTCGCCCCTCCTTCTAGACTTTTCTTTCCTATCAGTCAAACTTGTCGAAGATTTTGTATAATCTATCAAAATGAAGAACCGCAGTTTATGTGTCAAAATGAAGAACTTCAGTATACGTTTAAAATGTAGAACCAAGATATATTTTTTTAAATGAAGAACCACAATATACGAGTTTCCGTGTGGCTGCAGAATAGAATTCCTCAGGATAAATTCAAGTACCAAATTTCATAAAAGCGTTCGCTTAAGATAAATCAAAGTTTTGCATTTGACAGAAATTTAATGTAGAACTATGGATTTTTTTTCTGATAGATATCCATGCATTTCAGATCTTGTATATATTCTTAGATATCCATGCATTTCAGATCTTGTATATATTCTTAATTCCTTTATGTGTGTTCTTTGCGTGAATAAATGAAAAACTTCACTAGATTAAACAATTTTGCCTTTGTCTATATATTGCTTTTCTGAGTCCCTCTTGTGCAAAATTATTCTATTGGTTAAAACATATTTTATTGTTCAAAACAAATGGATTAGATACAAGTTTTTCAACTTAGTTCCGTCTTCTCCATTATTCTATTGACTATCTAAACCTTCAACTTTTCTTTTTGTTAAAAATTCAGTATTTCCGTTTTGGCCCCATTTAAAATCTGAATAGCGTTAGTTTGCCTCAAACTTTTCATGCAGGCTGTTGTCCTGCTATCCCCCCTTTTCCTATTAATGATAATTCACTGGGTAATTTTTGTTTGTACCACAGTGACTTCTATGTTTATTTTACTAATACGTGAAATAAATACATTGACAACAAGTAAACTTTGAAATATTTAATGTAAATAACAGTCTATAATCTGAATATACACGTACATTTCGTGTCAATATATCACACCATTTAATGGTAACATTAGAGTAAGAGATTCTACAAAATCTACCAAGAAACATTTCTTTTTTACTCAGTTAACAAATATTGCACATAATACATTTTTTTCTTTAAAAAATGAAAAATCGTCAAAAAATGAAATTATCTAAACGCTCTAAGTATAGTAATCAAACTTAAACTCTTAATCACAGTGTTGTCATAAGTTTGCCCTACACTCATTTATGGACTAGTTACAACTACAACTATTTGGACTAGTTACTTTTCATAATTGAAAATCTTTCTAACTGTTTAAAGATTCAGATCTTTAAATTTACAACATAAAATACCTTAATATTTGCAAGCACCAGTTGTATGGCAAAATACAGTAACACTGTCTTGTTATGACAACATATCATTTCATAGACAAACAAGACAAAATGTAATTGCCAAAAAGTATTTTTTTAGTTCTTATACTGCTTCTATTATTTTTTTTCTTAATATACTGTTTCTATATATTTTAGTAACTAACTATATGAAAACAGCAATTTTTCAACTCTCAACTGCATATACATTAAAAAAACACATTTTGATAACTAGTGTAATACATAAACACTAAGACATTATTGTCATGCATGTAGCTTATATGTGTACACTAATATGTGTCCATGTTTCTTCAGAATCGTTGTAGATGTAATATACAACTAAATTGTAAATATATACACAGCAGAGCTCCGCGCTTTTTACACATGTTTATATTGTATTCTCTGTACTTATAAACAGTGAATCCTTGTTATTTTTCACACACGATCGAACTCCTTGTCCAATGTTCATCCAGTTTGAATGGTAACCGTGGGACAGACCAATAGATGATTATGTAACATCGCCTGTAGTTCGTCCCGCTCTTTTCGCAGACGTCTGATCTCAGCCAGTTTTCTTGTGTTGTCCGTCTCTAATTCATTCACTTCCTGAAAATAATAATTAGAAAATTAGAAAAAATATTAACATATCAAAAATTATATGTCAGAGAAAATATTGATACCTGTTTATTTGTTATTCTGTTTATAATTGATCATAATTGTGTTTGTTTGTAATGTGTTGTTTTTCATTGTGTTCGTGTTTTTAGTTTTGGGTCGTACACATATACACTTCCACCAAGAAGGTCTTAGGATGATGATAAAACTAACTTAGTTCTGGCACACATTTTTGGCATAATTTGCCAAGTTTTCGTTTAACCGAAAAGTTATTCATATCACTCAATAAGCATGATAAGATGATTAGAGAAATACCATTTTATCTATAAAAAGCACACATACTTCTAGGAGAAGAAAAAAACATTATTTGTGTTAAATATTATGCTTACCTTTGCATAAACGGGTCCTTTCGCTCGACGACGTTGACGAAATCGTCTGGCTGCTAGTTTATTCTGTTCTCGCCTTTTTACTATTTTCTCCTTTTCCTCTTCCGTCAGCTAAAATATATCACAATATGAATATATATAAAATTAAGGCATATACTAACGAATACATTTAAAAAGATCTTTAAAGAATTAAAGGTCGAAATTTAATTGACACAAGATTGATAATAGGACAACTAACTTCGTTCAATTAAATATTTTTCACCTTCATTTTTATTTTTTTATTTCACATTATCTTAACAACCCGAATGATATTTACAAATATTAAATATACTATATAAAAATACAATAGATAAAACACAAACTTACCTGTCCTTGTTCTGGTTTAGTGAATTCCACCCCTAGTTCGTCTTGACCATTTGCCAACCTTCTAGATTGTATGGTATACTTTAATTCCTCTTTTACTAATGGGGTAAGTTCTCCCGTTTCCAAAGCAGTTAAAGTAGCTTCTGCAAAACCGTCGGTCTGCTCAGAAGGTTTTAACTCAGCATCATAAAAGAACGTAGCCTCCATGAATTTATCGGCTTCTTCTGTCTCAAGTACTGACATTGGATAGCTGTCCAGTGGGGTCGTCCACATACTTGGGCATTCGAAGTCAAGCATTGTTATTGTTCATATATTGTCTTTATTGACATTACTTGCAAAAGCCAATTCAAACTCTTGTGCTAACTTTAAATTGTTCTCTTGTATTCATTATTTATCGAGCCATGCTGAATTTTAAACACGTCTTTATCGTTCTGTGGTCGTTGTTCTTATGACTCTGGGTAACCCATTCAATCCTATTTATACCAACCGCATGATTGACTATGATGATTATAGTTACTACGTGTTGTGAAATGACATGTACCTTAATGGGAAACACCTTGAACGTATTAATAGAAATACTGACGTGTACTACATGTTGGGAGAATTTATGTAAAAGCATGTTTCAATCAAAAACACGTATATTTATCAAATATTTGTGTATGTTGATACTTTTGATATATAACTGTGCACGACTTTTTCGAATGATATAAATTCTCTGCCTATAATTACTATATCGACGATCGACAGAACGACTACTACATTTACGACAAATCTGTTCCGAACGATACTAAGTTGGGAGAATTTGCACTAATCTTTTAAATAGGACCATGTATATATAAATTTAAAAAAACACTATTAATAGACCATTTGTATATTTCTAACGAGCAGATGTAAACGTAACATAAATTTTGAATACATAATTAAAGAAAATATTTTACTAATAAATTTTATGATCCATTGATCTTTAAAACTTTAAATAGAATCACTTTGAAGATACCAAATGAAGGTACAAATACATGTACAAGTACTTTAATTAGATATTGATATGAAATTTATAGATACGTAAACTTCTCTGTGTTTTTTTCATATCAATTAAGTTTTGGCAATACAGACTTTTTTTTAAAGCTGAGACAAACCGTCAAAAATATTAAGCTTTTAATTTCGTTTAAGTATTCTCATAAATTCGTTGAATAAAAATTTAAATACTTTTTAATTACAAAGAGTAGACTCTTACAAAGTTTAGGACAGTTGGGACTATCTTTGTGTTGTTTTCCCCACTTGGTAGTGTTTCCTGACTATAGTCCCTTCTAACTTATGCTATGTGCTTTTTCGGTTCAATGGTAAGAAATGTGTGTGTTTTGCTGCAACGTCTCATATATTTATCTCTAGGGGATATTCTATTTATTTCAAATTTTTCCAAAAAATATCCGCCCAAACTAGTATGGAATTAGTTAATGTTTTATTTTGTCTTTTGTTTTACTATATTGACCTTTCAACGCCCTTTTTTATGCTGTATTTATTGCTTATACTTGCTATATTTTGGCCGAGATGATTAGTTTTCATGATTTTTTTTTTATCTTCATGCATTTGTATATTTTTTATCTGTAACATATTCACGACAATCTCAGTCAAATTTATTAACATATTTCTTTACTCGTGTGATTTCGGGTTTGATAACGAACGTAAGAGTGGACGTTATCATGAAAAATAGAGGATAGGAGAAAATGAAGGGAAAAAAGAATTCAAACTTGGAGCTTTATGTAGTCTTAAATAACCCTTTGTTTAGTTTAAGATCGTTGCAAGTTGCCTTATATGTGTCTTTTTGGTGGCTTGTGTCGATGAGTTAAAACATTTTCGACATTTGATTTTATTCATATTCAATCAACAGCAGTTTAAGTTGACTGCTCACAACTGAACGACACACGAGTTGTCTCCCATATACAAATATTTTTTTCACTTTAAGAGAATTAGTTACTTCGAATCACTGAAGAAGAAATTAGTTACTTCGAATTCCCTTCCACAAATTTCGTTAACTGATAACAATATGTAATTGACTGATTGATTGTTGGTTGCTTAACGTCCAGTGTCTAATATTTCATGCATATTCAGGACGATCAATATTTAATCGTATTGCTTGTAAACATGTAGGACGATGTTTGGGGATTGGTTGAATGCTGACGTCCAGTCAGAGTGGCAAATATTTCATGCATGTTTAAAACTGAAAGTCAAAGAAGTTAAATAACATTATGGCCAAACGAAAAAAAGAAGAAAAAAATGACAACTATAAACCAATGCATGTACAACAAAATCTAAAAAAAAAAACCCACCAAAGATTGTATAAAACAAATGCATACACATATATATGAAATAGTTATCTAGTAATGTATGGTCAAATTAGTTGCAAACAATCCTTCAAGAAATGTTGATTTACAAACTTTGTGAAATCTTCTCTGATTTATTGTATAAATCACCGAGTGATGATATCACTTCAAAGATGAACACAAATTTGACAACGCAAGATATTTATGAATTTGACGAAAATCAGTACTGTGCAACTGTTCGTCCGTCGGTCCACAGTCCGACTGTTTGTTCAGCTTCTGTTTATTATTTTTTTTGGTAAAGATAGTGTGTGTCAATCAACTTGAAACTAATATACCTGTTCAATATTCATGAAAAGATCTTTTTTGCGTTTAACGCGAAATTAGAGTTTCGACACAATTTCTAGATCCACTGAACATAGAAAATGATAGTGGGAAAGGGGCATCCATAGACAATGGACACATTTTTGTCAAAAAATAATTTTTATTCTAAAAGAAATAATGACAACTTTTCTGTAAATGTACATGAAGTTGTCGAAACTCTTTTTAAAATAACTATGTACAATGTATTGTCGATTGTACACTCGTGATCACTCGTCTATCACCCTTATAGTGAATGGAGTTTAAGATAGAATACTATGTACATTATATAGAAACTAGAAATTAAATCTTAGGTTCAAGCTCATTTCACTTCTATCAACAAATACTTGAATCCTCAACAAAATCCAAACTTTGACAATTTTATTCTAAGTGCATTATCTTTTTATTAGTTGTTGTTGGCTTTCAACCAGCTTAATTTCCACTTGGTCTTAGTCCGAGCTACAAAAAACTTCAAAAGGGAGGGGGTCTGGCTGTGCAGGATGTACAAATAGGCAGTCATATCTAAAAAGAATGGGGATGATTAATCCACTGCATAGTGAAGAGGGAACTCCATGCTCTCTGCACATTACAAACACTTGCAATAACTCTTTGATTGGTCCAAAGGTGGTCTGCTGACAGCCAAAATTTATGTTCCTATCCCATATACCGTACTTTTCCAATGGCATTTCCAAACCTTGTGGAAGACTACTATTGTAGAAACTACCTTTTGTATCTGTTGTTAATGTACGGTTTTTTCCTAACAAGTATGGACTATTTTCCACTGGACGATTAGTAATCAATCAATCAATCAATTAGCTTTCAGTAATTTTTAGTTCTCTCAGATCTACATGTAATGACCAAATTGACCATAACTACTCAAATTGTTTGTGTGGCTTGGGGAGGGTGATGGTTTCAGAACAAAAAAATGACTGGTTGATGACTAGCCCAAAGGATAGTATTTTTAATATAGTATATTCAGTGTTTAAGCCAATTAAAATTAATTGATAGATTTTCATCCCCGTCTGCCCCTCTGAAATCGTCCCACCCTGATTTTTTTATTTTAGAAAATTTACGATTTCCAGTTTTTGTTCATGTCTGTTACCGGTAACCATTTATAATTTCGTAATTACATGTATAAAAGTGGTTGCCAATCAGAGATATTTATTCAAGAGTTTGAAAAATTATGTACATGATATAAGCTTATTTTACACTTGCCTTTAGCTCTGCCGTATGAAGAACTGGACACATGAGGGTTTTGTATGAAATAAAATTTTAAAAATATATCCTCCCACCCGCCCCAGTTTAAAAAAAAATCTAGATGAAAATCTACTAATTAATTTTAGTTGACTTTACATGCCTATTTTATTAATGATGGATCGTCAATATGTAATAATACTTGACTTGTATATGGATTATACTCAATCAACAATAGATATAGAAATTCTAAACAGGATGTACTGCCCACAGTTTATTAGATATCTGGCAATGATCCTGGCATAAGCATTATAAGCTAAGACATTACTTGGTCTTTTAACAAGCATCTTTTTCCTATGCATGTTTTTGTTTGAAATTAAACTCCATGTTGCTTAAAAAAGGAAACAGTATTTCATTACCACATGATTACTAGTGACAAGGGAAATATTCAATACATACTTCCTTCAAAAAATAGAGAGTTGATATCAAGATATTTCTTTATAAATTTAAACCATTTATGATTTTTTTATTTACAAAATACATGTCACGTATAAATTATATTAGTACACAAATTATTGTTGTTGTTTTTAGACTGAAGTCTGCAATGTATGCATGTCTGCTGCTCTGTCTCCATGAACCTGAACAATGCATTTCCTTTCATTGGAACCTTGGTCCAACAACTTTCATAGACTGATAGATTCAGAGTGTCACATGTTTTACGTAATTTTGATCCTTTTGATTCTGTTATAGTTTATATAAAGGTGAACAGCACCAATAATTACACCTGTACAATATCCAAACAGTGTCCCCACTACACAGGTAATTGGCCATTCCTGAAAAAAAGATATATATAAATAAAACAAAAATATATTGAATTTCTTCAATAAGCAGTATATGTGAAAGAAAACACAGAAAATTATGAAATTATCAAGAAATTGCAATCAACAACAAAATTTGATGTATTAATGAACAATTAACAAATTCTTCCATTGTTTCAAAGGGAAATATGTGTTAAGAAGACATGACTTGAGAAACTTATGCAAGATGATTATTTGTAAAAGACGGGATACTTTAACAACAATACAATTGCTTTCATAAATCAACAAATTTTGTCATAATTCCATTGCATGTATTAGGAGCTGTTGTTTTGAGCATTGCATTGTTTCTTCTTCATAGAGGTTGACATAGGAAATGGTTCTATGTTTCATGTACTGAACTTATGCAAATATTCTTACATCTACATGTAATTTACTTTCAATAACTGCCATCTACGTTTGACAATGCATTATAATTTATACAGTATTGACCATGTGTTTTCAATCTGATTTAAATACACTTCTTGTGTCCAAGCTCCACTTTCAAGAAAGTAACAATTCTTAATTCTAGTTTCTATTGTAAGAATCAACAGATTGCAAAATTGTCTTCACTTAAGATCCATTTACCTGCCATGGTCTATCCCAGTCCAGTGGTATGGGGAAAGCTCCTAACCAGGCTCCTACTATACTACATATGGTGGAGAAATACACAATAGACTCTGCTCCCAGTTCTGGACTACAATTGAAATATTAATCATTAAAAGAAAGATCATCATGTGTTTAGAACAATCAATTATTTATTCATAATATAAAATATATAATTTTATGAAATTGTGCAGATACATCCAATTAATGTATAATATTTTAAGAAGTGACCTTTTGATTTCCATAGATACGAGAATGCACTGTACATCAAATAATTTCTAAAGCCAAGTCTCTTCCTTTCTTGTATCGGAAAAGTAAAAGGAGATTTACACAATACAATATATATATACTAAGTTTACACCATATGCCTTTATCTGTAGAAAACATTAACTGTACAAATATTCAAGTTTAACAAAAAATATAGATGTTGACTTTCAAGTCAAAACTGACGATTATCAGAAATTCATTGTTAAAACATACATTTTTGTATTTCTATAAATATAGAAAATTTTGTCAAAACCTTAGGTCTTATTTTCTTCTACATGTACCTGAATAACCAAAATACATCTTTTTTTAAAAAGTCAACAGTACTTGTATCTTTGAATTTCAACAAATAGCATTTTTTATTCAACTTAAACAATAGTAAAACAAAAGAAAATTACCTGTTTTGTGCAAATATTCTGATCCATTGCACTGTATTGGTACCCATTACACACAGAGCTGGTAATACAACTGTAGCTGACATGGTCATACCAAAGTGAAATGTCTCTGCTGAGGACCTAATAATGTAAGGTAATAATGTTAATACAACTGTAGCTGACATGGTCATACCAAAGTGAAATGTCTCTGCTGATGACCTAATAATGTAAGGTAATAATGTTAATACAACTGTAGCTGACATGGTCATACCAAAGTGAAATGTCTCTGCTGAGGACCTAATAATGTAAGGTAATAATGTTAATACAACTGTAGCTGACATGGTCATACCAAAGTGAAATGTCTCTGCTGAGGACCTAATAATGTAAGGTAATAATGTTAATACAACTGTAGCTGACATGGTCATACCAAAGTGAAATGTCTCTGCTGAGGACCTAATAATGTAAGGTAATAATGTTAATACAACTGTAGCTGACATGGTCATACCAAAGTGAAATGTCTCTGCTGATGACCTAATAATGTAAGGTAATAATGTTAATACAACTGTAGCTGACATGGTCATACCAAAGTGAAATGTCTCTGCTGATGACCTAATAATGTAAGGTAATAATGTTAATACAACTGTAGCTGACATGGTCATACCAAAGTGAAATGTCTCTGCTGATGACCTAATAATGTAAGGTAATAATGTTAATACAACTGTAGCTGACATGGTCATACCAAAGTGAAATGTCTCTGCTGATGACCTAATAATGTAAGGTAATAATGTTAATACAACTGTAGCTGACATGGTCATACCAAAGTGAAATGTCTCTGCTGATGACCTAATAATGTAAGGTAATAATGTTAATACAACTGTAGCTGACATGGTCATACCAAAGTGAAATGTCTCTGCTGATGACCTAATAATGTAAGGTAATAATGTTAATACAACTGTAGCTGACATGGTCATACCAAAGTGAAATGTCTCTGCTGAGGACCTAATAATGTAAGGTAATAATGTTAATACAACTGTAGCTGACATGGTCATACCAAAGTGAAATGTCTCTGCTGATGACCTAATAATGTAAGGTAATAATGTTAATACAACTGTAGCTGACATGGTCATACCAAAGTGAAATGTCTCTGCTGATGACCTAATAATGTAAGGTAATAATGTTAATACAACTGTAGCTGACATGGTCATACCAAAGTGAAATGTCTCTGCTGAGGACCTAATAATGTAAGGTAATAATGTTAATACAACTGTAGCTGACATGGTCATACCAAAGTGAAATGTCTCTGCTGATGACCTAATAATGTAAGGTAATAATGTTAATACAACTGTAGCTGACATGGTCATACCAAAGTGAAATGTCTCTGCTGAGGACCTAATAATGTAAGGTAATAATGTTAATACAACTGTAGCTGACATGGTCATACCAAAGTGAAATGTCTCTGCTGATGACCTAATAATGTAAGGTAATAATGTTAATACAACTGTAGCTGACATGGTCATACCAAAGTGAAATGTCTCTGCTGATGACCTAATAATGTAAGGTAATAATGTTAATACAACTGTAGCTGACATGGTCATACCAAAGTGAAATGTCTCTGCTGATGACCTAATAATGTAAGGTAATAATGTTAATACAACTGTAGCTGACATGGTCATACCAAAGTGAAATGTCTCTGCTGATGACCTAATAATGTAAGGTAATAATGTTAATACAACTGTAGCTGACATGGTCATACCAAAGTGAAATGTCTCTGCTGAGGACCTAATAATGTAAGGTAATAATGTTAATACAACTGTAGCTGACATGGTCATACCAAAGTGAAATGTCTCTGCTGATGACCTAATAATGTAAGGTAATAATGTTAATACAACTGTAGCTGACATGGTCATACCAAAGTGAAATGTCTCTGCTGATGACCTAATAATGTAAGGTAATAATGTTAATACAACTGTAGCTGACATGGTCATACCAAAGTGAAATGTCTCTGCTGAGGACCTAATAATGTAAGGTAATAATGTTAATACAACTGTAGCTGACATGGTCATACCAAAGTGAAATGTCTCTGCTGAGGACCTAATAATGTAAGGTAATAATGTTAATACAACTGTAGCTGACATGGTCATACCAAAGTGAAATGTCTCTGCTAAGGACCTAATAATGTAAGGTAATAATGTTAATACAACTGTAGCTGACATGGTCATACCAAAGTGAAATGTCTCTGCTGAGGACCTAATAATGTAAGGTAATAATGTTAATACAACTGTAGCTGACATGGTCATACCAAAGTGAAATGTCTCTGCTGATGACCTAATAATGTAAGGTAATAATGTTAATACAACTGTAGCTGACATGGTCATACCAAAGTGAAATGTCTCTGCTGAGGACATAATAATGTAAGGTAATAATGTTAATACAACTGTAGCTGACATGGTCATACCAAAGTGAAATGTCTCTGCTGAGGACCTAATAATGTAAGGTAATAATGTTAATACAACTGTAGCTGACATGGTCATACCAAAGTGAAATGTCTCTGCTGATGACCTAATAATGTAAGGTAATAATGTTAATACAACTGTAGCTGACATGGTCATACCAAAGTGAAATGTCTCTGCTGATGACCTAATAATGTAAGGTAATAATGTTAATACAACTGTAGCTGACATGGTCATACCAAAGTGAAATGTCTCTGCTGAGGACCTAATAATGTAAGGTAATAATGTTAATACAACTGTAGCTGACATGGTCATACCAAAGTGAAATGTCTCTGCTGATGACCTAATAATGTAAGGTAATAATGTTAATACAACTGTAGCTGACATGGTCATACCAAAGTGAAATGTCTCTGCTGAGGACCTAATAATGTAAGGTAATAATGTTAATACAACTGTAGCTGACATGGTCATACCAAAGTGAAATGTCTCTGCTGATGACCTAATAATGTAAGGTAATAATGTTAATACAACTGTAGCTGACATGGTCATACCAAAGTGAAATGTCTCTGCTGATGACCTAATAATGTAAGGTAATAATGTTAATACAACTGTAGCTGACATGGTCATACCAAAGTGAAATGTCTCTGCTGATGACCTAATAATGTAAGGTAATAATGTTAATACAACTGTAGCTGACATGGTCATACCAAAGTGAAATGTCTCTGCTGATGACCTAATAATGTAAGGTAATAATGTTAATACAACTGTAGCTGACATGGTCATACCAAAGTGAAATGTCTCTGCTGATGACCTAATAATGTAAGGTAATAATGTTAATACAACTGTAGCTGACATGGTCATACCAAAGTGAAATGTCTCTGCTGAGGACCTAATAATGTAAGGTAATAATGTTAATACAACTGTAGCTGACATGGTCATACCAAAGTGAAATGTCTCTGCTGATGACCTAATAATGTAAGGTAATAATGTTAATACAACTGTAGCTGACATGGTCATACCAAAGTGAAATGTCTCTGCTGATGACCTAATAATGTAAGGTAATAATGTTAATACAACTGTAGCTGACATGGTCATACCAAAGTGAAATGTCTCTGCTGAGGACCTAATAATGTAAGGTAATAATGTTAATACAACTGTAGCTGACATGGTCATACCAAAGTGAAATGTCTCTGCTGATGACCTAATAATGTAAGGTAATAATGTTAATACAACTGTAGCTGACATGGTCATACCAAAGTGAAATGTCTCTGCTGAGGACCTAATAATGTAAGGTAATAATGTTAATACAACTGTAGCTGACATGGTCATACCAAAGTGAAATGTCTCTGCTAAGGACCTAATAATGTAAGGTAATAATGTTAATACAACTGTAGCTGACATGGTCATACCAAAGTGAAATGTCTCTGCTGAGGACCTAATAATGTAAGGTAATAATGTTAATACAACTGTAGCTGACATGGTCATACCAAAGTGAAATGTCTCTGCTGATGACCTAATAATGTAAGGTAATAATGTTAATACAACTGTAGCTGACATGGTCATACCAAAGTGAAATGTCTCTGCTGATGACCTAATAATGTAAGGTAATAATGTTAATACAACTGTAGCTGACATGGTCATACCAAAGTGAAATGTCTCTGCTGAGGACCTAATAATGTAAGGTAATAATGTTAATACAACTGTAGCTGACATGGTCATACCAAAGTGAAATGTCTCTGCTGAGGACCTAATAATGTAAGGTAATAATGTTAATACAACTGTAGCTGACATGGTCATACCAAAGTGAAATGTCTCTGCTGATGACCTAATAATGTAAGGTAATAATGTTAATACAACTGTAGCTGACATGGTCATACCAAAGTGAAATGTCTCTGCTGATGACCTAATAATGTAAGGTAATAATGTTAATACAACTGTAGCTGACATGGTCATACCAAAGTGAAATGTCTCTGCTGATGACCTAATAATGTAAGGTAATAATGTTAATACAACTGTAGCTGACATGGTCATACCAAAGTGAAATGTCTCTGCTGAGGACCTAATAATGTAAGGTAATAATGTTAATACAACTGTAGCTGACATGGTCATACCAAAGTGAAATGTCTCTGCTGAGGACCTAATAATGTAAGGTAATAATGTTAATACAACTGTAGCTGACATGGTCATACCAAAGTGAAATGTCTCTGCTGATGACCTAATAATGTAAGGTAATAATGTTAATACAACTGTAGCTGACATGGTCATACCAAAGTGAAATGTCTCTGCTGATGACCTAATAATGTAAGGTAATAATGTTAATACAACTGTAGCTGACATGGTCATACCAAAGTGAAATGTCTCTGCTGATGACCTAATAATGTAAGGTAATAATGTTAATACAACTGTAGCTGACATGGTCATACCAAAGTGAAATGTCTCTGCTGATGACCTAATAATGTAAGGTAATAATGTTAATACAACTGTAGCTGACATGGTCATACCAAAGTGAAATGTCTCTGCTGAGGACCTAATAATGTAAGGTAATAATGTTAATACAACTGTAGCTGACATGGTCATACCAAAGTGAAATGTCTCTGCTGAGGACCTAATAATGTAAGGTAATAATGTTAATACAACTGTAGCTGACATGGTCATACCAAAGTGAAATGTCTCTGCTGATGACCTAATAATGTAAGGTAATAATGTTAATACAACTGTAGCTGACATGGTCATACCAAAGTGAAATGTCTCTGCTGATGACCTAATAATGTAAGGTAATAATGTTAATACAACTGTAGCTGACATGGTCATACCAAAGTGAAATGTCTCTGCTGATGACCTAATAATGTAAGGTAATAATGTTAATACAACTGTAGCTGACATGGTCATACCAAAGTGAAATGTCTCTGCTGATGACCTAATAATGTAAGGTAATAATGTTAATACAACTGTAGCTGACATGGTCATACCAAAGTGAAATGTCTCTGCTGATGACCTAATAATGTAAGGTAATAATGTTAATACAACTGTAGCTGACATGGTCATACCAAAGTGAAATGTCTCTGCTGATGACCTAATAATGTAAGGTAATAATGTTAATACAACTGTAGCTGACATGGTCATACCAAAGTGAAATGTCTCTGCTGAGGACCTAATAATGTAAGGTAATAATGTTAATACAACTGTAGCTGACATGGTCATACCAAAGTGAAATGTCTCTGCTGAGGACCTAATAATGTAAGGTAATAATGTTAATACAACTGTAGCTGACATGGTCATACCAAAGTGAAATGTCTCTGCTGATGACCTAATAATGTAAGGTAATAATGTTAATACAACTGTAGCTGACATGGTCATACCAAAGTGAAATGTCTCTGCTGAGGACCTAATAATGTAAGGTAATAATGTTAATACAACTGTAGCTGACATGGTCATACCAAAGTGAAATGTCTCTGCTGAGGACCTAATAATGTAAGGTAATAATGTTAATACAACTGTAGCTGACATGGTCATACCAAAGTGAAATGTCTCTGCTGAGGACCTAATAATGTAAGGTAATAATGTTAATACAACTGTAGCTGACATGGTCATACCAAAGTGAAATGTCTCTGCTGAGGACCTAATAATGTAAGGTAATAATGTTAATACAACTGTAGCTGACATGGTCATACCAAAGTGAAATGTCTCTGCTGAGGACCTAATAATGTAAGGTAATAATGTTAATACAACTGTAGCTGACATGGTCATACCAAAGTGAAATGTCTCTGCTGATGACCTAATAATGTAAGGTAATAATGTTAATACAACTGTAGCTGACATGGTCATACCAAAGTGAAATGTCTCTGCTGATGACCTAATAATGTAAGGTAATAATGTTAATACAACTGTAGCTGACATGGTCATACCAAAGTGAAATGTCTCTGCTGAGGACCTAATAATGTAAGGTAATAATGTTAATACAACTGTAGCTGACATGGTCATACCAAAGTGAAATGTCTCTGCTGAGGACCTAATAATGTAAGGTAATAATGTTAATACAACTGTAGCTGACATGGTCATACCAAAGTGAAATGTCTCTGCTGAGGACCTAATAATGTAAGGTAATAATGTTAATACAACTGTAGCTGACATGGTCATACCAAAGTGAAATGTCTCTGCTGATGACCTAATAATGTAAGGTAATAATGTTAATACAACTGTAGCTGACATGGTCATACCAAAGTGAAATGTCTCTGCTGATGACCTAATAATGTAAGGTAATAATGTTAATACAACTGTAGCTGACATGGTCATACCAAAGTGAAATGTCTCTGCTGATGACCTAATAATGTAAGGTAATAATGTTAATACAACTGTAGCTGACATGGTCATACCAAAGTGAAATGTCTCTGCTGATGACCTAATAATGTAAGGTAATAATGTTAATACAACTGTAGCTGACATGGTCATACCAAAGTGAAATGTCTCTGCTGAGGACCTAATAATGTAAGGTAATAATGTTAATACAACTGTAGCTGACATGGTCATACCAAAGTGAAATGTCTCTGCTGAGGACCTAATAATGTAAGGTAATAATGTTAATACAACTGTAGCTGACATGGTCATACCAAAGTGAAATGTCTCTGCTGAGGACCTAATAATGTAAGGTAATAATGTTAATACAACTGTAGCTGACATGGTCATACCAAAGTGAAATGTCTCTGCTGATGACCTAATAATGTAAGGTAATAATGTTAATACAACTGTAGCTGACATGGTCATACCAAAGTGAAATGTCTCTGCTGATGACCTAATAATGTAAGGTAATAATGTTAATACAACTGTAGCTGACATGGTCATACCAAAGTGAAATGTCTCTGCTGAGGACCTAATAATGTAAGGTAATAATGTTAATACAACTGTAGCTGACATGGTCATACCAAAGTGAAATGTCTCTGCTGAGGACCTAATAATGTAAGGTAATAATGTTAATACAACTGTAGCTGACATGGTCATACCAAAGTGAAATGTCTCTGCTGAGGACCTAATAATGTAAGGTAATAATGTTAATACAACTGTAGCTGACATGGTCATACCAAAGTGAAATGTCTCTGCTGATGACCTAATAATGTAAGGTAATAATGTTAATACAACTGTAGCTGACATGGTCATACCAAAGTGAAATGTCTCTGCTGAGGACCTAATAATGTAAGGTAATAATGTTAATACAACTGTAGCTGACATGGTCATACCAAAGTGAAATGTCTCTGCTGATGACCTAATAATGTAAGGTAATAATGTTAATACAACTGTAGCTGACATGGTCATACCAAAGTGAAATGTCTCTGCTGAGGACCTAATAATGTAAGGTAATAATGTTAATACAACTGTAGCTGACATGGTCATACCAAAGTGAAATGTCTCTGCTGAGGACCTAATAATGTAAGGTAATAATGTTAATACAACTGTAGCTGACATGGTCATACCAAAGTGAAATGTCTCTGCTGATGACCTAATAATGTAAGGTAATAATGTTAATACAACTGTAGCTGACATGGTCATACCAAAGTGAAATGTCTCTGCTGATGACCTAATAATGTAAGGTAATAATGTTAATACAACTGTAGCTGACATGGTCATACCAAAGTGAAATGTCTCTGCTGAGGACCTAATAATGTAAGGTAATAATGTTAATACAACTGTAGCTGACATGGTCATACCAAAGTGAAATGTCTCTGCTGATGACCTAATAATGTAAGGTAATAATGTTAATACAACTGTAGCTGACATGGTCATACCAAAGTGAAATGTCTCTGCTGATGACCTAATAATGTAAGGTAATAATGTTAATACAACTGTAGCTGACATGGTCATACCAAAGTGAAATGTCTCTGCTGATGACCTAATAATGTAAGGTAATAATGTTAATACAACTGTAGCTGACATGGTCATACCAAAGTGAAATGTCTCTGCTGAGGACCTAATAATGTAAGGTAATAATGTTAATACAACTGTAGCTGACATGGTCATACCAAAGTGAAATGTCTCTGCTGATGACCTAATAATGTAAGGTAATAATGTTAATACAACTGTAGCTGACATGGTCATACCAAAGTGAAATGTCTCTGCTGATGACCTAATAATGTAAGGTAATAATGTTAATACAACTGTAGCTGACATGGTCATACCAAAGTGAAATGTCTCTGCTGATGACCTAATAATGTAAGGTAATAATGTTAATACAACTGTAGCTGACATGGTCATACCAAAGTGAAATGTCTCTGCTGAGGACCTAATAATGTAAGGTAATAATGTTAATACAACTGTAGCTGACATGGTCATACCAAAGTGAAATGTCTCTGCTGAGGACCTAATAATGTAAGGTAATAATGTTAATACAACTGTAGCTGACATGGTCATACCAAAGTGAAATGTCTCTGCTGAGGACCTAATAATGTAAGGTAATAATGTTAATACAACTGTAGCTGACATGGTCATACCAAAGTGAAATGTCTCTGCTGATGACCTAATAATGTAAGGTAATAATCATTAAAAATGTTAAAACCGTACGTATACTTTAATCATTTAATGACAAATGTCAACTTGGTTTTTCTATCAATAAAGATTTGTCTTTTCTCATTTGATTTTGATGTTGAGAGATAAGTGAATATGGTGTTTATGCCAACTTGATGGTTGTTTTTTTTGAGACTTAGCATAAAACTACCTGTCCTTCCGTTTATATGTTTTGGAGTCACAAACTCATTTACATATTAACCCAAAAATCTATTTTTATTTATATATTTTGAAAGTTTACCCGAATTTTACCAAAATTTCCAAATAATAATGTTGATGTATTTTTCATCTTAATTTTGAAATAAAATAAAAATATTTCACAGAATTTAGAAGCAGCTACATGTAGGTAAATGCTACTAAGAAAATGGTCATCGATATTAAATTGTAAAATTTTAAATTCATCATTTTTATATTATCTATATTATAAAAAGAAAGTTTCATTTAGCAGGAATATGATATCTATATAATTATGGGACAAAAAATGACTGGAAATAGAAAATAATGTAGATATTCCTATGATAAAAAAAACATTGAAATATTAGCAGCACAAAGACTTTATAAATCTGATTATAAATAAATTTGGTGAAATTTTATTCTGATTGTATAAATGTGAATTGTTATTTATCAGATGGTTTGAGCCTTTTTGTCCGAATAGTGAATATTGAATATACATGTACCTGTATTATCAAATGTTGATGAACATATTTGTTTATAAGTAATTTTTGCTGCTTAGGGTAGTCTTATATACACTGTACTCACTCTAAGAATGGTGCACCAAATAAAACTGCTATTACATGAAAAAATATTGATGAACAAAATAACAGTGATCCATTCTTCAAAATGATTCTTATCTGAAATATATGTTATATGTTTAAATACAAGTTCCATTAAACATTTAAGGTGAAAATTGATAATTTGAATTATTAAACTTCACGTTAAAATGACATATTTTGAATGGCTAAATCAAGGGTGCTAATTAACTCTATCACATAGCTGAGAGGGTGACAATTTTTTTGAATGTCCCTCTTGTCCAAACAAATCAAAAATTAATACTTTAAAGGACAATGAATTGAATTTACTTCAAGTAAAGTTATTAACGACAATGTTGAAGTTCTACATTTAAGCTCAGATTCAATTGTTTGACTGTTGAAATAATTTTTTTTTTTATCTTGCTTCACTTCTGTTGATTGTTTTAAAACCCGTAACATTGTTGTGTATGTGACTTCCCTAGAAAATACTTTAAAATAAAATTCATCTGTAAAACCGCAGGTCTCTTCCATGGGAAGGTATGTGGCCCCTATATTGTGGGCTACTGCTGGAAGGTACATGGCCAGCCTATTGAGAGATACTGCGTGTCTCTTCCACGGCTTTTATTTATATGGAGGGTACAAGTCAAATCGGCACCTGGTCAAATCGGCACCCATAGTAAAAGTCAAATCGACACCTGGTAAATCGGCACCTATTTAAAGTCAATTCGGCATCCATAAATATTTGATATTATATATATTTAGATAACTCTTAAAATGTATAAATTCATGATAAATTTTGACTATAGTGTAATAGTCCCAGATTTTGGGGGTAAGCATCAAGCAGTTATAATACATAAATATTAATTATTTCCAACCTGTTTTGATGTGTTTTCTTTTCAATTAATTAATTAATAACTTTTATAAAGTACATGTACATAGTTAATAGGTTTGTTGTTTTAACCCAACAGACTCAGTATACATTGGTGAGGCCCCTCATGGGGGGGGGGGGGGGGGTCCCTAGTAATCACATAATCACCATTTTTTTGCCAATATAATCACATAATCATCAAATATTTGCTTATCTTTAGTAATCAAATAATCATAAACTAAAAATACAGTCCTAGGTAATCAAATAATCATGAAATATTTGGCTTAATAATCAAATAATCATTAAAAAAACGGCCAAGTAATCACATAATCAAAAACCCCATGAGGGCCCTCATTGGTATACAGGTTGTTAATGATGTTTTATTCTTCAAAAACTTTATAAGAAACAACGAATAGGCTTCATACCCTAGCTGTCGTTTCACAATGAGACACTTTAAAAGAAGCAATAAAACGGAAAACTTTGAGTCCCTTTCAATCATTCCAACTGTCATGCAAAATGATCAGCAATTAAGGTGCTTTTTTTTATGAAAGTTTAAACAGCATTAAACCAACAATCCTGCAAAATGCTCAACTACATTTTTTGCACAACCCCTGCCTTATTTTTACTCTTTTTGCTTAAAATACTGTTAAAATTGTATTTTTTACATGGGTGCCGAATTGACTATACCAAGTGACGGTTTAACCAGGTGCCAATTTGACTTGGTGCCAATTTGACTATACTGGGTGCCGATTTGACCAAGTGCCGATTTAACCAGGTGCCGATTTGACTAGAATTCTATATGGATAGTAACAAGTGCCTGTGGGGCAAAGTTATAAACGTACTAATTCAATCAGTAATTTCATGTGTTTGCTTCTGACATTGATTATTTCATACATTCTTACTTTTGATAGTATCCCTGCATTCCTTTGAGATGTACCTCCATGGATATTCATAAAATTGTAAAAAATTATATTGAATATGCTAATGAACAATATAAATAGTTTTGTGACAATAAAGCGATATTTAACTATACTAAACAGACTTTCATTGTTTATGCTAAAGAACAATAACATCAATGTACTAATTGAGAATATAAGATGTCCTTTTAGCAAGGAATTTAGAGTTTCTTTCGCTGGCAAACGATTTGCCATGGGGGCTGACATCTTTGTTTACATCGATTGCTTCCCTTGAAAAACTTCCGGTTTCTGTCAAAACAAATACACGCGAGCGTCAGTTGTTCATGTCAATACACATCTTAACATTTTAGAGGAAAGAGACTGAAAACGGGAATATTTTTGTCATTTTAGGTATTTATATTTTTGATTTACCAAACACAATAGTTATTAAAAGCTAAAATATTCGGATAGAGGTGCCACGCCCCCTCCACACCAAATTTTGGACATCTGTTTTCGTTCTCATAAATGTAACCAAAGAAAAGGGCGTCAGATATGTTTTCTGATTGTTTCTGGAATAAGCAACTTAGCAGAAAAATAGCTTTGACTTCTGAATACCTTAAATTAAAACATTTAAACAGGGCAATAATGAGGGTTGCTTATGGGAAAGAGAGGGGGGTCTTCATGAAGAGTAATGGTAAGAAATCTTGCTAAACGGCATTAATGGTAATTTTTGGTGCATGAGGTTAAAATGTACACCTTCTTTTAGACAATAAAAAAAAAAGAATCATTTTTAAAGATGAATCACGTTAGTTTTTTTCCAAAAATAGTGTATTGATAATTATTTGAGGCTTCTGACAAATCTCAGTACAGATTTAACAAATTGATGCTAACAGTAGCTTACATATTTCTGTTTCAATGTTCTATGAAATGTTTTCCCCAAAATTATCCAAGATCAACTGCAGCAGTTCCCTTATAATTGCAAGTTAAAATGTTGTGTACCTGTGACTCAACTTTAGTCATTGATTTCAGGCGATACTGGGTTATAATACATCACAATGAGACACCAATCCAACAAAATATGATATTTGTAGTAGTAAAAAAAGGGAGGTTATCATACAAATGTACATTATATCATGGTAATTTTTGTTATTTTTTTTTAAAGGTACACAAATGTGTGACAGTTTGACTACAATTGATGAGCTACCAAATGAAATTCTACTTGTGATATTTAGCTACTGTAATGTTGATTCATTGAACAATTCTTCATTGGTTTGTAAGAGATGGAATGTTGTGATTGGTCAATCAGACATTTTATGGAAAGAACTATGTTCTTCCTTGCATGAAACCAGGAGGCTGATACAAACAGACAGGGAGCTTGGTAGATCTTGGCAGGTAATAATTTGGAAAGAAAGGGTTTTATAAGATACAAATTATTTGTATATACTCAAAAAGAACAGTTCATGATATAATAAAGCAGAGACTAAAAATCACTTAAAGCACTGACAAGAACAGATTACAGGTTAGAACTTGTGCAGTGTTAAAGTTGCAATGTAAAATGCAAAATAAAGTCTCCAAGTCCTATGTATTTATGTTTCCTGAAATCAAGTTATTATTTTTTAAATGCACATCCAGTCTAACTACTGGAAAAAAGCTTTTAACAAATACTACAAACCAAACAAAAATACAATACATCATTCTTTTATTACTTTTTTTTAAACATGATCAGGCGGACAAGGGACATTTCATCCTTAAACTGTACCACTCTGCCCTTAAATCCTTTTTAGAACACTGATGTGTTCATTTAACTTTTCATATGCATGTGCATATATATATCTTAAAATATGAATTTTCATACTTTTGCATATATTGACAGTTCCAAATGTATTTTTCAGGAATCATTCAAGATGAATTACAACACTAACGAGACAAAGAAGAAATGGAAGAAAGGAGAGTTTAGTAATCCAAAAAATTACCAAGCACTGCCAACTAAACTGGTTTGTAAAATGGACGATGAGAGCTGGGGTGAAATATTCCAGATGGAACTGGATCGTTGTTGATTCATATTTCCATTTTACTTAAGATACTAGTAGAAATGAAGAATAAATATGAACAGCCTACTAAAAGGATTTAAAAAAAAGACTAAAATTGATGATTACCAATGACAAATTCATTGCATACTTAATGTTTCAAGTACCATGAGGCCAGAAAGTTTTGATGCTCAGTTTAATTTTGAGAAAAACCTGAAAAAAAGCATCTTATTTGGTTTTTAATTTTTAAAAAAATGTTTTAAAGTAAATATATAAACAGAGATCTACCGCAATAGCTTAAATATTATTCTTTATAAGCATAAGGACTAAATGACATGTACAAAAAACTTTTTGTCTCACTGTTGAAGACTTAATCTATTATAACAATCTATTATAGGGCAGCTTGAAAATACATGTATTTTCATTATATTATTAATGGTTTCAGGTTATTTTTGTATTTATCAAATTTTTTAATTTTTTTTATGTTTATGTTTTTGTTTATTTAATTCATGATAAGTTTTATGATTTAGTTTTATTTGCAAGTTGTTTTCTCTGTAGCTATATATAGATGTACAGAATATATGTTTGTTGTTTTCATATGGAAGTAAATGAGATATATATCAAAACCTTTAAAGCAGTCAATATTGTTCATATTGATGAAGAATATTATTAAAACTGCTTAGACTGAACATAAATTACCTAAATTCCATATTGATGTACCTAACTATTTTAAACAGAGTTTAAACAATACAAGTTTTTCATGTTATATTTGTTTTCAAGAGTTATGTCTCTTTATAACATATATTAAGACACAATTTAGATTTATATTCTAAAAAGCTTCTTTGCCAATTCTCAAAGATACAGACAAAAATATTTGATTTCATCATTTATCAAGACATTGTAATTTGCAAAGGGAGATAATTTCGACCAAATTGTGTTTAATTCAGGGGGAGACAATTTAAGTAAACATTTACATTGTATTCAGAAAACATGAAAGATTTAAACATATATTTTATTTCTTATCATTCAGAAAACTATTTTATGGAATAAATAACCATATGGTGATTTCTATTGGTGAATTTTTGCTTGATTTTTACATCCTCCTTAATCAGTATGAGATAAATACAACTTGGAACATTCAATAGTTTATTAAACTATTGAACATTTCGTTCAGTCATTTTGTACATTTGATTGACCAAATACATATCAAATTTAGAGACTTTTTGGAGATACTGGCTATCATTGTATATATACAGGTATATGTAGACGTATATTTTAGACATTTTGTCCTACACATTTTTTTTACCATCTTGCAGGATGTTTTTTTTTATTTAGAAAAAAATCATCCTCATAACACACAGAGTTTGGCCCAAAAAAATCTGTTTTTGTGTTGATTTAATCATTATGCAGTAGATTTTAATTTTAATTTTTTTATCAGGTCTGGAACTTGATTTTATGGGAGTGATTGTTTATTTATGAGTGATTGTTTTATTGCTTTGTTTGTTTATGAAAGTATATTGTTTGGTGTGTTTATTTAATTTATTTTTAGTGTTTTAACATATGACATTAATTGTTGTAGAGTATATTCTCAACTGTGCTCATCACAGGCTGTTCTTGTAAATAAATAAAATTATTTTATAATTCTTTTTATTATTTCTCATCCATGTAACCAACAGTTTTACATTCTAACAACTGTTGTATACACCACATTGTAATAATTAGCACACTTCATGATCAAAATGTGTGTGTAATAATACATGTAAACCTTAGTACACACATCAAAATGCAAATACACTGCCACAGTTGATAAGTCTAACTCAAATGACATCATAAGAAAACTACCTATTGCGATGCTGAAGATTGACATAAATGGTTGTGAAACAAGCATATAATGAATATTGACAAACCCTAAAATTAACAACAGGAATGTGTCACAAAATATCAAAATCCCACCAACATATATATCTATATATTTATTAAAAAAAAAGCAGAGAAAAATGAGACAATTATGCAACATAAATGGTAGGAATGAAAGTATCATATTTGGTTCATAATAAAAAGTGTGAAGATGACTAAAGTTGATATGGGTAAAATGACAATGAAACAATCCCCCAACAACACATAGTAACAAAAAGTTAATATTCAGCAGGCTCTCAAAACATATAGTAAGTTTTCAACTGCATAGAGATTCAACAAGTTGTTAATTCAACTAAGGCCACGGTTTTTTAATTTGTTGGTTTACGGATTTTCTCCATGAAAAAGTCGGGTCGGTCGGTCGGAAAAAAAAGAAAAAAAAAGATCTTTCAAGACAGAAAACTGAATATGCCAAATAATAATATATTTCACCTTTCTAAAAATATGTTTGTCATACTATTTTTTCATCGTTTTTAAATTTTAGTTTGATGAGATATTATTGCTCAGCTGTAAACATCGCATGACATTGTCTAATAATTTCCCGTAAAAAAAGGGGGGGTACATTGACAAAGACAAAATTAAATCGTCATTTCACAAACAGATTCACGTCAGTTATTTGACTTAGCTTTTAATCAAAACTTGGTGAAAAATAATAAGCACGAAAACTGATAAAGAAAAACAAAGTAGAAACGTCGTACGAAAATAAGTTTCAACACACGTGTCAAAAACGTAATAGACTCGTCCACTTGAAAAACGAGAATATCAGGTTAAATAATCTGTTGTCATGCATTCCCGTTTTTTATCCAAATGGACGATATTTTTGTATTATCAACATAGATGCCAACCATTACGATTTTTCCGTATTTTTTCCGATTTTGCGATACAAACTACGCTATTACGGTCAAAGTCGAATAGTTACGGATTCCCAATCATCGCCGTTCAATTTTGTAAATCGCGGATTTTTATCATTACTTTTCCGTCCTGGTCCGGTATTTAGAAAACGACAATGTAATGTTTCCGGTTTCTCGGGAGTTATCAACCTAATGATGGGAACTAACTGACTTCCGAAGAGGAAAACTTGCATTTTATGAAGTAGCTTTCCCCTTTTCTCTACTTCTCCTTGACAAAACGAAAATGTACGAGTCGAGAACATCTAAACAATTAATGAATGGAATTCATACTACAGACAACATGTTGAACGACAAATTTTAGTGCACATCATTTTGCAACCACTCGTCAGTAATTTTTATTGGTAAATGCAAGTTTTTGAATGATTACTGAAAACTCTTCAAAAATACGGAAAATTTGATAGTTTGTTACTGATTGTCTCAAAAGGGGTTGGCATCTATGTATCAATAAAACAAGAAAATATCAAATGATTTGTTAAAATTCAGTATTTTAACTTGATGTCTTGAACTTCCACCTGTCCACATTTGGACAAGTCTATTTATATGAGAACATGCATCTTACGGACTGATGACAAATAAGGGAAACGAACTTATTGTGTGATTGGTTTTAAACACAGGTTTCGTTCCGCAAAATTATTTGCGCAAACGACATTTCAAGGTCATTAATAATTGATTTGTCTATTTTTAGAAACGTAGACTGAAAGTTTCATTTTTCACAACAGAAAGTGTCATCACTTCTGTTAGTGATTAATGCATTTCATTTCATAAAAAAGGATATTTTAATTATTTTCAGGGATAATGCATTTGTGAGGGTCGGCGAGAATAAAAAGAAACCTGAAAATTCGATTTTATTTTTATTTTGGAAATCGGCAAAATCTGGTCGGCGGATCTGTTAACCAACAAATTAAAAAATACTGGCCTAAAATATAAGATGTGGTCTCAAAACATATCATTGAATATATAGCAGTTTGAAAAACACTAATTTTGATTATTCAAAAGTTAAATATATTTTTAACTATGGAACATAATTAAAAAAGTCAGCTGATTTTTACAGAGTTATCTCTCTTTAGTGTAATGTACCACCTTTGTTATTTACCAAGAACTAATAGACAGTAACAGCATGTGACAAATATCTTGAAGTTGAAAGGAAAACAAATCTTTCATCTTTAATAAAATCATCACCTGTATAGTGTAAAAAATTTGTAAGGGTTCCGCGGAACCCAGTGTCTCGCCTACTTTTGCTGTAAATCGCAGGCTCAACAAAAAATGAGGAAAAAAATCAATAAAAAAATTCCTATTGATACTATCTTTTGATTGTAAGAAGCTTCTGTCCAAGTTTGGTAAAAATCTAGGATAGTTAATGAATCTAATTAATGTTTTGAAAACTTAAACTGCCGACTGTATGTAATGTTAACTGGAAGAAAATCTAAGTCCATTTAAAAGTAAAATACAGAAAAAATGGAGTTATCTTTTTACAATATTTACTTCTGGATACTATCTTATGGTCATAAATAAGCTTCTGTCCAAGTTTGGTACAAACCCAGGATAGTTTAAGAAAGTTATTAAAATTTTAAAAACTTTAACCACAGAGTGAATGTAATGTTTCCCCGCAGAAAAACTAAGTCCATTTAAAAGTAAAATACGGAAAAAATGGATTTATTTTTTTACAAAATTTACTTCTGGATACTATCTTATGATCATAAACAAGCTTCTGTCAAAATTTGGTTCAAACCAATGATAGTTTAAGAAAGTTATTAAAATTCTAAAAACTTTAACCACAGAGTGAATGTAATGTTTCCCCGCAGAAAAAACTAAGTCCATTTATAAGTAAAATACGGAAAAAATAGAACTTTATTTGTACAAAATTTACTTCTGGATACTATCTTATGATCATAAACAAGCTTCTGTCCAAGTTTGGTAGAAATCCAGTATAGTTTAAGAAAGTTATTAAAATTTCAAAAACTTTAACCACAGAGTGAATATTTGTGGACGCTGCCGACGACGACGCCGACGGAAAGTAGGATCGCTTAGTCTCGCTTTTTCGACTAAAGTCGAAGGCTCGACAATAATATGAATGTCTGTATTGGTATGGTATTAAGAAATGATTACAGCAATTACAGGATTTTATTTAATAGAGAAACAAAGGATATGGGATTAAGACTACATGACTATTCAGACTTTGCTCTATATTAACTTTACACATATATATTAATGGTCAAAAACAAGTTAAATTACAATGTCTTAGACACAAATTTTAAACCTTCATAAGTCTTCTCAATTACAAAATATATTAGGCTATACAAAATATGACATAGAAACATATTATATTTTAAAAGAAAATAAATGGCACAATAGGTTTGTGATGTAAGCGAGTTTGCTGTTTCGTGTAAAAATTCAAGTTCATGTAATAGATGAGTGCTATATTTAGAACAAAACTATTTTCAAATCTTTTTCAGACTAAAAAAAATCACAATGATTAAATAAATAAAGCACTTAAAGCAATTATGATAGTTATGCTAAAGAAAAATGTTAAAACATGATATTAAAAAACTTTTTATAACACAAAGTATCAATAAATGTCAGAGTATAATCCAGGTTATTATAATGGAAAAAAATAAAGAAGAAAATAATTATTTAACTACATTCTTTTAACATCTATTAACTGATTTAGATGGATCTCGGACCATAACAGTATTTATATGTTACCCTCTAAAAATAAAGTATTGTGGTTGTTGTTATAAAGAAAGGAAATGAATAAGGTATATTTTCGACACTAAAAGCAAAAAATAAACCACTCTATCATTTAATTATCTGTTAATTTTTGTTTTTATCAATGAAAACATGACTGTAGTTTAAATTCCTCACCTTTTCAGCTTTATTTTTAAAAATAAAAAAGTTTTCTATAAAACATAAGAAAAAGATGAATAAGATAGGAACAAAAAAGGGTAGAGACAATGTTAAGAGGCTTCAAACTTCATTTTCAAAAATATTGTATAACATTCACAGATAGCAAGTTCAAAACTTAAAGCCTATTCTATCTTGTTTTACATTGATATATAAAAAATATCAGTTTCTCACTGACTATCTCTGTAGCACTTATCTTAATATTTTCCAAGACAACCTTTCATTGGATGGAATTGTACATAAATTATAAAATTAACCTATTGAAAGCCATGTGCTATCTGGTTTTGGATTGATGTGTATATGGTAATAAGTCTTTCATTGGAAATCCATGTAGAACTAATAAAATAATTAACATTGCTATAAATGGTGTCACTAATAACCACTGTAAGTCTTCCATGATTAAACGATTAAATCTGAAAAAATAAGAAAAAACACAATGAAATGTTAGTAAAACAAAACAAAGTAAAAATTTAAAAATTACCAAAATCAAGTATTGCATTGCCCTATATATTAATCTTTCCAACTGTTATCTTTTAAAATCATAAAAGGTATGTTGCATTCGTAGCAGGAGACATGATTGCATTTCTGAATGTCATCACTGGGAAAAATCAAATCGCATTTTTGTACCAAAGGGAGATAATTGGGAGCTTTTTCAATGATATCTAGATTTATAAAGTCACCTGGGGCCAACACAAATTGAAATTTTGGAATGATAACAACTACTAAAGGTAATAAATAAATTTGTAATGAAAAATAAATGTTTGATTTATTTTTAGAAAATCTTATACCCGCGAGCCTCCTTAAATGTTTTTAGTCATCTGCATTATACTCGTATGAAATCTGTTCATTTGCTTCATGGTTTTTTTCAACAACTTATTTTCAGATTTCCCCCATGTGACTTTTTAAATATTTCTATAAGTAATTTTTTCGTATATTTTATGAGCATTACCTATGTCAAAAATAAGAGGATAAGTTTTCAGTTTCCAATTAAACAGTAAGCAGTGATCTAAAAACTCTTCAATTAGACCCTTAGTTTACTGTATTACAATTGTCAGGTCAGAACTTTTTATAGCTGCCAATATAGCAAAGGTTTTTTCATTGTTTAAAGCTGTACAGTGAATTATAATTGCTCTCATTCCCATCATTATAACTAAGATGGATAGAAGTCTCATTGGCAATCATACCACATCTCTTTATTTTTATATTGTAACCACTGCATACCACATCTCTTTATTTCTATATTGTTACCACTGCATGTTATGAGTAAGAACTTACCTGATTGTATATGAGTCTGTAACAATCATACCATGTTTATTCCTCATCACAACAATTATATGTCCATGACTTGGTTCATCAAAGGCAGGAACTTTTATACTGTAAACCCCTGGACCAGCATGGCTGGTGTTTTGTAACAGATGAAATCCAAAATAGACCTGAAACAGTGAACAAATCAAACGGGATTTGAATACAGATTTATAGTGATATCATTGATATGTTTTCTAAAACTTTACTGTTTTAGAAACAGTGAACAAATACACTTTATCACTCATATCAAACGGGATTTGAATACAGATTTATAGTGATATCATTGATATGTTTTCTAAAACTTTACTGTTTTATCAAAAATTTATGCTGAAATATTCAAAACACTAAGGTTTTTTTCTCAACCCCAAGCATATATAGCCTGGATGTTTTTGACACAACTGTCCAGAATTGTTTTTTAAGGTGGTACCTAACACCTGAACTAAAATTAATTTCTTAAAATTTTGACAAAGTATTAACTTTGAACTTTTGACAAAAATCAAAAAAAATCAAAAAAATTGAACCAACGGTTTAATCAGAAAAATTACACTGGTTATAAAGCAGTTTGACAAAAACTTATTTTGATCATTGAGAAGCTTAAAGTCATAAGAAACCTCAAATTAAAAAAAAATATGCATATGTTTTTTATAACTAAATGGATAGTTTTCATTATACAACTTATGTACATATACTTTTTTCTGAGGAAAATTCTTTAATTTGTCCACATTGAGATGAAGTTTACTTATTTTTAATTGCTTGCTTCCAGGAAGCAATTCACCGACATATTTTTCGTATGAATAGTGACCCGATCGTAACCCTCCTCGTAAAAATCTGAAGCCACAATACGCATGGATCTGTCATTGAAATAAACAAATATCTGATTATACATGTTAAACACATGCTCAATACCCCTGCTTTATGTGATTTGTTTACTATAAGGTGACAATTGGTAAACCTCGGCTTCAAAACACGGCATTTAATGAGCAGCCATATTTGGTAAATCATAACAAACAGAGAGAAAAAAAATTGACGATTATATGATATATTTGCAAAAATAATGATAAAATCGTGCACAGAGGACTAAGTTTATGATGTATACATGCATTGGTTCAAGAATTGGTCAATCATTATTTTTCACCACTCACTCGTTTCATATGACTTAAATATTCCCTTAACAACACGACTTCATTTAAACATTCTGCTGATTTTACAGAGTTATCTCCCTGTAGTGTTAGGTACCATCTTAACTTCACATTTGATTTGGCTTACAGTTGTCTTGATATGAGCATCACTAATAAGTTTAATGTAAACAAACCATCCATATCAATTTAAACTCAATAAGTCCTCATTTTAGATTGTCTGGCTTCAATGGACACCTTTACAATGTGAGTAACATTCTGTAATGTTCTAAGGGTTATCCTTTTAAAATGGAGATAGGAATTCAAAAATCTCCAATAACCAATATTATTTCTATAAGTAATTTTTTCATACATTTTACGGACCATTACCTATGTCAAAAAATAAAACTTTTCTTCCACTTAAAATATATTGATTGATTGTTGGCTGCTTTATGTCCAGTGGCAAATATTTCATGCATATTCAGAATGATACACTTACAATATAGAATAGTCCGTATCTCAAAAAGACTTACCCTAATTTCATATGGACCTGCTTTCTTTGACATATCACTTATAGCATATTCTAGGTAAAATTCTGACCCTGTGACCTCTTCTTCTATTCTACTGTACTGTGTTATGTACAGATTAGGCTGAAAAATAAATAGTCTAGAGATCTTCAAAATAGAGGTGATGCTTAAGCTTTTCTATCAATCTAAAAAAGTGACGAATAAAAGATTTACAGCATTAACAAAAGTGTTTGTTGTTGTTTTCATGGATGTCTTGGTTTAAACGATCAAAACATGGATAGAAACATTTCAAACTTCTGTAGTCATTTTTAAAACCCTGAACAAATCAGTTAGCAGTACAAATAATGGAAATTACAACAACAACAAAACTGCCATATATAGTCAAAATTTCACTTATTTAAGATATTGAGTTAAATTTGGAATCTCATTTGTATTTTTATAAAAGGAATGGAAATGAACTAATGCACAAAATTGATTTATTTTCAACAAATGGGAATGAATTATCTCCCCTTGAACAAATATTTAAAAATACTCTTCTTTTAATTTCTGGTTGATATTATAAAGGATTTCACTCACAAAAACTTGTTTAAGCCCGATGGAATTCAACACATATTTTTAAAAATTGTTTGTTATAAATTAGGCCGTTTAAATGATTGAAGTGTTTCATATATTTCATGTAAGCCCTCTATGAACGACTATACTGAATGTTTATTTCTCATTGTTGAAGCTGTGCAGTTGCCTTTAATTGCTTACATTCATTTCATTTGAACTCTTGTGGATAGCTGTCTCATTGACACATCTCCTTTTTCTATATTGAGGTTAGATGATCCTTGTCTGATGGACATGGCCTTTTATAGCTGACTATGCGGTATTGGCTTTGCTCATTGTTGAAGGCAGTACAGTTACCTATAGCTGTTAATGTCTGTGTCATTTTGGTCTTTTGTGGATAGTTGTCTCATTGGCAATCATACCACATCTTCTTTTTTATATGTAGACTATAACACATACCTTTATACTTCCATATATAAAATCATTAGGACTTTTTGTTTCACTTTGTAAACTGTATTTTAATCTTTCTTTATCTTTTTCTTCATCAATAAATATATCTGTTGGTCCCTCAGAGCTTCCTAAACATATCAATGCTCCGTCGTTAGTAGCAACTAGAATCTCCAATCCTTCTGACCCTTCCACAAGGTCATGAGCCAACAACTGGACAAGAGTTGTCTCCCCTAAGGTAAACTTAGTTTTACATTTGAGGTCCATTGAGATGACATGTAGATATCCATCGTCTGTTAAAATTAACTGAAATGTAAAAATAGATACAATAATCAATCAAAGGTTAGGAAATTCCACAGTAAAGTTGTTGAACAATAAACACAAACTTTATACTAAATACCATAAGGATAATTCAGCAAAAATTTCGTTGTAACTAGTCTTGAAGAGTGGAAGATTTTTGTAAAAGTTTAAAATGATAATGAGGAATCACAACATACAATGACAACATGTGAAAGTTATAGCTCATGCCTCACAACGCTTTTAATTCCAAACTTCCATTGTTATAGAACTTTTCCAATGTTATGTAAAAAATGACGTTTTTGCACACACAATTTATCCCAGTTCCTAAAAAAGTTTTAAAGTGACCAAAAAAAAAAAAAAGTGTCTAAAGGAAACATACTATTTATTTCATTTAGACAACTTTTTCCAATTTAAAAATAAATTTAAGTCCATACCATATCAGGTGTTGAGTGAGCTGTTGAGATCTTTGTAATAAGGACATTTGATGATATCTTCTTTCCTAACTGTACTGGCCAGTTGGGTAATATTTGACCGTTCATGCCATCTAATGCAAATATATCGCTGAAATATAAATGAAAATATGATGAACAAGTGAAACTGTGAGTTACTGCTCACTGATGATACCCCTGCCGCAAGTGGATAATATTAATAGTGTAAAAATATGCAAGTGTTCGGTAAACAGGAAGTTGTTGAGTGATGAATCTGAAAATGCATTACACGGTATAGCTGACTTATATTAATCCTGAAACCAAATTTCAGAAATCCCTGTATTGCAGTTCCTGAGAAAATTTGACGAAAATTTTCAACTTGGCTATCATGTGTAAAATTATACAAGTGTTCGGTTAACAGGAAGTTGTCAAGTGATCAATCTGAAAAGGCATCACACGGTATACCTGACTTAGATAAACCCTGAAACCAAATATCAGAAATCCCTGTATTGTAGTTCCTGAGAAAAATGCGACGAAAAATATTCATGGGACGGACAGACTGACGGACTGACGGAAGGTCACACAGAGGTAAAACAGTATACCCCCCTTTTTTTAAAGCGGGGGTATAATAACAAAATATAACATAAAGTGAAGCTTAAATTTTGTGATTTTCCTGGATTGAGGATAAATTGTTTTTTTTTGTGTATTTGTCATGTTTATTTGATTTTGACTTTTTCACAAAGTCAGTGTTCATGCTTATTTAAATTTCTTCTTTGCTAAACATTATTTAAATTTCTGGTTCACTTATACCAACTAAATCCATGAAAATTAATATCCCATGAATAATAATGAATCTACTGTAAGATATATATATATCCATTTATATAAATGTTTAAATTTGCATAGAACCATCCATAGAAAGATTTCTCGATATAAAAACATTCTGGAAAGTTTAATAGATATACAGTGACATATCCAGCAGGAGATTTGACACCCCACCCCCTTTTTGGAAATGGCTGGATCCGCCCCTAAAATATATTACGTACCCAACATTTGTTGTAATGATAACATCCAACACATTATCATTGTTCACGTCATACAACCGACTACCAGCCGTAGATGTCCCTGTGATCTGAATCTCCCACTGAGTTTTACCATCAGAGTTAAAGCAGACGACATCACCACTTGTATCTATGGCAACGATGTCTAAGATATCATCACCATTTAGGTCAGCAACAGTTATCTGAAAATCAAAATGTTTTGCATAATCACATGATTTCATGAATTTAACATTAAGTTAGTCATTATTCATTTAGTCCTTTTCATTTTTTATATCTTTTTCAATCTTGTTACTGTTTTGAAAGAGCTTTAATATAGATTTTTAGGATCTAGGCATTATGTTTTTTCCGACGTAGTAGGTATAGTTTCGGTTTGTGCCCTTTGAACTTAATGGTGCTTAACTATTGCAACAGAATACGCATGCTCGAAAATCCTTTCGGTGATTGGACAAAATGTTATCATGGTGGGTGATTTGGTTGTGTTTGAAAAAACATCTCGTTAATTATATCGTGATGGCAAGCAAGTGAAAAACTACAAATATTTGAACTAGATCTTACAAAGATTTATATTTTTATTAAAATAAACGTTTCTCCAATAGCTCTTTGCATCCATGACAGCTGTTTATTCGGGACAATTATATAATTTTTAATGTAAACTTTGTTGTACGAACGTACATGACTATTAGAATGCACCTATGCATGTGTGATTTCCACAGGGTTTTGGTGAATGTAAACAGAAAGATACGAGGACCGATAAACGGTTTGTAACGTTCTTTTGTTGGTAATTCATTGATTTTTAGATAGTTAGAGTATTGTTGTTCACAAGATGAAGGTAGTGAACGAGCGTTGCCACCAAGGACAAATTGTGTCTAACTATCGAAATGATAGTTTTAAACATATACTCAAATTTAAATACGTCGGATATCTTTTTTAAAGGTATTTCTTGTTTCTACTCTGACTGACAATCATCATTTCTCAAGACCATACTTAAAAATGGTGTCAATGACTTCACAGTATTTGTAAGCACAAGTCAAAAAGTTAGTTTGAGTTATTTCCCCTTTAGTCTATATCAATATTAATAAAAATGTATGCAGATGACTTGGGCAAAGCATATTTAACTTGTCTCACCTGTCCATGAATGGACCCAGATGACTTAGGCCAGCCATCTTGAACTTGTCCAGTATGGTCTAATATGTAGAGGTTACCAGCTGATGTTCCTAGGACGATCTCCAAAGAACAGAAGTCTCCCTGAATATCTACTACAGTAGGGGTGAATAGATTGTAGGCAGGAAACTCAGCTGTTATCTAAATAGAAAAAAGTCTTTTATTAACATACAATACAAAGACAAAGACAAGGGAGATCTATTTGATAAGATCTCAATGCATCACAATATTTCTCATTTGCATAACTTTGTACTGTTTTCCATCTAGAATTGCCAGTTATTTTCTGTGCATTTTAAAGAGTGAAGCAGTAAAATTTTGTAATAAAACAGGTTTTGGATGGGTAATTTTGTTAAAATAAGTATAGATTATCAAGTTTTCTACAAATTGCTATCGAAAAATATCAGCTGAGAGCCAAAATGTGAACCTTTTTGTCTTGTAAAAGCAGCCAATGAGTTAAAAAGCTTTACAGTGTCAAGCAGCTGATATTTTACGATATCTATACAAAAAAAACCTGATTAAAATCTGTATATCCTTCTTTTACTGGTGTCATTCCCCTCTGTGAGACAGTTTTATGCCTGACAAAAGGAAGCTTGATAAAGTCTCCCTATACATTATGACTTAGCTAATAACTTCACCTTAGACCTAGTGATGTCCCTGGTAATGTCTAGTCTTTTCTATAATCCTTTATATGAGAATAACAGATTGACTGAGCAGAGTAATATAGACATGGGAAAGGAAGATAAAAACAATTTACCTGTGTTAGGTCTAATATTTTGGTCCACAATGGCTCTAAAGTTGTCAGATTAACCACTGTTATCCCAGACAACAAAAACTTGCCAATGTCTTCATACTTCAATCCATTTAACTGTTCTTTTTTATTGCTTCCCTTTGCTCTGAAATTAAAACATTACTCAATGAAAAATACACAGTAAAAATAGTATTCAAAGGGTGTAAAAAACAAAACAAAATACAGCACAAAAACTAATTAAAGACCTTCCAAAAAAACAATGCATCTATAAGCGTGAATAGCTCAAGGTGTTTTTGCATAAAAAATTAATATAATGTAATAAAAATATTTTATATTGTTTCAGTTAAAACACATAAAATTGGAAAAATAAATAATGTAAGAGCTGGCCATTGCTCCTGTACGAAGTTACAAACGATGATTTTTTTATCAATGTTGATCTATCTCTAGATCTTCAAAAAGTAATAATTCAAGGGCAATAATTGTAACAATTTGACAAGTTATAAAGTCTGCCATGTTCAATTAATTAGATCTCATAACCTTCCTGAAAATGTGTGTAAATACAAGTATCTTTATACAATGACAGTTCTGATAGGATAAATATAAGTATCTTTTTTGTACAGAAATTTGCTTTATACTGGTATTCACATCAGGAAAAAACAAAATCACTAAAGAACAAGAGTACACTGAAATGTCTAGCTTACTTTTACATTTATGTTTAACGTCTTAATTATAAAAGTTTTGATACATGTATCACATAAACTTAACATTATCTGACAATGATCACTGAAAATGCCACCAGACGGACATGGTCACTTTACAATCATATACCACACACCAAATATAGTAAGCCAATAGCTAAAGTATATGAGATCTAACTACCGTACAATACTGTACATTCACCAATAAACCATCAAAATGAAGCCAAGATTAGATTGTCCCTACCATAAAACTTGTACACCACACAATCATGCCAAACACCAAAAATAATTGACATTTTGCTTATGGTATCTGAAACTCAAAATAACCATGAACACTTGATATTGATAATTGACCAATGAACCAAATGAGGCCATGAAAAGATGAACACTGTTAGACAGACATGTAAGCATTACAATCATTCCATACACCAATGTGTGATAGTTGATATATTGCTGTTTAAAGTATCGGATAAACAGACAAAACCATGAAAAGTTAAATTTGACCAATGAACCATGTAAATAAAGTTAAAGTCAGATACAACCAGTTAGTCATAAATGTACACCTACCGTTAGTTTTCTCGTTTGAATTGTTTTACATTGTCTTACCGGGTCTTTTATAACTGACTATGCGGTATAGGCTTTGCTCATTGTTGAAGGCTGTACGGTGACCTATAGTTGTTAATGTTTATGTCATTTTGGTCTTTTGTGGATAGTTGTCTCATTGGCAATCATACCACATCTTCTTTTTTATACCTTACAATCATTTCATACACAAAACATAGCTGCCCTTTAGCTTTTAACTTATACAAAGCATCTGAGAATCAAAGTGCTTGTTAACACTGAAAGGTAAAGATGGCTTTGATTTATCAGTTGGAGCAAAATTAAATATTGCTTTGCATAATTTTTTTAGCATTGACCAGTTGTAGTTGATTCAACTACAATTATTGACAAAGAAAGATAACTCCAATTTCGTTAAAATGACTTTAACAATGACATCATTTATAATTTTGGAACATATATTAGATTCCTGCACCTTGCAAAAGTTATGCAATTTTCTTGAGGGTTTGTTTCATTGATAGGATGTATAGAATGTACTGACCAATACACCAGATAATATTATCATATTACTCATAATAAGTTGATAACACATCTATACATTTTTTCAAGTGGTTGAGGAACCATAAAAATGGGGTCAAATTGATGGATACATATGACAGAGAAAAACTTTTAAAAATCTGCATACAATAAGGCATGAAGCATCCTTATGTACCATCTTCTGTACACAAATATTTTAAGCCATGTCTAATGACATAGCCTAAATGTAATTCTATGTCTCACATACAATTGACTAATGTCCTAGGCAGGACAAAAACACTATGACCAACTACCCACAACATACTACTGATATGCTGTTTCATTAAACTCATTGATTATAAAATCAACCCATAAAATCCTTCAAAACCATATTTGTTTCTTTTATTAAATGAAATACATAGCAAAATTTGAAGATAACATATTCTACTGTCTAAGCACTCCTTATATTACTTTTAAAATATTATTCCAATTTATATTGTTTGGATCATAAAGTATCTGAAGTTTGAATAAGATTCCTGCACTTTTCTTGTTTCTACAAAACTGTTCTAATTCTTACATACTACCGTAAGCTTATAATACAAATAATCCGGTGACAAAGCAAAGGCAGATTGAGTAGCAATTTCCATGTTAAAAAGTTTCATAAACAATTTAGATTTCGTTTTTCTAGCTGAGATAGTATCCTTCTATTTCATCAACTTTGAAGGATCCAAATTTAAGTAATGAAAAATCTCCTGGCTTAAAATGTGGGTATAATATATATCTTGAGTACATTGTAATTTCTGAAGGTGTTTCTTCAGTTAGAGAGTCTGAAATTCTATCAAAGTTTTCTAAGAAAAAGACAACACCTTCACTAGTTGTACACGGTTTAGAACCTAGTATATCACATGCATTCTGTAATTTTTCTAATGTCTCTTCAATTTCATTGTGTTCTATATCAATATCTATCAAGACTAATTTCTGGCGCTTCTTTAAATCTTTAATCAGCATATCTGCATACATATCAACCTCACATAGTATTTTTTTTTTATGCTTCAAAATATCTTGTTTGACTTTTTCAAATGTTTCGTCTATCTCTTTTTTCCCATACTTTATTCTATCTGAAATTTTGGACCACTCAATTATATTCCCCTGTGCTTTCGCGAATTTAGCCTTTTTATCATCAAAATCATCTTCATCAACAAGAATATGATGTCTGTTATGAGTTTTAGTTTTAGTAATGCATTGTAAACAGATGACTTTACTGCAAGCTTTACAGAAATGGCTGCAAGACACACCCTCATGATCTTCACACTTGATGTTATGAAACTTCAAACTACCAGACAAGTTTTTATACTCTACTTTTATCCTGTCAATTTTGTGGTTTTTAGCAATTTTGGAATGAATATTATCTTTGCATTTATCACACATAACAGGTTGACATTCACAGTCTAAACATCTCCAAATCCCTTTAGATTCACAGAAATCACAATATACTGGTTTCTGGCTACTGTTATTTGCCATATCTTTCTATATGTATTTGGAATGACTATATCTAGATGCCATATTTATAAAACTTCTAATCCTCGATATTCCTTGTTTTTATTCTACTAGCATATAATGCATTTCAGTTATACAAACTTGTAATTAATACAATACCTTCTAAAGACATTGAAGACAAGTCTGAATAGTTTCATATAAAGAGGGGTATTCGACCATAGAGTGAAAGGCAACAATAGTGTATATTATCAGATTTTATTTATAAGAAAGAGGATATAAATGCCCCTATCTTCAACAAATAAAACAGCTTTAGTATGCTTTCTGATTTTTCAAGCTATTATTCATTAAGTTCAAATAATAGTTATGTCACTTATTATATATTTTGAGCTGGTTACAGTGAACAACAGTACATGATACCCCAATGCTGCCCCTGACTTAAATATGTAATTTGATCATTTCCATTTAAAAGTTGTGTTTTTTCTGTCTGACAATTCTTTGGAATAAAAGGTTACCTTATTATCTTTACTTCTTGAATGAAATTTATTGAGCCATTTAAATAATCCTAAGTATAAAGTAAAATCTCAATAATACTGAACTTAAAATCAATTTGGAAAGTCAATAATCACATGGCAAAATAAAATAACAAAACACATAAAAAATGAATGGACAAGAACTGTCATATTCCTGACTTGGTACAAGCATTTTGAAATGTAGAAAATGGTTGATTAAACCTGGTTTTATAGCGCTAAACCTCTCACTTTGATGACAGTCTCATCAAATTCTGTTATATTTACAATGATGTGTTAACTAAACAGACACAATAAATAAAATAGTCAAAATATGGGTACAGCAGTCTAAGATCTAATGTGACATTGTTGTTATGTTATTGTCTTATATAACATGTAAAACGTTTTTGCTGAAAATGAAACAAATGGTATATTCAATGTTTTTAATAACATGAATAAAAAGATATTACTTTGATTTGTGAATATATCAGTAATCAGAACCAGTTTGCTCTGCCAACAGATGATCCCCAAACCAACATTTATTTATTAAAAAAAATGCACATGTACCGGTACTTTAAATTTCTATTAAAAGAGAGGTGAAAGATACCAGAGAGACATTGAAACTCATTTGTTGAAAAATAAACAGACAATGCAATAGCTAAAAAAAGAAGAAAAAAAACAACAGACGAAAATGGTACACAAACACATACATGTTTTACTCCAAATAACAACTTCTAAAACAATGTCACATTGGATCTTAACCTTTGGCATACTAACAATGAAATAAATACGGTTCTTTAATTCTTCTTAACTTTTCATCTGTATAGCTGTGTTCTATTAAAGCAAAGATAACTCTATTTACCATACAGACAAAAATTTGTCCATTTCTTTTCCTTTTATACTTATGCTCCTTGACCTGTGACCTTTTGACCATGAAATCAATAGGTTTCTCTTATATTTTTCTGTGAATTGTTGTCTTTTGCACATCCCATTTAATAATAAGGGAACCTTCATATGACCTTTTGAATCTTTAAAATCAGACGTTCAGAAATCATATTGTCTGTTGCCATGGATGAAATGTACATCATGTTAACCATTGAAAGTCATCATTAACTTAACGAATAACCAATAGAATGCAGTCATATTGGTTTGTGATGCTGGATAAACCTTAATATTTAAAATGCAAATTTTGGTTTCACTTTTTTGTATCATACTCTGTGTAGTGCAATACAAGTATCTACCATAATAAACTCTTTTTTTTCCTCGATTTTTCACAAGTTTATATTTTCAAAATTTCCATTTGAATAGTCACTTGTCAGTCTCATATCAACTAATGATAAAAAATAATTTGTTTAATCAATGTTTAAAAGTACATTACAATTGTAAAGACTGAGGTTGATAAGTGAACTTGGACTACAAAATTGTAAAAACAGTATAAATTTTCAATTCTTTAGGTATAGAACCACTAATTAAGAAGTATATGAAATTCTAATAGGAGGGCACATTTGTCCTGTTGTTTTTGTTTTTGCAGAATTTAACAAAGAAAGCAATGGGGCTATGAATTAGTGGTTTTATACCTTGAATAACTTCCTCTTAAATATTGAAATAGCCTAGCTTGCTCAAGCATCTTTCAAGGATCCAAAAGTAAGAAATGAAAAATCGCCTGGCACAAATTTTGGAAAACATATATATCTTTGTAGAGGCTGCGGTCTTTTTCGTACAGCTTGTGCAGGCCTTTCTTCAGTCAGTGAGTCAGACAGACTATCAAAGTTTTCCAAGAAAAAAATAACACCTTCACTAGTTGTACAAGGTTTAGAACTAAGTATGTCACATGCATTCTGTAATTTTTCAAATGTATCTTCAATTTCATTGCATTCAATATCAATATCTATCATGACTAATTTCTGGCGCTTCATCAATTCCTTGTTAAGCATATCTGCATACTTATCAACCTCACTTTGTAATTCTTTTTGATACTTCAAAATATTTTGTTTGACTTTATCAAAGGTCTTATCTATCTGTATTTTCACATTCTTCATTCTATCCAAATCTTTGGACCATACAGTAATATTGCTCTGTGCATTCTCAAATCGCTGCCTTTTATCCTCAAAATCTTTTTCATCAACAAGAATATGATGTCGGTTGTGAGTTTTAGTTTCAGTAATGCATTGTGAACAGATGACTTTACTGCAAGCTTTACAGTAATGGCTGCAAGACATACCCTCATGCTCCTCACACTTAATGTTATGAAACTTTAAACAACCAGAAGTGTCTTTATGTGCTTCTTCTTCGATTCTCTCAATTTTGTGGTTCTTAGAAATTTTCGGATGGATTTTGTCTTTACATTTATCACACATGACAGGTCCACAATCACAATCTAAGCATCTCCACATATTTACCCCATTAGATTCACAGAAATCACAATAAACTGATGATTGAGGTAGACTACTTGGCTTAACATTGGCTGATCTGTTATATGTACGTCTATACGCCATACTTCAAAAAGACTAATACTTTTTTTTTTATTTTTTACTGTCATTGTCTTCCAATCATACAAAATAATAAGAAAGAAATAACCTACTTCAGACGATTAAACAACACCCCAATACCAAAAAATAAAGAGGGGTTCTTAACTCCTTAGTTATACAGTAGAAGTCAACTACAATGTATCATGTCAGAAAGAAAGATTAAATGCCCTTTATTCAGCTTCAATGAATAAAACAACTTTATTCTGCAAATTAGTCAAATTTTCCCATTGTGACTGAAAAAATTACTGTGAAATATGACACATGCAACCCTATTGCTACCCTCACTTTAGTATGTAATTTGATCATTTCTATATATCTTTATGAAATCATCAGAAAATAATGGTTGTTTTAATAAATAGGTTCTTTTGTATATGCATTATTTCTTGAATGAAATTTATTGATCCATTTCAATGCTTATAAATATTTCAACTTCTCTTTTTAATATCATATAACAATAAAGTTTTGCTACACAGTATAAATAATAACTTGGATAATTGTGTACACTTTGATATCAATGAATTAAGATCAAGGAAACCTGTCACACAGATATGCGCAATACTTCCACATTAACCGATTTAAAATATCGGTAAAGTTGATGAAACAGTTTTACTTTTATTCATTATCATAGTAAAATCAGAAACCAATGTGTGCATTTATCATTGTGACCCTTTGGCCTGTAAAAAAACTGAAAAGTCTATTAAATGTCATAATTATAATTGAAAGTATGAAGATTTTATAATTGCACACCTTATACTGTCTTATTTATAAAAACATCACAATCATTTATGAATTTACAGTAATTGAAAAGATCACCTTAATCATAAACATGATAAAGAATAACCATTGATAAAAAACATTGGAATGATGGCAACTTTGGTTTATTATGTCATTTGTTTACCTGTTTCTTATAATCTATCATGCCTTTGGTGGTCAAGTGGTCAAAGAAAATCTTCCACTGTATCTCTAGCCTTTTAACCCTGAGATTGTAGCTTTAAATGCTGCACATGGCAGTAGTATTTAACTCCAATCTTAATTGAAATGGATTATAATTTTTCTTTGTTTCAGAAGTTGAACTAAGATTAAAAAAATTTGATACTTACAGAAAGTCATCTTCCTCAAAGAAATAAGAAACAGATATAACAAGTTCCTCTACTCTCTTGTCATTATTGAGATCAACTAAAACAGGCGTTGACAACACATGTGCATCTACTGGTACTACATGCTGAAACTATAAATAAACAAAACAGATGTATATGTGCATCTATTGGTACTACATGCTGAAACTGTAAATAAACAATACATGTGTACATGTGCATCAACTGGTACTACATGCTGAAACTGTAAATAAACAATACATGTGTACATGTGCATCAACTGGTACTACATGCTGAAACTGTAAATAAACAATACATGTGTACATGTGCATCAACTGGTACTACATGCTGAAACTGTAAATAAACAATACATGTGTACATGTGTATTGTACTACATGCTGAATTTTTAATTAAATCTTACTTATGCACATTTATATTTGCATCACTTTTTTTTTTTAATATAGATTAGAACATTGGTTTTCCAGTTTGAATGGTAATTTTTTTAGGCCCTTTATATCTTGCTGTTCAGTGTGAGCCAAGGCTCCGTGTTGAAGACTGTACCATGACCTATAATGGTTTACTTTTACAAATTGTGACTTGGATGGAGAGTTGTCTTGGCATTGGCATTCATACCACATCTATCAAACTGTAAATATACAAAACAAGTGCAGATAGAACATAATTATGCATGCATGATTGTACTATCAATACATGTTGAAGTTGATAACATATTTTTAAGCTGAAAATTATGCAAAATTTATTGTTCTTAAATTTATATATCAATGTACAGGTAATGATTTTTTTATTATTTGGCTTCTTTTTTTAACTGCTATTAAATCTTAAATTTCTAACATATAATTCCAAACACCAAAGGTCTGAAATGATAAGGGTGTGTATATATGTATTTGGGTCATGCTCACAGAATATTTACCACTACAAAATATATAAATAAGGCTGTTTGTTTTCTAGTTAGAATTGTTTTACATTGTCATATCAGGGCCTTTTTTAGCTGACTATGCAGTATGGACTTTGCTCATTGTTGAAGGCTGTACGGTGACCTACAGTTGTGAATGTCTGTGTCATTTTGGTCTCTTGTGGAAAGTTGTCTCATTGTCAATCATAACACATCTTCTTTTTTTTATATTTCTGTAGGTCATTGTATAGCCTTCAACAAAGAGCAAAACCCATACTGCATAATAACCTGTAAAAGAATTCTCACCTCATCTCCTTTTGGTTTCTCAACAAAAGCGTATTTATCTATTGTTGGAGTATTTAATATCAATTCATACTGGTACCAAGCCTTGGAAACATAGACTGGATCTATCTGAAACCAGAAAATATATATTTCATGTAAGTTCAATAATACAGCATTGCTGTTTTACATGTTTTATTTGAGAAGAGTTATCTCCCCATTTTGAGAATCTTATTTTACTTCAATGGTCATCTCAACTTTAAAAAGAAAACATTTGATTTTCATAGCTTTATATAAGTGACCACCTCTTCAAACCTGTTCGACTTCCTTAAAGAACGTTTTTCGAATTATTATTTAAGAGTCAGTTTCTAGATTCTAGGCAACAATGCATGCTAGTAACTTTGTTTATCTGATACATATCAAAGTCTTACTTTTGTCAATAAATTCAGACTTTCCAGCCAAGTTAAATTACAGAATTGACATACCTGATAGGTTTTATCCTTCAGCCTCACGCCATCTGGTGAGTAAAATCTCAGCTCTCCAGAAGACAGAGTAAACATGATATCTAACATTCCGTCATGGTCAATGTCGAACTGTAAAAATAGATTTATCTATTACATGTATATGAAACTTATAGAAGGCAAAGGCAGATTCTTTTGTGGGAAACATTTGGTTTATTGGGAATCATTGTATAAGCCTGATTGGAGCAGGCTCCCCCTCCCGCTTTATGAATGGTCTGGATCCACCACTGGACGGGATAGTATTTTGGTATTAAAGGAATGAAATGCAGCTAGTAAATAAACAGAAAGATAATTAAAAGATCAAATTGAGAACGGAAATGGGGAAAGTGGCAAGGTAAGATAACATCCAAAGACCACAAATGGGTCTTCAACACAGCAAGAAAACCCCACACCCAGAGGTAGGCTTCAGCTGGCTCATTAACAAAAATGTGCATTAGTTCAGTGAACATGGACTACAAATTAAACTTCAAAATTTATAAATGAACTAAAATAAAAAAAAAAACATACAGGACAAGACCAGAGGCTCCCGACTTTGGACAGGTGTGAAAATGTGGAGTGGTAAAACTTGGTGTTAGATATCTCAACCCGCCCCTGTCCATCTATTCAATGTAGAATATACAAACACACAGATTCCCAGCATGAATGGTACATTTAATTTTGTTGTCAAACAATAGCCATCAAAAGTGCAACAAAAACTGAGCATTTTTTCTATGTACATGTGTCCACCACTTGTTAATGAAAAGATTCAACTTACATGTAGTAAAGCTTATGTTTTGTGGCATATTATTATTTTTTTTTATAACAGTAAACACTTGTGTTAAGTTTCAACTTTTAATTTCTGACCAGTTGAACAGTTTGCCTTGACATGCTTGATGAAACAATTTGCCATTTGAGAAGAATTTCATTGAAGTGGACAGCAACACAAATAATTTTGAAAGTCACTGTAATAAACATGAAAATGTATATAATTATGTAATAACTTCAGTATTTTTTGTTTTTAATAACTTACCTGTAAAGGACTGGCATGGACAGAGTTGTCTAGGTTGACAGCTGGCCATGATGAATGGTGTAATATTTGACCATTCTGTCCCTGTAGTACAGTAAAACTTTCACTAAATGGAGCAGCTATTATTTCATCTTTACTGTTGCCATCAACATCAGATATCAAAGGAGCAGCAGCAAATGGCGAGTGGGCAAGCTCAGCTGTCCAGAGGGTATCAAGGTTATAGCCACATCTGATAAAAAAAATACAGACTTAAGCATTGAAGGATGAACTTGAGTCAGGTTTACAAATGGAGAGTGGGCAAGCTCAGCTGTCCAGAGGGTATCAAGGTTATAGCCACATCTGATAAAAAAAAATACAGACTTAAGCATTGAAGGATGAACTTGAGTCAGGTTTACAAATGGAGAGTGGGCAAGCTCAGCTGTCCAGAGGGTATCAAAGTTATAACCACACCTGATAAAATAAATACAGACTTAAGCCATGTTTACAAATTTGTGTTAGATGTTTGGACTCCTTGAATTTTTTCCTTCTATACAGGGTAAAATATTTTGCCCCATAACACCATTTTGCTTTTCATATAAAACTTTGCTCCTTATAATAATTAATGACCTTCTAACTTACATCATGTACATGTATAGCATCAATTTGATACATGTATTCTATTTTTTTTCAATTCACATAAGTTCAACCTTATTTAAAGAGCGACAAATAAAGGAAATAATGAATGGTCAACATATATATGTGATTGCATCATAAATCTGCTAACACAAACTATAACCTTCAGTTTAAATAAAGTTATAAAAGCAAGTAATTGTAGACAGATCTCTTCACACATACATGACATACATGACATAGTTTTAATTTAAAGTTTTGATTGGGATGACATTAACAATGGTTTTAATCCAAAATTGATTTTTTTCAACTGATTTTTGTAGATCGTTCTCATGTTGTACTGTTATACCACTGTCCCAGGTTAGGGGAGGGTTTGGATCCCGCTAACATGTTTAACCCCACCACATCATGCATGTATGTGCCTGTCCCAAGTCAGGAGCCTGTAATTCATTGGTTGTCATTTGTTTATGTGTTACATTTACATATTTGTTTTTCATACATTTTTGTCGAGCCTTCGACTTTAGTCTAAAAAGCGAGACATAGCGATCCTACATTCCGTCAGCGGCGTCCAGAAATATTCACTCTGTGGTTAAAGTTTTTAAAATTTTAATTACTTTCTTAAACTATCCTGGATTTGTACCAAACCTGGGCAGAAGCTTGTTTATGATCATAAGATAGTATCAAGAAGTAAATGTTGTAAAAATAAAATTTCAATTTTTCTGTATTTTACTTATAAATGGACTTAGTTTTTCTGCCAGGAAACATTACATTCACTTTGTGGTTAAAGTTTTTTTTAAATTTTGATAACTTTCTTAAACTATCCTGGATTTGTACCAAACTTGGACAGAAGCATGTTTCTAATCATTAGATAGTATCCAGAAGTAAATTTTGTAAAAAAAAAAATGCCATTTCTGTATTTTACTTATAAATGGACTTAGTTTTTCTTCCAGTTACATTTGTAACATTACATAAAGTCTGCAGTTAATGTTTTTAAAACATTTTTAAGATTCTTAAACTATCCTGAATTTTTACCAAACTTGTACAGAAGCTTCTGACAATCAAAAGATAGTATCGAGAGGAACATTTTTATTGATTTCTTTCATCATTTTTGTTGAGTGTGTGATTAACAGCAAAAGTAGGCGAGACACTGGGTTCCACGGAACCCTTACAAATTTTTTTATATAAATATTTAAAGGCTGTTAGTTTCTCGTTTCATCTGCTTTACATTGTAATTTCAGGGCCTTTTATAGCTCACTATGCAGTATGGACTTTGCTCATTGTTGAAGGCTGTACAGTGACCTACAGTTGTTAATTTCTATGTCGTTTTGGTCTCTTGAGGACAATTGTCTCATTGGCAATCATACCACATCTTCTTTTTTATATTTAGTCTATTTAAGCCCTTCACCAACTATTCAAAATCATATTTTCCAAGTCATGGTGATGACAGAGGGTAGGAATGCCCTTAACCATCAGGTTTCATTTACTGCTACAGACAGCGTCAAATTGGTTAAGATTTTATTGTGATTCAGCAAAGTATTCCCATCATGTTATAGATCTCTTCTTATTGTCTGTCGTCATTATTATTCATGGGAAAAAAAATAATGTGATTCCTTATTATCGTCATAAAGAAACTAGAAATACATTTCATTGTCATGCACCAAAAATACTGCTACTGAATGTCAGTTGGCAAGATTTTTTTACATTATTTTTCATGAAGTCACCCACATTATAACCTTTATAATGATATGATATAACCGTTGAAGTCATGCCCTGTACATCATGTACATGTCAGATGCCAAAAAGTATAAAATTTGTTTAAGATTGATGTACAGATTTGATGTATGTCATGTATGTACATAGTATGTATCTACTGGTAAATTCCTCCATTATCCGAACCCCTAAACAGCTGCTAGTAGGGTATAGTGGAATCCATCATCAGTACACTCCCCACTAGGATTAATGGAGATGTGTCACTAACATATTTATAATGTTTAATATTTACAAGGACAATCCCCATCCCAACACCAGAGAGTGCTACACTACAGCTCAGGTGGATTTCCTTTGTCCACACTGCCCACCCATAGGACATGTAGGAGGGGGCATGCAAATTATTTTGTTTAATCAAAAGACTTGCAATTTGCAAGTACAATCAATTGAAAAAATCAGCAATTATAATCAAAATTTTACAAATAAAGAGATTTTATCTGGAGTGGGTATGGGAAGGTTGTCCACGGTGTGCTGGTGGAAAAAGCATAATCCACACCGGCTGTTGTGTAGAAACTCAGGCAGAATCTGTTATTATGGTATCAATTCAAATGCCTTGAAATGGCCTTCTCTCAGTTTCTAAGCCTTGCTCAAAATGAAATAAATATAAACTTCAAGACAATATCTAAATCAATATTTTAACCATACCAAACATTATGTTTGCTCTGCTGGATTATGTAGGTGTTTTTTTTTATGTTTTAATACCAAACATAAATTATTAAATTATCAATCCAAAAAATAAAAATTATATTTTGCATCTTCATACCTTAACTTTTCTACACGTTCAGATTGCACTTTAGATGAAATTGGTTCAATGTTTTCAATACTTCTGATGAAACAAAATAAAAGTAGCAACACAATCGTCTGATTGTTCATTTTTTAAGTTTTGTGTTCATTTTCATGGGCGCATCCATTTTGATTAGTTCCCCTTGACACTGGGCCCTTTGCAATCGGAAACCAGTCTACTTTCACTTTCTTCGTCCTAGTTTTTGACATGCAACACTTCATTCATCATGCTGTCCAAAAGATCTGCAGCCTTTCTTCTGAAAAGCCTGAACAGTTCACAATTGTCCAGTGTAAGTGTTTGGACAAATTAAGTCAAAATTATGTTTGACCAGGAATATACTGTTCCCAGGTTTGACATAAAAAGACAAATGCTAATCACTAAATCAGTTGGTTCTCATTTTGACCCATTTTTTGGATACACAAGTCAAGTAAATTAAGAATAAATAAACAGCCTTATTTAAAATCAAATAGAATGACCACATAAAGCATAATGTAATGAAAAGATCTGAAAGTCAATATGCAAAAAGAAGAGTTCAGTGCATCAGAGACATATATACACATGTGTATATATGTCTCTGAGTGCATGCACCAATTTTAAGAAAAAAGGTTCTTGTACTAAATTAATTTATCATCGACTACTCGTCTCATGGGTTTTCATGCTTTTAACAATGCATTGTGATGTCACAATATCCATTTATAAAGCCTGAATAGTACGAATTCATATATCTTATCAAAACACTTGATCTGAACATACATAAAACAAGGAAATGTACAATATAAATAGATCAAAGGATGAGAATACAGACAAATATTTCTTCTTCTTTCAATTAATGAAATCTGTTGTATTATTGCAATGACTATTTACACATGTCTAAAGGAAACATCCCCCAACATAGTATAGTCATACACGAATTGATTAAAATGTGTTGCACAGTTTTGGTGTCTTCTTTCTAAAATTTATAAATGATTCTGGACCTAGCTATCAGTTATGTTCAGAATTCCCATAATTTAGTATAACTTCTGAATTAGATACATTATAATTTCCAAATTAATCTTGATAATTTAAAGAAAATGAGAATTCAAAGAAAGCAAGCAAACTTGTTAACCTTTTGAGGGAAAAATGTTAGAAATGCTAAATATTTCTCTGCAAGTAGCCTGATCAGGTTAATGATTGGTTGATCTCTAGGGATTTTAATTTTAATTAGCTGTTTTAATAACTCATTATGTTATTGCTACAAAGTAGAATTTAGAGAATTGAAACGGGGAATGTCTCAAAAAGACAACAAACCAAACATGAGAACATGTTGAAGCAGTATCAGCTGACATTAAACATATGCATGCAACTATGTAAATATAAACTAGCTCAGAAAAATGGACACCACACTAAATTCAACAACTTACAAATGAAGCAAAATTTGAAAAAAAACACAAAAGACTAACAAAGCCTAGAGGTTTCTGAATTGGACACAACAATGTGGCTTGTTAAACATGTGTTGTGAGAGCTCAACCCTCTCCTATAACTCTAGCCAATGTGGAGTATAAAACTAACACACTGCGATGGGCTGAGTAAATGATAAAACTCATTTGAAAAGAAGTTCAAGAACAATGTTAGAATAGGTATTAGGTAACAGAAGAAACTAAACAAAATGACAATGATCAATGTAAATTAGCAAAGGAATACCAGCTGTTACTGATATGCAAGCTCCAGACCTCAATTAAAAAGTAATACTTAATTTCCAAATAGGTACCAGAGTTATCTCTCTTTATACTGTTGTTTTATTATATTCTAACTTGCAATGTAGACAGATTTATCAAAATATTTGTTAAATGTTTTATTTTGCATATTGATTGGAAACTGTATTACAGATAATTTGTTTAATTTATAAATTTATGTTTAAATATCTTTTTTTTAGGAGGCAATTAGAAATGGATTTGTTGGTATGGTAGGAAGGTATGTAAATTATTAATTGATAAAGTTATACCATTTCTTTTCTTTTATTGTTTTCCCTAAATTCATAAGATTACTGTCTGTGTGTACTATAATATTTCAAGATAGTGCTCTCAAAAATTTACCCCCGTTTGAATCATGGTATAACGTTGAGTGTTCTATCTGTGGTGCAGGAACGCTTTCTATAAAAACATGTTCAATCAGTGGCGAATTTAGAGGGTTTTTCAGAGGGTTCAGGCCCCCCGTTTTATTTGATTGATTGTATATGGAATCACTTAGGCATGACAAGGGCGGGCCCCCTCTTATGAAAATTTCTGGATCTGCCACAGTCAATGATCAAGTTGAATATTTTTATTCTTAGATTTACATTTTATTGTAATATGTCAATTTAGAGGGGAAAGAGTATTCGTACATTATGTACTTCCAAATTCCATAAACTTAACTGGGCAACACTAAAATACTTGCTCAGAATCTCTCTCTGAATTAGAAAAATACATAGAATAAGTTTGAAAATTTGGCCGTTTATGTTGTTTGACTAATTGAATATCTGCTTCTAGGCTATTTTAAATACAAGTTACATAAATAAAAATCCATATTTAACTAAATATTTCATAAGATTTCTCATGGGTCTTAACAAAATACTGTAAAATTTAAAATTATCTTTGTATATCTAAAACCTTCTCTTATTGCAGGACTCCATTAGTTAGACTCAACAAAGTTAGCCAAGAAACAGGTAAATATATATTAACTCTCTTTATCCATGATTCGTATTGAATCTGACATTTCTTTTAATAGAGAACCAATATTTAAGAGTGCATAGGGTTCATTTTGAGGATGGGATGGAATATCTGTCTGGATAAGGTTTGGGCAATGATAGCAGACTGGTTCTAGGTTCATGTTACTTGTATATGAAAAACAGATAGGGAGAGTGTTCAATTGTTTTAAAACTATTAAAATATTACTTTTTCTACCTATGAAATATATTTTTTGATAGAACTTAACTAATTACACGTTTTAATGATTTCAACAAGAGTGCTGATCTGATTTCATGCTTTTTCCAACTGTTTTATAGTTCGTTCTTATGTAGTTTTGTTATACCTCTGTCTGTGCTAAATGGAAGGGTTGAGTACTGTTGAAAGTGTTTTAACTGCTACATTCTGTATGTGCCTCTTCCTAGTTTGGAGCCTGTAATTCAGTGTTTGGCTTTACTTATTGTCTGCCTTATTTGTTTTTTTTTTTAGCATAAATCCATCTTGGCTAGCCAAGGGTTAGGATCCACTCCCACTCTCTTCACCGTTGGCAGATTGAGCGGGAGTGAATCATAATCCTTGGCTAGTGAAGATGGCATAAATCAGGCTGTATTCTCTTTTGAGGTGTTTCACATTTTATCATGCCAGGGTTTATTAAATCTTTCTATATAGTATGGATTTTGCCCATTATTGAAGGCCTGACAGTGCCAAACAGTTGTTTCCATCCAGATGCTCCTTTTGTTTCTCGTTGATAACTGTCTCATTGGCAATCGTACCACATCTTTTTAATTTTAAACTTGATAAAAAATAATACAACTTATGTGAGGAAGAGGTGTCAAGCTATATTTGTTTAATTTTGGTTTTAATGCGTCTTCTATAACTGGGTGACAGTATTTTGTCTATCAGCTCATACTATAATCATAGACACAATTTTGTCATGTGACCATGACTTCATCAACATTTTTTCATGATTTGATCAAGTTTAAAATGGAATTTAGTATTAGATTATAAGGAATGACTCTAATATGTTTTTTTCCATTCAAAATAACATTACAAATGTGATGCACACTTTAAAATAACCCTTAAAACGGATTATTCAGTGTGCACCACATTGTTGATGTTATTTCTTCATAGACAGAAAAAATAAAAATCATTTCCAAACATATTACCCTTTTCTAGTGGCAGTAACATTTTCAATAAATACATTAGAATCAATTAGACCTGAATATACATGAAATATTTGTCACTGGTGTTTAACTACAAAAAATCAATCAGTTGAATATTTTGAATGGAATTTTCCTCTGAATACATTTTGTAGCGGAAAATAGATATGAGTTTCCTTTTCAACCATTACACTCAAGGATAGCAAAAGTATTCTGAAATTAAAACCTTAATAGATATACAAGATATAGGAAGATGTGGTGTGAGTGCCAATGAGACAACTCTCCATCCAAATAACAATTTAAAAAGTAAACCATGATAGGTTACAGTACAGCCTTCAACATGGAGCCTTGGTTCAGACTTTTTAATAATTATCTTCTTTTTTTTTGATAAAAACAATCATGTAATCGCTACATGTTATGAGGATTTGCATTATTTGTTTCACATGCTTTGCAATGTGATTTAAGATTTAGTGGTTTTAATTTCACTCCTGATCATATGTTCATCACATTAGAATGATTAGTACTACATGTGTTTTAATATGTGTTAAATGAAATTTAAAACTAATTACATAGTACATAGCACAATTGGATCCTTTCAAGGTCTACACGTCTGACCTAACATGGACCAGTGATCGAGATAAAATTTACATGGTCTGACAAGCCCCAAGTCAGGAGCCTGTAAATTCAGTGGTTGTCGTTTGTTTATGTGTTACATATTTGTTTTTCGTTCATTTTTGTCGAGCCTGCAAATTTTGTTGCAGAAAGCTCAACATAGGGAAAGTGATCCGGCGGCGGCTACAGCGGCGGCGTTGTTAGCCAACTTCTTAAAACCTTTATATTTTAGAAGGTAGAAGACCTGGATGCTTCATACTTTGTATATAGATGCATCATGTTACAAAATATCCGTCATTCACATGTCCTTGACCTCATTTTCATGGTTTAGTGACTACTTGAAAAAAAAGTTAGGATTTTTTGTAATGTTAAATTCTCTCTTATTATAAGTATTTGGAAAAGTATATTTTGTATGTGCATACCTTGCAAGGTTATCATGCCCTTCAGACAGTTTTCACTTGACCTCAACCTCATTTCATGGATCAGTGAACAAGGTTAAGTTTTGGTGGTCAAGTCCATATCTCAGATACTATAAGCAATAGGTCTAGTATATTCGGTGTAAGGAAGGATTGTAAGGTGTATATGTCCAACTGGCAGGTGTTATCTGACCTTGACCTCATTTTCATGGTTCAGTGGTTATAGTTAAGTTTTTGTGTTTTGGTCTGTTTTTCTTATACTATATATATGTAAAAGGTCTACTATATTTGGTGTATGGAATAATTGTAAGGTGTACATGTCTAGCTGACAGGTGTCATCTGACCTTGACCTCATTTTCATGTTTCAGTAGTCAAAGTTAAGTTTTTGAGTTTTGGTCTATTTTTCTAATACCTTTATGCATTAGGTCAACTATATTTGGTGTATGGAAGTATTTTATGATCTATATGTCTGTTACGCAGGTTTTATTTGACCTTGACATCATTTTCACGGTCCATTGCTAAGTGTTTGTGTTTTGGTCTGTTTTTCTTAATTTATAAGCTATAAGTCAACTATATTTGTTGTATTGAAGAATTGTTAGCTGTACATGTCTGCCTGGGATGGTTCATCTGACCTTGACCTCATTTTTATGGTTCATTGATCAATGTTTAGTTTTCTTGGTTAATGTTGAGTTTATGTGACAGTTGTAATAAAGCTTTATATTTAGGTTTATCAACATAATATCAACGATTAGTAAAGAAGGCGAGACATTTTAAGCGTGTGCACTCTTGTTTACATAAATAAGGCCGTTAGTTTTATCATTTGAATTGTTTTACATTGTCTTATCGGGGCCTTTTATAGCTGACTATGTGGTATGGGCTTTGCTCATTGTTGAAGACCGTACGGTGCCCAATAGTTGTTAATGTCTGTCTCATTTTGGTCTTTTGTGGATAGATGTCTCATTGGCAATCATACCACATCTTCTTTTTTATAAGTCCTTATCTTCAGTACCATATCTTCGATACTTCTAAATTTGACCCATTAGACTTATTGATAATAAAAAAAATCCTTTCTCGCTACAATTTGTTAAAAGAATTTGCATTAATTGTTTCACATGCTGTGCAATGTGAATTAAGATTTAGTGGTTTTAATTTCACTCCAGATCGTATGTTTATCACATTATAATAATTAGTAGTCTGCATGTGTATTAACAGTTACAGGTGTAAACTGAAATTTGAAACTTATTTCTAGTACAGCACAATTGGATCCTTGCAAGTTCTACATGTCTGACCTTACATGGACCAGTCAACTATATTATATTTTCATGGTTCAAAAAGTCAATTTGTCAGTAACTCAGATACTATAAGCACATGAAGCAAACATTACTAAATAAGATTTAAAATTTATGGACAAATAAGCATTACAAAAAACTGATTGCAATAAAAGGTAAAAGTAAATATTAAAACAGCTCATATTTTCACCAAGTGAGTGATTCAAGCTCTTGGGAACCGATTTTTTTTAAAATTAAATCTCAAAAAGTCATGATTTGATCATAATAAGTCTTAGCTATGTGTTTTTTCTCTCCAAAAAATGTCTTTCCCCATGCAGTGTCAAATGTGTAAAGTTAAATTACATAATATATAAGGCCACATGTACTCTGAGATGAACAGTTATGGAGCCCTAAAATCTTTGGTTATGAACATGAAGACCTGAGTCTACAATTATACATTTATAATCTATTATAAAAGCGTTTCGGTTTTCGTTTTGAAACTGTTAAAACGTTTTCCATCAACACAAACAAACTTGAAGGCTACCTTCTAATGCTTGAATAAGTACCAATTTTTAATTTCTTACCTAAAAACTAAAATGAAAAATAAAGCACATAGTCCAGTAATTAAAAAAACTGATAAACAGGCCTAATTTTGATGAGACTAGACAGTGCCAGACTGACATTAATCATGTATAATTTTTGTTGGCATGCACTGACACCATGCAGAATGAGCCCACAAGTGTATTTTGGACAGTTAAAGGTATGCACTTTGTTGCAGAAGTTGTTTAACCAAATACATGTTGGCAATTTTCTTCATATATTTGTTACCTAATAAATGTTGGTGGTTTCATAACCAATAAAAACTGACCGCCATCAAATAGCACATTCTGATAAAACATTGTTTGTAATATTCATTTTAAATAGACAACATCACTTATTCACATAGTATCAATTCACAAATAATGCTATGAAAATGTAAGGGCAAGTGCAAACAACGTATAACAGATTTTAAATATATGATTTGATATTGTTTTCTGTCAGTTTCATTAGAAAGGAGATAATCTATTGTATTTTAAGCTTTGACATTGCCAGTAAACTTAATTTGTGACCTTCAAATCACCAATTGATGCTGTCGGAGCTTCAAATGAAATACAGAATTATCTCCTAAATAGCGTTGAAAGTGTCATTAAACACCAACCAATTAAATCAAATGAATTTATATATTTGTACCTGATTGAAACATGTATGGTCATATGCAGTTTTTAGTACTGTAAATTCAGAAATTATTGCGATGTTTTTATTATTGCCAAAAATGTGACAGGGTTATAATCGCAATAATTTATACTCACATTTTGAAAAACTATATATGAATTTTAAAAAATCAGCAGTGGTGGATCCAGAGCTTTTCATAAGGGGGGCCTCCTGAGTGACCTAAAAAGGGGGGGGGGGGCCTGCTTCAGTCATTCTTCAGTGATTCCCTATAATATAATCAAACAAATTTTTCCAATGAAGGGAGGGCGAGCCCCCAGGCCCCCTGGATCGGCCTATGAACAGGATTTTTCTGTCTGATATACCAAAAATTAAAATTACATTTTAGTCTTAAATGATAGAATCGCAATAATAAAGAGATTATATAGGAAGATGTGGTGTGAGTGCCAATGAGACAACTCTCCATCCAAATAACAATTTTAAAAGTAAACCATTGTAGGTTAAATTATGGCCTTCAACACGGAGCCTTGACCCACATGCACTGAACAACAAGCTCACAATAATTTCTGAATTTACAGTACTTTAAAGATCTACCTGACATTCCCTTTAAAAACTTCATTTTATATAATATATATCATACGATTCTCAAATTATGTTACTATATTCTTCATTGAATAGATATATGAATAGATTATTAGTAATTTCTATTGATAGAATAAGAAAAAAATAATTTCCTCTCGAAATAGATCATTGTTTTCATAACACTATATTTATATAACATTCAACCTATGCCAACACATTTTTATACCTAATTATATATTAAACTCTCACCTTGACCGACACACATTATATAATTAAAATTCAATGTACCAAGCTTCGTACTTCAGTACTTAATTTCTGTTTGTAATTCTGTATGCAGGATCAGATGACAGGCAGTAGAAACATGTTGACCAAGTTTAATCAAATTGCAGAGACACTTTATTGTTATCATATATAGGTATTCTAAAAGTTAAAAGTTTTTACTTATTGCCAAAAAAAATACTTTGGATTCATTTATTTTTTGTGGGTACCAATTTTCATGGATTGGGGAAAACTTCCTATCGTGGACATTCAATTTCTTGGTTTTGGTAAAGTCTGGATAGATGCCTTTAGAAAATTTGTACCCAATTGGTTGAACATGTAATTCATGGTTCCCCTGTACCCATGAAAATTAGTATCTATCAAATATTAATGAATCCACAGTAAACAATGTTTGAACATAGAAATCTTGTATTTCAATGGATATTTGATACTTGGTTCTGCAAGAAATTTGCATGCAATTATGTAGACAATTTCTTCTTCCCCCCCTTTATAGCTTGCTGTTCAATGTGAGCAAAGGTTTTGTGTTGAAGGCCATACTTTAAATCTATATCTATAATGGTTAACTTTTAACTAATTGTGGCTTGGATGTCTCATTGGCACACATAACACATCTTCTTATATTTATATATTACTGTTTTTTGTATTTTAAAGGTTGTGAAATTTTAGCTAAAGCTGAGTTTTGTAATGGTGGAGGATCCGTCAAGGATAGAGCAGCATTATTTCTCATTAAAGATGCACAGGAAAAAGGTAAAAATCTTCAACAAATAAAGCAATGATTTATTGCATTTGAATACTTGCTTGCGTCAGCTATGTTTTTTAGTTTGACACATCAGTATAGAGTCTAGAAAACTTATTTTTGCTGCTGTAAAATTTGATAAATTATTGTTAGTCAAGCAGGCACAGTGTTTAGTATTAATAATAGAGAATCTGATGCAGCATGCTTTTCTAATAGAACAAAGCAGTGTATGATGGTATTCCAGTAACTTGTAACTGTTTGATATATGCATGTAAAATTTGTTGGTTGTCTTTGAGCAGTCATAAAAATGATAAATCAGACAATCCATAAAATTCTTGCAGAATCCAAGTACTTTTAATCTAATAGTTAGAAGTGTCATTATATAAACTTTGGTTAAAATGTGAATAATAAGACCACTTTCAAGTTTGTTGCATTTCCCTCAAAAACATTTGGCAAATTAAATTCTTGCAATTGATAAATAGCACTGCTGTCATTATGAAATTGTGATTATGTACGTACTGAACAAACATTATTTTTAGGTTATTCTGCATAACAACAATCATGAAGACGCTTGATGAATTTGAACAGTGCAGGAATACATGCGATCCCCTCTTTCTGGTAAATGAGGTCATAAAGGGGTGCATAATTGATATAATTGAGAATGGAAATGGGGAATGTGTCTAAGAGACAACAACCCGACCATAGAACTTTTTCAGTGAAGGATATGACTCGAAAATGGTCTATTGTATTTCATAATTATACATATTCTTGTTATTATTTTAGGACAGTTAAAACCTGGTGGTACAGTGGTTGAAGGGACAGCTGGCAACACAGGAATAGGTCTGGCACACATGTGCTTTGCCATGGGATACAAATGTGTCATTTACATGCCAAACAACCAATCACAAGTAGGTATTGACACCTCTTGACTCACAAACCAAAATATAGCACCCATGTGTTTTGTCAATAAATACAAATGAATAATTTATATGCCAAACAACCAGTCACAAGTATGTATCTATTGCACACCTCCTGACTCATATGCTAAAATGTAAAATTTTCACTTGTGATCAACAAGAGCATGATATAATTAAATTTTGTTAATATGAACTATTTAGAAACTTCGCTGATGAATTATTCATTTGCAAGTGAACAATTCAACCTCATTGAATTTGTATGAAAGTAACCTTGAATTAACCCCTTAGCTAGAGATAGGTTACCCATGACATAGGCATGTTCAGTTATTGAAAGGAAAAGAATGTCAAAAATGAAAGTGTAAACCATTCTGATCCACCAGAACTCATTTCTATAAATGTAAAAATTATGATTAATGTATAATTTTAACTTATTATAAAATCCAATTGCAGGAGTTTGCTATCAAGTCAGAGAATTTCTTTGTACTTTTTTGAATTAAAAGACTAAACAGCCACACTTTTCACCCAAAAAAAAGAGTTACGGGTATACAAGATCATACAAGGTCGTACTGTACGGTGACCTATAATTGCTTTATCTTACTTATCTCACATATTCTGAACTGTTGTAGATGAGTTGTCTCATTGGCAATCACACCACCTCGCCATATTTCTATATTTAACAGTAACAAATAAATAGACATAATATATTTATATTTTACCTCCCTAAAGATACTGAATTTTACACATTAAAACCCTATAATTGAGTTCTAACAGTGTTCATTAGACGTGTAAAGTGTAAAGTACTAAGGATGATAATGATGTTAAGAGTCAGTCAATTATTGTCAATTGCATCAGTTATTATAATGTTAATAGTACCAAAACTAACTGATAATTTGTGTGCCATAATTGTAGATAATATGTAATATTTGAAAAATTACCTCCCTTTTTACAGACAATAATTTGTGTACTTCCTATGTTGTTGTCCTTGAATATAGTTAATTACTGAAGCAGACGTTTGATAATAAAACTGTTGATTGTGAATTATCTAGTCATTTTATTTATGTGTGATATTGATAGATATTTAACAAAATGACAAATATGAATGTGATAATTACAAAATCATACATGAAGGAAGCAATAATGCTTTCATTACATTATTGTTAACCTTTGTTAACCTTTTTTTAACCTTGTTTTTAGATGTTGACCTCACATTTTTACTTCCTTTACACTTCTTTAATTAATCCAAAAGGGGTCAAAAGCTACCACAAACTTGCTCTTATCTCCCCTGTCACTTACCCCCTAATTCCATCATGAGCTTGCCATAGGGGTAGCAAATCTCTGTTAGCTAACTGCACCTGTTCTTTAAGGGATACACGATCAGCAAGTTTTTCACTTTCCTTGTGGTATCCAAATAGGAGCCACTTTTGTTCCATTGAATTGACAATCCAAGAAAGAACCTCATCAAAATAAAACATCGTTGCTGAATCTCATTTGTGATGTTTATAAACTTCCTTAATTCTTTGCTTTAGATTTGTATGCTTGTTTTATTTGACTGAAAGATTTTGTGAACATTTTAGGGACAATTGTTGTGGAATCCTTATACCTTATGCATGTCACTTTGTATTTTAAGAAAGGAGAGCAAAATCAGGGGCAGATTCAGCCATTATAAAAAGGGGGGTTCCCAATCCAGGATAAAGGGGGGGTTCCAACTATATGTCCCGATTCAAATGCATTTATCGGCCAAAAAAGAGGGGGGATTCCAACCTCCGGACCCCCCCTCTTGATCTGCAACTGAAAATGATTGTATAAAACTTAATGTATCCAAGGCTTTTTACCTTTATCAGGAATGCTCAAAGACAAATATTTAAAGCCAAGGATGTATGAACGGAAACAGTTAAAGACCTATACAATAAAAAATGACCCAGGGGTGTACAAAATGCTGAGCTAAACTTAAAGATTCTTAAAACTAGTATTTACAGCCTGTACACAAATACTTTGAAGCATTCTTAAGAAGATGCAAATGGTTTTTTTAAGCTTTGAGTCTAAAAACTTACAATTTCAAGGATACCAATTTTTGTTGATCAAGAAATCTTGAGGGTAAAATTATCGAATATTAATGCCCACCCCATGGTTAAAAGAAAACAAATTTATGGCTGCCATGATATATTTCTTAAACAGCTTATAGTATAGAATAAAGGCTGTCTTTAATTAATCTAATATGATGTTTAGTGACCTAAATTGCACATTAATTTATGTAACTACGTAATTCTTTGTAGGTCATTTACTTTGTAAGGATGTAGGTAATTTACTATGTATACAGATGTGTTAATATAGATGAAACAGAATTTCAATTAAAAAATGGCCGATATCAAATTGAGTATTTCCAATTAACACTATAGTTTGGTGTTACAATCAGAGACATATAATATATGATTGTATTGTATTTCTCTGGTGTAATTTTACAAACAGGATTATCCTCGTTATAAAAAAACTATAAGTATTTAATCATTTCATGGAGTTTTAGATTAACTTGGTTTCTTTTTACAGATATCATATTTGTCATTGTTAGATTTATTTTCCATCACCTCTCTCCCGTTACAATGTCCATTTTATGGAGCTTAGATTATCTTTTACTTTTCTTTTTTTTTTACCAATATCATATTTTTCTGACTCCTCTCTCCCATTACAATGTCCATTTTATCATTTTATTGAGCTTTAGATTTATGATTATTATCAACTTTGTTTCGTTTTACCGATATCATATTTTTCCATCACCCATCTCATGTTTCAATCAAACACATCAAGACAATCACACTACAAATGCAATTACTGTAATCCGGTTTTTATGCCCAACTTGTTTTTTGGACAGTGCATCTATTCATTCATTAGTTCATTAGTACGATCAGTTGTCTTTTCATCTGTCTTTTCCACTTCAAGTTTAAGTTTTTGGTTTAAGTTTTTGATGAAGTTGCAGACCAACCATCTTGAAACTTAGTACACATGTTGTCTATGATATGATATTAATAATTTTAATGCCAAATAATATACGTTGATGGTGGGTCTTCCAATTGATAGAAACAAGTGCCTGTGAGTTTTGACCCCAATTTCATGGTCAACTGGACATTGAAAATGATTGAAAGAGTTGGGCAATTAAGTACTATAGACACATTCTTGTTGTTTTCTAATTTAAGTGTAGTTAGTAAAATCCACCTGTGTATTGCTTCAAACATTGGCTCACCAGGGGGGGAGGGTTGTTTTGAAAATCCATAAAATGCACTATAATGTTATAATGAAGCAGACATGTTTCCTTTAATGTATGTTCTCTGGTATTATATTGGTTATTATCCGCCAATAAAGTCTTCCTGTACAGTACAACACTATTTATTAGAATTGTATGACCTATATTTCACACTTGAGTGAATTTGATTATGCTTTGTTGTAAGGTTAATTTTTCAGAGGGAAAAGGTATTGATATTAATTCATTTAATTTTTCATGGTTATTACGAACCCAAATTACACTAAATCTGTTGGATGTGTACTTATTGTTACTTTAGTCTTGGTGAATATATGATTAATTTAGTATTTGTTTTTTGCTTTGCACTAGCTTTCAGTAACTGTGGGTAATCTTATGTCAGATCTTTGTGTTTTTTGTCTTTATGGTAATTTTCTGTTTTGTTCATAATGCCAATCTAAGTAGTTTGTTCTTATGTATTACTATTGCACCACTTCCTAGTTTCAGGTGAGGTTGAGTGCTCACATACTCCCTACATTCTCAGTGTGATGGTCTTAGGTCAGGATCTTGTAGTTCAGTGGTTGGTTGCTACTGCCTTGTTAATTGTTTTATCATAAATCAGATTGATATTTTTCATGGTTTAGCTCATTTTGAAGCTATTCTGTGACCCATAATTGCTTTAGTCTGCTTTATTTAGACTTTATTAGATAATTGTCTCAGTGGTAAAAAAACCACATTTTCTTAATTTATATTAAATTTGCCTCTGTGGCCAAGTGGTCTAAGTTGTTCTCCTACTGTAATCACTTGCCAGTCAACTCTAAGGTTGTAAGTTTGGAACCCTTATCCTGCAGGTGCACTTGTCTCCAATCTTAATTGACTAGGATTGTCAGTTTACCCTATCAAAGGTTGGCTGTTTTTTCTTGGTATGCTGCTTTCTCCACCAATAAAAGCTGGCTGCCACCAAATTAATGCAAAAGTGGCGCTTCAAAGTAGTGTTAAAACACCAACAATAAATACATCAATCATGTATCTTTGATTAAAACTTTGACCTTGGTATATTGCTAGATATTTTAGCAAAATATGACATAAGATATGCAACAAGAACAAAAATAAAATTTGAAATTATTATCAAACCCCACTCTGAGGACTTTTCCTATTTACTGTGTTGTATTCTAAATCAAGCCAGCGTTTTTTCTCAGTTTTGTCATCCTTGATTCTCCTCAAGACTTTTATAGCGTACTTTTCATTGTTTAATTTAAATAATCTTGTGGGTTTTTTTTCAGGAGAAAATAGAAATGTTAAAACTGCTTGGAGCAGATGTGCGACCTGTTCCAGTTGTGCCATGGACAGACCCAGACAATTATAATCATCAGGTAGCCATTTTGATTTAAAATGATTTTATCAAGTATTGTAATTTAGAGTGGTCTCCCTTGTTTAGAAATATCTTTACAAAAAGTCACTAACACGTCATTGTTTGTAGGGGTGATGAGGTCACTTTGTTTTTCTTTCTGAAGACAAATAAATTTTCCAGTTCATCAACACAAACTGCTATAGTGTCGGGAGTGGAAGGGCATATGGTTACATTTTCTGTAGACGTCACAGACAAATTTTACAACTTCATAAAAACAAACTACTTTTTAAATGTGGGATGTTTCTGTGAAGAGTTTATTATAGCTTATCTTGTGATGGTCTTTGTCCTATGAGGCTAGATCAATCATAGTTATGATAATTATCATAGTAATTTTATTGTGATGCAGTTTCTCACTTAGTCTAATTATAGGTTAATCATTTTTTTACGGAATAAATGGTTAAAAAAAGAGAGCTAATTTTTATTAATTTATTTTAGTTGTGGTTATTGCCCCTTTGCAGGACTTTGAGAATACTGTTATAACATAAAATCTTTCCTTTGCTTTTAGGAGTGAAGCAGTTCAAAATATACATTTGTTTATGATTAACCCTTTCCTCCATAGTGACACCTTTTGACGCCACCCCCTTTACTCTTTAATGACACCTTGTGATGCCTGTGTAGTACCTCATTTGAAACGCTTTGACTACAAAGTGTCTGCTTCAGACTTAATAAAATTTGTATCCAATATAAAAAGGATATTCACAAGAATATCATAAAAAGGATATTCACAAAAATATCATAAAAAGGATATTCACAAGAATATCTTAAAAAGGATATTCACAAGAATATCTGACTAGAATTTATTTGATGAAATATTTGTTTTTTTTCGCAATTTGTTTATACTTTAAAGCATATTTTTAGCATTTTATTGAAAAATCACATGCAAATCAAGTATGCAAAAACAAAATGTCAATGGAGGAAAGGGTTAACTAAAAGGATGTGTGGGGTACATATCAAAGATACATCAGCAAATGGCACTATCAAGCCATATAGAACTTTTGTGTTTTACATACAATAATAATAATTGGTTCTGAAAAAGAGACATATTTTCTCAATTTGCATGGTCATTGTATTTTATATTTGTTATTCCTGGTAATAAAGTTTGATCTTTTTATGAGGAGGGGTAGGAGGGGTCCTGATCCCGAAATCCCGGGCTTAAAAACACGAAATCCCGAGGTCCCGAATTTAAATAAAGTAAATCCCGACGTCCCGAAATTCGAAAACAAGAATTCCCGGATTCCGAAAGGGTCAATCCCCAAAATCCCGAGCTTAAAACACCCGATCCCGGAGTCCCGATAAAGGTCCTATCCCCCCTCTTTTATCTTTCTGATACTACTGTCACTTTTGAAATATTGAAAAATTATCAAGTTTTTTACATACTTTTTTTTTTCAAGAGTGTTAATGAAACTTTGCCTTTAATGGTCTCTAATTGTAGTCATTAAGGTTTTTTCCTATTGTTTACAGGCTAAAAGATTTGCAGAGAGTATAGAGAATGCTGTTTGGACTAATCAGTTTGATAACACAGCTAACAAGCGGGCTCATATAGAAACAACTGGTCCTGAAATCTGGCAAGAAACAGGTACTTGGGACATAATTACCATTTAAATTGTTTGTTGATTTGGTTCTTTTTTAACACTCTGCCAAAAATATGGGCCTCGATTAAGGTTTTATCACCATTTCTTTCAATCAGTGAACATAAATTTGTGATACGAGTAGGGCAAGATGTCTGTTGACTATTATTCATGAAGGTTTTCAGGTTTATTTTTGCTTTTTTTTTTTTTTTTTTTTTTTTTTTTTTTTTTTTTTTTTGCTAAGATAGTGAGGGAATCTTAAATTAAAGTAACAACATTCGCAATTTTAAATGCTGTTTTGTGTCTCCGAGATCCCTTTTGAAGGTAGAACAGCTTGTTTTTGTCATATACAATAAATATAATTTTTCAGGTGGTAAAGTGAATGCTGTTGTGTTTGGAACAGGAACTGGGGGAACATTGGGAGGTGAGCTACTAACTTATTGTTGGCAATGTCTGTTAATGTTTGACAATGTCTCTTAACAGTTGGCAATTTCTGTTTATTGTTGGCAATATAAAAAAAGAAGATGTGGTATGATTGCCAATGAGACAACTCTCCACAAGAGACTAAAATGACACATATCTGTTAATTGTAATAATGGTACTAAAGGTATTGGTGGATCACAAGTTAAAAAATTTTCAATATTTTAGTAGGGTTGTGATTCACAACCCTACTAAAATATTGGAAAATTTTTAAAACATAACATATTATTAAACATCTAAATAAAATATGAAGAAAAAAATATGAAATTCATGTGTTTCTTTATTTAATAGTTTTTCATTGATATAATTTGAGTTATTTTTATTTCTCTTTGTTGCTAACTGCAGAAATAGACCCCTTTCAAGTTTGTCTTCACGCGAAAAAACTTATCAATTATGCATGCCTTTATGACATCATTTACCAGATAAAGGGAATTGTCTGTATCCCTGCACTATTAACATTCATAAAGCGTCCTTGTGATTGTCATTGTGCATGATAAACTAGAAATAATATTTCTGTAGGTACTTAATCATAATTCCCTTATGATAGCTGTGCTGAATATCAGTTATAAGAATTTGATTTGCCGAATAAATAATTCGTGCAATACAGCATTATCAGTTTTTCCACCAATCGCTAAACAAAGGAATGGAAGTGACGAAACCCCAAAACACACAAATGATGTTCACTAAAACAAATCAACCAAATTTAACTTGTTGAAGACAACAAGACTATAAAAAACAAATTTGTAAACAATTTTCATTTGTTCAAGCCATTCATGGTTCATCCCTTTAAGCTGGTAAGGATCTTTAAGGATGTCGCTACTCTGTAAAGAAATAACAAACTTTTTAAAAAGTAGAAAAAATGGAGGATCCATGTGCTTGTTTTCGAGATATAAGCAATTGAAAATTTGGCGCGAAATAATTCTTTCTAGATTTTTCATATATTTAACATTGGCACCTTCTTTATTTCAAAATTATAAAAAAATAACAAGAATTTTATAAAATTTTGAAATATGGCTTTTTAAACTTTATATTAAAAATTATGAAAAGAAAAGTAGGGGTTATAGAGGGCAATTTTTTTTAATGACAAAACATGGATAAAACCAGAGAAATTCAAAAATCTGGGGAAAAAAAATGGAGGAGCAAACATCCTTAAGTGGGACTTGCTTGCACCTCATGTGTATATTGGGTTTATTGAATACAAAAGTCTATCAGTTTGTCATCCAAAATGGCAGCAAATTAAAATAACTCCGAGTCAGTTCTGCTAATTGAAAACTTATAAAAAAAATATCAATAGATCAGAACAATGAAATGAAAGGCACATAATTAGAATACTTTACCAGCTGAAGGACGCCTCCGGGTGCAGGAATTTCTCGCTGCATTGAAGACCTGTTGGTGACCTTCTTCTGTTGTTTTTTCTATGGTCGGGTTGTTGTCTGTTTGACACATTCCCCATTTCCATTCTCAATTTTATTTATGAGTTTTACTTATCTTTAAGGTGTTGGAACTTACTTGAAAGAAAAGAACCCCAAAGTACAAGTATATCTGGCTGATCCGCAGGTAAGTTCTGTTTTCTTTTACAAAAAATGTGACTATTTTTACTTATCAATTTATTATGTTTTCTCACCTATCTATCAACTGCAATTTTTACACCCTGTTATTTTCTATTCTTTTCTTTTCAGCCAATTATTCATTGTTCTTAAAATCCCATTGAGACCCTCATATGTTAGTTGTTTGTAGAATATCCTGTGGTTATTTGAATCATTAAAGCCAATATCTCCTTTTTCCATTGCAGTACCTTGATAATAGCAGCATGAAGTTGAACATTACAAATATGATTATTTGAATACGGACATAACAATTTTGCAAAATTTTGCCAGGCCTTTAAGTGTTTATTTATCGTGACCATTCATTAAGGCATACAGGTTAATAATGTTACTGTTGCTATAGATATGAAGAGGTATAAATTTCTGTCTTTCAGCGCTAAAAAATTTGCAATTAATTTTATAATGAAACTCATCACCTAGTTGTTCCTTATCACATGGATGAGGGGGATAGGAACTTTATCGGGACTCAAGGATGGGGTGTTTTTAAGCTCAGGATTTTGAGATTGACCTTTTCAGGACCTCTGGATTTGGTTTTTTAAGCCCAGGATTTAGGGATCAGGATCCCTCCTATCCCCCCTCATAGATCACAAATTCTAGCAATAAAAAAACATTTCTACCAGCCTCAATTGGCAACTTGTGACTTCCACATCTAAATTTAATAATATTATACATCAAATCAGTTGAGAGAACAGAGAGATATTTTTCAAAACCCTTAATTCAGTCTTATAAATTCTATAATTGATACACTTACAAATGAAGGTGAGTTAAAAAATTGTACTTTCCAATTTTCAACAAATTTTTCATGAAGAAACTGTTTAACTTGTCTTGACAAAATAACATCTTATTGTCTGAACTTATCAGAGTTATTCCTCTTTGTTTACAATTTTAAAACAGATATTCAATGGTTTAAATACAAACTGGTCACCATTGAAACACAAATTAACACATTGGCGGATCCAGGGGGCTGGGGAATTCTAGGGGTTGGAACCCCCTTTGTTTTTGGCTGATTGATGCATATAAATGGGAGCATATAGCTGGAACCCCTTTCTTTTACTCTGGGTTGGTTAAATGTTAAGATGTAAATTGTTTACTTCAGTTGCAACTTTAATATTTAAAGTATAATACAATAGAATCGCATACTGTTCTTTCAATTAAATTCAGTACTAAGATGAAGAGTATTTTAAAATTCCAGCACAAACAGATACTATTCAATAGGGGTGGGTGGAGGGTGGGTATCCTCTGATTTTCACAGTAAGAATCCTGCTAGAAATTCTGTATCATCTGTATTGGCAAATTAAATATGGTCAAGGTTTGAAATAAAAAAAAAAGGATATGAGGTAGTTGAACTATTTATTGCTCCTTTCCCATTTATACTAGTAAAATGTAATCGCTTTGGCATTTGAAACTAAATGCGTTCGAACACATATTAAGGTAATTATTGAATGAAATACCATGAAATCCTAAGCAATTTTTACTTGTGAAGTTTTATCACATTATCGAGAGATTTATGGCTTTTTTTCACTAAATCATATCAAATTATCGTATGCTTATTCCTGGTTTCAAATTGTAACGATTTGTAAAAAAAATCATTAGATGAAAATACAGCAAATCGCAGATCTGACCTGTATGAATTTTCAATGGACCTTTTAGATATGGTACTTAAATTGTGGGATGGATATATGATCCACCCAAGATTTATATATCCATTATAAGTGTGCCTGGATTTTTTCTAGAAAATTTCTAGATCAGAAATAATTTAAAATCCTGGAGTATGGGTCAGTGAGTTTTTAATTCTGAGCATCATGCATGATTGGTGGATAAAACAAAAGACATTGTGTTCTGGTTTGATATGAGCATAACTACACACAATATTAAGACAAAACTTGGGGGCCTTTAATAGCTGACTATGCGGTATGGGCTTTGCTCATTGTTGAAGGCCGTACGGTGACCTATAGTTGTTAATGTCTGTGTCATTTTGGTCTTTTGTGGATAGTTGTCTCATTGGCAATCATTCCACATCTTCTTTTTTATATTTGTACTTTCTATTCTTGAGTATTTAATATGTGTCTGTTCATAATTCAGAAATAAAATATCTTTTGTATTAACAATTAATAAAATTCACAAAAATTAGTACCACTAAGTGTTTTCTCGCTTTAAAATTATGTGATTGCATCTATTCCTATATTCACAGTGGTTATAAATCAGTTGCAGCATAAGATTTACCTTGATTTTCATAGATATAACATTTTTTGTAAAAATAGTCATGCTAAATTTTTTTTGAAAAAAAATCTACTTTTAAACTCTTAAATGTCTTCAGTATCATTATTTATATATATTTGATACTTAAATATTTTTACTCTTGATCATTGTAAAGAAATGTTGATTTGCAACGTAGGTATAAATGCATTTGAAATTCCTTTTCTTATCATAAATTTTCAACACATGCTGATCTATGGTTAGAAAATGTACTTTCAAATATATGTAAAAACACAAAAATCAACTTCATCCCATAGACATTTGTCTCTGTAAAAAAATAGTTTTATACACCTTACTATATTCAGTGTTCTTATATTTCTCTTGTATCATCCTGGTAAATAGGAAATTAAGAAATACCATCTTGTTTTTAGAAATTATAGCACAGAGGCGGATTTAGGGGGGACCAGGGGGCTTCGGCCCTCCTTTTTGGGTAAAAATTTGGTTGCTTATATAGGCAATCACTGAAGTGTGACTAGAGCGGGCCCCCTTCTTAAGTAGTCAGTGGGCCCCCACTTATGAACATTTCTAGATCTGCCAGTGAAGCATCACATCCATAACTATTTATAAGAAAATCTATTCAGATAGCATCACATTTTACCAATATAGCATCACATTACCATGATGCCAGAAGCCCCTGGGGAGAACACTGTTAATTTATATATAAAGGTATATAACTTGGTTTTTATTTTTAAGAGGCAATTGCTGTTAAATATTTAAATCCAGTATTCAAATGTATCCTTTGACCGAATTTTTTTGTACAATTATGAATCATATAAATATTTAAAATTTATCAGTAGAGATCATTTGACATATATCTGACTTAAAATATGAAGGCTATAGTAATAAAATCAAATAGGAAATACATCTGTGTTTAATTAAGTTATAAAGCTTAGAAGGAAGATTTAAGGTCAGAGCTCATTATATTCACTGCTTGTAAATACAAGTAGAGAAAATTAAAGTAAAGTAAAGCATACATAAAGTCATAAACCTTGTCAGTTGTTGTCTTATATCATATTTTCTTATTATTTGGTGATTAGGAGAATTTGGTGTTGGTGACAAATCTTTGATGGTGTCTTTTTATGTATTTACAATTTTGTAGGTTGATTAATTGATTGTTGGAATTTAATGCCACTTTTTGACTCTGGCTACATCATGGGGGACATTATTTATTGGTCAAGAAAGCTGAAATAGACACATAGTTCACTGTTGAGGTTTTACTGTTATGGATCTTAATTTACACTGTTAGACCTAATAACATTGGCAAATCAATCACTTTCAGTCGGTGACATTTTCTCATTAACAAAGATTTACCGGGAAAAACTTTTATTTCCTTAAAAGATAGACAAACTCATAATTTGTACATGGCCATAGGCCTACTGTACTGTCTTTTATTACTCATAGTAAGTCAAGTCATAGTATCACATGGTCTTATGATCACATGTTCATTTGTCTGGCCTCCTTCTTAGACACAACAGACACTCTGCTCAATACTGGGTCATGACTAAATGGGTCATAGTTCAAGGTCACATAATGGGTGTGAATATATATGTCTATGAAAAGGACCAACCAGCAAATTTAATATGTACCAGATCCTCTAGATTAGGCAATACTGCGCAGTTAAGGGAAATATTCATAAAGTATTAAGATTTGAACAACAATTCTGATATAAGATGGTTATATAGGTAGATGATGTTATAACTTGTGTTAAAAATTTTCAACTGAAGAAATAGCCTTTGTCAGAGTCAATAATAAACTGTTTTAGCTTCACATATTGATATGTTTTGTTATCCCTTATAGGCACATCTTACACTTTTAAGCTCAGTACTGGGTCATATCAAGATTTATATATGTATATTCTCAAATTAAAAAAAAATAATAATTATACTGAAGAAAAAAAATTAATTCCTCATATTTTCCCAAAAATTCACTACAGTAAAAAGAACAGATTTGGTGAATTTCATGAAAATAAGGACCACTTCAAGCCTAATATTTGCCAACAGGAATAAATATGGGGATGCACTTTAATCATAAGAAAAGTTGTTTCATATTTTATTATGTTGCCGCCTTTTATAGCTGACAATACTTTACATGTTTTTCTCATTGTTGAAGGCCATATTGATATATTGATGCCTAAAATCACCTGTTTTTATATTGTTGTTTGTTTCTGTCTCTATAATTGTTTTTAGTTATATATTATTAGGTTGAATTAGGCAGGCGGTTTTCTGTTTTTCATTTGTTCACTTTGTTATTCTGTGGCCTTCCATACAATGTATTGATATTTGTCTATGTTGGCTATTACTGAATATAACAGACGTTCCTGTAAAATTTTGACATCATGAGAAAAAATGTCTGACGCAAAAATGCAAAAGTGTTTTTTGTATGATGTCACTGCATAGTTCCAATTTAAGTGTTGCATAATATCAGATCAAGTGTGGTAGATTTTGTTATAGTGATAAGACCTATAGCTCAATTACTTTATACATTTTCAGGTTTCTGTTCATTGTTGAAAGTTGTAAAAGTTTTGGCTGGCTGCTGACTTCAGTCATGCTTCAATGATTCCCTATACAATCAACCTATTTTTTCCGACAAAAGGGGGGGCATGGGCCCCTAGGCCCCCTGGATCCGCCTATGAATCCAGTTTGTGTTTTAGAATCTGATACATATATATCTTTGTATATGCACCCAATAATTTCATATTAACAGTATCTTACTATACAAATCCTTAGAATGACCAAAACATTCTACTGTTATTCTTAGTATGTAACAAAAATTATTTAAACTTGTAAAGTAAGAATTAATGAAAATATACATGTATAATTAATTATGGCCATTGCCTTTGTAATTATAAGAAGCTGCAAATGATTAATACCTTTTATGGAAGGTGTGAAATTACTGCTCTACGTTGCCTTATATGGGCATTACCTTTTGTGTCTAGTGTGAACTCATTAACATTCACTGAGATATTGATCAAAGTATGTTCATTATATCCCTGATGCTGTTTCACAGTTCCTAGAACCATGAAAGCAAAAGACATGCAAAATTTATTGGCAACCTTTGAATTATTTATATTTGATTGGGTTTGAGACTTGCATATTGGTTTTTGTAACTTCAGTTGTATTTATTATATAATAAAAAGTTTTATGAAAATGGCTCTTGAGACCCATATCTGAGATAATGTTTCTCTTGAGAGAATGATAAGCTAATTGTGCCACAGTCATCATTTTTATGTCATTCAACAATAGTCTACTGGACTGTGTTATTGAATTATTCATATAATTGCTTTATAAATAGTTTATTATTACCTTCAATAAATAAAGAGGTCATCTGTAGAAGAGTGATCAAGTAGTCTATATCTCTGATGCTGTTTAACAGTTCCTAGAACCATGAAAACAAAAGACATGCAAAATTTATTAGCAACCTTTGAATTATTTATATTTGATTTGGTTTGAGACTTGCATATTTGTTGGTCATCTGTGGAAGAGTGATCTAAGTAGTCTAACTACTGTATCATTAGCCTGTTAACACTGAGTTTGTGAGTTAGAACCCTGTTAGGTGAGGCTGCATGCGACTCCAATCCTATCAAAGGTCAGTCAGGGGTTTTCACATGGCATTCTGGCTTCCTCCACCAATTAAAACTTCCTACCATGAAATATCCCAAAAGTGGTGCTTAAAAGTGGTGCTAAAAATATCAAAATAAAATCAACTCTGAGGTTGTGAGCTAGCTGAAATCCCACCCATTGCAGATGCATTCGACTCCATTGTCAGTTATACTTCTGAAATTTGGTGGTTCTTTCTGCACACCAAGCTTTATTCACCAATAAAAACTGACCACCATCCAAATAGCACAATGGTTTTGAAAGTGGCGTTACACAGCAATTTATCAATCCATTATTGATTTTCAACGATTTTTAAAGTTTGTTTTATTTGTCAATGATTATACAATGATGACAACCTTCACTACATATTTCAGAGAGCTGAATGAAAGTGCTTTGTTCTTGATTCTTGTTTATTTTGTTGTATAATAAATTTGAATTTTATTTCTCATTATAACTGAAAATTACATAGTTAGAGAAAATATATATGAAATAACAATTTCTTTATATATTCAAGCACATGTGAACAATACAAACATAAACATTGAATTATATATAACTAAATCATTGGTTTCCGTTTTGAATTTTCCTCAGTGTTCAGCATTTTTGTGCTTTTTTATTCACAAAAAGGACAAAACCTATCGTTTCTGGATATGTTATTCCACCTTCCATTATATGTGTTTTTAATATGCCAATGGCAACTGTGAGATTTTGGTGACTTCTTTAATTCTTTATTAGAAACCAATAAAATATTTGTATTCATATTTATATTGAGTATTCTACCTTTATTGAATTTTTAAAGCTAAATCTATGAATGAAAAGATTCTCAGCCAAAAAGTCATGGGTCTTTAAATTTTTGGTGTCATATATATAGGTGATGGTCCTAAAAATAGAAGATCTATATTTTATCACTTTTTGTTCCATTTTTAAAATATTTTTCAAATATCCATCCTTCCGACCTGTTTTATATACATGTATATGCTTTCAGGAAATGTTTTATCATTCATGAGAGAATACTTTTAATGGGAAAACCCTGTCGTCTGATAATATCTTTGACAACATTTACTAAAGAATTCGACCAATTTTTTTTTAAAGTATTACAAGTGTGAACTTTTTATATGTCATTCAACTTGAAATATGATATAACTTATTACTAAAAAGACTGGATGTTATATATATATATCAGGGAAAGAAAAAGATTAAGTAGCAATTGAAATGAAATAAAACCTCATTTTCCCAGTATGATATAAGTATTTTTAGCTTAGATATGAGCTGTTTTTGATATTTTTTTATTAAGGTCTTATATAACTTCTCAATAAATATCTTTGATGGCTGTGGAATTCACCACAGGAGAAAATGTAATGGTATTTTTTATACTGTTTAGATCACAGATGTGGATATTAAGAAGTGCAAAAAGTTTATGCTGTTTTGTATTGTATGCAAAAAAGGACACAGTCAGTTTTTTTTTGTACCGGTATCTTAAAGATAGCAAAGAGTGTGTGAATTTAAGAAAACGCATTAAAACATTCTCTTTTTGCCTGATAAGAAATTCTTCCCTGCGAATAGTTTCAAAGGCTTGTCAAAATGTTAAATCATCTGCATTTTATCTCCTGTGAAACTTTCATTTCTGATGAAAATGAATGATATTTGCATTAATGTTCAAATTTGAAATTTAAATTAAGTTTTTATAGCAGTTACATTGTTTAAAATTAGAAATGATATAATTCTAATCTTTACAAATGATTTAAATCGAGGTACATCTGATGAACTTGCAAAGATTTGGGTTTTTTTCACTCAAGAGTTACTCATATCGGTATCACAAGTGCCAAATAAAAAATTCCATTGAACGATTTTATTTTATGGTAAATCAATTCAATAAGATTATAATACTGACCACTGGTTCTTGCAGTTATATTATATGAGTTTTAGTTCTTTTAAATTAATAGATCTTCAATCTGACATGCAAAACCACATTGTTGGTCTCTTGGTAGCTCACTTGCCTGGAGTGCAGCAGGTTATGGCTTGGATTCCCGCTTAGACTTACTAAGGACTTCAAGGGAAATCAGTATTTGCTGCTTCTCTCCTAAGCATGTATCATATAGGAGTAAGAACTAAGACTGGTCATTCACAGTCAGAATTATGTGTCTGCGTTTTGTTATCCATTTGTTTGATGTGCTAGAGCTTCTTATTTTGTCTTTTGATAAGGGACTTTCCATTTTGAATTTTCCTCAGAGTTATTATTTGTTGTGATTTTACTTTTTTATGCAAACTTTCATTTTATTTTTTTTTTCCCGCCTAATATTGTTGAAAAGATTGTTCCAAAAAGGGGAAAACTTTCATAGAGGAATAAGACAATATACAATTCAAAAGGATGTTTTCTTTCGAAAATGTCAGTAACAGAAAGGAAATGTGAATTGTTGTTGAACATCATTTGAACTGATTTAACTACTAATTTATCTTCTGGTCTGTCCTTGAATTTACAATTATGAACATTTTCCATGCACACATATAGGAGCTGATCTCATTAATTTAGTAGTTCAATCTATTTTAATTCTCTGACCTAGCTTTGGCATATCTGTCGCTAGCATATTCTATAATTTTCTGTACTACTTTGCACTGCATTACATAATTTTTTTCTCTGATAATTATGTTAAAACGTAGTCAATGTTTCAGTATTTTAAAGGTGAGGGTTGTTTTTTGTTGATGTATAAAACTTTATTACTGCATCAGTTTACATGCTTACTCAATACACTAAACAGAGTGTTTAGAACATGTGTCTATTTTATAGATATACATGTACTGTACTTTTAGATGCAAGAGTTCAAAATTGCTTTCAATACTAAAATATTATGGCGATTTCAATTTGCCTTTTCTCTGTAAAGGACAATTGTACTGATGGGGTATTATTGCCTAAAGAGACAACTCTTCACCAGAGACCAAATCACATAGAAGTTCATAAATATTGGTTACAGTTTGGCCTTTAATAATGAACAAAAAGTAAAATAACTATAATACCGAACTCTGAAGAAAATTAAAAACGGAAAGTTCGTAATCACATGGCAAAATAGAAACCTCAAACTCATCAAACGAATGGATAACATTTAACATATAACTTGACCTTTTCTAATGTAGGAACTCGTGGATTAAATCTGGTTTCATAGCTAGCTAAACCTCGCACTGGTATGACAGTCGCATTAAATTCCGAAAACCTATTCCACATAGTCAGCTGAAAAAGGCCTTTTTTTTCTCTCTTTAAAGGACCACTGTATTGTTTAATTCTAAATGATTACAGAAGCTATAAAAAAAAATTGTTTCTCTCACTCACATATTCCATTTTTTATATACGAAAATGCCTGTACCATGTCGGTAATATGACAGTTGTTGTCCATTCGTTTGATGTGTTTGAGACTTTGAGAATTTGCCATTTTTTTATGGACTTTCCAATTTGAATTCCTTGAAGTGTAGTATTTTTGATATTTTTCTCTTTTCACATGTTCAAGGTAAAATTCTGAAAGTTTAATCTAGTGGAATTCAAATCATAAAAAGTATCATAATATACATAAAATAAAGTATATTTTTCTGTTTTCTCATAACCTATAACATACCTGGCCACTTATTACATTAACAATTAATTAGGTCTTTTTCAACAATATGCAATTATATAAATAATATAACCTATCATCTACAAATATGTCTTTAAAGGAAAAAATATCCATCAAATTAGGCTATTTTACTGAAAACATTCAGCCTTGGGTATATAATTATATAGTATGTATGCTATTATATGCAATCAGCTGGCCATTACTGTTTGTGACATTCGAGTTATTAATTACTAATTTCATATGGGAATTGATGGAACATTAGTATAAACAAATCAATATCATATTGTATTTCATTTGTACAAGATGAAAAGGGTGTGGAAAAGCTTCAGATTTATTAATCATAAAAATGTATTTAAACAATTATAAGAAGCTATGGGCCATATTTATACAAAAGAATCTACATGTAAATTGAGTAAAGTTCATTAAAAGGGAATAATTAGCCAACTTCCTTTGAAGGTGATGCAATAAATATTTGAAAGTTTAATGATTTTGTTTAGTGAAAATTAATTAGTAATATTTTTATGGCGAATTTGATATGACAATTTCCTGGTACAATGTATATGAAACCATAGGCTTGACAGGTGTATAATGCGATGAAACTTTTTTGAGGGGGGAAATCTCGAAAAGAACATCATTGATACTCATACATTGTTAATTAGTTGTATTTATTATGTAATCCAGTATACATGGTATTATTAAAGGTCCAACATTATCTATTCAATAAAAAGTCACGTTTTGTAAAGAAAAAACGAACATTTAGATGACTGTGAACAATTAAATATCATTTTCAATTGCTTCATTCAGATTTTTCTACTTCCTCGTTTGCGATTTTGAATGTGCAGTTCAAAAAGTCAACCAGAAATATTACTCATCATTTAGAAACTCACTTAAAACACACCCTTTTTCTGTTACATCCGCATACATGTTTATCAAGTTCAGACGTATTCTCTTAACTCTTCAAATGAAAACTGCCACTCATTAAATACCCTTTATTTGTTCTTGAGGGCCTCATTATTCAAGTGGTCAAAGTATATGACCTACTGTATTACTAGACTGTCAAAAGCCTAGGGTGTGAGTTCCAAACATACACGGGACAAGTGCACTCGACTCCAATCTTAATTTACTAGAATTGCCGGTTTTCCTACTGAATGGCTCAGGACACTCAGGCTTCCACAATATCCAATCGTTTGCCTCGAAATATCATAATAGTTTTGAAAGTGGCATTAAACCCCAATTAATAAATCAATCATTTCAAGTGTCTTGTTTTGTATATGTCTGCTTGGATACATTGAGAATAAAGAAATTTTAGAGACTTTAAGATGTCATTGGTCCAGGTACACTCATCTAGATATATTGAGAATAAAACAATCAATAAAAACATATAATGGTTCTTTTTGTGTTCCAAAATTTTACAAAACTTTCACAAATATTTTGCTTAACTGACTTGATAAAAAGATAGAGCTTTCCCTCCAAATTATGAATATTCAGCTTTTTAAAAATGTAATGTATGAATGAATACCAACATTCAATATTATTATTAAACATGTTTTTGTTTCACATATAGGTATCATACCGTTAACCATCTTTCATATTTTTTTATATTCTAAACCAATATTTTAGCATTGATAATACAACTGAAAAATATAAAGGGACTCTACCAAGCTCCCCTAGCAGAGCTAGGTTAGAAGACTTTTTGTTTACACCTAATATATACTTCACATATCTTAATTTGGATTTATCTAAAAGTTCATTCATATAAACGTGCTGTAATAAATATTCACTTTCTTTCTGGCATGCTGCAGAGCCTGTTTTAAACATAGCTATAATTTCACTGCCATACATTAATAAACTCATCATATATACCAGGATTTAAATTTCATATTTGCACCAGACGCGCTGTTCGTCTACAAAAGATTCATCAGTGAAGCACGAATTACAGATATCCATAAACAAGACTTTCACATATATTGAATTTTTCTTCATATCATTTCTTTACTAATAAAAAGTAAAAAAATAGAAATACCGAACTCCGAGGAAAGTTCAAAATGGAAAGTCCTTTAATTGAAACATAAAATACACCAAAAGAATGAATAACAACTGCCATATTTCTGACTTGGCACTATTATTTTCGTATGTAGAAAATAGTTTATAAAACCTGAATTTATAGCTGGCAAAACTCTCACTTGTAAATTTCATTATATTGGAATCAATGTGTGAACAAACAACAAAACACACATTTATTATAGGTAAAATGTCAAAAATAGTGGCAGTTATAATCTTAATCACAATACAAACCATAATAACTTTTCTACCTCAGGCAAAGATTACCTAAGCTGTATTTTGCAAACATTTTAGGAATTTTGGTCCTCAATGCTCTTCAACTTCGTACTTTATATGGCCTTTTAAAGTTTTTTGGATTCGAGCGTCACTGATGAGTCTTTTGTACACGAAACGCGCGTCTGGCGTATGTACAAAATTTAGTCCTGGTGTCTATGATGAATTTATCTATTAACAACATCATTAAACTGAAAAGAAGACGTTATGAAAAGAGCATTCGTCTAGTTTCTGAAATTGAAAACAAAAGCTTTTGTGCTTTCAAAATTGTCTAAACCTCGTGTATGAATGATTATAATGATAGAATCTGATACTTAAGTGCAGTTATGCAATAAATGCAGGACGTTGGAGTTACTTTCAGACAGCTAATTTATCAGACAAAATACATAAACATTATTACTTAAGTCTGAAAGGCGTGTGTCTTATGTGGTTTTTATGAGGTGTTTATTTATGAACACTTGAAGGATGTTATTTGATAGCTTTATAGTTTTATATTTATTTTTGAATTCAAGTGGCTTCCTAAGTGGCTTCGTCTGACCTCTTCTTATTACACTTCAGAGACTGCATTAAGATCCCACCACATAATTTTCTGTTAAATATGAAAAGTTCAAATTTTATTCGAGCTCTGTTTGGGACAGACACTTTCAAATGATAGTAGAGATGTGTTAATTATGAGATCAAATTAGCTTCAATAGAATAAAGTTATAGTTTGTTTCAATTTTTGTATACATTTGTTTTCAAATTCAGATAGATGAATCCCCCCTATTGATATACTTGGTTACGGATTGAAGACGGTAAATTAGAACATATGAATTGTATAACAGGTTAAAGAACAATTTATAAACCTCATTTTGTAAAAGACTAATACACTGAGGAGTCGGAGTTTAATGTGCTAGATCACAAAGTTTAGATCCGTAAGAATATATTCTTAAAGCTCCAACATTTCAAACGAATTAAAAACACCAGTTTAAGGTTTTTGGTTTAATTCAACTGTTATTCTCAATTGACGTTGAATCGTCCGATGAGAGTTGAGTTATCATATGATTTATTAGTACAAAATGTATACAGTGAAATAAAAAAAATTCTGAATGCATATTACAAAATCAAAAGATAAAACACAACAAACGAATGGACCATAATTGCGTATTCCTGACTTGGTACGGGCAATTTCGTTTTTAGAATATGGTGGATTGACCCTGTTTTAAGGCGCTATTTTAATTTTAAATCTCAATTTTATTGTGACAAGCGCATCAATTCCATTATAGTGTATGTTAATGAAATCAGTCAGTTAATATTCATAAGGTTAATGCATTAATTTTGAAAAATATTGTCCCGAGTCGAATTTTATATTGCACGCGCTTGCCAGAGCAATATAGATTCTACGAGTTATGATTTTTACTATAATGAATAACCCTTTTATTAGTACAAAGCAAAGCTTGAAAAAAATGTTAAAAATGCTGACGTCACTAATTCAAATTTTAATAATTATTTATGCAAAATGATATACATGTAGCATAATTACACGCTAACTTTTGGTAACATTTTGTCGGAATTATTTTTTACCATACAAAACAATCACATCTTTAAGGTCATACCACATTATTATCTATGATCTCTTACAGTAGTAAACATAGTAGTACGACACCTGATACTTAATATGCGACATTCACATGCAAGATGTAGATGTTTATCCGGTATATGTTTCCAGGGCGTGGGTAGATCACATAACTTCGGAAAGGAAAATTGTCCTTTCTATTTCCTCGCTTTACAACTTGTAATGTAAAAAGTACTTATAGTGTCGTGTATTTTTTTTATTAAAATAATAGAAATAATTTGAATTAAACCAAACCTCCTCACACCCTATTTATTTGAATTGTTTGAATTAATATTACTAAAGATTTTCTACTTAAGGAACATATTACCTTATCATTATCTTACATTTTTAGTAAATATTTGGTTTTAATGCTTTTCAACTACTTATTTGGAGTGAATTTTATTTAAAGTGTTTTGCTTCGGATGTGATTGCATAGTCTGGTGTAGACGAAATGTGCGTCTGTCGCTCAAACATATAAGCCTGATATCTTTGATGTTGTCTTTTTATATATCTTCAACACCTTATTATCTTGAAAAAAAACACTAGAAACAATTTGATACAAACCAAATCTCCTCAGAACTCACGTATATACCTATATATTTCAGACCCTAGTTAATCTTAAACCATTGCTACTTTTAGTTGTAGAATGTGACCTATATGTTTAATGGTTTTTCTCATGCGGAAACCTCTTGAATTGGGTCGTTATTAGATCGTATCTGATACATTGATTTTACTTTAAAACTTTCCCATAAACTATCAATCTTAATCAATTTATGATTTCCTTTACCGCTTTTTTAAAGATAAAAGAAACAATATCGTTCAAACCTAAGGTGTTTTATATGATGTGGTTTATTTTCCCGCCTACATCTTTGTCTATCAACATCATACCTATATAGTCTTGGCATACTTTCAATTATATTGAGTACATTTGTATACTAGTATTGTCATTTTAAGTCTTTTTTCATAATTGATCACAGATGCATGCTTTAGCTGTTCACCAGTGTTACTGGGGTGAACAGTCTGACGTAAATTTTAATGGAAATGTAGAATTAGTAAATGCACAATTAGATTACCTAGACAAAGTCATGGAAAGACTTTACCTATTTGTTCTCTATTAAAGCAGTCGTGAGGCCTCTTTTAGGAAAACTGTTGTTTACATTATCAAAGATTTGTTGGGTTATTATAAACATATGTATATGTATGTACATAAAAATGAGGAGAGGTATGATTTCAATGATGAAAAACATGAAGAAGAAAAAAGTTTACATGAAGTGGTACTAAATGAAAAAGGCTGCCGTATGGCCTTCAACAACTGAAATAATCTTAATCATATACTAGTAGTCGGCTATAAAAGGCGTCTACTTGAATAATGTAAAATCAATACCATCGAGAAAACTAAAGGCAAACAATTTACAAAAATGAAAAAAATCAGAATATAAAAACATACTGTTAAAATCAGTAGCAATCGGCTTAAATCAACAGATCGTTAGTAATTTCGGATCCTCGGTTGCCGAGTTGTCTAATACCACAGTCCCACTAGGCCACGATCGCACTACGATCTGTGAAAAAAATGAAAATTTTGATGATCGTAGTACAATCGTGTAGATCGCAATAAGGTCGTATCACGGTCGTGGTAAGGTCTTCAAGATCGTGATTAGCGTGGCCAATTTTGAACATGTTCAAAACAATTGTGGTGCGGTCGTGGCGAAATCAGGTCGTAGTAGAAGCGTAGTGAGAGCGCACTTAGGTCGTAGTAAGATCGCAAAGGTCTCTGTACCATCGTACTGAGAGCGTAGCGAAAGAGTTATTCTATTCGAAGGGACTGCGCTGCGATCTTACTGCGACGTTACTACGACCATCACGTTCTCATCACGACCCAACTATGCTTTCACTACGACTATACCACGTTTACACCACGCTGTTCAAGACCATAGTACGATTCTAGCACGCCCATGCCGTCCTCATCACGCTCTTCTTACGACCTGACTACGTTCGTATTACAACCCTCATTCTCATTGTCATTTTTACAGAAAATATATTATATAATTCCAGGTTTTGTTTGTCTGTATGAAGTTAGGACTTCTTGTCAATTTTCTCTAACGGCTCAACCATGCTTCTCGTTTGTATATAGATTAGACCGTTGGTTTTCCCGTTTGAATGGTTTTACCCTAGTAAGTTTTGGGGCACTTTATATATTGCTGTTCGGTGTGAGCCAAGGCTCCGTGTTGAAGGCCATACCTTGGCCTGTAATGGTTTACTTTTATAAATTGTTAATTGGATCGAGAGTTGTCTCATTGGCATTCATGCCACATCTTCCTATATCTATTAACACATTTGTGTCATCTCTGCTATCATCCACTTAATTATCGTCATTTGAGCTTTATGGACCAGCAAAAGATTGTAATTTAGGTTGAATTGTACTCTCCGAAATCTCTGATTGAACAGGATTCGTTACTTTCAGAGCTCCCTCTGTCTCAACATCAACCCCTACCACCACGCCTGTGTGTTTTAGAAGATTTTGCTGGCATGACTGTATTATTTCCGGGATATCTACGTTTTTATCAATAATAGAAGGAATGGAACTTTATTGATATGAAACAATGTGTTTACGTTATTACCGACAACGAAGTAAGATCGCGGTATGAACGTAATATAATCGTGGTAATAACGTGCTATAACCGCAGTAAAAACGTGGTAAAATCGTGTTACAATCGGATAACTCGTGGTATGGTCGTAGTGAGAACGTGAACGAAGAAAATCTTGATAATGAGGTCGCAGAATAAACGCGTTGAAAACGTGGTATAATCGTAGCGGGATCGCTGTAGAAGCGTAATGAGGACGAAGTAGCATCGTGAAAGCAACGAAAATTTATATTTTCATGCCGCTAATACCGCGACCTCACCACGGTCTAAATTTATATTAGATCGCGGTGAGCGTGATGCGATCGTGTTCTAGTTGGACTGGGGCTTAAGTAGCAAAAACATCGATGCTTTAAACTGGCGTGAAAACACCAAAAATATCAAATCAGATTTAATCGTGAGTCCTTGCATTTGGAGTCTAAATTAAAGTGAAAAATGCTCAATTGTTTACTATATTACACCGTTTCACTGAAAAATGGGGTGTTAAAAAAGGAGAGTATTAAAAATACTGAGCTCCAAGTAAAATTCTAAAGCGAAAGTCCATAATTAAAAAGCAAAAGGTCAGACACATCAAACGAATGGAAAATAACTGTCATATTGGTGACTTATTGCAGGCATTTCCTCATGTAGAAAATTGCAGATTACACATGGTTTTATTGCTAGCTAAACCTCTCACTTGTATGACAGTCGAATAGAATCAACTCATAATGACAAGAATCTGTAAGCAAAACAAAAAGACAAAGATGATGTATACCGTCATAAAATTTATGATAACTTTTGTGTCTACATTAATGCTTGCTTAAAAGGCCTCTAGAATGTTTAAGATGTAATCGAGTTAACATACGTTAAAACTCTTGACAATTGCACTGCATTCTTCTATTCAGCACAAAGTACAAATTTGATCATTAGCAACATATGACTTATTTTTTGTTCTACAAATCGGTTTGTGATGTTGAAGATATATAAACTTATTAATTGGAGACCTTTTTCCTAAAATTGGTTTTATCAAGTGTTATTTGATTTTCTAGCTCTGCGTTATACTGTTGCTGGTAAACAGGTAGTTCCCGAGGGTATCAACAGCCCATTAGTCAGTAACAAACCATTGGAATCATTCATAATCTACGTTACATAAATATATTGAAAAAAGATAAGAAACAAAGGTTTCAACATCCTCAGGCAAAGTTATACAACTCGCATCTGACGTACTAAACTTTAGTCCTGGTATCTATGATGAGTTTTTTAACATTGGTTTTGTTATTCTTTTTATATATATATTGGTCCCGTAACTCTTCAAGTGCTATGGCTCCCTGACTCTCAAAATTCAGGTTCTGAAGGAAATCAAGAAAAACGTTGGACACACCAACTTCATTACTTGTTGTTTAAGATTTTATCAAAGTGTCGATACAGACTTTTATTAGAGTAAACAGTCGTCATTGCTCTGACATTGTCACCAATTGTCAAATACGCTTCTAAAAAAATGTAAGATATTAAGGATTCACTCCCGTCGGACAAACTCGACTAAAAAAGGTATTGGCTATTCTTTTTAGATCTCTTTGATCATATAACCCTCCTTCTACATAACAAACTTAGAATTTGATTGTTATAATGTTGATAATTAGAAAAACATGAAAACAAAATACACATGATAGCAACGAATAAGAGGGGCAAATTCTGCGTTACTTTTTATTTAATTGTTGTATCTTAGAAGACGATAAGTAAGGATAATTCAGTTTAGCATTGTCAATCTGTGGATTTTTTTACCATTATTTTGAACGCAAAATGCTAAGAAACCCTAAATGTACAAAGACATCATCGAACACACATGCCATTTGTAAGAACCCTTAGCCATCCTGTCTCAGTTAGATTTAGACCTAATTGGTCCTGACGCTGTTTTGTTATGTACAGTTGCGAATTACTTAGGGGTTAGAGCAATCACTATTGGAAATATGATACATTCGTAAAACTGAATTCGACCCATTAAAAGAAAACCAGTCTTACATATACTGATTTTGATGCTTCGGAAGGTTAAGTTTTGACTTTCATGACCTTTCAATGGTATACCGTTGTTCGTCCATTCGTTCATCTGTCCATCCATCCATCCATCTGTCTATCCATCCGTCCGTCGTCAACATGTCAGACAATAACTTTAAAACTTCATTGGTTGATTTTTCATTGTTTAGATCGTTTTGACTAAAGAGCTTCTTATGTTGGTTTCTGTTCTTTGGTCAGGTTGTTGTCTCATTTCCAGTCTCAATCTTGTACCGTAGGCTTTTGTAAATAGTTAATGAATTAGATTCTGAAATGGATTATTTGGTACGTGTGTCTTTGATTTATTATTACATAAGAACATACATTACCCTTCAGCACCGTTTAACACTTGCGTAAGGATATGACAGATGTCTGTGTAATGGATGTGTGCACGAGATGAACTGAAGGTGTGCTTTTCTGATTATTCTGTTTTCTTTAAAAGTTATCAAATCCATAAACGCATTAACAATCGATATATATTTTTTTAATGCACTTTAAAAGCATGCATACAACCGACTTTATTGTTTCCAATGGATTTGATCTTCATCGGGAAATTTAAAAAAAAGAATTATAAAATTTGAAATAATTTATAAAGTCTTGCCTTTAAATTTTTCGACGGCGTAATAAATTAGAAAATAAAATTTTAGTTGTTTATTTTGCACACATAGTATATTTTTTGGAATATCATCTTTAATCGATACTTTTTCAGACTTTGATAAAAAAAAAATGTTATGGCCCTAAAAACGATTTTATCCCTCATCATACTTTCAGGAGTCTGTTGTATAGGAGAGAATATAATATTCATTAAAGATTTATAAGTCGAGACATGCAACTCTGAGAGTCACAATGACAGTTCCAACTAGACTTTAAACAATCTTTCGACATTTTGATATTTGGTGTTGCGATATATATTAAACAGAGCAGACACGCAGTAGAGTCTAGTGTTGACCTTCATGTTAATGATTATTGACCTTGTACTAGTAGACATTGTACACTCCCAAACAAACCGTATGGTCAATTCTTTGTTATAGTATAAGGTCTAAATGTCCAACAACAACAACACATGGATTGGAGAAAAAAATAAACAGATAATGTTTATATTTTCATATCTTTTGTTCTACATGAAAGCTTCTTGAATGCCAATGTTGACCATAGATTTACATTACTGTCCATAGGTAGACACCACAGCTGCTTCACTAAGAATTATGACAAATAAAAGATTTTTTAAGGAAGGAAAAATATAGTCATTTTATAATATTTTATTATTTGATCTTGACATCCACGTTTTGTTGCACGACTTTTAAAAATTATGTTTTTTCACTGGTCTGCGCACCTCAATCATCTACTATACATAACCCTTCAAATAACTGTGTTGTTAAATGTCAAAAAACCTTCAACATGATTTTTAAACACTGTTTTAACACATATAAAGGGGGTTCTCTTTGATATCTGTAAAGCTTGCTGGGAAAAATTTAGGCGGGTCGTTTTAATTTAAAAAAAAAACCTCTATCTTTGAGAACTATCATTTTGTTCTGTGCATATGATTTCATAAGAAAATTGATTGATATATTTGAAAAATAAAGACAACAGTAGTATGCCGCTGTTCAATAGTCATTAATCGATTAAACGAAGAAGACCGGATCCTAAACCTTTTTTCAAATCACTCCAAGTGTAAAAATAAAAATATTTATTATACTGAGTGTTGATTTTGGGATTTTCAAAGAAACATTGATATATAATTAATGCATGAATTATATGCTTATCTGTGAGCTTTTGATAAACCAAATATCCTGAAATGGCCACCGAAGTTAATATTGGTAGATTTTAATCGAAATTTTTGTTAATGTAAAATACATACCGAATTATTTCCTGAAAATTAAAAAAACAAACCAAAACGGATATATAACGAACACGAATTACTTGGTTTTCATGAATATTATTCACACAAACTGAAATAAATGTGATGTACTTGCTGGTTGTCAGTTCACTTGTCTAATTTTATATTGAATCAGTTTAGCAAGAAAGTAGTGTTAAAGGAATGGCTTAGCTATTCGAAACAACTGATTTTGCCTTTGATTTTCATGCGTCAATCTTTTATTTTTGTTAAGTTTGTTGGTATTTTTTTTTTTTTTTTATGATTTCTAGCGACACTTAGTATCTTCTTTGCTTTTATATTGTTTTTTTTTCTGTGGCATTAATGATAAATTAATAATTTTGTAAAATTAAAGATATGTGTGTAAAATAATATTCCGATTGAAATGCAAAATTAATAATCTGTAAAAAAAAAGTTCGACCGACGTTTCTAGGCAGTAATTCAACAATACACAAATGTACATATATAAGCTGGAACTGTACTTATATGAACAACAATTATAATGTACTTCTTTGTTGACCCATATGATAGTTCCCTGCGATTATTGAAATTAGACCCAACACGAATTCTTTGGGTGAACTTGGTTATAATAATGTGAACAATGAGGGTAAAGCTTACAATTTAAATTATGTGCTATTTTCCATTAGGCAAGTACTTAACTTATGTTTGCTATTTCTGGTTTGGTTGAGTGTAGTCTAAATTATTCATAACACTTCAATTTCGCAGTTTGGTGATAGCACAAATATGTTTTATTATGAGAAAGTTATACGGGGATATAGATTTGTGGATCAGAACAACAATGAACAAATTGTAATAAGTTATGGAGGCAAATATGAAAATACATTCTATAATTATTTTTTTTAGATATTACATGTATTTTATTAATACAAACAGCACATGTGGAAACAGAAACATTACTTGCCATTGTGCTGTCCGTTATAGCAAAACATTTAGACATTTTGGTTCTCAATGCTCCTCAACTTCGTACTTTATTTGGCCTATTTACCTTTTTTTATTCGAGCGTCACTGATGAGTCTTTTATAGACGAAACGCGCGTCTGGCGTATATACAAAATTTAGTCCTGGTATCTATGACGAGTTTATTTATTCCCTTAACAATAAAATTTCGGAAGTGCGCAAATACGCAGAAACATCCTAGAACTCCCTCCTATTTAAGTTTTTCTTCTTAACTTTAGCCATCAAACAATTTTACATTAACAGTTTCCGACAGGAGCCTATATTAAGGTCACCAGTTTGTATTTTTTTGTGTATTAAGGCACTGTTGAAATGATATTGAAATGACCCTTTGAAGAGTTATACCGGGTAACACCATATGGTGATTGATTCAAAAATGTTCTTTGCGAATTAAAGTTACTCTAGATAAGCTATATCGGCTCTAAGCTAGTAGCTACTGTCTGATTGCTCTTGACTGCATTGGTTCAATTAGTTATATAATAAATTTTATTCCTACAAAAGTATTGATTTAGGTAAAACTTTACTCAACATTGTTGATATAAAATTATGTTTGGAGAGAGTTGGTTTTTTTTTTCTTATTATTATTTTTATTAAAAATGATAACAAATAAAAGTATTTGTTAATATGGTAACAAAATTTGAGTTAGAACTATTTTTTATTCAAATTCTTTTTTTATTTATAATTTTAGGGCAGTGTTTTATATAATTACTTTAAACACGGAAAATTAGAACGATCAGAGGGAAGTTCAATAGCAGAAGGAATCGGCCAAGGTCGGTTGACAGATAATTTAAAAGATACGCCAATCGACGATGCTTTCTTGATAAAAGATACAGATGCAGTAGAAATGGTAAATGTACATATACAAGTTGTTGGGTGTCATTCTCTCCCTGGCACAATTAAAAGGGTGGATTTGTAGCGAGCTTTTTATTATCGAAGTCTAAATAGAATAAATAAAAAAATGGAAGGCCTGAAAAATATGAATATATAACAAGAAGATATCAAATTATAACGTTCATATAATTTTGTGCATCTGAAGGTCCTTTTTTGGGTTAAACTACATAAGGAACGTTCAAACGCCAAAATTGTGAAATTTGGGAAGTACAATACATGAAAACTTTAGGAGCAATTTGACCAAATGGGAACTAAAAGGGATTCTCAAATTTACTGAGTTATATGCCAATTGGGTTGATTTCAGTTTTTGGACCATAATGAATTTTCTGTTTTTGTATATTCTGCATGATTTACGGTTTTTATTCTGACAGTTAAGCTATTATACAATAGGTTCAACAACTATTATTGAAGGTTATCTAACTGCTCTAAGTTTAAAGAAACAAATTATAAAGCCATCGAAGATAAAAAAAAAACAAAAAAAAAAACACATCATCGAAGATTAAGTAAAATGTTGTTTCAAATATTTCTACTATCCTTTTTATCAACATAAACGATTATTTGATATATAGGTGTGTTTTGATCTAGGTATTTCGCTTATTACATGAAGAGGGATTTTTTGTTGGTGCTTCGTCGGGATTAAATGTAGTAGGGGCAGTGCAAGCAGCTAAGTTGATGGGACCAGGCCATACAATAGTTACTTGCTTGTGTGACACAGGACAGGTAATAAAACATTATCAGTTAAACAGAGTCAGGAATTGTTTTGCTAAGAACTTATTTTTGTTATACCAGTATGAAAGGGAGCAAGCAATAAGACAAGTGATTAACTTCATTATCATGTTCATGTATAAAGGTCTTAAGAAGTTAAGGAAAGAGAGGCACTGGAAGTTAAACAATGAAAACAAGTATTGTATTAAACAAAATCATCAAAAATGCTATGCTTGCAATTTGGTACGCTAGACGAGTATTTCATCTACATAAGACTCTTCAATGGCTTACCAGTTGGTAAATCAAATAAAAGACGGAGTAGAAGAGCAACAATGACCGAAAAAATAAAATAATGCATGTTCGAATTACAGTTAAGGAAATGTGTGGAGTGTGGTAGAATCAAACATCAGTGCCACTTTGTATTTCGAGTTATTCAATATTTACTAAACAGTAAATTTATAGTAAAAGAAAATATTCATGATATTTCTTGTCAACAGAAGACGACCTGAATACTGGGCCCTGATACCTTCATGGCAGAAACATATGTATAACCCTATAAACCAGTGCTTGTCGTTATATAAATTAGGTTCAAATTAATTAACCTGAATGAAATCAGTTTTCATTTGCCGTTATTTTGTTATATTTATCACATATATTGTTTAAACTTTTTTCTGGAATCAAAATTTTGCAATGCAAATATTTGATAATAGATGTATTTAAAAGAAAAGAAAATAAATAACCTATATGTAATAGAAGTTAACAATATTTTTTTAATAGAAGATGTGTATTCTATTTAGAAATACTATGGAAAGTTATTTAGTAGGAAGATCCTAGAAGAAAAAGGTTTGTAACTTTAAAATTGATTCTTTTAAATTTGTCTTTCCTTCCTTTTATACATATTTTATAATATTAATGTATTTAATGGTCTTATAACGTTTCTTCAGTTCATTAGAATGCATATTTATGAAATAAGAAAGATATGACTGTAATTGTCAGTTAAACTGGACTTTATAACACACGCCATATCTAAGATCTTACTGATGAAATTTATTTCTGCAAAAAAAAACAGTTTGAATGTCTTTCTCATTTGATTCTTTCTACGGATTAGTGATACTCTTTTTTAACCCAATCTCAACCTACTATCTACATGATTTCGTGGGCTTAGATCTTAAGATACCAAAAATGTTGTCTAACCTTTAATTTGACTGATTGTGTCACAGTCCAGATTGTGACATTTTGACTCAATGTGAATCCGACTGACGTAAAACATGCATGTATATCAGGAAACGTTTAACCTATTCTCACACTTTAAGGAGTGCATGTGCTGCCACTATATACGCTCCATTTTGAGTTAATGAAATTCCTTCAAATTTTTGTTTGTCTTCCTGCGACTCTTTTCAATCAATTTGGGATAATTGAACATCAGTTAACTGCTGTCGCCTTGATTTACGGATGTCATTTGAATTTAGTTGTTCGATTTGAAAGATAAATTTCACATACTACCATTCCATCCCTTAAATGATGCTTTGCCATCCTGTATGGAGACGCTTCGCCCCCATGACGACACACCCTATACTGATTGGGGATCTCTGAATTTTCATTGTATACCTTGATTTCTCTTCTTAATTGATTCAATAATATTCTACCATCAGTAAACTACTGTACCTTAATTTATGACATCATAAAATCGACTAATAATGTGGTATCAAATCGCACCAACAACTCAATTTTAAAGGGTTTGAAGTTCCTGATAAAAAAAATAGTTAGATAAAAGTTTGTCAATCCTTAGTACTAATTTTAGGATTTTGGCGGAATGTTGTTAGTTTTCGATTTCTTCTGATTATGGTGATACCTGCTTGTCATGTTCGACTTGTGATTTATGATTATCTTTTTTGAAATCTTCATATATTTATTGTACAAGCTATAAATACGAGGTAACAGTAGCTGAAGTCAACACATCCATTCTAAGTGTAGGGAAGATGTAGTTGATATTTTAATTTAGAATAAGAAAAAGTGTAGAGTGTGTTGAAACTTAAAAGATACCAAAATATAATAGTTTTGATATTATTGTAAAGTTTATGCGTGCAATTTGTGAAGTAGGTCTTAAGAATGTCCTCATGTAATTGATACTGCTGTTTATGTATGTCTCATCACACTTTTTTTTGTTCCATCTTTACTGTAAAGGTATAGTGGTCTGGATTTTTTGTCGAGCCTGCAACTTTTGTTGCAGAAAGCTCGACATAGGGATAGTGATCCGGCGGCGGCGGCGGCGGTGTTAGCTCACTTCTTAAAAGCTTTATATTTTAGAAGGTAGAAGACCTGGATGCTTCATACTTTGTATATAGATGCCTCATATTACGAACTTTCCGTCAGTCACATTTCCAATGTCCTTGACCTCATTTTCATGGTTCAGTGACTACTTGGAAAATAAGTTAAGATTTTTTGTAATGTTAAATTCTCTCTTATTATAAGTAATTGGATAACTATATTTGGTTTGTGCGTACCTTGCAAGGTCCTCATGTCTGTCAGACAGTTTTGACTTGACATCGACCTCATTTCATGGATCAGTGAACAAGGTTAAGTTTTGGTGGTCAAGTCCATATCTCAGATACTATAAGCAATAGGTCTAGTATATTCGGTGTATGGAAGGACTGTAAGGTGTACATGTCCAACTGGCAGGTGTCATCTGACCTTGACCTCATTTTCATGGTTCAGTGGTTATAGTTAAGTTTTTTGTGTTTTGGTCTGTTTTTCTTATATTATATGCAAAAGGTCTACTATAATTGGTGTATGGAATGATTGTAAGGTGTACATGTCCAGCTGACAGTTGTCATCTGACCTTGACCTCATTTTCATAGTTCAGTGGTTATAGTTAAGTTTTTGTGTTTTGGTCTGTTTTTCTTATACTATATGCAATAGGTCTACTATAATTGGTGTATGGAATGTTTGTAAGGTGTACATGTCTAGCTGACAGGTGTCATCTGACCTTGACCTTTTTTTTTAATGGTTCAGTGGTCAAATGTAAGTTTTTTTAGTTTTGGTCTATTTTTCTAATACTTTATACATTAGGTCAACTATTTTTGGTGTATGGACATATTTTATGATCTTTATATCGGTTACGCTGGTTTTATTTGACTTTGACCTCATTTTCACGGTCCATTGCTAAGTTTTAAGTGTTTGAGTGTTTTGGTCTGTCTTTCTTTATTTATAAGCAATAAGTCAACTATATTTGTTGTATTGAAAAATTGTTAGCTGTACATGTCTGCCTAGCATGGTTCATCTGACCTTGACCTCATTTTAATGGTTGATTGATAAATGTTTCCTTTTCTTGGTTAATGTTGAGTTTATGTGACAGTTGTAATAAAGCTTTATATTTAGGTCTATCAAGATAGTATCAAGGATTAGTAAAGAAGGCGAGACATTTCAGTGTGTGCACTCTTGTTAGTAAAACATCTAGACCACACGTGTATATGTCGGTCTTTGAAATGACATTGCTCAGTGCAAATAAAACACACATAAACACATGTTTGACAGAGAAAAGTCAATATTTGTATATACATCTACAAATCGCAATAGTTATCAAAAGTACCAGGATTATAATTTCATACGCCAGACGCGCGTTTCGTCTACATAAGACTCATCAGTGACGCTCAGATCAAAATAGTGAAAAAGCCAAAATATATACAACATATGTTTAAATACAATTATGGTATTTGAACTGAGATTCCATATTGCATTTGGTAATGAATATTTTTTATTGAACCGCCGTCCATAATACATTGAGTGTTTGGTGTTTTTCCTGAAACCAAATTTTTGAGGCAAACAAGGAATCATTGGTTCCAGATAACCGCTGCAGTACAAAGACTGGTATATACGTTGTCATATAGAAATAGGCGTTATTGAAATTCCATAAAAGTGAGATTTTAGCTATAGAACCTACAGGAGAAATTTCATGTGCTTTAGAATTTTTAGCATGTGTGCTTATCAGGAATGATGCTAAATACCAGAGCAAAAAAGGTTTCAGTAAAATTCAAATTATGTTATAACAGGTTTTAAATTGTTTAAAACATCAAGACATGAAAGTGTCCATGTACATACAAACAAATACTCCTTTGAGGTGTTAAAACAGTCAGTATCAAATGACTGCAAAAAGGAATAGAACCATTTCCTACTATACAACTTCATTGGTCATTCGAATTTCATCCAGTGAAACATGTATAAAAAAGACTGATTATTTTGGTCTCTTGCGGACGGTTGTCTCATTTGCATTCATACCACATCTTGTTTTTTATATGGTCAACCTGTGGAGCAGAAAACAAATTCATCAAACATTGTCATGATTAAAAACAGTAAGGGGCATCCATTTTACTTCTAAGGGGCATCGGGAAAATCTGAATCCATTTTGTTTTCATAGGCTTGACCACAATATTTGTTTTCATCAACAAACCCACCCATACCCCACCCACCTTGAAGTTAAATGGTTGTTCCCAAACTGACTTCTTCCCAGGTTTTTGTTTTCTGTATTTTCCCACTTTGATTTATTTCCGGCATGTTATCTTTTTTATATTTAATTTGATTTTGAGCATTGAATGCTCTAAACTTCGAAAAGTTTAGCCAAATGAAGCTAAGGGAATATATTCTTGGCATACAACATGCTGAGTCATTCGAAAAAGTTTTGTAAACATTGATTTATAGTTATTACCATATAAATGATAATGAGTGTCGACACAGAAGTGCTGACTAAACTGGGCTGATGATATTTCAAACTAGAAAAAAAATACAAGCATAGAAACAAAGAGACACTGTTGCTCATGTAGTGTTGCGATGAAATGATGATTTAGGTAGTTTCCCTAATAACAAATAACCGTTGTGTATGCTGTAATAGTACATCTGTCCAATACAATCATTGGAATGACATCATGCACTAACATACCTCATCAACTGGGATAACAACTGCCAAAGGCTTGTATAGATGATGTATTACTTATCTAGAATATAGATATGCTCATTGAAAATGTGAGAGAGAAAAAAATAGGCTTCACTTTTACTTTAGAGATAAATACAAGTTGCCATTTTGTATGGAATATTAGGTAAAAGATGTAAATAAAGGCTTTTGCTCTTCACATATATTTTTTTTTTGCCTCTAATTATTACTAAAAATAAATAATGGCTTCAGTAGTATACCACTGTTCGAAATGCATAAATCGATTTAGAGAAAAAACGAAATCCGGGTTACAAACTTAAACACATCAAACTTCGTATGTACATTTTATGGTCAACGTCATGAATTGATTGACCGATACGATATACAAGTATCTGTAGGTCAACTACAGGCTCAATTCTTAAGATACGAGAAAAGTTGTCATATATAGAAGTCTTTGAGGTAATAGCACACCTGTGACTTTACAATTGATGTAATGACAACTTGCACTAACCAACCTCACCACATTAGATAACCAATGCCAAAGACATGTGCATATGATGTGTTGCTACTTGAGAATGTGGATATGCTAATTGGGAACATTTACTAATAAGGGAAAGGAATAAATGAAGTATCAATATTACCTAAGAATATAAGTTACCATTGTGTATAAAAGTTTTGTTGAAATGACTTTTTTAATTTCTTACCTCTAAGTATTACTATAAATAAAGTGAAATGTTAATTACTCACTACTATTTTTTTTTTGGTAAGAGTCTCGAAACCTTTTGTCTTGTCATATGTTTTATTTCAAGTTTACTTGATCAATGATTGAATTTAAGCATTGACTCTAGCACCTCATTAATATATCTGAATCGAAAATTAAAGACATTTGATTTATGTCTTCTATTTGAAAATGTTGTCTCAGATTTTAGTCAGAGGGATGCTATTCTAGCTGCAGTGCTTTTGTTTGCTGTGCATTATGTAGGAAGGTTAAACACTTTTTATCATTAGATACCTTCAGGAACGAAGTTTCTGTCAAAAATTCTCCGTGTTTTGGCCTGATTTTTAGGGTCCAATAAACGTATAAAAACAAAGAAGGGTAGTATATCCGATTCCACATGTAGCATTCGTTATGTTTATCATGGGGATGAACAATTAGGAAATAAAAAAGGGAAAACCTTTGGTTACGACATTATGGTTTGAGATTTTGTTGGTTTAATGTAACACAGATATCCCATAACGGCGAGAAAGCGCCAATAAATCTTTCAAATTTGCATGTTTATGCCACGGAATGCTGCTATATATAATTGTAAAATTCACAATTGGAAAGTTGAAATCTGCCCTTTTGTCAATTTCTAGCTAGATAAGTCATTACAAGTATGGAACAAACCCAGCTGTATTTGTGTTATCTCTTATTTTAATTTCGTTATGGTTGAGTGGTCGATCTTAAGTTTCATAGTATGGTAAGATTCTCAGGTAATAATAAGAAATAAGCCAACTGTTGGTGACGTACACTTATTGAAGAAAGGATAAAATTAACAATTGCAAAGACCGGTTAAGCCCACTTCTTATCTTAAAATCAAGAGATTTTTTTTAAACACCCAGAAATAATTGAATTATATAATTCATACATTTTGTTACATAAAAAGATAACACATTGTAAAAATTTTGTCAGGAAACTAGCAGAAAAGATAAAAAGATTAGTTACGGAAGACGAAAGTAAGCTGAACTTGACGAGTTTTTTCGTATAGTTGCATAACAATAACCTTCAAATGAAAGAGGACAAATTCTTGGTGTGGTAATAATGCTTTGAATCTCTTTAGTCTAAATCTCTCTAAAAATTAGCACGAGGCAACAACAAATGAAAGTTTCTAACGACCTTGGTTGGCTATACAGCTCTTGCACGGTCGGCCCTGGCTCGGTGGTCGGTCCTGGCTTGCACCTTTGTCATTTAAATCATTTAATTAGCGCGAGGCTATGATTTAGAGGAACTTATAACTTCTGTTCTTAAGGACTTCCTTGTAGTATTTATACTTTGTAATTTCATTCTTACGAACTTCCATTTAGTATTTATTTATATAATTTAATTCGTAAAAACTTCCGTCTAGAAGGTCAGGTTCTCGGATATTTTCAGTATAAATCAACTATATTTGGTATATATAAAAAAAGAAGATATGGGCTTGCCAATGTGACGATTCTCCACAAGAGACCAAATTACACAGAAACTGCCAATAAGTCACCGTACGGCCTTTTAACAATATACAAATCCCATATCGCATAATCGTCTTTTAATACTCCCGAAATTACCAGTATAAATGAAACATGAAAACTAACGGCCTAATGTATGTACAAAAAAATACTAAATAAAAAACAAATATGTAACACAGCAACAAACGATTACCACCGAAATACAGGCTCAAGACTCAGGACGTACGAAAGCCCAGAAGGATCATGCGAGATCCGATATTCGAAATTCGAGATTCAAATATCTTGATTTCGAGATTCGAAATTCGAAATTCTATATCCAGCGTAACCAATCAGAAGAAAGCTTATAAGTTTTGAAATTTTTTAACCAATGAAATATCTTATCACAGAAAAAACTAACAAAATGTAGCGACTGAATAAATATCCCGCGTATATCAAAATTAACCACATTAACAAACATGTGGGTAAACTTTCCACAAATGCAAAGATTCCCATCACCAACATACTTAAATTTCTTTTCGTTGAGACTTGGGGTTTTTCCCCTTTGATACTATTTATAAGTTCTAGGTTGGTTAGTGAGAGTAGTTGTATGACAAGTTCTTGTTTTGGTTATAAATATAGATGGGTAAAATATGCTCGTGAAATACTTTGGCGGTTTAAAAGGTGGGGTCCCGTTATATTATATAAAGAAAATTTGCGGGCGTCATTTATCGAAAGTGCTCGCTCACAGTAACTACGACAGTTTTGCAGTTTATTGTGTCATAAGAATGTGTACATATATGATTATGAATTGTTTAATTATAGTCCATTTAAATGTATGGGACAAATGTGTTTGTATTTATAATATGTTGGTTTATAATGTTATTAAACATTGCTTACTAGAAAAGAAAAACGAAGTTACTGCGAGCAACTAAACCTATATCTAGAGTTTTGTTTTATTTATTATACCAAGGATTTAGTAAAGAAATGTTTTAAATTCGGACGAGCATGGCGAGGGAGAATTTAAATTCGTAAACCTCAAAAGTTGACACCGTTTTTATAGAGTTGTAATGACTAATTGCCTTTTTTTTACTAGAAATATATATATAATTAATTAACGGTGTTTGGGATTTTTTAGCTAAGTTTTATTTTAGCAAGGGTCCCTTCTCAAAAGTTTCCCTATTTAAAAGTCTTGTTTTTGCTAGCTCTGTTACTAGTGTAAGTGGAATTTCCCTTTGTCTAAAATTATTTGACAGAGTACTGCATCGTTTAATCTTGTGTTTTACATCTTTAATGTTTTGCAGTTTCCAACTTATCATAGCCTCTATTTATAAGTTTATTATCCAAAGTCGGAAGATGTTTGTTGAGATCAGCTTCGTTGTTATTGTTTCTTATGTGACGAATTGTTAGAAGTATTAGGCTATGATAAGTTGGAAACTGCAAAAAAACATTAAAGATGTGAAACACAAGATTAAACGATGCACTACTCTGTCAGATAATTTTAGACAAAGGGAAATTCCACTTACACTAGTAACTAAATATAACCCTACAGTTATAAATCTTAACAGAGCTATTAAGAAGCATTGGCAAATTTTGCAAAGAGATAAATATTGTAAAACAATATTTAAACAGATGCCTATCATTGCGTATAAACGCAGTAAAAATTTAAAAGAGCACCTAGCAAAAACAAGACTTTTAAATAGGGAGACTTTTGAGAAGGGACCCTTGCTAAAATAAAACTTAGCTAAAAAATCCCGAAACACCGTTGATTAATTATATATATATATATATATATTTCTAGTAAAAAAAAAGGCAATTAGTCATTACGAATCTATAAAAGTCAAGTCTTGAGGTTTAAGAATGTATGTTGGTGATGGGAATCTTTGCATTCGTGGAAAGTTTACCCAAATGTTTGTTAAAACACATTTCATTGGTCTAAAGTAAATTCACAAGTTATAAGCTTTCTTCTGATTGGTTACACTGGATATAGAATTTAGAATCTCGAATCTCGAAATTAAGATATGAATCTCGAATTTCGAATGTCAAATTTCGAACTTCGGATATTGAATCTCGAATTTCGAATATCGGATCTCGCATGGTCTTTCTGGGCTTTCGTACTTTTAACAATATACAAATCCCATATCGCATAATCGTCTTTTAATACTCCCGAAATGACCAGTATAAATGAAACATGAAAACTAACGGCCTAATGTATGTACAAAAAAATACTAAATAAAAAACAAATATGTAACACAGCAACAAACGATTACCACCGAAATACAGGCTCAAGACTCAGGACAGGCACATACAGAATGACTGTTAAGAACATCACAAACGATATGCGTTAAGCGAGAGACCCAGCTGTACATGTCATCTGAAATGATCTCATATGTGAATTGGCCTTATTGTCAATATTAGAACTGACGAGAGGATATCAATGACATTGTCTTTTTATGTTGTTATGTTTCTAACTGCTGTTTCAGGTTAAGGTGAAAGGTGGCGCCTGTTTAAACGTTTAAACCGCTGCATTTATATACACCTGTCCAAAGTCAGGAGCCTGTTGTCCCCTGGGAGTTCATTGTTGATGTGGTTCATAAGTGTTTCTTGTTGCTTGTTATTTACAGAGATTATACCGTTGGTCTTCCAGTTTGAAATGTTTTACACTAGTCTTTTATGGCCATTTATATCTTTCTGTTCTGTGTGAGCAAAGTCACTGTGTTGGAGACAGTACTTTGACCTTTAATTGTTTACTTTTTATAGGGCATAAAACAAGAACGGTTAAAGTTACATCAAGTAGTTTGACTTGAATGGAAAGTTGTTTCTAAAACACCCCTTCTTATTTCTATTAATTAATTTCCTACATGTTTGAAAAAACTTATATGTGAGAGTTTAATTAATTGATTGTATTTTATTTGTATACAAGTAGTTTGACTTGCATGGAAAGTTGTTTCTCAACCACCCCTTCTTATTTCTTTTAATTAATTTCCTACATTTTTGAAAAACTCATATTTGAGAGTTTAATTAATTGATTGTATTTTATTTGTATATAATACCATGGCTATAAGGCATATTTCTGCAATGGTTCTAAAGTATTAAGTACAGTAGAGATAACTGTTTGCGATACCTTTAGTAAGACCTTTCAGCACTAGTATAATTATATCAGTACGTGTTAATGTCTAAACTTTTGTTCATATTATTAGTCATATAAGTTCACGAATAAGTGACTGAGAGTGTTATATTGTTCAATACACAAGTAATATGTATACTGGTAATTAGCGATATCAAAGGACTATTCTTGTGTCATATAGTTATAATAGTTAATCAAACACTGTATTTTCTAAATACATATTAACATCTATTTTTCCAATCAACTTGCTTGAATTTCCCTTTTCATTCTAGAGTACATAAACGTTTTTGTACTTTAAGTAATATGCATGAACGACCACAAAGATATGATTGCATTGTGTTGTAACCAACATATTTACAGCAGAATGCATTGAGTGTGTAAGCAACAGTAGAATCTTTGGTTAGCTTGCTTTTAGGCTGATCCGTGAAGTCATTATAAGTTTATGTATACTACTTTCGGGTTTCAGGTACTTTCGGCGTAGTCTAATCGTAATAGATTTGTTAACTGTCGGACTAGTCTACTCGAAAAGGCAGGTACTTTTCCTAACATAATAACGACTTCATGGTTCAGCTAGCAAGCAAGCAAACCAAAGATATTATCCCTACCTACACACGCAATGCATTCTGCTGTAAGAATAGATCACATGCTATGGTAAAACGTTCTCGTCATAATTCTTTGAAGCCATTTGATTTTTTTTATAATTTTACACATACTACAGTGAATAAAAAATATTGGATTAAATGATGGTCTACATAAATAGAATAGAGAACAATGTGTCAATACTACAAGATATAGGGCTAAGAAATAAATATAGAGAAAATAGGCCCAAAAGATAAAGTATAGATAAATAACAAATAATGGGTGAAAAATATAAAGAGAAGTGAATATTATACAGAGAAATGAAAAAATAACCTTCTGATTAAAATATTAAGATTATAACACAATGTTGACTGCTGTACCCCTTTTTGTGATTTTTTTTACCTATTAAATCTGCTTAGTTTGTTCACACGTCGTTTAAATAAAAAAGAATTTGATGCGACTCATTGTACAAGTGAGAGGTTTAGCTAGCTATAAAATCAGGTTTAGTTCACCAGTTTCTACATATAATTTAGGAGAAAATGACTGTACCAAGTCAGGAATATGACAGTTGTTATCTCTTTGTTTGATGTGTTTGAGCTTTTGATTTTACCATTTGATTAGGGGCTTCCCTTTTCGAATTTTCTTTAGAGTTAAGTATGTTTGTGATTTTACATTGTGTCTAAAAAAAATGTTAAAGAGTTATGAAGGGCCCTAATCCAGACCCTCATATATGCTCATTTGGCATAATTTGCAATACAAATTCATACTTCAAAATGATTTATAGTCATAAACACTATTATGGGATTTCAATACTAGATATAATTGAAAAGGTTAAAAGGTATACGATATACACAGATTAGATAATAAATTTACACCAGGGGAAAGAAAATTAAGTTTCCCGATCAATATGTTATACAAGTTTTCCTTGAATAGTATGTCAGAAGTTGAAGCTTCTCTGGTAAATCAAAGGAGAGAGCTTATATTATACATATACAAATAATTATAGTTCTTGATTTTATGTGGGTACTATTACAGAGAACACGGGTTGAATTAAATCTTGCATTAATTGGAAACCATTCTATACTGAATATTATCAGCACTCTGTAGTTGTATTACTTGTCTTATTTGTATAAAATCTTCAGTTTCAAAGAATTTCAGTTTAGATATTAAAGTTACTTTGATGTAGGAATTTGATCGAAGTTGTATATTTTAAACCCGCCTACGACATAAGTGAATAATGTTTTCCGGTATTCGCTCCCGTAAATCTGTCCGTCCTGTTTTGAGTTGACATTTTGGTTTCAGGCATTAACCATGAAGATGAGTTCACATTAGAAAAAGTACATACTTTCATAATGATCTGTACTTTTTAAGATATATGTCAAATAAGGGTATTGACACCAATTCCTTGGCCCACGAAAACATGTTTATGTTTATGATGATATAAAGATGCATTTTCTGTTAATTTATAAATCTGTTCAAATCGACTCTTGTTTATGTAACCGGCATAACAATTAAATCACAAGCCACCCTTTATCGTTATAAGTTTGTAAATCTTTTTTTTAAACTTTCACATACCGTGGATTCATTTATTTTCGTGGTTACCAATTTTCTTGCATAATTGATTCACTTGTTTCGCAAAAGATTGTTTACAATCCTACAGAAAATTTTCTTCTTTGAACATTTAAATTCGTCGTTTCCTTAAACACACAAATTGAACGCAAAATTGTACCTTGCGATTTTTAATAAATAATGGCAACAGTAGTATACCGCTGTTCGAAACTTATAAATCGATTGAGAGAAAAAAAACTAATCTGGGTTATAAACTAAAACTGAGGGAAACGCATCAAATATAAAAGAAGAACCACACAACATTTAAATGTAATACACACAGAAACGTACTATAATATAAAAGTATTTTTTAAAAGAACAACAAATCAGACAATGTTTATTTGGGGCATTCGACCTTTTTTAACCCAGATTTTGGAATATTTTAATCTAAATTTTAAAAAATGAAATGTTGTTAGTACATATAAAATTAAAAGAAAAAGATGAATACTTTTAGCTAAAGACGATTTGGATGGGGTTCTGTGTGTTCACAATATTTGCTCAACTCTCCTTACTGATGCCATATTTTGGAATTTCCGTGACCTAAATGGTTCGCGAAAATTAATATTTTTATATATAGTATAGTAAAAATCGTCTACGGGATTGCAACCCACGAACACAAAATACTAGATGGACTGTTTTAAAGTAGTGTATTAAATACAATTGATTACATATGCCAACACTTGGGCAATAACTTACTTGTTATGGGGAACACGTCCCTCAAACGAAAGACTGACATTTGAATATTTATATATAAGATGGTATTTTTATTCTTCTTCTTTTTTCATAGTATTGTGTAGTCGTTACAAAGGTAACAACTTCTGTAGCGAACATTTAAAAAATATTTGACACAATAACAAAATCAAAATCTAGTACCAGGTTTATGATAGATAATTTCAAATGCCTTTAACTGGAAGAAGACTCAGCCTGGTAGAATGAACAAAGACCGATTGTAAAGTAATTACCGGTCTTATTCATATAAAATATTCAGTTTTGAAGAATTCCTGTTTGATTACGTTTTTTTGAAGTAGAAATACGATTGAAGGGCCGATTATTTTCCGTCTTATTTCGAGCTGCCATTTTGGTTTATAACCATTACGCTGAGTTCATATAAAAATAACTTAGTATATGCATATATATTGATGTATACTTATTAAAATATATTATACCAAATTATAGGAATTGACACCAATTTATCGGTCCACCGAACATGTTTATGTTCAACTGATAGAATGATCTATAGATGGAGTTCTGTTTATTTATAAATCCGTTCCTAAATTCAATTGCAAATTCAATTAATTTTTCATGTAACCTGCATAGGAAAGAAAAAACACTTGACCCATCGTTTTTGTTTTAAAACAATGCAAGCGGGGTAATAATCTGTGCCCAATGGAAACAATTCCCATTTTTTTTATGATAAACTTGTTTTCGCCTCAAACATAAAAGTCCAACTGCTGGTCTAGTTAAATGACAAATATTGTAATTGGCTATTTAGCGAGCCTTGAATATTTAAATTTTTCAAAATAGTCGTCTAGTTTTGTCAAAGGAAAAACACCATATAATCAATTCTAATATGTTTAATAGTTCGACAGATGTCATAAATGTCTGATTTTGTATATTGTCAGTTTACTAGAGCATTTCTGTTTTCCGTTTTTTTTACGCTTCCAAAAGCTAAGATTGTTTTTTTTTTCAAATGTGATAAAGTTCAAAAAAGCATTAGAACTTGTTGACAAATCGAATTGTAATCAATCCAAATAAACCTACTACACACATGTTTGTACATATTTTATAGTATTTAAACTTTTGAGCGTCTTTCATACACCCGAATTCCAGATGCTTCTCAACGTTTAGGAATTTCATGGTTTTGTCAGATGCATTAAATAAGCAAACCTTCCATAAAAAGGACCAATCTAGCATACCAATGCTATGGTCGTGACTACTCTTTTCAGCCAATCCATACTATGGTATATGTTTTTGTGGCGTTCTCATTTTGTTTCACTTTTGCGTCTGAAGGAATCTCCGTATCGTTGTATGTTTAATTTCACTTCAGAATGTTCACCCATTGTTCTATTTAAATGACGGATGTTACATTTGTATATCAAATGATCCATAAAATTTACAAGTGTATCAAAACATTCGTCAACTCTTGACATAGGGCAAAAACATATTCTGTATAAATATGTATGATATTGAGACTAACCTTGATAATGGTCGATTCAGTTGATGGACAAGACGCCTAGGTATGTCTGCGGAAGAACATTTTGTACATATTTCAGTGAGGTTTTGTTTTTGTCGGGGTTGGGATGGAGGATGCTACAACATCGTTGTTAACCTTTTTTATCAAAATGTTCTTTTCTGACACTATTGGACACTTCTAACACATGCTGAATTAATTCTAAGTAAAAATGTTAAGGTTTTTTGTAAATGCTAATCAACCAATATGGCCGTCATTGCTAAAAATAAACATTGGGAGAAAAACTTGTGGGGTAAATAAAAATAAGTCTATATGATCCAAATTGACAATTTAGTTAACCCTACGTACTCTAAGCACCAGTGTTTTGAGCAGAGATATCTTCAAATATGCCATTTTAATGTTAAAAATTTAGTGGGACACAAACTAGTCAAGTTGAACGTGAAAACTTATGTATGTACCAAATCATAAACGAAAAAATAGAATAATATAACAAGAAACAACAACCACAGAATAACAGGCTGATGAGATGTGTACATTGTCTGTTGTCAGAACTTTTGAAAATAAGATGAGCGGGTTTGACAAAGGGCAAACTTTGAGAAATCCAAGTCTCTTAGTGTAATGTGCCAACAAGTGTATCACCGGACTACCCTATTTAAGTCCCCATGTGTGTTTTGCAATGTTGTGCGTCACCGGAGTAACCATATCCAAGTCTTCAGGTGTGATGTGCGATCTAGTGAGTCTCCGGACTACCCCATTTAAGTCCCCATGTGTGTTGTGCAGTCTTGTACGTCACCGGAGTAACCATATCTAAGTCTCTAAGTGTGATGTTCAATCTGGTGAATTACCGTAGTACCCAGGTAGTGTTATGGTCTGATCCGTCATCGTTTCAAATAATTTATAACAGTCTATATTGGACATTGATTGACATTTGCTCTTCATGCCTTTCGTGACTAATTACTATTATTATATGTAAAATCAATGTCTTATTTTTAATTATGAAAATTTTTATCACAGAAATTTTCGATTCCGTTTGTAAACAAATGTTAAAATTTTCAAATTTTCAAAATAGTGTTTACCTGTTATCATGGTTATAAACGTGACGATTGTCATTTTATGAAATAAACAAATTGGTGTTGTGTTTGTTTATTTCGGTAAAGTTTGTTTATTTTGGTTAATAATTAATAAATGTTAATGTAGAAAAACAAATTGGATATTTATTCATGTTGTCTCGCATGAAATATTTGACACTTTTTTTTGTCTCGAGGCATTTTAAAGTAGTGTGGGGGTCAAATGGAAACCATGAGATGCTGCTGTTTGTTATGGGCTGTTACTACTTTTGTATAAACAAGTTGTCTGCCTTTGCAGGCATTTTTTACGAGTTGTCTTTCTTGTTATATTACCAGTTACTTGTTTTAATACTCCACTGGTTTTGTTTAAATGCCTGTTATGCCGCATGTGGAGCAGGATCTGCTTACCCTTCCGGAGCACCTGAGATCACCCCTAGTTTTTGGTGGGGTTCGTGTTGTTTATTCTTTAGTTTTCTATGTTGTGTCATGTGTACTATTGTTTTTCTGTTTGTCTTTTTCATTTTTAGCCATGGCGTTGTTAGTTGTTTTAGACTTACGAGTTTGACTGTCCCTTTGGTGTCTTTCGTCCCTCCTTTATATAACTGATGCATAATTTTTAGGTCATCATAACAGCCAAACCTCTTAAAAAGAAGAAATTAGAAATGGTGGTGAACTTTTGTTGAAATTACTCGCAGAGAAGTGAATAAACTCGACTAACTAAATTTTACTTGGGGGGGGAGGGGGGAATGGACGGTTCTGACTCACTGTACATTGTGTTTTAAATATCAATAGTGTTTAACGTTCGAATCACTATAATCTTGATAGACAAGGATTGTCATTTTTCCTACCAACAGTCGGTGATTCTCGTAGGAACACTACACCTCAACCAATAAAATAAACTAACCACCACTAAATAACCAAGAGTGTTAAAAATGGCGTTAAAACACCAATCAATCAATTAATCTCAATCGTTTTATCTACATGTATGTCAGCTGACATTGTAAAATGTGTTTTATTTTGACAGGTTTGCTGGAGGCAGTGCCATTACAGTATAGAAGTTCATTACATGGATAACATATGTATACTACCTCGACATTGCAATATATGTATTACAAGTGTATCATCTTATTAAATCTTCAGTTTTATATTATTTGTTTCAAATTGTTATAGTTAATGAGTGACCTTGCGGCTTGTTAATTTCTGATGGATATTTGTTATCTCTTTCCTTTCTTTTTTTCTTTTTTTTTTGGGGGGGGGGGGGGGGGGGGGGGAGAGAGGGGCTTTGATCATACGACTTAGTTTATCCAAATTTATTTTTTTAAATTACTTGATATGTATGAAATATTATGTACCACTTTAATGGTCTTGTTTGATTCAACGTGGTATTTCCGTTATATAAAAGTTCAATATCTAACATAGATTGGGTAAAACCGACATGGGAAAGGTGTTACTTTGACACAAAAATTTACGATATATAAATGAGAATAGCTAGAAGCGGTAGGAAGAAGTTCAGATGTACTTTTAAAACACCACTAATAAAGACAAAATAAAGATATAGATTTTAATTTTCGGGAGTTTGCAATAATTTGAGCACCTTTCTGGTTGTATTTCACAGTATATTTTGGATGTATAGTAAATAATCTCATCATAGATACCAGGATTAAATTTTGTATTTACGCCAGACACTCGTTTCGTCTACAAAAGACTCATCAGTGACACTCGAATCCCAAAAAGCTAAAAAGGCCAAATAATGTACGAAGTTTAGAGCATTGAGGACCAAAATCCCTAAAAGTTTTGCCAAATACAGCTAAGGTAGACTATTCCTGAGGTAGAAAAACCTTAGTATTTCAAAAATTCAAAAGATTTGTTAACAATTAATTTATAAATACGACCATATCAATAATATTCGTTTATTTCTTGTAATGGTTAAGTGATTTTTATACATTAATGTCTATCCCTTTTATAGTAATATATAGATATGTATATTATGTGTATGTCATAAATAATAAAAACTACATCATTATACTATTGTGTTTGTTCTATACATTCTATTAACTTTATATCATCATCTCATCTGTTAATCCATCATTTTCTACATAATAAAATGCCTGTACAAGCCGAAGGTCAGGAATGTGACAGTTGTTTTTCATTCGTGTGATTAGTCTGAGCTTTTAATTTTACCATTTTTTAAGAGACTTTCCGTTTTTAAAATTTCCTTAAAGTGCAGAATTTTTGCTCTTTTACTTTTTTACTTTTTTTTTGTTTGAATATATTTTTTTTTATAAATTTATGATACATCTCCTATTTGTAAATTTAATATCCATTTTCTACATTAGGAAATGCCTGTACCTAGTCAGGAATATGACATTTGTTTTCCTTTCGTTTGATGTGTTTGAGATCTTGAGTTTGTCATTCGGTTTTGAATTTCCTAGGAGTTCTATACTTGAGTTAATTTCTTTTTCAACGATTTCATCAGTGATACATCTCAAATCTGTTAAATGACTATCCTTCTCCCTTGTGTTATATTCATATCTTCCAATTGGTAAGTTCAGACCATTTTTATCTACATTTTGATTCCTCTTCTATGTGTTCACTTAAGATCCATTTCCTATCTGTCGATTTGAGGTCCGTCTCCTATCTGTTAACTGGAGGTCTGTCGTTATATTTGTTATTCTCGTGGGATTTTGTTTGATGCTTGGTTCGTTTCTGTGTGTGTTATATTTCAGTGTTGTGTCGTTGTTCTCTTCTTATATTTAATGCGTTTCCCTCGGTTTTAGTTTGTTACCCCGATTTTGTTTTTTGTCTAGATTTATGAGTTTTGAATAGCGATATACTACTGTTGCCTTTCTTTGTCCATTTTGTAATTTGTCGTATGTACCAATTCAGCAATATGACAGTTGCTATATATACATTTGAACTTTTGATTTTGCCGTTTGATTACCAACTTTCCGGTTTGAATTTTCCTTGGAATTCGATATTTTTGTAAATCTCCTTTTCAACGAAAGTATGATATATTTCAAATCTGTTGATTGAATATCTTCTCCCGTGTGTAAGTTTCATACTCAAAATTAGATTTCAGTTTTGAATTTTCCCCTGAGTTCGTTATTTGTTATTTTACTTTATATATTAAGCATGACTTATGTGATTTTGTTTGCCCTCTATACACTCATCCAACTAATTGTCAAATTCTATCAACCGTAAGTACATTGACTTCTGACACAGGACAGATCATTGGGGTGGGTTTTTTTAATTGATAAGTACAATTCCTTGGGGTTTGATAAATTAAGGATAGTCGATCCTATGTTTATATACCCTATACTTTACAATAATCGCTTTAATTGATCTCAAATTGTAAATAAGTTAGTTTCTGCAATTTACTTTATCTGTATTTGCATAACCTACAGAATATTCCTTGTAGAATTGGTTAATATTGTATCGGTTTTCGAATAACTTCATAAACTTTAAATGTGGTTGTTTACGTTATATTAAGCTTGTTTTCAAAATAAATCGGGATGGAATTGAAATTCACAAAAACAAGCAAAAGTTGTAAGACGCTATTTTCTTACTTTACAGTGTTTATGTACATGTATATTTCAGAATTTCATGACTTTCGTACTTCAAATTATAGCATAGGTTTTATTATTCTTTCGTCATGACGTGTTAGAACAAAAACGTAGTTGCGTCATGAACAAAAAAGATTAACAAATACCAAATCTTTAGGTCAACATTTGCTAACGTTTATTGTGCAAAAATTACAAAATGTATAAGAATTTAACAAAATCTTGCTAAAACATCAGTGACAGTTCTGATATACTGGGTGAATCGTAATAATATATTTTTTGCTATTTTATCTTTAAACTATACTTTCAATATATTCTTTAAACGACCTTTGCTGTATATTTCATTATCATTTAATATGTCAACTTCAAATGAGTATAAGAAGTATGAACGTTTTAAGTAAGTAATTTATGATTATAATTATATTATCTTTTCAAAGAACAAAGACTTAATAAAAATTTAATTTAATGGGTAAAATATAAGTAATTGCCCTTGTTTTTAAGATGAGAGTGACAACCACTTTCAAGAACATATCAAATTTCTTTGACAGTTAACATCAATTAGATTTTACATGCAGATTTTCAAAATATTTTGTTTCTCTAATTTTTGGAAAGTTTGCCAAGGAGAGACCGCAGATACCAAAATGGATATTCAAACTTATAAGTCGATAACAAAATGACCATATGATGCTCAAAACTGAAAACAACGAGCTGAAAAAACCAGCGACATACAGTTTATAGCATAGAAAAATAAACCCCACATAAAATCAAGTGGTGATATAGTTATCAATGGTATCAGGCTTTTAATTTTATACACCAGACGCGCGTTTCATCTACATAGGACTGGTCAGTTACTCTTAGATTAAATAGTTAGAAGGCCAAACAAGTACAAAGTTGAACAACAAAAAAGGTTGCGCGAAATATCTATACGGGGCTGGGGATACCCTCGAGGACGAAACGTTCACCAGCAGAGGCATCGACCCAGTGGGTAAATAGTTATCAACGGTATCAGGTTTATCAACAGAATGTCAAACATATCCTGCTCCAATGGTTTGCCTTTATAAATACACGTGACAGACTATAATTCTTCATGTACTGGGTAGAAATAAAATAAGGGAAGAAGCATTTGATAGGTTCTAGTTCATGGGGGGTTTTTTTTCTTGAGAAGGGGACAGAAGGATTCGAAAATGAATAACTGGACTCGTAAGATCTGATTATAAATTTTTGCACAAGAAAGGATGAAAACGAATATTCTTCAACACAACTTTCTGGAAACTAATATATACAAAAGGGGAATATAAGCATGCTGAGCAACAGACGTAAATAAATGATCAACCCAGCATGTATAAGGTCGCCCACAAATGATATTGAATATGATGGCGCGTTTTTTCAGGCAGAAGATTTGAAAGCATTAATAAAAACTTATGAACTATTACAAAAAAAGTATATGGGTTTTTTTTCCTTAAAACGTTACATACATTCTTGAATTTTATACAAATTAAGAAAATAATAATTCATTTTCAATCAGAACACATATTTTTAATAACAATCTGGTTGTCAATTATTACAATAACCAGTTTTACCGCAAATATGTTCAAACAGACGTTTATGATGATTGAAGACAGCCATAATGATGCACTTAATTTAAATGGTTTTAAAAGTGTTTGAAAATTAAGATTTTCAAAACCACATTTTACCCCGAAACTATTTACACTATGGCTTTCCGTTTTCTTAATTTATGATGTCCGGTTTATTAGTTGATGACTTAATTAATCATCACTTTGTTAAATATTTGTGCAATAATTTGTTTACTTGTAATATTTTATTTTGCGAAATATAGCCATTCGGGTCAAGCAAACACAATTTCAAACATAAATAATACAAAAAGTGAAGAACTACAAATACAAATATAAAACACATGGTTATAAATGGTAATGTAACCTTTGATGGACATGGACCTCATTTTCATAGTTCTAAAGGTTGCTTTATAAAGTCATCAACTACTGTCAAAAGCTTGAATTCAGGAAATAAAAGCGGTTGATAATTTGAATAATCAGGGTAACTTTAATATATGTTATTTAATAAAGCTATTGGCAGCGGTTTTCAAATGCAAATTAGAACGTTCTATATACGCACCTGTTTTGTCTTTGTATGACTTTTCAAAGTACATATAGTTTTGCTAACACTAAAACCATTACGTATGAGCGTGGACTAGAAGCGTACGTTTCATCCATGACGTATGAGCGTGGAATAGAAGTGTACGTTTTAACCATTACGTATGAGCGTGGAATAGAAGTGTACGTTTCAACCATATGAGCGTGGAATAGAAGCGTACGTTTCAACCATTACGTATGAGCGTGGAATAGAAGTGTACGTTTCAACCATTACGTATGAGCGTGGAATAGAAGCGTACTTGTCAACCATTAAGTATGAGCGTGGAATAGAAGCGTACGTTTCAACCATTACGTATGAGCGTGGAATAGAAGCGTGCGTTTCAAGCATTTCGTATGAGCGTGGAATAGAAGCGTACGTTTCAACCATTACGTATGAGCGTAGAATAGAAGCGTGCGTTTCAACCATTACGTATGAGCGTGGAATAGAAGCGTGCGTTTCAACCATTACGTATCAACTTGGAATAGAAGCGTACGTTTCGCGTGTTTCCTTCCCACTTTAACTAGTCAATCATGTTATATTCTATAATAATACTGTTATTTTCAATCAAAATTTAAACAAATTGAATACAAGGGGGATTTATAAGATGCCAACGACCCATCAAGAACCAATGTTAGGGAATGCCATGACCTGAAGTTAAACGACAAAAATACCAAGATCAGCTAGGTTTTTGAATGACCATTGATCATCCAATTAATTTTATAAACAGGACGTAGGACCATCGATGTTTGTATATAATTGAGATAATTGCAAATTTATCCATCTAAACATAACAATAACCACTAGTTTCCCCGTTATGTGGTTAACCATTCCCTGATATGCATACCAAATATCAATAAATTATGTAGAGAAAAATTAATAAAGACAAACCACGAAACATAGATATGATATAAACATATAAAGGAGATGTGGTATGCTTTCAAATGAAAATTATTTTCACTATAGACCTCAGATGGCGGCATGAATGTAAATAATACCAGGGTACTGTACGACCTTTCACAATGAGCAAAAACCAATACTGTATAATAATTTTTAGAAACTACTTTACAACTGAAAGAAAATGTCACTTAATAATATTACTAAGTAATAAGGTTGGTGGGTATATCATATCAAAAAAGTTCTTTAGAATTTGGTTGAAGATTAATTACATTTATTTTTACAAGTAAAATGCATATTCAAGAAAAATGCATATTCAAGTAAAATGCATATTGGAAAGTCCCTTATCAAATAACAAAAATAAAAGCCCAAAGCTTTGAACAAATGACATCATAGTCTTTCAGACCTCTCAAATGAGACATTATCTATATAGTTATTCACTAATGAAAATCTGTCTGTACTGACACATTGAGGTAATAATATGAATAAATTTCTAGATGTCAGACATAATGTTAATTAGTATATAGCTACAAATTTATTTAAATTCGTTTTTTTTTTTTTTATTGTTTTGTTTTTGTTGGTTTTTTTCAGTGGCTCTGTCCTCAAAACATCATACGATCAAGATTAATCGTAGGTTATATTGAAATGTTTCTGAGTTACAAATACTATTTCTCGTAATTATTTTGTTATTGTAACATGCATATTATGTCGTTTATATGAAAAATATAAATAGATTTAAAAATAAGGAAATGTGGTATGATTTCCAATGAGACAACTATCCACAAAAATTCAAGTTAAGTGGATTTAAGCATTCATAGCAAACGTAGTGCCTTCGACGACAAGAAAATACCATAGTGTCGGCTATAATAGTCATAAACATGAAATATATGAAATAATTCATTTGAGAACACTATTACTGTCTTATTTATAACAAAACAATTTTCGGAAAACAGGAACCAGCGACAACCACTGGACTATAGGTTTCACTATGTGTTGCCAGAAAAACTGCGTTTGCGACCCTCAAATACCCAATTGACACTTCAAATAGAATAGCTATTTTTTTGAAATGCAGCACATTGCCATTCGATTTTTAAAACACATAGTGACACAGCCACTCCATAAACCAACTATAAGTTCATAGCTTCGCTCGTGCCCCATAGAAATAAGTGTTTATTGACTGGAAGGTATTTTTGTTATCTTCCAGGCAAGTAATACATTATAAAAAAAAACTTCATAATGCAAAGTGCAAATGGACTATTTTCTAACCTTTTAGAGGTTGCCTTACCTATAGAAGACATCGCAACTTTATAAAAATACTGACTAGCTTGTTAGAGAAACCTGGTGGAACTATAAAGGATCCTCAATGAAGACACACACTCAATCTGATCCACATTATATAATAGATTATATCAAGTTCTGATTATAAAAACGCGATGTGTTTGGTCCTGGGGTTGTTAGGTACTTTCTGACCTTCAGCAAAACTTCACCAAATCTCTTTTTTTATAAACATAAAAAACAAAAGACTTTATTTCCAATTTAGTAGATTTATTCAATATTCACAAGTTGTAATAGGTAATATTAATAACGTATCATAAGGGTTATGAATAAATTTCTATTTATCAAAAATAAAAAACAAAACAGGGGTTCCACTCAATATGCAAAATGAAACACTATATTCATACAAATAACGTGTTTATATGATACCTATGCAAATTTAATTTAATTTAATATAACTTAGATTAGATTTACATTGTACTATTGGGAAAACATATATTTGTACAAACCACCTACGCTATCAATCAGCGAAAATGTTTTGTAAACAAAAATGTTAAAACAACTGTTTTATGAATAAGAATGTAAATTATTTTTATGTTTCAGTTTTATCATTGTCAACTAATGTCACATTCCATGTATGTAAAATCGTTGTAACTTTTTTATCTCCATAAATATAACCGTTGACATTTGATGAGTATGCTCCGGAGTTCTATGTTTTCAATTTATAACCTTTAAGATTTTTTTTTTCATATACGTTGCAGTATCTTTGATATTTATATATATTGAATAGTTTGTTCTGTGTACTCAAGATACGTTTAAAGTCATTAAGTGCAAGCGGGATTTTCTCGCTGTGTTGAAGGACCATTGGTTGCTTTAATGCCGCTGTCTTTTGCTCTTTGGTCGGGTTGTTGTCTCTATGACACATTCCCCATTTCCATTCTCAATTTCATTGTTGTTGTTTCTATTTACTAGTATCTTTTCCTGAAAAGACGGGGTATAATAACCAAAATAATTCAATTGTTATATTTCGCTGTCTTTCGATGACTGCAGTAACCTCGCGTGGGAGAAATTCGGACACGGAGAGGGATGGCATAATTCGAGTTCGAGATGAAATCAAATTCAATATTACTGTTACACAACGCAAACTAGCAAGTATATCACTAACCCCATAAATGGCATATATGTCAAAAGATGACAGTACGTGGAGTAAAAAGCTAGCAGCATGTTTTCTAGTGGACATTGTTGTTGTTTTATATATAAGATACATGTATATCTGTCTACACTTTAATTAGTCCTTTTTTATCTAGTTGTGGCATTGTCAGTTTATTTTCGACTTATGAGTTTGAATGTCCCTTCGGTATTTTCCGCCTGTTTACCTTTTTAACGGTATTTATTTAACTATAAAAGAATCCTACATAAACACAAGTCCATTTGAATTAAATAGTATGGGCTGTTTAAAGCAATAAGTACTAGACCTTCAAAGACCGAAACTGCCGCGTACGTTGAGATATAGTTGTTAATTTCTGCGTCATTTTGTCTCTTGTGGAGAGTCGTCTCATTGGATATAACACATCTTTTCATTTATAAATAAAACCAGACGCGATTACCCATTTAAGAATATTTATAAGGTCTCTATATTAAGGAGATATATACGTTAATTTATCCTACACAAAATGATATTTCAGATTTTTATTTAACTTATAGCAAACACCTTAACCCCTTGGGCTGAATTTTAATAAAACAAAAATCTTATTTTTAGCAATGATAACACGATATATAGAATATTAATAGGTATTCTATATATATATACATATATATATGAAAGTGACATATACGTTAATTTTCCGTACATAAAAGGATGTTTCGGATTTTTATGAAACTTAACATACACCTTTACTTCGTGGACTGAATTTAAATAAATACAAATTTTATTTCTAGCTTTAACGGGTCCCCCGAGATAAATTTGGTTCAATGTAGTGATGAATGGTTGTAAATGTATAAATAACTTGTATAATAGAGACATATTTTCACTTTGATTTCAGCTTTCTCAGTGTGACCTTTCCATTTATATGTATAGAAACAGTCCATGGCAAGAAGCACATGTAGATCGAAAACATGTTTATGAACTCTTAGATATTGTTACTTGTTGACTACTTAATCCGACAACAACAGTTTGTGCGTCGGTACCAACAGGAACGTACCGTTTTATTTTCGCCATTTATAATATTTGAAATGCTGAAAAAAAACTAAGATCCCATCTTCCTCGGTCAAAGTAAATGGATTTGGTTATTCCATTAAAGGATATTTTAATAACGAATATTAAGCTCCTCAGTTTTATCAAGGATTTGCATAGTTTTGGTTTTATACACCTTTGAGTTTCAGCGTTCTTGATGAAATGTATCCAGCAAAGCGCTTCGAACAAATCAAATTTGTATAAACTCCGTGTTATTTTTAGTAATGGATAAAATCATGATGCTTATACCCATTGTATTTACTACCACATATATATAAAAAGGACAAGAGAGCGGGATACATTTCATCGAAACAGCAACTAAACTACAAAAGGTTAACATCTGGTTTGTAAGAGAGCATGTTTATTCATCCGGTTACCAATCTGATTCATATACAGCTCCTGGTTTTTCACTTTGTTTGCAGCCTTGTAATCGAAGCATGAACACAGAATCCGTATATCAATCAAATTTTCGGTTGAACGTCAGAGTGCTGTTTCTGGTAACGTAAAGTTTATTATAATTTTGATATAATAATGTTGAAGCTTTTGTTTTGAAAAAGAGGAAACAATGTATCAAGGGGATAGCGAATAACCATGCATATTTCGACGAAAAATATAAGAAAAAGCCGAAAAGGCTGTCCACAGAAAACTAAAGCTCAATCCAAGCCGGAAAGAAAATCACCTTTTTCGGATCAGCTTGTAGTTATTGCTCTCCTAGTGAAGCCTGTTGTAATTGGGATCGACCATTTGATTTTTTTTTAGGGAAGACGAAAATTTCAAAATTAATTTCCTGGTCTAGTAAGTGCTAAAAATGAATAACCTTGTATGGTGACAGGGTGAAAATGGATATTCTGCAAACCAAAATGCAAGAAACAAATGTACAAAAGATTCAAAAACGGGGAATAAATTTTCACGCGGCATAAACAAATTAAGCTTGCGTTTTGAGTGACAGTGAAAAAGAATCGTCAATTTACCCCCCCCCCCCCCCAAAAAAAAAAAAAAAACAGACCCTAAGCCCCCAAGCCCCAACCCCCTTTCCAGAATTTTAAATATTTATTCGTAGTTGAAATACGTTGGTGTTTTATATTCTTTGATGTGCATGTATATTACTAATTTAGTTTATGTTAGATTGTTTATTATACATTTGACTAGCTCGCGACCGTGTTTCTAAAAAGATTTATTTTTATCTAAATGTCACTGTTGGGATCAGCATTAAACGATGTATGTGGTCTGGATGGGGTCCCTAAATCGTGAATAAATTGATAATGTAATTTTTCTCTATTCATTATATTATTCTCTTTTCGTTATAGTTTAGCACCCTATCATTATCTATACTATTTTTAAGTCCATTTTTCTGTATTTCATAAACTTTTCCAATTATTAACTTTTTCGTTGGACCTACATGTATCCAGACCCTCATGTTAGTTTAATGTTGGTCGTGATATCATTTTAACAATTTTAAATAATTTAGAGCGTTGTTTGATATTTTCTAAAATTGTTCTCGTTTTAGAATATCCGTAATTTACCCAGAAATCAGACAGACATTTAAATCATTGATTTATACTTATTTTGAGACTACATATGAGACAATATACTTATTTTATTGTCGTATTTACGCATATTAAAAAGGTACATATTTTATGATGATTGTTTGTTATTTCCGCTTTGATTATGCACATTTACAATGATTTTGATAAATAGCTTTACTTCACTGCGATATCGGTCAGACATATGCGCATTGTTAAGTGTGTCCTCAATACCGCGCCATACAATTCGCTGCCACGTTACCGCTCAGTGTGGACAAGAATGCTACTTTAAAATAACCAGACAGTATCAGTTTGAAAAAGAATATAAAACAATGATTCATAAAGTTTAGTAAAGATTTGTCTTTTGGGACTTGGAAAATTAAAATTGTTGAACACAAATATATATTTCATATTTATTTATTAACTGAAAAGCAACACATTTTCTCATATTGACCTTCAAAACCACACACTCGCGTGTATGAGTATAGTGGGACATATATACATGTACATTGACCTATAATGGTTTACTTTTTTTTTAAATGTTATTTGAATGGAGGGTTGTCTCATTGGCAGTCAAACCACATCTTCCTATATCTATATACAAAATAACGGGGGTATTAACCTTTCTTAATTTATTTTACTTATATAAACGAAAGCTTGACATTCTAGTTTTTTTAAAGATCATTAAACTATTCTTTTCTAGAACAATCTTGTTCAGACATCTGTATCAAATATTTTTTTAAACATTCCACTTACGTATTTAATTCCTTCATTAACGTATAATTTGAACTTGTCCTACAAACTCGTTTGATCTCGCGATAAATTACAATAGTTACAGTTGCACAAATTTTATGTTAGATGGATAAATGAAAGAGTTTTTTTTTCAATAGGCAAATCATTAAAACGTGTCTTTTTGGTGATTTACTAAGACTTCTATGTAAACGCTATGAACATGAAATAAGGGACACATTATAACAAAAGAGATGGGATAAGAAAGAATTAGTTTTCTCGTTTGGATTGTTTTACTATAGTCATTTCGGAGCCACATTTATAGATGACTATGATATGCGGTATGGGCTTTGCTCGTTTATGAAGGCCGTATGGTGACCTATATTTGTTAATTTCTGTGTCATTTTGTTTCTTGTCGAGAGTTGTCTCATAGGCAATCATACCACTTCTTCTTTTTCATATTTCACACAAAAGTTGGAGGGATGTATGGCATCCGAAAATGTAGTCCCAGCATTAGTCAAAAATAGGTATTCTTTTAAGGAATGATGATAAAGGGTTTTTTTAGTGCAATAATCATGACACCCTTCGAACAAGAGTTTGGTATATGTACAGCCAGCACAACTGCGGTCGTTTATTGTGGGAGGTTCGGGAGGGGTCGTACCCGTCAGTGAGAGTACGTGGGACACATATGACGGATTATCTCGTGGTTCAACCATATTAAGAGAGAGAATATGTTAATAATATAATAGGAGCACTACTTTGTACGAGGCTAAATATGTGGTTTTCTTCTTCTGTTAGCTTATATAGTTTTATCAAATTGAAAATGTCTTGATCTTTTTATCGCCTACCATTTTAATTTAGTGTACTTTTATTAGATACGTTTTGTCTCATATATGAATTTTCTCAATCTAACGTTGACTTCACAGGCACTTGTATCAGAAACCTTTAGGTAAATGTTATAAGGTATATAGGAAATTTATCTTCTGAGACAAGTGCCTGTGGTTGTGACTGTCCTTGTTATACATTTATATTCGGTAAACTTTTCCCGCCTTCTTTGTGTATGACTATAATTTGTATATAATTTGTATTCTGACACCAAGTGTATGCACCTGATATATACCAATATGTTGTTCGAAGTTTAAATGTTAAATTTCTCCACCCACACCTACGCATTGTCTTAGAAGTAATTATCAGACAATCTTTGCCAACTATTAGCTAGAAGCAATTTGAGAATATACGTAATTCTTTATGTTTCATATGAATCTTTTGATTCTTCTTTTAATTTCGCTTGAAGGTTACAGTATTAGCTACACTATATGATACTTTTACAGTATATTGTGTCTTGTTTGTTCTATGTGTCACGTCAACATTAAGTAACGCCATATATAAACATGTCATTATAGTTTTGTATAACAGGTTTTTTTCCCTAATTTTAAATTGGATGCTTTGCAGTTATTCAAGAGAAAGATGTGAAATAATCGATTCAGAATACGAATGGACGTCTTATATCTATATTTTAAATGTGAAAAGTGTTTTTGTCCATCGGCTGCTGATATGTTTCAAAATGGCTTCACAATAAAATCTCAATGATAAACCGCGGGCCGATACGATCATGTTCTTTAGTTTGTTATACGCAGTATATTTTTATTGATCCAGGGATACCATACTAAGACTATTGTTTTGGTATTCACGTGGCTTGGAGTGCTTTTCAGAACGTGACGACAAAACAAAAACTTACATCAAAGTGGTCCTTTAGATGTAACTTAAATAATTGTGCGCCCTCTAACGGCCTATAGCATATAGAGGTTATCGTAGCAATCGGAGATCAGAAGACTATAAGGTGTCAGACCACCAATTACTCCGTCCAATTTAGAACGTATGTAAAAGTAGACCTACTCTGACACAAAATAGTGCTTTTGATGTCCTTGTTTACTTAAACTAACAAACAAATTTGCAAAAATGAAACTTTTGGTGAAAGATAAATATATCTAGATCATTTTGAGCCAAAATTTACTTGTCTATGAGTTTGCATTAAAAATTGAGGATTAATGCGCTCCATAGTATGCTAATTTTAGATTTCCAGAAAACCAGGTTTTTGTTTTGGAGTACTTCTATTTAAAGGTCAGTTATTTTGTTAGAAGGCTTTAAAGGTATGTTGAAAATTGTCATGTAGAAAGCTGAAACATGTACAATTCAGGATATACCTGGTTTCTATGAAGTTAAACTTAAGGTAAAAATTTTAGAAAGCTGTGAAAATTGCAAAATTTGGTTGAACAGATAGGGATTTATAATTGGTGGTCTGACACCTAACGACGGCTATTATTCGGTTTACCTATGTTGCCGGGTGTTTAAGATGTTCGACTGTCATGTTTTGGAATTTTTGGCGCATTTTCGGAATCCCCTGGTTTTATTCATTCGAATGCCTAAAAATACAAAAACAAAAGATAAATGAAATTCTAAGATTAAGTCAAAGAAAACAGAAACACCACAATACCATCATGAGAAATAAGTTTGAAAACACAATAAAAATTACTCAAATACTTATAAAAGTAAGATTGAGGACAATAAACCCAACTGAAAACGAAGGGTGAACTTAAGTGGTCCACAAAGGGTAAGTACTTCCTGTTCCACAAGTGTTGCAAAGACCATTTTTCACACATTGTTGTTGAACTATCATATTTTTAGGAATACAATCATACATTATGATATTTTCACAGCTGATACCACATTAAGAAATGAATTGACTATGTCTTTCGGTCAACCTGACTTCTTTGTAATTGCACTTTATTTTGTTGAAAAAAATCATACACATATATTCACAGTTAAGACAACATTCAAATATGAGTTGACCACATCTTTTTTATCAAATGACTTCTCAGTAACTGGCAAACCACAGAATAAACATGTAGTAGTTGAAAATTATACCATGGCAGGATTCTTTACACTATATGCTCCGAATGTTGTCCTATTGTTGGGGATGCGGATTTATAAGGGATTAAATGAAAAAAGAACTGTCAAATGAAAAACAATCATTTACATTGTGCTGTTATTGTTTTGGTCTATAATATGATGGCACGGCCTAACTTTTAGTCAAGGACATGCTTAATTGTGTTGCTCCAGAGGTACACGTATACTGGAATTCATACTCAACATCTAAACTTAGGTTGTTTTTTGTTTATTTTTTGCAGTGTTTATTTTTCGTGCATTCTCCGTTTCTCTCCTGATTACAAAAGACTAATTTGTTATATTTACACCTGTTTTATCTTGGACTTCACAACTGTAGTTCAAGAAAGGAATATATTTGAGGGTCTGGACAGGGTTTACAGAATGGAAAATAATGGACCCAAACTACATAAAAATGGTGCAAACAAATGAAGATTAGAGAAAAATATAACCAAAAAAATAGGAAATAGAGAATGTTGGTTTGCCAATATATAGAAATTAGAGGATAATGGGTAAAGTAGATAAAGAAAAGAGAAATGGTTTAAAAAAAATGAAAAAAAAGAAAAGAATAAAAAATGAATTAGAAAAGAATAGATCCTCATCCCTCTGCATCTATAATGGAGGCATTCATGGAACGCATATAAAATCGGGAAATCCCTTATGTTTCACTGAAATAAGTGTGCCACTGTATACTTATAAAGTAGCAAACGTAATATTTATCTCTATACCTTTTAATGTACATTGAATCTATCTTAAAAGCCTCATGACCTAATTTAATTTGATTATTGATTAATTATAGAAAGAATAAGTTCTAATTGTTATCTGGTTAATTTCCACGTAGGAGTAAGAGCTTGGAAGATGTCGATGTTCCATTGATCCATTGCGATTATAGTCTTGGTTGTTGTAAGTGTCGTTAAAGCGTCCTCAAGAGAGGTTTAATCAACAATATTTGCGTAAGTTATGTCCCTTGGCACCTGTATATTGTAGTGAATTATTAACACATTCGCCTACTTGTATTCCATTGTCTACGCAGATACATCTAATTGTTTCAACAGCCTTTGACGCAAACGGTTTAGAATGTAAGAATACGTATATCAGGTTTAATTTCATCATCAAACACGCCATTACGTTCAAAGAAGGTGACAATAAAGACTTAAAAGGATATAAATGGTGTTTGAAAAGAGCTTTATTTTTTCACAGGAAGAGAGTATCTAAAATGTCAAATAAACCGACAAAACGCAACCAGGCAATGTAATGGTAGACCATGCGCAAAAATATAATAATTACAAAACAACTTCCATACTTGGATAGAACATTTTCCGAAGAAAAAGATGTGGTTGACAAGATTTACCCTGACGAATCTTAATGCCTTTTATTCGCGTGCTCTGACGTTATCTATATGCAGACTTTATTAGTTAATTATAAGTGTGCACAGCAATATTAAATTTCAAGCATTTTTTCTTCCATAAAAAGAACACCTTTTTCTTTTAAAACTATGGAAAAGATGATGTATACAGAGTCGACAATCAAATTCTGTAAATATTTTGTTTTCCAGCTGAAGATGTTATAATAAAATAAAAATGGATTCAATCTCGCTAAATGTCCATATATGGATTTTTACCTAGATAAAACAAAAGTCCCAATATAGATGGAATTTAAGACGTTTATCAATGTCTTTTTTCTTAAAAAATGTTTTTGTCATTTATCGAATATTTCTCCAAAAAAGAAAATAGAAATATAAAAACGGTCTGTGAAACTGAGAACAAATGAGCCTTCAGCAACTGATTGTTAAACAAGAATGTGTCCCCAGTACACGGATGCCCCACTCGCACTATCATTTTCTATGTTCAGTGGACCGTAAAATTGGGGTCAGAACTCTAATTTGGCATTCAAATTGGAAAGATCATATTATAAGAAACATGTATTCTAAGTTTCAGGTTGATTGGACTTTAACTTCATCAAAAACTACCTTGACCAAAAACTCTAACCTGAAGTGGGACAGACGAACGAACGGACAGACAGACGAACGGATGGTACAACCGACGAACGAACGCACAGACCAGAAAACTTAATGCCCCTCTACTATTGTAGGTGGGGGCTATCGTAGGTGGGGCATACAAAATGTTGCATATATTTTACATGTTTTATGCTTTTTGTACGAGTATATATGTATAGAAGTACTAAGAAATACAATTTACATAAAATTAAATTGGATTAGTACACTCAATCAGTGCTCTCGTATGTATCTATTTCTATATATATATATTATGAAATAAAATTACAAATCTATGTTGACATGATGACATGTTGATAGGTAGATGAATATGTATGAAGTTGAAATGTACAATGAACGAGGAATATAAGTAATCAAAAGTTGGTATTAATACATAATCAGAAGTACTCTTATGTAAATGAACACATTTCTCGAAGTGCAAAAATATTATAACATATTAAAATATAATTATTAACAGGCTATACATGTATGTACAACGTACGAAGAATACAAGTTATTAAAAGTTATTAAAAGTTATTAAAAAGGTACAGAAGATCAAAATGTTTTTATGTAACTATTTACATACTGATATTCTATTGTCTACATACTGATATTCCATTGTCTACATACTGATATTTCAATCTTTACATACTGCTATTCCATTGTCTACATTCTGCTATTCCATTGTCTACAAACTGATATTCCAATCTTTACATGCAGATGTTCCATTGTCTATATACTGATATTCCATTGTCTACAAACTGATATTCCAATCTTTACATGCAGATGTTCCATTGTCTATATACTAGTACTGACATTACATTGCTTAGTTCACATGCTGATGTTCCAATGTTTACATTTTGATATTCCAATCTTTTTATGCGGATGTTCCAATGTCTACATTTTGATATTCCAATCTTTTTATGCGGATGTTCCAATGTCTACATACTGATATTTCATTCTTTACGTGCTGATGTTCCAATGCCTACATACTGATATTCCAATCTTTACATGCTGATGTTCCATTGTCTACATACTGCTATTCCATGGTCTACAAACTGATATTTCAATCTTTAGATGCTGCTATTCCATTGTCTATATACTGCTATTCCATTGTCTACTAACTGATATTCCAATCTTTACATGCAGATGTTCCATTGTCTATATACTGATATTCCATTGTCTACAAACTGATATTCCACTCTTTACATGCAGATGTTCCATTGTCTATATAATAGTACTGACATTACATTGCTTAGTTCACATGCTGATGTTCCAATGTTTACATTTTGATATTCCAATCTTTTTATGCGGATGTTCCAATGTCTACATTTTGATATTCCAATCTTTTTATGCGGATGTTCCAATGTCTTCATTTTCATATTCCAATCTTTTTATGCGGATGTTCCAATGTCCACATACTGATATTTCATTCTCTACGTGCTGATGTTCCAATGCCTACATACTGATATTCCAATCTTTACATGCTGATGTTCCATTGTCTACATACTGCTATTCCATGGTCTACAAACTGATATTTCAATCTTTACATGCTGCTATTCCATTGTCTACAAACTGATATTTCAATCTTTACATGCTGCTATTCCATTGTCTACATACTGCTATTCCATTGTCTACATACTGCTATTCCATTGTCTACATACTGCTATTCCACTGTCTACATACTGCTATTCCATTGTCTACATACTGATATACCAATCTTTACATGCGGATGTTCCATTGTCTACATATTGATATCCTAATCTTTACATGATGCTACATTGTATACACGCTGATATTCTATTGTCTTCATTGTTTTCAATGCTGATGTTTCATTTTCATTTCAATGTCTATATGCAAGATTTCATTGTTTACATGATGATATTTGTTTGCACGTTGATGTATCAATGGCCACATTCTGATATCCCGTTGTTTACGTACTGCTATTTGATTGCGAGATAAAATCCCATTGTTAACATGCTTATATTCCATGGTATAAAACCTGGCAGTCCATTGTTTGTATGCTGATGTTTGTGTCCATGCTGTTATTTCATTGTTTACTGACAGATATTTTGTAGTTAACATGCTCTTATCCCATGGCTTCAAGTGGCGAATTTGTGTAAACAAAAACACTTAAACACAAAAAAGCACATGACTAAATAGACAAAAAGAATATTTGGTATCTATCTTTGTCATAAAACCATAAAAGCACAGTAAACATAACACAAAAGCAAAGGAGCACCGCTTTTATCGTTATTCTTCAAAAGGGAGCAAAACACAAACATTTCCCCTCACTGCAAGTTTAAGACAAGCATAAGCATCGGATTGAACGGAATTTTCTGCAAAATGATTCAGATAGACTTTGTAAGATGTAACCAAATCGGGCCCGGTAAAACTTGAAAAGAACAAACTGGGAAAAAGTACATATTTAAACCAAATAGTAATTGTTCCAACGTATCAGATGGTTTTAATCGGATATTTAATGCTTATTCACAGACAAAATGTAACTTGCTTGTTTTGGAATTTTGGATCCTCAATGCTCTTCAACTTTTTACTTGTTTGGCTTTATAAATATTTTGATACGAGCGTCACTGATGAGTCGTCTGGCGTACTAAATTATAATCCTGGTACCTTTGTTCTATGTGAAAAAACTAATAATAAACTTGGTTTGGTTATAGATTATCTACCACTATACATTTATTTCGCTTTGAATGGTTAATAAATGGTTGAAATACTAATATATTTCACTGCTAATGTTACCTCTGTTTGCTTACCGTGGTTAAAACATAGTATAAGCTAAACTTTGTGAGACAAATAAAGTTAAAAAAAAAACCGCAGACCTTCAAATTAGTGAGAAATTATTTTGACAACTCTAGCTTAAAAAAGGGTAAATAACCTTAAGTCTAAGCTTAACTGGCTACTGAATCCGAGAGACAAATAAAAAAAACCTGCAGACCTTCAAATCAGTGAGAAATTATTTTGACAACTTAAGCTTATTTTAAAATAAAATAAAAGTAAACAAAGTCTAAGCTATACTGACTACTGGATTCAATTTTTAATCTAATCTGTGTAATAATATCTAATGTCAGTAAATATTTAAACCATTAAATTGAGCAAAATAAACAATAAATATTTACAGTCAACACCGAAGGCTCATGTTAGTCAGATTAAATATCGCTTTTTGTGTTGACTTGTTGTTTATTCCCTAAAGTGACAATTTCCGGTAATACTTGAAATTAATATTGATGTTTCTACCCTGGGTGTAAATGTCATATTTGTTTCCTGTTTAATTATCAGCTACAGAGACTGCAAAACAATCAGAGATATACAAACAAGTGTAGGATAAAATAAAATTGAGAATGGAAATGGAGAATGTGTCATATAGACGTCTCGTCTATTTACAATTCACAATAAAAAGTAAGAGTATATTTCAAAACGACAATATAAACGCATTACATCAATGCAAGTTATCGAAAAAGGAAAATCACAAAAATACCGAACGCCGAAAAAAATTCAAAACGAAAAGTCCATAATTAAATGACAAAATGAAAAGCTCAAATACATCAAACAAATAGATACACAACTGTCATATTACTGAATTAGTATAGTAATGTAGAAAATGGTGGACAATAACTGGTATTAAAGCTAGCTAAATCTCTCACTTGTATGTCTGTCGGGCAAAATTTCATTATATTGAAAACAATGCATGAACAAAACAAACAAACATAGAACCCTCCTAGTTCATGTTTTTATTTTATAATAGTGTGTATAAGATACACAGTGAAGGCGTTAGCCCGAATTGTTGTATCTAATTTACATCAAGATATATTTCTCATTGCAGAATGATAGTTTACAATAATTCAGGTGGAATATATTTAAGCGATTTGCAAATATGTTTTTGAAAACCATAATAAATGCGGGGTATTTAGTGTCATAAAATAACATCTTGGTGTTAATTAAGTTCCTATATAGATCTGTTATTGGTCAATCAATTAAAACTGCTATGAATGAAAAGGATTTTGGATACATCAATACGTCATCCGTGTTCGATATCTTCAAATATTTTTTTTATTTTAACATTGAAATGCTTCCTCAAAACAATCGATTTTGGCATGCAGAATTCTCAGTATGTCCTTGCAATTTGTCCTAATTCTATGTTGTCAACTGTGACCTAGTTGTTAGTAATTTCATATTTAAAAGTGCCCGTACTCATAATGTTCACCTACGGAAATCATAAGGATGTCTACGTTAATGGTCTCCATGGTGATTAAGTATTATTTGATTTTCCCGTATGTATTTCCTTAATTGCGTCACTGACTGTCAAGTCCTTTTAAGATAAATTTCCGAAGTTTTTCAGTACATAATTGATTTCGATAAACAAATTATAAATATTATTCTTGTTTGCCTCCTTTCTTCAACACTTTTAGCGTGAAAGGAAGGAAACTAGTCTATTCCCATTCTTCCGTCCTGCTGATTGCCTTTATTTAGACGATTCCTGTTTCCATATTCGTTCTAATGACATGGTTTACAAAAAAATATTTTTCGTTTCTATTATTTGATGCGAGTCTTCAAATTTTTTAACTTTTTTTTTATATATATTTCGATTGAGGCGTATGAGAACTGTGGTCTTTCATAACTTCTAGTTCGTTTTTTATGTGTTTTTTGTCTTAAGCTTTGATTCATCTTTTAATTTTTGAAATATTTATGTAGTACTCGTTTATTACCTTGACAAAACCTGCCAGAAATTTTGGTCCTCCTTTTTTTTTTAACTTCGTACTTTATTTGGACATCAAAAAATGTTTTGATTCGAGCGACGTCGACACTAACAAGTCTTTAAAAACAACGAAACTTGCTTCTAACGTCCAACACTATAAACCTGGTATTTTTTATAAGTTTTTAGTTTACAATATTATGTGTATCAATTGTTGATGAATAAAGTTAACAGTAGTTAACCATTGTTCAAATTTCACAGATCAATTAAAACAAAATCTGCACAACAAACAAAAACCAAGGATATATAAAATCACAAAAATACTGAACTCCGAGGAAATTCAAAAACAAAAGTCCCTAATCAAAAGGCAAAATAAAAATCTCAAACACATCAAACGAATGGATAACAACTGTCGTATTCCTAAATCACAAAAAGGAGCAAAACCAGGTGTGTTGACAGATTATGAGTCTTCTGCTATGCATGCAGCATCCTCTATACGAATCCATACTCATATCAGCATGTCACAATTGTTACTAGACAACTCGGGTATCTTTTATTTAAGACCGCGAAAACATGTCGCTATTTAGTTTAGAACACACATTTCGAATTCATTTACCATTTCATTATTTTGACAGTAAATGCTTTAAAGTGCCGATTTCAGTCGTTTTTCTTATAACAGTGTTGAAGAAGTTTTAATATATTGACGTGTTTAAATAAGTTTAGATACTGCTCAATACTGTTGTTTTCCAATCATGTATTGACGGGTTTTTTTTTCTATGCTATAGTAAATTTGTATTCTTCTTACTAAATTCTTTGATTTTGGAGTTTTTCTCAGTTCTCAGTTTTAAACTCTTCATAATTTGATTTTCTTTTTCCTTATATTTAAAAAGGTCTTGTTGTTGGTTGTCTTTTCGGTTTTTTTTATCATATAGACTATTTGATTGTATGTCCCTATATAAGATTTTAATTGTCCCTTTGTATCTTTTGAGTTATATGTGTGCCTTTTCTTTTAATTCACATCTATAATGGACGACATGAATTGTTCGATTTTCTTCTTTGTGAGTATTAATATTGTTGCATTTTCCCATTTTCAAATATTTGATGTTTCAATCATGTGAAATGATTCATTAAACAAGACGATTTATATTACATCAAACTTTATTAAAACAGTTATGTAACAACATATTAATTAATAATAAAGCTGACAATATGGTTCTGACCAGCAGAAACCATGAAACACTAATCCTCCATACTGGAGGTGTGTGGTATAACTTATAACCACAGCAGCACTTAAAATGACAGTAATAATTTAAGTAATAATAGTTGATGTATTATAGTCACAATGTACCTGATCTACTAATAAATCAAAGCACGATGATAATTAATCTAAATATTACAATGTCAACTTTTATAACAGATTAAAATAGGTTAATTTAAAATTATTACAATTTTAATATATATTTCTTTGGGGAAATAAAACGCAAAACATGAATGAGATGAAAGAGGACCAGCCTCGTTTTGACCAGCATTGGTTGAGAGAAAACGTTCAAGCTTCAGATATAAAATCATACCTACACAGGGACAACCACCAGGGCTGTATATGAACAGAGTCTATAAATAAATCAAAAACGAATTCTCTATCCTATTACAATAGCAGCATCAAAATTAATGAATGAATGATACGACCAGCGTTACTTATAATAAACTCTACATAAATCAAATGCACTAATAGCTTAATATTTTGCAAATTATACTGTAGTGACCAGCACTACAATTCACAAAACTAATTTACATAATAGACTTGCGACCTGCGCAATAATGTGTAAAAAACATATGTACATTACATAATAGTTCAAAGTTCAAATATGTAAAGTAATAAAGTATAAATGTAAAAATGTCTGACCAGCAGACTTAAAGTCATGTAAATGTATAAAGCACAATGTAAAACCCGTCCAGCGGGGAACAGTCGTCATCTTCCATTACTCTTCTGCCTGCAGAAACCGGAAGTGACGCATAGGGAGTGGCAATATGCCTTACATATGAAAAGTCGTAAGTCGAAACTTACACAGTAACCTACTGGGAGTCTTCGTTAGAACTGAGAACACCTGAAAAATAGAATGAACACATTGAGTATACAAGTTTATATGGAATATTAAGTAAAGTCATAAAAATACATTTTCTTTGGTGTTTGTTTTTGAACCTTCTTAAAAGTTGTTGTGTATTGTATGGGTTTGTTGAAAGCAGTTTTATTGAACATAAATGTAGATCTCTTCTTTTTTTAAGTTATATTATGTGTTTCATTATCTTAGAAATTAATGCTGACATGTAATAATATACATATTTGAATGCACAAAGTAACGAAAGAAATCTTACCACTTGGCGTCCAAGATGAAATAAACTTTCTAAGCTGATGCAGCTCAGTTTCACCGGAACTAGCGTCAACATTGACCATAGGAACATTGCCATATTTGTCCAGTTCTGTCAACAGTCCTGAACAAGGCAACTTCAGGGTCTGAAGCATCCAGTTGTCCGGGTCCATAATCTCCTCATAATGATCAGAATCGAAGTCAGATTCTGGAGTCAGTGCACAGTACGATTTCTCGTCGTACGACATTCTGTCTTCTGTTATTGACGAAACTGGAGACAAGGGCAGTGGGCTTGTATGACTTTCTGGTACGCTGAAAGGGCTCTCGTTTATCTCCACCTTGATTTCATTCAAAGATTTCCCGCCATTTATCTCCGGTTCAGGGTCACTCAACGCAAGAATATCTTCTACATCAAAATTGTTAGTTTCCTTCGCGTCAATGAGATCATCTATGTCAATTGGTTCGGCTTTCACAATGGCATCAAAATCTTTTAGAGAATTTTGCATTACAAATGTGCCAAGTTCATCAAAGAAAGAATCGACGAATGAAACATCGAGGCTCGGAAGATTCTTCGACCTCCTCTCAGCATTAGTGTCATTCATTTGTTTCTGCTTCAGCGAACAAATATACTTTGCCACTAATACTGGATTAAATGAATGGATGTCCTTTGAAGAGGCATCGTTTGATGGCTGAGGAGATGATACTGGTGATGCGTCTGGTGTTAGATAGCAAGATGGCATGGAAACGTCTGGAACAACTTGCTCATTATTGTTTTTATCTTCCATTTTTACTATCGGTTTGTAAACACGATCAGACAATAATGGACCTTTCTTCTGAGTTAATGTTTGTTGGATGTCTCTCCTGGCATATAACATTTGCATGGGACCATGATCGTATGCTGGTGCAATGTAATCATTTTGCGATGATGGCAAAGACTGGCATATTAATGTTTCATGGGGTAAAACAGATGAAGGGGAAGAATTTCCCATTCCATAGCCGCCATTTTGATGATGCATCATTCGAGGAAGTTTGGTTGGTTTGCATGTTGTGAAATTTTCTTGAATTTTCCTTTTCAGTGCACGTAGTGTGTCATTACGACCTTGTCGGTCTGCCATATTTGGAGAACAGTTTTTGACGCAGAAAGATTTATGCGTTTGAGGTATTTGACCGTGAACAGGTTGTGGTACAGTTGCAAAAGGCTGATCGAAAATTTGTTGTCCGGAGAAAAATGGCGATGGGAACATGTTACCAGCAGCTGGTAGCATAGGACTTCCTTCGGTATTTGTTGGGATAGGAGCACAAAATGTTGATCCGAAGAAGAAATCTGGAGTTCGAGATGCATACAATGCGAATAGCTGCCCTTGTAGTTTGAACTGGAATGCTTCTTGTTCACTGCAAAATAAAAGGAACATTTTAACCATTTGTTAAACTGTAAGATTGGTTTTTAATTTTTTGTTGCATTTTACGAAAAGAAACACATAAAACAAATAATGTTTTTTTTTTCTCTTGTCATTTTCTTAACCATAATTTTATTTTAAATTTCTTTTAATGAAACAGACACTGAACAATACAAGTTACTGATATATATATATTGATGTGCATTAAAGTTCAATTTTACCTGACTACTTGATTGATGCATAATATAACTGGTTCATCACTATTAGATAACAATGCCTGTCTAACTTGCATCACAATGTTGACCCAGATGACTTCGTCTTTGGCTGTGATCATACGTACAGTCATCATACACCCCATTTCATGTCGTGATTTTATTACTGAAATTATAAATTATATAAAATAAGTATTATGAATAAGGTTCGAACACGTAATTGACATTTCATATTCCCTAATTATCTATGACTGTAAAGACAGTGGTCAAATTTCGAAATACGTAATTTCATCTTATTTTCAATTTCGTGTTTATTTGAACTCCAACATTACTCAGTAAATTTTGACATTAAAAGTTATCAAATTCTTGGATTCATGGATCATTGAAATCTATTGACCCCACTGACATAATGAATAGTTTAAGTCTGATTGGTTTAATTACCATATAGAAAATTATTTCATATCTTTATACTTTGAACATATGTTGACGACTTACATTGGGTGTGTTTGTCCTTGGCCTCTTGCAAATCCTCGGGATATATGTAACTATACCAAGATTTACTCTGGATTTCATCATTAGTTGTCTGCAGATGATATTCTCCACTGAAATAAAAAAAAAAACATCATTTTAAATATTTGATTTTCTTTGTAAAATAATTATTTGTAAAATTGTGCATATAATTCAATTTTGTTTATTATACTTTGATTTTTATCAACTATAATTCTTTAGCTAATCAATTTTCATTGGACGTAATGTTAAATATGTTTAAACAAATATCTAATATTGTTATTATCAAGAATTAAGAAAAAAATATTAGCTTACTTCAGTGTAAGTTCTATGAAGGACATATCAAGGTTATGAACCGATTTATAGACCATGGTATTGTTTTGGATGAGGCTTTCTTTGACGTCCGGTGTAATTAAAGGTGAGCAGACAGCAATAAACACTTGCTGTTCTACATCAGAATCCTGTGTTGGTACTGTTACAAAATGACCTTTCACGTGCATGACCTGGAAAACAATGATCATTACATATATTATTTTATTTAATAATAAAGTAGATAAAAAATCAAATTAAATAATTAATTCGATTTGTTTTTTGTTAGTAATGTTCTTTGTTTAATTTGTTTCTTATTTTGAACACTGTATATAAATCTTGTAAGTTGACAACTTAAGTTGACAAGTGTAACTTTAGCAGGAAACAGTCATTCATCTTGAATGTGTTTTATTGCTTGTGTAGAAATATAATATTTCACTTCACCACTAATGTCATTTTTTGTTGGCAGTTTGCCATTTCTATAAATACACATTATCTTTGTACAAGTGTTTCTGTTGTAGCTATCAGTTAAGATAGCGCGATAGAAGTTATAGATACGCCTACTGTATTGAGGCTCAGTAAAGGGTGTTTACCTTAACATCTCCAAAACCGGCTTGTCGTTTAAGTGTCCTAGACATGTTCATTCGACAGAAGAAGCTGGTTGGTATATCCTGTGACATTTTCCCGCCACCATGTAACAACTGTGCCTGCACAGTGCCATGGTCGCGTTTGTCTACAATATCAAACAAGCTATCTCCTTGGGTTTTCATGTCGACCTGAAATTGAAAGAAAACATATTCAAAACTTACTCATTGATTATGAATATTGTTTTCAATTTTATATTAATATGTTTTCTGTGTAATGTGTTGATGTTTGTTATATACTTTTGATTATTATATTATTATATATTTATAATGTAATATAATTCTATTACATTTACTTTCTATTTTATCAATAAGAAACAAACAAGTTATATTTTATTGTTAACGGTAATTGCGTGTATGTGTTATTGATCTTTTTAATATTTAATATTAAGAAAAGTTGTTTGGTGTTTTTACAAGTCTGATAGTTAGAATGTATTACTTACCATTGAATGGCCCAAGTACTCTGTAACATTCTCTGATATATACAGTAATTTTCCATCTCTTGTTGTTAACAGCAGAAATCCTGTCAGAGACTGTAAATAGGAAATGGAATTTTAATTATTATAATTATTCATTATATTTAATAATTTAATAATTATATTGGAAAGTATTTTAATCTCATTTTATAATGTGTTTCTATGTATTTGATAAGGTGAGTATTCAGTTGATCGACATATTCAAATCAATGTTTATGCAAACTGAACAGGTAGTTTTTATCTTATCTTAGATTCGCCTGCTACCGCCATACTCTTAATTTCCCACAAGGTTACCGCAATATAAAATTACAGTTTAAATTTATTCAGAATAAAACACACACCTGATGACGTCAATCGATTCTATTTATAAATACTTTTTATGCCAAGTCGACCATTGCAAGGTTTTAAAATATTTGCTAGTCAACAGGTAATATGTTCAGGTAAAATATGGACAAAATATGAACAATGTAAGGCTGTATAATAGGATCTTGACATGTTGTCAAAAATGATTCATTATACATCGCTGTGTATCTCATAAATGTCCCCATGTAGCCTCCAGCAAACTCATTGAGACGGAAATGTGTATTTGACCTTTTGTCACATTATGACGTAAATATCAGTCAGCTACAAAGAAAATATTGTCTTGAGCACTGTAGAAAATAGCACTTGACCTGGATATTATAGACTGTAAAACTTACCTGTGAAAAATCGCACGGTACTTCCGAATTATTCTGAGATGATTTAACCACTGAAATGAAGAAAAGGAGAAATATTTATTTGTGTTGTTTATAGATTTAAAGTATTAATTTAAAAAAAAATGAATAATGTCATAACTTGATCACGAAGAAAAGTGTTTATCTTAATTATTCGTTATTTACTTTATAAAAAGATATTATATTTAACAAGTTTATGCGTTTTATTCAAACTATGTTACATTTGAACATTGGCAAATAATTGTTGTCTCAATTTTCAAATGCATATTTTGAACTGTTTTAAAAAGGTTCGAATTTCATCATTTAAAAAAGAACACATTCTTGTTCATTAAATTCCAAAAATTATTTTAACATTTTACTTCTTAGTATTTGCATTTTAATACATACAATGCGTATGATGGAATTGTATTAAATTATTAGTTTGACTGTCAAGTTTTTGGAATGTTTAATCTTTTATCAAATCAATAGAACTAACCCATCTTAAAACTTTTCCCACTGGTATTTAAAAGCTCAGTTATGTATTAATTTGGCATTTGAAACTGTTATTTTCAATTTTCGTATCCCATTACTTCAAACCATTGTATCTTTACACTTATTAATAAGTTATCACTAAAATTGTCATTATTTATACTAATAACAGTACACTTACTTTTCTGTAAAACGTTACATTTTCGGATGAATACACAACTAAGGGACATGATCTGGAGTTGGGATAATCTTTGTCTTGCACTCTCTGGTAGAGGTAATAAGTCTCTCATTACGGATATTTCTCCATTTATTTGGTCTCTTCGTTGTTTTGAAGCTCCTTTATTTGACCTAAAACCCAACAATATAATATTTAAACTTTGAAGACATAACCCATGAAAAACAAATTGTTCGGCTGTGAGTCAGTTTCTAAAAACAGCTTCGACTAACTGTGTACGCAACTCTCTGCAACTATGTCGGGAAATATTTTTATGTGTACAGTAATCCAAGGGGGGTTTTAATTGATGAAACAATAATTACATTATCTTTGTATTATTACAATACTATATTGTTCGCCATCATAGTTTCTCGGTTTAAAAGTTATAAAATCCCGTGTTGTTTACAACGAGAGAGGACCACTCCTTTAAAAGTTAAGTTTGTCAAGTAGAATAATAATCATCGCTTACCTTTCTAAGTCCATAAGAGCCAGCTCTTCAACGGGACTTGGTGCCATTTTGTTTACACTTTTATATTTATTTACATTTAAAGTTAATAATCACAATGTATTTCAGCGGACCAGCCGCTGTATAATCCTCAAAGAAAAATTCGACAATGAACAATCTCGTTCTAGCTCTGACGCATATGTCAATGTTAGTTTATCATGTGACTTTCGCCGATTGGTCGATTCTTGTCACATGGTTTAATTATGTATTTACTACACTGTTAATGATACGATGTGTATCGATCAGGTAAATGATAGGTATAATTTTTCAGCTATGACGTATATAATAGTACGAAAGTTATTCATAATTAATGGCGTATAAATAGTTTACCGAAAAGTTTAAATGGAATGTATATATCTTTTATAATTAAGTTTGTTGAAAATAACGTCATAGATTTTAGATTTAGAGAGGAAAAAACAACATTTTTGTTTATCATTTCATTCAATTTTTTTTAATCTGCATTTGCATTTAAATGAACTAACTTTCTATAACAGAATATTTTCAGCACTTCTATTGAATAATTAACTTAATTGTAATGGTTCTATTGTCGTATATTGTTATGCAATTCAATCCCAAGAGCATAATTATTGCAATTTCAATGTATATTTTGGTATATTCGTCACCGATTTGGAATGATCAATGTAACTAAAATTTGTTTTAGATTACATTTTTCATTCATACTATTATAACTTGTTTTAAACTTAAATCGTAGGACGAAATGATCAAATCTTAGCAGTCGGAAATTAATTGTCCAAAAGCGTAAATTATAGTTACCATCAATTGTTTTGTGTGGTTAATTAATAGTTATTTTGGTATATTAGATATAGGAAGACATATTTTGAATCTAAACTTGCTAATGACAATAAAAAGTAACACTTTATCAAATGTATGGGTAACAATATTTTTATTTTTCCAAATTATTGAAAGGAAAGTATACACAACTACTTGAATTCTGTTAATTCAGAAGTTATTGCGTACATTTATTATTGCCATTTTTCAAAAATGGACAAGAATGCGAGTTAAATTATAATTACGAAAAAAGAAAAGTCTACATACAAGCTTTCAAATTGCAAGTTAGTTTGCGATACTCACCTTGTCACATTATTTGCATTAATAAGATCTCGCAATAGTTTCTAAGTTTCTAGTATGCGTGTATTGTATTAAGAAGATGGACCTTAAAAGTATAGCAAAATGCTTCTGAGATAGATTTTTCATTGGAGCCTTAAAGATACCTTTCCATTAAAATAAAGCAAGAGCATTAACTAATGAAAATCAATTGAAGAAAATAATTACATCTTAAATATCTTGTGCGTCTAAAGCTCGTTTCTTGACTCACCGTCGTGGAGACGCTGAAACATAACCATTTTAAAGGCAGGGTGAAGAAAAACGCAGACACGATAAAATCAAAAATATTTATAAAAAAAAATAAAAAAAAAAATATCCTGATAAACTATGCAACTTTCAAACCTTTCTTGGAGCAAAACCAAATTGCACACGGTAAAAAGCTTTCCCTTCAAGGTTAAAAAGTACTTTGATTGCTTACCACAGTTATAAATAAAGGGCCACAGTAGTATATCGCTGGTCAATAGACAAAAAATAATTAATCAAAAATAAAACCAGGTTACAACCAAAACTGAGGAAAACAAATCAAAAACTGGAGAGAAAACAACAGGAACATATATAATATGCACCATTGCCTGACTGGACTACTTATTGTAATATAAATTTACAATGTTACACAGTAAGTTATTAAATAGTTCATAGATCATGACTGATAATCATATTGAGAACCGCAAGGGAGAAAACCATAGAATTCAGCCTGCACATATTCGGAAAGAGAATTAAAACATTTTTGTAATGTCTTTTATTAACGAAGTCAACTGGTTTAGAGATCAGGAACACCCTGTTCTAAATTTACCTTTGCAGCATAACAATAATAATGTACTCTTTCTGAAAGTAAAATAGACTAACGTAAATTGGATTTTTTTCTTTCTTATGTATCATCTTATAACCTTTAAGTTGAAATGATTAACTATGTGTATATACGCACACGAAAACAGCGCATATTGTTTTGACTTCTTTGTTGCTTGAGCTTTGTTGTGGTTTGAAAAGAAGTAATTTCGATCAGATTCTTTTCTTGAGGTGAGACACAGATGATGTGTGGGAGTTATGTAAGCTTTATGTATGTATAGTCTAAAAACTAGGTCTGCATGGAAAACGTGTGCATATATACATACACGTCAATATAAACAATTTAGCTTTCTTCCTTTGCAGTTTGTGGCCTCAAGAGTGTAACCACAAAAATAGGAAATCAGGACGAATTAGAATCGATTTGAAATTACGACTCTGATGTAATTCTGAACTTGATATTGTACATTTTGTAGGTAAGATTGTCATAAAACTAGTACAATACTATTTATTTGTTTAAAGAAGTTAAACCAGAATGTAATGAATATTAATTTACTGCTAATTTCATTTTCATTTTAAGAGCTTATACAATATACACACTGAACTAGTTTAAATTTTGTTAAGGGACCAGCTGATGCACGCCTCCGGTTGCGGTATATTCTTACTGTTTTGAAGACCCATTGGTGGCCTTCAGCTGTTTTCTAATCTTTGGTCGGGTTGTTTTCTCTTTGAAACATTCCTCATTTCCAATCTCAATTTTATTCACAAGCACTTACTCGGCTGAAAGAACAGATTTGCAATTTAAGAAACCGTTTTGAAATAATCCCTTAGAAGTGACTCGAAATGCAAAGAGACCATATCAAGGAGATAAAATGCAACTCATAATTTGAAGTAAAAACAGATGATTCTTTATTTGGACTTTCTTTTTATTCAAGCGTCAATTGTAGATGAAACGAGCGTCTAGATGAACTACCAAAAACAGTTCAAAAACCATAACTCACAATACTTATTACTTAGCAACAAGAATGGCCAAAAGATACTGCGGGTGATGAATTAACATTTAAGAAGATTTTTGTAAAACATCAGAGACAATATACGTTAAGTGAGGAAATTTGCTTACTGATACATCGGGAAAGTGAATTTAAAAGGTTATGCGTGCTCTTCAAAAATATATGTAGATATTTGATATAGTTACGCCAATCAAAAGGATAACGGCAAAGTAGAGTACGCTGTTGAAGAGCATTGGGGATCATAAATCAGAAAGGTTTTAACTATATACAGTTAATTTAATCTATTCCTGGGTTAACAAATCCCTAGTGTTTCGAAAAGTCAAAGGTTTGTTAACAGTTCATTCAAATAACCGCATAATATTCAAATATATACGATTAAATATTTTCCTTAATACAGTAGATAAAACTTAACGATTTGAACTAGTGGATAAAACATGTGAGAGGGATCCAATAAAGGCAACCGTAGTTTACTGCTGTTCGAAAGTCATCAGTCGATTTATAGAAAAACCAATCAGGGTTACACACTTAAACTGAGGGAAACACATCAAATATAAGAGGAAAACAACGAAACAACAGAAATACTTAAGTGCAACATAGCAACACATACAGAAACTAACTATAAGATAACAATTGCAATTTTCCTGACTCGGTACAGTACATTTAAAGAAAAAAATGGTGGGTGGTTGAACCTGGTTTTGTACTTTTCCAAGATTATCAAAACTTAGCAACGAAGTGCAGTTGTTAGCCATATATTTACATCAAGTAAAGACGTTCGACAACTATCACCTCTTACAAGTTACGTCACTAAAATCTAAATCTTATGGTTTAAGTCAACTGTGTTAAATAACATGTTATGAAAGAACCTATTGGTATACATTGATCAACACAATTGATTAATAAAGACGCCCTCTTTATTTGTTCATTTGCTAGTGTTTTTTGCTTAAATGAACAGTTTTCTCATCGGTAATTATATCTTCTAACTTTGATAAAGGTAGTTGCACATGAATAAAGGGGTTTTCTTAAATGCACTTTCAGCCATTGATACATGAATGCCTAAGTTACTTTCAATTCTATTAAAAGTGATTTTTATGGGCTTGATTTCCATTTCTTTCTTTTATTTGTTTCCATAGTAAAATAATGGCGTGCGGTCATTTAAAAAAAATCAAATGTTCACCAAGGCAATTTTATTCACCATGCTGTCTGCATAAAGATATTAATGGTAACTGAATTATGCAATGTGTATATTGTATTTTGCTCTCAAAACTAGTGTGAAAGGTGATTATGTGCAATGTGTTTCCCAGTTTCTGCATATTTGTTTTCGTGGTAAAAGGGTTGCGCGTGTATACAGCTAGCGATGCAGTTAAACATGCGGTTTACTTCTGTTATCGTAACATACATTGGGCATTTAGGAACACTTATTTCGACCATATCATAGTTTAGAAAGACTCGTCAATGACCTTCGAATCAAAAAGCTAAAACCATTATAAAGTACGAAGTTGAAGAGCATTGAGGACCCCAATTTCCAAAAGGTTTATGCCATTTACAGCTTATGCAACCTATTCATGTGTAAGAAAATTCCTTGAGTTTCGAAAAAAAAATTAATTTTGTAAACAGTGAATTCGAACTGATATTATAGGTACATGAAACGTACATGAAATTAAAAAATACACGATAATATGCATTCCCTTACACAGATAGTAATACCGAACGATTTCAAGCAGGTGGATTTCGGAAAAGAATAATAGAATTAATACTTTTCCAAGACTATTAAAACTTAACAACCAAGTATTGTCAGTCGACTACTATCACCTCTTACAAGTTACGTCACTACAATCTAGATCTTATGCTATACGTCATCTGTATATAATTGCATGTTATGAAAGAACCTATTGGTACATATTGCTACAAAATATACCAACACAATTGATTGCTAAAGGCGCCTTCTTTATTTGTTCATTTGCTAGTGTGTTCTGCTTTGATGGACAGTTTCTCAACGGTAATTATATCAACGAATTTTAATAAAGATAGTTGAATATTAATCGATGTGTTTTCTTAAATGTTCTGTCAGCTATTGATACTTGAATACATAATGCATTTTATTCATCGCGTTGTCAACTGATATATAAATGAATTATGCAATGTGCATTTTACATTGGAAACTGTGGTAAAAGGTGATTTTGTGCAATTTGTTTACCAGCTTTTGCATATTTGTTTTCGGGATAAAAGGCTTGCGTGTGTAAACAGTTGAAATTGAAATCACAAAAAAACTCCGAGGAAAATGAGAAACGGAAAATCCAAATTCAAATGGTAAAATCGAAAACTCTAACACGTCAAACGAATGGATTACAGTTGCCATATTCCTGATTTGGTGCAGGCATTTCATAATGTAGAAATTGGTAAATTGAAACTGGCCCCATAGCTAACTAAACCTCTCACTTGTATGACAGACGCATCAAATTACATACAAAAGTTTAAAGATGCAGTTAAAAATGCGGGTTACCTCTGTCATCGTAACACTGCATGCACATTAATAAACACTTCTTTCGACCCTATTATAGTTTAAAAAAACCTCGTCAGTGACCTTCGAATCAAAAAGTTGGAAAGGTCAAATGAAGTTCGAAGTTAAAGAGCACCGCGGAATCAAAAAAATCCGTAAGGTTTGGCGTTATTATTTCGAATTCAACATTTTGTTAATAGCTTATTTATAAGTATGACCAAATCAATGATAATCAAGTCAACACAGAAGTGCTGATTACAGGGCTGGTTGATGGTTTTCGTTTCTGTGTGTGTTAAAATTAAGTGTTGTGTCGTAGTTCTCCTCTTATATTTGATTTGTTCCCTCAGTTTTAGTTTGTAAACCGTATTTGTTTGTTTTTTTCTCAATCGATTTATGAATTTCGAATAGCGTATACTTCTGTTGCCTTCATATTAACTTTTCAAATCTTTGTTTTTAACTATGGTCTCCGTTGCTATTTAATTTCGTAATTGGTTTTGTTTATCAACTGTTTAAATGCGAGCACATCTGATGAATCTTATAAAGACACACCGAGCACTTTTATGTGTACTGATTTATATGCATGGTTTGTTTGTACATGCAACATTAGATAAATTCAGTAAAAAAAGGTTATCAAATGTACAGTTAACATATCGTTAAATGACGAATTTGACGACTTTAAAAAAAATCCTGAAAGCGGTTTAAACGGATTTGTATCTCTAGACAGATAATGATTTCAAATTTTAAGAACGGTAATTATAACTATGCGTCGTTATTTTCATCTTCCTACACAGCACATATAAAAAATCCATATAAGGGATAAAAGCATATCAGTGGTTGTCTAATGCATCTGATATACTTTTATTCCAATTAAAAGTTTCCGTTGACACAAATTGAGGAATCTATGCAATTGAGGCAAAAATGTTTAATATAATGTAATGGAATTTGATGCGACTGTCATACAAGTGAGAGGTTTAGCTAGTTAAAAACCAGGTTCAATCCACCATTTTCTACATTAGAAAATGCCTGTACCAAGTCAGGAATATGACAGTTGTTATCCATTCGTTTGATGTGTTTGGACTTTTGATTTTGCCTTTTGATTTTGGATTTTCCTTTTTGAATTTTCCTCGGAGTTCGGTATTTTTGTGTTTTTACTATAGCTTGTTTGAGACAATGAATTCAGTCTCTAGTACTTACTAAGATACCCTTACTATTGGTAAATAGATATAGAAAGATGTGGTATGAGTGCCAATGAAACAACTCTCTATCCAAGTCACAATTTATAAAAGTGAACCGTTATAGGTCAAGGTACGGTCTTCAACACGGAGCCTGGGCCCACACCGAACAGCAAGATATAAAGGGTAAAAAAATTACTAGTGTAAAAACATTCAAACAGAAAAACCCTAGGTCTAATCTATACAAAAAAAAAAGAGAAACACTTATAAACTACATAAACAGACGACAACAATGAAACATGTATAGAGAAGAAATGTTACATGAAAGTAGTATATCGATGTGATAGAAAGACATGTGGTATGCTTTCAGTTTGTATATCATAAATTCTAACTAAGATATTTATGAAAGAGGCAACAATTGAAATCCGTAAATAGCGAACGCCTCTTCTTCTCGAGAAGCTTTATAAATGCAAAATGTTCCAGTTTTGCCAACAAAGTCCAGAAACGGGATTAATTATGATTTATGAAGGGAAAACAATCGAATTCCGTGAACAGTGTGCGCCCCTGCTTCTAGAGAAGCTTTCTTAATGCAGAGTGCCCAAGAAAGGGGAGTATTTATGATTTATTTTAATCATAATTTAATAGTACGTTGTATGTTGTATTGAAGCTGTTTCAATATTGTAAACAAACCTATTTTCCTATGAGAATTAGGACACCTAAATTGGCCATGGGTAAACTGATAAGATTATTTATTTTGCTTACTCTAGGAACAATATTTGTAACAATTTTAAGACGTCTTAGTTTAAAACCTTTGAAGTGTAAATTTTAAAACAACAGAACAACAGAAAATTGAGATGATTCGAAAAACATTAAGGGGCGAATATATAAAATTATGCAATACAAACCATATAGACACACAATACCGCGGCCACTAAATAGGAAAACGAGTAAAACAAACGTACTATACTCAAAGATGATTTCAAAAAGGGTGAAGTTAAAAAATTACAAAAATGTAAAGTTGTAAACCAACAAAATTAGTGAAAAACAACGGTCATGTTCTTGATATGGTATGTGTAGTCATTATTCATTTAACTTTGAATTTTTGAAATACTAAGGCTTTTCAACATCAGGAATAGATTACCGTAGCTGTATTTTACCAAACTTTTAGGATTTTTTTGTCTTCAATGCTCTTCAACTTCGAACTTAATTTGGAATTTTTTTTTTTAAATATTCGAGCGTCAGTGATGAGTCTTTTGTAGACGAAATGCGCGTCAGGCGTAAATATTCAATTTGAATCCTGGTATCTATGAGTATTTTACTTAGACGACTGTAGACTCTGCCCACACAGATTAGATATGAGATATATGTGATGGAAAACTGTTTTTAGTAAACAATGGCTGTATTACCGCTAATGAGACAATAAGTTCAGAATTTTGTGTAAAATTTTCCTAAATATTTAGATTCTCAAAATGCTAAAAAGGTCATGAACCTTCTGGAGGAAATGGAACCGTGGTCCTATTCTTTTGTTTGACCCTTCCTCTGATAAAGATGACATTAACTTGTACTAGATAAGGAAAACGATTACATAATTCACCTTGTTTTGGAATGGTCAGGTTTAAGCAGGTTAAAACAGGTTAAACAATGTTGTTGATATGAAATTCGGAGAGTGAAGGGTACAAAAAATGAGCTTCTGAATGCACGTGTTTTCCTAGGGAATTTTTTTTTTTAACTATGCTTTTTTAATTTAAAGATTCATATTAAAAAAAAAATAGCTCGTTCTGTTTGCTCGACCTGTTCTCGTTTGTTTATTGCTCCAAATTTTGTTTGCTTATTTTTCATTTGTGTTCTATGCTTTTGATCTTTCCAACATATTAATTTTGTAACCTTTAATAATTATATGAAAGAAAAAAATTCTTGGATAAAATGATAATGTTTGACACTAGAAATCAGTCATAGCTTTTATATCCACATTTGCAGTATTTGTTGATAAGCCATGGCCAATTTGTAAATTATCTATAGTATCTGAACCAAATAAAGTATTCTGTAAATGAATAAAAACTGACGAGGAAAGGGAAAACCCGGCCACATAAAGCTTAATTATTGTAGAGACTAGGTGTTCGGGTGGTCTTGCGCGTCGAGCATAGTGCTGTAGGCGATTTGGTGCCTTGATATCTCATTAGCATGAGTTCAAATCCTGTCTAGGGAAGAAATTGCATAAGGATTTAACACTGTTGGTCAGTTATTTAGACGAATTATAAATATTTATACTGCACTCGTTCTATTTGAGCAGTAAAAATGCGTTGACTGTATATTTCTATGTCATATACAGTCACTGACCCGATATCACTTGTCCTCATGAATATTTATATAGAAGTTGCCGAAATAATGTTTAATTATTCATACGACCTCTTCAACCTGCTCTTGTTTCCAATGCTTACAATGATGAGTGGAACGACTCAACCTTGGTTTTTTTTTGCAATTGTTGGAAAAACATATTTCATTTGTTAATATTTTTTGTTTGCAACCTATAAATCATTATGTTTTATGCTAATGGTTGATATTTTAGTCCATACTCAAACGATTTCGTTCACCATCGAGTGTAGGTTTCAACAGGTAAATGTACATTTCATTGTGTTGTATATTTCTCCGCGAGCATGATATGAGGCCTTTTAAAAAGGGATTTCCCCAAATATTTCAATCAAATATAAAGCCTTAACGCATTAAACAACAATTGAAAATGGTTTTTTAAATTGCAATATAAAGACATTAAAAGTGCATTGACTTGACATATCAACGATATAAGGATCCGGCCCGCAAAGGGGAATTAGCTCGCATTTCCCCGTTTCTAAGCCTCACCCTTATATCGTTGATATGTCAAGTCAATGCATTATAATTGTCTATATCCTAGGCTTATAACACGTTGGTGCAATTAACCTTAATGCGACATCAACTCAAGGATAAAAATAACCAAAAAACATATAATAGGCATCGTAGAAACCACCTACAAGCGAAACCAAAATACTTTAAGTTATGTAAAACTGTACAAAGATGAAGCGACTTGACATTTGCAAGTGTGTTTTCTCCTTTGAAATAGTAGCTTTACATATCTTTGTTATGTATGTGCTATGGTCCACAAAATAAAAATCAATAATTAGAGAATCAGAATTTTAATAAACAAAATCTATATTCTAGTAACATTGCTGCATTTGCATATTTCACATTAAATTTTGATTTATCCGGGATAACACCAAAGATATATATCATGAGAGAGAAAATAATAATTTGTTTTATTCTCGCGGCTTAGTGAACTATAAGGTGATAAAGTTTAGTATTTTGTTAAATCTCTAGTGCATTTATAAAATTAAATCAAACAGGAGAAGATCAGGAAAATAACCGGTTGTACTTAGTATACTCTGAAAATTTGGCTTTGAATGGATCAAAATATGGGACGAGACCGTATTACTATTTTATATAAATATAATTTGTTCTAGACCTACTTACACAATACAAAATTGTAAATATTTAGCTTGCATCCACGGGGATATCACCTGAGAAAGGCTGGTCTTACAGCGAATGGCTTTGTTCCAATGATCAATAAGTTTGTTTTTAAATTTAATTGTCCTATTCTCAGAGACCAACGAACTATATTAAATCAAGTATAAGATCAATGTATATTAAATATCAAAAACATTAAACCGAGTTTCTTGCACTGCATTTCTTTTCTAAATAGGTCGTTCATTGTTGTTTTATTGTCTCTTTGAAAATTACAAAGAAATGTTATATTGCAAATAAAATAAGATAATTCATCAATAAAAACGATAAAATAAATAAAAACATAATTTCATTTTCTCAAATAGTCGATCGTCTACACGAAGAAAATCATTAGGGTTTTCATATAGGAAGAATCAGAAATGTTGGAAAAAAATACTAGGTTCAGGTAATTTTCTTTATTTCTAAAAACATTCATACTGTTATGTATGCTCAACATGGGAATAAATATAACGTTTCTAAAAAATAAAACACCAGGTCTGACCGTCTCAGTCAAATGTCGCTATAGTTTAAACATAACATTCCGCAGGTATTTGGCTTATATATGAATTCACTATAAATTGTCACCCGTCATCCTTAATATACGACTAAAAGACAAATGTGTGAAGTGGCTATATATAATTAAGCAGCATTTATAATATACTTTTTGGTCTTTTGTCAACCTAAAACTATTGTGGGGGCAGGGATGCAAATTATTGCTTTATAAAAAGACCAATCTTTTATCTTTCAGTGGAACTTTATTTGGGGAACTTCATAGTTTAAACATATTTATTTATAGTGGATTGGGAAACAAGTTTTACAACTTATATTAATCCCTTTCCACTTTGCGGGGAACTTCATGCCTTAAGTACTCACGTGTACTTGAACATACCATATTATAATTCAAATGTAAACCCGTATACTAAATACCAAAAAAAACCTAAATTATGCACATACTTTGAACTTTTTTAGGCCATATGATAGAACAGATGTTCGGTTAAAACATTTCAAATACTATTATATCAACTTGGCTAATTTTACCTTCCCTAAAAAAGAGTTCCATTTCAGTTTCAACTGGTTATCAGCCTGTTCTATCCTGTTTCGAGCCGATTTCTTCAATGAGAAGATTTCCACCTGTTAACCTATGGCCTTCAATAAATATCTATCATAGTGATATCGTAAAATATCAGCTAGAGTCTCAATGTATAGCTTCTTAGTCAATTACATTGTCCGAGGTTGTCTTTTGTGATTTGTTGAGGCCTTAGTAAGTTTCTCCACTCCTGAGGTTATTACATATATTTCTATTTATTATTGCGTATTAATCATTTGATATAATTTCGGCATTTAGAATTGACTTTGAGAAAACGTTACGAATTATGATGAATTAGAATTATAACGAATACTGAGCAAGGGCGAATATCTTATGAACCCCGATTAAAACCTGTTAATGTTTGAAACTTCTCGTAGAACCGCCCAAACGATGGAGCTCCATCCTGCAATATAATAATCAATCTGGCTGCAGGTTATTTTGCAAAGGATAACCTTTTAGTGTAACTCTTGCATTTAGAACAAAGTAGCAATATACTATATATAGTACATATTACCAAATCGACTCTGGAGAAAACAAATTTTCGAACTGTAACATTCTCTGTAGTAGGACATTCTGGTACTCGGGTAAGTAAAAACAAAAACAAAAATACACCTATATAAATCATTAGTTAGACCTGTATTATTGTATGGAAGTGAAACATGGAAACTAACAAACATTGAAGAAAAGAAACTAAATACCTTAGAACACCAATGCCTAGGAACGATCCTAAAAATAAGATGGCAAAGTAAAACATCGAACAAAACAGTAAACGAAATAGCATACAACAACAGCTATGTAGCTCTACAATGGGCACCTGAAGGGAACATTTAAAGAACTAGAGGAAGGCCAAAAACTACATGGAAAAGAACAATTGAGAGAGAAAGAAACCAACAAGGATGAACAAGTTGAAACGTAGCCAGAATAGCGGCGAAAGATAGAAAAAGGTGGAAAAGCAGCGTGGATGCCTTATGCGACTTCGAGCGCGGAGAGAATTAAGGTTGAGGTAAAGTAAGTAAGAGCAACTGAAAGAAGTAAAAAAAATCTACTTCGAAGTCAAAATTCAGTAATATGAAAGTAGTTTATCGTTTGACAGTGTCAAGCATTTCTTATGGTGAACGTATTAGCTTTCATGTCTGTATATTTCTATACAAATGTGCATTGCAATAGTGTTAAACACGAGTTCTGAAGTTTTTATACCGATTATAATTTAATGTTGTATATAGTGATGTCTTATCGAAATTGGGTTTCAAAAAGTTATATGATTTATGTTATCAGTGTCATCCATATTTACTGTCATTCAAATTCTAAATTTAATAAATTTTATATTCATTTATGTATGCATTACATAAAAACCCGGAAGTGATGATAAATAAACATGCTTTAAAGGGGAAAAGAAATATATGATAATAAGATGGTAATACATGTGTACCACTAATTCTTTTTAACTGATTATATATATAATTTCATGCATTTAATTGTCATGGTGTATTGGTGTATGTAGGTACCGGTTTTGCACAACTCTAGTTTCCGGTGCATTTAGTAATAAAAGTTAAATGAAAAGGAATCCGATTGGGCGATCACAATCATGTTTAATCACGCCGAATTTTATATATTACTTCCAAAGTCCAAAGCATGTAGTTCAGTAGTTGTTCGTTCCTGTCTGACATTAAGTGTTTAGTTTTCTCTAGTAAATTGTTTCGCCTTTTTTATATTGATCGGTTCTAACAAAAGGCTTGAACATCGGTAGTTCTCCGTCAGGCACGTGGCATTAAAGAGTAGGAGTAAATACAATAACAATCAAAACCAATGAGTAAACAAAGACTCACAAATCCAAAAGACCTTTCATCAACAGTTATAACTAATAAATAAGAAACAACACGAACTCCATTAAAAACCGGGAGTGTAATCAGTTGCTCCGGAAGGGTAGGCATTTCCTGTACCGTATACGGCACCCGTCGTGTGATTTCTTTGTTCAGTTTCGGTAATGATGGAATGTTAATCATCACTGAGGAAGAATATCAGATATGATTTCTGACACACTTTTGTCATAATGGCCAATCAGCTCATGATGGCGACCGTCAAATATCTTGAGTGATGACCTTAATTTGATTGATTCATATGTATGTCTTAGCAACTTTTGAGAAAGCAGAATTCCTCATTCAACAAAATTAATGTACTTTGGTAAAGATTGTTATGCCGAAAATTGTAATCCGAACAGCATTCCCTCGTAGGGTGATATATCTTCTTTTGAGCTGTTTGTTACATTTTGAATTTAAACGTTAAAATCAAACTAAACTTGTTCATTTAGTTCAAATCGGGGTTCATTTTATTTTTCACATCAATGATCTGTATAATATTTGCCACTAGACGTAAAACACATGTCAATTCAATCTCCAATCCATTCATTATATATCAAAACTGCTGTTTCCTTTCATTTCAACTTTTTTTCCCATGATTTGTTATTCATTGCACTCTGAATAATAAAATAAAAGTAAAAAAGATAGCAGCACTAAATCATAGGATGAAATTCTACTATAATCAAGGCTAAAAACCTCGTTAATCTGTTATATAAAGAGCACGTGTACCGAACGTATGTACAATGCATATGATGAACTTGGTCTTGACGTGTACCGAACGTATGTACAATGTATATTATGATCTTGGTCTTGGAGCATATGGATTATAACTGGTTTGATATGTTGTTTTATAGGTTTAGAATCCCGTGGACAATATATATAAATTCAACGAGACTATTCCAATCAAATCCATTTTTGTACACATATTTATTGCTATTTTAGCGACAGCTTTATAGCAACTAGTTATTAGACATTTCTTTTACGCGAATTAGCAAATAATAAAATTCTTTACAATATAAAAGAAGATGTGTTATGATTGCAAATGAAACAACTCTCCACAATAGACAAAATGACACAGACATTAAAAACTATAGGTCACTGTACGGCCTTCAACAATTAGAAAAACCCATACCGCATATTTAGCTATAAAAAACTATAAGTTATAGTTAAAAATTAAATTGAAATAACCTGTAAAAACGTATTCCGTTGAATATCTATATAAATAGTATTCGTATGATACTCCTCAGTTAGAGAACATAAATTTCAAAAGCAGTTTAAAAATGCCAGAAAGAGAAAGAACAACTGACCTAACTGCAATTGCAGATTTAAATCGCTTAATTCCTCAAATAAATTCATCATTATTTTGAAAGGATTAGCGATTCACTATTTGGGGAATTTCGATGGTCAGATAATACATTTAAAGCTCTAAAAATATAAAAAAAAAAACAACAAAAAACAAAAAAAAAAACAATTTGGTATAATTGCCAATGAGACAACTCTCCACGAGAGACCAAATGGCACAGAATTTAACAACTCTATATCGGTCACTGTACGACCTTCAACATGAACAAAGTCCATACCGCTTAGTCAGCTGTATAAGGCCCCAAAATGACAATGTAAAAATAATAAAACGAGAAAACTAGCGGCTAAGCATACCTCATTTGTTTTAACTACAAGTCACATATGATTTAAAAGCGTTTTTCAATTCATTTAGTATGTTCTTAATAGAAAATCTGACCGCCTTGGTGCTCTTCGATCCAAAGTGCATTATATGATACTAAAGGTGTGTGTCTGCATTTACTATGTTCAACATATGGTTGACACATCTTCTTGATTCGTTATGCCTCAATTATGCGATTTGAAATTCTATTTGTTATCATAAATATAAAATACTTCTCGACCTAACTGTTGAAAACATTAAGTTCGAGTATATAACTATAAATCGTTTGTTTGTTTTATTATGTATGCATTGCAAAACAAATTCACCCCCATATATTTAATCGATCAAGTTTAATAAGTTCAATTGTTGTTTGTGTACAATAAACCGACAAATCTATGATAAATACAAAATAAAAAGGATTTGAATAAATGATAAGACGCTTCATATCGTCCCGCTTCGGTGTTACTTTTTTCATTAGGGATAGAGGGATAACTGGGTCTATAAAGCAATCCGCTGGCGCAAAAAAAGAAGATGTGATATAATTGCCAATGAAACAACTGTCTACAAGAGACCAAAATGACACAGACATTTACAACTATAGGTCATCGTACGGCTTTCAACAATGAGCAAAGCCCATACCGCAAAGTCAGCTATAAAAGGCCCCAATATATGACAATGTAAAACAATTCAAACGAGAAAACGTATGTTTTTGGAAACTGCAGTGTAGACTATGTTAGGTACTAGTTGTAGACGGACGACTATTCTACAAGTTCTACATAGTTTTATTTCTTTATTTTTTTTACTTATTTGAGTGGTGCCTAAAAATTTATTCTTTCTAATCTTGACTAGTTTTATAGTTAGTTTATTTCGATTAACATTTAAAGTCATCAAATTGAAAAACTATCTGGTCACCGGTGTTCTGGTTCATACCGTTAATACCGTACGCTTTTTTTGTGTTTACACATGGTAGACGATTATCACCCTAATACACTAATACGTCACAAATTAAAAGACCAGAGTACAAAAACTTACAAGTAGGAGGTCTATCACTGACAGCTATTAGTCAAATAAAACAAAGAAACGATTTACCGATATTTGGTACTTTAAATAGATCTTAACACATTATGTTATAATTTTGTCTACGCAGTTCTATTCTATTTGTAAATATTTGCGCTGCATCCAGGGAGATATCACGTGATAAGTGTGGGTATCCAGAAGACTAACCTATTTCTGTAATTGCACCAATTAAAGTCTTGTAGTCCTATGTTAAAGTTTGCATTAATTAGACACAGATTTATAAGATTTAAATAAGATTTCAATAAAAACACAGGAAAAACATGTCCAAGAAGGGCGTCGGCTTGGTTCTGCGGGATGTGTATGTATTTACAACCCTGTCAGGAATGGGTTGATCTTGTTTCTCTCACTATGTTGGATTGTAAAATAGCACGACACAATCGGTACGAGTCTTTAATTAAAAATCCATGTTTAACTTTTGCGCGAAGAATCAATGCCACAATTTTGTTTTTACAAATAAAGAACTGTTTTGGTTTGATCCAGTTTGTTTCCCCTTTCTTTTGTATACAAAAGGAGACAAATCGGATACTTTAACTTCGATGAGGAAACATGTAAATTATAAAGACTTTATACCTTCATTATTATGCAGCAAAAACGAGTCCCAATTTTGTCTTTATCTCTTAAATCTCATTATAATTATATATATATGATTTACTCTTATACTTTATCTTAAATTCCATCGTTTAGGTTTTCTTTCTATTACAAAAATTGTTTTCCATCTTTTATTTTATACAAAATAAGACAACTTTGCACACCTATGGCTTAATAACAAACTTTTCTACATTTTGTCCAATTTTCAAAAAAATCTATTTACTTTGATTAAGAACCCTAGCCCCACCACGGCACCCGTATACCTTGATATAAAGATAAGAATATGTGGTATGATGATCGACGAGAGAACTATCCATCAGAGTTCAAACGAAGTGAATATAATACCTTAACTGAAGGCAATCGTACGTTCTTCAACAATGAAAACCCCATTACTATATATAGTCGACTTTAGAAGCCCTGACATGCAAAATATGAAAGAATTTAATTGAGAAAACGAACGGCCTAATTCATTACAAAAAAACCCAGACATGAACCAGTTTGCTTTAAATAATTTCAAGTACATTTACCACGATAAATGTTCCATAAAAAGTCATATCCTGGAATGGAAAGTTCACCTGCACTACTATTTTTAGCAAAGGTTATTTTTCAACCTTTATACGATTTGATATACCTGGACCTTCTTAGAGTTTAAGTACTTTTACTAGAAATTTATACTTCTTCTCCTTTTACTTTGAGTTTTCCATAGAATTCTCATTTCAAAAAAGGGTGTGGTTTGTGAATCAGTTCTATATTTACCTATAATCTTGAGCGGATGTTCCGGAATTTGATAGTATTCTATTTATACGAAAATTGTCATCCGTTAAAAGATTTTATATAAAATAAATCGAGTCAACTTGCTGTTGCGAAATGAATTCAAAAAATATTTCTAATTTTGATCTTAAACTTGTTATTGAGGAAAGAAGTTTTAATTTCTTTAAAAAAATGTATACAGTATATCGTCAAAGTATTATGTTTGTATACCTACCCGAAATACTTTACTCCTGCACGAGCTCGGAAAAGGTCATATACAATTGGAAACAACGCGTTTAATAATTTCTTGCGTCCGAAGCATTTTTCTGGATATCGCTTTATCAGGAACGCTGAAGCCAAACATTTGAAATCCGAAGATGTATATAATATAATGAGCCAAATTCGTCTAAAGACAACTTTGCCTGAGGGAGTTGAAACCTTAGTTTCTTAATAATTTCAAAATTTATAAACGGACAAGTTTGTTAAATCATTTCAGGACCGAAGCACTGACTACTGAGCTGATGATATACCTCGGGGACTGATAGTCCACCAGCAGACGTATCCACCCAGTGATGTAAACAATTGAAAACAACACGTTTGATAATTTATTTCGTCCGAAGTGGTAACTGGTAACAACAAAATGTGTTGGTTTTTTTGTAAAACCCGGTGTAGATAATAGTTCTTTCGGCATCATTATCGGTTTACAAAGGGTAAAACAATAGCCAACACATATGGTAGGATTTTTTTCTGGTATTAGTATGATAATCACACACGTAAATAGTAGTTTTTAACTCTTTGGCTTAATTGATAGCATCTAAATATTGACACTACATATTGAAGTATCATAGAATAAAATGGAGAATGTGTCAAAGAGACAACAACCCGACCATAGAACAGACAACAGCAGAAGGTCACCAAAATGTCTCCAACGCAGCGAGAAACTAATGTTTGCGGACTTTATTCACTTTCTTAATCAATATAATTGATAAGTCATCTTTATGGAAGCTAGAACAAAACAATTATTAATTTTCCACATGTCCATTTAAGTTTTGTAATCTTTTAATTTTAATGCCATCTTTTAATTAAAAAAAATATGAGATTTGTAATACGATTGTCAATGAGACAGCTACCTACCAAAGACCAAATTGCAAAATGTGGACTTTTACAGGTTCACGGTTTATTTATCTTCGCTAGCCATGGGTTACGCTCCACTCCTGCTGTAGAGAGCGGTCCGAGTGGATCGTATCCCTTGGCTAGCGAAGATGCGGTTTACCTGCAGTAATGAATAATTAATCAAATGACTTAAGACAAACATTACACAACTGATATTTCTCACATTTAACGAGAGCCAAATTTTAATTATGAATAAAACGTGCAGAACTTCTTAAATGCAAATGACGTCATAACCAGCCTGTTAAAAATAAATCTTGTTAAATATATATGTATTGACAGAAAAAAGTTCATGGTTGGATAGCAATATATGTTTCAATAAAACTTTTTAAATTAAAATCAATGTAAATATCGATGAAGAAAATACTTCAGTAAGATTTCACTTAATTTCTATGGTGGCCGGTTAAGGCCACTTTTCGCGATTTCGCCTTTCATATTCTGTAGGGCGAAAACGCGAAATCGCGAAGTCAAAAACGCGTAAAAACGAAGTCGATAATCGTTTTTTCGCGTTTTCGACTCCGCGTTTTCGACTCCGCATTTTCGCGTTTTCGACTTCGACTTTTCGCGATTTCGCGTTTTCGACTTCGCAATTTCGCAATTTCGCCCTATAGAATATGAAAGGCGAAAACGCGAAATGGCCTTAACCGGCCACTATAAATTTCATTACCTTTTAGATTTATGTTTATAATTCAAAGTTTACATGGTCATATCTTGATTAAGTTCAATACATTTAATTTAACCTTGATCTCTTTCAATTTGAATATACTATATTCATTCATAATCAATTACAAAGACAACCCATTTCTGTCCGTTCATACTGGTTCTTATCTATATTTGTCCTTGAAGGGCTTCGGTGACCGATTTGGTTAAGTAGCTCATCTACTACCGAGGTTATGAGTTCAAACGCGCATGTACATGTGCGTTCGACTCCAATCTTAATTGGCTTGGATTGCCATTGTTTTCTGCCGAAGGTCTGTGATTCATGGATTCATCAACCAACTGCATTGTCAATAGTGATGAAAATGGCGTTAAACACCAAAATAAATGTGAGATCTTAACAATTGAACGGTCTTCGTGTGCTTATCAGTGAAGTGTAAACAGGCAATCGTCTAAGAATTTTTTTTATATACCTATATATAGGGGGTAAATCTGAGACGAGTGTCTGTGGTAGTGTAGCAGGCAATATGAAGTCTTCTTACTCTTTTCGTCCAATCTGAAAATTTCAAATGAAACGGTGCTGGAAAGTAGAATCAGGCTCCACAACCTTCGTCCCCTAGTTCTGTTATCTTTGACAGAGCGTGCTGAAAAAAGTACTAGGCTACTAGCAAGCTAAAGTTTAATCGTTTGGTAATGCATGAGTTACTTTTAAAATGATAATACATATTTCATAAGCTTTCTAGACATATATGTATGTGTATATATGTACATGATTTGTATCATTGATGTATCTAAAATTTATAGCCAAACTTATCCAAGGTTGTTCGTTAAACAAGGTCGAATTTCTGAAGGTCATTGACTGACTTATATATTCATATAAACAATATTCTAGGTCAAATGTGTTATTTGTTCTATTGTTTCATTTAATATAACTTTTGATCTCATTTGATATAAGAATATGGCTTCAGATTTATCCAGATTTCTGTAGGGTTTTCATAATGTAAATACGTGTAATCGAAGACGTGAGTGTTTGGGTTAGCAGAAAAATCCGACGGTATCTTATCTCAACAGATTTTGATTAGAAAATCACTTTATCTCTTTGACCTCAGGAACTACAAATTTTCTCTCCCTATGCACTTCGAATGGTCTGATCCATAGTTTGTCGCTTGGTATAAAATTCATATATTTTCTCCTTTGCGGGTGCCATATTTGTATTTTTTAAACATTGTACTTTTGTTAGGTCTTGGTATCTTCTGTTTATTACCCACTTACTTGCATCTTCGATAAATTCTCTCTCTCTCTCTCTCTCTCTCTCTCTCTCTCTCTCTCTCTCTCTCTCTTGATTTTTATTGACCTAGATATGCTTTCATTTCTAAAGCACCTTAATCACACCAAATCACCCCCGTTTTTTTGTTTTGGTGCAGTTCTTGTTGTTCAGTCTGTAGTTTTCAATGTCGTTTTTCTTTTTTTGTCATATTATCTTCAGTTTGATTTCACCTATCTTTTAATATCATATTTAGATTATTACAGTTGTATATCACATGTAGAGCAGGATCTGCTGACCTAGATCACATGATATTACCCCCACCCCACACACACTCCGATTGTAGATAGATTGTCGTATGTATCTTCTTTTGGTTGCCATCTGTGATATATTTTGTTAATTGTCCCCATTCCTTTGATGTTTTATAAAGCTAACTTATAATCGTTTTCTTCTTACACGCCTGCTATTCGTGGTCCCCTTTGCTTGATAGGCACAAAATAATTTCGTATTCCGACCATGTAGTAACAGCGAAGACTGTCCGAGGTCAACTTCAACTAAAAGAACTAGATTCAATATTTATAGGACTTTTAAAAAGCATAGAATTAAACATATAACAATAATATTTATATTATAAATGCCTTCTATTGAAATATTCAACTAACAGACTTCATTGTAAATAGTTTTACTATGTATATTATTTAACATAAACTTTGAAACGAAAACTTACTTGAAATAAATTTTATTTCAAAGTCGCACTTTAGAATTGATCAAACTCAATCAACACAAGTCAATATTATCAAACATTCAAATTTCCCTAACTATAAACACTGCATTTTTCCTTTAATTTATGTAGGCAAATATTTACATGCCCCTTTTTCACAACCCAGATTTTAATTTTACATCAGAAATGAGTTAATCATATTAATGGGAAGTTTAACTCTTACGTGGCAACACATTTTAGTGGTGAGGTGCAGATATTAGTTGTTTATTTTCATTTCAGAAAAATCTTGTTTTACTTTAAGTCTCTTTTGTTAAAAGTCCAATATACTTTCAAATTTTATTTTTATTGGTTTATAAAGTGCATAAGTTTGAAAGGGCTAGAATATTTCCAAAGTTTCATAATAAATATTATCTATTATAAAATCATAAATCAGACTGGTTATCGACAAGTCCAGAGGGTATCGTCATCTCAGTAGTCAGTACTTCAGTACATATTTTTTTCAAAATTCCCCGTAGATATATTCATTTCAATGGATTCTCTGGTTTAAAAATAAAACAATGCAGATAAAAAGAAAAAAGATTATGTTCCCGTGTAAAGTTTCTGTTCCACGATGACACTCGTCGTGCTGTTTGATTGGTGTTTTTGTATTTTATGCCCCTTCTATTCGATATGTCTTTGTGGTCAGTTTTATTACTCGAGGAAGCAAGAGTTCTTTGAGATAACCACCAACCTTCGGCAGGAAAGATGACAATTCATAGTCAATTAGGATTGTAGTCTAGCGCACCTACCACGTGCAGAGTTCAAACTCACGACATCAGCCATGCTGTTCATCACAAGTAGACATAAGGTAACACTAGGGCAAGGTATTAACGGAGAAAGTTAAACAAGATTTAGACTTTTGTTGATTATAATTGGATCTTGTGGTTCATATTCAACTTTCTACACTTTTATTACGGATAATTATTGTAGAGTGGAAAACCGTTGCTTATTGTGTCAACGTAAATGTGTTCCACCTAACAGAAGTTCCAATGGAATCTTTTTTTTATAAAAAATGTCATACTATCTGTTCCTGTTGGAAACAAATATTCTATACCATTAATTCCATCAGTACCGTAACATTTATTCCAGTGGAAATAGTATTCCAGAATATTGTTTCCATTCGAAACTTATATCATGAAGGAACTTCCGTTGATTTATTTCAATTTTATGGGGGGGGGGGGGGGGGAGGGGTGAGTATGCAACACTTTCAAACTGGTCTATTTTGTTTTTATTTTTTGTTGATGTTTTTTTAGTTTTGTTTTTGTTTTTCACTTTAACATGACCGACTTCTGATTCTTCACGCTATATTCACATGTATTATTGTGGTGGTTTTAAAGGTCGTCCCAAATGATACCAAACCGATTAAATGTATATATTGACTTTTACTTAGCTTTGCCGCTTGCCTGCACATAACCATAATACTAATGACGTAGACTTGAGCTATTTTTTTTAAACTTTCGTACGTGTTAGTCTTCACATAACTAACCCTAAAGTGCGCCATCTTAAAACAGTGTTAACATCCAGGACGAATGCTGCCTGACCTTTACTTCTACTGCGGGGGTGTTTACATGACTGTCTCGCATGATCGATTAGGTGACAAACTACGACCATTTGAAATTATGGAGGTTGGTGGAAGGTGAATTTTTTTTAAACAATGACATGATCCTGCTTTGTACTAGACCGATTCGGCGGTCGCTGAGCCTCCGGATTTTAACGTGATTGTTCAAAAGGTAACAGTCCATAGGAAGACAAGTTACCTTTCCCGGACAAAACATTCCCATACCATGCCGACCATGTCTCGTATTACTACTTCATGCCGCGTTCTTAACGGAGTAGCAGCAAATACCTATTTGAAAGTTTTTGGTTTGATCTGGTCGAGGTTCGAACCCAAGACCTACCGCAGTCGAGGCAGATCCGCTAGCACGAGACCACCGATGCGGTAGTGTAATAACAGACAGTCTTTCAAAATGCAGCTAGAAATCAAACATTATAACTCACGAAATGATAGACAAATGGAAACTAATATTCATACAGCATTGTCATAAAAAAATAAGCAATTGTTAATCACAATGATTGAAAATAAATGCTCGTGCACCAAAAAAAAATAGTCCCGTCCATTACCATTATTTTACAAGGATTAAATTTTTTTATACCAGTCAGGGATCTACAGTTTAATGGTTATATATTTGAACACCCCATCCCACCTACCCTACCTGTATCAGTGAATAAACTCGTCAAAGATACTAGGATTTAGTTGCGCCAGACGCGCGTTTCGTCTACAAATGACTCATTATTGAAGCTTGAATAAAAATGTTGAAAAGGCCAAATGAAGTACGAAGTTGAAGAGGATTGATAACCAAAAATCCCTAAAGTTTTTTTTTCAAATGCAGCTAAGGTAAGCTATTTCTTGTGTAGAAAAGCCTTAATTTTTCAAAAATTCTAAATTTTGTAAACAATGAATTTATAATTATGACCATTTCAATGATACTTCATGTCAACACAGAAGTGCTGTTTACTGGGCTGGTGATACCATCGGGGGAATAAAAATCCAACAGTAGTGTCATCGACCCAGTGGTTATAATAAACTCATCATATATACCAGGATTGAAAAGGATTAATAGTTAAATGATTATATACACAACCCCAGCCCACCCTGTATATATCTGCCAGGCATCTGTAATCCGAGGGATGTTGTTGTAATCCTAGTGCTATCTTTTCTCATTGTTAGATGATGCAAACTTTCCAAACCGTTACATCTTTTAAAAGATTTAAAATGTTCAGTGCTGTTAGAGGCTATCTTAAAGTGTGGCCTATCCAAATCGTCATGAGACAATTTTTAAATATAAATTTGCTTCAATGTTTAAGGACGTCTGCGCAACAAAACATTTGATGATCTAATGCTGGTGCAGTTGAGGGATTGCTATTCAAGAATATATAGGACAAAAGTTGCAGAATGCGTGTAAATATAAAAAAGAAGATGGGGTACTGTTCACTGAGGCATGTTTTGATTCTGAAAAAAAAATTCGATAAGGTATTAAGTAATTTGTAATAGCGGCGGCTTATTCCGTAGTAATGATGGAAATTGAAATTCTACCATAAAGTTAAGGTTCTGTCAGATTATATGCGAATTTGAACTATTTATGTTTTCGTGTTGTTCCAGCCATCCTATATTCAACAAAAAGAATGGTCAACATTTTAATATGAAAAGATATCATTTTGATTGAAAAAATCCAATACAGCTGCTTGAAGTATGTAGATCAGTAGTAGCGCTTTTGTGTTGACATGAATAATCATTGATGTGGTCATTATTATAAATTGACTGTTTACAAAACTTTGAATTTTATAAATACTACGGTTTTCTACCTCAGGAACCGATTACCTTAGCTGTGTTTTGGCAAAACTTTTAGGAATTTTTGGTCCTCAATGCTCTTTCAATCGTACTTTATTTGTTCTTTTTAACATTATTTTATTTGAGCGTCACTGCTGAGTCTTCTATAGACGAAACGCACGTCTGGCACAAAAACAAAATTTCAATTCTGGTTTCTATGATTTTATGTACAGTCGCTTGAAGTAGTTTATCCTTAATTTGAATTTTCCATCCATAAAGAGTGTTCAATATACCAAAACAACTCTAAATTTACAGTACATTTAAAACATATTAAATATGAACCGTCATTACCTTAGTGAATAAGTCTGAAATGAACTAACAGACAGAGTTACTTAATAATTTATTGTTCAGTCTTTTTCGAGATGTTTCATTACCATTATAACTGTTTCAGAAATAGTTAAAATTGTCGACCTATTTAAATACCATTATTTGATCTACAATGAGAAAGATATTTTTAAAGATTTTAATTCTGCTGACGCGCGGATAGCTGTGACGTTAAATTAACTACGTTAAAGCTAATGGCATTTAAACTGACACCAAGTACATGTATATACAAGTATATTAACAGTTGATTAGTGTAAGAGGATTGTAAAAAAACGATAAGAATAATTTTACGTCCATAAAATATTAATTCATTGAAATAAAAAAAAAACTCATAAATTTTCGTTTAGTTTTTCATACAAATAAAAAAAGGATTGTTTAAGGATTGTATTTGATACTACCATACTGAGTTCACTTTCAGAGTACTGTACGTGACCTCCAATACTATACGAGCCAGTCCATGCAAAAAGGTACAAAACAGAAAAAATGGGAAATACGAACAGGGTGGTTGATTTTTAAATTATAAGATAATTAAACATATTAACTTCAATTTTAAATTAAAAAAACACAAGATGACACAATTTTTGAATTTGCCCTTTCGTTTTACTGTTTTCTTCCTTTATTCTTGAAATCTATGTCTTATTGAAATCGTGAAAATTGTTGATCTTTTCTTAGTGGCATACATGGTTTAATTTCTGCCCATTATAGCATTTTTCCAAGTCATTCATGATTTTAAACCTTCCTTAATACTATAGTGATAATTCATGTTTTATTCCTACGACTTTTCCGTTTTAACGGACAAATTCGAGAACGAATTGACAATTTTATGAGTGATCGAATTTACTCTTGCGTTTAACTGTTGTCAAAAGCTTTCTACGTTTATGTAAAACTCGTTGCTTTAAATTGTTATAATCATAACTAAATCTCCATTAACAAAACAAACTGCGTAAGATCTGGCATAAACACTTTTTAAAAGTTTTTATATTCTGTTTTGCACGTAACCTTATGTTGCAGCTACCAGAAGTAATGGAACAACAATTTGATATTTAGGTCCGGGAGGGTGATGTAGGATACTTTTTATGGCGGATGGAACATGCATCTTCAACTGTTGCAAGATATGCTTATTTTTTATATGTACATGTATATTTTGACTTTTATACATAAGGTAGCAATACACAGTTAGGAAAAAAACTTCAAATTGACCCTCATAATTTGTATTCACCCTCTTTCCACTCCTGTCTAACAAAATAAGGCTTAATATTTGTGTAATGCATGTATATATTTATAGAAAGAGAATCTTCCATAGATTTGATTTTTAATGGTAAAGTTTAATCCCTTTTGAGTGTAACTCTGGCAACAATCTGACCAATTTCTTTGATACAAAATATAGCAAAAAAGGGGTTGAACATGTCACAAAAGTCTCCAAAATTTGGTCTAAAGGAAAATTTCAATCAATTACAGTGATACCATTCCTGAAACCATAGGTTTATATCTATCAAGTGGTCCAACAAACATCATATGCATTTCTGCTCGTTTTCCATAAAATTGAATTGAAAAGATCGAGCGCAAAATCTTTGTGGATAAACACTACAATAATTTATGGACCTATAGGCGGTACGGATAGGAAAATACAGACTATCAAACTGATAAGTGGCCTATAACAGATGCTAAAAACAATATAAATGTTCATATAAACCCTCTAAGAAGGCTATACTATTCTTCAATTATCTAATAATCAATTTTATTGTACAAAAAATATCACCAGGGCCATTTTTTATTGCTTCTGTGTATTGCTACCTAAAAGAGAGACGAAAGATACCATTCAAAGTCGAAAATACACTGCCAAGCTAAAAAAAAAGATGACCACAAGACAAATAATAGTACATAAAACACAACATGGAAAACTAAACACTAAGCAACTGAAACAAACACAAAAACTGGGAGGATCTCAGGTTCTTCAGACGGGTGAGCAGATTCTATTCAAGATGTGGCACCTGTCGTGCTACTCATGTTAGAGCTAACCCGGAAACAAGTCCTAATTCGGTAGTTTATATTCGTTTAAAGTGGAAACAACTACTTATTTTCTGTTTTTTGTTTTGCATGATATTTATTTTCATCCAGTCTTATGCAAGATGATTTTTATTCAGCTCTTATCAATCCGGGAAATTCTTTTTGAAGATCCTTATTAAACTGAAAAGAAGGATATGTAGAATGGTTGCCACTTAAGCGAATATTAAAAACATACTAAAAGAACAACATGAGTACTTATAATTACAGGTCACCGTACGACCTTTGTCAATGACAACAACATTCCGGTTAATAATTTATAAACATAACCGTCATAACAAGATGTTTTATAATTAAATAGAAAATAACCGAGGGCTTTCAAATGTTTAAAGTTGAGATTTAGTCCGAACGGACGGATTTTTCTATATTACCTATGGTAAATTTCTTCTACGATTGGATATCTAAAATTCAGAGGTTTAATGCATATCGAGCCTGACAATGCTACAACAGTAAACCAATTTAGTAAATATTACCGACTGTTGACTTCGGATTATATTTGTTTTAACAAGTAACATTCTAGCCTTCTCTGTGGTAGGACATCCGGGTACGCGGTCAAGTAAGAGCAATCCAAAATTTAAACATTTAATCCATGAAATGTAAGGGGAACGTTTACTGTGTTTCTGATAATTTTCTCGTTTATAAAAAACATGTAACAGATAATTTGCCTCCTCCCTCAATTGTAACGATTAGAAGCGCTGAATTTGACCATGATTTGTTTTGAAGAATTTCAATGAGTTTTTCTGAAATATGCAAACTATGAGGAAAGATTTTTCTAACAAGTGTGGTGCTTTGAAAAAATAATATCGCGTTTTAAAATGCCTATTTATATTTTTTTATAATCTAAAACAAGGAGATGTATTCGGATTTCATATTACGTCAAGTGAATTGCTAATAACAAATTGCCAAAGGTTTGAATGATAATTTATCTTTGATTGACTGATAATGCTACATGCAAATTGCAAAAAACATATTTCCGCCTTCATTCGCACATTTTGGAAAAAATACAGGAGTATGCTCCTTACGCAGAAACTGCTCCAACTGACTTATGAGGAGGAATGATTAAAAATGACACTCCGTAAATTTTAAAGACACCATCACAAATAGGTTGATCTATTTGTTCTTTTCCAGTTTCTGTTATGGTTTCTGTTGGATAATGTGTTATCATTGTTATGTCTCATCATTTGTAGCCCAAACAATTATATAATGATCTTTTTATACCATAACTGTCATGAAAATTGTTTGGACTGGTATTGTGAAAATAATTGTATAAAGTTTGAGATTGCATATTCGTTACGTCACTGTTTGTTATGTCCTGTGGTGTCTGTCTTTGATTGAAGATGTTTGTTGTTGCTGTGTGATTTGCATGTTGTGTCGGCTTTTATAGTATTTGTTTGTGCGTTTCTCTGTAATTAATTGTTGTGATGTATTTATAACATGTAATGTTGTTATGTAAACGACATTTTAACATTGTCATATAAAAGGGAGGTATGGCTAGCTATAAAACCACTTTCAGTCAACATTTTTTCTTAAAATGTCCCGTTTCATGTTAAGAATATGGCAGTTGTCTGTGCATGTTTGCTATTGGGGCTTTTTTGGCACTTCACTATTCCTATTGTTGTTTTGGTTTTTTTTTCATACAGTTGATGTGTTTCCTTCGGTTTAAGGTGTAACCAGTTTTGTTTTCTCTCAATTGATTTATGTCCTTTGAATACCGGTATACTACTGTTGCCTTAATTCAGTTCATCTGTGTTTTTAATCTCTGAAATTAATTTATGTCATTTGAACACCGGTATACTACTGCTGTCTTAATTCAGTTCTGTTCGGATTCGTTTCCTATCTTCTTAGTTAAAAAGATTACTCATTTTGGCAATCTAAAAGTTATGACATAGCATGCATTTTTTTTTTGTAGAAAAAGAAAATAAAGTCAATATTTAAGAAAATATACGCTATCTATCAACCATTCAAATCAATCGTTCTTAGATAAGATGCAATTATAAACCAAACGTACCAAGCATTTGGATGTGTCTTTTGTATATGTTGAATTGCGTAGATTGCACAGTGTGTTCTCGATTTCTTGCACTGATGTTGTTGATTGGTCAAGCTTCATCCTTAAGAAATGGTTTATAGATCACATATCAAAGGTGAAAAAGCTACATGACAACAGCTTTTAGACCTACATTTTCTCAAGTTTGTATTGATGGATAATTTTTTCACCGGTCAACTGCTGAACTAATCAAGATATTTTAAACATGTTCTTTTGAAAGATAAAACTGTATGTTTTCTTTCGACTTGTAACCCTTACATACCAGTGGTATTTAACTACAATTTTGTAATGCTGTATTTGATTGCCTGGTAGGTTGACTAAGTGTCGATTCAAATAGTGGTTCATCCAAGGCTCCATGTTGAAGGCCGTACATTGACCTCTAATGATTTACTTTTTATAAATTGTTACTTGGATAGAGAGTTGTCTCATTAGCACTCATACCACATCTTCCTATGTCTATATGCATAGCAAAAGACGATAAAACTTGCAACGCTGATGAGCTAAACTAAGCAAGCCATGTCAAAAGACTATATGTTACCTTGACCTCAAATTGTACGGAGGAGATTGAAAGAGGGCCACACAGTGACATTCGGTTTTAAAATTTGAGAGCAGTCTACATAGTCTTAAATTCTGCTTTATAGTGAGCTAAAATGTTCCTGCAAGTTATATTATTTTGTAGTATATAGAAAAGCATAATGTTTGTATCTTTATTTTGTTATTTCATATGCAATCCATAACAGTTTTCAACTTTACCGAAAGCTGTTTCCTGTCCATCTCCACCTTTTATAACCCTGTTTATTTTCTACCTTGGTATATGCTGTAATATCAATAATGTGGTCATTTTTATAAATTTCCTGCTTACAAAATTTTGAATTTTTCAAAAAACTAAGGATTTTCTTATCCCAGGCATAGATTACCTTAGCCGTATTTGGCATATTTTTTTAGAATTTTGGATCCTCAATGCTCTTCAACTTTGTACTTGTTTGGCTTTATAATATTTTGATATGAGCGTCACTGATGAGTCTTATGTAGACGAAACGCGCGTCTGGCGTACTAAATTATAATCCTGGTACCTTTGATAACTAATTGTACCTAATCTAAAGATTTAACAAGGTTGTGACGTACGAAACCAGCCAACCATGCAAGGAGTTTATTCCTGTTTTTAATTATCAAAATACTTTTGAATTAGTTGAAAATTTAATCTACTCCTTCTTTTGATATCTAATTTATGTCTTGCTTATGATATAACCGCTTGGCTTAACAGTGTCATAATCTTACTGACGTCTCCAAGAGCGTCATAACCGTACTGACGTTTTCAAGAGCTTAAACATAACCTTCTACAAGCCTTACCATAATCAAACCATTGAAAAGTAATATTACACCAGGGCGGAATATGTTTCAAATTATGTTTACAATTAAGTTCTTGTGTATATTCTAAAAAGACAAACAATCGAACCCCTGTGGAGATTTAAACCCATTGAGGATAAGGTTTGTAGACCAAATGCGATATTCATAAAGTAAGTTGGCAGCTTTTATTGTCAAATGTGGGAAAATTTCCTTTTCTTTTATATGTATATCAAATACTTCAAATTTAAAAAGGTGATCGCGTATTCAATAAAATATCATTTTAAAAAGAAATTTTTAGCTATTGAACATATTTTACAGAAAGTTAATTATATAACATAAATTCGGTCATATTACTTTCACCTTACAAAAGATTATCGTTATTTGTATATATATAAACTGTGATGTCTATCGTATGCCGATATGTAACGCATTTACACCACTTTTACAAAGTTATTTCATATGTTCAGTTCCTTTGTTGTGAATTTTTAGGTAGAGAATTTTACCTAAGTAAACATAATCTTTAATTAAAAAAGTAAAAAAAAGATGAATAATTAAGCTGTTTTCTTTGCGATAACTCACAAACTTAGAATATTATTAGTTGTCGTTTTACATGACGATTATTGGTAGTGGAAATCGCAACTGCTAATATTCTTAAAGCACCAGCCTGAGCTCTTAATTAGTTTTTGTTGTGGTTGATTTTACTCAATCTTCAGTTTTCTGTGTGATGATTTTTTTAAATTGTTGTTTGTCTTTTTCTTTTTCTTCCTTTGTTTTGTTATGCTGTTTCCTTTTATTATAGCTTTGGTTGGACCCATCATATTTTCTTAACAAATTAATTTCTGTTAACCGATTCTATGCATGGAGTATGGATAACTATAAGCAACAGTAGTAAACCGAGGTTGAAAAGTCATAAACCGATTGAGAGAGAATAAAATCCGGGTAACAACGTACCAATAACCGAGAAAACTCTAGCAAAGATGAAATCTGCTTGCTTATTTTTCAAGCCAAATTGTGTTTCATCCATGACACACCCTCTAATAAGAGATGTAAGAATTTGTTTCATATAGTATAGTCATTGGTTCGCTATCCAATTCTATTTTCTTGTCACATATAAAAGTACAAGTTTTACTTGTTGATTTGCAAACTACATTTTTTGTGAAATAATACTCATCAAAATACAACTTACAAGTCTCGATATGGTTTTAACCTAGGCCAGAAAGTTATTGGAAAATAATGTTGATCTCAAAGGTGATAACACTCAATAAAATCTACAACTATTATTTGCGGTTAGTACCGAATTCCATTATCCGCTATCTGTATGTCAGATACCATAGGATCTTTGTACCTAAACCCTTTAACTGGTTATCAATATTGCAGATACCATAGCATTTGTGAACCAAACCCTGCTATCGGCTATCGGTATGGCTGATACAATGTGAGTATTTGTATACCTAAGCCATATAGCATGCTTTCGGTACGGCAGATTACATAAATTATGTGAACAAAACCCTAGTACCTGCTATCGGTACAACAGACCGTAAATAATATTTGTACCCACGCACTATTACCCGCTATATTTTTTTCAGAAATCATAGGACTAGTGTAACATAACCCTATTATCACGTGATTTACCATATATATCCATAGGGTTTGGGTACATCCATTTTTGACCTTTGTTAGAGAATCTGATCAAGACTCTCAAAAAGGATCATATAAGAATGTTCATTAAAAAGTTAATGCCTTATCTGTATGATTCTATACATTTTTTTCTACAGTGTCTTGCGTTTTTAGTTTTTGGACAGTGATTGATGTCATCAATCTTTTACGATATAGCTGATCAAAACTACATTCCATAATATTTTGTTTTATTTTTCTAAAGGTTTTTCAAGATTTTTCTATGTTCATTTACCTCTGATTAATATTTGTTGAGTTTGGAGGTAGACGACTGTTTCAATTGTAGTAATTTCTATGGGAACAAAATGTTCCCCTCCCCCTTTTCCCGGCCTCTTCATATTTTATTTATAGTGATTAAGATTATAACGCAATATTGATTGCTGTATCCTTATTTTCCATCCTTATATCTATTTGATCTGTTAGTTTTGTTCACACATTGTAGTCACATTTATAAGTTCGCTTCTGACCCCCTACGAATCCCAAAAGGGTTAGTAAATTCCAAAGGGGATGATGCCGGATGCGTACATTAAAAGAGTGTTGGTAAATAAATAGATATGAATCAAGCATATAAATTTTGTCACATAAGACAGCTATAGTCAGTCAGTCCACATTAATACCTATATCTATCAATTTCAGTGGCGGATTCAGAGGGGGGCGTAGAGGGTGTACGCTCCCCCCCCCCCCCCTTTGCTCGGACTTTTTTTTTTGGTAAAATGATTAATCAGACTAGACTTCATGAACCTTGCCATTTCCCGAGTATTAAATTTTTAAACGACAATTCTTTACTATAAAGCTATTTTTCGCTGGTATTTACTGATTGTCAAAGTCATGTGATTTGCTATGGTGGAGTTGGCCAGTGCGTTGAAAAAACGGCACTCGGTCATTTTGAAATTCAAATTACAGTAATACACATTGCTTAGGCTGAGGATGTCATGACAATCAGGAAACCTTCAAACCGACAGGATTGAGCAAGAACGTATTTACTTCTGTTTCACTATTCCACCAAACAGAAAGTAATAGTAAATACTAATTTGTGGAACTTTCTTTTTCATGCGAGTGTAAAAGTGACTATTACACTCTCATGAAAAAGAAAGTTCCACAATATTATTTACCCACAAAACATGTTTAACTCCAAATGCCCCAGCTTATTTTATAAATAACAAAGTTGAATAATGATCCCCAGTCACCCCGCCGCATTTTGCGCCTGTTCCAAGGCAGGAGCCTCTAGCCTTTGTTAGGCTTGTATTACTTTAAAATCAATATTTTAGTTTCTTTTGTACAATTTGGAAATTAGTATGGCGTTCATTATCACTGAACTAGTATATATTTGTTTAGGGGCCAGCTGGAGGACGCCTCCGGGTGCGGGAATTTTGGGTTGTTGTCTCTTTGACACATTCCCCATTTCCATTCTCAATTTTAGTATACGTTCTTAACTCGTGTCGGTCGTATTCCATGTCTATTTTTTACTGACAAGTTCTACATCAAATATATCAGTACATAGCTTTGGATCAACACTATTATTTTATGATAGACAATTAATACGGAGAATACACACGGTGGGTATGGTTGTCCTGCGAGAGAACGTACTGTGCTGGTGATTTGGTCCTGACGGGTGCTGGTGATCAATGAAAAAATGTAAACAAAGACGAAAATGATGATTTTTGACGTTTTCACTCATAAAAAATGGAAGAAAACAGTTGAAATTTTTCAATTTTGTTTCTTCTGGGTTCATATATAAACCATTGAAAAGTTGATCCTCTAAACTGTTTCAGTAAGCGTAACACAAAATTGCTCATTTTCAGAAAATCTCGAACAGAAAAAATAAAACTAAAATGCTCATAGAGTCCACTTTCTATTCCGCAATCCACACGACAAAACTATTTTGTGAAAAAACATTGCAATTTATTAAAATTTAGCAATTTTTCAATTTACTCATGTCCTGATACTGTGCTGGTGGGTCCTGTCATTGTGCTGGTGGGTCCTGATACGGTGCTGGTGATTTTGGATAAGAAGTTGGTCATATTTGAAACAAATGTTACAAAATCAATAAAATTGGGCAGATAATTGTTGTCAATAGGATCTATTACTCCTATTTTAGCTCTTGTGCATCCATTTGGCTGTTTAATATGTGTTTTCAAATGATCGTAACTTGTATAACATAATTACATAAAAGGGCAACATCTTTCGTTTAATATCAGAGAACAGTATATACTATCTAAAATAAGAATAGTTTATTAAGATATTAAATGCCCCTTACATTGATGCTTCAATAATGATCAAAGCCCATGCCGCATAGACATGTTTGTCAGCGCTCCGCATACCCCTCCCCACTTCCACCCAACCAACCCTCCTCATTTCCTCCTTCATTGTTACAGTGCTGTACCAACACAACAATTTATCACATTAAATAATAACACAAAGACACATTTTATTGAACAACGAATGCTCGCAGGTACTGAAAGCTATTTCAAAGCCGCATTTTCAACTAATAGATAAACCCTGTTTTCATATACAAAAATCTCAAACGCGTCGATTAAAAAGTCTCAAAACTTAAGTTCACATATTAATGTTTGATGAAGCAGAATTTTAAAAGTGTGCAGTGAATCTTGTGCTCACAACAGTTATTGTCATAATTATGTTTACATAAGACTTATAAAGGAATTAAGAAGGTACCAAGAAATGTTTTACAGTTCAATTTAATGATCATGAATGAAAGGTGAATGGAAACTGTGAGGGTCAAAATCTTAAATTGCTTATAAATGTTGCTGGACCCAGTTTCGTTATCTGATCTGAATGTTCTGAAATGTGCAAGGTAGATAGACATTTTGATTTTTTTTACTCGGAAAGTTTTGCCCTAATTGCTTGAACTTTTGCAATATTAAAGCCGGTTTCAAAAAGTGTGAAGACAAAGGGGGTATCTTTGGTTATATTGCTTGATGAACAGAAAAATCATTGTTAGGTTTTGTAAAATACACTACTTTAAGAGTATACTAGTCCGACAAATTACACATCTTTCTGTCTGTAGGACCAGGCTTCTTCGAAAGGAGGGTACGGTTTAGCTCACAAGCAAGCTAACCAAAGATATTATGTTTGCCTACATACTCAATGGAATCGGCTGTAACTAAAAACTCGAATACATTTTAACAGACAGTGGTCATGTTTGTTGATGAATATTGTTTTTCTTAGATTCACTCTTGAAAAATCATGTGGTAACATTTGGTCAAGTTAATTCAGAAAAGATCGTTTTGTAATTGCGGACACCAAAACAATACATGAACCCCACACGACCCCTCGACACAGGTGAGCTTATATGATCTTATAGCGATTCAGGTTGATAACCATTTGAAATTAAGCCAGATTGTGTGTGTGTGTAGATTTGTATTGTTTTAAACTGTTATGACCTTTTAAAGTTAAATGTAGGTGTTTAATCTAAGAATTCTTTTTTAAACTTATATACTTGTTTTAAACTCAATTGGTAGTAAGCTATTGATTGATTGATTCTTGGTTGCTTTACGTCCAGTGGCAAATATTTCATGCATATTCAGGACGAAAACAAGTTCACAATAAATACAATAGGTAGTTCTTGTCATAAAAGAGGCCAATGGTCGTGGAATTTTGGACTTTCACTGGAAAATGAGGATGTATTGGATAGGAACAGAAATTTTGCCTTGCAGTTGCAGCAGCCCACCTACGAACCCCTCAAAGAGTTGCTGCAAGGGTTCTTAACATTCTGACCGGACGCGACTGCGAACTTGATACATACCGCACAGCCAAACGGACGCCCCACTTCGGCAAGCGTTTTACTGCCGGTCGGGAGAAGACCAAGTGACTATATTTATATTTCCCAGAAACCCTTGGGAAATTTTGAAATGCACAATTAACAAAGCAAACGTTAGTTTCAAATACTTTTAAATAGATTTTTAATGATAATGTACCCTTGCGTTGATCCCATGCTAAACATAACAAAAATCTCTGTACAAAGGTTTGTGAATTTTATACAAAAATAGTGATTTTATTTTCACCAAATTCTCTTTTTCTACTAAATACAATAATGAACTATAAATAATAATGCTTTGCAAGAAGTTTCCCCTTGATATATGTACAAAATTATGTCTCTATTATTCATTGTCTGTGCTGTTTTGATACTTTTGCAGTTTGCACATTTCGTAATTGACAGGCCACAGGAGGGGTCATAAACCATACACGAAAAGATAAAATATTGATCTAAGTACTTAATTTGCATCTCTGAACCCCCACCCCGGTTTGTTTTTTAGGAGGGTGTCTAAAAATGGTCGATTACAGACAGGAGAGTTAGCATTTTACTTTCCAGGCGTGTTTACGTTGATTGTTACTGTCCTGAAAACGGATAGATGGAAACAAAAATGCTTGATATGATTGGCTTTAGATTCAGTTTTTTTAAATATAAATTAAGGCTACATTTTAATATGATAATACTAAGAATTCACAATATAACAAAATGCAGAAAAAAAATGGATGAAGTGAAATATCTTAGTAAGGAGATGGTGTGTTTGACACACAAAACTTAAAAGCTTAGTGATATTACCAATATTAAAATAAAAGTGTATTTTAGTTAGGTATTTTTTTTTATTTACTCATTTTCAATTATAATTAAGGCACATTTGATTTTTATTCATAAAAATATTTAAATATAGTAAATAAGAACACATTGTTCACTTCCTCCCCCGTAATTCTTTATTTATTTTGGAATTTGGAAATGAAAAAGCTAAGAAATCTTAGTTTTGTTAGTGTTTTCTATGTTATCTCTTCTTCATTCTCTGACATATTCTAGTCTGCCCTTTCATAAAATAGTTATTGTTTTAGTGTTCTATCGAACTTTCGAAAAAAAACCTGATAACCGTTCAGACAAAAAAGTGATGTTGAAAAAATCTTACAGATACAGCAAGTGATTCTTAAAAGCTATAAAATTCATTTTTCTTTTAAAATACAACTTTTTAATCTTACGGGAAACCATTCCAATCTTAAAACATTCACTGTAACCTCGCTCTTTCTTATCCCCATCCCCCCCCCCAAAAAAAAACCAAACAAACAAACTCGCAATACTATTGTCATTCTTATAGTCAGCACTCAATTATTCACAAAAAAATGTGTTATAAGCTACTAAAGACCTATGATTCAAACGCTCAGAAAGTCCTTTGTTCTATATTTTTGCTCTCCATTTTTATGCAAAACCTTTTACATTTTTATGTAAAGAGTTATTGTTGAAGGTATTACGAAGACGTATGGTTATTAACACATACTTCCTTTGGTTTCTTATGGAAATTTGTCCATTGACAACAAACATACCACATCATCTACTTTATATAAGTATTGTATAAATTACAACGTATTTTGGTGATCTTGCAAAATAATCGTAATCCCGAAAATCGTTAACATATTTTCTTTATCTTAAAATGAGCAAGAAGGGTTCCATTAACAGGCCGATGAATAAGATTCCAGTTAATTTAAAAAAAAATAAAAAAAAAATAGGGATATTTTTTCTTGCATAATAACAGTAAACGGATTCACAACAATGTCAATTTCAAGAAAGCAGGCAACAGTTAATTAGTCATTACAGTACAGCATCAATGATCTTGAATAGATGCAACTTTTAACTAAAGTATAAAGGCACAGAACCAGGACCGTTTTTCCTATCACCAGCACCGCGTCAGGACAATTCCGTTTAACGAACTTGCACGACTTTTGCAATATAATATTGTTGTAATATACTTTGCATGGTACTTATGACGCATCAGAGAAAAATTAAGCAACAAAACAGTCGTTTTATTGCCGTTCTGATACAATGTAAACAAACCCACCAGCACAGAATCAGGACCCACCAGCACCCGTCAGGACCGAATCACCAGCACAGTACATATTCTCGCAGGACAACCATACCCACCGTGATACAGCATAAAAATGTCCAACCCGTACATTTTACAGCAACTATAAAATGTACATGCTCCAAGCCAGTAACCGTTTAAATAGTGCATATTACACGTATTTTATGTTTTTTAGCCCAAAAAAGGTCCCCAAAATTTAAAATCTTCGCCCCCCCCCCCCTTTCCACAATCCTTGATCCGCCTCTGAATTTGACTAGCATTATATATGGCCATGCATATATGGTTTGTTAGATAAACTTATATAAACGTTTATATTACAATAAGAGTCACTTGCATATAATTACGCTGAAAACGACCTTTGAGGCGGTATAACAACGTCAGATAAAAATAATACAAAAGTAGTTTCAAAATATGAATAAATAAAAAGAGTGGCGGGTATTTTTCAACGAAAAAACAATCCTACCAATAACGTCATCTGCAGGCAGAATACGGACAGCAATATCAAAGTATCTGTACAAATTTCAAGCTATTAAATAGTTTTGGATGAATTTAATTTAAATTTTAAATTATCAAGCGAATGCCAAATTGATTTAGTGCCATATATGAATATAGAAACGTTTTGATCTAAGACGAACAGTTTCATGATTTGACGTTTACAACCGTCTGTTTTTTTTTATTTTCATCGGTGGATTGAGCATGCGAGTAACAATTAAATGTTGCTTTGAGAAATATAAAAAAAGGTTTACAGTTTTAACTCCGAAAGGTGATTTCTTATGGTCCTACATTTAAAGAACCCCAACACATCAATTGGAATCATAACTTCAAAAGATTCTGTTGAGGACTACACCAGAGCATTGGCTCATCGAGAAGAAATTGGACTGTACACTTTGTCAGAATTGTTGGAATTAATTTGGTCTGATAAACGTCGCATTCATAAGTTGAAAAACTGTATGAATAATAGACCAAATAGATATAGGAAGATGTGGTATGAGTACCAATGAGACAACTCTCCATGCAAATAACAATTTATAAAAGTAAACCATTATAGGTCAATGTACGGCCTTCAACACGGAGCCTAGGCTCAAACCGAACAACAAGCTATAATGGGCCCAAAATTACTAGTGTTAAACCATTCAAACGGGAAAAATCATTCAAAGTCCGTTTTCAGAGACAAAGATTCTGAGAAATGTCTATCATCTCTTAGTAATAAGCAATTAGAAAATCTTCTTAGTATGATGTTGTTCCTGCGAGCAAAGCTTCAAATATATATTGTAATCATACGTTAATTGTACTACTTCGAATGTCTTGTAAAATAATTCGGAATAAAAGAGCACTCACGTCATTCCACATACAAAACCATATCATTTAACACGGATGAGATTTTGGTTCATTGCTTCATTGGCATTTACTGTCATACAAGTGAGAGTGTAAGCTAGCTATATAGCTATAAAACAAGATTTTATCAACCATTTTCTAAATAAGAAAATGGCAGTAGAAATTTTCCGTATTGAATTTTTCTCGGAGTTCGGTATTTATGTAAATTGACCTTTTTATATTTGTTTTAATTGCATCTTTGTCAAGGCGTTGTAATTTTTTTCAACTAAGAGGGAAATATCTCTCTGATATCTTCAAACTGAAATGTACTCTATGTATACACATAGTTTCGACATAATATAGTTCGATATATCGATGTTTGACTGAAGTACCATTGAGACGTATAACCTTTGTTTATTCGTTAACAGTTAACTTGCCTAACATACTGTTTACTCCCGTGGCTGTAATAGAGACAATTTCAATTTCTCTATGGTTCTGGTTTAATATATTTCCCCATTATTATACAGGACCTCTATTCTCTAAGCGTAAGACATACGTATAGTGATACTAAATAAATAACACATAGCTGAGAGGGCGAAAGAGCAGATTGATACCCCGAGAAAACATTGTCAACCGCGGCGAAGCCAAGGTTGCCAATGCTTTTTCGAGGGGTATCAATCTGCTCTATAACCCTTTCAGCTATGTGTTATTTAATTTATTATACTGAACGTCCTATCAATATTGTTTTTTCCAGATTAATTTTGTGTTTAAAGTAGTTTCTATGACGTCACGTACATAACAAAATTCTATTTTATTTTGTTCGTCTGTCAAATGTTAACAGTGATTCAACTTTTTATGGATTGATTGAATTTTTTTTGCTGTATACTCCCAGTGGCAAATATTTAATGCATGTTTAGGACGAGCACAAATTAACAAAAATACCATGGAAAGGTCCTCAATCGTTGGTGTCCGGGATGAAGGTCAGTGCAATTAGGAAATCTGAAAAAGGCTATAATGCACGTGATAAGAATATAAATTGTGATATTACCTAATGGTAACTAGTTATGAGCAACAAGATAATAATTCATATTAAGTTTTCTATATAGTGTTTTATGGGCTTTTGTTTGTCATTTCGTTAATCTATGATGCTTTTTGTTTTTTGATTTTGCCATGTGATTATGGACTTTCCAAATTGATTTTCCTCTGAGTTCAGTATTTTTGTGATTTTACTTTTGACCATGGTTGATTTTTACTAGGGATGGCAACGAGTACTCGAAGTACTCGATCGGAAAGCCGAGTACTCGAGTACAAGTTAGTACTCGGATACTCGTTTGCCTTTTATAAATCTTGAGATATTTCTCCTTTCATTTTCTCTCACTTTAGTTCCCTTTGTAATATTCTTTGTAATACTGATAAAAATATCATCTATTCACAACGTAAATATGTTTATCCCGAGACTCTTATGTGTTATAACTTAGTCTCAGGTTTATCTATACTCGTAAAACGTGTTTAGCAGTATGAGCATAGTCCGTTCCTTCTGAGAGTATTAGTTGATGTGCATGACTTGTTGTAACAAAACTTAGATACAGACTTTCATCTGTAGATGTTGGTCAGATCATATTTTTGAACAAGAAAAAAAAACAAAGTGCCCTGCGGTGAACCATACGCAACTAATTAGAGAACATTTAACAGTGTTGGTACACAGATTAACACTTTTATGAATTAACAACTCACAAGCCGTAAACATATTTGCGTTTGTTAATCAAAACTTCTTTGTAAACGTGTTTGGTATAAGATCTACATTTAATGTAATAAATATTTATTTGAACTTCATTACTGTTCAATTTGTAATTAAATATCGTTTTGTAAAGGTAAAATGAAGTCCAATAATTTGTTCACAAATTATGAGACAAATCGTAATATAAAAATACTAACTCCACAGGAACAGATAATACAGACTGTCTATCAAGTCGGAATTTATGAATATATTGATGGTTGTATTGGCATGTTTCGGGTTTGGTTCACGAACACACAAACAATAATTGCTATAATAATAGGTTAAACGTTGGTCTCAATGAAACAGATTAGAATATAGCAGGTCGAATTTACTGTTTTTCTGCATATTCTCTTCTATCCCTATTGCATCATATCTGGGCTTGCACTCTTCAATCATAGTGTTTTAGTACTGCAACAATATGCTTGTCTTTCGTTAAGATGTCAAGCGATGTCCTCATATTATAATTAGGTTTATAAAAGATAATAACCAAAATACCACATCCCAACACAATTTTTTAACATGACCCAGTACTCAAGTATTAAATTTCAGATCTTTTGACATCCCTAATTTTTACATTTAAAAATAATTGTGTCAATAAATCAACTCCACTCTTACACTTGCGTGCTTGATTTCCCTAATCGTTTGTTGGTTTGGTTTTTTTTTGCTTGGAGAACTATGATTTTAATATTTCCGTGTTGATCTGAATGGATTGATTTGAATCAATTGAAAATAACAAGGTTTTTTTTTCCCACATAATAGATCACTCAAGGTACAAATTAGTTAGATGTAAAGTATTGTTTCCCGGAAAGAGAATGGTCAGACTATACAAGTGATGAGTTGTGTTGACAATCATTCGTTTATTGGCTTTCAACTCATTGTATGTGACAGTTTTCAAACAGGAATATGAATACTAGTGCCAATTATGATGGTGTCTCGGAAGATATCAAAACCCGAGCTTTTCTACTGTATTGGAATGAACTGACAGCACAATATTTTTTACCTAATACCATAGTTTTGGCTATTTACCTTTCAATCGGATTAGCAGGAAATATTGCAGTCATACTTGTATATCAATTTGGTCTGCACAAAAAGTCAGACGGAAGGTTTTTTATAGTGCCACTCGCATGGATCGATACCGCCGCTTTAATAGTGTCAGCAACGTTTAACCTAACTAAAAACACGAAATCAATCATATTCCCTGGACATGGAGCGTGCAAACTACTCATATACTTAAGTTACGTTACAACATCTACTTCACTTTTTCTTCTGAATGTCATTGCAGTGCAGCGGTACTTGAAGGTATGCAAGCCTTTTGGTCCACAAATGAACCAACATGCGAAACGCTTTTTAGTGTTTATATGCGCCATTTTGTCAATCGTGCTGTACATACCTATATTGTTTTACTACGGAAATGTAGAAATCAGTAATCAATCTCTTGGTAATGTCAGTGGAAATCAGTGCAACAAACTTCCTGGTTCCCCAGCGCAGCTGAAAGGATTACTAATTTTCCAAGGAGTTTGTTTTTTTGTCTCCAGTAGCAGTGTTGTAACAATAATTGTGCTATACACATGTATAACAATAGCAACATTAAAACAATTGAAAGCAATGAAAGTTATTACGAGAAACAACTTTAGTGTCACTACATTAGAGACACCAGCACAAACGCATGCTCCCAAAATCCAAATGAATTTCCAATCGGTGACAAGTGATACGGAAATCTCACAAGGAACGTCTACTCAAATAAATGAATCAAAAGAAAATCTTCCCACAAAAACTGCTAAAAGGAAATCGACTTTTAAAATATCTTTCATGTTCATGATTATTTCCGTCGTTACTTTTGTATCTTGCTTAACATCATGGACTTTGATAGTAATCGAAACGAAAAATCCTGCATTTTGGAAAAATCTTCCTCCTACTACGTTCCATATTTTTCTAGTTTTGAAAAGGCTGTACATGATCAATCATTTTTGTAATCCATTTGTATATGGCGCATTTGATTGTGTTTTCCGTAAAAAGATGAAGAACGTATTTTGCAAGAACTGATCGAGAAACATGCCGACCAAGATCTCATTTGATTTGAACATTAAAATCATCAACAATAGGTCTTACTTCGGCCTTCGACAATCAGCAAATCCCATTTCGTAAATTAAGCTGAAATCTCTACCGTCTTGACAAATTTGAAATTGTTCAAACGAAAAGCCGACTGCCTAATTTTGGACTAGAATAAACGAAAAACAAATGTTGCAGATAGCAAACGACGACAACAACTTAATAAAAGTTTCCTTATTTGGAAAAGACACACATAATGCACTTAACACTGTTTTTAATCTTTTGATACATTTTTCCAGAAATTATTGCAAAAAATGTATATTTGCACTTGATATCAAATAAATCAGCTTTCAACTTACCTTTTTTATCAGTCTATTTGTTATTCATTTATGCTAGAAAATGAGTAGTCATTCCAGTTGGCTACTGCAAAGGCAAAACAGTGATCACTTGAGCGAAACAATTTCATGGTATTAATAATCAAATGCTAAATATGCATGAAGAACTTTGCATCTAAACACTTACTAATCAATTAACATTCATTCAAAGCTTGCGGAGTAACATATTTTATAATAAAGTATAAAAATGTTATAATAGTTATCAAAGGTATCAGGATTATAGTTTAATACGCCAGACTTTATTCAACCAAACTTCTCCGTGAAAATAATAGTAAATAGATTTTTTTTCAATCGATGGCTGACACTATTATATTTCATGAAGTTGTTCAATCAACAATTTTGAAGACATTATTTTGAGAACATTGATAGGATGAACAAGTTTGAGTTGTGTGTATTTAATTGCGTTCATATCGACAAGGTCGTGTTTTTCTATGACTGTTTATGACGTCTTTACACTAAAACCATTGGATGTTGGATGTGTACGGGTTTATAATTTAATCTTAGATGCATGATTTTTTTTATTAGTTGTTAGTGGCTTTGAACTAGCTGTCAGTTAACTACTAGTACTTTCAGAACTGCTGCACCTAGAATCTGTTTGTTGTTGGGGTGTACAAGTACCCGGCTACGTCCACTTGTATTTATTGAGCCTTTTTCAACTGATTTGTATAGTTCGTTATTATGTTGTACTGTTATTACACTGTCCCAAGTTAGGGAGAGGGTTGGGATCCTGCTAACATGTTTAACCACTCAACATTCTGTATGTATGTGCCTATCCCAAGTAAGGAGCCTGTAATTCAGTGATTGTCGTTTGTTTATATGTTACATATTTGTTATTCGTTCATTTTTTGTACATACATAAGGCCGTTAGTTTTCTCGTTTGAATTGTTTTACATTGTCATTTCGGAGCCTTTCATAGCTGACTATGTGTTATGGGCTTTGCTCATTGTTGAAGCCCGTACGGTGACCTATAGTTGTTGATTTCTGTGTGATTTTTGTCTCTTGTGGAGAATTGTTTATTGGCAATCATACCACATCTTCTTTTTTTATATAATAGTTATGTTATTTATTCAGAAAAGAGAACAAGATTTTTTTATATCTTTATGATGAAATAATAAAATGTAGTAAAGAAGTCCATGTTAATCCTTTTAGTTTTATAAAACTTTCCTGCTTCCTGCATGTTGTTAATCAACGTACGTCAAACAAGTTCACTGTTGGTGTTTTATAATAACAAAGTCTAAAACAAATCGTACAATAATACAAATGAGACAATTATTCACCAAATTTCAAATGAAGTGCATGTAAGCAATATGTCTTATTTAAGAAGGTAAAAGACATGAAGCTTCATACGATGTATTTTGTATTCAGATGCCTGATTTTACAAAATTTCCTCAATATGTCTGATGTCATTGGCCTCATTTTCATGATCTAGTGACTGCTAAAATAGGATACCTATATTATGTTTATGGATCCCTTTCAAGGTATGCATGTCCAAACAAGATTTTGCAGAAGGTCAATGTTAAGTTTTTGTTTGTTTGTCCCTTTTCCTTATCCAGTCACTCGTGGGGTGTATCCGCGTTAGAAAGCGAACGCTGGAATGAGTTAAATGATTTACAGAAAGAAAAAAAAAAATTTTTTTTTCGGGGGAGGTCAAAAAGTTATCGTTAGAGGCAGGCGACCGCTGAAACAAGGTGGGCGTTAGAGGCAGGCGACCGCTGCAACCAGGTGACCGTTAAGGCAGGTTTTACTGTACTGATAGCAATACATAAACTATTTAGTGTATGAAATATTGTTAGTAATTAATATAATTTTTCCGTTCACCTTATTTTTATGGTTTGGTCTGTTTCTTGTATACTATGTATATAGTATGCTATAGGTCAACAATATTAAAAGTAATATGGATTTGGTCTGTTTCTTGTATACTATGTATAGTATGCTAAATGGTCAACAATATGTAATGTAATATGGAATGCTAAGTACGATACTACACGTAAAAACTTTCTCTTCAGGAATATCAACATATATAATCAATAAGTTTTAGTAAAGCAGGTGACTCATTTCAACTTGTGCATAAATTGTTCATTTTAGAAATAAATCTGTACTAAGAAGTAATTCTCAGTTCAAATGTGGCGAACTTTGTCTTGAATATGCAGCTTGTTATAAATATCTTGGTGTACTTTTGAATGAATTTTCAGATTATTCTATAATTGCCAAAGAATTGTATAAATCAGCTAATAGAGCTCTTGGTGTTATTAAAGCAAATTTTGTAAAACTGGTGGTATGAATTTTGATGTATTTACTAAATTATATGACACTTTAGTCAAACCCATTTTTACATATCCTTCCGGTGTATGGAGCATTAATATACATAATTGTATAAATAATTTGCAAAACAATGCTTGTAAATTTTTCCTAGGCTTAAGCAAAAGAAGCAGCAACTTAGCTGCTAGAGGTGATATGGGTTTTTTATCAGGCGATGCGCTACTAAAAGTTGAAGTTTTTAAACTTTGGAATCGTCTAAAATGTGACAATACTAGTAATATATGTAAAAAGGTTCATACCTGGGCGATTAGAAGAAAATCGTCATGGGATTATAGAGTTTTACAATTAGCTCGTAAATATAGTTTGATTATAAATGTAGAAGATGAAATTAATATGAGTAATGTATGGGACTCTATACAAACTTTTGAAAAAGAATATTGGCACCATGAAGTATGGAATGATAAAAATAATGTCAATGGTAATAAATTAAGATTTTATAGATTGTTTAAAACTTGTATTGGTACGGAGCCTTATGTAAAGGTAGTTAATACTAGATGCCACCGACGTATTTTGTCACTATTCAGAGCTGGTTCGTTACAACTTAAAGTTGAAACAGGTCGATATGCTAGACCACCAGAACCTCTACAAGACCGTTTATGTATTTTTTGTGATAGTAGCCAAATTGAAAATGAAAAACACTTTCTTTTTAATTGTTGTTTTTACTCTGATATCAGACATGACTTATATGCCAAAGCCTGTCTTTTAAATATTGATTTTGAGAATTTATGTGATGTTGAAAAACTGCGTTATCTTATGTGTAATGAGAATATGGTTCCTCTTTTAGCTAGTTCCCTTTATCATATGTTTTATCGACGAAAACATGTCATCTAGAAATTATATATGTTTTGTTAATTTTTTTTTTTAATTTACGAAATACATTTTAAATGTATCAAAGCTGTCCTTTTATGTATGTATTAGATGTTTGTTTTAATGATAGTGTCTCATAAGTCGTTTTCGGCTGGCATCCTTTTACATAAATGTTGGGTTCTTATGACTTTATGTGTATATATATATATATTGATATTGTAATGGATGGTGACACTTTAATAAAATAAATCTTATCTTATCATAAAAATGTGATGAAAAATGTGACTACTATCCATGTAAATGTATCTTAGTATCTGATAACAACTTTAATATTTGATCGATCCTGTCTCTTCATGTTGGTGTTATAAGTCTTAGAGTTCACACATTTTGCTTGGAAGCATTATAATATATATTTAAAAATATTTTGTGTCATCATTAAACTATAATGGTTGAAAGGCAAATCATTATTTTTGCAACAAATCTGTCTACTTACCGTTTTCAACTTGGTACCTTGTGTTAGTCTTAAAGGGATGATACACCATTCACCACGAAATTAATAGATTATCTTTGGCAAATTTCATCAAAGTAAAATTGTATTAAAAAAAAACACCGAAATATGTGAAAGTTCTAAAGTATAGGATATTTGAACCTAAACCCTTTAACTGGATATCAATATTGCAGATACCATAGCATTTGTGTACCCAACACTGCTATCGGCTATCGTTATGGGTGAAACCATGAGACTATATGAGTGCCCAAACCATAGAACATGCTTTCGGTACGGCAGAATACATATGTGTTGTGTACAAAACCCTATTACCTGCTATCGACACGACTGAAAGTAAAGGGTACTTGAATACAATGCAATAATACCCGATACATATTGCCAAATATCATAGGACTAGTGGTACTAGCCCCTTTATCGCGTCATTTACAATACATCCGTAGGGTCTGTGTACACCCGTGTTTGACCATGGTTTTCACCATAAAGGTAGGTGAATAAAACTCATTCTTTTCCAAAAGACTTTGTTTTAATTTATTCTTTCTACAGGTTATTCCATATGTTTCTATGTTCATTAACCTCTGATTAACATTTGTTGAGCTTTAAGGTAGATTTTTTCAACAAATTGTAGTCATTCATATTGGAACAAATTGCCCCCCCCCCCCCCCCCCCCGCTCCAGTTTCAGTGTTCATATTCGTTTATTTTATAGTGCTTGAAATTATAACGCATCGTTGACTGCTGTATCCCTATTTTTTGCCTTCTTATCTATTATATCTGTTTGGTTTGTTCACACATTGTAGTCAATATTATAAGTTATATTGTTCGCTACTGACCCCCTACGGATCCATAGAGGGTTTGTAAATTCCATAGGGGATGAGGCTGGTCGGTAGGGATTCAGTAAATAAACTCATCATAGATACCAGGATTGATAAATAAAGGCAACAGTAGTATACCGCTGTTCAAAACTCATAAATCCATGGACAAAAAACAAAATCGGGGCAACAAACCAAAACTGAGGGAAACGCATTAAATATAAGAGGAGAACAATGACACAACACCGAAACGCAACAGCACACAGAAACGGACCAAGCAACAGACAATACACCACGAGAATAACAAATATAACATCAAAACCAAATACATGAATATGGGATAGACAAGTACCGTGCCACGTCTTATCTCAAAAATAAGAGAAAACAGAAACGAACAATATTATAACAATGGCCATCTTTATATATGTTTTGCAAATACAACTAAGGTAATCTATTACTGAGGTAGAAAAGCCCTAGTATTTCAAAAATTCAAACTTTTGTTAACAGTTAATTCATAATTATGAACAGATCAATGATAACTCAAGTCAAACCAGAAGTGCTGACTACTAGGCTGGTGATACCCTTGTGGAATTGAAACTCCACCAGCAATGGCATCGAGCCAGTAGTTGTAAATAAACTCATCATAGATACCAGAATTGAAATTTCATATTTACGCCGGACGCGCGTTTCGACTACAAAAAAGTCTTGGTCCGTTTCTGTGTGTGTTACATTTTAGTGGTGTGACGTTGTCCTCCTCTTATATTTAATGCGTTTCCCTCGGTTTAAATTGTTATCCTGATTTTGTGTTTTTGTCCATGTATTTATGAGTATTGAACAGCGGTATACTACTGTTGCCTCTATTCATCAGTGACGCTGGAATAAAAAATGTTAAAAAGGCCAAATAAAGTACGAAGCTGAAGAGCACTAAGTACCAACAATTCCTTAAAGTTTTGCCAAATGCAGCTAAGGTAATATATTCCTAAGGTAAAGAAGTTAACCGTATAACGAATTTATTACACGCTGGACTTTTCTGCTGCGTGTTGTAGAAAAATGAACGATGAAACACAACAAAATTAACAATGACGTCACCATTAACAGTAGACGAGACGTCATGAACCCCTATGAAACTTACTTACAACCCTATGGATCCAAAGGGGGTCACAACGTGACGGCGTTAAACTAATCACAACAAGCTAGTTGACCTGCTGTGCGATAAAGTGGAATGTTATGCAACTGTAATACAAATGAGAGGTTCAGCTAGATTTAAACCCAGGTGAAATCCACATTTGTTTTACATAAGAAGATGCCTGTACCAAATCAGAAGTATGATAGTTGTTTGCCAGTCGTTTGAGTTGTTAGAGCTTTGACTTGGGTAACAATTTTTGGATTTATTTTTTTACTTTTAAGATAACGTAAAACATCGGCGTATATTAAAAGAGTTTTTGGTAATTGAAATGATGTGAATCAAACATATTGAGTTTACTACATAAGACATCTTTGATGTTCCATATTCAATAGTGACAGTCAATATAAATAACGATGTCTTTCAATTTGACTAGCCTTGTGTATTTATACACATTTATAGAATATTAGATAGACTTATGCATACGTGTATATTACAATAAATGTCATGTGCATATCAATATGCTGAAAACGACCTTTGTGGCAGTATAACAATATACAAAATACAAAGGTAGTTTCAAAATATGAATAAAAGAGAGGCGGGGTATTTGTCGATGAAAATTCAATTCTTCCGTCATATTGAAACAAAAATACGGTCAGAAATAGCAAAGTATCTTTACAAATTTCAAGCTATTTAATAGTTTTGAATGAATTTAATTGAAATTTTAAATTATCAAGCGAATGACAAATTGAGTTAGTGCAATAAATGAATATAGAAATGATTTGATCTAAGACGAACAGCTCGTGATTTCACATTTACAACCGTCTGTCTTTTATCTTAATCGGTGGATTTAACATGCTAGTAACAATCAAATGTAGCTTTGAGAAATATAAAAAAAAAAGGTTTACAGTGTAACCTGCCTAATCCGACACCTGAGTATTCCAACATCCTGCTTTAACCAAACATTTTTCGGGTCCCGAAATATACCTATCCTTACAAAAACAACATTCCGTCACCCTGCTTAATCTGTCTTTTGTTTCTTGTCCTCCTCCCCCAGTGTTTTGGATAACACAAGTTACACTGTATAAACTTTTCGCGTGAAAATCACCTAGAAATAAAATCCTAAAAAATGACCCAAAGTTATACAAAATGTTCCTGTATAAGTGTTAAGGTGAAGTGACATGGAATGCAATGTAATAAAACCCATGAACATATTTATATCATATTGACTGACGTTTATCACATATCATTTGATATACCCGGATCTGTCTTCATTGTTAATCATTAAATTTTCCACGTAATCAAGTACAGTTACTTTGAACTATTATCAAAGAGTACAAGAGAATGATATGATATTTGGACTAATGTAAATTTTAAGATATCTTTTTTGTAAGTGTTGCTAAATACATAGAATTACAGATAAATGAAGTGCAGACAATTTCAAATAGCAAAAGTAGTAAAAATCTGCTTTGATGCATTTTAAGGATTAATTCAATAATATATTTTAATTCTAGTATATACTCTCAGTATTTATCAAGGATACTGGGTAAATTAATTCTCGACTCGCTTTTTGTCTAGAAAAGACTAAACAGTGAGGCTCGGCTAACTGAAACTGAAAGCCCAAATAAAGTGCAAAAGTAAAAAGTATTTAAATCCTAAAATTCCAAAACTTCATGCAAAATACAGCTAAGCAATCTATTACTGGATAGGAAAATCCTTATTATTTATTTTGGAAAATAATAAGTTTGTCAATAGTTAATTTATAAATATGGGAATATCAATGATAATAAATTTCAATCCAGAAGAGCTAACTAATGTGCTGGTGAAGTCTCCAAAAACTGTGTCATCTACCAAGTCTTTGTAAAATGAACAAATCTAAGTTTCAGATCTTACTTTTTTGTACACAAGACGCGAATATATTATATACCCTTTCGTAATGCGGAACATCTCGGTAACTATTCTGGAATCAACTTCATCACGTGCTTTAAAAACCAAACGCTTTGACGGCTACATATATCAAGTGATATGAATGGAACCAAAATCTGCAGCTACATTTACCCCCGAGGTCAACAGAAGTATATTTGCAATCAGACCTCATTTGCGATTTGAATAAGGGACAAAAAGGAGCGCCTGTACAGAAGGCTAACAATCGGGTTCAATAGTAAGAAACATGTCATGCATTAACCTATGTTTTTTACATATTGAATTTGTTAAATATCGTTTCAATTTGGTTTTCGAAAGAGCGCTTCCGCAGAAGGTTTCTTATCGGATTCAATAGTAAGAAACAATTCATTTATTAACTAAAGTTTTTACATAGAGAATATGTCAAATATCTTTACAATTTCTGTTTATTATGATCACTACTTATATTTTTATGCTCTGTCTTCGATGCGGTGAGAGGTTAGCAAATTGGACTATTATTGTTAACTATATGTTGCCCTATAGATGATTATTGGTTATTTTTGTTGTCAAATTGCTCTCTCCTATATGTATATCCCATATTTCTTTTAAAAATGACAATAGACTACACTGAATAAATGTTACTAACATGTGCTCTTGGTTTTGTAATGGGCATATATATTAAACTTCCTTTTCGTTTGAAAATATCAAATTTCTTGTTTACGGATGTAATTTTTTTAAAGGGCGTTTATACAATGTTATATTTATTCATGCTGTTCAAGTTTGATTGTCTGATCTGACGTAGTGGGAATACCGAGAACTACAATGAATTTACACCTTTTGTATGTTCTATAAGTTGCTGCATCATTGAAGTAAAACTGACACCATAATCATTGTACCTAACGTATTGAAGTAAGAGAGCACGACCTTAATTTAGTTTAAACAGTATTTATTAATGAAAAATTACAAGATATATATAACAATGTTACATAAAATTCAAATATGAGATTCGATAACAAGTTTGGAAACACTGTTTTGGTTAAAGCAGGATGTTGGAATACTCAGTCGTCGGATTTGGCAGGTTAAACTAGTGACCGTCCCTACTAGCCTTATATTTCTAAGTCCTCTATATTTACTGGGGTTCTAAATATAGATCAATATGAACATCTTCGAAGTTGATATCTTATGGTTCTACATTTAAAGAACCCAAACACATCAATTGGAATCATAACTTCAAAATAATTATGCATTCTATTGAGGACTACACCAGAGCATGGGCTCATCGAGAAGAAGTTAGATTGTACACTTTCAATGGGTGGGACCAATTGGTCTCTGATAAAACGTTTCATTTATAAGTTGAAAAACTGTAAGAATAATCGACCAAAGTCAGTTTTCAAAGACAAAGAGGCTGTGAAATGTCTATCATCTCTTCGCGATAAGTACTCAGAAAATCTACTCAGTATGGTGTTGTTCCTGCGAGCAAAGCTTCAAATGAAATTGTCATGATACGGTAATGGTACTGCTTCGAATATCTTGTAAAATAATTAGGAATAAAAGAGCTCTCACGCCATTCCACATACAAAACCATAGCATTTGACAGGGATGAGATTTTGGTAAATCGTAAGTCATTCATTACTTCATTGACATTAACTGTTATACAAGTGAAAGTATAAGCTAGCTATAAAACCAGGTTCAATCCACCATTTTCAACATAAGAAAATGCCTGTACGAAGTTAGGAATGAGACAGTTTTTGGTGGGGTTCGTGTTTTTTATTCTTTAGTTTTCTATGTTGTGTAATGTGTACTATTGTTTGTCTGTTTGTCTTTTTCATTTTAAGCCACGAAGTTGTCTGTTTATTTTCGATTTATGAAAAAAGAGGGACGAAAGATACCAAAGGGACAGTCAAACTCGTAAATCTAAAACAAACTGACAACGCCATGGCTAAAAATGAAAAAGACAAACAGAAAACAATAGTACACATGATACAACATAGAAAACTAAAGAATAAACGACACGAACCCCACCAAAAAACGAGTGGTGATCTCAGGTGCTCCGGAAGGGATCCTGCTCCACATGCGGCACCCGTCGGGTTGCTTATGTGATTACAAATCCGGTAAATAGTCTAATTCGGTAGGTCAAATTCATGAAAGGGAAGGGGATTGTAGTTACGACGTCAGGAACATATCAGAAACATATGACTGTCCCTTTGGTATTTTTCGTCGTTCTTTTACCCATTCGTTAGATGTGTTATAGATTTTGATTAGATTTGGTTAGAGACCTTCAGATTTCATTTTTTCTCGGAGTGCGGTACTTATGTTAATTGACCTGTTTTATATTTTGCTTTTATTCATCTTTGTCAAGGCGTTGCAAAAAAAATTCAACTTATGAGTTAAAATATCTCTTTGATATCTTCCACCTGCAATGAACTCTGTTTATACACAAAGTTCGATACAGCACATTTTGACCGAAGTACCAATAAGACGTAAACCTTTGTTTATTCGTTAACTCCCCTAAAACATTGTTTACTTCCGTGGCTGTAATAGAGATAATTTTAATGAACTATATGGTTCTGGTTTAATGTATTTTCCCACAACTATACGGGACCTCTATTCTCTAAGCGTAAGACATACGTATAGTGATACTATATAAATAACACATAGCTGAGAGGGTGATAGAGCAGATTGATACCCCGAGAAAACATTGTCATCCGCGGCGAATAATAAAATCTGAGGCAAGACGTAGAACTTAAGGATTATATTTAACTACTTGATGTAAATTCTGTTCATTGTTCCTAAATTGTCAAATTTTGATTGGTCTATACGAGAGGGTAATATTTTTAAAAAAAGTTACCTGCTCAGCCATGTGATAGAGTTAATTAACACCCTCGTATTAGCCAATCAAAACATTGCATTTTAACATGAGGTATAATAGTTTTGATTGGTAATAACATTACTAAAAGCTTCAGTCTATCAAAAGGAGATCCAAGGTTTTATAGATCACAGACATCAAATGTGACAAACTCTAAGCAACTTCTTTTCGATCTGAAATTTATCACAATTCTGATAACATAATTTAACAATGACAGCTTTGATAAATCTAAGAAATATTAAATAACCAAAAGAACAATAGATCCATTAAAACAATACAATTTACGATTCCCATATATATATATATATATTAGATTCATAAAAAAAGTATTTAAGAATTTAACAAAATGTTTACGGAACATGTCAACAAGTTAAAAATTTCTAACAGATACTTCGATATCGACAGTTTTGATAGAATTGGCAACATTTCGGTATTTTCATATTCATGCAATGAATAGGAAGGACCTTTTTAACAAAACTTAGACTCTAGGGGATATTTTTCGTTTCAATTCTACAAAAAAACTATATAATTTTAGTGAAACAAATATAATTGGTATTGACCATATTCTTAACTTTACTCTTAACAATTTTTTTTCATGAAAACAAAAAACAGTCAATCTATAAACAAAAAATTGGAGAAAAACGGAAGAAATCATAACAAAGTTTAGATCATTCAACGATTATTTGATTTACTGCCTTCTTTACTACAACGGCAACACAAAATTGGTATGTCGCATTGAAGGTAATGTTAAAAATGATTTAGGAAACGCAAACAAATGTTCAACTGCATTTTGATTTTAAATGATTTTAGCACATTGTGCAGTGCAGCCAAAGTCAACAGTTCAGGAACCTTCAATGACCATCAGTTTATAGCTGTCTTGCTGTACTACCTTTGATTGTTTTTGTCGTATTCTTAAATACACTCATATATCACAGGTGATATAATATGAAATACTTTTTGAACCGGCAATTTTCTCATTATATGTTGTAAGCAATGTAAAAAGTTGAAGAACGTTCAATGGCCATCGGATAATCAACGCCTTACTGTGATACTTCGGATTTTTTAATTGTATTTTAGCTACACTCAAATATCACTGGTGATATAATATGAATATCTTTTAAACCTGTAATTTTCTCAGAACACAATTGATGAAATTGTATTCACAGATCTAGAATCTGAGTCATTAAAGATGTCTGTGATCAAATGGGAAATTAAAAATCAGGTTTCATGCTTTATTCAATTGAATTATGAATAACCTGTATTACGACAGTACACGTCAACGATTTTTTTTTAATACGTAACTGGATATGCGTACCGGTTCAAGGCTCTTAAAAAATCCAACTTTTGAATGCAATTTTTAAAATAGGGTATGATACCATGTTTTTCTTCAATTTATTTAAGGGTTATTTTTTGTCGTATTCTTGTATTGTATGAAATTTTATATAAGTCAGGAATATGACAGTTAAAATTCATTTGTTTGATTTGTTTGAGCTTTTGATATTGTCATTTGATAGGGACTTTCTTTGTGGAATTTTCCTAGGAATTCAGTATCTTTGCGATTTTATCTCCTGTTGGAGTCTTATTGAAGAAACCATTTGTGGACATTTTAGTTGGTAACATTTTTAACTTCCTAACTGATTGATCTTTCGTCATTTTTGTTGAGTTATTCGAAACATTTTATCTATGTTTTTTCTACTTTGAGACATACATTACCTAATTGTATTTTGTCAAACTTTTCAAATTTTTTGAGCGCTACTTATGAGTCTTTTCTCGACGAAACGCGCGTTTGGTATACAAATGTCAACATTGATGAGTTCTACACTGCTATTTAATTGTGTGTCTCGTTCGAAAATAGTCTACTTGTATTGGGATCTAATGTACGTTGTTTGCCATACTTACCTCAAATCATTGCTATATTTTAAGTTCATCTTATATACCTTTTTTTTCTGAATGAAAAAAAAAGAAAACGACGATCAAATAGTTCTTGGAAAAAATACCATGTTCCGAACATAATAAGTTCATATCGCAATCAAATTTATAATGGTGAACTTGATCGTCAATGCAGCGTATCGATCTTTTCATTATGGTATAGCAGACGACTATTTGATTTTTGTTTGTCGACGGCCTTTTAACTGTCTTTTTTCCCTTTACCCAAAATTGTTTCCTGCTTTTTGTTGGAAAGAAATTTTCGTTTTCATTCTGTCTTTCTGTTTTAAAAATATTATTTCACTTTTACTTATTACCGTTCTAAAATACTTTTATTTATTCATTGTATACTGCTTGTATTTATTACTGCTTTATAATCTATCGTCAAAATAGCCTTCATGGTGCTAATTACAAAAGATAATTAGATGTTATAAAATGCTGATAAATTTTATATAAATCAATGTTTGACCTCTATGTCAATACCATGTGTATCTAATCTAACGCTTAGGAATAATAATTCAAAAGACCAAATGTAAAAGTTTAGCTTAGTAACGACAAACACAGCAGCAGAAATCCTCAATATGTTTTTTTAATCGCCATTCTATTAATGATTGTTCTTTGTGTATTATTTGAATAGAAAGAAATCATTTTGTTATTGACGAATAAATATAGAAAAATGGCATTTTCGGTTTTTGAACCTCACTTACCTGTCAGCAAGAATGTCAGGCGAGCCCGCAAAGGCGAGCTTATATTCGAGCTGATGACGTCCGTATAAGAAAATAGAATGCAACTATTCTTTTTACCGGATAATATCATAACTGTGTGGTTTTTTTTTTATTAGAATAGGAAGTTAAATGAAATAGTTGGTAAAACTACTTTCACGCGCACAAAACGTTGGGTTAGTTGTTCGGTTGTATGGAGTTGATAAATTGACACGCGCATGGATTTGAGCACGCGAAGTTGTTGCACTTAAATGTGAAGCAATTGCATATTATTTTCTTTGTATCAAGTTTAGTTAGTTTAAACATATTTTATTTGCTGAATTAAAGCAAAATGGATTAGACACAAGTAAATCATACTTATGAAGTCTTCTCCATAATACAATATAAAGTTACAAAAAGAGGGACGAAAGATACCAAAGGGACAGTCAAACTCATAAATCTAAAACAAACTGACAACGCCATGGCTAAAAATGAAAAAGACAAACAGAAAAACAATAGTACACATGACACAACATAGAAAACTAAAGAATAAACAACACGAACCCCACCAAAAACTAGGGGTGATCTCAGGTGCTCCGGACGGGTAAGCAGATCCTGCTCCACATGCGGCACCCGTCGTGTTGCTTATGTGATTACAAATCCGGTAAATAGTCTAATTCGGTAGGTCAAACTCATGAAAGGGGAGGAGATTGTAGTTACGACGTCAGGAACATATCCGATATCATTTGTGAAATGGTTATTCCATAACGGTCAACCAACTCGTGATGGCGTCCGTAAAATTTACGAAGGGATGATTTCAACTTCACCATCTGGAACTCTTGATTTAATAGCTTCTTTGTGAGCAGTAACCCTCTATCAAGAAAATCATGATAGGAAATGCAAGCACGGGAATATCGTATCAATTGAGAGATATATACCCCGTATGCAGGTGCTGCTGGAATGTTGCTACTTAGAAATGGAAAGTTCACAATTGGAAAGCTGAAATCATCTCTTTTGTCGTAAAGTTTTGTCTTCAGCCGACCCTCATTGTCAATTTCTAGATGTAAGTCAAGATATGAAGCTGACTTAACTGTATCTGTAGTATCCTTTATCTCCAATTCGATGGGATAGATGCGTTCCACATAGTCACCAAATTTTGAATTGTTTAGTGAAAGAACGTCATCTATATAGCGGAAAGTAGAGTTAAAGGATATTGCTAACTTCTTATCTTTCTTTCTTAGAAGTTCCTGCATGAAGTCAGCCTCATAATAATAAAGAAACAAGTCAGCAAGTAGAGGGGCACAGTTTGTTCCCATTGGGATGCCGACAGCCTGTTGAAAAACACGTCCTCCGAACGTAACAAATATGTTGTCAATCAAGAAATCAAGCATCTTGATACTATCGGTTTCAGAGAATTTTTTGTTTGAATCAGAGTGATTCTTTAAAAAGTAGGATTTATCCCTCCCTAAGACAAGATACTTGTATCTACGTTGGCCATTCTTTTTTATGAAGCAAAGTAATACCAACTCTTTTAATTTGTCTTTAAGTTTGGAATGTTGAATACTTGTGTAAAGAGTAGAGAAGTCAAATGTTTTAATACTGTTACAAGATGAAAGAGAGTTAGATTGTATGTACTCTAAAAGATCTTTGGAATTTTTAAGTATCCACATCTGATTCACGCCACCTCTAGAATAGGCAGTTTCACAATAACTTTGAAGCCCGTCTTTGATTGCTGATAAAATGGATGTTAATAATTTAGAAAGAGGTTTTGTGGAGCACTTGGAAGACCCAGCAATATACCGCTGTTTGTAAGGACACTTATGTAGTTTAGGTATCGAATACAGTGATGGAAGATCCAGTTCTTCATCTTTGGTTGAAATACCAAAGGAACAAAGAACAGACCTATGTTTATCCAGGATTTCCTCTTTGGTAAGTGTCGTGAGGGTATATGTTGAGTTTCCAAGTGAATTGTCTATACCTTATTCGTTTATCAAGCAGTTAATGTAATGACTTTTACAGACAAAAACGATGTTATTTGGGGCTTTGTCTGCGGGGACAACAACATATAACAACATTACTATAATAATAGTATAATATAATGGACATGCATATAAAACAAACAGTTTATACAATATAATACTAGCTTTCATAGGTGAACAAAGAGGAGACAAACTAAAAAAGGAAAAAGAAAGTTTGAAAAATCGTATACTTCTGTGACGATGACTTGTGGATTGATGACAACGATGACGTCCTGTGTCAGCAATAATAACGCTCTATCAAGGCATAAGAAATCTGTTTGACCTTTTTATGTAATTCTGAACATGTTTGAAAATTTGAATATTTTGTTCGTTCGAAAGTTCCAAGTGTCCGCAAATTAATAGCTTTGTATCTAAAACAAAGTTTTCAGATAGCCAGTTAAGGTTATCGAATAAGTTTTTCCTACATAATGTGTATTTTGGGCAAACGAAGAAGTAATGGTAGACATCCTCAATATCGGACCCACAATGACAAGAAGGATCATTTATAATGTTAGCTCTAAATAGGTCATTGTTTAAGGATGAAGCGGAACATCGCAATTGCGTTAAGATAATATTTAATTTCCTTGGGCCGTACAAATAAAACGTTTCAATTTTGTATCAAGTACTGTCCATTATATAAAAAATACTAGGCAGTAAGATCAAATGCAACATATGTATTTTGCCGATGAATGGAGATGTGATGCGTAAGTCAATGTCTTTTTTGAAGAGATTTCGTCAACATAACCATCGGACAATAATATGAAATATCCATCATATGCTGTTTATTTAGATTTACACTCGGACATAACTTGTGCGCATAATTAAACTCACTTTATGTGATAAAAAAAAAATCCGCTTTATTTTCGTTTTATGTGAGGTATCATTGGCATTAATTTATTAACGCTTTATATATTTTAACCGACAAAAAGATTTCTTATAATTTGGTGCATTTTTGCACCCAAACCATACTGATTATGTTATGATAGTAAAGCTATGTCCTTTTGTGTCATATGACTATTCAATTGTTTCCATTGTAATTTATCCATCTTGGCTTTCAAATATTCGTCTTTGAGCGTTACTGGTTGATCCAGAACAGTGTTTCGGATGAATGATTTTTATAATGTCTAATTTACCTTTTTAACTAGTAAAATCTTTGCAGAAAAATTATATTTCATAAGATTTTAATGAATGAATGCAAGAATATTTTCCATCAAGGAGAGGTTCTTATTCACTCCAATGGATTACAATGACTGACTCGAAGTGGATATAATCAAATATTCCTCAAGATATAAGTAGTATGCCGCTGTTAGGTTATAGGGAAAACGGTAGTATTACATTTTCCCAGCATTAGGTTGGCCTTTTGTGTACCCAAGACAGGTGAAGGAAGTCAACTTATGAGCGCTGTGATTGGATGTAAGGGTACAATATATTTTTTATTTATCTATGAATAACTGCAGTTTGTATATTTACAATATAAATTTTAAAACCTATTGAAATATTTTCTAGAGAATTATTTGAAAAGGCTTCCAAAATTTCATAAATTTGGTGCAAAATGACGGTGGGCATGGATCACATAAACCAGCTCCGTTGAAAAATTGGTCATGATACTATTTGGCTTAATTTTTTAGAATACAGTAATAAAGTACAAACACAACACATAACTGTTTTATCCAAGTTTTTATTATAAAAACTGGTAAATTTAGAAAATGTTAGTATTGTCGCCTATGGCAGAATAAATACTACCGTTTTCCCTATAAATCAATTAAGAAAAAACATATCCGGATTACAAACTAAAACCAAAGGAAAACACATCAACTGTAAGAGGCGAAAACAGACAAAACAATTGATCTGTAACAAATACAAACACCAACATTCATAGAATCTATTAAAACTTGTGTAAAATGTCAATTAAAGAAGAACCAAAATGTGTCACTAAAGTTTTTTTCCCCCGTTATTTACCATTCCTCGATCAAAGTGATAACCAATAAATATAAAATATACCAAAAAATTATATATGTATAGATAAGCTTCATAAGATTTTACTAATACGTTGTTTCAACAGAGTTAAATATATATATATATTCTCTAATTTTATTTTCACAAAATCTGTTAATTTATATCAACTCTAATACAATTTACCACACTTCAGAATGGAAAAATCGTTTATTATTTATGAAAAAAGCGTCATGTTTATACTGTGGGTGAAAATTTACACCAGTATTGACGTATATTATAAGTAATTTGATCAAATGCTATTCAATGTGTGTTTTACCTGGAGCTTATTATATACAATATCAGATTGTATAAATTATAAGTATTTACCATCAACAGGTGTAATGTAATTTATATCACATATTGCCTATGGTATAGACTTTTAGAAACCGGAGAAACTAAAGTGAAATAAAGGCTAAGGGGTTTCCTTTGTAGTCTATCTGGCATTTCAAGCTAAAAGTAAGATAACAAAAAAATACTAATTTCCGAGGAAAATTCAAAACGAAAAGTCCGTAATCCATTGATAAAACCAAAAGCTCAAGTATATCAAACGAATGGTTAACTACAGTCATATATATGACTGTTCACAGGCATTTTTTATGTAGAAAATGGTGGACTACTAAACTTGGTTTAAATGTAGCTAAACCTCACACCTGTATGACAGTCGCATAATTTCCATTATGTTGACAACAATATGTAACCAAAACAGACAAATAGTAGTAAAATGTCAAACATGGGGGTACAGTAGACGTCAGTTGATCCATTGTCAGTAGTCGGTATCTATCTTTTTCGATCGTATTTAAAATGCTAAAACGATTTAACCCAATCTTTCCAAGACTTGTGTGCGTTTTTTGTGTTTTACGTGAAATTTTAATGTTTTGGGTACAAATACTTTGGCAGTGGAGTGGCACTTCTTGTAAGTATTAAATTTATTAATCTGATTTTGATATTTCGACAAATTTTGAATGATTTCAGTTTTCAACTTTTAGCTTTCAGCATTCTTGATATAGTAAAAAAAAGATTTCAATAGTTACATCGAAATTTAATTGTCTGATATAATTGAAATGTTCACTTTGCGAAACGTCTACTGCCAATTCAAATAGGTAGTTATGTATAGAGAAACAATCTCCAAAGACTGAGCATTGGATTCTTTAACGTCGAAAGGTAATTCAAATTTGACGGAAACGTGTGACTAAATAAATGTATGTCATACTAATATAACTTGAGGTGTAAAATGGCATAATTTTATTGTTATTATATTCTTAGCTTTGAGTAAAGCAGCACAGATATCGTGACAAAACCAAAATCGAAAAAGACTTCTAACAAAAGAAGGAACGAGACAATATCTTAGTTTGAATATATACTAACGTTTTCCTAGAAACCAAGTTTAAATAAAACCAGCCTCACTATCCACTTGCGGTTGTACAAATGCAAGTGACAGAGGGGGTTGATTTAATTCTGACTGCAATAATTTTTATTTTCATTAAAAAAAGGTTTATTGTAGAATTTCTGTTTAACATAAGCTAAATGAATAAACTAATAACAACTCGTTTTGCCAGAAAGCAAACTTTCTAATGAGGTATATAAACTTTGTCATATTCTGTGTTCTATGGGCAGTAACTCTAACATATTTAAAACTATACAAAGAAATTGAACACGCATAAAACGGATAAACGTTAATATAAAACAGTCATTAGAACTGGCAATTGAATAATTAACTATTGATTATAAGCTTTTCTTGAGTATCTTAACAGCATGTGGCAAATATTTTGGAATTTTTAGTTCTTAATGCTTTTCAACTTCGTACCTTCTTTGAGTTTCTAACCTTTCGATTCGAACGCCACTGCTTATATTCTTTTAGAGACGCAAAGTGCGTTTGGTAAACAAAATTATAAGCCTGGTATCTTTGATTAAAGAAAAAAATGCGAATCTTAATTATCCAGTCAAACATAACCAAGGGCGCCAGAGGCCGAGTATTCAAAGTATTCCAACTACTGTTTCATTTGGTTGATAAGGTTGATGTTAGTTCGACTCCCGTACATGGAAGGTGTGTTCAACTCCAATCTCAACTGACTCGGATTATAAGTTTTTCCCCACGGAAGATCAGTGGTTCTCTCCAGGTACATAAACTGATAGACTCATAGTATCCAAAAGTGCTTAAGGGCATATCCAACAGTTTCAGGGGAGGTAATAACAAACGTAACCGTCGTCTATTGTTTCACGTAATGTAACGTTGTTTCAACAACGTTATAACGGAATCACCATTGGAATTGCTATGGTCGTCTGGAAATATTATATTACCATACTTTTCTAAAAAAAGAGTATGATGACAAATATTTTTCTAAACGTTATGACGTTCCATTTTTTTTCAAAGAAGAACATATCTTAATTTGACCAAAACGACACCAATAGAAATCATTACAAAAAAAATACAAACATGTGCATTTCAAATGTTTTTTCTTGCCGTCGTTTGGGTCCACCTTCAAGTTTTTGGCTTTAATTGGTAAAGTTAGATTTTTCTAACCATGTTGAATTATTTTGCTTCCATTTGAGCCCCATTATTTAAGTATTTAAGTATAAAAAATCATATTTTTTTTTTTTTAATAAAAAACGTTTTTTACACCAAAATTGCAAAAATGTTAATTTTCAGCAGTATTTTTTGCAAAAACGAAATCGACGACAAACATTTTTTTTTTGGCAAAATTGGATTCTCTGTCAGTTGAAAAATGAAATATCTTAAAGGAAATCTCACCGTCAAAAATAAACTGTTGGATATGTCCTGAAAGTGACACGTGTGTGTGGTTTATTTCTGTCACGTAGTGTTGTCATTTTAGCGACATTTTTTAACATTGTCATAAAGCGGGGATTCTGCTTACCATTTAACAAGTTTTGTTAAAATGTCCTGTAGAAAGTCAGTTGTTATCAAATAGTTCGTTTCCATGTATGTTGGCGTTTGTTTTTGTTTCACTTTAGTGTTCATGTTGTTCTTTTGTTTTCCTCTTATATTTGATGGGTTAACCTCGGTTTTAGTTTGTAAACCGGATTTCTTTCCTCTCATTCGATTTATGACTTTTGAAGCCCGGTATACTATTGTTGCCTTTATTTGAATCAATTTTGAGTCATAGAAAAATGGGTTTGAATTGGGTACTTGTTCCAATTTGGGTACTGTGACGTTTTATTTGTTTAGTTTCTGTCTTAAGCTAACGTGCACAACATTTTGTTTGAATGTTCTCTTACAAGTAATGTTTGTTATCAGATAATATACGTATTTGATGGTTCAGTCATATTTCCGGAAAATTTTATAAAATAAAATTCAAGTATGCCATACAGTTGTCATGGTAGTGCAGTTAATATAAAAAAGAAGATGTGGTACGATTGCAAAACTCTTCACAAGAGTCCAATTGACACTGTTCTACTATAAGTCACCGTACGGGCTTCAACAATTAACAAATTGCATACTGTATATTCTGCTATAAAAGGCTCAGAAATTACAAATGTCAAACTATCCAAACAAAAAACTAATTTTACAGTCTAATTTATAATTTAGGTAAGTTATTTTTTAGAGAGGGTATACTTATAAAAATCTGTTTAGTCCGTGGGTGAAACTATTCGTTCTGTTAAGGTTTTTTTTGTTTGTTAAAAGTCAGATGCAAAAGTCCCTGAAATGACAAATGTAAAACAATTCAAAACTAAAGTGAAATATCAAAATTACTGAACTCCGAAGGAAATTCTAAACGGAAAGTCCCCAATCAAATGGCAATATCAAAAACTCAAACAAATGGATAACAAAAGAGGAACAAAAGGTACCAAAGGGACAGTCATACTACCGTAATAGGCATTTACTTATATAACGGCCTAATGAATGCACAAAATATTAAAAAGAAAAAACAAATATGATATATAGCAACAAACGACAACCCCTAAATTACAAGTTCCAGACTTGGGACAGACACTTTCTCCTTTCATTTGCGATGAGCATGTTTTCATATAGCAAATTCTTGTTTATTTTAATTATTTAGAGTTAACTGCTGCTCCTGTATATGTAGTACTAATCTTTTTCTTTTTTTTTTGTATTTAGTTGTCCAATTCTATCGAGTTAAATACTAGTATATAAGATTTGACAAAAAATATAAGTCATGAAGACCATGATGCTGACAAATTGTAAAGATGTATAATTAAATATTAAAAATGTGTGATATAACTGCCAAAGAGACAATTCTCTACAAGAGTTCAAATGACGTAGAAGTTAACCATAGGTCGCCGTAAATTCTTGTAAAATACGCAACACCAATACTGCATAGTAATGCAAATAAAAAACACTCTTGTATGTCAATCTTAAGATGTCGGGTTGCCTAATTAATACATTCACAATACGGTTATATTTAAATACTGTTTTGTTGGTTCGGGGCGAATAAAACTTGAAATTCACAAGTAGCTTGCACTATTCTATCAGAAACTTGCTGTCCTTTTTTTTATGAACAAAATGATAGATATATCTTTCAAATTCCTTGAAACAGGACGTTCTTTCTCCACTTTCAAATGATAGAAGATAACGAATCTATAACAATCACAGAAAGGTGTGTTAAGCTTTTTTCTTAACAGTAAAATTTATCTGAGGAAACATAAAGGCAACAGTAGTATACCGCTGTTCAAATCTCATAAATCCATGGACAAAAAACAAAATCGGGGCAACAAACCAAAACTGAGGGAAACGCATTAAATATAAGAGGAGAACAACGACACAACACCGAAACGCAACAGCACACAGAAACGGACCAAGCAACAGACAAAACACCACAAGAATAACAAATATAACATCAAAACCGAATACATGAATATGGGATAGACAAGTACCGTGCCACGTCTTATCTCAAAAATAAGAGAAAACAGAAACGACTCAACGTTAAAATGCAACACACACACAGAAACGAACAATATTATAACAATGGCCATCTTCCTGACTTGGTACAGGACACTTTTAAAGGGGAATAAAAGTGGTGGGTTGAAACCTGGTTTTAAGGCATGCCAAACCTCGCACTTTAATGGCACAGTTAAATATAACATTGAAATGAAAACAAAATATTACAGGACTACAATACAAATAAAAAGCAGAACATATTAGACAAAGAAAAGCATGATTAATAGATAACAAAAAGCATCAGGTTTAAAATTCAATACTCCAAAAACGCGTCTAGTCCACACGAGACTCACCAGTGACGAAATAAATACAAAATTGTACAGCACTGAAGATCAAAAGTTGTAAAGGTTTTGCCAAATACGGCATTGTTTGTATGCCCAGGATAAGAACATTCATATTATATACAATTCACACTATTGCAAACAGTAAATTTTAACAAATGAATATGAAAGAGATATACATAATGAAACTGAAGTGAAAACTAATTACAGAAAACTAAACCCGAATACATAACGCCCAGATATATAAGAATCGAAAGTGAAAAAAGTACAAAGTTGTACAGCACTGAAGATCAAAAGTTGAAAAGGTTTTGCTAAATACGGCATTGTATTATGCCCGGGATAAGAACACTATTATGTAGAACGATTCATGCTATTGCAAACAGTAAATTTTAACAAATGAATGTGAAAGATATATTCATAATGAAACTAAAGTATTAACTTATTACAGAAAACTAAACCCGAATACATGATGCCAAGTTCAATACAGCATAGACACACAAGAATCAGTCCAGGCGTTAACGCAATTAAAAAAATGACGTCACATACGATGGCGAAAAGGCAAACGTTATGCTACATTTGAATTTATAAAATTTAGAAACAGCATGACGTCACACATGAATCCTGGTACTTTTGATAACTATGAAAAACTATAATTTAAAAGTGAGCTAGAATTAGGATTGCTTTAAGATTATATTAAAACTAAATACTGATAATTCATTAAAACAAAATGCATATTGCAATACTTATTAATAGCAATTAACTGTAATATATATATGTCCAGTTTGTTATGAATCCAACTTCAAACGTAATTAATCGTACAAAATTAAATATAATTAATAAAGGCGGTGATTAATTTTTCTATCCGTAACACCTAAATATAATAAAAAGACGTCAACACATTTGACAAAATGAGAAGATGACAATTACAAATATAACATTAAACATATAAACTAAATACATGAATTTGGGATAAACAAGTACAGAAACACGTCTTATAGTAATACGAATTCACATACAGCAAAACAGTCACAATCGGGAATAAGTCACGTTTGGTAATTAAAAGATAAGACGACATAATGACAAACCACAATCTACCATGTGGTAAAAATGTCCTTAGCTAGTTTGGTTAAAGAGACATCATATGGATCCACCAATTCGTTCATGTACATTTTAATTTAGTTACCAGAAGTGACTTTAGATAACCGGAAACAGCTAATTTCATCCGTATTTCAAGCTTAAGTGCATTGTTTGATAGAACCAAATATTTAGTTTCACTTAATTAAATGTCAATGAAATTATGAATACTTAAGCCTAATAATGGAAAAAATGTCAGCTCTAAAAAGTGCAATCGGTATATATCTTACATTTGGTTTTTCGAAGTTTATATTCTTTGTTCGACTATCTATTTAAACCAACTTAAAGAGTCTAATTTCGCCTGAGTTTCTTTTACCCATAAGGTAAAATCTGAAGTTGTTAAAGTCTAATGGAATATGCACTCTGAACAGTTTATCCAATAGATATAAACGATTTTATGAAAGTTTTATACACAAAAATGATTTTTTTTTCTTTCAACGATATGGTATACGTTGCTGTTTTGTTGGGTTTTTTATTTGCACTGAATGAAAACCTCAACCAATTGGAAGTTATTGAATTTGAAAATCTAAACTACATGTAGTTGACTTCCAAATTTTGGTTACCGGTTACATCTATCTTATACAAATTTCAGATTATTACTCAAACTTGCTGAAATATACAAAAATTGCAAAATGGAGCCATCTTAAAGAACTTAAATAAATGATGCATATTAAAAATACAAAATATGTGTTTGCTATGAAATTTAGAAAATATACACAAAGCTGTGCTAATGTGGATTTTATAGCAAAGATTGTAATACTTCTTTTGAAAATGGCCGTAGAGTGAAATAAAATTATTAAGCAAAAAAAATGGACAGTACCGCTTTGTCGTCCTGTCTTAAATACATCTTCCTTTAGTTAGAACGCTTAAACTATGGAGTTTCAATAAAAGTTCATAAAGAGGAATTGTCCTGACAGTTTAATAACAGATGCATAGGCAGTTTTTTTTAAGTACACTCTTTTCATTTCTACTATAGCTTGCCCTTTTGATAAACATTAAACATATATTTTTTTAAGTTGCTACTTCCTTTTACCCAGCTAGAAGCATTTTGATTTCCTTGATGTTGAGCATATCACGTGATAAAATACATTGATATGACATGACAACGAATTTGTTATTCAGTGAGACAGTGGATATGGCAAATTCAGTGTCAATTCGCGGAGCACAAATTCCTGTGCAATGTCAGTTATGCGAAGGAAGCACTAATGTTAAATGGAAGTGCAAAGAATGCGAGTTACTTATGTGTCAGAAATGCACCGAACAAAATCATCCAAAATTCAAAATGGCTGACATGCATCACGTTGTGGAAAGTAAATATGCTGGCTTCAAAGATAAAGAAAGAGTCTAAAAAGCAAACCGCGTTAAATGTAAAATTCACATTTTACAAGATTACTGCATCTTTTGTCAAACATGTGATGAGCTAGTGTGCCCATCATGTTTGACAAAATTGCATCAAATACATGATTTACAAGAAATTGATGAAGTCTATACCGAGGATATCAACAGCTTGAAGAGTTGCCAGACTGAGCTTAATAACAAGTTTTTAGATGTTTATGAAAAACAATAAAGAAACGACGGAGGTCAACAATATAGACCATTTTAAAATGGTTAAAAGCAAAATAGAAAAGCAAGAATCAAAGTTTATATCTGCTTTAATGTCTTCTAAACAAACCATTTCAAAAGATCTGGAAAAGAAGACATGTGAAAAAGAAAGTGTTGTATCTTCAACAAAACCAACTATACTGCAAAATATTGACAAAATAAGAGATAAGTTGGACGTAATGGCAAATGTCGTTAATACGAATGACATTGAAAACGTGCATAAGACAGCAAAAAATCTTAGAAAATGGCTCTCATCTACGCCAGAACCTGTGCCGATTCATCATGCAAACAGTGTTTAAGACGCTACCGGACTTTTTTTCCAGAACCTATCGATGAGAACTTTTTTGACATCTTTCTGATAAGAACGAAATACCGATTAGTTTAGTGGAGACTATTACATCAAATACGCCTAGTATTTACCGACTGAAAGTGAACAACATAAACGAATTATGGATTTCTGATCGAACATCAAACGTTACCAGAATTAAAACTAATCATGCATGTACAGTGATCGTATTCAAAAATATAATGGTTCGTAAAGTAAGCGACATGTCTTTATTGTCATCTGAAAGCTTGATTTTTACTACATCCGCGAACACAAATGATCTTGACGAACATAATCTTTACGTCGTGACTGAAAATGCAATAAAAACTGTGTGCTTCTTTAAACAAAATATACCTCGAGTTGTCCACGTTAGCAAGATTGGTCTAACTTTCATAAACACAAGGGATTCCGGATCTATTTTCGAAAAAACAGAAAGTAGCATCAGACAAATAGTAACACTTGACAATGACGGAAAACAAGATATAGTCTTTGAATGTACAGGAACATCAGACTTTTCCACACATATTGAGAGAATAAGAGATCGGCTTGATTGTTTGTATGTTATAGATGCATACAAGTCTAATCTTTAAGGATGAATCATGTCACTTGGAAAAATAAGACCTTAAAATGGATTTACGACGGGGCCATGGTAACAAATATCCATTCCTTCGTTCCATCTGGTTTAGAAGTAACTACTTTTGGATAAATAGTTGTGTGTGACATGTTTAATCATGCTTTCCGCATTATCTGAACAGACGGGTGAGTTGGGAATATATTTACCTTGTTGTCTTGACATCATACAAAATGATAAAATATACATTGGCACTCACACCACATCTTCCTATATCTATTGGTTTCAAACAAGAGAAAATTGAAGTTACCGAAAATGGCTTAATTTTCTTAGTGTCATTGTCTGAGATCTAGAAATCTCATGGGATTGTTAGTTAAACAGTTCAGGTCATGGATATCTCATCGTATAACATAATTATTACGCTCCATGTAATGAAGGTCTTTCCTTTTTCTATAAGGAAAGATCTTACTATATTTCTTCTGATTATTATTATTATTCTTTCCGCCAAACTTTAACAAAATTACCCAACAAAAATACGCGACATGTTGAAATAATACTAGGTATCTAGTATCGGTTGACCAAAAGCTATCTTGTGGCGAGGGCCATCTCCGTAAAATTTCTTTTTTCTTATTCTTTGGTTTTCTATGTTGTGTCATGTGTACTATTGTTTGTCTGTTTGTCTTTTTTATTTCTAGCAATGGCGTTGTTAGTTTGTTTAAGATTTATGAGTTTGGCTGTCCATTTGGTATCTTTTCGTCCCTCTTTCCTATATAGCGGTTATCTCCACTAACACCGAAAACCTTGTTATCATTCTAATAACCATAATAGGTAGAAAAAACAAAGGGTGAAATTTGTTCAGGAACAGACCTTAGTTCTTCGTTACATTTGGATTGAAAAGATTCAACGACTCATTGGTAGGGTATGCCCCTTTGAAATTAACTAAAACTCAGAAACCGTAAGTTGTAGCCACCAAGGATCATCACCAATTATCATCAATTCACATGACCATGGAAATTGACTTAAGTTCAAATGTCAAGGTCATGACCTAGATTTTGACCTTGGCTTGTTATCGGATTTACTCAATAACCATAAAATATGGCTGATAATATGTAACGGAGAAAATGTGTGTCTTGTCGAGATCTACAATTGTTATGTGGATTTAAAATTATTGGACCAACTGTTATGGAACTACGACGCCAAAACTGTTTTTTTGGGTTGTGAAATGATGATTGTTTGCTTATAACTCAAAAGTGGTTAGAGATAGAAAGAAACTTTGAAATGCAAAAATGTTCAGCATAATAAGATCTACAAATTTAGGTCAAGGTCAGAGGTCAAGTCCCTAGCAACGACATAAAACACCTTAGCAACCATATATTGAAATTAGAAGGCTATGAATAATATAAATATGAAATTTTTGATACTGGAAATGACATTTTTGTCCCAAGCAACGACATATAAGTCCTTTAATAGCAAATCACTTATTTTTTTAACTTTAAATACTATGAATAGTACATATGAAACTTTTAATACCGTTTGTAATATTTTTATCCTTAGGAATGATTTTTGTCCTAAGCAACCACTTTTTAATGAACATAAAAGTCCTTAGAAACCATATAATTTTTTAACTAAGAAGGCAACTAATAGAAGAAAAAAGGAAAAACCATCATTTGTTCATGAACAATTGACTTTTTAATTTTGAATGTTCTTCAAATGCATTGGTTTAACCGTTATCAAATCACAGGTCGATCAAATTCACAAAAATTCCCGTTATTTTTTGTAATTAATTTCATTTCTATGAACAATTGATTTTAATATCTTATCTGTTTAGCATTTAATCTTAATTGATGTGCTTATTCAATCTTCAACAAACTATATTAAACTTTTTGTTTACCATTAATATAATACTGTTAAGTACTATGGAAAACATAAGAGCAAACTGTCTTTAACAGATTTTGAATCCCATTAATATATTTCAAGGAAATATCAATCAAGAGGCAGAAACCTATACAAATATATGTCCCTAATGCTGAGTTACATTTTATTGTTTTAACGTGTATAAAACACTGGTCCGGGTTTTGCTAACTCTGGGTCTAGCATTACTACAAGAGTGTCTTATGTTCCAAGAGATAACACTATCAGACTTTACAAAAACATGGTATAACATCTGCAACCATTTTTTTCTTTAAAAAAAGGTCCTGTACCAAGTCAGGAATATGGCCATTGTTTTATTATAATTCGTTTATGTGTGTGTTACATTTTAAAGTTGTGTTTCTGTTGTGTCGTTTGTTTCCTCTTATATTTGAGCGTGGATTCGCATTGCCGTAAATGTGTCACGGTGCTATTCTATTCCAAATTCATGTATTTAGTTTTGATGTTATATTTGTTATTCTCATTGGATTTTGTCTAATGCTTAGTTCGTTTCTGTGTGTGTTACATTTTAATGTTGTGTCGTTGTTCTCCTCTTATATTTAAAGCGTTTCCTTCAGTTTTTCTTTGTAAGCCGAATTTGTTTCTCTATCGAGTTATGAGTATCGAACAGCGGTATACTACTGTTGCTTTTATATAACAGTAACAGTATGTTCTGGTTGTCGCGCTTTATACCAACTTAAAACATATTGTTTTTTTCATTGGACAGAGCATTTTGTTTAAATAGGCGGAGATAAATAAACTCATCATAGATACCAGTATCAAATTTTGAATTTACGCCATACGCGCAAAAGAATCCCAAAAATTAAAAAGGCCTTTCAAAAATTTAAAGTTAAGTCAAGGCCTTTTATAGCTGACTAGGTGGTATGGGCTTTGGTCATTGTTGAAGGCCGTATGGTGACCTATAGTTGTTAATTTCTGTGTCATTTTGGTTTCTTGTGGACTGTTGTCTCATTTGCAATCATACCACATCTTTTTATATATTTATAAGAGTAAATATTTGTTTGTATACAGGAACATGTGTCAATAGAAAATAAATCAGTTGTTTCTCATGAGAATACCGATTGTCTGTATGCTTAACGATACAAGACTTTTTTTAACAGTTTGTTGGTGATATTCTTGTGCTCAATTTGTGATATATTTGTGATTAATTCAACGTCCTTCGTTTTATGCACCTATATCTGATTATTAATTTTTATGCCCCATTTATGGGCATAATGTTTTCTGGTATGTGAGTCCGTTCGTTCGTCTGTCCTGCTACAGGTTACAGATTTTGGTCGAGGTAGATTTTGATGAAGTTGAAGTTCAATCAACTTGAAATTTATTATGTTCCTTATGATATGATCTTTGTAATTTAATGCCATATTAGAGTTTTTAACCCATTTTCACGGTCCACTGAACATAGAAAATGATTGTGCGGAGGGGGCATATCTGTACTAGGAACAAATTCTTGTTGTTATTATTATTATTATTATTATTATTATTATTATTATTATTATTATTATTATTATTATTATTATTATTGTTTTCAACCATAAAGTGAACATGGATGTTGTAACATATGTAACTCATATTTAAGCAAGTAGAAAACTTTGAACTGAAATTGAACTAAAAAAAAGGAAAACATTTCTCGCGTTAAATAAATTATACACTCACGTCGAATGAATCACAGCTTTCTTATAATATAATCATTTTATCAGGGGGGGGAATTAATTTATCATAATAAATCATTACAAGATTACCGAATTTGTTTGACTTTTGGTTTGACCTTTTAAATTAGAAAAGGATGAAGAAATTTAAAACGGGTCAAAAGTTATAACGTATCATTAGAATATGTGAAGCCGTCAAGGTCAGCATTGCTAAAAAAAGGTTAATCATTTTTATTAAACAGCTTTAAAAAGTCTACAATCGATTTGTAAGGTTAAAGTTAACCAACTATTTTTAAATTAAGATGGTCTTTCTTTTGCCAGAAAAATATTAATCAATAAAATATAATAAAAACTAAAAACCTGTTGCATTGTAAAAAAAATTATGAATTCCCATCCTAAAACATAAAAAAAAACGCAAAGCCACGGCATAAAAAGACGTGACATTTTGCACACATATAGGTTTAACGTGTTTTCCCTAATATCTAAAAAAAAAAAAAATTAGGGAAACATGGATAGCACTGAATGCATTATCGTCTATCGATAACGATATGAGTACAAATGGTAAAGGTATGAATTTATATAAATTGTCTATGTTTAGATTTGAACAACTAAAGAGTATATTATCCTGAAATGATAATAGATACAAAAGTAAATGATAAAACATCTCTCTTCGATAATATTATCATTTTAACAGCATAGTAAAAACTTGAAATGTCTATGGAAAAACATAACCAAGAAGAGAGGTCGAGCCCACCCAATACCGATATCTGATGTCCATCCTTAATAACAACTGAATCCTGATTGTTAATCTTGAACTTTAATAAAAGTTGTTTATGTATATCAATTGTTGTCTGTCCTTTTCACTGTTGTCTTTTAACAAAATATTTTTATGGAGCATTAAGTTTTTATTGAACTTTCCATCCGTCGCAATGTAAGCATAAGAAGATGTGGTTTACTTTAAAATTAGAAAACTATCAACCAGAGTTCGAATGAAGTAAATGTAAATAAAGGCAACAGTAGTATACCGCTGTTCAAAACTCATAAATCCATGGACAAAAAACAAAATTGGGGTAACAAACTAAAACCGAGTGAAACGCATTAAATATAAGAGGAGAACAACGACACAACACTGAAATGTAACACACACAGAAACGGACCAAACATCAGACAAAATCCCACGAGAATAACAAACATAACATCAAAACCAAATACAAACGACGCAACGTTAAAATGTAACACACACAGAAACGAACAACAATATAACAATGGCCATCTTCCTGAATTGGTACAGGACATTTTTAAAGGAAAAAATGGTGGGTTGAACCTGGTTTTGTGGCATGCCAAACCTCGCACTTTAATGGCAATGTTAAATATAACATTAGAATATAATGATTAAAATGTACCGAAAGCATTTATAGGCAATCGTGCAGCCTTAAACAATGAAGAAAAGGTAACGAATAGTTGGCCATAAAAAAAGACATGGAAAGCAATTGAAACCTGAGCTCTAATCTATTCCAAAATAATTTACAAAAAACACAGAAGCATAAACCAAAGAAAAATACTTTACAACATGCTTTTGATTTTGGGATAGGCACATAGGTCTATGGTGAGGTTAAACATTTCTGTGAAATTTTTAACCTTTCCTAACCTTACACAGTAATGTTAAAGCACTACATAAGAATAATCTGTAAAATGAGTTGCAAATGGCTTGAGTAAAATGATTGGTACGAGGTAGAAAAAGAACTTACATAAAAATATTTGCACAATGTACCGAAATTGAAGTACTAGCAATCAGGCCGACATGAAACTATATCAGTGTTAATTAATAAGTATGCAAAAAGCATAAGTCATTTTAAAATATAACATTATAGGGATTTTTTATCATGTTTAAATCAGATTGAGGTTAGAATTTACAATTTTCTTCAGCTATACTTACTATGTGTATCTTCAATGGTTATAATTAGATTAAAAAAAATCATGTTGAAGTGAGAAAATTGATCGGGATTTTAAGCAGTTTTATAATAAAATAATTCAGTTCCCATTTTTGAACAATGCAAATTCAGAAGAGCACTTTGGACGAATCGAATAGTTAGTATTCTCATTTTCAACCTTGATAACCTAGATAAATCTAATATTTACTTTAACATTAGATAAACATATACTCGCCGTAAAAAATACACATCATTTTGTTATTCTCAATAAACAGTTAAAAACTTAGAAAATAGAAACGATAGACATGAATGCTAAAATATTTACTTAAAAACAATTTCTTGTGATAGTTTTCAAACATCTGACAATTATAAAAAAAAATAACAAAACTCCTGCATGTTATAGGTTTTAAATAAAGTGAATATAAGTATTTAGAGGAAATGTCCAGAATCCATTGTAGAGTGAAAGGTGTAATAAAAAAGAATATTTAGAAGTTTACATTTAGCGTTTTGTATAGACTATCATTGATTAAAATTAAAAAAAAACATATCCATGTTCTACCCAAAGAACGGATAAGATTATTTGTATTTGGCAAAACCTTTCGGAATGTTGTGTCATTAATACTTTTAAACTACGTACTTTATTTGTTGTTTTTTTTTCATTTTTTTTATAGTCACTTATGAGTCTTTTGTTGAAAACGCGTGTTGTGCGCACACAAAATTTTGACCTGGTACCTATGAATAGATTATTTATCGATTCTCAATTTTCAGTAATGACGATTGTTTGATAGATATTTCCTCTGTTTTTGCGTTCAGTATATCACGAGGGGAAGTAAATTATATAACCTTACAATGGATTGTCCAAATTGTCAGCTTGATATCTATGGTGAACTTTTGGTTTAATGTGAGACGAACATGGAACATTCGCTATCCATTCGCAGGGCACAAATTCCACTCCAGTGTCAGTTATGTGAAGTGAGTACTAATGTTAAATGGCAGTGCATTGAATGTGAGTTGCTCATGTGTCAGAAATGCACCGAAAAAATCCACCCTAAGTTCAAAATGGCTGACATGCATCACGTTGTAGAAATTAAATATGCCGGCTCAAAAGATAAAGAAACTTTCCAAAAAGCAAACCGCGCTAAATGTAAAATTCACATTCTGCAGGATTATTGCATCTTTTGTCAAACCTGTGACGAGCATGTTTGCCCATCATGTTTGACAAAATCTCATCAAAAGCATGATTTACAGGAAATTGATGAAGTCTATACCGAGGATATCAACAGCTTGAAGAGTTGCCAGACTGAGCTTAATAACAAGTTTTTAGATATTTATGAAAAACAGATTTCAAATATAGAAACGACGAAGGTCAACAATATAGACCATTTTAAAATGGTTAAAAGCAAAGTAGAAAAACAAGAATCAAAGATGATATCTGCTGTAAATTTTTTCAAACAGAACATTTTAGAAGATCTTGAAGAAAAGAGCTGTGAAATAGAAAGTGTTGTATCTTCGGCAAAACCCACAATCCAGAAAAATATTGAGGAAGTACGAGACAAGTTGGACGTAATTGCAAATGTCGTTAATACGAAAGACATTGAAAATGTGCATAAGTCAGCAAAAAATGTTAGAAAATGGATCTCATCCACGTCAGAACCTGTAACAATTCACCCGACAGTGTTCAATAAGCTACCGGACTTTTTCCCAGAATCTATCGATAAGAATGCAATAGGAACACTTTTTGGAAAACTGTCTATCAAGAATGAAACACTGATCAGTGTAATAGAGGTATACACATCAAATACGCCTAGTATTGACCGAGTAACAGTGCACAAAGGGAATGAGTTATGGATTTCAAGTGTAACTACAAAAGTATTGAGGCGAGTCAGAACGAATCCTTCATGTACAGTAAGTACATTGCAAAACGTATTGGGACATGAAATTTTTGACATGGCTTATCTGTCAACACAAGACTTATTGATCTTTACTAATCGCGTTTGCGAAAATTATCTTTACATGGTGAAAGAGAATGAAATAAAAAGCTTCTGTTCCTTTGCACCATTAATTCCTCGAGCTGTCCATGTCACAAAAAATGGTCTTATTTACATTAGCACAATAGATACGGGACCAATAATAAAAAAAACAGACAGCAGCATCAGACAAATTGTAACACTTGACCAAGATGGAAAACAAGAAATAGTTTTTGAATGTACCGGAACATCCAAATATTTTACCAATATTATGAGAATTAGAGATACACCAGACTGCTTGTACATTATAGATGCACATTTGCCTAAACTAGTAGGCCGAATAATTTCCTTAGGAATGGATAAGTCTGTTAAATGGATTTACGACGGGCCCGATACGGCAAGCGAATATCCTTTCGTCCCATCAGATTTAGAAGTCACTAGTGTTGATAACATTATTGTGTGTGACATGTTCAATCATGCTTTACATATTTTAGGAAAAGACGGAAATATCTTCCATCTTATTTTATTGCATAGGTTGGGAATATATTTACCGTGTTGCCTTGAAATTTTTGAAAAAGATAAAATGTACATTGGTTGTAGACAAGAGAAAACTGACGTTACCAAAAATGGGAAATTTTACTTGGTGTCAGTGTCTGAGATCTAGTTATTTTATGGAATTGATATTCAAGCAGTTCTAGTTCCATGGATATTGTTTGACATGTTTGCTTAATATTTATGTATGTTTGTTCTCGTTTTCGCATTTATTTATTTTCATGCTTTATAAGGGTTTTATTTTATATTTTTTCTATCAAACTGACTTAAGGTGGTTCGGGGCCTATTCGAAGTTTCTATCAGAAGTGCCGTATTTTTTGTTATTTTATTCTTAATAGAAATTGAATCAAATTGGTCGAAAAAAAATAGGGGGTCACGGACCATTTAAGCTCAAATTTATTCTTTTAAATAGGTATTTTAAAGGGACCATTTTTTAATGAAATGATAGGGAAAATAGAGGTGTTGACTTTTTTTATTGGATTATCAAAAAAACGTTCTATGACACTTGGTCCAAAAATGTAATATAAAAAGATGAAATATATCTTCAAAGAATGAGAAAATAAAAAAAATAGGTCACCGATATGGAAAAAAATATATTTTGCCTTAACACCCAAATGTTAGCGGGAAAATGGTGAAAATGGGTGAAATGTCATCTTGACCCTTTAACAAATACGAATTATAACGAAAATATTATATTATTCACATAACTACGATGATTTAACATTTCTATTTAATCAAAGTATTTAAAAAAAATATATATCGAATTTACGACAAATACTTTTGTAATTCATGCGTGAAATGATGAGCAGTCGAATAGTCCCGAGCCACCTTAAGCAGAAAAACAAACATTGATAACTTCTTATTAAATCAAAGTCACTGGGCTATGTCTTTGGGGTAAGGGGTATAAAAATACGGTAAATAAAGAAATTATTACACAGAGTTGTAAATGCAATAATTTAAAACTCGCATTTTGAAATATTTTAAAAAGATTATTCTCAAAATCGTACTAAATGAATTCGCATTTTATATTAAGAAAAAAGATGTGGTGTGAAAGCCAATGAGACAACTCTCCTCAAGAAACTAAAATGACACAGATATTAACAACTATAGGTCACTGAACGGACTTCAACAATTAGCAAATCCCATACCGCATAGTAAGCTATAAAAGGCCCTAAAATGACAATGTAAAACAATTCAAACGAGAAACTCTTGGCCTAAAATCTTAAATGAAAAAAACACAATTATTTATGCACGCAATAATTCCTGATTTTACAGTAATAAATTCATCAAATTCATATATTCTGATAGTAATGTAACTTAAATAGAACTTATTATTGATCTATCGCAAGAAGAACACTAACGCCGCTGCCAGAAAACCAACATATATACTTCGTCTTCCGGAGTTTTAGTTCGCAGGTGAGACGAAGAAAAACCTGTGGGTTAAACCAGGTGGTCTGGAAAGTAAGCAGATCCTACTCCACATGTGATACCCGCAGTGTTGCTCATAACATGGCAACACATTATCTTTTCCCACGTACTTTTTTCGTTTTGTTATATTGGTTCGATGTATGCTAAATTAATGTAAAAAGGATTTCTTTTTATTATTATATGGCACATAACTATACCCCGTGTTCATCAAATTTCGTTACGGGGCTGATTTTTTCATACATTGTTCATTAGTTTATATATCGAATTTAGTTTTGATGTAGATAACCAACTTCTTTTTGCCGCAGATACGGACCATTGAAGTCCAAGATCGATATGATGTCCGATGACCTTTCAATTTACTAACTGGGTCATGTGACGACCTTTGTGGTCAAATTCCTCCTCACATCTTTCAAATTCATGTGTATCATTAGCTTATATAATATTGGCGTTAAGTATTCGCAGTACAGACTAATTCAAAAGAGGGCGCAATAAACATAGTGTTATGTTTTCATTCAGTAGTGAATAGATGAAGGAAGAAGTGGTGAGTGCCAATGAGACAACTCACCATTCAAGTCATAATTTGTTAAAGTATACCATTATAGGTCAAAGTACGGTCTTCAACACGGAGCCTTGGCTCACTCCGAACAACAAGTTATCTAGGACCCCAAAAATGACTAGTGTTAAATCATTCAAATTGGAAAAAGAACGGTCTTATCTATATAAAAAAAAAACGAGAAACGAGAATCATGTATGAACAATATCAACAAACGACAACCACTGAACATCTGGAACACAGACTTCATCCCTTGCGGTCAAAAAATTGTCAAAAACGATCATTGTACTCAAGACCCAGAAATCAACCAATGAAAAAATCGAAAAGGATTTCGAGCACACATTTTAATCTCCGAGTACTGAGTCAAATTTTATTTCCAAGTACCTACCTATAGGAATAAATGTTCGTATAGGTTTCAATGAATTACAATGAACTAAGGAATACACTAAAGTGATTGTCTTGTACAATACGTTCCTGAAACATCCTAATTAAAGATTTTTTTCGAATATTGGACGAAACTTGATAGCTGCCGATACTTGTTTGCTGTCATTTCTGTCAGATATCTGTACAATAGTTTTTCATGTCCTTTCTTGTTAAGAAATATAGGTTATAACAGAGACATGTACAACTAATTCAATGCATTGCTCGTATTAAAAATAATTAAGTTAAGTTAACACAAACTGTGTCAAAAAATGAGAATTTACACGGTCTTCAATCGATCGAAATAACCCATTTTGAATTCAGCTGGTTCTAACTCAAAGACATAACATAAAATAAAAATCAAACAAACACCACCCTATATAAAACGAAAGAGAAGTTTTTGCTAGTGTCTTTTTGTGGCATAATTCATGCATATTCAGGACGAAAACAAATTGATATGCAACCAAGTTTGATCTGAAATACAAAGTTGGACGACCGGAAAGAAGATAGGAAATTGAACCACAACTGGAAACCTGGAATATGCAGATATCGAGGTAATCTAATTCCGATCGGGCATTAAGATGTATTTAGTAGTGATTTTTCAGTTATTGAGAACATATATGTTGATTTTGTAGGTTAACTTTTTCTAACAAATGTTTATACATCCACCACAGTTACTCGTAACTCTTTATTTGGCACGGATTGCTGTCGGATGTTTAAAGTCCATGAAAGACAATATTTCTTTTTATCCTAAAATTTGGTGTTCTACTATACAGATACAGCCCTACAGATATCGCTATGCTGTATCTGTATACTATACAGATATCGCTTTAACGCTCCGCCCACTGCCGGACTGAGTATTGTATGAATCTGCGTGACCTCAGAATGTGTATTGCAGTCGCATTCTAATGACGTATTAATTGCGAATTAACGATTACTTGTATACGTTCTGTTTGTATTCAAACATTTCTTTAGAGCAATAAGAATCACACTAATTTTCAGATAACATACACACATGAACAGCAGTCTTTTCGAAGATGACAACTATCGATTTCATTACTTGAATGTGTATGGTTGTGTAAAAAAAATAACCATGTCAATTTCAGCATACATGTTTAGTGAATGTCGAGTCTGAAGCGTAGGACAACTCGTACACTCCTGTTTCAAATTGGACAATGTTTTGTTATTTGTTATGTGTATTTTGTTTTTACTGTTGAAACCAGTTGTTATGTTAAAATAGATAATTATTCACCTTGAGCAATGTACTATTGTTGACCATTATAGATACTTTTTTTGGCGAACCCGTCTTCAGCTGAATGTGTGATTACTGTATCGAATTACTACACGGGCCTCAAGGGATTTCAAATCGAAAATAAATCAAAACATGTGTTTTTGTGTCTTTCAAAACACAAATAATATACAGAATTAATTGCAAGATAAAGACAATAACTGTTTAGTGTCTTTAAATATCAGCTGTATTGATACTCGGCCCGAAACAGGTGTAGTAGCGCGCTAAAAGCTCGCATACCCCTTGTTTCCTAGCCTCGTACAAATACAGCCGATATTTAAAGACACTAAACAGCTATTGTCCATGTTATTCTTGGATAAAAAAAGAACTCAAATGTTACATATTATTTTAAACAATAAGAAAATCGAAATATATATCATAAACAATAAGCTTTTTTCCTCCCTTCTTAAAATAGTTTTTGAAGCAGCATATTTTGTTCCATAAACCAGAACATATAAAACTTTTAGACAAAAAGGGTCTCAGTTATTTGATCATAAATGTTTATCACATATTTTTCATATTGTGACGCCTCGGCATGAACCTGAAAAAAATAAACAAAAATTAACAATTAGAAGTTCCGAATTATCTCCCTTTGAATAATTAGGTACACCTTTCGCATGTTATATACTTGTTCTTGCATTTGTTGTCATTTTTTACAAATATGAAAAGATAACTTCTAAATAAATAATACGTCACCTTTGATCTATCAGTCGAAATAATTATCTTAATTATGAGTTATTATTTAAGGGACTAAATTGTTAGTCGGCTAAGCAGTCCATGTTTCATTAATGCAAGAGCAACACTATAAGTGTCTGGTGAGTCATTTGTAGACGAAACGCGCATCTGGCAATATACAAAATTTCAATCCTAGTATATATGATGAGGATAGTTAAAACCATTGGGTCAATTTCATGGCTTGTGGATTTTTTATTCACCAGCCTAGTAGTCAGCAGTTCTGTGTTTTCTGTGTTTACATGAATTATCATTGATATGGTCATAATTATAAATGAACTGTTTTCATTGAAAATTTGATTTTTTGAAATACTAAGACTTTTCTATCCCATGATTAGATAACCTTAGCTGTATTTTGCAAATTTTTTTTTGGTTCTCAATGCTCTTCTTTTAATACTTTGTTTGGCCTTTTTATTTTTTTAGGAATTTGAATCCAACCGTTACTGATGAGTCTTTCGTAGAAGAAACGCGTGTCTGGCGACATACAAAATTTCAATCCTAGTATCTTTGGTGAGTTTATTTACAAGAGCGGTATCTGTGATCATATAGTAGAAACTGCGTTTATCTCAGGTCAAAGTAAGGTTTGTGTTACTTTACTTTGTTATTAAGAAAAATTGACTCAAAACAAATGAACAGAAAAACATGTCCAAAACAATTTGACACAGAAAAAAAGATTGTACGTGTAACTTGTGGTTAAATCATCAAGTGAGTTCTCTCGGAAAGTCAGAGGTCTATACTCCATCAGTACAACCCGCTGTAAATTCCAGTTGAAATACGTTGATGATGACTAATGGGGAAATGGCAGATTAGTGACTCTCCTCTCATTCTTATTAAATTCATTTAGTTTTTATAGGACTGTGACCCGTAAAATCGGAAGTTGTTTGTTTTTTAGTTGGTTTTTTTTTTTTTTGGGGGGGGGGGGGTTGTGAAAAAAGGAATGTCTGTGTTTGTTCAGGGTAAGTATTTTAATTGGTCCCTTGTAATCTTCTTATATATTTTGACAACAGAAACAAATCTTAATATCGTATACAATATTTATATAAAATAGCACAATGTCATACTAACATTAGTATTATCATTACCTTAGGAATTGGCTGCTTTTTTCAGCATTTCTTTTTTGAGTATTTTATACGGAACATGTCACCACATTCATTTATTATATTTATTGCCTGAAACAAGAAAGAACAAGGGAAATGATATAAATGATGCCACATGACACCTTATTCACTTATTATATCTAAAATAGTGCCTGAAACAAGAAAGTACAAGGGAAATTCTATACATGTTGCCACACGACACATTATTTTTGTTTGTGTATTATATTTAATGGGGACTGAAAATGTATATGAAATTCAAAATTAACCAAAATGATTATTCTAAAACTACCATTTTACCGTAGTCAATGGAAAGATGTTTAAGAAGAATACTAGTTACATAAAATACTGACAGTTTTATTTTATTTTAATTATGTTGGTTATATTGAAGATATAGGAATTAAAAAAAATCTTTAGGTGTAGGGTGAAGATATCCCTGAACTTGAAAATCCATATAATTCAACGTTTACAAATTTCGTCGTTAATTTTGACAAAAGACTGATATTGAAACTAACGTTGCATGTTCCTAAATCAAAACTGTCTAAAAATAATGCAATATTCATACCTTGTCAAGCATTTCTTTAGTATGAGCAGCTGATAAGCAAAGTCTAGCACGTGATTCTATTATTGGTGTGGCGGGAAAACCAACAACTACAATACCTAATCCTTTCTCTAGACACGTTCTGTTCATAGCCCTGAAAGATAAAATAATCACAAATAACAAAACCTAGACCCTTCTCTAGACACGTTTTGTTAATAGCCCTGAGAATTAATATAATTACAAACTACAAATCCTTTCTTATGATTTGAAGGTTGCATGTAACAAGCGAAGCGCGCATATCAACGGTTTCAACTTTCAACATGCATAGACTCATCCTTTTTTCTTGACCCTCAAACAGATATATTCCCATTGTTGTTGCCACAACATAGTCTTCTTTTCATCGATTGTTGAATATCAGAATGAAACTTCCCATTGAATTTGCATTTACCATGAGCGCCCCCAACTGATGTCACAAAGACCTGCTTTACATTCATTAGCACTTCAATCCCCCCTCAGATCACCCCTAGTTTTTGGTGGGGTTCGTGTTGCTTAGTCTTTAGTTTTCTATGTTGTGTCATGTGTACTATTGTTTGTCTGTTTGTCTTTTTCATTTTTAACCATGGCGTTGTCAGTTTATTTTGGAATTATGGGTTTGACTCAGTGTCCCTCAGGTATCTTTTGTCCCCTTTTTAAAATCAATCCTGTTTTCATCAGTCTGTAGTTTTCTTTATATATTGAATGTATACAGTTGATTGTTTTTTTTACACATGGCGTTTGTAATGAATATTTATTTTTAGCAAGCCGTATTATCTCTTTTCTATTATTTACTCCTGCACAAACTCATCGCTTGCACTGTTCCATTATGCAAACTTGTAAATATTAACCATATGTTGATAAATCATATACATCAGCCTTTGATAAATATCAAAATGAATATGTTGCATTTATTATACAGTAATCAAAACGCATGAAAATCGGTGTTCAAATTTATGTACCAGCCTCTTAAAAATACATGTGTAAAAAGTTTTACTTACGCCACTTTAGATGGTAGAAATATCAGTAAAGGCACAACAGGTGAATCATCATTCCCATAAATAATAAAACCGCTTTCTTTTAATTTCCTCCGAAAATACTGTGTATTCCATTTTAATTGGTTTATTCTCTTTAGTCCTGGAATTAAAATAATTTTTAATTTTTAGTTTATATAATATTGTACTTTCACTTAACTGAAATGCAGGGTTTACCTTTGATGATTTTTGATTTTTCTGCTGATGGCCGTTTGTTTATGCTTATGAACTGTTTATTTATAAGTTGCTTTTTCCCCAAATTTTGGTCTCTAACATACGCCTACAACTAATATTTTATCGATTTTTTGTTTGTTATTTTTTTCTTTCAACAAGCCTGCATAAAAACAAAGGATAAAACCGAAGTTACCATAAGCAAACACAGACAGACAGACAGACATACAGACAGACAGACAGACAAGGATATACAAACAGAACGATAAAGATATTAACTATATCAGTTACTTAATGGGGAAATTCGTTTTGGACATATTAAGGCGAGTAAACACAAAAGCGTCTTCAATGTTTCGTATGCTTTACTAGAGTCTAAATATACAAGAGAGACGTCGGCAAGTGACGACGTTGTTACGTAAAAATGACAATAACACGTTAACCAAATAAAATAGTAAAATACTTAACTGAAACTATAATTCACAACAGCATTTCTAATAATTAATAACGTTAACTCATGTTAGTATATTTTGTGGTGTTCTACACATACCTTCTGTGGTTCCGTCCTTGCCCATTATTATTAACATTGATGAGATTATTTGTTGTGTTACTGCAGGCGGCATAGAACTAGAATACACTGATGCATGCGAGTTAAGTCTTAGGTAATGTATGAGTTTCTAAAAAGAAAGTAACAAATATAATCATAAGTCAATTAGGTCCTACAGATTGACAAAAGAAAAGATATAACTTCAGATGGAATTCAAAATCATATCACTAAATTTGAGTTTGATGCATCAAACGTGAGTTTCTGTGGGTTTTTTTTTGTCAGGGGTAACAAACTTTCTCCTTTTTGAATTTATCTTGGGGTTCGCTGTTATTATTAAAAAGTAAAATTACACCGTTAACTTTTGTTTGTTTATTGATATGTCTTAGTTTTGTGTTTTTTCAGATCCTATAAGGGAAACAGTAGTATATCACTGTTCAAAATTCGTCAATCGATTGAGAGAAAACAAATCCGGGTTCCAACTGAAATCGAGAAGAACACATCAACTATAAAAGAAACAAAACGGAATGACCGAAACTCTGAACAAAAACAAACGTCAACATACACAGAAACGGACTATTTGATTACAACTGCCATATTCGTGACTTGGTTCAGAATATTTTAACAAAATGTGGGTCGAACTTTGTTTTATGGCTGAACAAACTCCCGCTTATATGACAATGTATTAACATGTAAATAAATAATATAAAAGTACATTATTACATGTTAACCACCGATTGACAACGTCCATCTTTCTTTAACGACATCACAAGCAGTGACCTATTTTTCGAGACGTATATCTAATCTTGGTTCCTTTTTTGTTTTTTTGTTTGTTTTTTTTAATTCCTTTTTTTTAATTCCTTTAACAACAGCAAAGGACACTACAAACATTGAACTCTTTTTGACACGTATATCTGATCACCATGTTTTGGGAACAAAACTTGGCTTCAATTACCGCCATCGGATATATTTTCCGGTGTTGAAAAATAACGCGAACATTAATCGTCGCGAATATATAAAACATAGCTCTATCCTATTAAATAACATCAAGTAAATTGGAAAATCGCGAATTCAAATCGTCACAAAACATGGTAGATAGAGCGTATTAAAAATTTAAAAAAAAGAAATCGGGGGTGTTGGTTAGCAGTATATATATCCTTTACCTTATTGCCTGCTATATATCCCCCAGCAGCACCAAAACTTTTAGTAAATGTTCCCATCATAACATCCACGTCCTTAGGATCCAGTCCAAAATAATCTACCACCCCTCTACCACTGTTACCTATAGCACCAATACTGTGAGCCTCGTCTAAGTATACATAGGCTTTGTATTTCTTCTTTAATTTGATGACTTCTGGTAAACGTATAATTGATCCTTCCATACTGTATAATTATACACAACAATGAGTATATATTCAATGTTTTGTATTGTCATTTAACATTTATAACTTTTGTGGCAATACAAGTTCATACAAACAATAAACAACAAATAAAAACAGTATCTATGAAAAAAAAAAACACCATGAAAATCATTAAATGGTAAATTTTCAATATTACAATATCAATAGAAATGCAGAAATCAGTTCCGATGTCCTACTCCATAACAAACAAAAGGATTAAAAGGAAAAAAGTTGAGCTGTTCTGCAACAAGTAACACAACTATATGAGTCATGATAAATACATGCACTGGCTAGTATTTAGGAGATAACTGTATTGTATTTTAAGCACCGACGGCATCAAATCCCCAATTGATGCCGTCGGAGCTTAAAATACAATATTGTTATCTCCATTCTAATGAAACTGTTAGGAAACAACGTAAAACATGAATTTAAAATCTGTTATATGCCGTCTTCGCTTGCGCGTAAGTCCCATAGCATCAATTGTCAATTGATGCCATGTAAATAAGTGACGTTATCCAATCAAAATGAACGTTACAAACGTTGTTGCATTAGAATCAACATTATATTAAGTGACAAGTGCCACACGACTAAAGTAATGTCGAGAAACTGGATTCGCCTCCGATAATCATAAAAGATAGTCGAAAGACCCACACGTTGCTTTAGACTGTTGGCAACCGTCTTTACTAAACTATAAAATTGAGAATGGAAATGGGGAATGTGTCAAAGAGACAACAACCCAACCATAGAAAAAAAAACAGAAGAAGGTCACCAACAGGTCTTCAATGTAGCGAGAAATTCCCGCATCTGGAGGCGTCCTTCAGCTGGTCCCTTAACAAATATATACTAGTTCAGTGATAATGAACGCCATACTAATTTCCAAATTGTACACAAGAAACTAAAATTAAAATGATACAAGACTATCATATATAGTTCGTTTCTGTGTGTGTTGTATTGTCGTTTGTTTTTTGTTGCACTTTTAGTGTTTCTGTTGTTTCGTTGTTTTTCTATTATACTTTATTTGTTTCCCTCAGTGTTAGTTGGTTACCCGGATTAGTTTTTTCTCAATCGATTTAGGACTTTCAAACAGCGGTATACTACTCTTATGTTGCCTTTATTTAAGAAGTTTGTCTGATGTGCAAAGTGTTTAACATCATTTTAGCTCGATACATTTAGTCTTTCACATAAAAACATTAATTTGTGCCCAAAAAAAATAACCAATATGTTTGAAGAGTTCAAGGAATAAAAAATCAGCCCTTACCTGTAAACACCTTCAATAAGAATGATAATTTTCTTCCAAGGTCGACTAAGCCTCGGTCGTCCTTCAATAACAGCTGACTTTAACTTATTCTCTAGGTCTATCATATCTGAAGTAGAATGACATTAAACAGACAAAAGTTTAAGCAATTTATATACTACACAACCAGGTTACCAAGGCCAAACTATTAAACAGCAAGATATAAAGGGCCCCAAAAATCACTAGTGTTAAAATAATTCAAACGGGAAAACCAACGGTCTCATCTGTATAAAAACAAGACATGAGAAACACTTATGAACCACATAAACAGATGACAGCCACTGAACATCTGACTTAAGATGGCAGCGAGATTGAACGTTTTAATGGTACCAAGCCATCTCCCTTTTCTAAAACAACATCACAACATAAAAAGACACATGTTTGTGTGTTTTAAAACAATTAATGATGAGCATACGAAATGAAAGGAGACTTGAATTTCATAGATATAATTGTTAAGATGTTTATTACGGTATTCATTACTTACTATTATGCTTAAAAGTTCGTATCGAGGCCCCTGACAACCTTGCTCCTAAAATTAATGAGCTGTGATTTAGTTCGTCACTTAAAATAAGACAACCCTGAAATATATAAACATAAAGTTGTTTAAATAAACTTCGCGTCACTTTAATTTCTATACTCTAACCTGAACGAACAAAAGGCATTGTAGGATATACGTCTATAAGACGCAATCAAAATTATAAAATACATTTAGAGGTCGACACACAGTCTTCAAAAATGGAAATGTGTCTTAAATAATAAGATGTGATGTCAAATTATTATTCGTCCCAAATCTAAGATAAAAGTTTTCAATAAATCAATTCTAAACTATGAATATCAACTTCGTTGCCATGAAATAGTTGAGGTAGTTTAGAACTTCAGATGACTTTGACTTTGACATCATTATTTAGACCGAATTCCCTGCGATAGTTGAAGATGGCCATAGCAGGTACCACAAGTTAAATCCAAAACTAGCACTTCTGTAAAACAGTTGTACCCTTTTTAAACAGTTGTACCCTTTTTTAACTGTTGCACCCTTTTTAAACAGTTATGCACCCTTTGATAGCCAAACAAGAAATTTATCGTTCAAAACACTAAATCAATCAATAAATAGTTATCAAAAGTACCAGGATTATAATTTTATACGCCAGACGCGCGTTTCGTCTACATAAGACTCATCAGTGACGCTCAAATCAAAATAGTTAAACAGCCAAACAAATACAAAGTTGAAGAGCATTGAGGACCCAAAATTCCAAAAAGTTGTGCCAAATACGGCTAAGGTAATCTACTCCTGTGGTAAGAAAATCCTTAGTTTTTCGAAAAATTCAAAGTTTTGTAAACAGAAAATTTATAAAATGACCATATAATTGATATTCATGTCAACACCGAAGTGCTGACTACTGGGCTGGTGATACCCTCGGGGACGAAACGTCCACCAGCAGTGGCATCGACCCAGTGGTGTAAATAGTTATCAAAAGTACCAGGATTATAATTTTATACGCCAGACGCGCGTTTCGTCTACATAAGACTCATCAGTGACGCTCAAATCAAAATAGTTAAACAGCCAAACAAATACAAAGTTGAAGAGCATTGAGGACCCAAAATTCCAAAAAGTTGTGCCAAATACGGCTAAGGTAATCTACTCCTGTGGTAAGAAAATCCTTAGTTTTTCGAAAAATTCAAAGTTTTGTAAACAGAAAATTTATAAAATGACCATATAATTGATATTCATGTCAACACCGAAGTGCTGACTACTGGGCTGGTGATACCCTCGGGGACGAAACTTCCACCAGCAGTGGCATCGACCCAGTGCAATTGCTTTCCAAGTAAGATATTTTACCTTATTTAAAACTTCTGGTATATGTCAAAAATTAAATTAAAATTAATATATTATAAGTTCTATTTGCATTTAATTTGAAAAACAATATATTCCATAGTTCATATGTTATCTTATAGCTCGTTTCTCTATGTGTTGCATTCTCGTTTGTTCTGTTTTTTGTTGCACTCAGAGACAATATATGTCTCTGTTGCACATAAGTATTTCTGTTGTTTCGTTAATTTCTTCTGATATTTGATGTGTTTCCCTCAATTATAGTTTGTAACCTTGATTTGTTTTTTCTCAATCGATTTATGATTTTTGAACAGCGGTATACTTCTGCTACATTATTTTACATACCTTTCAATAATTACGGCATATGCTTACCTTTCCTACTAAACAGGGAATGTTCATTGAATTAGTAGCAAATCCCATTGGTATGGTTATAGCTGCATCAACACCTAAAAACTCTGCTACTAATGTATCTAACTTCTTATGAATATCTAAGTAACCTAAAAATATACAAGAGATGCGCATATTGATCGATGACCATTTCATAAAAACTAAAAACACAAAAATACTGAACTCCGAGGAAGATTCAACAAGGAAAGTCCAAACTCAAAAGGCAAAATCAAAAGTCCAAACACATCAAACGAATGGATGACAACTGTCATATTCCTGACTTGGTACAGGCATTTTTAATGTAGAAAATGGTGGATTGAACCTGGTTTTATAGATATAGCTAAACCTCTCACTTATATGACAGTCGCATCAAATTCCATTACATTCCATAAACAAACTTTGGAAAAGTACACGTGATCGATTGAGTATTTCTGATTTTCACATTTCGAATGCAAAAAGCTTGAAAAGATGATTAATTTCGGCCTTAAGTCTTTAAGATGACTGTAAAAAGTGAAGAACAAACTCATGTGCTCGAACACCTTGCTGAAACCGACATTTTTTTCTGTACACTGTATGGATACTATGAAATTGGAATCTTCACAGAGAATCTAGGCTCATATGTTCTGTCAGTTATTTTAACTCCTGAACCAACAGGCAAAGGTAATATAGGGTACTGACAGGGAATATGAGGTCATATCCTCTTGAAATGCCGAATAACAATTTAATCATACTGGGGAGTCTTGGTTTCAACATAATTCATGTATATAATAGTTCCTCGTTTTTGTTTATAATGGATTATATATAGGGGTTTATTTACAATGACAAGGCAACCAATCAAATTGCATGATAAGCTCAAATATTTCACTCTATTGTAATATAATGAAATACATAAGCATCTTACAGATGTATGTTTTAAGGTTTTACTGATGTTTTTTGTCATGTTAGCCACCTTATTTCAAATGCATCTTATATAAAGAGATTTTTTATGCCCCACCTACGATAGTAGAGGGGCATTATGTTTTTTGGTCTGTGTGTCCGTTCGTCCGTTCGTCCGTTCGTCCGTCCGTTCGTCCGTCTGTCCCGCTTCAGGTTAAAGTTTTTGGTCAAGGTAGTTTTTGATGAAGTTGAAGTCCAATCGACTTCAAACTTGATACACATGTTCTCTATGATATGATCTTTCTAATTTTTAAGCCAAATTAGAGATTTTACCCAAATTTCACGGTCCACTGAACATATAAAATGATAGTGCGAGTGGGGCATTCGTGTACGGAGGACACATTCTTGTTTTAAATGAAATTTAATTGATTGACGGGAGTGAAAATATAACGGCATCCCTGGACTTCTGCCTAAGGCGGTAAAATCCGTAATAAAGTGTGGTGTCGTTTAGTGTGCGGAATATACAAATACGCAGTCACGTTAGGTAGACATGGGGACGTTGAACCCGATGATTCCTGTAGTGAGAGTCTGCGTGTCGTGCTTCTGGTTGGCCAAAATCGGATGAATGTCTAGAGACTGAGTAGATAGGATTGACATGGTCATATATAACACCTGTTATGATTGGATATAGCTTTCCCGCCATTAGAACTCAATGAGCCCTGGGTTGTGGCAGGGTTACTAGAGATCGACTCGAATTTTATGTTATGACGTCGATCCAATCAAATTTGAATGTTAACATATTCAGAGTAAGGGGCCTTGTATTTCCTTACTCTTCAAAATTATTTAGCGTTCATATGGAACTAGAGTCAGTACTCGAGTTCCATCCGAACTTGGCCTACATTAACACCTTCAAAAACTCTTATAGGGGTCTGTGACATGTTGGTAAGCAAAATATACACCTTAATTCAATGCACCAATGTCATTTATTTCCAACAGCATTATAAATGTTCAATCTTTCATCCCGATTATGCTTACTTACAAACCTTCCTATTATATCAATTATTACTTTTGTTCTCTTCCTAAAAATCCATGATACAATTGTCACTAAACGTTAAGCTAGTAATAATCAATTATAAAATGAAACGTTTGAATGCTAAATATTTCAATAACAATCGTCTGCACATTTATTATTTCGATAACAGATGACTTTCAAAAAATAACGACTAATTTGAAACATTGATATTTTTTTAACAGAATCAACCTTATTTAGATTGATTGATTGTTGTAGTTTAACGCCACTTCCAGCACTATTGACTATTTCATGACGGCCAGTTTTTATAGTGGAGGAACCGAATTGCCCTGTGAGAACTTCTGAAATTTTGGCAGAAGAAAATGACAATCCTTTTCAAATAAGATTGGAGTCGACAGGCTAATAATAAAGTAGTTGGATCACTCATGTAAGTATTTCCAGGCTTAATTGGGTATCAAATCTTTTTTATTACTTTTAATATTTATCATAAAACAAACACTCAAGATTATATAAGTTAACTAATAATTAGTCGAAATAACAATGAAATAAGTTCTTTCGAATATTGGCTGATGACGACTCCGTATTTGATGGCATGTGGACTAGTTGATTAACAGTCGATCGAGCGAGGGCTGTATAGCCAGTCAAGGTCGTTAAAACTCACATCATCATGTTTGATTAACGAACGCAACTTTATAATTCATAAAGTACAAAGTAAATGTATTTGTTTGGTGCTTAGTGATATCCAACAACATATTTGAATACAAATTTTTAATAATTCTTTGGTCCTTTCAATAAACACAATTTAAAAGTGGTATAATGAAGTTAGTATACAATTTGCGTTAATAAAAGCATTCAGAACTTTTTTTTTAATTTGTCTTTTTAACTCAAGATTTATAATGCATGTTTCTGACATAAAAAGCATGCGAAGCGTAACATTAATATTTATTTTACAAAATGCCATTTCTCTACGTATTTGATATTGTAAATCAGTTCGTATATGATAAAGTTATAAGTCAATAATGTATGAAAAAATCAATAGTGCAGAGAACCAATTGATCTTTTCTTATCCCTTGGCGTCTGTCGTCCTTGTCGGTTTTTCGTAAACTGTTACAAAAAATATCTCCTCTTAAACTACTGAGCCAAACACAGGGGCTTGATTAGTGGGTCAGACGAGGGTGGTTTTATATAGGATATAATATATATATAGCGACAGCCATCGACAGTAAAAACCTCGTAAAACCCATTAAACAAGCTCATGTGAGTCAATACTAGGATATCTTGTTAAACAATATGTGTGCTGGTTTTGCCTGACAACCAGCATGGCTGACATAGCCAAAAATATGACATAGGGGTCAAATGCAGTTTTGTTTATTCCCTTAAAAACTCTTTTATAAAGAGAAAAATTGACACATGCAAAAATGTTCAAAATGTTGATTTTTACCTTCTATCCATTTACATAAAAAATTGTCAGACGACTTCTATAGGAGTTATTTAATTATCTCAATAAATATAGAACATGAGATAAGCCTTGAAACGTCAAAAGATGAAACATTTTTTTTAAAACACAGGGTCAACTATAGTATCCCTTAAATTCTCAGCAATTATTTTCTAATCAAACAAACCTAGTTCCTGTCGGCTGCCACATGCAGCAATACCGTATGTTTGTGTTGTTTTTGTAGCAGCTTCGGCACATGGTCCTTTACAATCAGAAAATCCCAAATAGTTGTAAGATCCTAGATTTATCACGGTGTGCTTTTTGCCTGTTATTCTAAGAAAAAGATACAAAAATACATTAGTTTACTCGTTTGAATTGTTTTACATTGTCATTTCGGGGCCTTTTATAGCTGACTGTGAGGTATGGGATTTGTCCATTGTAAACGGCCGTACGGTGACCTATAGTTGTTAATTTCTGTTTCATATTGTCTCATTAGCAAGCATACCACATCTTCTTTTTTTTATATTGATGAATCAAAGACACTGAACAGAGGCACTTATCGTACGTGCCTAGATTTATCACGTTGTGAGTTTTGCCTGTTATTCTAAGCAAAAGATACAAGAATACATTGTTGAATCAAAGACACTGAACAGAGACACCGTTATCGTTATAGATTTATCACGGTGTGCTTTTTGCCTGATATTCAAAGAAAAGGATACAAGAAATCATTGTTGAACCTAAGAAATATAAACTTTTACTGTGCGTATTGTTGTGTGTTTGGTTTTTTTTTACATTGGTTAGATGTATAGTGTAGTTGAGATCTCAAACAACAGGTTTAACCCCGCTGCATTTTTGCACCTTTCCCAAGTAAGGAGCCTCTGGCCTTTGCTAGTCTTGTATGATTTTTATTTTAGTTTCTTGTGTATATTTCGGAGTTCAGTATGACGTCCATTATCACAGAACTAGTATCCATTTCGTTTAGGAACCAGTTGTAGCACGCCTTTCGGGTGCTGGAGTTTCTTGCTGCATTGAAGACCCATTGGTGGCCTTTATCTGTTGACTGCTCTTTGGTCGGGTTGTTGTCTCTTCGACACATTCCCCATTTCCATTTTTCAGTTTTAAAAATACATTGTTGAATCAAAGACAACAGAGAACTTATCGTAAAGGTTGTTCCTTTAGGGTTCGTATCATATGGTTCTTGTTTACATTGTTAAGTGTTTGTTTCTCTTTGAGTTATTTTCTACTCGTGTCCATATAACCTACTACAGAATGAATGGAGTGAAATTTAAGAAGAATAAAGGTTTATTTTAGGATAAAAATCCAATATCTTTTGTTTTTACTATTACAGAAATAGCATATGCTTCTTACAATTATATTGGTTTTGTGCTCACGTGCAATACGTTAAGCACTAGACGTTCTGTCAATAGTAGTACAATATGGGCAATGGGAAGAAAATAGTGTCAAGATTCGTTACAAATACACCATTATTATAGTATTGCAATGTATATTCGATCCACGAGGGTATCATTAAATTTAATGCTTCGTTCAGAAGGTTTTTTTCAAAGTATATAGCGAAGGTCTAAGCGCTTAAAATGTTCTAAAAATGTACACATGGTAAACGCTTTAACAGGAGGAGAAATGCGAATCTTAAAATTACATCGTTATGTTCAAACAGTGCATATTGTACAAGTTGAATTATGCCGTTCGCTTGGTTTTGTTTTTTTTTAATATTCGTGGCTTTGTTAAACCATGGATAAACATTACATGATTGTTGTCTGCTGATCAATATAATGAAATCCATATTGTGTTTTTTAATTATTTTTGTTTTATTTATTTTTTAAACTTAGAAAAATTTCTCTAACCAAAAAAAATGTTATTCAATGCAATGATATTAAGAATAAGAAAACATACTCGCAGCCCCACCAATGATCTTTTGATGTCCTTTCTAGAACGTCCATTGTTGCTCCTGGATTACTACAGATTGGTCTGTTCCAACAGTCACGCACCCGTCGGTATAAATTTCGTGTGTAGAAATTTTCCCAGCTTTGATATAAGGGTACAAATCCCTGTAATAGATATGCATATGCTAAATTTATATCGGACTTGTGATTATGTCGTAATGAAATCATTATAAAAAATTTCGATGATTCATAAACTGTAACTGTATATGTCACTCTAATACATGTAGTATTGTTCGTTGTCCTTCTATTACTAAATTATAAGGCAGTTTATTGACTTTATATTGCAGTGGTACATGAGCCGGTACAAATACTTATCTAGTATATGTTTAGTTATTTCTAAATATGACCTATTATGTGTTTAGTTATATCTAAACGTGTATCTATTTTGTGTTTGGTTAAATATCTAAATGTTTTTCTATTACATGTATGTGTTTGTCCTTTACGTTTTGAACATTTTATATTGGTGGATTTTAAAAATTGGTACGACACGTTGATGACTACCGTGTTCTTATAAATCTAAAAATACAAAAATTAAGGATCCTCCATCCATACCCTCAAATATAAAAAAAATATAGTAAGACCAAATCAAATAGTATGTGTGATTCCAGTAACAACTCTACACGAGAGATCAAATGACACAGAAATTAACAACTGTAGGTCCAAGAAGTAGGGTATGTAGGTTAACTGAACCACACATTTATTTTTATTGGCCTAAGTGTAACGTACATTGTGCAAGAATTTTCATTTCTGACATAAAAGCACAGCTACATCAAAACATTTGTCTAATTACTAACTGGAAGTTTGGGTTCTGTACAAGTCTTTTCTTTTTCTATTCCAATGCTTCGTAAAAAGTCTCGTATGTGACCTATAACTACCATTAATCCATAAGACAGATAAGTCAAAATGGCTGCCATGAGTGGAGTCTCTTCAAACGTCTCATCAAAGGCAATATCATGGTGTGAAGATACCTGGAATTTAGAAAAAAATATATCATGTTGTGAAGATGCCTGGAATTTTATAAAAAATCTAATGGTGTGAAGATACCAGGAATTTTATAAAAATCTCATGGTGTGAAAATACCTGGAAATTTATAACAAAAAATCTCATGGTGTGAAGATACCTGTAATTTTATAAAAAGAAAATCTAATGGTGAGAAGATACCTCTATTAATTTTTTTTAAATCTCACGGCGTGAAGATATCTGTAATTTTATAAAAATCTCATGGTGTGGAGATACCTGTAAATTTATAAAAACCTCACGGTGTGAAGACACCTGTAATTTTATAAAAAGAAAATCTAATGGTGAGAAGATACCTCTTTTAATTTTTTTTAAATCTCACGGTGTGAAGATATCTGTAATTTTATAAAAATCTCATGGTGTGGAGATACCTGTAAATTTATAAAAACCTCACGGTGTGAAGACACCTGTAATTTTATAAAAAGAAAATCTAATGGTGAGAAGATACCTCTTTTAATTTTTTTTAAATCTCACGGTGTGAAGATATCTGTAATTTTATAAAAATCTCATGGTGTGGAGATACCTGTAAATTTATAAAAACCTCACGGTGTGAAGACACCTGTAATTTTATCAATGAACTCCAATAAAACAATCGTGGTTAACTATATGCACCAGTCAAAAGTACAATCTATTTAAAATGTGGATCTTTGATTTCGTTATGCCCATATGACTTCGACGAGTAACCGATTTCGGATAGATATGAATTTTAAACAAATTGGTCAAAAAGTAAATATAAATATATAGTATTTGTGTCTAATGCGTAACGATTTTTCATCAAGAAGAAAAGACAACTCCTCTTATTTATTTAACGTCCATCATTAAAAAAAATTGTGGTTTTTGTTCTGATTGAGATTGGTACGACACATTGATGACTACCGTGCCCCTATTTTGGTAATTTGACCTATTATGTCTGTTTTGTTCACGCATCGCTGTAAATATAATTGAAGTTGATGCGACTGTCATATAAGTGAGATGTTTAGCGCTGTAAAACCAGGTTCAATCCACCATTTTCTTCATTTGAAAATACCTGTACAAAATCAGGAATATCATTTTAACAGTTGTTGTCCATTCGTTTGATGTGTTTTGTCATTTGATTTGATTTTTTTTTTTTGGGGGGGGGGGGGGTCTTCTAATTGGTGATTGCAATGATAATGTAACAGCTTTTGAAGTAAATGGTTTAAACTATTTTTTGTATCACCCTTTTTTACGTCTAATCAGTTCAGATTGAATTAAGGACACATCTTTTTGACTGACAACGTAAGACTTCGGAAACACATATATTTACAGGACAACATAACATTGAATTAAATTAATTAAGATATAAACAAGGACGACCACTCAGGGGCGGATCCAGCCATTTTAAAAAGGCCGGGGTCCCAACCCAGGACAAAAAGGGGGTTCCAACTATATGTCCTCATTCAAATGTATTGATCGGCCAAAAGAAAGGGGGTTCTAACCCCTGACCCCCTGTCTCTGATGCAACTGTAGATGTGACGTCTTTTACTTATTCGTGTTGTTGGGTAACTGTCTCAGTGACATATACATCTATTTATATATATAAATTTGCTCCACATCAGAAGATTGAATAAAATGCAAAATTATAAAATGAGATTTAACTTTTAACTTTTTTAAATACGACATCCGACTCGCAAAACAACGATCACGTGGTTAAAAAATAAATGTTGCTGAGGTTTAAGTTTCAAATACTATAAAAGTTTGGCGTACTTTGCTTTGTATACGTAATATCAAATTACGACACTGGTATGTAGATGAGCTTTATTTTTATTTGTAACCCATATAATTCATAATATGTTGTTGTTGTTTTAAAGAGAAAAGAAACGGGAATAGAAAATGCGAATAGACTTATGAAAATATGAAAGGAAGAATTCCAGCATTGGTTTCCATCAACAAATACATTTTGAGGATTTTTGTATGGTATTTAATTTTCTATTTTGCCTTTTTGTCCCCTCTTTTAACTTAAAGAGATTTATACAAACAAATATTGAATAAACTATAGACTATATAACAAAGGTACTTAACAACTATGGGGTTGAGTGGTTGTATTATTATACTTTCCAATGAATTAAATTTCAAATGAATGCTACTTTTGATTACTTTTGTAAAATCCCGAAACACACACACACATGTTCTCTGTAAGAATAAATGTAAAACTCGCATTTAATGTAAATTATTGTATGACAAACGCCTTTTTGAGGAAGAGAAGGTGTTACTCAAATTACAATTTAAAAAGTAAAAGGGATATTCAACAACATATATCTTTGTATATGTATTGTTGTTGACGATATCAAGAACCAATAAAACCCCACCCCTACCACCCCAACACTACCCCCTGTGGCGGATCCAGGAATTTCATACAGGGCGGTGGGAGCACTGACTCCATAAGAGTAGGTCCGCTCCAGTCATGCTCCAGTTATTCGATTAATAATAATAAAAATTCCCATAAAATGAAGGGAGGGGCTGGTTCCGCTTCTGACTGACCCCCCACACCCTATCAAAATCTTTGATCCACCCCTGTTCAATTTTTTAGGTACATCTGCACTTTTTTTCGAGAGTTTCATTTCAATAGAAATATATATGGATTTTTTGTATGCATTGTACTTGTAGTAAAAACAAATATGCATAGCAACTAACCTTGGCGTTTCCATTACAGGTGTGTTCATTTTCCTGGGGGTACTTTCCATTATATCTTAGGATTGTTTCTCCTTCTTCATCGTGAACACAATGTTTAAACAAAGATCCGGTTTCATTTTCTTGTTTCATTTCTTGTTGTTAGCGTGTTATGTCAACTTACAACCGTCCTATATATGCACACGGAAAGCACTTCATAAAATAAAATAAGGCATAAAGAATTTAAAAAAAAAAAACCTTTTAGATAAGGTGTTTGTCTTCCGTCTGGGCGTTCACTCAAACATAACAATTTGTAGTATCTTTTGACTTAGATATCTTTTTCCGTAAACTGATATTCGACTCTGAATAGTTATCAAATTGTACGCACTATTAAATTTTGTGATTTTAAGGTCACAAATATAGGATTGTTACGTGTCCATACAATAAAATGATGATTGTATAATCATAGAAATAAAGGTATTATTTTTAAGTCGTTGTAAATCTTTTAATTTCCACTATATTATAGGGGTCAACATTGAGTTCGTTCCTACGTCAAAGTTGAAACAATCGATCTCGGCGGTTGAGAAGGTAAACATAGAATAACAATTCCATATTCTAAGAGGAATGGATTCAACCGTATAGAATTTTGCACTGATATTTAAATACTTTAACAATATAAAATTATGGCATGATATACAAACAATAAAAACGAAAATTGGATTATCTTATCAGAATGACTATAATTGTACAAAATTAGCTCATGTACGTCTTATCGTGAATTTATATGTACATATACATACCAGAGTTTCAGTCATAATAGAAAACAATTATTTCTAAACTTTTTTTTGAAGTGGTTCTCTAAATTTCAGGCGTTTGGGTCATGTAACCCGATTTTTTATTCTATTTTTTTCGCTTTTTATGTATAAATTTTGATTATATGATATTCCGTTTTGTGTTGCAACCTATTTCTTGTGCTCTTGATCTTATACATACGTTTTAAGTACAATGACCCAGTATAGATCTTTATATATTCTGTCCCTGTATCGCTATTATCAGGGAAAGGGAAAAGGGAATAAAGGGGCAGCATATTTACAAACTATAGTTATTGTATATCACATCCAATAAGAACAATAACCAATTAAACATGTGAAAACAACAAATGGAAGTTTTTAACGACCTTGACTGGCTATACAGCCCTTGCGCGGTCGGCTAATATGTGAAAACCATACGTGATACCAGTTTATATACAACAAAATTTCAAACACACAAAAAATAAATAAAGGAGGTAACATGCATCAAAGCTTACGATGAATGCACTTTAAATGAATAGCATAACGCTACTCGGCAAACTAGAACTGAACGCTTGCTTTTTTTTTAAAACAATACCGCGAAACTAAGTGTTTATTCATGTATTTATTCAATTCATGACAATTTGTTACACCTGGGACTAACATGACTAAGAAAATTTTTCTATTGGTCCCAGGTTGCCCGTTCCTTCATTTCTTATTAATATCAAAGAATACTATATAGCCTTTTTTTTTTATTTTTCAAAACATTTTTTTTAATTCTAATTGCTTATTGTATTTTAATAAAAAGGGCATAAAAGTTTTTAATGTGTTCCACAAAAGAGCAAACATGCGTGTATTCAGCTTAGGTCATACATGCTTTGAAATAATAATCGAAACCATAAAAGAAGTTAAGGTACATTAAAAAGTATAATGTCAATGTAATAAATGGGTCTTAAGGTAAAAATGCATTAAAAAGTGTATCATATCATATTTACTATTCATATTGAAGAGGATAGTCTGAAAAGATATGATTTGAAATGTACTAGACGATACATTTTCGAAGAAATAGGGAACCTGTACCAGGCTTAGTTTCAAGAAATTTTTAATAAAGTTGGAATCGTAACACATTTTAAAGAAGGAGACTTTGTTTTAGTAAACGATAGTGGATGTGGCATTGTTCTTGGTTATGAATCACATCTTTAAATTCCTTTGCTTTAATACAGAAGATGTATATTTGCAGATGGACCACTCAAGTAGTGCCCTGTGTATTTTGAAAGCTATTGGCGCAAAAAGGGGTCGTTTTTAGTACAAAATTTAAGGATTTCTCCCGTTTCCTCGTACGATACAAAAACTGATTAGAACCGGCAAAATCGATTAATACCACTATGTATTTAAATATATAAAGAAAAATTGAGTAATACCACTATATATATATATGTAATGTATTAAGAAAAAAATTAGTAATACGAATATAAAGTTCATGCATGTGAAAATGTAAAAATGCTTTAAAAACATCAATAGATATAGGAAGATGTGGTGTGAGTGCCAATAAGACAACTCTCCATCCAAATAACAATTTAAAAATTAAACCATTATAGGTTAAAGTACGGCCTTCAACACGGAGCCTTGGCTCACACCGAACAACAAGCTATAAAGGGCCCCAAAATTACTAGTGTAAAACCATTCAAACGGGAAAACCAACGGTCTAATCTATATAAACAAAACGAGAAACGAGAAACACGTATATATTACATAAACAAACGACAACTACTGTACATCAGATTCCTGACTTAGGACAGGTGCAAACATTTGCAGCGGGATTAAACGTTTTAATGGGCCCAAACCTTATCCCTTTTTCTGAAACAATAGCATAACATCACAACATATAAAAACATACGATAAAATATCAATTAGCAGACTTAACTCAATCAAAAAACGTATGATTACACAAAGAAGTATATATATTGACCGATTAGTTAAAGTTAAAAATTGGATACAAAACAAATTTATGTTGTTTCCCTTGTTGTACCAGCTTAAAGGTGAAAAACTAGCTTGTTATAGATAACACGGTTAGCCTACCGATTTAAATCTTATCATAATTTAATCTTTTCATATCTGTTTCCTGTATGCGGTAATGCATGTGTTGCACTTTATAGTTTATTCCCCACCCCCAAAATGAATGTCCTTGTCCTTTGAAGTTTACACGTGTTGCTTCTGACTGCATTACCAGGGGATATGGATTGGGTTTACAGAAAAACTAAATATGAGCAAAAGGTTCAGAATACAGGTAAAAAAAATATAAAATAGAGAAAAATTTGGCGCTAAAGTATAAAGACTAGAGAATAATGGGGTACTACAATGTCAAAATAAAGAGAGAGAGTATATTAGAGTACTAAATAAAAGATTCAGAATAATGGGATACTAAAATATAAAGAATAGAGAATAAGGGCGCACTAAAATTTAAAGAATAGAGAAAAATAACATAAAAAATCAAGAATACAGAGGTGAAGGGCCCTCATTCAGATTCTCCATTACGTTGGATATAATATACCCGTGACTTTATCTAACCGTAAACGTAAAGCCCCAGTCCCACTAGACCACGATCGCACCACGCTCACCGCGATCTAAAATACGCGATCTAAAATAAATTTAGATCGTGGTGAGGTCGCGGTATGAGCGGGATGAACATGTTAATTTTCGTTGCTTTCACGATGCTACTACGTCCTAATTACGCTTCTACAACGATCCTGCTACGATTAAACCACGTTCTCACCGCGCTTATTCTGCGACCACACTACGCTAATAAAGATCTTTCTACGCTCTTCACGTTCTCACTACGACCATACCACGAGTAATCCGATTGCAACACGATCTTACTGCGATTATAGCACGTTCTTACCACGATTATACTACGATCATACCGCGATCTTACTACGTTCTCAGCAATACCGTCAATATCGTGTTTCATATCAATATAGTTCCATTCCTTCTATTTCTGATTAAAACGAAGATATCTCGGAAACAATACAGTCATGTCACCAAAATCTACTAGAACACGTGGGCGTGGTGGTAGGGGTTGTTGTAGAGGCAGAGACAGAGGGAGCAAAGTATGAAAATCATACTAAACTCCAAATAGTTCACAAGAAACTAAAATTTAAAATAGTACTAACAATTTAAAAGACTAACAAAGGCCAGAGGCTCCTGACTTGGGACAGGCGCAAAAATATTGGGGTTAAACATGTTTGTGAGAACTCAACCTTCCCCCTATACCTCTAGCCAATGAAGAAAAGTAAAAGCATAACAATACGCACATTAAAATTCAGTTCAAGAGAAGTCCGAGTCCGATGTCTGAAGATGTGACTAAAAAAAATAAACAAAATGAAAATAATACATAAATAACAACAGACTACTAGCAGTTAACTGACATGCCAGCTCCAGACTTCAATTAAACTGATACTATACACATAAGTAGTATAATATCAAGAGGTGTCGGAACGACCAATCAAACATAAATTACAACCTATTGCTGGTCCATAAAGCTCAAAAGACGATATTTTAGTGAAAGATAGAAGAGATGACACAGATGTGTCAATATATATAGGAAGATGTGGTATGAGTGCCAATGAGACAACTCTCCATCAACGTAAAAATCTATAAAAGTAAACCATTATAGGCCAAGGTACGGCCTTCAATACGGAGCCTTGGCTCATACCGAACAGCACGCTATCAAGGGTCCCCAAAATAATACTAATGTTAAACCATTTAAACGGGAAAAACCAACGGTCTAATCTATATAAAAACGAGAAGCATGGTTGAGCCGTTAGAGCAAATGGATAAATACATGCGCCTGTCCCAAGTCAGGAGCCTCTGGCCTTTGTTAGTCTTGTATTATTTTAATTTTAGTTTCTTGTGTACAATTTGGAAATTAGTATGGCGTTCATTATCACTGAACTAGTATTAATATATTTGTTTAGGGGCCAGCTGAAGGACGCCTCCGGGTGCGGGAATTTCTCGCTACATTGAAGACCTGTTGGTGACCTTCTGCTGTTGTTTTTTTTATTTGGTCGGGTTGTTGTCTCTTTGACGCATTCCCCATTTCCATTCTCAATTTTATTCAGACAAACAAAATCTAGGGAGTTTTTTTTTATATATTTTATGTGAAAATGACAATAAAAATGATGGTCGTAGTTTGAACGTAATAAGGTCGTGAGAAGAGCGTGATGAGGACGGCAAGGGCGTGCTAGAATCGTACTATGGTCGTGAACAGCGTGGTAAAGTCGTAGTGGTAGACGCAAACGTTAGATATTGCTACTACTGCGAAAAATAGCGTTAAGTGAATATTTGACGGGAATTTTTTATAGAAATGCTGAAATAAACATTTCAAATTATACATGAAAATAAAGATTGATTCTTAAATTTTCACATTATGATAGAGAAAGAATAAAAATACAATACTCATAGGCTTAGGAAGACACAGTTTATCCGAAAAAAACGTTTACTTAGCGTTGTCCCATGTAACAAACCCGAAACATAAAACTCGAACAATTCGCGAAATGTGCACGCAACTCTTCGAAATTTTGCATGAACATTCTATGACGTGATGTATTTCAGTATTGGTTAACACGGCTGTCTCCATTTAAAATTTGCATACATATTTTCAAAAGAATATAATGTACGGAAATGTCCCATCGGAAATTTAATTTGGAAACTTAAAACATTTCAGTTCAAAAATAAAATTTTGACAGATAATTTATTGAATTGTAAGCACGATTGTTTTGTACTAAGTGTTAGCTCCCGAAATTCGAATTGAAAAATAAATTGAGCTACATTATAAATTCAAAACAATAGATTTGCAATGTCTTGCGGCAATGTCCGAGTTCAACTTTCATGCCTTCAAAAAACTTTTTCGGCAAAAAAAGACGGAGAATTGATTTCGTGAAGATTATTTTTCGGCCTTGATAACTATACCAATAAAAAGTACTTTTAAATTTGAAGTTGGTACACCAAATAACATTAAGATTACAGGGTTATCTATAAAAAATACTGATTAATGAAAATGTCTTGCAAGTTTGTCCGTTATCATGAGTTGACGTCGCTACAAGCGTAATATGCTAGGGACGGCATGAACTGCGTGTTCCTTCCTCACCTGAATATAAAAGTCCTGCTTTCAACAAAACGAAATGATGCACACATTACAAAAATACATATCTATAAGACGATCAAAAAGTAAGAAAACTTCAGTATCATTAGTGTAAGCTATAGTATGTCACTGCTTGAATAAAATCATCATGACTCGGGTTGAATATAATTATAATGCAGCAATATTCCTCCAAAAACACATAATTACTAGCAGTAAAATCGAATATCCTATAGATGTTAATTATAAAATCATATCGGATGGGATTCTCACGGCATTTATACTTGTGTGTTATAATTTGCATTTACCCAAAAAGGAAAGCAGGAAGAATTAGACAAAGTGTGTTTCCAATTTAACGTCATTTTCATGTTACACTAAATGGTAGCAATATCTGACGTTGCGTCGGTAGCGTAGTTGGGTCGCGGTGAGAACGTGATAGTCGTAGTAAGGTCGTGATAACGTCGCTGTGAGATCGTAGCGCAATATCTCCGAATAGAATCACGCTTTCGCTACGCTCTCGCTACGATTGTACAGCGACCTTTGCGATCTTACTACGATCTTAGTGCAATCTCTCTACGCTTCTACTACAACCTAATTTTGCCACGACCGCACCACGATTGTTTTGAACATGTTCAAAGTTGGCCACGCTCTTCGCGATCTTGAAGACCTCACCACGACCGTGGTACGACCTTACTGCGACCTACACGATCGTACCACGATCATCAAAATTTTTATTTTTTTCACAGATCGTAGTGCGATCGTGGCCTAGTGGGACTGGGATATAAAGGAGAATCTAACATGACATTGTGGATTTGTTTTTACGCACCATAAATTATGATGCGTAAAAAACATATACGCACTGTCAGGTGCAGTGTTATATCTTGGTCTCTCGATATAAAGTACATATGTATGTGGTATCCGGGATTCCCGTTCGAGTCACTGTCATTTGTTTTGTTTGTATGCGTGACAAGTCATGTTTTGTCCTACATAGATATTTGATAGTGTGAAGCCTCGGAGAAGTTTATCATTTGCTATATAAAGATAAACTTATATTTATTCAGTCATTTGAACCGTGATTACAATTAAGTGTATATTTATAAAATAGCAACGTTTATTCACCTGTAAATGTTTTAAAATGCGTATCACATATGTTTCATTTATCCATCTTAAATTCAGACATATACTGACGGACCATAAAAATGCAGCACTTCATAATCTTTTTTTTAATTGAAACATTCTCATGTTCAACTACGTTATGAGAAATGCTCAAATCTGAAACCCTGAATTCCCCTGACCAATGGACATGTCACTGTCAGAGGAAAGGACTGCCTAGTTGGCTAAATGATTGACAGAATGGAAACGCATGTTTTGTATCATTTTGATTTGGCCTCTGTCCAACCCATTACTATGTGTTATGGCAATTATGCTGTTTAAACTTTAGGACTTAAAATGTGTTATTTTTTCTATAGCCCTTAATCTGCTATGGTATTTGGCGACTAGACTAGCGCTTGACGTCGTGGCCGAATTAAAGTACTTGAGATTTTTCAGAAGGGATATTGTCAATTAAGACGTTCACGTATTCCTCAATTCCAGATTCTATTTTCCTTTGCGACCGCTTCTTCGCAATATGGAAATGCAATATGTGCAACCTTTTTTGTGATGAAAGTGTGGGTATAATATTGGTCAATAAAAAAAAACGTTTCAAGAGAGAGAAAAAACACCTAAAAAACAATTCATGTATTTCAAATTTAGCGTTAAGAAATTCGTGTGACGTCAATAATCCGGTATGTTTCGCTACCTCGGGTAAGTCAGGCATTGAATTTTTGTTTACAGAAAGAAGTATGGTAAGCATAAATAGTAACGTATGGTGAAGATTTATCATTGTTTGATAAATAAAAAGCCAAAAAAGTGTGTTGCGTTTTTCAAAGTCCACCAGTATACTTTTAAACAAGAATATGTCCATAGTACACGGATGCCCCACTCGCACCATCATTTTCCATGTTCAGTGGACCGTGAAATTGGGGTCAAACCTTTAATTTGGAATTAAGATTTGAAAGATCATATCAAAGGGAACATGTGTACTAAGTTTCAAATTGATTGGACTTCAACTTTATCAAAAACTACCTTGACCAAAAAATTTAACCAAAACTTTAACTTGGACTGTGCACTATCATTTGTTATGTTCAGTGGACCGTGAAATGGGGATCAAAACGTTAATTTGGCAATAAAATTAGATAGATCATATCATTGGGAACATGTGTACTAAGTTTCAAATTGATTGGACTTCAACTTCATCAAAATTACCTTGACTAAAAACTTTAACCTATAGCGGGACGAACGGACGGACGGACGGACCCACTGACCAGAAAACATAATGCCCCTCTACTATCGTAAGTTGGGCATATACATTTGAATGTTTTATCAGAGATGATAATATGTCTCTTGTTTTATTTTCTATCGTTTACTGTAGAATATTAAAATTTAAAAATTATTCACAATCGTAATATTTTAGGTTGTTTTTTGTTAAAAAATAAATAAATCCCAATTTAGAAAATAATTGTATGTACTAGATCTAAAGTAATAGAAAATCTACCTTTTGTATGTATCAAATATCTAACATACTGACGAGACCAAGAAGTTTAAATTAAGTGTCCCCATTTTTTTTAAAGATAAAAGCAGGTTATATAATTTTTGTCAATTAAGATTGAATCCAATCCAAATCCCACCCTTGCCTCTTATTACCTGTTTATATTGACAGTTGTGAGTCATACAGCCATTATATCAGGACTTTGAATTAATTACGTAACTAGGCAACAAATTGACAAATCTAATGACACCCATACTTGAATAAACTGCTTAAAAGATATACTAATTACCCAAATTCAAAGTGTGCCACAAGTAGAGAAGGATCTGCTTACTATCAAAGAGCACCTGAGATCACCCAGTTTTTGTCAAGGATTCGTGTTGCTCAGACTTCAGTTTCTATATACTGTTGTTTGTCTTTTACAAAACATATACTAGTAAACAATTACAAGTAAGCTCCTAAAACTTTCGTCTCAATTTGTGACAAGAAAAATGCTGAGTGCCACATTCGAAGCAGGATAGTTTACTGTTAATTATCAGTGACTAGTTTAAATTACATTTTTAACACTCTGAATTTGAACGTCTCTTTGACATCTGTTGTCTCTTTTATTTAAGCCCCGGCACCTACGTTAGAAGAGGGGCATAATGTTTTCTGGTGTGTACGTCCGTCCGTTTGTCCCACTTCAGGTTAAAGATTTTGGTCAAAGTAGTTTTGGATGAAGTTGAAGTCCAATCAACGTGAAACTTGTACACATGTTCCCTATGATATCATCTTTCTAATTGTAATGCCAAATTAGAGTTTTGACCCCAATTTCATGGTCCACTGAACATAGATAATGATAGTGCAAGTTACAGGTTAAAGTTTTTGGCCAAGGTAGTTTTGAATGAAGTTGAAGTCTAATCAACTTGAAACTTAGTATACATGTTCTCTATGGTGTGATCTTTCTAATTTTAATGCCAAATTAGAGTTTTTATCCCACTTTCATGGTCCACTTAACATAGAAAATGATAGTGCGAGTAAGGCATCTGTATACTATATACACATTCTTGTTTCTTGATAAATCAGTAACAAATCATTGAACATGGATATACGAAATACAGGTATTAGGAGTACTATATATCAGTGTGTGTAATTCAAGTGGTTAACATGGCTAAATTCTAGTTGGTGTGGCCTGGGAACAGTATATCTAATAATCAATATGTATGATTCTGGTGAGGCTAATAGCTTTGGTGGGATCGAACATTCATGTCCCTTAGTCAGAAACCTCATGACCTTCGACTGCTCTTTGGTCAGGTTGTTGTCTCTATGATACATTCTCATTTCCATTCTCCACTTTTTACCAACTACTGAATAACGAACCTTCAAAAAAGATGTTTCGAGTACATGCAATTTTCACAATAAATTATCCTTGGGGAAAATAACATTGAATAGAACCTGGTTTCTGCCACATACAATCACCATTTTGACACAATTTACAACAGTGATGAAGGTTGTTATGTGCTATAAAGTTAACATAGGCCCCTTTTAAAAAAATTAAGCCTGCAACATTTGTTTGCACATGTCCTGAGTCAGGAACCTTTTGTTCAGTGGTTGTCGTTTGTTGATGTGAATTATAAGTGTTTCTTGTTCTCTTATAAAGATTAGAACGTTGGTTCTCCTGTTTGAATGTTTTTTTACATTAGACATTTTTGTGGCCTTTTTAGGCTGGCTGTTTGCTTGATGTGAGCATGAAGGCCGTACTTAAATCTATAATAAATGGTTTAACTTGGATTGGTAGTTGTCTCATTGTCACTCATACCACATCTTCTTATGTCTATTGAATGGTTGGGATAAAGTAAGATTTCTGATCATCTCTACCAGTCTTTCTTATAAGACTATTCACTACTATGTAGAGGTATTTAAAAAAAAAATGTTGACAGATTGCTCTCTCAGTGACCTATTTCTTTCCCTCATATTGAAAGAATTTATGTAATCTATGTATTAAATGGTTCTACACTAGTAATTTGGGGGTCTTTTATATCTTGCTGTTCTGTGTGAGCCAAGGCTCTGTGTTGAAGACAGTTTTAGACTTATAATGGTTTACTTTTACAAATTAAGACTTGGCTGAAGAGTTGTCTCAATGGCACTCATACCACATCTTCTTATTTCTAATCAAATAAGTAAAAGAGAAAACATGTGAAACTATCAAAATTATCAATTTATTCAAATAAATATAAGAAAACATGTTGCATGAGTATCTAGTAAAATAAAGCTAAACCAGATGCTCCGCAGGGCGTAGCTTTATACGACCGCAGAGGTTGAACCCTGAACGGTTGGGGCAAGTATGGACACAACATTCAAGCTGGATTCCGCTCTAAATTTGGATTGTGATGAAATAGTTGACACAGCATAGGTTTCTGACACAGAATGAATGTACTCAAATGAACTTAAAATGTTTGTTTTCTCTTAGAGCAATTCACTATGCTGTTGAATATTAATCCTCTCAAAAAAATGTTTGAAGAAATTTTCTTTTTATTTATGAAATTTCAAATGAGAAAAATTGAACCCAATTTTTTTAATCACATCCCCCTTTCCCTTATTCCAAAACTAATTTCAATTAAAATATTCTAATGGAGTTTGCAACAATTACTACTCATTTAAATACATCATAAAATATTAAGATGTAAAAAACTGCTTGTTATCACTGAATGGTCAAGATTATTTAAATTTATCAGTTGGTAGTAAAAAGTGAATATACATTGTATATTGTATATAACAAAGATTTAAGTTGATTCTGGACAAAGAAAGATAACTCCAATTAAAAAAAATTCTTGCAGATATTTCTTGCTTACTATACTGGACAAAGAAAGATAACTCTTAATTAAAAAAAAAATTGCTATTTCACAATGTTGTGAAATTAGATGTTTCTTGCCATTGCACAATACTGTGCAATTGAAAAGACTTGCTATTGCACAATACTTAATATAATAATTTTAGATCCTGATTTGGACCAACTTGAAAACTGGGCCCATAATCAAAAATCTAAGTACATGTTTAGATTCAGCATATCAAAGAGGCCCAAGAATTTAATTTTTGTTAAAATCAAACTTGGTTTAATTTTGGACCCTTTGCACTTTAATTAAGACCAATTTTAAAACTGGACCAAAAATTAAGAATCTACATACACAGTTAGATTTGGCATATCAAAGAACCCCAATTATTCAATTTTTGATGAAATCAAACAATGTTTAATTTTGGACCTCGATTTGGGCCAACTTGAAAACTGGGCCAATAATCAAAAATCTAAGTACATTTTTAGATTCAGCATATCAAAGAACCCAAAGGTTTCAATTTTTGTTAAAATCAAACTAAGTTTAATTTTGGACCCTTTGGACCTTAATGTAGACCAATTTGAAAACGGGACCAAAAATTAAGAATCTACATACACAGTTAGATTCGGCATATTAAAGAACCCCAATTATTCAATTTTGATGAAATCAAACAAAATTTAATTTTGGACCCTTTGGGCCCCTTTTTCCTTAACTGTTGGGACCTAAACTCCCAAAATCAATACCAACCTTCCTTTTGTGGTCATAAACATTGTGTTTAAATTTCATTGATTTCTATTTACTTTAACTAAAGTTATTGTGCGAAAACCAAGAATAATGCTTATTTGGGCCCTTTTTTGGTCCCTAATTCCTAAACTGTTGAAACCAAAACTCCCAAAATCAATCCCAACCTTTCTTTTGTGGTCATAAACCTTGTGTCAAAATTTCATAGATTTCTATTAACTTAAACTAAAGTTATAGTGCGAAAACCAAGAAAATGCTTATTTGGGCCCTTTTTGGCCCCTAATTCCTAAAATGTTGGGACCAAAACACCCAAAATCAATACCAGCCTTCCTTTTATAGTCATAAACCTTGTGTTAAAATTTCATAGATTTCTATTCACTTTTACTAAAGTTAGAGTGCGAAAACTAAAAGTATTCGGACGACGACGACTACGACGACGCCAACGTGATAGCAATATACGACGAAATTTTTTTCAAAATTTGCGGTCGTATAAAAACTATGCATGTATTTGAAATGCTATAAACAAAGAAAAAATATAAGAGCCAATATTTGACCTCTTCAATCAAATATTCTCCCATCTGTCAGAACTTGTTTAAAGCTTAACGCATTATAAACATAAAACTGGCCATTTAAGTAATCATATATCAACAAATATGTCACAATGATAACATACAAATAAAGAAACTATCATATTTTATAAGAATATAAAAAATAAAAAAAATAATGGGAAAAAGAAAGTCACATTTTTTTCACATCCATTGCTTATTCTAAATTAAGACGAAAAGAATCCACAGTGGTCTTTTCTGATTTACATGAAAAGCAAAAACATATGAATAACAATAAAATCTTAATGGAAAATATCTTTTTTTGGTTAGGCTGTTGAAATGGTGCAGTTTGTGGCAGCTACCACGGGTCTCTACGACAGTAGGTACGAGGCCGACCTATCGTTACTTTAAGCAAGATTAATACAGAGGACAAATATTTAAAATTAGAAAAAAAAAAAAAGAAAAAAAAAATCTAAATTTTATCATTTCCTCAAGGTTATCTGATAAAAAACAAAATATAATAATTTTTCAAAATCAAGTAGGCAATAAGTAATCAATAGCTTCTTCTCAATAAATAACAGTACCTAAATATAATAACATGCCGACTGTATCTCAATATAATAACACAAGATTAAATTATGCAATATTTAACTATTGTTCAAGTAATAATGTACTGTAAGTGGGCACAGAACACCTAAGGGAGTTAACTCTTTAAAAATCAGCTTGATGTTATAATCACAGACTTTTATAAACGAGAAAATCAAGCTTCTCAGTGATCAAATTTAGTGCTTGTCAAATTGCTATATATCCAATGAATGGAGAAGTTATTCCTGTAAATTATGTGGTTAAAATTTCTTAAACTTTTCATATTTTTGTCTACAGGTCAAAGTAAATATTTTGTCAAAATTTTGTAGAAACTAAACAAGCCAGATCTATTTTAGTCTAACTATTGGGTACCTTTTAACATGTGAAAAATTTACTGCAGATAATTGCAATATATTTCTATGTATAATGTACTTATGAAAATGAAAAGTAGAAAACATGTTTAAAAAACTTTTAATATCTAGCTGTCTATGGATGACGGGAACAATGAGTATGGTTTTGATTGCAATGTGAACTACACAATTCAATATGGCACAAAATATCAAGAGTTGTCTCCACTTTGTCCAGAAATTTATCCTTAGACCACCTTTACCCTATAAAACCTTTGATTAAAGTAGATAATTGGTGTTCAAAATCTCAATTAACTTTGAATGTTTTACTGCACTGTTTATTTTTAATTTTGTGGATTGTTTTTATGTGTCAATAAGAATTCTCAATAATATAAAATCAATATGGTTTAAATTCTTTTATGGCACATAAAAAATTATACTGAACCAATGATGTTTATGTCAAATAAAGAGCTATGTATAACCTGAAATTGCCAAAAAAAATATAACAGCAACAAGTCAGCAAATCAACAAGACAAACAAAACCTAAAAAAATAGCAACCTGAGGTTACGAAGATGTTGAAAAAAAATCTTCAACCATTTAAACCTTCTTTGAGCAAGACGTCTTGTGAAATATGAAACTGCATACCAGTAACCATTCAAATTGATCATATAGTATATAAGAATAAAAAGAATGCTTTACTTCAAAATGTATACTTTACAGAAATCAATACCCAAATATACTAACCAATTTCAAGAAAAAATACTTTCATTTAAATAGACTAGTTTATTAAGGACTGTTTTATAAATATATAAATGGGACCACTTCAAAATCTCAATGATGTTTTTGTACATTAATAGATCAAGACAAACTCTAAACTTGCCTCTTTGAACATTTATTACATTTTCTGTGTAATATGTAGATTTTCATTTAACAGTCTTCAGATAATAAAACGAGTTCTTTTTAAAGTACAATTAACAGAAATGTAGTTTACTACATTAATTTCAACAAATTCTATCATATTTCACAACTGAACATTTTAGCAATTGGTACACACTTTTGACAATTTAATAATAAATCTATAAACCATTTCATAAGATAAACATGTTCTGGGCAGCAAAGTGCAACATTTTACAGAAAAATATGGCAAGACCTGTTCATTCAAATAATCTTGAAAATATAAGGCTTTGTTCACACAAGTTGTTTTATGTTTATGTCTGTATATTACATGTATCACAAATCTGAATACGATGAAAATTATGAAAAACATGTAAGTACTCTTGACAGAATAGCTGCTATTATGAATCACTCCTTCGTAAAACCTTCTTCTTTGAGTATTTTAACATGAGCTCGTCACCAACTTCGCTTAAAATAGCAATAGCCTGAAATATATACATAATATTATCATTATTCAGTGTTTAATATTTTAAGCATTTCACTTTTCATCACATTAAGATAAAAATCAAAATTTTTGAGTTGCATTTGATAGTTTTTGAGATACAAGAAATTGAAAATGTGAAAACCTGGAAAAGAAATATTGTTCAAATTCAATATATATTAATTAATTTTCCATCTAAAAAATTTCAAAATTTTCTATCATAAAGCAACATGACATGTGTTTCAGGCAAAGCCTACCCTTCTGGAGCATGTGATATCATTTAAGGCTAGAAAGGAAGTTTGTACATGTATTCCCTAAGCTTGGGTTTACGTGGTAGATCTTCGTTTTCATATTTATCTCATTTCCTCTTTTCACATGTCTCAGTTCTTAGAATAGACAATGGAAAAACCAAATGTGTCATTCTAATGCAACAATGTTTGTATCGTTCATTTTGATTGGTTAATGCACCAATTTTCATGGCATCAATTCACAATTGATGCTCTGAAAACATTTGGCCAGACACAGACAATGTTTTACAGATTTTAAAGTATGATTTGACATTGTTCTTTGTGTCAGTTTAATTAGAATGGAGATAATAATATTGTATTTTAAGCTCAGACAGACACCAGTAAAATTAGTTTGCTACCCTCAAATCACCATTTCATGCCTTTGGAGCTTAAAATACAGTTATCTCCTTAATAATCCAACCAAAGAACAGGAGAAAAAAGACCAAGACAACTCTCTTCTCAGTATAATTACTTTCTGAGAATCAACATATGATATCTGTCCTGCTTCAGGTTTAAGTTTTTGATGAAGTTGAAATCGAGTCATCATAAAATCTAAAATAAATGTTCCTTTTGATATGTTTTCTCTAATTGTAATGTCAAATTAAAGTTTTGACACCAATTTCACATTCCACTGAACATAGAAAATGATAGTAGGAGCTTGGCATTCATGTACTATGGACAAATTCTTAGATCATTTTTTACCATGAATTTGTTGGTCTTTCTACAACATATGAGTTTGATTTGTCCTTCTATCTCCCCCCCCCCCCCCTTTTTTTTTTAAGGTATTGACATATGTTATATTTTGTCCAACTTACCTGATCTAGATTTTCTTTAGTATGAGCTGCTGATAAACACATTCTAGCACGTGACTCTATAATTGGAGTAGCAGGGAAGCCTACGACACAAATCCCTAATCCTTTTTCTATACACATTCTATTGATAGCTCTGAAATATAATGACATTAATTATTATTTTCACAGGCTTTTGTTAACAAAAAAAATAAAACAGGTTTGAAGACATCTTTTCCCTCACAATACACACTCATAGAATCTTTAAAATATCAAAATTTTTGCTTCAAAATCATAAATGTCTTCTGCCAGTCCAAAAAAAATAATTGGTGCATTTATTTGGTCAGTCAAATTCAAAATCACTAACTTGGTGTTTTCTTTCAAAAAATGATATAGATGATTCATAGAATTCATTTTTTGGAATAGTTGCATTTCCATTCATCTGTTTTCATATCTCAATTTTAACTGAATTTGAAATTATTCCATTTTACCAGAGAGAAAAGGTGTCTTGCAATTACAAAATGAATCATAACAATACTTAACTCAATAAAATTTTAGTTCAATATTATTTAATTGGTACTAATTTTGTTGTTGTCATGGACAAAGTAATATTACTTATTTGATTGTTGTCATGTAGTCCAGTCAATCTAGGATAAACCTTAAACAAATTGCAACAGAATGTTTTTCTGCTCAGACCCGTCAATAATGTCATTATATCAAACATACTAAAAGTCCTAAGAAATCGGAATGGTCTAAAGTCTTTTTTTTTTGCGATTTTATATCATGGTCTTAAAACGTCTAAAATATGTTTAACAAAGGCCGCCATACATACAAAGGGAATAATCGTAATAGATGAACATTTTGTTTTGGTTGATTCTGAGCGATGTTTTGACGAATTTAGTGAATACAGAATGACAAAGAATATTTATTAAAAGGTAAGTTACTATATAATACGAGAATTGGTACAAAAAACCCGTATGAGTACTGAATTTGGCGCATATTGACAGAAACAAGAAAAGATAAATGACGTCATCAAATTCACGTTTGAAACGCTTACCTACGATTTAATGTATTGTTAACAGTTAAATGTTGATTAATTGTATTGATACATCGTAAATAATGTTAGACTGAAGCCCATGGTTAAATGAAACGCATTTCTGTAAAACGTCTTATAACCAAAAAAAAAATCTATGGAAAGCCAATCGGGACATTAATCCAAGCATTTAACGTTTATCGATAAAAAAAAAAAAAAAACAGAACGGCAAATGGTACATAAAGGAGAATATCCAGGAAAATCTACAGTATCCTTTCTCCCAATGATAGACATGAGCGCAACAGATATGTCCTGTATCTACTCAACATTGACATTCGTTTGCAATCTAGCAACTCGATATGATACATCACCTGTACTAACATTTGACCAACCACTATATTGGAAAGCACTGACCATTGTGCAAAATGAGCAACCTAACAGTCAACTGAAGTCACTAGTCTTGAGGTTAGGCGGTTTTCATACAGAAATGAGTTTTCTTGGAAGTATTGGTCATATTATGAATAACTCTGGGATTCAAGAAATTCTTGAACTGATCTACGCTCCAAATGCTGTCTCACACATACTCAACGGCAAAGCTGTAGCACGTGTACTAAGAGCACACATGCTTATTGACACAGCTTTACACTGCATTTTGACATCCGATATTTTTGGCATTCAGATCCCTGGCCAAGAGGATGATGATTTAGATAAAGTTAACGAAAACAGAAGTGAAATACTACATAAAGCAGCTGATTTACATACAGAGTTATTGGAAGGAGACATTGCAACATCTGAGGCATGTAACAGTACAATTTTGGAAACAATAGAGAATACTATGGTTACACAACTTGAGTGAAAGAAGAAAAATAGAACATCAAAGCTTTGGATCCAGTACATAACAATGGTACAAATTCTGAGAAAATTCATTAAAGCTGAAAGGACAGGTGATTGGAACTTGCATTTAGACGCTATAAGTGCAATGTTACCTTATCTAGCAGCTTCAGGTCACAATTTGTACACAAAATCTGCTTATGTATATTTGATGAAAATGCAACAACTACCAAAAGATCATCCAGAAGTATTTGCAGCATTTCAAAAAGGGCATCACGTCATGCGTAGAAGCGAAAGGTATTGGGCTGGACTGTCCTCCGATTTAACGATCGAGCAAGTACTTATGCGAAGTGTAAAAACTGCAGTGGGTCTAACAAGAGGTCGTGGTATGGGTGATGTTCAGAGGTCACAATAATTGTTGTCGGTGCCAGCATGTGGAGAAATGAACCAAGCTGTGCAAGATCTAACAGGTATAGGATATCACACAAGTGAGCAACACAAAGAAGAATCTCAGGCTAGACAGAAACAAGATAAGGATGACATACTAACTGTTCTTTCTTTCATAAAAGATCGGGACCCATTTAAAGGGGATGATTCCCTACGGAACATTGAAAATGGTATTACAGCAGACAGTTCTGTAAATGCAGATAGAGCAGAAGAAGTTAAGAAAGGAATTATACAGTCTTTAGTAGGGAAAAACATAATGGACTATACCTTCCGTATAAAACAACAGATTATTACACTTGGCAACAAAACAAGCGTCAAAATAGATGGTGAACTTGTAGAGGTGGACCCACAATTATTGTTTCAACGATGCACGGCAGTTGCAAATACGCTTTTCGACGACATATCTGTAATCTTCCAATATGAGCTTTGTAGCGTTCCTTCTTCCCTTTTCGATAGCAACGGACTCCCAAGAGAAGCACATAAATCTGTTGTTTCTGACTCAATTTGGAATTTGTTAAAAAGTGAAACTACAGAAATAAACACAGAACATATTAAGTATGTTTTAGATGGTGGATCGCTAATACACCGCATACCATGGGTAAAGGGACAGACTTTCAGTAGCATTTGTGAGTCCTATGTTCAGTATGTCATCAAACATTATGCAGATGCAACCATCGTTTTTGATGGTTACCCCGATACACCAACATTAAAAGATGTAACACATGTGCGCCGTACAAAGGGAATCTTGGCTCCAAAGGTGGAATTCACTGATGATATGCCATGTAGGTCGAAAAAGGAGGTTTTCTTGTCAAATTCATATAACAAACAGAGATTTATTAAAATGCTTAGCTTGAAATTAGAAGATAGCAATTATAAAGTAGTACATGCACCAGATGATGCTGATGTAACCATCGTTCAGGCAGCTGTACAACATTCACAACATAGCCAGGTAATAGTGATTGGAGAAGACACCGATTTGCTAGTGATACTCTGTTCCAGGTCACAATCCTATCATCATAACATTTACTTCAATTCTGAACCTAAACAAAACACCCTCAGAATACGAATATGGGACATAAAGAAAACAAAGGAAACATTAGGGAAGACTATATGCAACATTTTGCCTGTAATTCATGCATTCACTGGCTGTGACACCGTGTCACATATATTTGGACACGGAAAGGGTGCAGTTTTGAAAAAGTTCATGTCATCTCAGTACCTGCAAGAGAAAGCTATGACATTTTTGAACGACTCAAGTCATAACGAAATAGCAAAAGCGGGAGAGGAAATATTCCTTCATCTGTATGGAGGATTAGAGTTAGAAAGTTTGGATCTGCTCAGATATAGGAAATTTGCCTCCAAGGTTCTAGTCGGGTACGTACAAGTACACTCTCTGCCGCCTACATCCAATGCAGCTAAATTTCATTCTCTAAGAACGTTCTACCAAAGTAAAATCTGGATTCAAGATGATGTAGAAATTAACCCAATCGAATGGGGTTGGTATACATCAGGAAATAAACTGCTTCCAATTCGATCAACATTACCACCTGCACCAGACAAACTATTGAAAATTATTCGTTGTAATTGTAAGCAGAATTGTGATAGCAAGCGATGTACTTGCAGGAAACATGGAATTGACTGTTCAATAGGCTGTGGTGAATGTCGATGTATAAACTGTACAAATTCACCAAATCTTACACAGTGTGACTTAACTTCAACGTAAATATTGAAATACTAACAGTTCAAATAAAATGATATATCTTTATTTGAAAAACATTATTTATACAAAGACAATTGAACAGCCTTTTGACTTTGAGAAACTATGTGTGTACATAATAAAATGATATGCTGTGAAAATTTGCTTCAGAATTTCATTTTAACTAGAAAATATCAATTTTCAATGTTTTTTTGACAATATAACCAATTTTTACCCCAAAATGTCTTGACTTGGGTATAATACCTTTTAAATAGTTGATATGGCATAATTTAAGACGTTAAAACTATTTGAAATCATATCATTTAATTATTTTGTTTATAATTTCATTATATACAACAAATTCAGTTTTCAGCGATTTTTGGACAAAATCATCAATTTTTACCCCAAAATTGGCTTGACTTGGTTTATTGTCTTCTAATATGCTGATATTGCATGATTTGAGTATTTAAAACTATTTGAAATCATGTCAGTTAAAGATTTATTTCATTGTTTCATTATATACAACAAATCCAGTTTTCAGCGATTTTTGGACAAAATCATCAATTTTTACCCCAAAACTGGCTTGACTAGGTCTAATGCCTTTCAATTCGCTGATATTGCATGATTTAAGAAGTTAAAACTATTTGAAATCATGTCAGTTGAAGATTTTTTTCATAATTTCATTACATACAACAAATCCAGTTTTCAGCGATTTTTCATTAAAATTGAGGTTTTTTCCCCCAAAAAAGGGGGTTTTCGGCAACTACGATTTCTTAGGACTTTTGATATTTGATAAAGGACATGTATAGCTTTCAAATGATACCAAATTTGTTTCTGTTGCAATTTGTTTAAGGTTGGGCCAAATTTCACTTAGATTGACTGGACTAATGGATAAAGTTATACTACTAATTTTGTTGTTGTCATGGATAAAGTTATACTACCAATTTTGTTGTTGTCATGGATAAAGTTATACTACTAATTTTGTTGTTGTCATGGATAAAGTTATACTACTAATTTTGTTGTTGTCATGGATAAAGTTATACTACTATTTTTGTTGTTGTCATGGATAAAGTTATACTACCAATTTTGTTGTTGTCATGGATAAAGTTATACTACTATTTTTTTTGTTGTTGTCATGGATAAAGTTATACTACTAATTTTGTTGTTGTCATGGATAAAGTTATACTTCTAATTTTGTTGTTGTCATGGATAAAGTTATACTTCTAATTTTGTTGTTGACATGGATAAAGTTATACTACTAATTTTGTTGTTGTCATGGATAAAGTTATACTACTAATTTTGTTGTTGTCATGGATAAAGTTATACTACTAATTTTGTTGTTGTCATGGATAAAGTTATACTACTAATTACTTACCCTAGTTTTGTAGGGAAGAATACTAGTAAAGGTACAACAGGTGAGTTGTCATTTCCATATATTATAAAACCTTTCTTTATGAGCTCTCTTCTAAAATATTTGGTATTCCATTTCAACTGTTCTATTCTTTTTTTGCCTGAAAAAAGAACATTAATAAACATCTCAGAGAAACAATATTGGCTGAATTTGCCTATCAAAACTAAAAGCTTTAAACAATTACAGCAATATTCACTTATTTTTAGTCTTGATTGATCAGTTTCATATATTTCATGTCAGGGCCTTTCATAGCCAACCCTACATTATGGGTTTTACTTATTGTTGAAGGCCAACTGGATGCTTATAATAGCTTACATTCACTTTATTTGACCTTTGGTGGATAGTTGACTCATTAGCAATCATACCACATCTCCTTATTTTTATAAGGTAGATATCAAAATTTGTCTACCCCTGTTTGATTTTCTGTATCCAAAGCAGTTTTTAAGATAAAAGTTTAAAATTTGCATTTCATTGTCCGAATAGTTTCAGAGAAAATTTAATAGACAATACCAAGTGATGAGAAAAGCTCACTTGACCCTTTTGCTCATATTCTTTTCTGATATGTCTGATTTGTAAATGGTGTTTCTAAAGTCTAAAACAATGCTTTTTCATCTGTTTACATGATTTTTTTCACCACCAAACGTGATAAAATTCGACATTCAAAAACTCAAGTTAACTTGAACCTTTTTGCTATTCAAAAAAGATTGCATTGCATTTTACCTTATGTCATAAATATTATAAAAAAATAACCTTAATCAATATAAATATGCGTTTTGTTTAAATATACTTTTTTGGTCTTTTGGAAAATGATGTTTGTGCTGTATTTAGACCCTTCTACAACAAAATTTGTTAACATGCACACATATAAAAATTGTGGTTTTTATCCAACACAATCATATGTTTGATCGTAGTTTTCAATTTAGACTCGTTTAAATGTAAATTGTCATACATACATACCTTCTAATGTACCGTCCCTCCCCATCATTATAGACATTGATGATAAAATTTGTTGACAAACTGCAGGACACATTGTAGGGGAATATATTGATGCATGGGAATTTAGACGTAAATGGTTTATCAGTTGCTGAAAAAAAAAAAATTTTTTTTTTTATTAAATTGATAGTTATCTCCCTTTCCATTCCAAATTTGTGCAGATATGGCTTTACAAATAAAACAAATAAAAAATAGTAACCAATAAACTAGTTAGATCTCAGTAAATTACAAAATTGTATGTTGGTTTTTGTCTTATTCTATCCAAATGCAAATTATCTAAAGCATATACGTTAAAAGATAAATATCTAAAGCATATACGTTAAAAGATAAAAGAATTCTGGCCTGGAATGGTAAAAAAAAGGCAATATGATTTTCTTGCGAGTTATGCTCTCCCCTTACATACCTTAGTTCCAGCAATATAACCACCAGCAGCACCAAAACTTTTAGTAAATGTTCCCATCATAACATCAATGTCTCTAGGGTTTAATCCAAAATACTCTACAACCCCTCGACCAGTACTTCCTAACGCACCAATACTATGAGCCTCGTCCAAATATACATAGGCTTTGTATTTCTTCTTTAATTGGATGACTTCTGGTAAACGTATCACTGAGCCTTCCATACTGGAATAAATATACAATGTTATTCAAGGGCTAATTGAAACTCCCTGGCTTCTGTCATGACTAAAAAGCCCAATTCTAATATCAGTTTCCAAATGGCAGAAATATTCTGGAATATTATTTCCACAGAAAGAAATATACTACAAAACAGAATAAGGGGTATAGCAGTCTTCACAATGAACTGTTAAATCTAAAGGCCCAGAGCTCAATTTTTAAAAAATTTTAGTTAGATTCTGTTGGCCTATAGATATGATTTTTTCAGGCCCGAGCAATTTTACAAGCCTAGGCTGCCTTGGCTGCCATTCAGCGTGAATACTGGTAAAGAGTATATCGATTCAACAGAAGCAGGTACTTAGCTATTTTTATTTTCAAAGTTTGCAGAGGATCTTCTATTAGAAGAAACAGATTTACTTTGACACCTACATGTACCATGTGATATCAAAACTTCAACCTGACATAGGGTAGACACTTTTCAATTAATGGAGGTCATATGTTGCAGTCTAGACATCTTTTTTTTGTTAATGTGTTAGAGTGATCAGTTGTTGCCTTTTGACTTAACTCCTCTTTTTAATGTACACTTTACTTTGACAAGCCATATTTCATAACCATGGAGCTAAAAACATTGAAATGATACTCATTTCTGACACATTTTTCTTTTGGTTATATTGAACTGAATTTCAGTTGTTTTTTTTAAATTGAAGTAGAGGAAGAGGAATTATGAAATTTCTAACCTGTATACTCCTTCAACTACAATTAATATTTTTTTCCAAGCTCGACTTCGTCTTGGTTGACCATCTACAACTGCTGCTTTAAGCTTCTTTTCTAAATCTGCCATATCTAGAAAAAAAAAGGTCAAATCTAACATTGTCTTTATAGTAAATTTTATAATAAAGTAAGGATTCAATTCAATTGGATTTTTCAGTCGCCAACCGATCTCTTATCTTCAAACTCTAACCACCCAACTTATTTGTCTAATTGAAGACAGAACCATGTGTCATCCAACTTTTCTTCTATCTTATCTTAATTTCTCTGCATACTGAAATCTTAGTGTTGAGGCTTTTGATCACTGAATGAACTACTTAAACCACTCGGCCACCAAGGCCACTGGGTGAATTAGTTAAACCACTCGGCCATCAAGGCCACTGAATGAACTACTTATACTACTTTAAGTATAGAAGGACGTTTGAGGTTTTGGAATCATGCATATATCATTATCTTATAGTTTTGTTTATTCCAACTAATTTGATTCATTTATGTTTCACTATAGACGGAAAACAGCAGATACAATAGTGATATAGCACATGTATTTCTTAAAAATCCAAAAAAAAATAATTTAAAAACCTCAACACTTTGTGACACCATTGCAACAACATGTACCAATAAATTTCTTCTCTATTCTACATGTATTGACAGTATTATTATAACACATGTACCCTTTGCAATAGTAAGCATATTCTTATAACTACCTAAAGAAGTATATCAACCTCAGATTTTACCCTCAGTCGATATACTTCTTTCAAGTACTTATTGACTGTGACATACGTACCATTATGTTTAAAAGTTTTGATTGTAGCACCTGACAACCTGGATCCTAGTACTAAGGAAGCATGATTTAATTCATCACTAAGTATAAGGCTGCCCTGAAAAAAAAAGATTATTTTCATTACAATCTGTGGTTAATAAATTGTGGGCAAGATTGTGTGAATAGAAGAGGATAAATTGTATGAGAATAAGCTCATCATAGATACCAGAAATAAAATTTAATATTTACGCCAGACGCTCGCTTCGTCTACAAAAGACTCAGGCTTCTGTGGATTCATTATTATTTGTTTGATACAAATTTTCGTGAGTACAGGTGAACCACGAATATAAATGCTCAACACAATACAAATTACTATTCAGGTTGTATGCAGACTATGGCATAACAATGAAATCACATATCCACGAACAGGCAAGTTTTCTGCGATCCCTGAAAATACATGAATCCACAGTAGAATGAGAATAATAACAGATCAGTCTTTTTAGGGGTGGAGAGAATTGTACAGTAAAATCAATCCAACTTTTTCTATGTAACAAAAATTATACCGGACAAGTGAAAAAATATCCAGCAGGTCTTTTTGTTTTATAAAATTCTAAGTCTTGTCCTTGGACAATTGAAGAATTTGAATATTTTCATATCCCAGCTATAAATCTTGCTATGCAATTTCATTACCTTTCCAACTAGACTTGGCATATTCATTGAATTAGTAGCAAATCCCATTGGCATAGTGATGGCTGCCTCCATCCCAAGATATTCTGCTACCATTAGATCTAGTTTCTGATGTATATCTAAGAATCCTGAAAAGTAAGTAATTAATGATCTTTTATTTTTTTTTTGCAAAAATTCAATTCTTTTGATCTACAAGAAACATAACACAATATAAATTCAATGGGAGGAAAGATTGAACACTGGAGTCAGTACCTTTATTTTTTACAGCATCAATAAAATATTGCAACATATAAGACAATCAATCATAAGGTTTTTTATAATCTGAGTTATTTCCCCTTGTGAACAAAAACAAATTTTAAGAATGAAAAATGTTTAAATGGACAGTTATAACTTGGTTGAGCCTATATATGCAATGCAGATTCGAAACTGAACTTAATATTTGCTTAGTGTTTTCCTGGAGTCAAAGTAGATGTTATGAAATACATGTACAACAAAAAAGGAGTTTTGCTTATATACAACACATACACAATTTTGGAAATAGCATGGTATAACTTATAATTAATATGAGTAGAAAAGAAGAAGCAATCTATAGTTATTGTAATGTTATACACATATGTCATGTGTTTACATTAGACTACTATCCAAATCTGTTCATACAAATTTTTCATCTATCTAATATATAACAAGGGAGACAAGTTGTCTTTGTTTAAAACATTTACATGGGAGATAATTATATTCTAGTCACACGCTGTAAAATCATTGAACATTTGTTGTTCAGTGTACACCATCTGCAGTTCTTTTTAATTTTTGGATTTAACGTGTCTTTTGATTGGCTGATAGTGTTTTGTAGCTCATAGACATAATTTGGTCATTTGACCGCAATGTCATCAACGTTTTTATCATTATTTACTCCTTTTTAGAATTAAGTTATTAGGAATGACATTAATATTTTTCTATGTCTATTTGAATTAACATAAAAAAAGTGGTGCACACTTATAAACAACATGTTACCACATTTTTAATGTTATTTCTTTATTGACTCGGAGTTCGCCAAAAAAAATTTCCCTGGTTGTCCTTGGAAAAATCTGCTGGTCCTCACTATTAATTGAATTCAAAAATACTAAAATTGTCTCAGTCCTATGCAAAATTTTGATGGTAAAATCCTGAGGACCGCCACTTTTCGTGAACTCTTTTGACAGAAAAAATATTACAGTCATTCCTTAAATAATGTTGTAACAGAATATAATTTACTGATGTTATGGTTTTCTTGCTTGGATAACCTACCTAACTCTTGTTTACTTGCACATGTTCCAGTCCCATATTTCAGTATTGACTTTTCAGCAGCTTCTGCACATGGTCCTTTACAATCAGAAAATCCTAAATAATTGTATGACCCTAGATTTATCACATTATGCGATCTACCTGTCAAACTGAAATAATAATTATAAAATCAATTAAAAGCTCCAAATAGTAGTTGAATAAGAAAATTCAAACAAATTCAAAACCAAAACATGTACATAAAATATCAAAATCTGTATACAAATGGTTGGTATACACAAAAATTTAAATTTTTATTATATACTTTTATGAATTTGTAAAAAAAATGACAATTATGCATGAGCAACATAATGTATTGTTCAGTATTGAACCCTTGTTGACCCAAAAGAATATGTGGTCAATATTAGACAGCATATTTTTTAAGATTTGTGTGTCTGAACTCGCAGTTTTTGTAGTTTTACATCTAAATAAACCAGTGTAATCTGTATATTACTGTATACTGTAAATTTAGAAATTATTGCATGCATTTATTATTGCGATTTTGCGATTTTTGCAATTTTTGTGATTTTAACTTTTGCAAAATTAAGAAATTCCTATTTATTTCATATAAAATATTTCAAAATGTGAGTTTTAATATTGCAATTACAACCCTGGTGCATTTTTCGCAAGAATAAAAATGTTGCAATAATTTCTGTATCAATAGTATTCAGATGCTATTGCAAGTAATAACAAATGCGAATAATGCGACTGGTTGAGTATATCAACAATAGGCACTTGTTTTCTGATATTGATCAGATACATATATGTCTGTTAGCAGATTGTTTTGGAAATCTCAATAATATAACTTGCATTTGGTCTATTTTTCAAAAAAATCCAACAATAAATTCTGAATGATTGTATCCTATTCCTTATTAAGAGAGGGGGGCTGAAAAAAAACAGATCCCAAAAATTCCACGCTTAAAAACACAAAATCAAGAGGCCCCGAAATTTCGAAAAAAGAATTTCCCCCGATCCCAAAAAGTTCAATCCCGAAATCTTGAGCTTATAAACACCCTATCCCAGAGTCCTGCTAAAGGTCCAATCCCCCCTCTATTATGAATTTTGATTGAATGTAAATATTTATAATCATAGATAATCATAAAATTTTGTCCTTATTATACTAATTTAATCTAAATGTATTTTATCTTTTTTTTATGGGACAATATTTTGCTTTACACATAAAATCAAATATATTCTTAATGCTTGACAAATTATATAGCTTTCAATATTGGAAAATTAAATATAATTGAGATATGCGTGGTGATCTGTATCTCTTTAGAGAGGTAGGAGACATGTGTCGAATCTATATTCATAGTTGACTGATTATATAACATCTAGTCATTTAAATGCAAGGTTTTCATTTTTTGTAAAATGCTTTCCCACAGTTATTTTTAACATTAGTTAAATTTTTTATGAGAAAAATATTCGGGTTGAAACTTAAAGATCGTCTAAAATATATTTAACATTACGGATACAAATAAACAAAATACAGTTTTATGAACATATTTTTTGTTCTAACAGCTAGATATTAATAAAAAAAAACTTTCAGAGGAACTTATTTAATATTAAGTAAATATTGGATTCCGCCTAAAAACTATATGATTTATTTCTTTATGATATACATACTCTGCAGTCCACCAATGGTTCGATGTAGTTCTTTCCAGAACATCCATGGTAGGTCCTGCCACTGAACATATTGGTCTGTTAAAGCAGTCACGAATCCTTCTGTATACATGACGTGTATAGAAACTTTCCCAACTTTGAAATAGTGGTACAAATCCCTATTAATAGAAAAAAGAATACTGTTAATTCAGAAAATTTTAGATATATATTAATTGAAAATTGCAATGTGAATTCGGGGATACATTTTGCAAATAAAAAGGCAACATATTTCAATTGCATTATTTTGTACTCAGCACAAAAAAGTAATCTCAATTTTTTGTCCTACCTCACAATAATTAATTGTAGCTGGTATTCTACAAAGGCTGATACCAAAACAAAAGTATGGTTCAGCATAACAAGACAAATTAACAATACAGTGGGTCTCATAGGGGGTCTAAGTGAGATGCTAAATTTATTATAAAATTAACAGATTTTTTTAAGCGTGACACTTGAAGGTCAATTAATTTAGCATGACAACAGGAAACAAGGAAATTATGTGTGCTAGTATGGCAACAAGAAGCAGTATATGAGACTCTGATAAAACAAAAAGTAGGATACAGGATCAGACCCCCCCCCTTTTCCCGTTACATATGATAGGTAGGTCCTTTAATATGGTTTTTGGGAGTTATATATAGACTGCAACTGAAAATGAAGGTAAACTGGATAAGGACAGAAAGTTAGCCTTGCAACAGGCCACCTACAGACCCCTTAAAGAGTTGATGCAAAGTTTTTTTTAATCAAAGAACATTGCACTCTCTCTACATGAGGCAACAGATTTACCATCGGCATTCTGACCAGACATGGATGCAGATTTGTACATCCTGCACAACCAAATGGAGGCTCCATTGAGGATCCATGTCTTTAAATAAATTGAACAATCTTCTTCAAAGTCAACAAATAAAATTTAAATAAATTGAAAAGAGAAACTTTTGTATCTTGCAATTATCTATACACAATGAAAAGAGACTGGTAGCTTTAATATATTTCTGAATGTTGTAACTAGAGGCTCTCAAGAGCCTGTGTCGCTCACCTGTATCTACTGTGGTTTTGGAAATCATTTAAAAAAGGTTAAAATCATAATACATAGTATTAGATGTCTAATAAAGATTGAGATCAAGTTTGGTTTAATTTGGCCCAGTAGTCACATGTAAATTAAAAGCAGGTAATCCCAGTGTAGTATAACAATAGTTACTGAAGTCTCCTGATCATTATTTAAATTAGTGTTCGAGTTGATTTGAAATAATAATTTTCCCATTGAATTCTACATAGAAAACTGATATGTTCTATTTTTAGCCATGGTGGTCATGTTGGTTGATTGGCAGGGTCATTGGATACATTTTTCAAACAATATACCCTACTGAAAATTATGGTTAATTTTAATTCTCAATTGGTCCAGTTGATGGAGAAGATTTTTGTAAAAGATAACAAAAATTTACAAAAAAATGTGAGCTATAAATGAATGTGTCCATGTACATACTATATAAAAAAGATGTGGTATGATTGCCAATGAGACAACTATCCACAAAAGACCAAAAAGAAACAGACTCAGGTCTGACATGTGAGCTATAAATGAATGTGTTCATGTACATACTTTACTTTTTACCATACATCATAGTTTAAATTCAGAAGGTAAATTGCTTTCCTCAGTTCAGAAAATAATAAAGGTACCTCATTGACTCTATAATTTTTACATGAAAGTACTTGACTGACAATTTGGTTTCCAGTTTAATGGATAAGTGTTTTTTAATTACCGGTAGGCAACAAAACCACAAATGAAGAAAATTGTCATTAACTTGTATTTTTATTGCTTTTATGCAATAAATTTGCTATAAAACATCCATATTGCTATTATATGTGAGCCTGGATCACAACACATTGTTACAAGTATCAGAAGTCCATCAAAAATTTTAAATGGTAAAAAAACAATGTGAACATATGAACTTTCATGACTGTAAATTCAGAAATTATTGCAAGGTTTTCATTAATGCAAATATTATGACTTGGTGATTATAGCAATTATAAGAACTGGCATTTACAAGGGGTACAATCAAAATCACGTGATGGATATACACACACCGGAAGTTGCAGTCGAACTCGCCGCTTGAAAGGTAAGTAGTTGCATTTTCTTGTTTATATCAATTAAATTTTGATTAATAAGTTGGCACACCGAATGTCGGATAGTATGTAGTTTTAAAATACACAATTGTTTTTGCTAGAAAGCGTGCAGTTATTGCAAACACTTCGACACAGTTCCCAATTTTAGACGGATAACTATGTCGAAGTGTTAGAATTAACTGCACGTTTTCCAGCAAGGATAATTGTGTATTTCAAAACTAGATAGTATTCGACATTCGGTGCACTACCTTATATATTAAATTTTATTGATATAAACAAGTAAATACGACTACTAACCTTTCAAGCGGTCTGCTCGACTGTTACTTCCGGTGTGTGTATATCCATCATGTGATTTTGATTGTACCCCTTGATTTAAATATCTGATATATATAACTCTATTCTGATTTTCCAGGAATCACAATTATCCATTCTTCAAAAATCGCAATTATAAATGCACACAATATTTTCTGAATTTACAGTAAACAGAACATATAAACAAGAAACTGATTATGGTCAGAACTTAACACTTACCTTCTATAAGTTTGTAAAAAATGTGAAATTATACTTTTTTTTATAAATAACTGTATTACATGTGTATTATGTGTATATTAAATCAATTTACAAATGAAGATTTTCTTCACATCGAAATCAAAATAAAATAGTCAATCTTAAATAGCTTTAATTTAAATATTTTAGAAATATTTGATTTTGTTTACTAATAGACGGGTTAATATATTTCAAGCAGTAAACACACTAGAAACTTCTAGATGTTTGTGTTGCTTTTAGTCTTTGGTTTTCTCTATTTGCATTCTGTTGTTTGGTTGTATTTTTCTTCTAAGCCATGGCTTTGTCAATTTATTTTCAACTTATGAGTATGAATGTTGGTATCTTTAGTTCGCTTTTTTGGACTCTTTTTTTTAAAAACATTTAACATTTATGTATGTTTTGTTTGTGTCATTCATTAAACAAGGCCAATGCTGCTGATTTCAAATCAAATTGTCTTGCAACTTAATAATTAGACATAAAATCAAAACTAAATTGAATATATCAATATCAGGAATAGCATAGTTGGTACCTAAGACTACAGGGAGATAACTCTATTATCAGCTTTAGGTTTTAATCACATAGTATTGTTGTGGAAATATTAAGCTTCTCGAAGATCAAAATTTGAGTTTGTGAAACTGCTATATGTCCAATGAAATTTTCTGAGAAAGTGTGTGGTTCAAATTTTTTTAAATTCTTACATTTATGTGAAAGAGTCAAAATAAAATTTTATGCAAATTAACGAGCCAAATTTATTTCAGTCAAGATGTTTGGTACCCCCTAAATGACAAATTATTTATTGTTAGGATCAATTCATACTACAGTTTCATATCAAAGTTCTATACCTACCGATTGTCTGGGCTCTGTGCATGCCTTTTCATTTTCCAGACCAGTGTTTCTAAGAAAATCTCTGATGTGTCCTACTAGAACTAATATTCCATAACATAAATATGTTAAAACAGCTATATAAATAGGGGTTTCTTCAAAATTCTCTTGAAAATCCTTTGGGTCCTCAGGTAGTGACTGCAAAAAAGAAAATGAAATATAAAACAAAACTGTCTTGAACACATCCTGAAACGGGCTGTTGGTACAGAGTTTTACAATGTAATATGAAATGTGTTCTACTTCATGATTTCTATTAACACAATATTTTTCACTATATTATCTATCACCTTCATCAGATTTTTTCAGTGTTTGAGTGATCTATGATCATGGTACAATGGCATTTATTTTAGGAGACTTTTTTAAAAGTCATAAAACATTATACATGTATATATATTGCACAAAATTTGACTCAGGATCATCAAATTTTATGACATGATATATTGTATGAGACTTCAGGTCATTTAAAATGTCATTTACAAAAAAAAAAAAAAAAAATTTCGATATGTAAAAGGGAGATAATTTGAGATATTTAGCATGGGAGATAACTCAATTATAGCTTCAGCTATGACATAAGGGATTATAATCAGTTGTTTACATGGTCACCACAGATCTTGCCAGACAAAATTAGTTTGGTCCAGTTAAGTGTTAAGCTTCACTGGACCAAATGACATATACAATTTTTAATTTTGTCAAAATCATAAATATGTAAATGTCCTTAAAAAAAGTCTGGTACAGTAAAGAAGAATTGTTCACTGGACCAAATTTCCAGTTGGTTTCTCAAAGCCTTGGGAACCACTGTATAATTCATTGATAACTGGCTGTCTATCAAATAAATCATAATCAAGATTAACCTATTTTCCTATTATGATTTTTTTTGATTTTAAGTTTTAATGAATAACAATCAAGTATAAAAAAGAAGATGTGGTAATATTGCCAATGAGACAACTATCCACAAAAGACCAAAACAACACAAACATTAACATTGAACTATAGGTTACCGTACGGCCTTCAACAATGAGCAAAGCCCATACTGCAGTCAGCTATAAAAAGCCCAGATAAGACAATGTAAAACAATTCAAACAAGAAAACTAACGGCCTTATTTATGTAAAAAAATTAACGAAAAACAAATATGTAACACATAAACAAACGACAACCACTGAATTACAGGCTCCTGACTTGGGACAGGCACATACATAAATAAAGTGGCGGGGTTAAGTGTCTGGTCAAGAAAGGCTGTGAATCAGAGGGCCCATATATCATGTTACATGTGTATATACAAACACTTTATCATATATGCAAATATAATGACTAAATAAAAGTTACAACTTCTATCATGTAACATGTGTAATTCAACCCCTATATCATAAAGGCAAATACAATGTTAGTCCAGCTGTCATTATCAGTTTTTGTGGATTAAAATATCAATATGAAAATCAGTCATAAGATAGCTAATATCAAATCATGTTAATAAACATGGTGTATGGTATCTGGGAGCTTTGTCATTTCTGACAAATAAGTATGTGAAACAAACCATGAAATTATGTCATATTTTGAATAAGAGCAATTTCATATTTATCATGTTTAAACAAACTTTGATTTAATCTTATCTTACATTTCATTTAATTCTCCATGGCAACTTCTTGTTGATTGGAAAGCATGTACATGTCATGTGTATCTTTATGAATTGTGAATACCTGCACATGTACATGACTTTTTTGTATATTTTTTCTTATAATTTGCAAAGTTTGCTTTGTATGCTTAATTTATTTGCTTAGCAATAGAATTATTGAAAAATTTATTGGATAAATCAATACAAATAACAAATGTAAATCATAATTTATATAATTGACAACTTAGTTTATAAATGGATGAATGTGTTATGTCATTACTGACAAATAAATTAACATTTCCCCCTTGGGAATGTAAACAATGCATTGTCCATGTAATTATAGGCTATTCAATCATTTTTACAAAACTTTTTATACAAAAGATACATTTATACAGATGTTGATAAAATCAAAAAGGGGTTTTACTTTATATAAGAATTTATCTTTATAAATGATATACATATATGAAGGTGTGGTATGAGTGACAATGAGACTACTTTCCATCCATGTCACAATTTGAAAAGTAAACCATTACAGGTCAAAGTCCACTTTCTTTAGTCAACTAGGTTATCTTATATAACCTCCTTGATTTAGTTTAATAAACCATATAACCAAATCATGGGAAAAGGATATAGAGAAACAAATTCTTTATTTCTGAATTTACATGTGTTGTATCTCTACATGTTTATGCATATACATCAAAATTTGTAGTTGCTTTGCATGTATAATAACTTTGAATGTCTCTCTTGTGATCATGTTGATGTTGATTTATTCATTTAATTTAGTTTATTGAATAAATGCACATTTATACCCCAATGGGGTTGAAGGCATATATAAATCAACATAATACATCATACAAAAATAACAACAAAAGAACAAACATTATATACATATATATGTATAAAAAATATGATTTTTGCAAAATGCAAAAAAGCATATACATGTATGACCCAATTAGATAAATTAAATTTCAAATGTGTATTAATTAATTATTTCTCAGTAAATGACATGTCATAAAAATCTCTCATAGTAAACTTTGCAATACAGTTTTTAGTGTTGAACTGTCAAAATGTTATCACACTCAGACCTCAAATCAGTTATTTTTACCATGTTTTAAAAAATGTTTTTTTTATATGAAATTGATTTTTTTTAGTGGTAAATTACTTTGACAATGTTTGACCTCAAGACAATTAATCTGATAAAATCATTAAATTCAGTCTATGGTCTTGGACACTATACATATAAAATTGAAGTTTGGTTAAAAAATAATTTAAAGGACAGAATGATCAGGTTTTTTTTATCTTGTTGAAAAATCTATAATAGGTCTTTCTTGGCATGGGTATTCATGTTCTTATCAATCGACATTGAGAAGGAACATGTACTTAAAGTACTTCGAAATAATTCTTTCAGCTCTAATGAAATATTGCACTTAGGTCTTTGGAAAGAGATTAAAAAGATATAACTATAATATCTTTTATGCATAAAACATTTTTCTCTCAAGGGTTTTAAATTTCAGTTGTCAAGTTTCATATGCACTAAGAGCATGCACTGATAAATCAATATCTATATAAAAGCTAATCATGGTATCACAAATTTTATATTCAACCAACACTTTAATTAACAAGAAAATATCTTTATTTATATATTTATACAAGGATATACAAATCCTTGATTTATACAACTATATCTTGAAATATTTAGGTATATGTAATACCTAGCATGATCATCTATAAATAATGTTTACATTGTAGTGTCATGTGGACCATAATTAGCCTCCGGCTGTTAGACATATTTGTGTGTGGTTACATTTTATCATGTGAGAGTTTGTAAGGACAACTGTACGTGTGTAGATACTCTGAATCATTTATAGTACGATGTGTATCGATAATAGTAAATAGTCTTATATTTATAACTTATGTATGAAACATACCTTGGTTCCATTTGAAGAATGTCCATTTTGCTTAATTCCATCTTTTGTTATGACCGTGTTTCCATTTTGATGCTTCATTCTATAGTTTAAACAAATGTCATGCGATCTTTTATGCAATTTTACACACTAGCTGTGCAGATGGAATGTCGGTTATAGTGTAACACGTGTGTTATTATTCCTTGTGCATGTTCACCTGTTGAGTAAAAAAATCAAACTAACATTTGTATTATAAAAACATAAATTTCCAACAGCTGAATCACTTGTTATCCCCGGCAGTCACGACTGGTAATCTTTACAACAGTTATGGTCATGTACCGCTGTCGTGCTGGGGAGAGGGGCGTGGACAAGTTTGTTTACAAAATTAATTTCATTGAGAAAATATTACATAAATCATTGTTGATGATTGAGATTAAGAAATTATATAAATTACTTACTGTATTTGATTGGTTTACGACTTGATAATTCCCAATTTACTAGTTAATTTAAACTTTCCCGCAAAAATAAGTGTGATACGGCGATTATTCAGACAGTGGTTCGATTGTGTGTATAAACGTACGATGTACCGCAATTCTGATTGGATAATAAAAATCTGTGTATCCACTAGTCCAGTGCGTGTCAGCGTAATGTGTAATTTATGCTATAACAGCATAACGTAACAATATTACATCAACTGTTCATAGTCAAGGATTTAAAGTATTGAATGCCTGTAACTATATAAATTCTCAAACTAACATCACAGAGATATTCAATAACTTTTAATAAAAAAAGAAACCGCTCAAAACCCTAACGTGACGGTACCCAAATTGCACCTATTTTGACAGTTTTTTCACCTACGTTTTTTTATGATCAGGAAAAAAATGTCCATACTGTGTTTATTTTGTAGCCCTATCCTTCTTTGTCATATAGGTACACCAATTTAATTTTTAGTCCATATTGAGTCATTAAAAAATGGGTTTGAATCAACCTCCAAACTATCCATGATTCTGTAATGAGGAGTACCCAAATTGCATCCATGCTTAAATTTACATCATCAAAAGTCTAATAACCGAGCTTTTGTTTAATTTCTTCAAATATTTTGAACAATTGGATATTTGTCCATGCTTACTATTCATATTTTACGAAATGGATACTTATAATATATTGTATTTGCCAATTTTAAAAAGATGACGTTTTGATGACGTCGCATGGTGACGTTTTCGTACATTTTGTTTTTTTCAGTTAACAGTCCATCTGTTGATAAATACTGTGAACGTTTTGTGTATAACTAAATATGTCTACCTATGTTGAAAGACGGGCATAGTATCAAATCATAAAAATACAACTTGTTTAGTCTCTAGGAAATCTTGTAAGATTTTTATTGCTATTTTTTTCTAAATAGGTGCAATTTGGGTACTCGGTGCAATTTGGGTACCCTTACGTTATACAGTTGCGGCTATTTTAATATTAAATTAATGTCAAAATGGTAAAATAATAAATGACCGCACCCAAAGCCAAAGGTCATTGAGGCATTGGTTCTTTTTCTTTTTAGCCAAATTTAAAAACAATCACGACATTTTTACATACTGGCCAAAAGTTCGGCATTTTTTTGCTAATTAAATAGTTAAAAACACATTTTTTCAAAAAAATATTTCGAGAGCATTTCTGTGCTCGACAAATTATTAATTATTTTGAAAATTAAATTTCTCTCTGTAGAACCTATATATATGGTAATATATTTTCATATTTCATTAGTATCAAATATAGAATTCATCATATTTGAAATTGTATAAAAAGTGCTCAGTATCAATGATAAAAGTTAAATTACTGAATATGAGGAGATTCAGATTAGTGTATATTTTTTTGGCGAACAAAAACGAATATCCTGGCCCTTTCTATACTATACTGAGAGTGAAAAAATAGATACTTTCCAAAATCCGTTATTTTTTTCATTTTCTATTAATTTTTATTATTTTTGTTTTTTTTTCTTAAAGGGACACTAGCTGTGAAATTCCTGTTCTCCGATTTGACTCAAATTGTCATATTTGATTTATAACAATGAAAAACATTTATCCAAATTATAAAAAAAAAAAAAATAACAATATACCGGGCATGATCTCGATATGATGTTGCTTCGGGAATGGTTTATGGCTTATGAAAATATAAAATATGTGTCATTATATAAATTTAAAGTAAACTAAAACACTTACTTATTTGTCACCGCTTTCAGATAGTAAGTTATTCTGAACTTAATCGACGATTTATCATTTCAGCGATGTTCCAAGTAGGTTTTTCTTTTAACTACGCTTGAATTGAGATTAATTTTTTTACAGTCTTACTTAACTTTAAAGAGAGGGTTCAAATTTAAAATAAATGCTTCATATATATATATATATATAGATGATGTAAAGGAAAATATTACAGATGTTAGTGTTTAAACTTCACGTTGCAGAATCCAGTGCATGTAAAAATATAAATAAACAAGAATGTGCCCATCGCTCCATCGATACCCCAATCGAACTATCATTCTCTATTTTCATTGAACTGTGAAATTGGGATAAAAACTCTAATTTGACATTAAAACATTAGAAAGATCATAGCATAGGAAACATGTGTACTAAGTTTCAAGTTGATTGGACTTCAACTTCATCCGATGAAAATCAACCTTGCCTTTTTAAAAATATTTCAATCATTCAACCTGTAATAATGGAAAGCTAGTTAACTATTTTTTACAATCAAACACAAAAAACATGATACTTTTGCACCAATTGAGTTAATAAACAGGGGTTTCCCTCCATGGTTATTTTTAGTCAGGGAATAACCCCTAGTTTTTTATACGAAACTGTTTATAGCACCCTAAAGAGTTGTGTCGATGGCACTCATACCACATCTTCTTATATATCTAGTTGAAAGGGAATAGACAATATTCGGATGAAATATTAGCATGTGCCTATGTTCAAATATATGTTGTTGGTTGCATTCTGCCATCATGGTTTTATTTGTTTATAGTTTCTAGCATAAATGATGCCCTTAATTATTTATTCCTTTTGAATTGTTTCCCATTTGGCATGCTAGAGCCATTTACAGCTTACTATAGGGGTTACCGTCTTTTTGTATGTATAGCGCGCATTGATGTATTGTGCGCACCGGTAGTTTTTGCTAAGTGTTCAGTGTTCAAGGTCATACCGTAACCTGTAGTTATTGCCATCATAATCCTTCATAGGTTGATCGTACGTTGGGCAAATTGTGGACACAGGATCACTAATAATTGAACATAACATAACACATATGAACACTTTATCATAGTTTTAATTTTGTCATCATAGCAGTTAAACAAAGATGCATAGATTCAACATAAAAAAAAAACCAAAAGCTGGCATATTAATCTACCATAAGAAAGAATTGTTTAATACATTCACAAATAACTTCATGTAAGCAAACAAATATCTACATAAACTATATCTATAAATATTCTCAACATTATTACAATTCTAAAAAAAAATAACACACCTTATAAACTTAAAAACATATAACAAAATTAAATTTTTCTATAAATTTTCATCAACATTTTGGTCATTTCAATTATATAGAATACCCGCATAATATTTATAATTAACTTTTGTCATAAAGATGTAAATATAATAATAAATCAATATTAACTACCAGTAATTCTTGATAACAAATTAAAAAATCATTGTAAAAATTATTTTGAACTCTTTAATGCTATGAATACAAGTACTAACACACAAGTTTTTAAGACCGAAGAATATGTTTATCCTCAACTCGTTATTCTTTGAAACTAAATTCTAGATTTTTGTTTTCAAAACTGAAAATATTTCCAATAACTGTGGTTAAGTTTAAACACATCTTTATGATTTAACAATTAAGTTTAAACACATCTTAATGATTTAACAATTATTAAGTACATAGCCACTTATTTGTCCATTTATTTGGTTCCAATAAAGAACTAAATTTTTTCACATACACAATATATCTTACAAAAGTTTCATCCTAATATGACAGATTTTAAATAAGGTTTAACATTCATTAAGTCTGAATCCTAACTTGACAAACTTATAAAAAACAATTGAAGAATAACTTCTTCAATCATTCAGTGAACAAAATTAAACGTTTTTGATCACTTGAAAAGTTGAAAAGAAACATTTTATCTACAAAGTATTTTTTGCAACATGGTCAAATATATAGTTTGCTCTAAATGCTTTAAAAAAAAAGGAAAGTAGTCAAAATTAATAAAGGAGGCATAATACTGCTTCATGGAGTTCTTAGATTTAACAGCTTTCATATTTTAGTTCTAGTATATCCAAACTGATATAAGTGCTATAGTTATATTTATCTAGAGCTATTTTCACAATTATCAGAAACTAAAAACAGTATTGTTCCGGGAAACGGGGTGCTTCTTGTCTCAATTCCGCTTTAACAATTTAGGAATAAATACTGATAAATTTAAAATTACATTGAGAAAGAACCAGTTAACACATTTTCACAAAAGCTCTAACCACAGTTTTGTGTGTAAAGTGGGAGTTGCCATAATTTTTTTTATGATTTATAGTGAATATGACCTTGAAATATAATTGCTAAGTTAGGCATGCTTTAGGCAATGATGCATGTCTGACCATATAAGGAAACATGAATTTTTCATAGAAATGATAATAAACATATATATATGCTAGTGGGTGTCCAAACAGAAAAGTATGTTCAATCTTCTTAAATAGAAACAATTTTAAATATTCCTATTTTTGTGTAAAAATTTCACACAGATGCATAGAAAAATGTCATTTAACACAACTATTCAACCTTAACATTGAAACAACAACTATATCGGAACTCTCCTATTATTTAAACAATGTATGAAAAGTCAAGTAGTTTGACATAAAAACACAACTGGAATAATTTCAAATGTTTCCACACTATACCAGCAGATTAAAATTATCATCAAATCGCCAGTATTATCAGCAGTAGTGTCCATCGCTTTTGTTTTATTGGTGACAACAGTCATCCCAAATTCAACAAAAAAATCACTGCATTTTTTTTCTATATACTTTACAACACATGCATGGAAACTTTAATCATAAACTATTCCAGAAGGCCTTACAAAACCAGTGTTGCTTGTACACAGTGAGGGCTAGTCAACACTGGTCCAGTATTATACTACTGTCATTTTTTTCAAATACATCATTAACATTATGCTTAACACTACCTGAAATTTAACATAATAATTCAAAACTAAGTGTAAATAAGTAAAAACTAATAATAATATTTACAATAAAAATATGGATGATTAATAAATAAATGAATTTATAATGCAAGATGTCTGAAATATGTTGTCTGTGTACCACAGCTCTGATTCATTTTTGAACATTTTAAATATTCAGTGAACGTGATTGGATGATTTAAAAACATACTTGATACTATTCAGCAATTGTGATTGGATGTTTCAGAATCTGAAGCATTTTGGTTTTTTTTCATAAAAAGGAATATTTTGATTGGTTGACAATGTAATAAACAATGACTGTCAACTAAAGGTGTAAACTTAAATAAAGAAATAGCCCATAGTCCTTCAAATTCTGAAACTGGAATATTTGCATATGAGAAAGACTTATTGTGATTGTGTTTATATAATACCGGTATTGTAGAAATGAACAACACCAAGCAAATTCAAGATGGTTATTAGTGGTACAAATTTAATTTACAGCCCGAAATTTCCCCATATACCAAACTTAACCCTGTCAAAATCACAGTAATTTGTCAATCACAACCATTATGGGCTTATCTTTAATATATATCCTTATAAATCCCTATTTAACAACAAACAGACAAATAGTTTAGTTTTACAAAATGCCACAGCACAATGTACTTGCTTTAACAATGTCATACAAACAATTTACTAGCCTAAACAATGTCTCACTCACAATATACAAATTTAAACAATGTCAGACACACAGTGTACAAATTTAAACAATGTCAGACACACAGTGTACAAATTTAAACAATGTCTTACACACAAATTTTAATTTAAACACAGTCAGAATGTTCTAATTTAAATAATGTTTATTTCTAAAAGAAACTGTTTACCCAAATTATCAATACCAATAACTAATCAGTTTCCTTGTCCTGAAAGATCAGGTGTAAATTCAATTCATGCTGACAGAAGCTTTTAAAAATTGTTGAATTTACAAAACTGGTCAAATGAAACAAGTGACTTTATGCAAGATTCATTAAAAGGCTCACTTGAGCAGTTTTGTTTTTAACAAGTATCAGCTTTCTAAAAAGCTTGTCTTCATATTTAAATAGAATGTCCAATCTGTCAGAAAATTGGTTAACACATGAAAGCTTTGGATTGTCAATTAAAATGGCATTTGATAATAGCAAAGTAAACAATAATCTTTCTGTCATATCATAATTACACGTATATCAAGCAGTTTTTAATAATTGAGATGAAAAATAAATTAGATGATTAATGTAAATGGCAAATGGATGGCACATAAATATCTAATACTAGTAATATAAAAATACAAAATACTAATGGTTAAAAAATAAAATATAGAACCCAATACACAAATGAAGACAATAAAATACTGTATAAATAATGAAATTTTTAACTTTGAGAAGAAATAATAAATGCATTAAAATAAAAGGATTTCTACGTTAAAAATTATTTGTTGAATTAACATGTAAGCATTGAAATCAGCAGTTATTTTCATTTAAAAAGTAATTTTTTCTCAGTCAGCTAAGATATGTGGATAGAGATTCACTTAAAGAAAATGCAAATACATAAAAAAAAAATTAAAGATTTTTGAAAAAAATTAATATGGTAGCATACATGAGAACTTTACTTTTCCAAAGGAGTTTGTCCCAGTCACTTTGACTTTGCCATCACAAAATGGCACTACTTACCTAAATGGGAAGATAACTCTGTTTATTTTCAATACCGAGATCAGCCTATCAATTGAAGCAATAAGCTTAAATCTTTAACATATATAATCAAATGAACAAATAAATACTTATTAATTTGCATTTTTAACATCACTGAAGATTAATAGGTCTTCTAAATGGACATTTTTCCAGAAGATAACTTTAAAAAGGTTTATATATAACTTGTATAAGGCCAAAAACGTATTTGTATTTGTTTACTCCTGGCAGAAAATTAGCATCGGTAGATACATGTACATACAAAAATGGCCGGATTTGTCTCACTAGAGAGGAATTCTAAACCTGTTAAAGGTTTTGGAAAAGACACACTTGGCGCATAAATAAAATCATGCCTGATAGCATATGAATATAATGTAAATATCAAATATATAAATATTGTAAAATATAGCACTAAAGAACATTGAACAAAGCTGAACCTGATGAAACACAATAATATTCAGCTGTAACATTCAATTTTGATGAATCTTTATGAACCTAAGAGAGATGATATTTTTGAGTGATAATTTAAGGTGGTACCCAACACCTCGACTAAAATTAATTTGCTGGTTTAATTTTCATAAAATTCAACAAAATGTTAACTTTGACTCTTTGAAAAAATCAAAAAAAAAATCATTAACTAATCACCTTGTCGGAAAAAATTGGTTGGAAATATAGCAGTTTGTCAAAAACTAATTTTGATCATTGAGAATTTTTTAATTTCCTTAACAAAACAATGTAATTAAAACGTTTAGCCGATTTTACAGAGTTATCTCCCTGTAGTTTTGGGTACCACCTTAAATTGATGTTGATGATGGGTAGGATGCACCAATTTTCTTGCATTTCATATATATTAACACTTTTGAAGGAAAAGATGATGATCTGAATGACAGATGATGGATAGATAATACTAGCATTCAGGTGTAAAAAATCTGTGCTATGAACAATTACATTAAATTATTTTGATAGTCATGATAGTTCAAAGGTTAAGTACACAAATTATAAAATTTAAAATTGTACAGCAATTCCTGAAAGACAACTGATACATATATATTTGCATCACGTATGATTAACAACATTACATCACAGTCAAATGGATTCTGTCATTCACAAATTTTAACAACTATTGGAAATAAGTAAAATTTGATTTGGTCCAGTTCAGTGAAATTGTTAGTTCCAGATTTAAAGATGAAGAGAAACAAAACACCTTAAGAATAACATCTGTGAAGGTCCATTGCTTTTGTTCCACTGAAAAAACAAAAAGTTTCTAGCAAAAAAAACATCATCAAGGTTGCCTATCATTTCAGTTTACAAAGATCAGGCTCACAAGACCAATTTCCTCTGCCCTGCTGTTTTCATGAGAATACACAATACTAATATTTTGCTAAATGACTTATCAATAGCACTGATAATGAGCGATATACTGTAAATTCAGAAATTATTTTCGTGCATTTATTATTACGATTTTGTCATTTTAGACTTAAATTCAACTTTATTTTTTACGATTTTGAGAAAAATCCTGATTAATTCATATAAACCATTTCAAAATGCGAGTTTAAATTATTGCGTTTACAACTCTGTTGCATTTTTCGCAATAAAAAAAATCTTGCAATAATTTATGAATTTACAGTATTGTGAAGAGATAAATAACATATATAGTACTACGATCATTTTTCACTCAACCTATACTTATTTTTCATGATACAGACTATAACATTGTCAAATTGATTATGATACAGACTATAACATGGTCAAATTGATTATGATAAATGTCCACTCAATCTGCTCTAACATTCCATGATTTGGACTGTAATACATTATCTGATTGACATTCCACACAATTCACAATTTCTCAAGATTCTGATTGGTTGACATTGGTGTAGTCTCTATTAAGATTCCAGGAACACTTTCCATTGTAATTCCATTCCAGGATATACACCGTTGATACAGAATCTGTCATTAACATGAATTGTTGGATGTCATGGCAACGCATCTGATTACTACTGTTTTGTTTACACCTCTTATAAACAATCACTGCAAAATAAATTAACAGTATAAATTATTAAATATAGGAATTATTCAAGATATTACAAATTTACAAGAGAAAAAAATGTCTGGAACATTTTTACTGCTGGTGCATATAGAAGGAATTTTGATTTTTAAAAATTTATAAAAGGTGTCTATCTTTGATTGCAGTTTCTCAATTTTTAGATTAACATAAACCTGCGCTCTATGTTTCCTGGTCCCAAATTTGGTTGAAATTCTGCAAATTTTTACAAATTTCATCAAAATCTCTTATTTTGACCTATTTTGGATATAGAAATCAACGCTTCAGAATTAAACTTTGACACAAATACATGTAGTTTTAATTTCACTTTCTCACATGTCCTTAAGACAACTTAAAACATATTTATCTTGTACCATCTTGTACCATACAATGTTTAAATCTGGGCCAAATATGCCCTTAACAAACTTTAATACTAAATACCTGCCCTTTTTTTGTAGAGAAAAACTTAATGTGATTTATCGTAAAATGTTTCAAGCAGCTTATTTAAATGAATATACACCATTCCTACACATTCAGCTATTGAAATTAATCATGTTACTATTAAAATCTGAAATACCTACCAATAACAACTCCACATCCTTCTCACTAAAACTCGGAGGAATAGTTCGGGAATATTTCAAAGATAGCATATCTCCAACTTCATTTATTATTGCAAGGGCCTGAAACACGGAGATCAATTAATATAAACATGTTTTATTGAACATTTAGTTACATATAACTTAAAGAATAAATAAATACAAAGTTTACATATCATAGATACCAGGATTGAAATTTAGTATTTGCGACAGACATTGGTTTTGTCTAGAAAAGACTCATCAGTGGCACTCCAATAAAAAAAGGTAAAGTAGTTTAAAAAACAAGAATGTTAAATCCATCTCTTTGACTGTAATCATTTTAAAATGCATACATTTTATTTCAGGCAGCAGAATTTCAAGTTGAAAGGTCTTGTGCACTCAGACATGATTACTTGAAGAATATGGGTACATATCAACCATATTCTTGTTTGTGATAAAAGTATTGTACTTCAATTTTAAACATTTTCATAAACACACACTTATTGGTTTATAAGTCACTTTTGAGATGACGCACACATTATCTAACGATATCCCAGTGAGGTCAGTGTATAAAAACATACCTTGTCCAGCATGTCTTTATTATGAGCAGCAGACAGACAGAACCTTGCTCGAGATTCTATGATTGGTGTGGCTGGGAATCCTACCACTACAATACCAAGTCCTCGCTTCAAACATTCTCTGCCTAATGCACTGAAATATACAATAAGATTGCAATAAAGACAGACTGTCACATCAAGTCCTCTCTTCAAACATTCTCTAAAATAAAATTTTCTCAATTTCAATTCATACTTGTACTATCTAACTTTCATAGAAGGTACAAAAAGAGGTTTTTGCTATGCCTACATATATGTGTTTTGCTCAACATTTAATAGTTGACATTCTCATTTCTTATTGTATTATTTTTTTATTCTGACCAGTAAAAGATTGGCACAAAAATTCAGAAACCTATTGAATGTCAAATTGATTTCAGATTTGATCAAATTGAGAATGGAAAGGGGAATATGTCAAAGAGACAGCAACCCAACAAAAAAGCAGACAACAGCTGAGAGCCACCAATGGGTCTTCAACGAAATATATAAACTGATAATAAAGCTGTTCCTTCGCTTTTTGTGGTTTTTTTTGCTGAGCATGTATTGATTTTGTCATGGGTGGATACCCTAGATTCATTGTTTTTCTAATGTCTATGCAAAACTTACGCAATCTTAGACGGCATAAATATTAACAATGGAATGACGGGTGAATCTTTGTTTCCATAGATAATAAAACCCATATCGTGTAACCTCCTTCTGAAATATCGGGTATTCCACTTCAGTTGTTGTACTCTTTTTTGACCTAAAATTCAACAACAGCATGTTAGCATTCTTGAGTGCTCAGTATCAATATCTGACATAAAAATTATAAATTATTTGAAGGCTAAAAAAATGTTTTGCATTACAAAAGTATAAAAGAAGGTTTAATTATTGTATAATCAGAACTTGTTAAGTGTATTTATAATTAAGATTTTGTCTTTTCAGACTATAATACAATTTGATATTTTGCGATTTTGAGAAAAGTCCTGTTCAATTTATATAAAAATATTCATTATGAGAGTTCAATTTCTTGCGATTTAACCCTATTTCATTTTTTCACAATAATAAAAACATCGCAATAATATCTGAATCTGCAGTACTTTATACCTCTCTCAGAGAGGGTTACACCAAGGACTTAAAAATATGTGAACCAGACTTTAAAAGTATTACTAAAAATAACATTGAATTATACAGAAAAGTGGAAATTGTTATGGTGTAAAAAAAACAGTTTTGACATATTTTCATACCTTCATTAGTGCCATCAGCTCCCATGATGATTGACATAGATGATATGATTTGTTGTGTAACTGGAGGGGCCATGGTACACGAATATATTGATCCATGAGACTGTAACTTCAAATGGTTTATCAAATCCTGAAAAATAATAATAAATTTTAGAGTTATTTCCCTTTGATTGTCAAAAAGCAATATCTTAAACCAAATCTGTTTTTTGTTATATTTGTCTTCATCATGCTAATTTACATCAGGATTTAAGTTGATTTCTACATTTCACATCATTTAACTATAGAACCAATTAATGATTGGAAATTAATCACCTCTCATAATGTTTCTTTTTATAATTTCAGCAAAAATTTGAGCGAAAATCTAATCTTTAATCACACATACCTTAGACCCTCCAATATAACCACCAGCAGCACCAAAACTTTTTGTGAATGTTCCCATCATAATATCAATGTCTTTAGGATCAATTCCAAAGTAATCCACAATGCCTCTGCCATGTGGTCCCATGGCTCCTACACTATGGGCCTCGTCTAAGTAAACATAAGCTTTGTATTTCTTCTTTAATGCCACTACTTCTGGCAATTTTACAATAGATCCTTCCATACTAAAAAAGAAACAATTGTTGTTAGATGACCTTCAAAATTACCCATAATACACCAGATTAAATTCCTGACAGAGGTGAAGTTATTGTGTATGTGTGTCACATCTATGAGTTATATCGGTTTTCGTAATAACTCTAAAAATAATTTACCACACCATATTAATTTCAACAATAAAATTTACTGGTTTTGGCCAGTAAATAGTCATTGATTGAGGTTACTGAAATTAGAAATGCAAATCAAGCCATATGTTAGAACTTTTTAGAGCCTAAGTGAATCTTTGCTTTAAAACCAAGAGTATAATCTAAAATATATTTTATTACACGAAAGTAATTTGCCTTACCTTCCAAAGACAAATACATGTAAATATTTTTACACATAAAAATGTAAGTGACTGAATTTTAGCTTGTTTACTAGCATATCTAACACACAGACCTAAATTGTTATAATAACTGAACAATTTTAATAATTTGGAAATTATTTTATGCATTTTTCATCTATACCTCAATATTGTAATAAAAAAATATATATAAGGCACTCTACAATATAATGAAACACCATCTGTCAGAAGTTTTAAATATATTTTATAATACAGAACTGTGAATTCATTTATTGTCGTGGGTATCAATTTTTGTGGGTTGAGGAAAAGATGCATTTTTGTTGATATTTGATTTTGTGGTTTTGCCAATCTCTGTATAATAAGCAAATTTGAAATTTTGTAGTTGGTTGAACATTTGAATTTGAACACACAAAACCCACTGAAATTGGTATCCCACCAATAATAATGAATCTACAGTGTATGTACTATCAAACACAGTTGCTTATTATTTTCCTACCTATATACTCCTTCTACTACAATAAGAATTTTTTTCCATGGCCTGTGTGTTCTTGGCTGTCCAAAGACTACTGCAGTTTTTAGTTTATTTTCTAAATCTTCAATATCTGAAATATTATGTACATCAAATAGTGAAATATTGGCGACAAATATTAAATCAAAAATCTGGATCAGACAGTTATTACATACAGAACTAAATAAAGTAAATACTGAAGAAAGTCTTCCAAAATGTAATATTTAATTAGTGTATAAAATATGCAGGTTCCAGTTAGATTTAAAAGAGACATCAAGATCTAAGTCAATATTTACCATTATGGCGGAATGTTTTAATGGAAGCTCCTGATAACCTTGACCCCAGCACCAAAGAGGAATGGTTCAGTTCATCACTTAAAATTAGACATCCCTGAAATCATATAATAATAATAATTTATTAAATTGCTAAAATATTAAAACATTATAGTCATGATAGTAGGCATTATATTCACTATCGCTCGGGCAAAAATAATCATGAATATAATGCCTTTCCATGTTAAAACTACAATAAAGTATAGCTCAATTATTTCTTAAATTATTTTTTTTTAATATGAAAATAATTGCCTACCAACCAATCCTTTTTTGGCATAATGGAAGAAACATTAATTTTACAAATTTTATTTGCATTATGAAATCATTCTCTTCTCTTTTGTTTTTTTGCTGCTATTAACATTAACTAGAACTTTGTATGGAAAACAGTTTGAATATTATTGGTCAATAAAATCCTACATTTTCATTGGTGGATGTGACAGACATTCTTTACTTTTAAACTTCGGATTCTGTATTATTCATGGGGTACTAAATTTCCTTGATTACCGGTATGCAAATACATAATTTCAATGAACATTCTGAAGTGCTTCTCTGAAATTACCTTTAACTTTTAAGTTTTTATCTGTAATTGTAACATAGTTGTTGAACATTTTGAAAGGTAGCTTGCAGTGTGCCTCCTGTTTTGCCTATATTTAATTGCAGGTTTATAAAAACATAGGGTGTTTTATTGTTTTAACAATTATGCAGTAGTTATGTACTCCACCAAAAGATTGGTTTACACAATAACTCACCTTTCCCACAATGCTTGGCATGTTCATGGAGTTCGTGGCAAAACCCATCGGAAAAGTGGTTGCAGTAATGATGTACTCCATAATAGAACTTGTTTATATAACTCACCTTTCCCACAATGCTTGGCATATTCATGGAATTAGTGGCAAAACCCATCGGAAAAGTGGTGGCAGCTTCTACTCCAAGAAACTTTGCCACTAATTCATCTAGCTGTTTATGGATTTCTAAATAACCTGAAATCATTAAATTATTTCATTTAAATCTTTACATTACTTGATAGATCTTGTTTATACTTTTCTATTACTTAACACTATTTCATATTGCTCCTGATTATTTATCTATTAATTCAATTGGGTTGTTTGATTCGTTTCGTCATTTCATTACATGTATTAAATTGAAATTCAAATATTCTGTCAAATTACTTTGTAGATCTCTGCTTTCACTATCCTGTCAGTGCAGTTCAAAGGAAAACTGTTGTCTGTTAAACTACATTGCAATCAGCTCTTTTTTTTCAATATTTGTTTTGTCATTTTTATCAACAGGAATTAACTTAACACTCTTCACGTAATAAAAGGCATATATATATATGTATACAAGCATTGAGATATTATGGTTTTGTTTACAATTATTGGCTCATCAGGTCTGATAACAAAAACTTCTTTAAAGTGGCATAGTAATCTTTCTACACACTACTTCATCTTTATGCGAGTTTATTTCATTTTGACAGCAATAGTGCTCAATAAAAACATCTCTATTCATCACACACTTAACTAAAACTTTTGATTTCCTCTTGATGTGTGTTGGTTTATGGATTTTTAAATTTAAAGGGAACTTGCCCTCTGTTATTAACTTACCTAATTCTTGCCTACTGCCACAACATCCTACGCCATACTTTATTGTAGATTTTTCTACAGCATCTGCACAGGGACCTTTATTTTCAGCAAAACCAAGATAATTATATGATCCAAAGTTTAATACATGTTGTGTCTTTCCAGTTAGTCTGAAATGAAAGAAGTTTCATTTGTAGCTAGGAGACAAAATGTATATCTTTTTTAATCCTGTTTTTTAACTTATGTTACACAGATTGAAAAGTGTTCTAACTAAATCAAATTACAAATAGGTCCTTGTATAATTGCAATTGGCGATAAAAGCATGCTAAGTCGTTTTGCAAGCCTAACAAAGATCACTTGAAAAAATATTCATGAAAATTTGCCAATACGAGACATTTCTAACTTATACCCATTGAGAGTACTGTAAGAAGAGGAAATAGACCACTTTCAAGTTTGTCTGTCACCAGAAAAAAATCAACTATGTGCACTTAATGATGCCTTTAAACAGAAAGAGGGATGGCCTGTATCCCTGCACTATAAATATTCATCAAGCATCTTTGTGATCATCATTGTACAGGATAAACTAGAAATAATGGTGTTTTTTTGTAGGTACTTAATCACAATTCCCTAATGACAGCAGTGCTGATTGTCAATTATGAGAATTCAATTTGCCGAATTATTTGTGCAATATAGCATCATAGTTTTCCCACTCGCTCAACATGGGACCAGAAGTGACAATACCCCTCAACAGGGGAATGATGTTCATTAAAAACAAAGTTTTTGGATGAAAATGCATCTCGAAAGTTGTCTTTTATGTACATACTCGAAGTTCCATCCATTATCAGGAGATACACGTTCTAACATATCCATTTCTGCACCTGCTACACTGCATATTGGTCTGTTCCAACAATCTCTTATTCTTCTGTAGAGATTCCTCGTATAAAAACTTTCCCAGCTCTGATAGAGTGAAACGTAACCCTAAAGAGAAAAGCCAAATCTGTAATTTCTAGAATTTAAATTGCATAATATACAAACATGTTCTATTTCTTTTTTTTAAACAATGATAATGTGATGCATAAAACATACCAGAATCAAGTCACTGTTATATTTTTTTATTTTTTTTTTATCTTGGCATCCTTCATGTGTTAATAAAAGAGACAGGTATATATAAACTGATTCCAATGTAAGATTGTGTTTAAATGAAAACAAATACATTAAAAATAGGCACAGAAGCTTAAAATGTATAAATCTTTTTTTTTTAATTTCACACAACAAAATAAAGAAGGGGGTCCAAGTCTAAAACATTTGTATTATACCATATATATTGTACCTGAAGCTTGGGTTCTGTGCATGACTTTATTTTTTCAATACCAAGACTTCGCAAGAAATCTCTGATATGTCCAATAACAACAAGAACAGCATATCCCAAATATGTTAAAATGGCTGTAGATAGAGGTGTTTCCTCAAATGTTTCTATAAATGTATCCTTCAGAGGTGTGTTCTGAAAATATAAAGGTATTATTTTCAATACAGGGGAAATATTAAGTAATTTTTTCTTTTAAAATTACCATTAAGAAAACATTAACTTCATTATTGCAACATATTGTGATCCTTGATCAATAGATATTGCTTTAAACCCCTCAAGCACTAAATATTTTGGCTGTAACAATGTTTTCAATCTGTGTATTATTTATTTGAAATTACATAGACTAATACTTGTTTATTATACATGATGTGTGTTACATTTTACCCATACCTGTTTACCCTTCATACAATCAGTTATATGTGCAGGACTTCAAAACGGGTTCATACTTTTACAAAAATGTATCCTCTTAGTCTCTAACATGAAGTAGAGATCTATCCTACAGATACATCAGAAACCACCCTTTACATGGGTACTTCACTGCAACACTCATTTACAATGGTTTTCATAAAAATTGCTACCTTTTGTTTAATTACACTTTAACAATTGTATTGTATATTGCATGCCTGGGACATTGTTAAAGTCTGAATGTTTGTGCAGTTGGTATCGTAATTGTGTGTTTATATTGCATGAATCTATACTAATCAATGTTTTCTATTCATCTATGTATGCTTGGTATGCCCCTTGTGGGTTCATAATTGGAACTAAAATGTGCTGTTACATTGTATTATTTAAAGGTTGCAGTTAAATTATCAAAATTTTGAATTTATATCAAAAACTTGCCATATATCCAATCATTTATGGTAATATTAAATGCTTTTAAAAAACAATTTGTCAAAAGGTTTAGGCACCCTAAACTGTGTAAACAATGATTTTTCCAATAACTTGTCAATTTGATATGGAAAACAACTCCTCAGTCATTTAAACAGAGCACTTAATGAGATTTTTATCTTCTCACATTTGTTAATGGGAGAGTGATATTTGACTTACTTTCAGAAGACCAGTCTAAAAACAAATAAAAAACTTTCTCACTCATGTGTAAATAAGCTTACATATTTTTCAAACAATAATATTTACTTCTGTGTATTAAGAATGATTATAAATACTTCTACCCATTAAGAATAATAATCTTTGAATCTGCATATCCAGAATATTAACATTTGATTTTACAAAAAAGAATAAAAATACATGATTTAGATTTTCTTTTTCAATATTCAGCTTGTAACAGCGTTTCTTTATATTTAGAAGTTATCTGTCATTTAGTCTGTTTAAGACACTTATGAAAATTACCTTTCGTAGAATATTTAGAAACAGTTTAATACCCATCTTTCAAACTATATTCCAATAAAGTTTATACACAGATGGAATTTATTTTTTCATGTCCTGTTTTAACTATACTACTAAATAAACATGTAAACAATACTTGTTCTTACATGTCCTTATAGAATGTTGAGACATAAACAAGTTTTCACACTCAAATCTTAATTGGTCACAGCAGGATGTGTCAATAGATTAAACTTTTACTATAAGTACATGTATCTAATTGTTTACAATAGTGTTTCCTTTTATTTTGGTTAGGTCTCTCAATTTATTGATATAAAAGGCCATAATCAATTAATTTTACAAAAAAAATCTTCAGATTTGGAGTGAGACACACCAAAATAACAGCCAATTATGCATTTTTTTTTATCCTTATCAAATCTCTTTCTTTAAATACATGCATAATGTGGCATTGATATTTAAAAAAAAAAATTTTATGCATCAGCAAAATTGTTAACTGTTGTATAAAACTTTTAATTCTTTAATTACATTTTCATCTACTAGTCCAGAAACTAAATTTTAAAATTTTATTAGTCCGAAACAATTTTTACTGGGGCATTGGACTAGTGGCTATTAACGATGCAGACTGTAATTACAGTGTATTTGTATCTTATTTCAATTCTTTGAACCTTATATCTTAAAATGCTTCATTAATTATTTAGTTTTATTACAACATCAACACATGGAAAGCATTGATTATATATGTAACAATATACATAAAAGTTCACTGTTATTTAACAGAATAAACGTAGATTGCTAAAATTTGTAAGCACACAGAGTCAATACTAATTTCCTTTCCCAAACTGCAATGTATTTTTTTTCATAAGAAGTTATCTGAGTACATGTAGTTCAAATTTAACTTTACAAAAAAAAATGATTTTAATCATTATTCAAATTTTCTACAGAAAATAATTTATTCTGCTTTCAGCATATATATCTGAAATTATTTCTTCATAATGAAATAACACTAAAAATGTTTTGCCTCTTAATAAGGAATGTTCAAAACAAACCATTTGAAAGTCACAGATGGATTAATATTTAAGTCTCACCTCTTCAGTTGATAAAACAACATCATAAAACATACAAGAACCACTCTAAAAAGAGTTATGAGAGACTATCTAAATTGTATATATACAGTATAAGGAGCTTAATGAATGAAAGAGACCCAAACAGAATTACAAAACACATAATTGGTCAAATTTGACTGAAGGGAAATGGAACCTTTCTTTTTTTTAATAATTTATCAACATAAAACATGTCACTGGTATAAAACTGCTCATTTAAAAATTTAAAAAATACAGCATTGAATGTCAGCAGCTTCAAATGTAGACTCATCAGTTATCATTGAATTTGTTAATAGAGACAGCTGTATCTTAGATTCTATGTCTATGAGTTGAATCTTGAAATACTACTTATTTACAAAAATATGGATATCAGAAGTTATCTGATTTAACAAAAGATAATTAACATAATGAGTTAAGATATTTATAGTAGTTAATTATTGACCTTTTTGTACATAGATTGGTCATGGCTAAAAAAAAAATTGTGACAATGAATAAGTAGGAGTTATTTGGTTAAGTATATTTTTTTTACAACTGCAGTGTGCATTAAATAGAATAAAAGATACAAAAAGGGACAATTAACATATCCCAATGCATCACAAAATTATTCTAATAATATAGAAATGTTCTTTAGCAGTTTATAGCAACAAATATATAGTTCTGTATTTATTTTATAGAATGCTATGTATTTTATCTAAAAAAGGGTCAAGGATATACATGCAACAAAAAATTGTTTAGATAGCAACATGCCTAAATTCTAATTATACAACGCAAATGCAGTTCATAAACCAGGGACAGAACAAATTTGTTTTGGCAACCGGCAATATTTACAACGGGAGATAATCATGGAATGTTGTTTACACTATTAAAATGGGCGTGTCCAATCACGCATTCGATTTTTTTTTAATATACAACATAATCGAAAAAATATTTTAGGTTTGTTTTAATATTTTCATTAATTTTAAACAAGATTTTACACTTATTACGAATTTCGACAATATAATGGATCACTTTTTCCGGTTGTAAAAACTATGTTTCAGTTCAGACAGTTGTAAACACGCGCATTTCCAAATGCTCACATTATTATAGTTATACAAAACTTGCGTTAGCACACATTTTTATTTTACCTGTGAATCATGTCCGTTTTGATAACAATTATTAAATCCATTAGTTTTCCCGTTCATCCCATTTTTCGGCTTCGTTTTTCCAGCCATCTTCACCACCTAAACTTTAATTTCTAACCAAATTTCGTAACACTTATTTCATAGGACTAAAGTACACGAGATTGACCAATCAAATATAACGTTATATTTTCTCTAAAAGTAACTGACGTGTATTTCCTTTTCGAAACAATATGGCAAAGGGAGAAAACTAAGGTTATACCGGAAGTTTCTAAAAATAATTTATGTATGCGCATGGCCATAACGTCACTATTTAACTGCACGGGACAGCTGAGTGAACAGTTTGTAAGATTAACCAAGAAATTAAAGGTGTGACAGAATGGCAGACAACGATCTGTTAGGAGATTTCCAGTCAGAAAATAACTACCACCAAGAGGATTTCGAGAAAGTGGAGAAAATACCAGAGCAAGATGAAGAAATTTCATCGAGTTATGTCGGTGAGGAGGCAGAGGCCGATCGTTATGATCCCGGGCCCGTCAATACTGATCCAGTTGATAATTTTAGTGATTTAGTTAACCTTGGTTCTACTGGTCAGTCTGCATTTGCTACCGCCAATGACCCCTTTTCTTATCAGCCCCAAGAACCTACAGCACCCCCTAAAGAAGTAGATCAACTTATGTCTGCATTTGAAAACGAGAACACTGAAAGTGAAACGAAAAAAGAACCCCAACAAGAAGTGCCCAAGCTTCCCAAGACAGGTAATAGTTTATTTAAAATGCGCTCTTGTTTTTAAAAGATTTTTCAAACATATGTTAAGATAAACTCATTCTGGTAATTTTGTTACTGTCTGTCCCGACTCCAGTTGCAGTGATATACTTTGCGAAGTCTGACTCTTCACGCTTTTTGTGTTTAAATTAATATATTTCATGTATACATATTATAAATCTTTATCATGTATATTAATACTGTGCATTATTGCATATAATGATTTATGACCGATTGCTTCAGGGCAATTCAGGTCACAAATTGTAGTTCAGTCTAAAATAGAGTTATGTGCCCTTGAAATTTTGTGTCTTAAAAAATTTCTAGGGAGAACACTTTTTACGCCCCACTTTTGATAGAAGAGGGGCATTATGTTTTCTGGTCTGTTCATCCGTCTGTTCGTTTGTCTGTCCTGCTTCAGGTTAAAGTTTTTGGTCAAGGTAGTTTTTGATGAAGTCCATTCAACCTGAAACTTAGTATCTATGTTCCTTATGATATGATCTTTCTAAATGTAATGCCAAATTAGAGTTCTGACCCCAATTTCACGGTCCACTGAACATAGTAAATGATTGCGATTTGGGCATCTGTGTATTGGGACACATTCTTGTTTTAAATATTAAAAGCACAGCCTCATCATACAGAGTAGCTAGGTCAAAGATGTTGCTTTCTTGGCTGCTACATTTGTAATCATGTTATTATAATTGACCTAATAGTATATTTCTTCTGTAGACCACCACTTCCCACAGTTTTGTCACTTTTGTGAGCCCTGGACAGAAAAATATATGAATAATTGTATAACATATTCATGGACTGTAACCCAAAAAGGTTAAAAAATTTCTAATGCAATACATTTTAATGCAAGCTGAAAATTGTCCTTAGTTATAAATCTTACAGTGACAAAGTATACTAAACAGTAACATGTTTATAAATGAATTAAAACTGATCTTAGACATGTTACAGACGGGGTTGTAAAAATGGAACAGCAAATGCAGTTGGACCAAAGATCCTGTTGAGTGCATTAACAAAGGGAAACCATAAAGAGTGCTTAGGCTATAGCGCATGGACATAACTATTTATCACCTTGTCAATTGTTTTGACTTGCTTCTTTGCTGTTAGAGAAAATTTGGGCTTTGCTTTCTGTTTAATTACTTAATTTTACCTTTGACTGGACATGTGCATGTCAGCCCATATTGGCTACAATAATTTTTTGAAAAAAAAAGTGATTTTTATGAAACATTTAGTAAAAAATCTCAAGTAGTGAAGATTTATGTCCAAGCTCTGTAGTTGTTCATTTAGCTATAGCTAGCTACAATGTACTTCTAGTTTTTAGTGTGTGTGTTAAACTGACACTGCACTGGGTCTTTCTTTGTGTAAATATCCTTACTAATAAATTCAAAGTAGTATGAACTGGAGTGTGATCTCTGCTCAACATAAACAGTCAACAGAGTATTGTACATATGCACAGTGTGTCTTTAATTTGTATACTATTTAACACAACATTTGTTCAAAACTAGAGGCTCACTTGTTCCAATTGTTTAACAAATTTGGATACCCTGGCAATGAATGGGAAGGCCCTATTGATTTTTGGCTCAATGGATCAAAGGTTAAGGACACAGTTCAACTTTCTCTCTTTTTATCAATTAAAAGAAGACGTTTTGGAAAATATCTGTTTCTAGATGACATTTTTTGAGTTTTAGATACAATGTTTGCCAATGAATGAGGTCGTGAAGGTTGTATCTTGAATTATTGCAATTACTAGATTTTCAGAAAATGTGCATTTATCAAGTCATGTAATCATTACAAAATCCCGTAGAAAGATACTTTTTGTGGGTAAAATTTCATCTACTCCAAATTCTTAAAGGTTGCCTTTTGGCTTTACAGAAGTTATTGCTTTTTTCTTCGAGATTAAAATGTCAAACTTACTCTTAATATCTAGCTTTAAATTCTCCCCTAGCTAATATTTAGCGTTCTATTTATCATCTTTAATGTTTGCATTTCACGTCATGAATTACCTTTTATTCATTTGATACTTGTGTTGGGTGTGTGTGTGTGTTTGACCAGCTCATGAAATTGATTAAAGTATTTATAATGCATTTATTTAGTCTTTATAAAGATCATTTAACCTGTAACAAACTTTGATAAAATTTTAAATATTAATTATTAGCAATGAAAGTTTAATAATCAGAATTTGTTTCTCTATTTTAAATTTATATACAATTTTTTTTTATTGTAAAAGATAATATAATCGTAGCACAAGTTTTTCTGTTTACAGATATTAAAATAACTTGTACATATATACGAATATTAAATAGTCACAAGTAATACATGTAATACCACATCATTTATATTTTCTTTTTCAGAATCAGTAAAGCAAAGCACAAGTCCACCTGCAGGTAACAACTTTGATATTTTTGTTTTCTGACTTTTATATTATTAACCCATACATTCTACTGTCTTCATGCTGAATGGCAGCTCAAGCAGCCCAGGCTTGTAGAATTGCTCTTGGGCCTGTAAAAATATCTACAGGCCAACAGAATCTAACTAAAAATTTACAAAAATTGAGCTACGGGCCTCAGGCAGTATTCACACTGAGTGGCAGCCCAGGCTTGTAGAATTGCTCTCGGGCCTGTAAAAATCATATCTACATGCAGGCCAACAGAATCTAACTAAAAATTTTCAAAAATTGAGCTTGGAGCCTGTTGATTTTACAGTCCATCGTGAAGACTGTCAGGGCTGTAGATTAAACAGTTCATCATGAAGACTGATTCTATATATTTTTTTTAGCCTTAAACTTATAAAAGTTAATTTCCTACTATTTCTGTAATATGTATTTGAAAAAAATAATGCAATTGAATTCATGTACATGTATTACAATTCTGATAGGCAATTAAATAAAAAATCAAATGTTGCTAATATTCAATAACTTAACTTCGATTCAAATGAAACCCCTTTAGGAAACGGGTCCCACACTTTCAGTCATATGTTCTAAACAAGCCCATGAGAACCACTTTTGCTAAATACTTGAGTGTTACATGTACATGTATATTTTTCTGTGCCAGGGTGTTATTCACCTTCTTCCAGACCCGTATTGTAAAATATTGAGTATCAACCTTAAAATCATTACTTCAATTGAAACATTTATTTAACAGGTCAACTTTTGATACATGTCAATTATATTTTCAGAAACTGCATCATGGTTAAAAAATGTAGATCCAAGAGGTAAGTGTTACTATAAATAACTTTCTTTTGATTAGTTTGATTTTTGATTAGACAAGACCAACATTATCTGTTTAAGGTTGTTCAAATTAGTTATTACCCTGAATTTAGTATCTACCCTTTATAATTCCATCTTCAGGTCAGATACAAATGTACCATCTAAAATAAGGTTATGGTATAGGCTTTGCTCATTGTTGAAGGTCGTACGGTGACCTATAATTGTTAATGTTTGTGTCATTTTGGTCTTTTGTGGATAGTTGTCTCATTGGCAATCATACCATATCTTCTTTTTTATATTATTTCAAGATCACTTCCCCACAGAAGTAATATTTTTGAAAGAAAATCATATTAAAACCTTAAACAGGTACATGTATATTTGAAATTATACTAATATCCATTACTTTTACTACATAATTTTGAATGAATGCAACTTTTGATAATACAGTGACATGTAATATGTAAGCTTTTTTTCACACCAGTTCACAATAACTGAACAATTGTTTGCTTACACGGTAGACTCCACCTAATCGTCTAATTGGATCAATATATAGGGTAATGTGATATTTTTTGCTGAGTATCCGATTTGTTGGATTTTTACTGTACCCTTAAATAAGGCATACCCTGTAGTATGTATTATGTAAATATCAACTTCACTGAGCAGTCTGCACAAAAAAAATCTTTTTTAACTTCCAGTCCTAAATCCACTATTCCTTATGTAATGAATTATGGAAAGAGAATTGTCTTAATATTGTTAAGACTAAAATTTGACATAGAGACATATAGATGTCTTATTGTTTGTTGGGATGCTGTCTTACAAAAAAATGTATATATGAAAATTGTATACCATCCAGAAAGAAACTTAGATATTGTTAATTTGAAATGAGCAAAACATATTTCTAAAAAAGTATATATAAAATTAGGATTTTGTTCTGAAACTGCTGGGATAAAAATTTAAAGTATTATGTACTTTTGTTGATGTCTTTTTATATAGTTTATTGAAAAGGGTTGGATATTTAAAGTTTATATGAATGGGGAAACTAGACTTTTCTATGGTATTTAATTTCACGGCATTAGTGAAATGTGTAATCAACCAAATGACTAATCAATTAATAATTGTATTGTATGCAAGTCTGAAAAAATAAATAGTAGAAAAAAGATTAAACTTATATGAAAAGTTAAACATGTATATTCATTGAAAAAGGTTTGATGTTAACTAAGAAGATGAAGATAGCTGCTGATTTTGTTTCAATTATTGGTTTGTTTGTGTGATTTCAAATTGGTCATCATCAGTGGCGGATCCAGAATTTTCATAACGGGGGGCCCCCTGACTGACCTAAGGCAGGGCTAACTCCAGTCATGCTTCAGTGATTCCCTATATATCAACCACAATTTTTTCCACGAAAGGGGGCCCACCCAGAATCCGTCTATGATAATTAAGGATCATCATTATCGCAATGGTTTTTGTCTTAATATCAATATAATTTATAACGATCCAGAAATTTCTAAAAATGAGAGAAATTTGTGGAATTGAAATTGAGGTTGACTCAAAGGAGTATGTTCGATAATGTCGTAAAATGGCCCCCTTTTTTAGCGTAAATTTGAAATTCAGATTTATCGACCAATATCACGATAAATTACAGCTAATACATTGACTAGCTAGGATATAAACCATTTTGTTGAAAATTTTACGTTTCTGCGTTTCATTATGACGTCACAAGTTGTACTGATATTGATTTTTCACGAAAAAATTAATGAAAATGGGTAAATTTCCATAGATTCTTGGACCGGAAACATAGAGCGCATACGTCGACAACAAAGATCTTTTAAAATAATGTTTGTGAAGACATTTCACATGTTTTATTTGAATCTTAAGCTTGTCTACGCCTGCGCTCTATGTTTCCTGGTCCTTCGTTTGGTTGAAATCGAGCTGATTTTGTCAAATTTCACCAAAATCCCTTATTTTGACCTATTTTGGATGTAAAAATCAACGTGATAGAGTTAAACTTTGACAAAAACAGTTCTGTTTAACTTTCTAACATGTCTTTAAGGCAACTTAAAACATTTATTGTCTTGTAACTATGAACTTTATAATTGGGGCCATATATGGTCCTTACCGAACTTACTCCTTTATGATGCTTCTGTAGAACAAAGTCATGATGAATCCTCATTTGATCCTAGGACGATAATCTGGTTTACTTCTCCTTGGTTGTAGGGTATTATTGCCTGTTTGCTGTATTTAAGGTTCAAACCCTATTATAATCTGACATTGTTTAGTACATATCATCACTAAGCGTGCTAAGGGAAGTATGAGTAATGTTATAATTAACAGGATCATGATTAGAACAGCATACCACAGTTTTTACAAGTGGATATTGATTGTTTTATCATTGGTATTGATTGCTTTATCATTGTAATGGTTATAATTCCATCATAAATATTCAATACATTGGTAAACACCAGTCTCCCAAGTCAATAGGTCTGATTTTATTATCTTTATCATCTCAAGATAAGAATGAATGTCTTGGAAATGTTAGAAGGAGTTTGGTACTGTTATGTCCATCTGTGTGTCTGCCAAGTCAATAGACAAATTCAGAATCTAAATACATGTATTACAATTCAAAATGAGACATTATGATTTTTTTTTTAATCATAATAATGAAGTTGTAGAAATTATACAAGAATTTTGTGGAATAAGAAAAGATTTGATTTTAAAAGTTCTGAGTGATTTTATCGATTTAATGTGGCGGTTTTCATTATGGTTGAAGTCAATGTAATTTTTAAGCTGAAATATTACATGAAATTTGTAAAAACTGAGAGATGGAAATCCGATAAATGTAAAGTATATATATATGTCAGATACATCTTTCTTTCTGTCTGTGAAAAAAAAGGTCTTCCATATTGCTTGTGTGGAAACAACAGATGACAATTAAAAACTTTTCCAAATAAACAGCCCTATACAGCTGACACAAGAAATCCTATTGTGTCAAAATTTGATTAGATCTGCAATATTATACACAAATTATTATACAATGGAATAGTGTTTTTTTTTTCAATTTTTTTTCATTTTTTTCTTGTTTTCTTTTCTTTTTAAAGTTTTCTCTTATTTTCAACCATTAGTATGGATATGGTCACAATGTGACTAAATTTACTCTCTCTGGATAAATTTAAACGTTACCTGTTAATCAGTTGATAGGGAAAGGATGAAAAGTCACCTAGACTTCATATCTAGTGATTACAGGCATATTTGTTTTTATGGATGGGTTTAATTTAAAGAAATAAAATTCCTAATTTACATATAATAGCATTATATTCTAGTTCGAATGATTTATATACTAGTAGAATTTTTGTGTTGTTTTTATTAACCTTCTTTATTTGATAATTATTTAAACACCAGACGATGAAGAAGACACTTATTTTGCCTCCGACCATAAAGTCACAACTATTGAAGAAGAACCAGAGCATAAAGTTTGTAAGTTCGGCATGTGTAGTCCAAACTAAAATGGCATCCAATATACATGTAGGCTGCAAGCACTCTGCATGATTGTCTTGAATAATAGCGGATAATGTCCAGGCTTCCAAAAGTAGGCTACTTTACTCCAAAAAGACCTACTACTTTGAAAATATAGGTTAATATACTGATCAGTCTTGTAGTTGTACAGTACACACAAAGTGGTTCATTTAAAAGTCTTCTTGGAAATGTTGAGGGATTCCATGAATATGGAAGCCAAGTACTTAGACAACCAGAATATCTCTATGAAATTCATTGAAAACCGATTACTTCAAGTGAGTCTTGAAACCAAAAATAAATGGAAAAATGAGCAAAAGAGATTTGGAATTAACATCTTTGAGATAGCAACCAGAGACAGATTTAGGGGGAGTGCCCGCCCCCCCCCCCCCCCCCTTTTTGGGAAAAAATTTGGTTGCTTATATAGGGAATCACTGAAGCGTGACTGAAACGGGCCCCCTCTTAGGTCAGTCAGTGGGCCCCCACTTATGAAAACTTCTGGATCTGCCACCGGCTACCCAACAATCTTGATGTTAATGCTTTTTATAGGGCTTTTTGTATGCAATATTTGTTCTTGTGTTCGCTTGAGTTTCGCATTTCAAATTTATCTATTTTAGTACTATAATATATTTGAACTAGTTAAGTGTGGTTTCTTAAAAACAGGATGAATTTATGAGATCAAAAAATCTGCTAGACAAGATAAGCCTTATTCCTTGCATATTGTGTTAAGGGTGTACTAAGATGAGTTTAGTTGAAAAAAACTAAATTAAGAATTTAAAATTGATACTATAATCTGGTAGAGCATCCTTTAAGGATAAATATAAGCTAAAAATATTGATAGGTCATGGACCTCCTTTTCCAGATATTTGAGATTTAAAAAATGGCGGGGAAAATGCTGACTCAGACTTTTACCTTATATTTGCATTTGTATTATTTGGGTCTCAAAACAAAAGAAAGAAAATCAAGAATCTTTTAAAATTTTGGTAAATGACCTTTCATGTGCTATTAAGTCTAATATGAAAAAATAATTGGGTGTTATGGGGCAAAATTTTACTTTGAATTGTATGGAAAAACACCAAGGAGTCCGAACATTTGACACAAATTCCAAAACCTCACCTAAGTACATCCTTAAGACGTAATGATCAATGAGCATACATTTTGTAATTTACTGGCCCACCATGTGTCTTCACATTTGCATTAATGCCATTATGGTTTGGGTCACATACATTTTTGTTTTCAAAATTATTATACATTTTGGTTATGCTTGCTTTGTTTCTCATTTTGTATTTTTTTGTTATTTTGTTATTTTTTTATTATTTCTTTTATTGTTCTATTTCATATTATTTCTTTATACTACAAAAAAATGATTGATTAAAAAAAAGATGTACTTCGAAAAGTACTAGTAATTGAGATCAGAAAAGGTAACGGTCAATAATAAATTACTAGTTTTCTTGCTCATACTTAATTGACATAATTTTGTATTGAATATATATTAACTTGTACGGAAAACAAATATAATCCCTTCCATTTGTCAAATAGTTTTGTTATGGTTAAAAAGGATTTGTTGATCATAGACTCAGATGTTCAAAGTGATTTTAAAAGCAAATTTTTTTTTTAAACAAATGCAAGAACCTTACTTTTTAGTTAATCAATGAATGAGGTGGGGAGAAATGTATTGCCATTGAGGGAACCTAATCTCTTTTATAGTCTGGGACATTTTTTATTTTTTTTTATCATTTTCAGAGGCGGATTTAGGCGGGGGGGCGGGCCCCCTTTTTGGGAAAAAATTTGGTTGCTTATATAGGGAATCACTGAAGTGTGACTTGAGTGGGCCCTCTCTTAGGTCAGTCAGTGAGCCCCCACTTATGAAAATTTCTGGATCTGCCACTGATTTTCTGCTCAACACTTAAAAAAACATTTTTGGATCTTGTGTCAACCATGGCCAGGTATACATGACAAGTTTACAGAATTTGTTTCATGCTTCATGGTACATATGTTAAATGGATTTACAATGCTTCCACCTACCTACATGATATGAATGCATACATTACATGCCCTTCAGAAATTTAAATATATGTATATATAACTTTTATTTTAATTGATGTAAAAATTGCAATTTGAAAGCCCTTTCTTGACATTTTTGTTGAAGTATTTGTTACATGAAAGAAGAGTTACACATATATTAAAATGCAATTGATCATGTATTTTTGCTTTTACGAGAAAATAGTTGGTGACATTTGAATAAAAAGTCAGGTAAAAGCTTATGACTAGGTTAAGCTATGTTTACCTATAATACAAAAAAATGACATGCACTAAATGGAAGCAGATCTTGGCAAACAAATAAATTGAGTCCTCCCCCCCCGTTCTAGGGCATCAGCTTCTAAATGAGTCTCATCGTTAAATTCAGATCTAACCTTCTGCAACAAAAAAACTTGTTATTTAGGTTGATGAACGTTGGTATACTTGGTATACTAGATAGGTCATGATAATTAGATTGGTATTCTATAATTTAATCAGAAAAAAAGTAACTATTTATTAATTATTTATCACATAGCTGTGTAGTGATGTGTTAAACATCTACTTTTTATGTTTCCAGTATTTATTCATGCATGAAGTTCATGAAGTAACCTTCAAAGAAAAAGGGAACGGTTAGGTCACACATTCGTATTGTTGTCCGCTGATGTCTAAATGGGTTCTGACTTAAAAATAATAAAGGAGGCTCAATTTTCATGAAATTACCCAACATACATTTACCTTCATTTTTCAGTGGAAACAAATTTAAATTTACATCAGTCAACTCACATTACAAAATCTACCAATTATTGTTAAGTTCTAATCCAGAACATGCATGAAATATTTTCTACTGGAGTTGAGCAAAGACCAATCAATAAATCAATATTTCTAAGGAAAATTATAATGAACAAAAGAATAATCCTTGTCCCATGGTGACAAAGATATACACATTGCATATCTTTGTTTAAGTAAAATTATTTTGAAGATCATTTTAATTTTTGCTTTAAAGTGGTGAAGATGATTATGGGCTAAAAGAAATCTAAAAAAACTAGTTTAATCCCTACTACTTGTTTATACCTTACAATAAAAAAACTAGATTAATTCCTTCCACTTGTTATTACCTTACAATACCACAAGTTTACTCCTTACAATACTACCAAGTTTACACCTTACAATACCCAGGTTTACACTTACAATATCCTATGTTTACACCTTAAGAGCACCAAGTTTAAACCTTACTATACACCAAGTTCATACCTCACAATACCTCAAGTTTACACCTTACAATACCCCAAGTTTACACCTCACAATACCCAAGTTTACATCTGGCAATACCCAAGTTTATACCTGACAATACTCCCAAGTTTACACCTTACAATACCCCAAGTTTACACCTCACAATACCCAAGTTTAAATCTGGCAATACTACAAGTTTACACCTCACAATACCCAAGTTTACACCTTACAATACCAATGTTAACACCTTACAATACTAATGTTAACACCTTACAATACCCTAGTTAACACCTTACAATACTCTAGTGAACACCTAGCAATACCCCAAGTTTACACCTAACAATACCAAAAGTTTACACCTAACAATATCCACATAAGTTTACACCTTACAATACCCCAAGTTTACACCTGTAGTGATCAGAAATCATTATTGCCTACATCAGAATAACTTGTATAACATCTGTTCTTTGCTAGCTATCAAGAAGTGAATTATCTATGTAATAACATGATTAGGGAGTTTGTCAGTGCAGGCTAGATGTTAATGTTTGCATTACTGCAAAATCTAATTAATGCATGGGTTAATCAATGAACATTTCAGACCTCAGTATCAAAAAATAATTTATAAAGAATACCAGAACCCAGACGTTTTGTAAAAGTAAATATTCCTGTTTCTGGGATTATCTATATAACAAAATTAAAACCCACCAGGAGTTCTCTAAAACCAAGGATTTGTATACAGTGTATTACAAATACTTGGTAAGACTAATTAAATTCAAAAGGATTAGTTAGTTAGCAATGGCAGTTGTGAAATCACAAATTATGTGTAAGATTTGCATGACTCCTGAATCATAGATGTATAACATTTATTTATATGATGATAAAGAAGTAGACTGAAACAACAGTACACAAACTATTGACAAATCCTAGATTACAGTGACTGACTCATTGACAGAGGTGATTGATTTTACATTTATTGTGATTACAGATCAATAAAATCTTGATCACCTTTTGGATCACCTGTAGGAATGCATGTTATCAATGGAATGCAATGCATGATAAGATGAAAAGAAAAAGCTTTGAATGCAGCCTGGTTAATCATTAGAATTTAGAGAAAAAATATAACATGTATAATCAATATGAGATGCAGCTTGAATGCAGACATAAATATGCACTATATAAAACGCAGTGTTGATCATTGATTTTGTCAACTTTGATTGTGGTTGGGATATTAGGTCTTGCTGCATTATACAACTGCAGTGGTTAATTCTTTATATGAGTCACAAATTTACAGAAATTATAGAATAAGGTCATTTTATAGGTTGATAATGTTCACTTGTCACTAAAATAGGAACATGCTCAAAAGAACATCTTTAGTATAATATATAATAATATGTGCATGTATGCTATCACTGTTTTATATACCTTTTTATAGGGGTGTGAATCTTTAATGATGGATATATATGTATGGTCCTGGTCAATACATAAAAATAATGTGACCACAATTTATATATATATCCGAACAATATCATGAATTTTGTAGAAATTGTTTGGGATTTGTAATGAACAAGATATTTCGTAAACGTAAAACTGGTAAATAGTTATTGTGTTTGCATATACTAGTTTGTTTCTATTTTGATAGATGTAAAAATTTGTTGATATTGAAATCGTGAGTTTTTGAGGCACGATCTCTTGTTCAGAATCAGGGGATTCAATGATTTGTAGATAATTTGTTTGGAAATTTTATTCTAATTATAGCTTATATGATATCAACATTTATTAATTATTTAGAAGAGTAATCATCTAAAAATTGAAATGATATTAGATACATGGTCCCTTTAGATTAATCAAGACTGAACTGTGGGCACTCTATTTTGTTCGATGATCAGTTTCATCATTACATGTAAATATTCATTGGAATTGGAAATTAATGAAAGTATCCGGTTTTTATTGTGCCTGTTTTTTCAAATTTAAATCAATATTGAGGTGGGCCTAGCTTCATAAGTCAATACTTAACCACCATTATTGGCAGTCTTTATGTCCCCATTCAAATGCATTGATCGTCAAAAAAAAAAAGGGGGTTCCAACTTCCAACTCCAAAACCCTCCCCCTGGATCAGCCAATGCATATGTCTTATATGTGCCTGTCACAAGTTAGGATCCTGTAATTCAGTTATTGTCTTGTTGGGTATCTTTTTTTTGTTGGATTTGGCTGTGTTTTGTATGAATTAGGTTGTTGGTTTCGTCTTATAAATTAGAGACCATTTTGTCATACTAATGCACTCACAAAACCTTATCCCTCACAATATACATGTATGTGCAAAAGTAAGTTGCTTCAAATATAGTGGAATGAAAGCTGTTGTCCTTGTTAGCTTATTTTATGCGTCACTTATACATTTATGAAATATATCCTCAATGTGAAAATATGTTATGAAATCATAGTGCAATGGTTATGTATGTGATGTATGTGAGTGTCCCGCCTTTCCAGGGCCTTTTTTTGGAACAATGAATATTTTAATTTTTTACAACAGGGTGCTTAAAAAGTAATTTACATTCTCCTACTGTGCTGTAATAAGGTGGAGTAGGGAAGAGTTATAGATCGCTGTCACTTATTCAGTATATAACGATATTTCTCCACTCTGGACAGTTTAATTTGAGTTATTTAGCCTCATACTTTGAATAATAAAATTTAACTGTCTCTGAGTGGAGAAATATTGTAATACACTTGTTGCTGTGTATGAATCTATATTTCTCCTACTGTGCTGTAATAAGGTGGAGTAGTGAAGAGTTATAGATCAATGTCATTTATTCAGTATTGCTGTTTAGATGACTAATTGATATTCATCATTTAAATTGATTGTTTGTCAAGCTAAACTATTGATTTGTTTCTGTCAACAACAATGACATTTCATTGGATAAGTATGGACTCTGCTTCATTATTGTTAACTTGATTGATTGGTGACAAGAGTATTGGTAGAGAAATATTATACTTTAAAGTCATTTCTACATTGGGTCAAAACTTTTGTTATAACAACACTAAATGATTGATGATGTTGAAGTTTTCTTAAACCACAACGTGAAAACTTATAAGATTTAGATTCTTAACCCAAACCATTTAATACTTTTCCATCCACCACTTACAATTTTGTTTACAGCAAAGATGGCTTGTATCCTGTATTTATCAATGCATTTCAATAAAATAGAGTCAAGTTGCTTATATACAGAAATCTGTCCTGTTGCATATATAAACCATTATATCTTGATGTAAAATACATAAATCCCATTGGGTTTTGGCCCTCTGGTGGGTATCTTATACCTTTACTGATCGACTGCTGCAGTGAAAGACTTTTACTTTAGAAACTATTTAAAGAAGGTAGTAGCATGCCTGTGGGCTCCCATATTATTCACATTCAGGTCTGTCCAGTATTATAACCAAATACCTGTTAAAGTAGAAGAATAAAGAATACATTATATTTGTGTAAAAAAAACATTTCTTCATGCATAATAAACCTGATGAGATAATATACATATAGCATTGATTGAATGTTTTGATTATGCATATACATGTATCTTATTCTATACTACCTGTATTCAAGGACTTTTTTAAGATCGATTGCAACTTGATATATAAAGTCAAAAAGTAGTGGCATCTGGTTCAAAAACAAGGTTGAGACAGTTAAAGGTTAAAAATGCTACTAATCATGTGCTTAACTTAATGTATGCTGTCATTGGCTTATCATTCATGGTCTACATCTATAAAAAGTTATATTCTTTAATAAAACATCATGATTAATTGTGTTTATTATTTGATATGAGAGAAAGTAAGAATAAACAGTCCCCAAAACCCCACCCAACACAACTTTGAAGATATCCCACAATATTTCTATTTATGTTATGAAATGGTATGCCATAGAGATAAAATCTTTGAAATAAGGGGGTCAAGAACAAGACAAATGGATACTATCCAAAATAGATTTGCTCCTAGTGACAACAAAAACTTTAACTTAAACAAAACACCAATTTACAAAATTATTTTTTCTTGCATCCCAATTTTGCTTTTTTGAAATTTAATATTGCAGTTTACTGACTCTTTTGATGCAAGATGCATTAAAGTTTCAAGCACATTTGAAAAAATAAAGATTTCTATTGCATTGTTTTAGCTTTTACATCTTCAATGTGTTTATTGTTTTGCTGGGGTGACCGTGTAATTTTTTTTCAGGGTCAATTTTACTAATAAAAACATTAAGGGTGTGAATATTTCTCCTAATAAATAGTGATACATATATTTAATGAAATGTTTTTTAATTTCAGTATTGGAACTAATCTATTGGAGAGATTTAAAGAAGACCGGGATAGTGTTTGGATCCATGTTATTTATTTTGCTGTCTCTGGCTATATTCTCAGTACTCAGTGTGTTAGCTTACCTGTCACTAGCTGTCCTGTCAGTCACATTAAGTTTTAGGATTTATAAGAATGTATTGGCGGCGGTGCAGAAATCAGGAGATGCTCATCCATTCAAGTAAGATTTTATTCTTTTATTGACATTTTCTGTTTGGGATTTGAACATATTTGGAATCATTTGTCTTATCTTAATTAATTGACTAGATATGCCAGTTTTCCTTACAAAAGTTTGATGGTTCTCTCCAGGAATTCTGGCTTTCTCCACCAATAAAATCAAGAGTCCCTGATGTAGTCTAAAGTGTTAAAACACCAAAATAATCATATTACTGCATGAAACTTACTGAAATAACTAAAACTTATATGACACAGCACAAAATAATGAAAAATTCATGTAGCATTGGAACAGTTTGGTTACCCATATAAGTGAAGAATTATTATAAGATTGTGGAAACATCCATGAGACAGCAACCTAACAACAAATGACCAAAACACAGGGCAATATACATGTTTTATACAAACGTTCTTATTTGGATAAACGTTGTTATTTGGATGGAGAGTTGTCTCATTGGCACTCACACAACATCTTCCTATATCTATTAATTATCAAAACTTTAAAAAGCTGTCTCCAAAATAAACAGAAACTATAAAAGATCTTACTTAAAAGCAAATTCTACAAAGAATCAAAATTAATCACAATATATCATAAGACAGGAGAGGATTGAGTCCTCTTTCAAAACAATTGTAATTTTGTACCTCAGATTATGTTTTCTTAGGTACACCATAGATAGTTTTGTAATGAGATCATTCAGTTTAATTTAAGTCAATTTGTAATTGTAGAGCCATGTTGGATCTGAATATTGATTTACCTGAGGATAAAGCACAAATGGCTCTGAAGAACATCTGTAAACATATTAACTGTACTGTTAGAGAGCTCAGACGATTGTTCCTTATTGAGGATCTCGTAGATTCTATGAAGGTAAAAATGAATAGAAAAAATGAAAAATGCAGAGTAAATATTTAGCAAACAACAATCACAGAACATAGAAGTTTTTCCAAAGTACATAATTAAAAATTAAAGTATTGGACTTTCAGTATCTGATTACACACTTTGGTTAATTTTTCTTCCTCTTGTCCTCAAACTAAGTTTGAAGGAGTTTCTATTTAACAGATGTTAGAAGAAGTCTGATATCACATGGGACATCTCTTCACACATTTATAATGAAAAGTTGTCTTCACTCGTTAATAAAGAAAAGTCGTAAATCTTAGATCAGACGATGACCTGTGTTAAAATGTACAGACCATTATCGTATATTACCATTCCCTGGACTGAATACAAAATCCTAAATATATTCCTTTTAATAAATGGCAATTTGTTTAGTCAGGCAGAGATTTTCCCCATGATACACCATACTTGGCTACAACTTTGTTTTCCCTATTTTATTTTTTTTCATTATTTACGAAAAGTATTAGCTTTTTAGTAAGATTGTTTAGAAAGGGAGATAATATTTGTACAATTGCATGAAATGTATTAAATTGTGTGCATACAAATGGGCTAGAGATCTGGTTGATTTTATTGTGCGTTAGAGTAATTTCTCCTTATTCATTTATATTTAAACTGAGTTAATTCCCCTTAGTCATTCATATTTAAACTAAGATATATTATATATTTCAGTTTGCTCTGCTGTTATGGGTGTTGACATACATTGGATCTTGGTTTAATGGAATGACTCTCATCATTATGGGTTAGTACACTTGTAATTTATTGTATAAAGATAGTTCTGGTTTCGTCTGTTAGAATATATAAAAAAAAAAAGAAGATGTGGTATGATTGCCAATGAGACAACTCTCTACAAGAGACCAACATAACACAGAAATTAACAACTATAGGAAACCGTTCAGCCTTCAACTATGAGCAAAGCTCATACCGCATAGTCAGCTATAAAAGCCCCGAAATTAGAATGTAAAACAATTCTAAAGAGAAAACAAACAGCTAATTTATGTACAAAATTAAATGATAAACTAATATGTAACACATAATCAAACCACAACCACTGAATTACAGGCTCCTGACTTGGGACAGGCACATACATACATAATATTTATTAAGTTTCTTAGAGAGAAAGAAAATAAGTTACTCTGAAAAAAATTGCTTTCAAAAATAGATGTCTGATCCATAAATTGAAGGATTATTTCATTACTCTATTTGTAACATTTTAACTGAATGAGAATTTGCATCGATTATGGTGCATGCATAAAAAAAAATATAGTTTGTAAGACAAAAAAAATGGGCAAAATTTCAGACTTGCAATATGTCATATGTACTATTGTTTGTCTCTTTGTTTTTATACGACCGCAAATTTTGAAAAAAATTTCGTCGTATATTGCTATCACGTTGGCGTCGTCGTCGTCGTCGTCCGAATACTTTTAGTTTTCGCACTCTAACTTTAGTAAAAGTGAATAGAAATCTATGAAATTTTAACACAAGGTTTATGACCATAAAAGGAAGGCTGGTATTGATTTTGGGAGTTTTGGTCCCAATATTTTAGGAATTAGGGGCCAAAAAGGGCCCAAATAAGCATTTTCTTGGTTTTCGCACTATAACTTTAGTTTAAGTTAATAGAAATCTATGAAATTTTGACACAAGGTTTATGACCACAAAAGAAAGGTTGGGATTGATTTTGGGAGTTTTGGTTTCAACAGTTTAGGAATTAGGGGCCAAAAAAGGGCCCAAATAAGCATTATTCTTGGTTTTCGCACAATAACTTTAGTTGAAGTAAATAGAAATCAATGAAATTTAAACACAATGTTTATGACCACAAAAGGAAGGTTGGTATTGATTTTGGGAGTTTCGCCCCAACAGTTTAGGAATTAGGGGCCAAAAAGGGACCCAAATAAGCATTTTTCTTGGTTTTCGCACCATAGCGTTAGTATAAGTAAATAGAAATCTATGAAATTTAAACACAAGGTTTATGACTATAAAAGGAAGGTTGGTATTGATTTTGGGAGTTTTGGTCCCAACAGTTAAGGAAAAAGGGGCCCAAAGGGTCCAAAATTAAACTTTGTTTGATTTCAGCAAAATTGAATAATTGGGGTTCTTTAATATGCCGAATCTAACTGTGTATGTAGATTCTTAATTTTTTGTCCTGTTTTCAAATTGGTCTACATTAAGGTCAAAAGGGTCCAAAATTAAACTTAGTTTGATTTTTACAAAAATTGAAACCTTGGGGTTCTTTGATATGCTGAATCTCAAAATGTACTTAGATTTTTGGTTATTGGCCCAGTTTTCAAGTTGGCCCAAATTGAGGTCCAACATTAAACATTGTTTGATTTCATAAAAAAATGAATAATTGGGGTTCTTTGATATGCCAAATCTAACTGTGTATGTAGATTCTTAATTTTTGGTCCAGTTTTAAAATTGGTCTAAATTTAAGTGCAAAGGGTCCAAAATTAAACTTAGTTTGATTTTAACAAAAATCAAATTCTTGGGCCTTTTTGATATGCTGAATCTAAACATGTACTTAGATTTTTGATTATGGGCCCTGTTTTCAAGTTGGTCCAAATCAGGATCTAAAATTATTATATTAAGTATTGTGCAATAGCAAGTCTTTTCAATTGCACAGTATTGTGCAATGGCAAGAAATATCTAATTTCACAATATTGTGAAATAGCTAATTTTTTTTTAATTAAGAGTTATCTTTCTTTGTCCAGTAAAGTAAGCAAGAAATATCTGCAAGAAATTTTTTTAATTGGAGTTATCTTTCTTTGTCCAGAATCAACTTAAATCTTTGTTACATACAATATACAATGTATATTCACTTTTTACTACCAACTGATAAATTTAAATAATCTTTACCATTCAGTGATAACAAGCAGTTTTTTTACATCTAATATTTTATGATGTATTTAAATGAGTAGTAATTGTTGCAAACTCCATTAGAATATTTTAATTGAAATTAGTTTTGGAATAAGGGAAAGGGGGATGTGATTAAAAAATTGGGTTCAATTTTTCTCATTTGAAATTTCATAAATAAAAAGAAAATTTCTTCAAACATTTTTTTGAGAGGATTAATATTCAACAGCATGGTGAATTGCTCTAAGAGAAAACAAAAATTTTAAGTTCATTTGAATACATTCATTCTGTGTCAGAAACCTATGCTGTGTCAACTATTTAATCACAATTAGTGTTGGATAATCGGTTGAAATTACCAACCGATTATCTATTACAATCGGTTGACAGCAACCAACCGACTATCGGTTATAATCGGATAATAATACCTTGCCCTTTTTTTTAAAGGAAATCATGTATTTAGTCTCATTGTACATGTCTTATGTGTACATTCAATATCATTGCAGAGTTTATATATTCATATTTGATCTTTTGTTTCCTTTTCATATTCTTGTGTACTAAATTATAATCCTGGTACCTTTGATAATTATCTATTCAGCAGTTAAAACAATGAAATGTCTTGATAAGAATCAAGATTCATATTGAACATATTTTATCTCATAATTACAACATTTATTACCAACAGTGACACTAACATTTCTAAATTTCAATGGTGTAACTCACAAAACAATTTCAATAACATAGCTGTATGAACATTTGAATGCTTCTAATTAGGAAAAGATATATAAAGTTTTTAATTTTTAGAAATTTAAAATTAACACAAAAAAATAAAATAATGCATTTGCATTATAAGATATACAGTATACAAAGGGTATTAAGCCATTGTCTGTTAATTCGTGAAGAACGCTTTTTTTCACTCTTGTGATCATTAATTTCTGTCAATTGTGTCATTCGTATGTCTGAACTTATAATTGTAAGAATGCGGAATTATTACATAGTTGAACCGTATCCGATTCGTGATTCGTATATTTTTATAAATGGCGGACAAATTTCGGAAAATTTACAACAATAAACGATGTTTGGCAAACAATTTGGAAAGGAATATGACGTTTTTGATGCAACACATGGATAAACATTTCTAAAAGGCAATTTGCAACACGTTCTAATGAAGCAACGAAATTATTTTGTCTAAAATCAGAATGATTTGTACCGCTCTCAAGTAACAAGTACCGGTAATAACAATAAAAGTATTTCATACAAAGTTATTAATGTTAAATAACCTTCCATCAATCTGCAAATGCTTTTGTCACGTTTATAAAGAAGGAAATTGGTTTATTCTTTAACTACTGGATGTTTGACATTGTTACTGTCATCGACTGGTTAATATTGTTTGACTGCGCATATAAAATGCAAACGGTAAAACAGACCGGAAGTTGACAAGCTAAAGGTCCGGAAATTTAAAACGACAATCGATTGAACAAAATCCCAATCGATTATCGACATCGCAAGGCCCAACCAACTGATTTCCGACTTATTCCGATCATCGGAACAACACTAATCACAATCCAAATTTAGAGCGGAATCCAGCTTGAATGTTGTGTCCATACTTGCCCCAACTGTTCAGGGTTCAACCTCTGCAGTCGTATAAAGCTACGCCCTGCGGAGCATCTGGTTTCATTTTTAGCCATGGCGTTGTCAGTTTGTTTTAGATTTATGAGTTTGACTGTCCCTTTGGTATCTTTCATCACTCTTTTATTCAGTATTGTTTGAAAATTGAAACTTTAAAATTAATAAGTAACATGTTTAATATATACTTTTTATAAATTGCAGGTTTGGTAGCTATATTTACTTTACCTAAAGTCTATGAAACATACAAGGTAAACTTTATATCCAGATTTTAAAAATGCACTTGGATCACTTGAAGCATTGTCATTAAAGTGTTTTGTGTTCAACAACACAATTTGCTACTAAGCTTGTATGCAGAATTACACAGAAAATCATGTATTTCAAGAAAACAATATTTGTTTCTTAAAGCAATTATTTCATACATATTCAAGAAACTTACCTGATGAAACAAGTTTATAACAAAAGTCAGTCATGTTGACAAATGCAGTTGATAAAATTTTGACTTCTGAAAATTTGTAAGACTAATTAAAACTTTAAATAAGGCATCTGTGCATAGTTGGTTGTATTCTATAGCATGTAAAGTCTTGCATAAGGTGGTACCTAACACTACAGTGAGATAACTCTGTAATATCAGGTAAACGTTTTAGTTACGTTGCCTTGTGAAGGCAATATAAAGCTTCACAATGATCAAAATAAGTGTTTGTCAAACTGCTATATAACCAGTGTGATTTTTTTGATAAAACGCTTGATTCAAATTTTTTGATTTTTTTTATGTTTTTGTACAAGGGTCAAAGTAAAAAAATTGTCAAAATTTTATGAAAATTAGACAAGCCAAATTAATTTTAGTGAAAGTGTTGGGTACCACCTTTAAAAAGCTGGTATGCAGAATTTGTCAAGACGAAGAAATCAAATATCAACAAAAATATAAGTTTTCCTCAATCAATGATTTTGGTACCCACAAAAATAAATGTTAAGATATACATCAGATGGACATACCCCAAAGTTCTGAAGTCTCATACACAAAATAGTAAGACCAAAAAAAATATATGTCTGTTTCCTGTTGCTGACCGATCCTGACTAAAAACCCAGACCCTAGATCTTTTTATTCAATTACGGAAAAAAATAGTTTCTGGTCTGATCCACATCTTACTATACAGAAACAATCAAAATGGCTGCTCTGAGAACAAATGTGCTACAATTAGGGTTTTAAAAATGTCGGCACTGGGGGGGATAATTCAATTAAAAGCTTCTTTAAAGAGATTATATCATTTTGGGGTAATGGACCCTAACCAAACATGACATTTAACTGACTGCAAATCTGAAAGGGAGTGTAAAAAAAAAATCACTACCTACCGACCCTGATTTATTTGCCTTGGCAGCAGGAAACAGACATATATTTTTGTTTGGCCTAAATAGAATATAGAGATTATATATATATTTTCTTTTGACAGGTACAAATAGATAATTATGTGTCAATGGCTTGTGACCAAGTCTGTAAAGTTAAAGCTCAGTAAGTATTAATTATTCATGTCCACCATAAATATTTTAAAAGCACAAGAATAGTAAAAAATAGTAAAGTACATCACCATGCATTACAAAGATAATTAACTTTGTTCTGAAGTTTGTTAATATACTATAAAACTAGTTTTGGAAAAATGTTAAAAACGCTGCATTAAACAGAAGATAGATTACATAATGATCACCCACAGATAGCTTTGTGTACTGAAGTCTGTAGATATAGTGAAAAACTAATCTCGAAAAAAAGTTGGAAGTACTTTGCAAGACACAGAAAGAAAACCATTTTATAGACAAATGAGGAAAAATATCAATGTTAATTTTTAGGAAAGAGTAAAAACACTTAGCACAACACAGAAAGAATTTTTTTTTATAGACAAATGGGGAAAAATATCAATGTTCACATAAGGGAATTAGTAATGGATCAGTTTTTGGTAAAACAATAAGAAATAATTTTACATGTACTAGTAGTATATTTTATTATTTTTCAGAGTCGTAGCTAAGTTACCTTTCCTGAAAAAGAAAGAAAAAGCACAGTAAAGCCATGAAGAATAATTAGTAGACAAGAAATACACCATATATATAAAAAAGATGACTGTGTCCTCTGATTGTGTATAAACTGAGAGCCAGAAAGTGACATATTTATTTTACATCACGCTTTGTACCAGTATTAGTCATTGTATCTTAAATGATTGAAATGTTTTTTCGGACTGCAGGACACATTAATATTCCATCTTGAAAGAATTTTTTGCTATCAGCTGACGTAAATATGCAAAAAAAATATGTTTGAATTTAAAAAAAAAAAATTAAAAACAATTTTGAGAGGAGTATTGTAGAATTTTAAAAATTTCATAGTACATTTTTTTGTAAGCTTCATTATAAAGTAAAATGTTTTGTGTGTTGTACTTATTTATTCATTGTCCTAAATGTTGATCATAATTCTTAAAAGTTACCTTGTAAAATATTTTTTCTTTCCTGTCTTGTGATTTTTTTCTGTAAAAAAGTTTTTAGTCTATATGTTTCCATTCAATCAGAAATATATGTAAAACACCACAACCTCAAAAAATAATTCTTCACATCCACATATTTGGTTGTAAATATTCGGCATGATGTCAAAAATTAGGAACAGAAAAATTTGTTTTCTTTAAAAATGTTGAAGATTTCAACTGTCAATTTGAATAAATCATCATGGAAATTCTATAAGTTCAATAAATTAAAAATATATACAACAGGTTATAAATCAAAAGTGCTATTCACCAAAAACACAAAAACAATACCACCAGAAACAGGTTATAATAGAAATACTTCTTTCGTTACATATTTTTTATTGAACAAAAAACTATTAATTTGAAAATTAAACAAATTTAATTAAAAAAAAGAAGGAAAAGTCAATTCCATTTACCAAAATAATCATATGCCATGCTACCAAATTGGGCGTTTTCAATTAACAAGTTTTAACAGTACTGTCTTGCTGTATTATATCTCTTATGACACATTTGCAAAGGTACATGTAGTAAAATACCATAAAAGAATGTATTTGATACAAACAAACACATGAAAAATCTGAAGGGATTTAATAACAAGACGTTCTGTTATTTATTTGTTAATATATAGCCATTTGAACATAAAAAACCATATCACAGCATAATTATTTAAGGTAGACCTGTTCATATGAAATTTTTTTAATAATTTAATTTAGGCTTTCAAATGCTTGAAATACTTCATAGCTTTTAGCAAGTGGTGTAGAATTTTGTGGGTATACAATAAACGTTATATAAGCTAGGTATGTGAAAATAAATTTGGCAAGTTTACACTTTGGAAGAGTGAAAATTTAAAAAGATGGCTATTTGAAATATCGCTAGATTTTTAAAGTATATCATAAAGTGCTGTAGAATAGATATGGAATGGAAAACCTTGCCTTTATATAATTACTAAGTAATATATGAAAGAAGACCTCACATTCATAGCAAGATAGTCGTCACTGTCTCATAAAATTATGGTAACAATGCTGTAGAATAGTAAAATATGAAATACACTGTATATATACATTTCAGTCTTTCTCCTTGATGTTTTGTAATACTCTGTTTTTATTGCCTTGTTATGTATATATAGATGTGTGCACGTCATCCTGTTAAACCAATTTGTTCAAGTTTTTAGGTTGAGACGGTCGATATTTGTACTTTGGAGTTGAAGGCTGTGATCTGAAAATTATAACCTTTGTTAAGTGCCATTGGAACAAATGAAGAAAGTTACATACTTGTAATTTGGAAAAGATGAGACTATCTTAAGGCAATTCAATAATTTGGATTATATGGTTTTGTATACTATTGGTAGATATATTTGTAGAACAATACACATATTCAAATTTAGTCTGAATAAAATCAAACCTCTCAGTTCTCCAGGGTTTCTGATATGTCACATAAATAAAATTAAAGCAAGTGAGAGGTTTGAATTTATTTAGACTGAATTTAGATGGGAAATTATAAATTTAACTGGTCAATTTAAGCAAGCTACCGGTAGTGCTTTTTGCATGATTTAAAACAATTTTTAGATGAGCGATATATCATTGAAGTAGAAGAGGAGATGGAAATTTAACAGAACATTCACATTAAAATCCATGTACGCTTCATGAATGCAGATATCTGACTGGGCTATCATCAACTGGAGTGGTGGAAGTTATTGATCTCTTTTGTTTTATACCATCATTGATTCTTTTATTATATTCTCTAGTGTTTTCTTGTTCTAATGTTGACATTCATTGAAAACAGTTAAGAAGTGACTGAAATAAAAACATTTGAATAAGTTGAACAACATCTAGTATTTTATCAGGGTTTGTGTTTGTTTCGCTCAGTTTGCCGTGATCATTTTGGACTTGGTTTCATTAAATTGTTCCATCAATATTAAATCTCGATTTTTTTTGGCAAGAACAAAGTAGAAAATATTTAGGATTTATCATTATTTGTTGAGTGCTAACTTTCTTAGTATTGTTGAACCACAAAGTTAGGTGCTCTTTAATATACTTTATAACGTTTTGTTTATTTCCCGCCCACATTCACAGTACTTAAACCTGTATAACTCTAGTATACAGAAAGCATGTACTTGGATTATTCTGACGTTTTGTTAAAAATTTTATTCTGATTTTTCTGCCATGACTAGAAATTTTATTTATATAATGTCTTCCCAACATAATTTAGTTGATTTAGCGGGATGTCTATGAACATAAAGTATACTATACAGTTAGGTGTATCTAATATATTTATATATAAAGTGTAAAGCTTTGTACTGTTTTGTAGTTTTCAATGTAAAAGTGTAAAATTTTTAAAAGATTTATTTATTCAACATATTCTGATTCTGTTATAAACAGTGTACACACTTAATAAAAAGATGGAAATATTTAGAAATTCAATCATTCTGCAAGTAGATATTTTTTTCTTTTTCTTATCATCTGACACTCCTGCTTCCTCCACCAATAAAAACTGAATGCAACAATATGCCAATAGTTCTGTAAGTGGCGTTAAACACCAATGATTGATTAATCATTTTTTTCTGCATAATGATTGGTAGTTGTTTTATTGACAATCTTCCTGTGTTTTCCATTTATCAGTGATCAACTGAAACTTTTTGAAACATTTTTTATCTAGAACCTAAAAAGTTATGTATTTGAAAATTTCATTCATCCCAGAGGTACAGGAAAACACTGATAAAAAGCTGACCAAACTAAACACATTTAGTGTTTGAGGACATATGTATGATTGAAGAAATACTAGTTATACCAGAACAAAAACATCAAATGTTTATATTTTCTTGAAGTCTGTATATTCTCTCAATACTGTGACATTTTGTTATCATAATGTTCTTTTATTTAATATGCAACTCATTATTTTAGAGAGAACATCTTTTTTTCTATCATTTATGTACATGCATTTACTTTAATTCCTGGAGACCTTGTGATTAATTGCTTTATGTGCAAAGCCTTGAATAAAATAAACTGAATGTTGAAAGTATTTGTCTTTATTTAGTTGATATTGTTTAATAAATCCAAATCATTTATTGAGTGAAACCGCTTAATTTCTGTCATTCTACCTTCAAAAAGTTCATTAGTATATATGAAAATATGGAGAAAAATCATTAACAGGTCCAGTGAAAAATTCAATTGCCCTTTTTCAGTAAAATATAGATAAATCTCTACATTTGTGCAAGTATCAATATTTCATCAGTAAAAAAAATCAACAGGTACTGCTGACCCTTCTCGAGCAGCAGATTTTCTTGAATTTAGTCATTTGTTTTGTCTGCATGGCCATGGTGTAGTCTGTTTTGCCATTGTGTAGTGTGTTTGGTCATGGTAAAGACTGTTTAACCATAGTTTATAGATATAGGAAGATGTGGTGTGAGTGCCAATGAGACAACTCTCCATCCAAATAACAATTTAAAAATTAAACCATTATAGGTTAAAGTACGGCCTTCAACACGGAGCCTTGGCTCACACCGAACAACAAGCTATAAAGGGCCCCAAAATTACTAGTGTAAAACTATTCAAACGGGAAAACCAACGGTCTAATCTATATAAACAAAACGAGAAACGAGAAACACGTAGTCTATTTGCCTTGGTAGAGTGTGTTTATCCATAGTGTAGTCTGTTTAGCCATGATAGAAAGTGTTTGGTCAAGGTTTTCTCTGTTTGGTCATGGTGTTTACTATTTGGTCATGTTGTAGTCTGTATGGTCATGGTGTTCTCTGTTTGACCATGGTTTTCTCTGTTTGATCATTGTGTTCTCTATTTGGTCATGGTGTTCTCTGTTTAGTCATGATTTTCTCTGTTTGATCATTGTGTTCTCTGTTTGGCCATAGCGTTTTCTATTTGGTCATGGTTTTCTCTGTTTGATCATGGTGAAGTCTGATTGGCCATGGTGTTCTCTGTTTGATCATGGTGTAGTCTGATTGGCCATGATGTTTTCTGTTTGGTCATGGTGTTCTCTATTTGGTCATTGTTTTCTCTGTTTAGTCATGGTTTTCTCTGTTTGATCATTGTGTTCTCTGTTTGGCCATAGTGTTCTCTATTTGGTCATGGTTTTCTCTGTTTGGTCATGGTGTAGTCTGTTTGGTCATGGTGAAGTCTGATTGACCATGGTGTTCTCTGTTTGGTCATGGTGTAGTCTGATTGGCCATGGTGTTTTCTGTTTGGTCATGGTGTTCTCTGATTGGTCATGGTAGAGTATATTTGACCATGGTGTTTTTTGTTTGGTCATGGTGTTCTCTTTTTTGCCATTGTGTACTATGTGTGCCCGGATGTAGTCTGTTTTGCCATGATGTATTATGTTTTGCCGTGGTGAAGTCTGTTTTGAAATGGTGTAGTCTGTTTGGCCATGGTGTATTTTGTAGCTTATGGTGTAGTCTGTTTGGCCATGGTAGAATCTGTTTGGTCAAGGTTTTCCCTGTTTGTTCATGGTGTAGTCTGTTTGGTCATGGTGTTCTCTATTTGGTCATGATGATCTCTGTTTGGTCATGGTGTTCTCTGTTTGGTCATGGTGTTCTCTGTTTGGTCATTTTGAAGTCTGATTGGCCATGGTGTTCTCTGTTTGGTCATAGTGTAGTCTGATTGGCCACGGTGTTCCCTGTTTGTTCATGGTGTAGTCTGTTTTGCCATGGTGTTCTCTGTTTTGTCATGATGTTCTCTGTTTTGTCATGGTGTTCTCTGTTTGGTCATGGTGTTCTCTGTTTGGTCATGGTGTTCTCTGTTTGACCATGGTTTTCTCTGTTTGATCATGATGTTCTCTGTTTGGTCATTGTGTTCTCTTTTTTGGTCATGATGTTCTCTGTTTTGTCATGGTGTAGTCTGATTGGTCATGGTGTTCTCTGTTTGGTCATGGTGTTCTCTGTTTGGTCATGGTGTTCTCTATTTGACCATGGTGTTCTCTGTTTGGCCATGGTGTAGTCTGTATGGTCATGGTGTTCTCTGTTTGGTCATGGTGTTCTCTGTTTGGCCGTAGTGTTCTCTATTTGGTCATGGTTTTCTCTGTTTGGTCATGGTGTTCCCTGATTGGCCATGGTGTTCTCTGTTTGGTCATGGTGTTCTCTGTTTGATCATGATGTTCTCTGTTTGGCCATAGTGTTCACTATTTGGTCATAGTTTTCTCTGTATGGTCATGGTGTTCTCTGTTTGGTCATAATGTTCTCTATTTGGTCATTTTGAAGTCTGATTGGCCATGGTGTTCTCTGTTTGGTCATAGTGTAGTCTGATTGGCCACGGTGTTCTCTGTTTGGTCATGGTGTTCTCTGTTTGGTCATGGTGTTCTCTGTTTGGTCATGGTGTTCTCTATTTGACCATGGTGTTCTCTGTTTGGCCATGGTGTAGTCTGTATGGTCATGGTGTTCTCTGTTTGGTCATGGTGTTCTCTGTTTGGCCGTAGTGTTCTCTATTTGGTCATGGTTTTCTCTGTTTGGTCATGGTGTTCCCTGATTGGCCATGGTGTTCTCTGTTTGGTCATGGTGTTCTCTGTTTGGTCATAATGTTCTCTATTTGGTCATTTTGAAGTCTGATTGGCCATGGTGTTCTCTGTTTGGTCATAGTGTAGTCTGATTGGCCACGGTGTTCTCTGTTTGGTCATGGTGTTCTCTGTTTGGTCATGGTGTTCTCTATTTGACCATGGTGTTCTCTGTTTGGCCATGGTGTAGTCTGTATGGTCATGGTGTTCTCTGTTTGGTCATGGTGTTCTCTGTTTGGCCGTAGTGTTCTCTATTTGGTCATGGTTTTCTCTGTTTGGTCATGGTGTTCCCTGATTGGCCATGGTGTTCTCTGTTTGGTCATGGTGTTCTCTGTTTGATCATGATGTTCTCTGTTTGGCCATAGTGTTCACTATTTGGTCATAGTTTTCTCTGTATGGTCATGGTGTTCTCTGTTTGGTCATAATGTTCTCTATTTGGTCATTTTGAAGTCTGATTGGCCATGGTGTTCTCTGTTTGGTCATAGTGTAGTCTGATTGGCCACGGTGTTCTCTGTTTGGTCATGGTGTAGTCTGATTGGTCATGGTGTTCTCTGTTGGGTCATGGTGTTGTCTGATTGGTCATGGTGTTCTCTGTTTGGTCATAGTGTAGTCTGATTGGTCATGGTGTTCTCTGTTTGGTCATGGTGTAGTCTGATTGGTCATGGTGTTCTCTGTTTGGTCATGGTGTTCTCTGATTGGTCATGGTAGAGTATGTTTGACCATGGTGTAGTTTGTTTGGTCATGGTATAATCTGTTTGTCCGTGGTATAGTATGTTTGGTCATGGTGTTCTCTTTCTGGCCATGGTGTACTATGTGTGCCCGGATGTAGTCTGTTCGATCATGATGTATTATGTTTTGCCGTGGTGTAGTCTGTTTTGCCATGGTGTAGTCTGTTTGGCCGTGGTGTATTATGTAGCTTATGGTGTAGTCTATTTGGCCGTGATGTAATCTGTTTGATCATGGTGTAGTCTGTTTAGCCGTGGTGTAATCTGTTTGATCATGGTGTAGTCTGTTTGACCGTGGTGTAATCTGTTTGATCATGGTGTACGTAGTCTGTTTGGCTTTGGTATAGTGTGTTTGGTCGTGGTGTATTCTGTTTGCTCATGATGTAGTATATGTGGCCATGATGTAATCTGTTCGTGATGTAGTCTGATATGTCGTGGTGTAGTCTGGTTGGCCATGATGTAGTCTGGTTGGCCATGGTACAGTTAGTTTGGCCGTGGTGTAGTCTGTTTTGCAATGGTGTAATCCTTTTGATCATGGTGTAGTCTGTTTGGTCGTGGTATATTTTCTGTGAAATAAATTCAGATGGAACATATTTCCTTTGAAATTAGTTCCAATGGAACAAATGTCACACCGTGACCGGAACACATTATTTGTCACATACTAGTATTCTGTTTGGTCATGGTGTAGTTTATTCGACCGTTGTGTATTGTTTGGTCATGGTGTAGTATTTTTGGCCATGTTGTAATCTGTTTGATCATGGTGTATTCTGTTTGGCTGTAGTGTAATCTGTGTGGCCATGATGTATTCTGTTTGTTGATGGTGTAGTCTATTTTGCCGTGGTGTAGTCTGGTTGGCCATGATGTAGTCTGGTTGGCCGTAGTGTAGTCTGCAGAGGCGGATTTAGGGGGGGGGGGGCCCTTTTTGAAAAAAAATGTGTTTGTCTATATAGGAAATTACTGAACCGTGACTGGAGCAGCCCCCCCCCCCCTTTTTTTAGGCAGTCAGTGGGCCCCCACTTATAAAAATATCTAGATCAGCCAGTGGTCTGTTTTGCGGTCGTATAGTCTGTTTGACAAGGTTGTAGTCTGTTTGCCACTGTGTAGATTGTTTGGTAATTATAGAGTAGCCTGTTTGGCCTGGTGTATTTTGTTTGGCAATGGTTAAGTCCAATAAATCAATCCATCAGTAGATCTAATTGTTTAGTATAGGATATGGACAGACAAGCTTCTTTTAAAGATAATACTTATTCGTACTACATGTTTCATGATTAAACGTTGGACTTCGTCCCCTTTTTAAGTATAACAAGAAAATGTCGAGCATTATTAGATGAAACTTAATAATTGTCTAGATAATTTCCGGATTATTTCATGAAAAAGTTTCAATAAATCTAAAATGTGTCCTTTAAGTTATATTTCATACTCTTCCGGTATAATCGGATATACTAATTGCAATAAGAAAATTCACTTATAATGGCAGCTTTTATTAACTTTCTGTTGTGGGTTTATTATTTATTTTTAACCACGAGAAAGACACCTGATCGCAAGTTTGAGGTGATATGGAATGTGCCTTCAGAGAAATGTAACACAAGGTATGGTGTAGATCTTCCTTTATCACAGTTTAATATTCGATCGAACAGGAACCAGTCATTTTCAGGTGATTTAGTAACGCTTTTTAATGAACCTACTCCAGGACTCTATCCTGAATTCTTACCGAACGGAACGGCACAGTACGGTGGTTTGCCACAGGTAAATATTCTTGACTGAAATGTAATATTTTTCTGTTTACCATTCACTTTTATTTCTTCTGTTCGAATGCAAACCAATATCTTTCAACGAACAAACTAGTGCGTAGGTATACATTTTTGTACATATTGTATGGTAATCTGAGGATGTCATAAGTTCTTAATGGGGTGACTAGTCTTTCATAAGAACTGTTGCTTTGTCATAAGAGCGGATTTGGCACATAAAAAAGCCGGCCCATAATTTTAAGCTAGTTCAAAAAAGTAGATTTCATATTCTTAGACATGCATGTAATATTTGCCACTGGATGTTAACTCGTTATAACAGTCCCTTTGAAAATGTCGGATCAAGACGTGACGTCGGTCTGATCAAGTTTATCTTGTAGTTGTAGAAGCGTTACATTACCGTCGGTTTTAGTGTGGGTCATGATACTCAGTTGTTGATGTGTAGTGTTTTTTTAGACTGGTTGGTCTTTCCGTATTTTTTTGTTTTTTTGTTTTTTCATGGTGTTGTTTCTTTTCCACTTTACAGTATGAGTTGTGATTGTCCCTTCCCTTCTGTCTCTTCAGTGAAACTAATCCCCTAATTTCCTTCATAAATGTATAATACTTCTGAACAGTATAACTATTTAATGGCCGTTTTCTCTTCTTTCTTTTTTTAAAGCTGGTTAATCAAACCAAACACTTGATGAAAACAAAGCTGGACGTCATAAACAAAATCACAGAGAGCTCGTTTGGCGGGTTTGCTGTTATCGATTGGGAAGGTTGGGTTCCTATTTTTGATCGCAACAAATACAGTTATACTCGAACGATCTACATTAACAAATCTGAGGCACTGGTTGCCAAACTTCACCCTGAATGGAACCCATCAAGAGTAAAAAATGAAGCAAGGATTCAGTTTGAAACCAGTGCAAGGTATCATTTACTATAGAAGCGTTTTATATTGCATTTGCAGTGATGCCGTTATAGTTTACTCGTATGAAGTGTTTAATTTTTTTTATTGCTGACTATACGGTGTGACTTTTGTTCATTTTTGAAGTCCAAACGGTGATCTATAAGTATTGCTTACATCCACAACTCGAGTCGATAGTTTCGTTTTAAGTTATAAGATTGTTGATACCTTAGAATAAACAGTGGAGCCCTTCCGATCAGCAAGGATTATGCAGATGACTGACAGACATCAAAAAGGCGCTACGAGATACAGATTTCCGGTGGCTCGACAAATGTTTCTTGAATAATCGTGATCTGGAACGCTGATATGTCATTTAATTTTTCATCAGTATATAAAGGATGAGGAGTGGAAAATACCAAAGGATTACTTTAGTATTCGAACTCAATGAGAAACGTACATTACCTAGACAAAAAACAACAAACCGTTGAAACGGCAGTATACAAAACACAACACTAGCTACGTGCACCTGAAGGGTAAGAAGATCCTGCTCCGATGTGGTATCATGCTACAAACAGTCGAGGTTAAAAAATCCGTGGCAATCTAAGATCATAATCATTTAATACCAAATTCATTACATGACAAACCTTGAAGACGAAATGTGAGATACTATATACAAACGAACTGAAAACAACTGTCATATCTTTGCCGGTACACCTATGCAATCGTGTTTTGTTGTTATTTGTTGTTTATATTGTTGTTCTGTATACAATCTAATTGTTTTATTCAATTTAGAACGTTGATGCAGGAAACATTGGAATATGCTACACAACTGAGACCAACAGGACACTGGGGATTTTATGGGTTCCCAAGATGTTACAATTACAAGAAAGGACAGAAAAGCTGCCCAACGAACGATATGGAATACAATAACGAGTAATTATCAATTTCCACACATATCTATTTATTTATTTATTTATTCAAACAATCATACATTTGATAATTAACTGATATTGTGTATGTTTGGCTTTCAGTCGAATAAATTCCAAACTTTTGATCAAAGTCAAAGTTTTATCCTTGTTTGAATGCGAGCGTTCCTGATAAATGTTAGTTCAGAAAGTTCTTCGTATAGATCTAGGAAACTGATGAAGAAATAATATGAAGTTAAGGCATGGTGGCTATAAGCAACTTACTTATGGAGTTCTGCTTTGTGATTTTGCTTCATGTTTTGTTGCATAATTAGTAGTAAGATAAAGATAAATTCATTCCTGACAACTTGCACCGATCTAATTAAATCTTGATTTTCAAATTATTTTCTAAAAAAAGTCGTGTATTTTTTGTGTTTTTTTTTATCTCCTACCTGCTGGAAACAAACTAAGGGACTATGCAGAAAAGGAAGAAAAACATTTGTTTCCCCCTTAAAACAACGAATATTGATTTGCCTAACAGAACAATGACCTAACATGACGTGGGTTTTTAAAATGGAACAATACTATTTTAATATATTTTCCAGACTGTGTTGGTTATTTGCAAAAAGTTCTGCGATATTTCCTTCGATTTACTTGCCTGAAAAATTTGGTTCAGATGAAGACAAGCGTATTAGAGTTTCCGGAATCATCGCCGAAGCGAAGAGAATGAAAACGAAATGTTCAAAAACATCAACTTCAGTACTAGCTTACTCTCGCTATCGATATCGGGATACTGAACATTTTTACTCAAAGGTATAAGTATAAGATGTGCATCATGTTGATAAAACTAACTACCATTTTCGATTTTATTCTTAAGTGTGAACGTGCGATACAAACGAATGAAAATATTGGGTTCCAAAAATAGAGGCTCTCTTGTCGCTCACCTGACTCTACTTGGGTTTTTTAAATCATAAAAAAGATAAAAAAATCAGATACTTAAACAATGATTGAGGCCAAATTGAGTTTATTGCATTCCATTCTGTGGTTCCCTAAAAGAAGACATATGTATGTATTTATCTGATGATGCTATTAAACAAAGACCCCGCCCCCTGGCAGCCATCTTGTATTATGGATCGGCTACAAAGTAACAACACTTGGTCAGCACCTCATAAGGAACATTCACGCTATGTTTGGTTTCATTGTATTCTGTGGTTCTCTAAAAGAAGTCATTTGTATGTATTTCCCATAGGGTCCTATGTTAAACTAAATCCCCGCTGGCGGCCGTCTTGGATAATGGATCGGCTATAAAGTAACAACAAACGGTCAGCACCTCATAAGTAGCATTCATGTCATGATGGTTTCATTCCATTCAGTGGTTCTCTAGAAGTTCAAAATGTAAAAAGTTAACGACGGACGATGGACGCCAGGTGATGATAAAAATGAAATTGAAAGAAAAAATTGGCAATTGTATGATCTTGGACGGATAGAGAATTATAAGACATGGCATTTGAATGTAAACGAGTCCAATTAACTCTCAAACTTAATAAAAGTCCGATAAGCGTGTTAGCATATAAACTTAGTCAACAGAATAGCATTAGTTTGCTTCATTTTAGTTTCGGTCAAGTCATAAATGGGGAGACAACTCAAATAAACTTTGTTTTCAAATGTTTTCAAATGAATGCAAAGTTAGTTTACTTTTTTTGTAGCCAGAAAAACGACTTCCGTGACTCGTGCATGTGGTGGCTCCAGTCTAGCTTCAGTGATTCCCTAAATGAGAAACCAAATGATCCCATAAGAGAGGGGGTCATTCTCCTGCACCACTATTTTACTATATCCGCCTCTGAGATTTGGTCTCCAAAGTGTTTCTTTATTTTATGAAAACTCATTATTTCTATTAGATTTCTATCGTCTTATATTTTATTTGAAAATATTACTGTTAGTTAAATTTTCTTTATATTCATAAAAAAAATAGTTTTACATGCATTTTTAAACTATATACATTATCGGACAAATAAAAACAACCTGTTGCTAGAAAAAAATCCATCTCACTATGTGTACATAGTTTTTTATGTGTTTAATTGAACTTTTGAATCTGCTAAAACAACCGAAGAGATTTTTTTTTATTATGATGAATAGTTCTGTGAAGACAAAAACAAATATGAAAAGATGAATTATAGATATTCAGAGGAAGCATTTGTCTTTTACAAAATAGGAAGATATTACAACAGTGTCTCGTCTTCATAGTTGATTTTTTTATCAGAAAAAATTAGACAACGATTACCACAGTTTGTTACCATATATGAGGGTCTGGGTAGGGGTCTGTTATTCTGTAAACATTTAATTTTCACCCCTTTTTTCTCTAATCTTCAAAAAATTAACCCCTTTTTCCTCTAATCTTCAAAAAATTAACCCCTTTTTTCTCTAATCTTCAAAAAATTAGACCACACATTTCTCTAATCTTCATTTTTTTTTACCGTTATTCTCTAATCTTCATTTTTAAGGGCATTATTCTTTAATCATTTAACCCCATCCAAACCCTCATATATATATATATAGTTGAATAAAACTGATAAGAAGATCAACCTTTATGCTAACGGGATTCGCGTGATCTATCGTGACATGAGATGAATACTGCTTGTAACTTTTTGTATTGTTTTTTTTTCATCTTGCAGGCAGATTTACAGAATTCCATTCAGCAAAGTTACGACACTGGTTTGGATGGTGTTATATTGTGGGACACCTCTAATAATTTTGCTGATAAATCTGCCTGTATCAATCTGAAATCATACTTGTTAAATGTTCTTGGACCTTTTGTTAAAAATTTGACAAGAACATAAAATTAAAACGACAATTCATAGATATTGATGATGGAGAGAGGGCAGGATAACTTTAGTTAGAAAATATTTGACCGGCCATTCAAGTTAAATGACAGAAAGAAATAATCTTTTTAAAGTAGAGACAGTTTGAAAATGAATATCGTTAGCCACACAATGTTTAAAAGGTAGTTGTGCATGAAAAATAAAAGTCTATACATGCATTGTTCAATTTTATTTAGCCATTATTTAAACAAAAGAAAAACGAAAACGAAAAAAACACCCGTTCCTCGAATATATAGAAACCTAATCTTCGTGGATTTTTTTTTCTTTTTTGCTCTCTTCTAGAATGTCAAACAGTCGTCCTATAGATCAAGTCAAAATAAAAACACACATCTTCCATAAAAACTACATGTATACTATCGATTAAATTATGAAATCATTTCGCATTCCAAATTTTTACGATCATGAGTTCAGATCTGAAATGATTTCAAAAAAAGATATGTAGAATATACGAAACTATGATACTGCAGTTACCCAACGACATAATATATAAGGCGACAAAGTGATATTCAGAGGACAACACCTGCAATCCTCAACAAAAGCTAGCTAGACAAGTGTCTATGTAATAGGTTAAGCTCTTGCTAAACGGAATCTATCAAGAGTGAAAATTAATAAGAAACCGTTAAAGAAAAGCTATCAACACTAAACTTCTTCAATATAAAGATATTCAACATAATATAAAAAACATGAAAATGTAGCAGGGTTAAAAGATATGTTCGTACGTCAATCTTTCTCTTGTAAACCTCTTTCAGTAAACTAACAAATTATAAACAAAAGAGCATGCATGTTTTGTTGTTACATCAGTGTTTGAGGTTAGTAAAAAAACTGTATACAAGGAAGGGATTTATCATTTACTGGTTGTCGTTAGATTAAGTCTATCATTTACTGGTTGTCGTTAGATTTAAGTCATAACTTTTAAATCTCCTTTGTATGTGAAAATATGTGTATAATGAATTTAAAACCATCCAGTATCATTTATAGATATAGAGTTATCTCTCTTTATCCATCATTCTACATAATTGACTAGACTAGACTAGACTAGACTAGACTAGAAAAGACTAGTTTTATTCACAAAATTAAGGCCATGGGAGTTCTTAAAGCATACAAACCAATATCATGATAAACAGTAATATATATATGCAATGCATAGAAAATAGATATGTAACATGTGTAATGGAAAAAAACACAGGAAATACAGGATTGCAGGTGTTGTCGTCTTTTGTAGACGAAACGCGCGTCTGGCGTATGTACGAAATTTAGTCCTGGTATCTATGATGAGTTACACATAACAAAATACTGAATAGCAACTAATTATAATTCAATTATCATCTTACAAATTAGTGACATTCTTTTATGCGTTTTTTACATTGGCATTTCGCCTCTAAAAAGAAAATTACCAATATAGATACATTTATATAAAAGTTTATCGGATTTTATTCAGAGACAAAGGTCTGTGTTTTACTGTCCTGTTATCAGAGTAATAATGTTTAATGTTCGAAAACTACATATTTCACAATTTTTTTTCATTTTTTGGTATTTTTGTATATCGTCCAGTTTCTACTCCCCCTTTTCATTCCTATTGTTTGTGCTTTACACATTAGAATTTATACACCTCCTATGTTGTGTTAAATCATATGGTCCCCTTTTTATTTACTGATGTTTCTAGAATATTCAGAATTATAGAAGATGCTGAGAGCGTGACATGTCGCCCTGGTATCACAGACGAGAAATTTGTAGTTTCTCCAATGTGAATTCAAGTAAGGAAAATCTAGATCCCCATACTTTGAGTATCATAATAAACGGGACATTTGAAATTCCTACAAAATGAATTATAGGAAAATCGCTCCCCATAGTTTGAGAGTAATTAGCAGTTCGACAAGAGCGAAGAACAATTAAGCAATTAAAGGATTAGCAAAATAACAGATGCCAAATAAAAATAACAATAGACTTTAAAAGAGTAACAAGTGTCATGCATATAATATGTTTTGAAATAAATGTAAAAACTTTCAAGACTGGCATATATGTCTCTGCTAGAGGCTCTGGTTATATATAATAGAGAATTAATCATCAAATAAATAAGAGTTATATATCTAAATCCAGTCCTTTGTGATGCCGCGGATATTTCATATCAATGTAAAACTCTTAAATTAATAACATTAACATGATTAAGCTGAATATTATATACCAATTATAAAAATAAAGAATTACATTGAAATAATTTAGTGTTGATAAGAAGGCGAATTCCCTTTCGTACGTCCCACGAACAATCAGTCATAATATTATATTGCAAAAAAAACTTAGTTAGAACAAGGAATTGTATATTAAAAAAGTTCATATATACAATATCCTTTGATAGAAACTGGACTGGAATGACGGCTGTCTCATCTATGACAGAAATTGCAAATAGTCGATTGCACAATGTATGATATTGATAAATATTGTAAGATTTAAAAATAAAAGCAATGATTACAGCTTGGGTTTAATTCTAAAAACTTAATGCGGGAAAATTGGTGATAACATTAATTTGGTTTAAAAACGATATATATTTTATATTTATATCCCTACGTATATCTTCCTATTGTATTCTCAGTTAATGGAAATATTAGATTACAAATATTGACGTTATGTTGTTCATATTGGTCCCTGATTTGTCACATAAATTATTTTTCTCAACACCCACATACAAAAATATCCCAATGGTGCCTCGGAAAATAACCAGATAAAACCAGTCATAGCTACAAACGTAGTCCAGACGATGATTACGTAAGGGAAAAATACAACTGACGTATACCTCCGCGTAATGTTTACAGATTTTCTGTTGTTTTTTTAATTTTCTAATTGTTAAATGCATTTAGTTAGCATTTTTTATTTCAAAATAAGTTTATTGTATTCCAGAATATCCAGAAAAGCTGTATATTATGTTATAAAATCTATTTCTGATTGAAAAACTACAGAACTATTTTGGTAATCACGTCGCGCAGGAATAAATTTTTGTTTGGGTATAAATACCAAATGTCGTGATAAACAGGATTTACGCAGCAAAGACGAACGAGAATGGTCGAGAAACGCTACAGTCGAATTCTTCAAGTTCAAGTTGATAACATGGACAGGCAAGAACATCACATAAGTAAATATCTGCTTTGTATGTTGTTCTGCATGGCTTTTATTTAATATTTATATATTATTTAGTCTTCACAATACGTGACTCATTGAAAAAAAGGGGATTTCTAAAAAATGTTGTTTATTTTCATAATTCGGGCGGGCAAATATCTTCTGCGAAGTGTGGAGTTGGTTTCGCCTGTTCTAAGTATCTTAAGTATCGTTCTGTCCTATCTGTATATGGGATACGTTTTATGACCGACTTCCATAATTCCATATGATGGGATTTATTATCATTCGGCATTGATGGTGGCTCCAGACAGATTTGTTTGGCATGTGTTAACATTTAATTTTAGTAATTTACACAATTGAACGTTTTTATGCTAACATATTGAAGATTGAATTCAATTCATTACTGTAATGACTTTATTTCAATTACTGATTTCTTAAAAAAAAATATGGTTCAAAATGATCTAAAAAAATCTATTAACTGGTGATGATGAAGATGCAAAATTGTAACATTTGTTTTGCATCTGTTTGTAATTAGTACATAATTAAGATATATGGTTCCATGGCAAAGGCTACAGCGCTCAGGCAGTATGACCACATACACAAATTTTGTACCGTCATAGTTTAATTAATGGATGTGTGCCTGGCACAAAGGAAGGTGTCCCCCCCAGAAAGGAAAATGGCTGTGCCAGATGTCATGAAAATTTGGACTAGTTTTTTTGGTGTGCAAACTGATTATTAAAATTTTCTTGACATGAACAGAAAAATCATTTGGGAATGTTACTATTCATGATAAGAAAGTTTTAATGAAATCTAACCACCGATAAAAAGTCTTTAAAGGAAGGAAGTTAAGCTCTTTTTCATCGGGCGTCAAACAGCTGTTTTGGCTACCGTTAGTGTCAGTCAAACGGCTGTTTGAATAGATATTTACGATATCTTCCAATTTTCACCCAGTCCTACAATCGGGGATATACAATGTAACTCTATAGGGTAATTACAGAAAAATAACATACATTTGTTATTGTGGACTAAAAAATCAGTCTCCAAGAGTTCCCTAGAGCCCACTGTAAATGAAGTAATTATACAAATAACAAGCATATGGTATTAAAGATTTGGAAATTTAAGGTGAAAGTATCTGTAATAACACTTGCGTTATTTCATGGAATAACCCTATAGAGTTATATCTCCGACTGTCCTAAAGTTGAAGATATTTTAGAAAATTTACCGACGTCTGTCTGCATCTCTCATAATAGACCACTTTCCAGTTCATCCGTCACCGAAAAAAAACTCATCAATTATACGCGCCTTTATCACCGTCATTTGTGCGTTTAGGGGCGTCGTCACTTCCCTTCCAATGTTGAGCGAGTGGTTGAAAAACTATAATTCTATATTGTACAAATTATTTGGCAAATTGAAATCTCAAAATTTACAATCAACACTGCTGTCATGAGGGAATTGTCCGTAAGTACCTACAGAGCAACCATTAATTCTAGTTTATCCTGCACAAAGACGATCACTAAGACGCTTGATGAACGTAAATAGTGCAGGGATACAGGCGACCCCCTCTATCTGGTAAATGACGTCAAAAAGGCGTGCATTATTGACGAGTTTTTGCCGGTGACGGATGATCTCGAAAGTGGTCTATTGGTAAAGTACCTCCAACCTTAGTTTGCCTCAACAAAATGTTATTAAATTTATACTTAACTAAATGCTAATCACAAAATTCTGATCATGATCAAGTTTGAATTTTTGGTGGTGTCCTTTTTAGTCCTAGAGTAATACCCCCTTACAGTTGTTAAAATTGTTGAAATATTTGTTCCTCATCTTCACCTGAAATGTACATGTCTCCTCAAAATGCCCCTACCTTCCAAATAACTACTGGATTTTTTTCAATTATGAACTTTTTTTGGTCTTTGTTGCCGTCACTGATGTCCTAATACATGTATATACAATATGAAAGACAATAAAATGGTGTCCTTTAAAATTCTCTTTCAAAGGTGAAGGGAAATAATTGAAATTTTCTTATTAAAAGCTGAATTGCAAATACAATGAGTTATGGCAGGGCAGTTTACAATTCAATGTAAAGGGTCATGATGGGTCAAATTTTTGTCCTATTGAATTCAAAGGACAAAATTTCATTGGCATTGACATGCTTTCTATTACATTTACTGCTCAGTGTTATTACTCAAAAACAAGAGCTTATATTCTTGTGAAATTGCTGACCAGATTTCATCATAGAACACTGCTATTTTCACATACAAATCTTTGCACTTGCTAGCTCTGCCTCTTGGGAACATTTTTTATAAGCAATTTGTTATTTTTAGGTTGTACATGGTATATTGTACTAGCTTCATGATAGAAATGATGAGTATTAAATCAGATGTGATGCACATGGGATAAATCCTGGGCTAAACCCAGACCCTGAACCTTTCTGAATCAGAACCCTAGATGTCTTTTTGAAGGTAATTTATCTAACAGTTATGTTTACTTGCACTGAGAAATTTGCATGCAATACACTTGTTTTTACTGACTGTGTTCCTAAAATCTATTTTAAACTTGGGATTATAAGCTTACAATATGCATCAGGATTATGAAATTTTCAAATCTTGCTCTTTTTTTTAGCAAAAGCAGTTACAAAAAATCAAATTTTGATAAAAAAAAACTCAAGATTCTTCTTATTATAAAATTAATTAAATCGATGCTAACTTTATCATGCTCTTGTTCAGTTAATAAAATTTACTAAATAAATATCATATCCTGCCTGTAAATCTGCATTGTTGCCAAGGTATTTATTTTGTTTCTTTTCAGGAAATGGTTGTCCATGATGTTGCATATTGTCTTGATGAGGGTTGTAGTTGCATGGGGAATGTCAACTTGCTGGAAATATGTGGACCCTAGTGTTTGGTGTCTGGTGGAAGATACTTGGGCATTTAAGCGATAGCAAATCTGTTGTTAATAGAATAGAAGAGGGGCATTGAAGATAAATAAGTGGGCAGTTTTATCATCTTGAAATAGATTTTCATTGAAATAGTTTCAATTTTGCCATAGATAATTGAAAAAGTTTCAGGTTCAAAAGGACAGTACCATATACTTGCAGCAAATAATTTTTTCTTGTGCATTATCCCCATATGCATTTAGATCCTCGATGTCTGACGTCCTGCCTTGATGTTTTCTTTTGTCTATTGATTTAGATTTAAAACAACTTATTATTCATGGATTTATTATTTGGATTTTGATTGTGCTATCTAGTAATACATGCAGTGTTGTAGAATTTTTTTCCATTGGGACCATCATCTTAGCATGGGAATGACCTACCACCTTCATTGCAGATATAAACGGGAATGGAATGAATAGACTTGAAAGAAATAAATTAAACGATATATTAAATATTTGAAAACAAGATTTTTTTCCTCCTTTGATTAATACAACTTAAATAATAGTCTTGAGTTCTGTGTGTGTTTCAGAGGTTCTTTCTTGCATTTGAAATGTCCGTAACGGCACAGGATTTAAAACAATATATATTGCATTTAACAGTCATTGAAGTGGCAGGGAATTTAAAATATAATTTGCTATGTATTGTAATCCTAAGTATTTATCTAGGTGATGTGGTTTGTAGACTAATAACCCTAAGCAATTCTTTGAATTTTAGACTACCATGCTAAATCATATACAACTACCTTGATACTAATAGATTAGAATTCTGATTTTATCCAATTTAATACAGATTAGTTATAATAGCTTTGTTGACCTTGAGCAATTTGGTGTAAATGTTTTAAGTTTGTTTCCTTTCAATTTCTCAGCACCAACCAATAAAACTCCACATTTCGGAATGTGCAAGTTGACAAGTTACAGTAAAGATATGAAAAATAATCAGAAATCCTACATGTAAGACTTCCAGAAGTACAATTGTAAGCCACAGATTTGGATCACTTGTTTATAGAATTTATTTATTTAATTGGACAACTTCTAAAAGGAAAGCCAAGTATTATGGCTGCTAGTAGGATTGATTTGGAGAAATTTGTTGGAAGCATTCAGAAGATAAACATGCCAATTCTTGAAAGAAAGTTTATTAAAGTTGAAAGTTCACCTATAAATATGAGAATTGAATGTTTCTTGCAGGTTTTCATTTCTGTTTTAATTTAGAATCTACAAAATGAAAATGCATGAATGGCTGTATGGTTTATATACACGATTTAAATCAGAACAATTGATAAAAAGGGATAGATATATTTGGACAAAGATAAAACATCATCCTTGAAATTTGAATAATTCACATGCTGTGTGTTACCCTTTGAAGCTTTGTGGTGGAATAGGGTTATATTTGGACATATAAGCTATTTATACTATTAGCTAATATATATATGAGTGATGTATTGGATTTATAAAATTAATTTATAGTAAAGAGGACTATTTGTTAGGATATTACCATGAACTAATTTTTTCAGCAACTTTTAATAGATGCAAGACATATCTAAATATGAAGGACATTACTCATAAATGATGGCTAAATATGGCAAATATAATTACACTACTAGGAATTAAAGGCATTAGCAAGAAAATGATGATTTGTTCAAAAGAATTTTATAGGAGCTATATATTCTTCAGTCAAAGGAGTTTGCAGTTCAAATAATTTGGGGAAAAGAAGTCAACCTTTTGAAATAGATTCCATTTAGATTAAATATCCTTTGTTTCTAAACAGGTCTAATGTATTTGAGAAATTGCACGCCATGTTGCTTTAAACAGACAATGCTTCATCTCTGGGATATTTTCACATGCCATAATTGAAAGTTTCCTCTGGACTAAGGTTGTTACTAGTATATTGGAACAGACATTTAAAAACTACATAGATTAACAACAAATTCAAGTATTTAATTAGATGCACGACTTTGCAAGTGACCCCTGAAAAAAGCTGGCAGTGGCCAATATCATAGCACCAAATTAATAAGCATAAAGAAGTCATTTACAAAATTTATGATGGTTTTAGCAATTCAGATATTGTGGAGGACAAGATTCCTTTCAGCTTTAAATGTCATAAATCTAGTGTAAAATTAAGCATATTGTGAAGCAAGGCTCGACCATTCTGCAGTAAATGGATAGTTCTTCTTGGTGTTCAAATACTTGAAACTTTTCATACCTTTTATTCAGGCTTCCAGTATTCAATGCAGTCTAGACTTCTTGGACAAGGTTCCTTTCAGATTAAGATGTCTTACTTAATCCATACGAAACAGTTCTAAGGTAAAATTGAGCATTTGTGAGGCAGTACTTTACCAATTTTTGAAGTAAATGGACAATGTCAAGTCTCCTGAATAAACAATTTTTTGGACTAAATTAATTTGGATTCAATGTTTGCAAATCGTTTTATTTAGGTGAGCAGAATAAAGAAAAATTAGAGATGATTCTAAAAGCCAGTCAACACAAATAAATTCTTCAGTTTAGATTGGTGGACAAGATTCATTTCACATTAAAATGTCCATAGTTTTAATCCAAGAATATCTGAGGTAAAATTAAGAGTTTATGAGACGGTCTTTGAAGTAAATGGACAATGCCACATTTCCTGCTGCATAAATCATTTTTGGATTGTATTAATTTAGATTTAGTTATATTTGCAAATCATCTTACTTAATAGGTTTCCAGAATAAGTAACACTTCGAGATGATTCTAAATGCCAGTCAACACGAGTTAATTCTTCCGAATTGGTTGATATTAATTGGTTCATCTATTTCAGGTTTTTAGATGAAATGAAATTACTTCCAAAAATGATTGTAAAAAGAGTTCTTTACATACAGTCCACTTTTACAGGACTAAATTTTCCAAAATTAATTCTCATATTATTCTAGGAAGTCGAGTTTAAATGTGCTATTTCAATTGTCTAAAGTAAATCTGAAGAAGAAAAGGCTGAACAGAACAAAAAACACCACTAGTTTCAAATTGTATTCAAATGATGTCACAAAGATTTTTTGCAGTAAAAAAGATTCCATTTAAGAACTATCAACTGGAATGGGATTCCTTTCAGGTTTTGATACGAAAAAGATGAGCCCTAGTATTTGATGGCTTGAAAAAGAATAGAAGTAGCTTTACAGATTTATCCAATAAAATTTTCAGATTTCTTGATCAAATATAAGAACCAAAGCCCTGCAAGATACAGAAAGAAATACCATTTCAGCTCAAGCATGGACTATTTAAAATATATTTATCATTGCATCATTTCTAAGTACAGTTGAACATGATAACCAACAGCCCACGTGGATCCGATCTTAATGAAATAGCTACCCAAAGCCACTTGAAATCGGTAAAGAAAACAAAATTATTGCAATATATAATTTATCACATTGGTCAAAACCCATTAGAAGATAATACGACACAGCTAGAGTTGCGAAAACATTCCTGGGGCTAAAGTATTAAACAAATAGAAGAGAAAAAGCAGTAAACATCAGTATTGAACCTTTCAGGTTGTATCTACTTGTATTCAGATTGAAGCATCTTAGAAGATTGTCATATTTCAGATCCAGTTTCAAGTTATGAAGTTGGTTTATTTACCTACATGTCGCTAGTAGAAATTAATTTGAATTTTAGAGAGGCTTCCATATAAACAACAAAGCTTTGAAAGAAGTGGAAAGAAAAGCCACCCCAAGACCTAATATAATTAAACCATCGCATATATATAGTCCAGCAATTATGGCTCTAATAACAAATTATAATTTTAGAATTTGCAAGACATCATTAACCAAGGGAATGTATAATTAGGCTAAAATAATCAAGATGTTTCCATATGAGGTACAAGGCTGACTTTGCAAAGCACTATTAACCAATGGAAGATTAAACTCTGCTAATCTAATCAACAATGTCATAAGATATATAAAGTCCTGTTTTAAGATGTAACCAATATTTGCAGAGGGAAGACATAAAGGGGAGAAACTTGAACTCGTGGATTTGTTTGTTTATTGAATTTCTGGCAGACACGTGATCAACTAATGGACAGTGTAAAATTTTTAGGTTAAGCGATTGGGTCTTCACCATTTGGTATTTCTACAAAGATCCCTTGCAGTACAGTAAATGTTGTTAAAAACAAACTTTTTTTCTCAATTCAAACAGAAATGCATCTATGCCAGCATACAACTGAACAACACAACATTTTTAACCTTTTAAGGAAAAGATGATGAATATTGTCAATTAAATCAAAGCTTTTGAGAAAAAGAAATGGAATGAAACCGTTGTTCAGGAGAAAAAATGTAGTTTTAAATTGCAGAACCACTTTCAACATTTAGACCCAACACTTAATTTGATGAAGCAAAGTTGAGGCTTTTTAAATATTGTTTTCCTTTTACCAAGCATGAAGATAATGAGTCCATTTATTCAAGCAACAATTTTTTTTTTATAGAAGCAGTCGTGAGGCTCTTTTCAAAGAAGCAGTTTAAAAGCTGTGAAGAATTCACCTGTTTAAGATTTTGACGAAGATGTGGCCATTTCAAGAAACTAGTATTTATATCCATGAATATGTGTTCTTTAGTGTTCAGCAATTAGATGTTCCAATATTTTAATTCCAAGCTTAATCATGAAGTTAGTACAGGTCTTGAGTTATAATCTTGAAAACGTTGCAGAATCAAATTATAATTAATGCTCTTGTCAATCTAACAAGAAATTTCTTTTGAGTTGAAACATTTTCTTTTTAGTTATATAGTTGCTATAGTACGAGTTTCTCAATAAGTAAAGCTTTTTTTTTTTAAATATATATATTTACAAATTTAAATTATGGATGTTGCATGAAGTCTGAGGGTTTTATAGATGTAAATCTTGAGGGTTTGGGAGGGATTAATCACTTCACTCTTTATAGTGCTGTCATCGTATCAAGATGCTGAATGAATGTGAAGCTTGCAGATTTTGATAAAACGCTAACCTGTGCACTGAACCAATAATTGGAGGTAGTGTTGTCCTATATTATTGAAACTATTATTTGTTTTAAACTTTTTTGATTTGATAAATATTATTAAGCATGTGTACAAAAAATATGGTTTCTTTTTTCTTGTGAAAGAAAGACAATTGAAGTAATGCTTTATTTACACTTTGAAAATATAGATATAATCAAATAACAGCAATTAATACTTAAAAAAAAATTTTTGTGTATATAATTCTGGTATGCAAATGGGAGGGGTTGATTTTCAGGTCATTTTCATTGTTTTCTTAACAAGACTTGCTGTGTTTTGGGAAATGTACATGCCACTATGGTAGTAAGAGGAAAGTGATCAAAGCTAGTTGAAAGTCCTTTTCCAGATATATGCTGCCTCCTTCAATCCAAACGCCAGATAATATAGAAGCTTGAAAAAAATATCTGCGGTATGAAGTAGTTGTAAAATTGCATGAAATATTTGAAAAGTTGTGTTTATTTTAATACTGTCTAATACAGCTTGTTTGATTTCTCACTGGTAGGAAGTATAATTGCACCTTTAAAATTTTCCTTGCCACCTATAATATACTTAATAATCTTGATATAGCTTTTCAATTTTTCCTAACTTTTGTAGTTTATTTTTTTCAAGGTAAAGTAATGTAAATGAGATACAGCTAAACCTGCTAACTATAAATGCATTAGTCTAGTTTGGGGGCGGGGATTAATACAAAATAGATTTTTTTGGCAGTGAATGTGGTGATCATTAACAGCCGATTTCTGCACATGCGCTCCCCAGTTGTAATACTGAGCACTTCCTGGAATGGAGTCCCATTTAGTAATGATACGTGAAAATATGTAGTTTATATTCCTTCAATGGAAGCACAGAAAAGGTTGTCAAGTATGTTATAAAGACCATTTTGGGACTAAGAACCAGGATGTAAAATGTAAACTGTATAGAAAGTAAGAACACATTTATTGATCTTCAGATTTAGTGGTTGTTTAAAGTGTAGATGAATATTTTGTTGTTGATTTTTGATTGTCAGGTTTATTTAACATTCTTGTAAAATGAATGCATATCTCAAATTATTTGATTTATAAATGTCTCTAAAGCATGTTTAACAGCAAATATAATGCCTTATTTCGCTATATTTCATAATTTTTCTGATGTTTTGTACCATATAAAAATTAATTGGCAAAAAACGTATCATTATTTTGTATCAATATTTTTGTGTGATCGTAAATATCTATGCATCATGAGGGTTGATTTTTAGTGCATTTTCCATGTCCTTGGAAGATTTGTTGTATGATGAGGAATATCCGTATGCCACTATGATCATAAAGGGTAATAAATGTTGGTCCAGGCTGTCTTCTCTCCATCCCAAGATGATCCATGCTAGAAGCTTTTTACCAAATCTGCGGTATGAGGTAGTTAGTAAATTTGCATGAAACATTTGAAGAATTTTGTTAAATGATTAATACCACTTGAAGGATTTCTCACTTGTACAAAGAAAATTAATGCACCTTTTGAAGTGTTACTGTGTACCTTGCTCGCTTTCATAAATTTAATCCTCTTCAAGTAGCCTTTTCAATTTCTATCAATGAATTAATGTACAAGTACGGATGTATTGTATTATAAATATAAACTTAACTGCTAACTATAGATGCATTAGTCTAGTTTGGGGAGGGGATTAATATGCAATAGATTTTTTTGGCAGTCCATATTGTGATCATTAACAGCAGATTTCTGCACATGCACTTGGCCAAGTTGTAATACAGCACATCTACTGGAATGGAGTCCCAATCATTAAGAATCCCTATGAAGATGATTCCATGTGTATAATGTTTGAGAAGAAATTGGAAATCTGTTAAAAGATTTGGAGTAAAATTGAGTTCAGTTGGTGAGCCCATTGTCTAAAGGACTTTTTTTTTTAATTAATTGTGAAATAAAATAGACCTGTTGGAACTTTTCAGAATTTACTTTAAAATATTGTGTGGACTAAAGATAAAATATAAAAATAGTACAAACATATTTGTAACCTAAATTAAGTAACAGTTTATATGATATTAGATAGAAAGATCTAATTAATTTGCTTAGTTTGATACATTTCTAAAAATCATTGTGAATACCAATATTTTGTGTTAAGAAATAACATTTTAGCTTAAAGGTACTGGAGTTAAAATGTATATATATATATACAGTAAAATTGTAGTTAATTATTATAATAATAAAGGGGGGATTGGGAAGATCTATGTTTTTTTCAATGCTACAGATAGTGATATTAACATGTACCCCTGTGACCAGTTCTCAAAAAGGAACAATCTCTAGTCTATTTTGGCCAGCATCTTACCCTGTTTGCTTTAGAAGGAAGATTTATTCTACAGGTATTGTTTGAACCTTATTGTTCTTTGTTGATCTAATGAATTCTGATGAATGATAATTCCTTTCCTTTCATTGTTTCAGCCAACTCATTTACTTAGAAAACATATTTACTTTCGGGTGATGTAGATAAAAAAAAATTCTTATAGCAATCCCTCTTTCAAAGTTTGTTTTCAGATAAAGAAAATTGAGAATTTTAAAATAAAAAATTTGGGTGGGGGTTTGTGTACTTTTAATCATTTATAGTTTATTGTCAGGAAATGACTATGTTGAGAGATAGAAAAAAGATCAGTGACCCAAAGAGTGACCTGGTAATCATTATAATTTGAATTGTACAGTATTTTATTTAGTGTTTAAATTAAGATTAAATATAACTGATTAATTTAATATATATCAATTAAATTCATAATTCATATTTTATTGAGGGAAGTTTCTCAACTTGATTCAATTATTTTTTTGTGGATCTAGCTACCTAGTCAAATAAAAGTGGGACATTTGATGGGAAAGGGCAACTAATTATATCTTTTGTCAGTGATACCTATGGTTATAGGAAGACTCAGCTTGTGATTTGCTAGCTTAAGTTAAGTATGTACGAAACCTATGGGACTAAACAGATTGAATGCTGCTTAATATGTGAAAATATGCAGGTTAAATTCCTTGATTAGAAGCACAGAAATGGTTGTCAAGTATGTTATAAAGATCCTCATGGGGCAAAGGACATTGATGTAAAATATATACTGTAAGGAAAGTAAGAACACATTTATTGATATACAGATTTATTAGTTATTTAAAGTTTTGACAAATATATTGTTGTAGATGTTTCATTGTCATGGTTTATTTTATCATTCTTATACATGTATCTCTGATAATTTCGATCTAAAAAAATCTTTTAATCATGTGCATAGATGATGCTTTATTTTGTAATAATTGTCTGAAGTTTTACACCATATATAAATGTAAGTTTTGGCAAATAACAGTCATGACTATCATTTGAAATTTGAAATTGTATTAATATTTTTGTGTGATCATATATAACTATGCATCGAGAGGGGTTGATTTTCAGTGCATTTTCCATGTCCTTGGAAGATTTATTGTATGATGAGGGAAATCTGTTATGCCACTATGATCATAAAGGGTAATAAATGTTAGTCCAGGCTGTCTTCTCCAATCCCAAGATGGTCTGAAGGTTTTTCACCAAATATGCGGTATGAGGTAGTTAATATATTTGCATGAAATATTTGAAGAATTTTGTAAGCTATTTATTTCCTTGAAGTTTTTCTTACTTGTTTTTAGAATAAATGCACCTTTGAAGTGTACCTTGCTTCCTTTAATATACTTATTCATCTTTCGAGTAGCTTTTTCAATTTTTGTAGATGAATTAATGTACTGAAGTACAGTTATAATTATATGCTAAACTGCTAACTATAAATGCATTAATCTAGTTTGGGGGAGGGGATTATTAACATAAAATGTATTTTTTTGGCAGTGAATTTGGTGATCATTAACAGCAGATTTCTGCACATGCACTTGGCCCAGTTGTAATACAGCACACCTCCTGGAATGAAGTCCCAATTAGTAATAACCCATATGAATATGAAGATAATACCATGTGTATAATGTTAGAGAAGAAACTAAAAATCTGTTATGAGATATTGAGTTATATCGAGTTCAGTTGGTAAGCCCATTTCTAAATGGCATTTTTGCATGTTAGGAAAAATAGAACTGTTGAAACTTTTCAGAATTTATTATAAAATGTTCTGTTGACAAAGAAGTTAATATAAAAATAGTGTAAAATATTTGACCTTACTTAGATATTAATAACTGTAATATGATTATAAGATCAAAAGGTCTTAATTTATTTGCATATTTTTATACTTTTGAAATCGTTGTGATCAATGTGAATACAAAAATTTGTGCAAAGAAATATCTTTAGCCTAAAGGTACTGTAGGTTGATGTGTATACCGTAATTTTGTAGTTTACTTAATTATAATAATACAGGGGGGATTGGGAAAATATATGATGTTTTTTAAATGCTACAGATAGCGATATTATCATGTACTCCTTTCTGTGACCAGTTCTCAAAAGGAACAATATCTGTGGTCCTATTTGGCCAGCATCGAACCCTGTTTGCTTTAGAAAGAAGATAAATTGTACAGGTATTGTGTTCGAACCTTATTTAGTTAATATTCTGTGTGGATCTCATGATAAATGATGAATTCTTGTGAACTGTAATTTTTTCCTTGTTTCAGCCAACTCATTTACAAAGAAAACATAATTTACTTTTGGGTTATTTAAAAAGATTTTTTCTATAGCAATCCAGCTTTCAAAGTTTGATTTCAGGTTTAACATGAATTTAAAAGAAATTGAGAATTTAATTTGATAAAAAAAAATGCATATGGGTGGGGGTTTGTGTACTTAATCATTTATAGTTTATTGTCAGGCAATGTTGAGATAGAAAGTAGATCAGTGACCCTGGCCCAGGTGGTAACCATTATAACTTATTTTGGGTTGTGCATTATTTTATTTAGTGTTTAAATTCAAATGAAATATAAATCATTATTAATTTAAAATCCAATAATTTCATAATTCATATTTTCATGTGGGAGGTTTCTCTACTTGTATTTAATTTTTTTTGTGGATCTAGCTACTTAAAATAAAAGTGGGAAATTTGATGGGAAAGGGCAACTAATTATATCTTTTGTCGGTGATACCTATGGTTAATGGAAGACTCGTCTTGTGATTTGCTTGCTTAAGTTGAGTATGAAAGAAACCTATGGGACTTAACAGATTGAATGCTGCTTAATACGTGAAAATATGCAGGTTAAATTCCTTGAATGGAAGCACAGAAAAGGTTGTCAAGTATGTTTTAAAGATCCTCATGGGGCAAAGGGCATCGATGTTAAATGTATACTGTATTGAAAGTAAGAACACATTTATTGATATACAGATTTATTATTTATTTTTAGTTTTGACAAATAAGTTATTGTATATGTTTGATTGTCATGGTTTATTTTATAATTCTTGTATCTCTGATAATTTGATTTAAAATTAATCTTTTAGCATGTTTAGCATCATAGATGATTTTGCAATGTCTGAAATTTTATACTGTTTGAAAATATAAGTTTTTGGCAAATAACAGTAACATTTGTATTAATATTTTTGTGCCATCATAAATATCTATGCATCGGGAGGGGTTGATTTTCAGTTGCATTTTCCATGTTCTTGAAGATGTGTTGTATGATGAGGAAAATCTATGCTACTATGATCCTAATGGGTAATAAATGTCTGTCCAGGCTGTCTTCTCCAATCCCAAGATTGTAACAAGCTTTGACCAAATCTGTGGTATGATGTAGTTGGTAAATTTGCATGTAATATTTGAAGAATTCTGTTAGCTGTTTTATACCACTTGAATGAATTTTACTTGTACAAAGAATAAATGCACCTTATAAAGTGTACCATGCTACTTGTAATATGCTGAATAATCTTAAATAGCATTTAAAATTTTTGCTTAATTTTTGAAGTTTATAATATATATTTCAATGTCCTAATTTTGAATGAAATACAGTTTTAAATGTGCTTAACTGCTAATTATAATACACTTGTTTAGTTTGGGGAGGGGATTAATATGAAATAAGTTTTATTGGCAGTGTTATGTCATAATCACGAACAGCGGATTTCTGCACATGTGCTTTGCCTAGTTATCATGCTGCATCTATCTCCACCACTTCCAGTCAAAGTAGTAAGAACCCTAATTACGATGATGCTATGTGTATAATGAAAATGAGGTGAAAAAGGAAATATGTTAAAAGATGTTGAGTAAATTGAGTTTAAGTTGGTAAGCACATTTTCTTATTGTCTTGCTGAACTCCATGATTCTTCTAAGTAAAAAATAATTCAGAATGCAGTTTAATTTTTTTTAGAACAATTTGAAAATATTCAAATGAAAAGTAATTGTAATGAATATGTAATACATATATCTTTTAGAAAGGTGAAAGAAAGAACTTGTTACTTTTTTTATTTTCTTGAATTGTGATTGCAAAAATTTGTTTAAGCTGGAATTGAAAATTTATATTCATGTTTAAGTAACATTTGTATTTAATTATATTAAAGGGGGGAAAGGGATTATGAATGTTTTTTCCTTGCTACAGATAGCGATTTTTACATGTTTTCCCTCCTATGAGCATTATCTATATCATCCCATTTATCCAGCATCCTAGTCTGTTTTGATTCAGTAGGAAAACCATAAAATCTACAGGTATTGACTTTCAAACATATTGTTCTGTATTCATTTCATGATAACTTATAAATATTAAATTCTTTATCTTTCATTATTATCAGCTAAGTTGCACATACATTTCTTATTGCTGGTTGATTTTAATTCAAGTTTTCATTGGGAGCCTTCTAGCTTTTAAAATTTATTTTGGAACATGAATAAAGATAAATTGAGGATTTAAACTTTTAAACATAAATTGGGGAGGGGGTATGTGTATTTCTAACCTTATATAGTTTATTGTCAGGAAATAGTGAGAGATAGAAAATAGATCTGTGAACTGAAGAGTGGTAACCATTATAACTTATTAAGTGTTGTCATTATTTTTTTACTTGATTAAATTCAAATGAATATAAATCAGTTTTAATATTTAACAACTTATTTCAGTATTCAGATTTTATTGTGGTGGTTTCTTGACTTGTATTAAAAATTTCTGTGAATTCAGCTTTTATGGTTAATTAAAGTGGGAGAGGGGTGGGGGAACTGCATTACTAATAATTTATTTGTCAGAATCTTTGAAAACAGCAGATAAACTTGCAGTGGTAAAGCTCCTCACAGTTTCTAGTATTGATCCTACTAGAAAGAATCTAAATGTCCCATGTCAAGATGTAAAGGTATAGAGAGATTAACAGGTCCAGTAACAAAACAGTATAGCTTAAAACTTCATTAAAGTAGAGAAGTTCATGAAAGGTCATATGCATAACCATGTTGATAATGGTACATTTTATGTTGAGTTGGTGCATTAAGTAAATGATTTTATTCATGTCAAAACAAGTTTTATCATGTCTACATATTAAATTGCAAACATAATTGATATAAAATCAAACTTTAATGATATCTGTATTGTAAATATTATTGTGTTTTTCTAGAATTATCTATCTATTAATCTTAATTTCTGTTAGTATTGTCAGTTCATTAATTAATCAAATTAGAAAAATAAGGGGTTAGGCTGTTACTAACTAATTTTTTACTAGCCAAGTATGAACCTGTGGAAGAATTTCCTGAAATAGAGTAAAGAAGTATATAGCATGTCGGGTGACAGAAAGCTTGAAACCTACAGTAAAGTCAACAGAAAGAGGTTCATTATGATAGCCTGTATGAAATAATATTTAGTAGAAATGGTGTTTCTTTTTATCGTTGGTAAAAATGGAAATTTTAATATATTAATTGTTTTTTTATCTAAATATATATCTTGTGAAAATATTGAATTTTATAGGTTAACCAATGTTTACTGAATTATTGTTATCAAAACTTCTACTTGAGTAATTTATATTTCAATTATTTGAAATTTATCTTCAGTTTGAATTTATGGATAAAAAGGGGTAAGGGAGGGTTATACTGATAATATTCTTCTTTGTTAGTGGAACTATTTAAAATGACAGATCATGCTTGAGATATTGGGACAGTCAGTTACGGAGATCTTTCCATAATACAGTAACATGTGTGACCACCAAATAATGTAATAGCTTGAAAGTATGTTTGAGGGTATTAATAGTAAGTGGATAAGATTATACTTTATATATTGTGACAGGGGAGGTGATTGTCAAAAATTATAGTATCAAATGGTAATCTTTATGTTCAGAGATTTTATCTTGTATACAAATAGAAAGTTAAAAGGTTATTTCAGATTAAATATGAATCAGTGTAAAAGTAGAATTTATCAGTTTGTGTCAAGTAAATTATTTATGGAAGTTTTAATTGCTTGGGTAGCTTAAGTTTTTTGGTTATTAAAGGGGGGTTGGGAAGGGATAAGGTAACCTATAATATCTTATTTGTCAGTGAACACAAGTCCTTGAAGATACCAGATTCACATTCCGTGGAAAAGACTCAACAAGATCTGCTTCCTGTGATAGTCCTTGTATACACCCAGTTCCCAGGTACCTGTTCAAGAAAAATTGAAACTTAAAATCAATTTGAAAAAGGATTTACAATTAAATTTTTAAGCTGTGAACATGGCAAGATTTAATTTGTAATATAATATACATGTATATTGAAAATTTCAGAATACTTAAATATTTTCAATGATGGTTAAATTTATAAGATATGTTATTCATATTAATAAGTTAATTCAGAAACTGGGGGATGGGGTATGACTTACATTTCTTATCGCCAGCAAAAGTATCAAAAATATAAAAGGATGGTAACGTGCGGATATTGGCCCTCGAGTCTATGTAACAGTTTAAAGGGAAAGTACATCATGTGACCAAAAGGTTTGAAACGAGTACAGTAAAGTGTGAATAAAGTAATGTTTTAAAAAAAGACCTGAAGAAGAGTATGGGATGAAAAAGAGGCCTCGACAAAAGAAGGGTATTTCATATATTTTTATATTACAGATTTTTATTTTAATAAGTTGTTCTGTTGAAATATTAACTATATGAGGTTTAATTAATTGCAGAGGTTTTGTTGTCTTGTAATTTTTTTTATTGAGAACAAATTAACAATAGATAAGTGAATTGTAGGATTGTTGCTTTGATATATATATATATATATTGTAGGTTTAAGGATTTAATTATGCAAGTTTGGTATCTTTTGACAGTGAATTAGGTGCTTATATACCCTTATTGTGCTGTAAAATGTACTTTATTATTTGTGTGATTATTTCAAAGCATTTGTAGGGAAACATTTATTGTTAAGCTTGAATGAGTTTATAAGCTCTTGAATGGTCCTATCCATATAATATATATAGTGTTGCATAATATGCTTGCATTTTAAAAATATTAAAATCATCTAATTATCATATTTAATATTTTTTTAATGTTTGATTTACACTGATATTGACTTAGACTATACTCATGATAATGGTGGGTGGGTGCATATTAATTACACAGGTTTGTTTTTTTATTAGCTGGGTGTAACAGATGGATTGAAATATGTGAGATGACGAGTGTTATGTTGTGCCTCAAACTAGGTTGAAATTGTGTAGTTAAAGATCCTGTGATAAAATGCGATTGTGCTATTAAACCATAAGTAGATATTCAAATCTGTTGTGCACCTATAGAAGCTTATTGAAAAAAGTTGTGTATTTTCCACTGGAAGTGTGAGCTATAACTACAGCCTGTATAACATGTAAAGGTATGAATTGGTGTTGTTTGCATGTAATTAAAATATTTGTTTGTGGAAAAGAAATGATGTAATTTACTGATAACTGAATTGGACTTTGTAGTGAGGGTAGAGAATATTATGAAATATGAATGTTCAATGTGTGGGTAATTCTTTTGTTGTGATGTAATTGAAATGTTGAAAGATATATGGAAGAAGAAAGATAGAAAAAAAACTAGGGGTGGGGTGATTATTATCAGTCTTGAGTGTTCACAGTTTGCACCATAAAAGACCAGTGAAAACAGAAGTCATTCTGACAGTTAAAGCAAAGATGGTCAAACTATATTTAGCCTTCCTAGTTAGCTACTGATGCTGTTTGTCAAGCTTTCACACCTGGGAGCAAGTAAGCATTTTACTTTCATAGTTGAAAACAGTTTCTTGTTTTGATATTGAAAACAATTATTATAGTACCGGTAGTTGAAAATAGAAATGTATTAATTGAATGAGAATAATGCATAAGCAATAATGAAAAATAAAAAGGTATAACTGTAAAAGTGAAAATGTCTACATCAAGGTCAAATTTATATTTATAATTGTCTTGTTAAAAGACTTTTCCTCAGATTTCAAGAAACACTTTAATTTATATAAATTATAAATTCATATGAAATATGAAAAAGGTAGAAACACTGTTATTGTATGTAAAAAATGGCGGGGTGGGGTTGTAATTTAACTCGTTAGTATTCCACAGTTTGCAGCAGTTTGAAAAGCATCAATGGTCCATAAAGTTTCAGACAATATAATATTGAAATAGGTGGTCTGTAAGTGTTTGGTGATCACAATCAAGTATAGTGGCAAGTACACAAATTTATTACTCTCATGAAATTGAAAATGATTTCTTCTGTTTATAGGAATTGTGTTGTTGTATCTTTTTATTTGTTTTTATTTTTTCCTGTAACATAATTATATTTATTCAGGAATGAATTAGATTTTGTTTTCTATTTATATCTTTTTTTTTATCTTTGCTTTTTAGAAGAATTTTTAAACCATCACTGTAAATCATAATGCAAAATCTGGGAGGGTGGGGGTGTACAAATTTCTTTCTATTATAGTATAGACCATATTGGTAAAAGCTTGTGTTATCTAATGAGGTATGGCAGTGTAGCTTTGTTGGTGTGTAACATATTCCAGTATTTGACCAATGCATGCATCACACATTACTTGTATTTTGTAACTGCATACATACAATAAGCAAAACACTTTCTCCCATTTAATAAGTGTCACCAGTTTAGTTTAATTCTTGGATATTGGTTCTTTTTAATCATGTTGGCCTTTGTTATTTCACATACTAACCATTTTCATAGTCTGAATATTCCTTATCAGTAAGTCTAGAAGTGTAGCTCACTAGCGCTCAACTTGTATGATTTATATTGTCTCTTCTGATGGTTGCTGTTGCTTTCTATTTATAAGGTCTCGCCTTATGTATTTATTGTAAGAGGTTACCTGCTTTTGAGTTTGTTTTTCACTATATTTAATCATTTATCCACAGCTCTTGCTTTTTGTACCTAAATAGTAGGCAAGTGAAGGTATGCATTATTTTTTTCTATTAATTATAATTTTCATGTACATGTGTTGACGTTTAAATTGGTTTATGTATTTTTCTCTTTAAAGTATAGTAATTATCAGCAATAGGTGGAAAAGATAAAAAAAAAAATGAGTTGAGAATGATAAATAAAGGGGTGTGGAAATTTAGGGGGGTTCTTATTTACAGTTTTGACCTTTGAAGACCAGTGAAAAGTGAAGTCCCTCCATGAAAAAAAATGTTGCCGAAACTGAAACCTGCCTGTCTAGATGGCTTTTATGCTGTTTGTCAAGCTTTTTCTTTTGGAGGCAAGTAAACTTTGAATTGTTTCTGTCGTGCTAATTTTTTTTATTCTAGAACAGTTATTTTATTAATATATTTGATTAATGTCTAGAACGTATTACATATGAGTTTAAATAACATAACAGTATTATAGTGATCATTCTATTTATTTTAATATTCTGTTTGTCTTTAGAAATATCTTTTCTCAGATTTATAGGTAAATACATAGCCATATTATATTGATGTTTGAAAAGCAGTAGAAAAACATACTTGTATATATATAAATAAGGGGGATGGGGACTGTTAATAATCATTAGTTTTCCAGCGTGCATCATCATCACCAGAAGCAAAGGTCCATCTTAAAGGTCTAGACAATAAATAAGATTGAATTGAGCATGTCGCATATAAAGCTATGTCTGACTAGTAGAGCTTTCAAGTAGGGTGGCAAGTACATATAAATTCATTACTCTGATACTTACCAATATAACAGTTCCAATTTTATTGCACAATGCTAATTAAATGATTCCTTCTGTTAACCAGAATATTTATAATGAATAAAGGCATATATACATTTTCTCATAGAATTTTGCAATTTTATTGTAATGCAAGGATTTTATATTCATATTTTATTGCCAAAATTTTTTTCACTACCATTGTAATGATGTTGTTGGGTGGTTGGGGATTTTGACTAATATTGATTTGTTTATCTCAAAAGCAGATTGGATTGAAAATCCTGTAGTAGGAAGAAAGTGGAAAAGTTGGTTGCACTTAAGTGGTACTTTGTTACCTATAGATAAGTCGTTAACACTACAGAATTTACATTTTATTTTTACCTTTTTGGTTACTTTGCAGTGAAATCATAGAAAGATTTGCAACAATTATAATTATCTTGTACGGGATGACTGTAGTTTTGTTCTTGTAGGTGTGTTACATTATACATAATCTGTCTATCGCAACTCATAACTTTAATGAATTAATCTTGACTTCGTAGAAAGTTTTTAAACATGCTGTTAATCGTAAAGCAGGAAGGGGGAGAGGGAGTTCACATTTCTTTCTTTTGTAGCATAGCCTTTATTGGTTAACGCTTGTGGTATCTAATGAGGTATGGCAGTGAAGCTTTGTTCTTGGTGTGTTACATATTCCAGTATTTGACCAATGCATGCATCACGTAACTTTTAATTTGTAACTGCATACAATTAGCAAATCACTTGCTCCCACTTAAATAATAAGTGTCACCAGTTTAGTTTCATTCTTGGATAAAGGTTCTATTTAGTCATGATTTTATTCTAACCAAATTCATAATCTAATATTCCTAGATAATCCGCTAGTGAAGCTTATTTTACCTACTTGTAAATCTTGCAGCAAAATTGGTTGAGTTTGCAAATTGCTATTATAAATATGAAATGGGGTGGGGGAGTTCACATTTTTTTCTTTTGTAGAATACTTGACCACTATGGTCAATGTTTACAGTTATCTGGTGAGGATTGATGAAGAAGCTTTGTTCTTGTTGGTGTGTTAGATATTCCAGCTATTTACCAGTGCATGTATGGCGTCACTTTTAATTTGTACTTGCAAACACTAAGCAAAACATATGCTCCCAACTTTCATACTAGCTGTCACAACTTGTGTTACTTCTTGGATAATAGTTATATTTATTCTTGTTGATCTGTTATATTTATTTACTAACAATTTCTGTAACCTGAATTATCCTAGCTAGTGTAGCTTTTAACTTTTTGTTGACAAGAGTTCAGATTTTTTTGTTTTACTTTCAGTAATACTTGATATTGTTTTCCATTTTGATGTTTTTTCATCCTTGTATTTAAAACACAGGAACTGTGCTTGGATTGCAATCAGTTGTATTGTTTGATTTATCCATAGCACTAGCTTTAAGTTTCTACATAATATATTTAAGCCAATTTAAGATTATGCATTTCTAGTTGTAATATTTAAAAACCTGTATCTGTTATATTCTTATAATGATTTTTTGAGGGAATTTCTTTTTTAATCCTATAAATTACATTAGGTTTGCAGAGAGTTTTTATTAAGGTCGCTGTATCTGTGTGCCATGTTTATGTAAATGTACCAGCCAATGACGTAAGAAAATACTTTTTGATAATAAAAGATGGTGGTTTTGAGATCCTGACCTGGAAGTAACTTTTTTTTAAATATTTGTTTATATTATATCAATAGAAGAAATATTTCAACAAAAAGTTCAATGGGTTTGAAATTTCTTTTTAATATCTAATATTAACTATTGATTCATAAGATAAATCTTTATATGCCAAGATAAATAGAAGTTACAGAAAATGATAATTAAAGGGGTGGGGCGATTATAATAATTTTTATTGTTCGCAGCGTAAACCATGTAAGTCCAGGGAACAGAGTAGTAACAAAGTCCCCCTGTATAAAACTTGGAAGGTTAAAATGAAATGTGCCTGTCTAGTTAGATATTGATGCTGTTCCGGGAAGGCAAGTACACATTGAGTTGTTACTTTCATACTTTGAAGTATCTTGCAAAGTTTCTTGTGTTTATTGTAATTATTACGTAGGAGTTGAAAATAACTGTTTCTTTTGAATGAGAAAACTGCAAAGTTGCATTTAAATGTATATAATGGATTAGCAATTACTTGTTAATATTTAAAGAGGTTGAAAAATACAATTTGAATTATGTATAATGGAAAAGGGGAGGGGTGACTGGGTGAATGATGATAATCATTAGTATTCCACAGTGTCCCCTGTTACAAAAGGCGTTGATGGTTCATCATAAAGTTTCAGACTATAAAATTGAAACCAGCTTGTTGAGTAAGCTGTTGACTTGGCTTTCAAGTACAGTGGCAAGTACACATTGATTTATTACTCATTAAAATATATTACTTTCATACCTATGAAATGATTGTTTTATCTTAACTGGATGTTTTTTTTTGTGTTTTCATTCTTTGTATTAAAGATTGTTACTATAGAGCAATTCAAATGTAATACATTACTAAAATAAGAAGAGTATTATTTTTTAGATTAATCTTTTTATACTAGTAGTTGACTGATGTGGGTGGGTGGGGTGAATTATATGTTCCAACTTTATTTGCCAGAAAGAAGCAAAAGTTGAGCTGAGAACAATTGAAGATATGGTATGAAATAATCTCATCATAGAATTGTCCGATTTATTTCTGTCTCTATTTGTTTTGCACTTTTAGTTATAAATATTTATTGATGTACATTTGTAAAATAGGAATTGGAGTTCTTTATTAGATAAAATCAAGAGAATTTATTTGATAAGATTACAGGTGAAACCTAGTGGCAAAGTGATAAAAATTTAAAACTATTTGAAACGAAGAAAAGATTTCTTTTTGTTTATTTTAAATCAAAATGGGAAGGGTGGGGTTTTGACTAATATTGAATTTTTTTCTCAGAAAGAAGTATGAAATGGATTGGAGTTTGTAGACGGCGGGTAAAATAAGTGAATGATGTTGTGAGTGTTCTAAGGCTTCAATAAACAATAATATAATTTGTATACAATAAGGAAAGATGATTTAGATTTTTATTTTGACCTAGTTGTTAATCTTGCAGTGACAATGATAAGTTTTGCAGTAAATGATGCTTTTCACATTGGAATTAGGGGGTGGGGTAGTTCATTTATTTCTTTTGTAGTATCAACCATAGGTTATCTGGTGAGGAATGATGGTGTAGCTTTGTTCTTGTTGGTGTGTTACATATTCCAGTATTTTACCAATGCATGCATCACTTAAATTGTTTTTTGTACACACTTAGCTTAAAATATGCTCAGTCTTCCATAGATGTCACCAGTTTAGTTAATTCTTGGATAATGGTTATTTTTAATTGTGTTGATCTATTTTATACTAACCAATTTCATATTCCTAGATAATGAGCTAGTGCAGCATTGAACTGTATAGATATATATTTGTGTTTTGTCACGTTCTGAATGCCGATGTTGCTTTTTATTTTGAGGTCTTTAATCCTTATGTACTATAACAGGTCAGCTGCTTTTGATTTCATTTTGCATACTCAGCATTAATGGTTTATCCACAGCACATTTATTTATAGATCTATACTTGTTTTGTTGCGTTCTAAGCTTTTTAATTGGTCTTTATTGATATTCTATATTATAACAGGTCAGCTGCTTTTGATTTGTGTATATATTTTCATTAATGGGTTATCCATAGCTCTTGTGTTTATATACCTATGCAAGTTAGTTGGCAGACATTTTATTTCAGCATGTACTCATCAGTAGTGGAGAAGGTAGAAGTAAATATATGACCATGGAAGGCAAATAAGATAACTATGCAAGGGTCCTGATCTTTGGCTCACTAAAATTGGCATGCCAGGAAGTGAGACAACACTGCCTGCTGGTCAGAGCAGAGGATAAACCTACCTCCCTCTCTCTTCACTTTGGCTTGAAAGGAGAGAGTCAGGGTTGGGTAGCCGGCTCGCAGCAATAACCTGTGCATTTTAGACTTCTAAAATATAAATGTTTTTATAAGCAAATGTGTACTTAAATATTAGTTGATCTTTCGACTATTGTTCACTGTTCAACATAAATAATGCTCATTATGGATAATTTAGTAGTAAAACTAAATATTATTTAAAAAAAATGTGAATCCAAAATATAAATGAACGTTCTTAAATGTTGTATTCAGTAACTTTGTTTAGCAACATCAATAATGGTAATTTTGAATCCGTTTAATGAGCTAAAAAAATTATATAAAAAGGCTAAATTAAAAAGGAAAAAGGTTAAAAGTAATGAAATGATATAGACAACTTAAATATTGTTAATTGTACAGAGTACTAGTATAAAAGATTGTAATTATTAAAAGAATATTCAATAAAATTTATCATATAAAATACAATTGAGTTTGTTGTTACTTGTTTTTAATGGAACAATGTTATAAAGCATACAGTATTGTAATTATTAAAAGAATATTCAATAAAATTTATCATATAAAATACAATTGAGTTTGTTGTTACTTGTTTTTAATGGAACAATGTTATAAAGCATACAGTATACAAGAACCAGAGTTGGTACAATTTATTGGTGAAGATGCATTTCAAAAATGTGGAATTCTCCTTCCACGTTATTTTTAAAACAATTAACAGTCAATCTACATCCTCAACAATGAGCAAATGGCATAGTTGGCTGTAAAAGACCTTGAAATGTCATATAAAACAATTCAACCAACAGAAACAGGACATGCTTTATATACAAATTGGTAACAAATACATTATACCTCAACAAACAACCAACAAATTATAAGTTCTTTGGACATGCACATGGAGAATATTTTTGAGCATCACTGATTAGTTTTATGTAGACGAAACAAGTGTGTGGTGTGCTAAATTGTAATCCTAGTACCTTTGTTAAATATTGGTGTCTTACTTTGCAAGGCTACATAATGGTGAAGAATGCTCTTCAATGATGACAATATGTACAAGTATTTAAAAAAGGGCCATGATCAAAAAGGAAAAACGAAAATATCAAGTTTAAAACTTAACACAGCTACTTAGAAACTCACCAAAAATTCCGAGGAGATCTTGGATGCTCTGTTTTATCTGAACCATCGGTAATATTGTTATGTTTTGGTGGTTGGGTCCTTGAGGATATGTGGTTTCAATCACACCATGCAGTTCTTCGGTGTCCCAATAGCTTTGTAGCAGCTCAAGATCCTATTGTAATTCAATACCTGATCCTCTAAATATGACTAAAATTAGTATTCGCTGTAACTCGTAGGAGCAGTTGTCTTGTAAAGATGGTCTGCTAGGAGGCCTACAAATGATTTAAGATGCAAATACTAAATGCAAAGATTACTTATCTAAAGCAGAAAAAATTGTTTTCCTGATATTATTTTTAAATAATATAGGAAGACTCTTTAATTCTCATGAGACCTGTGTCCATTCAATAGTTTAAATACCTATAGAGACATAAATTCAGCACAGATTAAATGAAAACTCAATGAAATCTTTGCTTGTACAATCTATACAATACAAATATTAAAATAAAATATACTGACAAATTGGATGAGCTATCCAAAAAGGACACCAATAAAAAAGTTGTTCATAATGCCTTACAGTATAGTACAATTGAAAATGGAGGAAAAATTAACCACTTAAAACATTGACACCCACCTGCATTAGAAACATCCAAAACCAGGAAGGAGCACACATACTGATTACATCCAAATACATGGATCTGACTTCTTAATTTTGCGTATTTTACGAAAGAGTTGCATAACTGAAACATCAGCATTTTCAACTACCGGTATTCAAAGACTGAATTAAGTTTATAGTGCAAAAACTAGGGGATAATTTCTTCATTATCTCCATTTCGTCTCGACTGGTGGTTTCAAAAGTACTGTTTTGGACGTTTAAATATACGGACGAAATACTAAGATAACAGATTTTGAGAAATATATAAGTAGATAATGGATAATAGTTGGGTGCTTAGCACCACTTTCAGAACTATGGTCTTGGTCATGGTGGACCGTTTTTGTCGACTGCATATTGTTTATCGTATAATACAATGTAGTAAATAATACACCGTACTGTTTCAAAGACTTTTGGTTTCTAGATGCTGTCTTAGACAAGTCTGACAACTCGAGTATAAGTGACAGTGTATTGATCTCTACGAGTACCACAACAGGAAGGTTGGGATTGATTTTATATCATAAATTAAGGTACTTACCTGACATATGTACTTTAGGATTTCAATCTCGTTGGTATTAGACTCGACCGGAAGTTCAAAACGCGCGGGAACCAGATGTTATGCTACATCCGGTTTCCCATGAACTTATCAGTTTTCTTTCTCGGCGGCTTGAAAGATAGTCGTGTATTACGTGCTCGTAATTTCTGCCGTTTGAGATGGCAGAAGAAAATAGAAACGGAGATATTTCTCCGGTGGAAGAAGATACTTTGGAAGAGTCCTCTCGTGAAGGGCAGAAGCCACCTTCATCTTCGTCGGTAGTTACGAAGAAAAAGAGGAAGTCGAGGTCCAAGTATTCGGAGTTAGAAGATAAGTGGAACACAAAGTTCGGAAACTTAAATAGTAAGTTAGATAGCATGTTTGACTTGTTAAAGGGTGAACTAACAGCTAGACATGTACAGACAAGTACCGCAAATGGTGACAATATAAATACGTCTGATAATTCACTGTCACAAAGACAGTCCAGTTCAACTTCAAGTCTGTCACAAAGACAGACGAGTAAAAGTCAGTCACAAAGACCGACACTTAGGTCTAGAGATTCAGATAATGAATCAGCTGATGATCGTGATGATGTAATGTCTTTGCAACCAGGTCAAAACGAAGTTTTGGGTTCAGGGACAGAGTCTGACAATGAAGGCTCTAATGATGAACAGTTGTCAAGTAAGGCAAAGAAATGTTTATTTGATATTTTTGGTGAGGATGCCATTGCCAAGAAAACAGAGAAAAAAATTGGCATTACAATGGATGATTCTCAAAAAGAGGTTCTAATGGGTCACTGGCGTGCACTCAAACCTAATTTAGTATCAGCATTTGCTGAAGAAACTAAAGAACTATTTCCTGTTGATGAGGAAACAGAAAAATTCCTTCAGGTACCAACTTTAGATGATTTCATTGGAAATTGTTTAGTTAAAAGACATGGCAGTAAAGCATCTTTTTCTAAAGGAAAAAATTTATGCTCCCAACCTTACAAAATGCTTGAGAAAATAGCATATAGAGGACAGCAAGCAAGTTTCATGGGTATTGTCATTTGCATGTATATGCAACAGAGTCTTGGTAATTTATTAGAATTATTATCTGATGAGACGCCTAACATTGATAAAGCTATTCAACAAGTAAGGGACATTTTTGCTATGTCCACGAAAGAGTTGGATCAAGCTGGTAGAGCAGGTGCGTTTCACCATATTTTGAGACGTCAAATGTGTATGACTGATACATCCATGTTTCTACTTCATGATTCTAGAGACATTTCAGATTTGCCTCTGACTGGAGAAGGTGTTTTTGGGGATAACTTAGTTTCTGCTTTAAAAGCTAGAAAAGACAAAGATAAAACTCTTGATGATTTGTTGCCTGATATTTTCCCAAAAGACAGGAAAAGGAAAACACCTTCAACAGAGGATTCTAGTAAAGCTAAAAAGGCTAAAATAGAGAAATCAGATCAAAACAAAGACAAGTCATCTGAGAATTTTCGTATCCCAAAACTGTCTGCCAACACAGGACCTAGAAAGTTCACCAAAAAGACAGAGGATGGAAAATTCTCCAAACCAGATACTGGTTACAAGAAGACTCCCTTTCCGGCTAGAGGAGGGAAGTCCTTTAGAAAATGACAAGGTGAGAATAGTGTTGTTTCCGGAGATACCAGTAGGTGGTCGTCTTTTTCATTTTCTTCCAAAATGGGAAGAAATTACAAAGGACAAATGGGTTTTGGCTATAATTCAAAATGGTTACAAACTGGAATTTTTACAAAAACCTCCGTTTTTAGGAATCAAAAAGACATTTGTAAATGTCACAAATTTGGAAATTCTAAAACAAGAAGTAAAAAGTTTATTAGAAAAAGACGCTGTAGAAATTGTGCAAAAAACACATGTTCAGACAGGTTTCTACAGCACACTTTTCTTAGTAGAAAAGAAAAACGGAAAATTAAGACCCGTAATAAATTTACGACCACTGAACCAGTATCTCAAGAAACAACACTTCAAAATGGATACAATGACCAAGGTTTTAAATTTAGTCAAGAAAGGAGACTGGGCTTGTTCTCTCGATTTACAAGATGCTTATTTACATGTACCAATCTTTCCAAAACATCGAAAATATCTAAGGTTTGCAATAGACGAAACAGTGTATCAATTCAAAGTACTATGTTTCGGTCCAACAAGCTCACCTCGGGTATTTACAAAGATAGTTTCAGTTGTAGCAGCACATCTGAGAAAACTAGGTATAAGATTAGCAGTGTACCTAGACGATTGGCTTTTAGTCGATCAACAAAAATCCGCACTTGTAAAAAATCGAGACACAACCATCAGTCTCCTTACTTCTCTAGGTTTTATAATAAACACAGAAAAGTCAGAATTAATTCCTACTCAAACAATAACATACATAGGAGGACTATTCAGACTAGATCTAGGACTAGTGTATCCAACTCCAGAGAGAATCAAAAACTTAAAAATAACAATTATTCAGTTAATGAGGGGTCAAATAACAGCAAGACATTATTTGAAACTACTGGGCATAATAGCATCCTGCCTAGAATTGATTCCCAACAGTCGTTTGTTCATGAGACCAATTCAAATGCACTTGTTACAAGTTTGGAGACCCTCCAAAATGAGTCTGGAATATCAAATTCCTTGTACACAAGAGCTGAAAGCTCATCTAGCATGGTGGTTGTGCCAAGCAAACACTATGAAAGGGCGGTCTCTATATCAAGGGTCAACAAGTGTAACAATCACAACAGATGCCTCGATGACAGGTTGGGGGGGTCATTTAGGGACTCAAACTGTTCAGGGTCTGTGGTCAACAAATCAATTGAGATTGCTCAAACACATAAACAATCTGGAGTTGGAAGCAGTATTTCTAACAGTCAAACATTTCCTGCCTGTTTTGAAAAACAAACATGTACTAATTCGGTCAGACAATACAACGGTAGTACAGTACATAAACAAACAGGGGGGAACAAAATCGATTCAGCTTTGCAGTCAGACATGGAATCTCTGGAATATGGTTTTGAGACACAAAATTGTAATCAAAGCAGCCCATATTGCGGGGGTAAAAAATGTTCTAGCAGATCAACTGAGCAGGATCAAAGTAAGACCAACAGAATGGTCTCTGAACAAGGCGGTGATAAACAAGATTTTCTTGGAATGGGGATCACCAACAATAGATCTGTTTGCCTCGGCTCAGAATCACAAGTGTCCAGTGTTTTGTGCTTGGGATCAAGATCCAACAGCACTGACACAGGATGCCCTAGCAATCGGATGGGACAGGATGTTTGCTTATGCTTACCCTCCTCTATCCTTAATTCCGAAAGTGTTACAACACATGATAGATTATCAATGCGAGATGATTCTAATAGCACCTTTTTGGCCAAAACAATGGTGGTATCCACAGTTACTACAACTGTTGATAGCACAACCCCTACTATTACCTCAATGGGAAAATCTGCTAGAACAAGGTCAGGGAAGATTAAAAATAGTTCATCCAAATCCAGAGATATTCAACCTGACTGCATGGCGAATATCGACAAACAATTTAAAGCAAAAGGCTTTTCAGAAAACACTAGAAAATTATTATCTGCCTCATGGAGATCTGGTACACACAAAGACTACAAATGTAAATTTAGACAATTCAGTAGCTGGTGTAATCAATGGAAAATTGATCCATATGTTGCAACTTTAGAAGAGTGTGCAAATTTTTTAGCATCTTTATTTGATAAGGGGTTAAAGTATAGAACAATTGCAGGATACCGATCAATGTTATCCTCTGTGTTGCCTCCTGTTGATAAGACACCAGTAGGACAACATCCTTACATTATCAGACTTTTAAGAGGGGTGTTTAACAGTAGACCACCTGAGCGCAAATTGCTGCCAGAATGGGATTTACCACTTGTTTTGGACATGTTCAAGAAACCTCCTTTTACTCCGATGAGATTAGCTAGCCTTAAGCATCTTACATGGAAAACTGCCTTTTTAATAGCTATTACAACTTTTCGAAGGTGTAGTGACTTACAAGCTTTAAAACTAGGCGAAGGCTCTGTCAATATTCAAGAAAAAGGAGTTACTTTTTTGAGACATGGTTTAGCTAAACAAGATAGAGCTTATCATGACAATTCAAAAATTTTCATACCAGCTTTTCCAGAGAACAAATTATTAGATCCAAAAAGAACTCTTTACATGTATCTGAAAAGAACAGATGAACTGAGACAAAATGGGGAAAAACAAGAATTTAAATTGTTTTTATCAATTAACAAGCCTCATAAACCAGTAACAGCTCAAACAATATCACATTGGATAGTGAAAACTATCAAGATGGCTTACAAGCAGAATAAAAAGCAAATAGGCAAAGTAAGAGGTCATTCAACTAGGTCAATAGGACCATCATGGGCCCTTTTTAAGGGAGTTAGTATGAAAAATGTGTTGGATAGTGCAGATTGGGCAAAATCCACAACATTTACTAAGTTCTATTTAAAAGATGTTAATGTAAATTTTTTAAATTTGTAGGATGAAGAATGAGTTCTTCCTCGGCGAGTCGCTGAGGGAGAGTGTATATATGTTTTTCGTTATGTGGGAATGGTGGTGGATTTTAAATGCACATAGATGACAGTTTGCCTGAGTGTTTAAAAACACAGGTTTTTAACGGCCAATCTGTATGATCAGATGTTTTTCAACGTTGTTGAAATAAATATAAACTACGGAACTACATAGTAAGTGTACGTATTTCCATGTATAATAAGTTGTATATACTAGAGTTTATAGTTTGTGATTTATGGGAAGAAGAAGTATTTTAAGAAAACTTTTTGTCAAAACTTCCTGCTACAAATTATTGCTTTGTAATCAATAGAAATCCTAAAGTACATATGTCAGGTAAGTACCTTAATTTATGATATAAAATTCAAAAATTTGAACTCAAATTCAAATTTTATGAATAAATTATACTTACCTGACATATGTACTACCCACCCTTCCTCCCCAGGAAGTTTTTAAGTTTTCTTAACGGGGTCTTTCAAGCCGCCGTGAGAAAACTGATAAGTTCATGGGAAACCGGATGTAGCATAACATCTGGTTCCCGCGCGTTTTGAACTTCCGGTCGAGTCTAATACCAACGAGATTGAAATCCTAAAGTACATATGTCAGGTAAGTATAATTTATTCATAAAATTTGAATTTGAGTTCAAATTTTTGAATTTTTTGTGATGTTCGCTTAACATTAAAAGGAAGCTTAGGATTTGATTTTGGGTTGTGGCCCAAACTGATCGGGAATAAGCGGCCAAAAGAAGAGACAAAATGTAGAATTTCATGTTTCCAGACAAAAACTTCAGTATAAGTTATAGATTTCTATGAAAATGTACTTCAAGGTTCCACACCGAAAAGGACGTTTCAAATTGTGTGTTGCATGGAGAAATGATTGCCCTAGAACCTTTTAGGAAAGAGGGGCCAACATAATACTTTGTTTAAATTGTCTTTTTCTTGACCAATTTCAACAGGGTTAACTAAAATTTTTTGGGTGGTGAATTAGGGGGGTGAGGGTCCCGGGCCTCCCTTTTCGTGGGAAAATTTGGTTGATTATATATGGAATCACTGGAGCAGCAACCCCCTTATGAATAGATCCGCCACTGAATATTGAAATCTTTGCATTCTTTGAAAAAAAATCAGATTTTGAATATTGGATCATCGTCCGTCCGTCCGTCCGTCTGTCTGTCCCACTTCAGGTTAAAATTTTTGGTTGAGGTAGTTTTTGATACAGTGAGTTGAATTCCAATCTACTTGAAACTTAGTATACATATTCTTTGTGATATGAACTTTTAATTTTAATGCCAAATTCTAGTTCAGACCCAAATTTCATGGTCCACTGAACATTGAAAATGATAGTACGATTGGGTCACCCGTGTACTACGGACACATTCTTGTTGAAGGAGACTTTGTATACATATTTTTTTTTTTGAACTTCATGATAGTTTTAATTCTTGGTGTTCTTGAGTATGTATATGCATTTGCTGTGTCAAATATCTAATCGAAATCCTAATTCAGAGCTGTATCATGCTGGAGTGTAGTGCCTCGCCTGTCCCATGTTCAACTTAATGCTGCGCTCTAAGGAGCATTTTATTATTGGTTTAGGAAACAAGAGTATCTGGATAGAGAGAACCATGACCTTCCGTAGAACAAGACTGCAATCACAGAAATGACTCGCCTTCTTTCCTTTTGTGTTGATATTGTCATAGATATAAAACTGTACTGCAAGTATCACATTAACTTAACATGATGCAAGAAAATGAGGTCAAGGTCAGATAAACCAAACCGGAAATACATATACACCTTACAATCATTCATTACACCAATATAGATGACCTATTCTTTATAGTTTAAAAGAAACAAAGGTCAAGGTCAGATTAACCATGCCAGATAGACATGTACATCCCACAATCAATATTGGCATCAGTTATACATACTGCATGTAGTATCTGTTGGAAACAAACTTAACATTGACCAATGAATCACGAAATTTGCGTTCAAGGTCATGATACCTGCCTAACATACATATATACACCTTACAATCATTCCATACAAAAAAAGATATTTGACCAATTGGTTTATATAGTTGGTTTTTTTTTAATCGGACCAAATAACAAACACTGAGATGAACCATGAAAATGAGGTAAAGGTAATAGAAAACACTGCCAGACTGACATACACATGGTAAAATATTTCCATACACTCAATATCGAAAAAACTTATCATATGACCTTGTTCACTTATTCATGAAATGAGGTCGAGGTCAGATGAAATCTGGATACCTTTGTCTTGAGTGTGGGCGCCCACTGACATCGGTAACACCAATATTATTCTGTAAGTGTTCGTCTCAAATCGGCAACTAGCTGTAGTTCAACGGTTATTTTTTGGTTCTGTCAGTCATTTATTCGGTTTCTCGTTTATTGTTTTGACAAAAAATCAGTGCGTTGTGTTTTTCTTCTTTTGAGTTGTGTCACATTTTGTCATGCCTGTTCCTTAATTATGGCGCTTGCTCATTGTCGAAGCACGTGCGATGACCTTTAATATATTTTAGGTAGAAAATACGTAACACAGCACTACACGTCTTTGTAAAAATAATCACGTTATAATATTAGAAAATAATAGTAAGCTTCTCAATGAACTTATTTTTTTGTGAAACTCCTATAATCCAATAAAATGTATACGATATTTTAAAAATTTCGTGAGAGGATCAAAATATTTTGTCATTTTTTTTATGAAAATTAACTTCCGTGAGGATCTGAATGGGGTTGCTCTAATCTTCAAAAAATAAGTTTAGTCTTTAAAAGTGATTTTTTACGCATTATTCTCTAATTTTTTCGCCAGTTTTCTTTAATCTTTAAAAAAAAAAAAAGAGTAAATAACATTCTTTTAAATGAATGAGAACGGTGTAGTGATTTCCAATCAAAAGCAAGGCTTTCATTTGTTTCTCAACAATGACGTGTTGATGTGTATTGTTCTGCATGATTAAAGTGCTAGTTCCTTGAAGTAACAAGTCCAAGTTCTCATCAGTTCTTTCTAGTGATTTTGACTACATATATGAAGAGACCAAATGACACAGAAACAGAACAAAAGGTCACTGTACGGCATTCAAAAATGAGCAAAAGCCAACCGTTTGCATATATATATAGTCAGCTATAAACAGGGGGCGGATTCATGTTTTTTGACAGAGGGCAAGATTGTAACTAGGCATCTTATTTTAGTGAGGCAAACTAATTGAGCCGAGCGAAGCGAGGCGAAAATTTTTTTTAGGGTATGAAACGAATGGTGCAAAATCCTGCATTCTAGGCATTTTTAGAGAGTTTAATATTTAATTTAATGTTTTGAATTTGGACACTTTTTATATAAATTTTTCATATTTTAAGACTTTTAATAACACCGAATTTTTAACAACTTTATTTAAATTTATATCTGTAAGATAATCATCCAAATATCACTGATTTGAGTCTGCTGCCAGAACATAGAACAAACATCGATTCAGTAGAGTTTTCCAAATTTTCAGTTTTCCGGTTCAGTAAAATCATTTCAGAATCATAATTTGGTCTGCTGATATCATTATCGCCATGAACAGGGAGCATGGCAAGACCGCACAATCTATCGCCACTCATGCATGCTCTTTTCCAAGTTTTCAATTGTTTCAGGGCAGTCTGTGTTTCTAAAGGTAGCACATCATCATCAACACAATGATCAAACGTCTACTCCTTCAGCAATTCGGTAGTAACAGTTTTGTTGGCAAATAGGAATTAAGCTTTCCTGTAAGCACCATCATACAGTAGCAGTTACAAAATATTAAACTCGCTTTTATGCTGACAAAGAGTAGACAAACTAGGGATAGAATGAGATAAGATACATGTATATGATTCTATCTATAGAGTACGTATATATGATATGGGTACAGGGCAATTGGAATGGAGTTTTTGACGTTTGTACATGTGTTTCCGTAATTTCAAATTATTTCTGGAAATAGTTGGTGGTAGTTTAGTTCCAGAATCTATAAATTTAGGGGTTAGGCCGGTTTTGGGGTGTCCGATTCCGAAAGCCCGAATATAAAGAAACGAATTTCCGTAGTCCCGAATAAGTAAAGACAAAATCCAGTGTTAAAGGTTCTACCATTCCTCAATAATAACAAATTGGAATATGGGAGATTCTTCTAATTTTTAGGGTTATAGAGATATGGATAAAAACTAATCCATACATTCATGTTTCATATTATTTATATTTCATTTATCTGTAAAGAGAAAGATTAAAGTTCGTGAAATGAATACGCAGACAGGACTGCCCCCTTTCGAAGACCAGTACTTGATTTGTCAGTCTACTTATCGTTTTTGGATTGTTCTAATGATGTTATATGCAATACTCAGATTTACTAGAATTATTCCTTCTTTACAGTCAGTGTCGCTTTTCCTTTTTCTGCAAGAGCCTGTTTGTAACTAAAGATTCATGATGATTATCGTTACTGGGTTAATGTAATCGAGAAACATCACCTGTTGATATGCTGAGTTATATCCAGGAAGAATAGTTTTAAAGGAATGATGAAAAGTTATAGAAATTAAGGTTGAGACAGAACAACAAATGACTATTAGATTTATATTTAAGAATTGAATGCTTCTTTTTGTAAATTTATTGGGTGGTAAAAGCGTTGACCGAAGTACATTTTGTATGAAGCGCGGAAGCGCTTCATTCTAAAAATGTACGCACGGTCAACGCTTTTACAACCCTATGAAGTTTCAAAAAGAAGTATTCAATACTTATAATTACATTTTTTTAGCTAAAATCATGAAAACGCGATTTTTATCCAGTTTTATATAATGCACCTGTGCACTTTTTTGTGGGACCTCGTGTCATCATGCATGCTAAATGTTATTGTCTGATGCAATTGTTTACGGAATAACATGTTAGCCAATCAGAATAACGTATTATAATGAAACTTACATCTAATGTAATTATATATGTATAAAAAAAATAATCGGTCTCGAAATTTTAGTGAGGCAACTGCCTCACTTGCCTCAAGGGTAGTTACGACCTTGGTATTGAATCCACGTCCAATATCCTTTTATTTAATACAAGTTTGTAGTCTTCAATAATACTGTATAACGGGAAAAGAAACAGTGATCCGCGGTATAACCACATTTTAGAACATACTCACCCATTCCCGTCCAATGAAACATCAGGGTTGCGTTCAACATCGTAGCACTGCATTGCTACATAGGGCTACGTAGATTTTGACTGCTTAACGTGTATTGTCCGTTTGACTTCTATAAATCTTCAAAAAATAATTCTTAAAATTTCATTTTTAAAAATAAATATTTGTTTTCTTCATGTATGTTAATGTATGATATAGACGAACTCAGACTATAAATATGATAATTTTAAACCTATAATTAAAAAAGTTACTCATTAGGTCTCTATGTTACTTCAATTTATTTTAATATAAACTACTCAATGGAGTACGTATGAGTAGTGTAACAGCCTTCCATTCAAAACAAAAACATAAGACATGTGCTCTAAACCTGTTTCATTGTATCATGTGACTTTACTCATTTAAGTAACTCTGGTCATTAAAATAAATTGAAGTAACACAGAGACCTAATGAGTAACTTTTTTGATTATAGGTTTAAAATTATGATATTAATAGTCAGAGTTCGTATATATCATACATTAACATACATGAGGAAAAAAAATATTTATCTTTAAAAATGAATTTTTAAGAATTATATTTTGAAGATTTATAGAAGTCAAACGGACTAATTTTTTTTTTATTGCTAGGCTAGCTTTCTAAAAAGATCCGGATAGCAGCCAGGCTAGCTATATACACGTTCAGTAGTCACTGCGTTACCCTATGTAACTGCTACGATATTGAACGCAACCTAGTATTTCCCCCTCTTTGTAGTTAATGAGTAAGACTCACTTTCTCTCGGAAAATAAAATTTCAGTACACTAACAAGACTATAAATAGAGAATTAAATCTATAAAAATCAGTTTAAATATAGACACGGTTACCTTTATTGGTATTATGTTCTAGAAAGACATTTAAACATTCATAATTGGTATTCGCCATTTTGGAACTAGACACACGTTTAAAAGGTATCTGTATTTATATAATATACACATTAATCTACTTTTAATAGATTATTGATTCTCCTTATTTTCCACGCGGTCACCTTACCAAACTATTCAATACACTACTTTTAGATTCATTATGGTCGTGTGCTCGAGTACAGGGGTTATATATGAGTTCACTTGCCAACCAAATACATTGAAATAGATTTAGCAGCTTTTCCATTAGCCGATGTGACACTATGCTGAATTAAAGGTTGGCTCTGAAATATCGTACACTGTCAGTGTGACCTATGACGTTAACATTACGACCCAGTGAATCGATGTAGCACAAAGCAGGATCAATCCATTTTCAAATTGTAAACATGTATTGTCCTTTATTTCCAAATGCAACTTTGTCCATAACATAATTTACATTTGTAATTAATGTATGTCATGTATCTGGCTCATGATACAAATACCTTTTATGAAAAATATTTTTAATAATAAAAAAACGATCACCAGTGGCAGATCCCGAATTTTTTTTAAGAGGTAGCCCATGCATTGACAGCCTAAGAGACATGCTTCAGTGATTTCGTCAACCATTTCCCCACAAATTGGGTGCGAGCTCTAAAGGACTCCCAATAAATTCAACTCTGACCACCATTTTATGCATGGTTGAGGATTTAACAGGGTAAACATAATTAGATTAAAAAATATTTCTTGCACATAATTTCGCAGTTAAATATTGTCACGAATTGTTCGTACTTCATAGTGAACATGGCGAATTTCATTAAATTGGAGGCAATTATCTCTCGTAACAATGTCTCGTATTGAAATCCAGAATATGGTATGTGATATTTGCTGCTGGACTTGAAACATCCATGAATTTTAACCTAATCCTCATTTCAATCGGTGCAATGAATGTGCATACGAAATCGTTTTATGACCTAATGTATAGGCAGAATAGTGACAGTATAAGACCTTATTGTCCGTTCCGTCTGAAAAAATTTTCATAGTATTAAAAATGTCCATTGCTATGAAATTGTGTCTCATAGTGGACAGAAAATTAACAACAACAATTATGAAGACAATACAATAATTTCTAACAGTTGATACTAAACTGTGTGCTCCAAGGGAAAGCTATATTTTCAATGGACAGTATTTACTTTGAAAAAATGTTCGGCGGATATTTATGACACTGAGACAGCAACCCAACGACGAAGATTATCGAAAATTCAAATAGATCTGATAGGCATTATCAACTCTTAAAATGACAGGTGTTATACAATATGTAAAGCTCTAAATGATAGTCTAATACTTACACTTAAAAGTACAATGTAGTAGAGCCAAAGAATGGTACACTTGAACAATATTATCTTATTTCTATACTGTTTATAATATACTACGAAAGAAAATACTAATCAAAACTGAATTGGGCTCAAGTAAATGAAACAACATATCAAACAGAAAGGCACCCTGCTCGATAAAACGATAGACAACAGAAATTAAAACATTTCTTAAATAATTTCTATACAGCTACAATCTAATGAAAATATATAGAACTCTGATTTCATCCGTATGAAATTAGAGTTCTATATTTTAATTAGATTGTATATAGTTCACGTTGTGAAATATAATTATCAAACTACAAAAATGTTTGCATAATAATGACATGTGCAGTCTTAAAACTCTTATTTAAGATAAACACTTTTGTTTTTTAGTGAGGAAATATAATGGATTCAAATGGGTTGATGTACAGGGGTTTGCTGCTACTTCTGAAACTTATTTTAGCCTTTTTCGCTGTTTTAGCGCTGTGCTATATTTTTATTATCGGTAAGTGCACCCAGTCATAGAAGATATGCAAGGCAAATTATAATGTAAGACTATTGTAACAGTCACACAATGACATGAAGTTGAGGAGTTTCGGAATACGATACAACGAGGTATCAACCAAACAACACCAAAAACACTTAAAAATCTAAAAGTAATCAGAAGATCTTTGAGCTAAGGATGGTCAATCTTTCGTACAGAAAAAAATCTATTTTAGGTTAAGACAAACTATGTCACAAATATGTTGAACTACATTTGGATCTTGAATATGCACCATCTTAAAAACAATTAAAAACCTAGAGTTATCAAAGATTGATTTGATCAAAGCACTGATGTTCATCCTATATGATTAAATTGTTAATAAATATTATATTTGCATTAATAAAGCAATCATATACGATGGTGTGTATTTTTTTTTTGTACTTTTGAATTATGATAGTTATAAGTTTGAAATATGTCTAATAGAATCAATCATAATTGACTGAATATTGGAGGGAACTTATATTAAAATGCGTTAGTGTGTGTGTGTGTTTTTAATTTATTTAATACTAGTACAATTATTACAAAGAGAAGCAAGAGGAAGAGGTCATTATGACGTTTTTATCTGGAAGTATTTAAGAAGATATAAAACTATCGCCAACACGTTTCATGCAGTGCTCATGTTTCAATCTGTTTTCTTTGCAGTGACCAGAAAATGATGAAAATGACTGAACTATAGAAAAGCAAAGACTACAATCAATGTGATAACTACAATACCGTGCTTGCTACCGGAGATTCGCGTAGAGTGCAGAAAAAAAACACTGAAACAATTGTTACATGATAATATATGCTACAGCAAACAACTTGTTTAGATACTCTTTGTTTGAGTCAGGTGAAATAAATTGTTCTTGGAAATATTTCTTTTGTATTTATAGTATTAGCTCATTTCTGATTTTGCACCACTACAATATATTCTTCATTGGCGGATCCAGGGAACCCCCCTTTTTTGCCGATCAATGCATTTCAATGAGGACATATAGCTGGAACCCCTCCCCCTTTTTTTGGGTTGGGAACCCCCTTTTAAAAATGGCTGGATCCGCGCCTGTTCTTAAGTAACGCATTATACATTTATATAAACTGCAGTGAATCATAGCTTCTTGCCAAATCATGATTTATATCAACTGAGAGATGTACATAAGACATATGCAATTGCTGTTTAAGTTTCCTACATAAAGATATCGAAAATTCACTATTGGAAAATTTAGTTAACCTCTACTTTAATACAGAGTTTGGTATTCAACCGGCCGTCGATGTCAGTTTTACAGATATGTTTGAAGGTATCGATAAAAATAAGAAGATGTGCTATGAGTGCAAATGAGACAACTCTTTCTCCAAGTCGCATTCTTGGAAAAGGGGACTGGATTGTAGTAACGACCTGTGAAACAGATATTCCCTAACGTGTACGACCAACCAACTCGTGATGGTGTCTGTAAAATTTAAGAAAAAGAAAAATCACAAACAAACAAACAAACAAACAAATAATTTATTAGAGTCTCACCTCTTTAAAACATTTGATATACAACACAATATAATATTAACAATTTATAAAAGAGCCACTCTAAAAAGAGTTATGAGAGACTGTAAAAACAAAGATTAAAATACATTTATATTACATCTATTACATATATCAATATATCTTAGCATAAAACACCATACTATTAAAAACACTTATACAAAAGAAAACAAACAACATTATAATAACTTATTACGAGTATAAAATACACTTTCTCTTAAAAAGTACTTCATGGCAGATTTTGGCTGTAAAATAACAAACTCTATCATCATAAAACATAAATAAAAACTTTTCTTCATTACTTAAATTACTAAAACTACTTTCTATATTACATACACTGTTAAAAAATATCGTTCGCAGATCTGCATATTCTGGGCATTCTAATAAAACAAGTTTTTCATCTTCAATTATATTCAAATCATTTTTCTTACAATTAAAACAGAACCTTTCACTTACATCTATACCTTCATATCTGTCAGTTTCAATTTTAATCGGAGCAACACCTCTAAATTTAGCATATGCACTTCTATATTTACCGGGCATAGTAATACTTAAATATTTTTCTGTACAATAATTTGATTTTAATAACCTTAATAAGTACGCAATTTACTGCTTTCATTAGCTAGTAAATTTATATGCCAATTATTTTGGTACATAATAAATAGATTGTTTTCAATATCTTTAATAACAGACTTGCTCAAAATACATTCAATATTACAATACTGATTAAGATCAAGTTCTTTAAACTTTGTATTCACTCTACAGTTCCAATTTTTTACTTTATTATAACTGATCATAGCTGATATTATTACTCCAAAGAAAATTTTCTTATTAAGTCTACTATTAGACATCTTATTAAATCGTGACCATGTTCTAAATATGGAAGACCATTGTTTAACAATACATGGTTTCCATCCCATATCTCCATAAAGTGCTAAGTTAGGGGTATATCTACCCACTCCCATAAAAAAATCTCATAGCCTTATGTTTTACAGCGTTTATACATGAAAATTCTTTAGTACCCCAAATAGAGGCACCATAGTCAATCACTGACCATACAATTGAATTGAACAATTTTTTAAAAACATCATATTGAAAACCACCATGAGCTTTACATTTTGCTATTAGTAACCCTAATGCCCTACTGGCAGATTTGGCAACTGTGTTTGCCATTTCCTCACAACTCAAATGTTCGGTTAATAATAAAAATCACAAAAATACTGAAGTTAGAGCAAACTCAATTCGGAAAGTCTATAATAATATGGCAAAATCAAAAAACAAAACGCATCAAAAACGAATGGACAAGAACTGTCATATTCCTGACTTGGTACAGGCATTTTCAAATATAGAAAATGGTGGATTAAACCTGGTTTCATAGCGCTAACCCTCTCACTTTGCGGACAGTCTCATCAAACTCCGTTATATTTACATTGATGCGTCAACTAAAGACACAATAAATAAAACAGTCAAAATATGGGTACATCAGTCATCATCGTATAACAATTTTAAAAGGCAACTATTTAACAGAACACAAAAATATCTATCTACAAACACATTCATTGATCTGTGTGTCTGACGTCAGAAAATTGTATACGTCACATAGATTTGTCGTTCAATGTGCACACAAACAATTTTAAAATTTACCTAGGCAATGTTAGCATACAGGATTAAAAAATCAAAAGCATGTAAGAATAAATTTAAGAGATAGACCGAGATTTAAACTAGTCCAAAAGTTATATAAAGAATTTATAAGAATCCACAAATAATTAATTCCACTACGCGATTGAATGATTTTGACGTTTGTGCACTGGTTCAACGTATATATCAATTCATAATAGAAATATATCATAATGACATAAAATAGGAAAATATTATACTGACGGGATCTTTTAAAGTACATAGTCACGTTATAAAAACCAAAGAAATACAAAAAGTCGTAGATACAAAAACACCGCCAAAAAATGAAACACAATACAAACACACTGACGAGCCTGATTTATAAGTACCGAGCCACGTCAAACGTATATCACGTAAAACTATTCAACAGTAAAAGTAATATTAATAATAGAACAAAGACAAATGAAAGTACTATAAAACACGTTGTTAAGACGATAAACAACATCAGTACGCATAATCTATACATCAAGACCATCGTGTATTATTTGTGAAGTTGATACGGAATATTTATCAACAAGGTCTTGGTACCTTCCGATGAATTTTTTTTTAGAAAAAGGACGAGACGTTCTTGACGTACCCCTGGTTCATCAACTTTCTACTCGCACACTGATGACGTTTTACAAAGTCTGAGTAGGAGCTGCAAGCTCTTGAATATCGAATAAGTTGGGAAATATATATCCCATATGCAGATATAGCTGGTATATTGCTACTAAGGTGGGGGAAATTTATAATTTCAAAATTAAAATCGTCTCGTTTGTCATAGATTCTGGTATTGAGATGACTGTGTAAGTCAAATTCGAGATATAAGTAAAAAAATGAAGCGGAGGAAGCCATGTCTGTTGTTTCTTAAATCTCTAGTTCTGGGGGATTATTTCAACTTCACCACTTGATAAATATGCTAATATGCTTGGTATGTATTCTATTATGTGCTTCTTTGTTACATATTTGTTTGTTTTATAGTGATTAAGATTATAACACAATGTTGAGTGCTGTACTACTATTTTTGGCATTTTTACTTAATATGTCTATTTGTTTTGTGCACACATCGTTGTCAATATAATGGAATTAATTAATGATCATTGATTCGTCTTTCATACAAGTGCGATGTTTAGCTAGCTTTAAAATCAGGTTTAATCCGCCATATTCTGTGCATAAGAAAATGCCCGTACCAAGTCAGAAATATGACAGTTGTTATTCATTCGTTTGAGCTTTTGATTTGCCATTTGATTAGGAACTTTTCTTTTTGAATTTTCCTCGAAGTTCAGTATTTCAACGGCCAGTTGTGATTTTATTTTTTGATACAACTAGATTGTTAGTAGCCAGACACCTCTATCAACGAAATAATTAAAGAAAGCACAACTTTGGAATATCTGATCAACTGTGAGATATATGCAAGCGCTCCTGACATTTTGTGACATAGATATGGAAAGTTAACAATTGGGAAGCGGAAATTCTCTTTTTTGTCGAAAAGTTTTGTTTTCAAGCGACCCCCATTGTCAATTTCTAAATGCAAGTCAAGATATGAGGCGGACTTAACTGTATCTGCTGTATCTTTCATTTCAAGTTCGATGGGATTAATGCGTTCAACACAGTCGACAAATTTTTCAATTATTTACTGAAAAACGCCTTTTTTTTTTAGCAGAATGGTAGTGTTGAAGACCCATCCTTGGCCTTGGTCTGTTTTCTGCTCATTGGTAGGATTGTTGCCTCTTTGACCCATTCCCCATTTCCATTCTCATTTCTATTTTTATAGTTTAACGAATTCTTGTAGTAAATAATTGACTATGTTTTATATGAAAGAAATTACACTTTGACATTTGACCAATTTGATTATAGTTCCATTTGTATATACTATTTAGCAATATTTAGAGATGCTTGTACATAATTTTATAGAGTGTTTTATGAACGGTATAGACTGTTGCAATTAGATGACCCCCCCCCCCCCCAAAAAAAAAAGAATAAAACAGAAGATATTGTTTGGACAGTACACATATCGAACGATTGTTTGTTGTCTAGTTAGCTAGATATTTTTAGATTGTATAGTAAACGTTTTGAAACTGCTTAATTGTTTTAAAACAAACTTTTATTGTCTAAGATTATTTTAACACAGTGAACCAGATTTCTCATAAGAGGTGTGCCTATTTTGGGAGAATTTATATAACAGATAACAGTATCCTCATTATTAATTTACGGTCCTTCCTCTGCCATTAAAATTTAGGACACTTCTGGTATTTAGTAGTATTACATTATTTCTTCTTCAATGTGAAAATAGGAAAGTTGAAAAAGGATGGAATCAGACGAAACTCTCAAAAATGGGAATTCAAATGAGTTTGATTTGTCCATTAGAGAGACAGAGCTTAAGAAAACGGTTATTCATGAATCTATTGACCAAGAAGCGGAAGCCAGAATTCTGGTTTTGTACACTGGTGGTACAATTGGAATGAAATCAAATAATCAGGGAGGTATGACCGCACTTCTGCAATACATAACTTTGGATAATTGTTCTTGACCTCTGTGTCATACATTAAAGTAACAACATTAATAAAAAACGTTGTTGATACCTTTTTCCAACACGTATTTATTTATTTCAAGGCACTAATGTAAGAATTTAAGGCAGCAACTGAAGAACATATAATAGACTCCTTCCTGATAAATTATGGCATTGTACCAAGTTTTCATGAAAGGCCTACACTATTGAAGTAACCTTAACGGACTCATGCCATGAGCTTGTATTTTGCCAAGAAGCTATTTAGCCTCTGTCAGTATTTTTCCATCAAAAGTGAAATATAAAAGTTACCATGGCTGTTATATATATAGACCTGCAGATTTAAAGCTGTACTGAACTAGACCCGGTTAACATGTCTAACCCTGCCACATTATTTATGTGTGTGCCTGTTCCAAGTCAGGAGCCTGTAATTCAGTGGTTGTGGTTTGTTTATGTGTTGCATATTTGTTTTTCGTTCATTTTTTTATATATATAAGGCCGTTAGTTTTCTTGTTTGAATTATTTTACATTGTCTTATCTGGGCCTTTTATAGCTGACTATGCGGTATGGGCTTTGCTCATTGTTGAAGGCGGTACGGTGACCTATAGTTGTTAATGTCTGTGTCATTTTGGTCTTTTATGGACAGTTGTTTCATTGGCAATCTTACCAAATCTTCTTTTTTATAGTTGAGTTAGGGAAGATGATTAGAGTTCTGCCTTTAATACAGAGATTGAGGGTTCAATTCCACTGTTACCACCCATGGAGATTCATAACCATCAAGAATCATGAATTCTGATTTTCTGATATTCCTCCATTTGATTCATTCTCTGCCTCTGGTATACAATACAATACAATACTTTTCAAAACACAACGCTAAAAGCTAAAGACGGAGCAACACAAACCCCACCAACATTAACCAAACACCAGGGGTGATCTCAGTTGGTCCAGAAGACTAAACAAGTCCTGCTCCATGTGTAGCACCAATTGTGTTGTTTAGTTCTTATAGTGAGTACAAATCCAATCTCAGTTCTAATTTTGTTGGTCACATATGAGGAAAAGAGGACAGGATTGTTGTATAGTAAACATGATATATACAATAATTGAAAAAAATCTGTTGTCAACTGTGAAACAAGTATTTTCAAAAATTACAACCATGGATGGTGCCTATAAAATTTTGTAAATTATTGTACATGGAAATGATCGAGCATTAACGAATCATTTTATTATGTGAAAAACACAGACAAGAAATTCAAAATATTGAAACTACTTGTGTCATTAACTAAGCTTCAATTCTGCTTATGGTACCCCAGTTTCAATAAACATGAACAAATTAGATATGCAGTATTTATCCTTGAAATTTTCATCATACAATTGGTTTATTTACTCAATTTCAGAAAGCAAACTACATTTTATATGTGCTTTTTGCCTTGCCTTTGAAGACGTAGGTGTTGCAGCTTTTCTAGCAGCTTTTCTATTTAAAATTGTTGAGTTTTCTGATTTATGAAACCATGTTGACAACTTGTATAAAAAGAAGTTTGATCAAATGACCTTTATTTTAAGTTGTTGAGCAGTAAAACATTTGTTGTCCCATTGTTAGCTTTGGTAGTCACACTCTGTTATTCTCAATAATAATTTCCTTTTTTCAGTCTATGAGCCAAAAGCTAACTTCCTTGTAGGTGAGCTGAAACACCTTCCAATGTTTCACGATGTTGAGTATGCTGAGAAATATCTAACATCAGATGATGCAGACTACCTTGCCATGCCGTAAGTCAATTATAACATATGTAGGAATAGCACCTTTGCAAATAAAAGAGCCATCACATATAACAAACATTCATGCAATACATTTTTGTACTTTGTACTTCACATATTTTCTTAAATCAAATGTTAAGCATGTTTAAATACACAGAAAAATCACTCATGTCAGAATAAGAGTATAATAGGGTGAATGCTGGTGTTTAAGTGCTTAATATGCTTATTTACAACCCTCTCGGGTTAAAAAAAAAAACCCAAACTAAACAATACACCTTATCGCTAATCCCGACTGACCCGGCTGCTTGCACTTTTGATGTCAACAACAATCACTTTTCAATTGTGGTGTCAGATATTTTGTTTTATGACGTCAAGTTTTTACGGGAACCTGTGTGATATTCAGTAATGGCAGACAAATAGCAATAAAGGTGTATTGAGAGGGATTGACCCTAAATCTGCAGAAATCACTGTGAAAAAATACAAAATCATTTCCCCAAAAAAATTTTAAGAACAATTTTTTTTTGTGTGTTTAGAATATTTTAGGTGACTTTGTGCTTTTTGTTCATAATTCAAAATGGTCTTCAAATTAGTCTATTTTTGTGAAAAAATCCAAAAACACTGCACATTCTGTCATAGTCGCATTGTGTCACTAAGGCTTAGCTGATTTTCACATTTTCTGAAAACCTTTCTTATGATGCTTTAAAATTGTGATTAGTAATGATAGCATATAATTGTCTATAATGTTTTTCTATGAATTTTCTAGGCCATTTTAAGTTCTCCCAAATTCTACCTTCTCGCTAGGTTTTTTTTATTTTTGGCCCTCGAAGTTGCTTTGCAAAATATTGATTTTTTTTTCTGATTTTCTGTTTTTGAAACTTTCTGAAGTTTCACCCGTGCAAGAGTGTTTTACTTCTATAAAATTACTTTCAGTATTACAGTACTGGAGTGCCTTTATCTGCTTAGCCATAGGAAAACTTCAGGATCAAAAAAATTCTGAAAATAGATAAATGTAAACATATAATTGTTTTTATGTGAAACCAAATACATTTTGTATTCTAATACATAGTGAAAATGATCTCTTTTCAAAGACTAGAACAGCCGTCTCGGTAGGTTTTGGTGTTTATCTTGTGGTACTCACTGTGCTAATGAATGAGGGTTTGGATGGGGTTCTTCATTTCTTTATTCCATAACTTTCTAGAACATTTTTTCTCTATTCTTCATTTTTTAGCTCACCTGGCCAAAAGGACAAGTGAGCTTTTCTCATCATTTGGCGTCCGGCATCCGTCGTCCGTCGTCGTTGTCGTCGTTAACTTTTACAAAAATCTTCTCCTCTGAAACAACTGGGCCAAATCAAACCAAACTTGGCCACAATCATCATTGATATATCTAGTTTAAAGTTTGTGTTTTGTTACCCGGCCAACCAACCAAGATGGCCGCCATGGCTAAAAATAGAACATAGGGGTAAAATGCAGTTTTTGGCTTATAACTCAAAAACCAAAGCATTTAGAGCTAATCTGACATGGGGTTAAATTGTTAATCTGGTCAAAATCTATCTGCCCTGAAGTTTTTAGAAGAATCAGATAACCCATTGTTGGGTTGCTGCCCCTAAATTGATAAATTTAAGGAAATTTTACCGTTTTTGGTTATTATCTTGAATATTATTATAGATGGAGATAAACTGTAAACAGCAATAATGTTCAGCAAAGTAAGATTTACCAATAAGTCAACAGGACCAAAATGGTCAGTTGACCCCTTTAGGGGTAATTGCCCTTTATACCTTTTTTCGTAGATCTCCATGATCTTTTACAAAAATCTTTTCCTCTGAAACTACCTGGCCAAATTAATCCAAACTTGGCCACAATCATCATTGATGTATCTTGTTTAGAATTTGTGTTTTGTTACCCGGCCAACAAACCAAGATAGCCGCCATGGCTAAAAATAGAACATAGGGGTAAAGTGCAGTTTTTGGATTATAACTCAAAAACCAAAGCATTTAGAGCAAATCTGACATTGGGCAAAATTGTTTATCTGGTCAAGATCTATCTGCCTTGAAATTTTCAGATGAATCAGACAACCCATTGTTGGGTTGCTGCCCCTAAATTGGTAATTTTAAGGAAATTTTACTGTTTTTGGTTATTATCTTGAATATTATTATAGATGGAGATAATCTGTAAACAGCAATAATGTTCAGCAAAGTAAGATTTACAAATAAGTCAACATGACCAAAATGGTCAGTTGACCCCTTTAGAAGTTATTGTCCTTTATAGTCAATTTTTAACCTTTTTTCGTAAATCTCCATGATCTTTTACAAAAATCTTCTTATCTGAAACTACTGGGCCAAATTAATCCAAACTTGGCCACAATCATCATTGATGTAACTAGTTTATAAATTGTGTTTTTTGACCTGGCCAACCAACCAAGATGGCCGCCACGGCTAAAAATAGAACATGGAGGTTAAATGCAGTTTTTGGTTATTACTCAAAAACCAAAGCATTAAGAGCAAATCTGACAATGGGTAAAATTGTTTATCTGGTCAAGATCTATCTGCCCTGTAATTTTAAGATGAATGGGACCACTGCCCCTGAATTGGTAATTTTAAGGAAATGTTGTTGTTTTTGGATATTATCTTGAATATTATTATGGATAAATTTTAACTGTAAACAGCAAAAATGTTCAGCAAAGTAAGATTTACCAATAAGTCAACAGGACCAAAATGGTCAGTTGACCCCTTTAGGAGTAATTGCCCTTTATAGTCAATTTTTAACCATTTTTCGTAAATCTCCATGATCTTTTACAAAAATCTTCTCCTCTGAAACTACCGGGCCAAATTAATCCAAACTTGGCCACAATCATTATTGATGTATCTAGTTTAAAAATTGTGTTTTTTTACCCGACCAACCAACCAAGATGGCCGCCACAGCTAAAAATAGAACATGGAGGTTAAATGCAGTTTTGGGTTATTACTCAAAAACCAAAGCATTAAGAGCAAATCTGACAATGGGTAAAATTGTTTATCTGGTCAAGATCTATCTGCCCTGAAATTTTTAGATGAATCGGACAACTTGTTGTTAGGTTGCTGCCCCTAAATTTGTAATTTTAAGGAAAGTTTGCTGTTTTGGGTTTTTATCTTGAATATTATTATAGATAGAGATAAACTGTAAACAGCAATAATGTTCAGCAATTTAAGACTCAAAAATAAGTCAAATGACCAAAATGGTCAATTGACCCCCTAAGAAGTTATTGTCCTTTATAATAAGAATGTTCAGTAAAGTAAGATGTACAAACACATCACAATCACCTAAACACAATTTTGTCATGAACTGTTTGCTTCCTTTGTTTAATTCACATATACCAAGGTGAGCGACAGAGGCTCTTTAGAGCCTCTAGACTAGTCTAGTTTACCTTTAGTTAGTTCTATTCATTTTGTTTCAGCATCTCCCTATTCCCTTTTCTTTTAATTGTTTTGCCCATTATTGACTTCCCTTCATTTTTGCCCATTGTTCCCATTTCTTTAATTGTTTTGCCCATTGTTGACTTTTTCTTTATTTTTGCCCATTGTTCCCTTTTCTTTAATTGTTTTGCTCATTGTTGATTTCCCTTTATTTTTGCCCATTGTTCCCCTTTCTTTAATTGTTTTGCTCATTGTTGACTTCCCTTTATTTTGGCCCATTGTTCCTTTTCTTCAATTGTTTTGCCCATTGTTCCCTTTTCTTTAATTGTTTTGCTCATTGTTGACTTCCCTTTATTTTTGCCCATTGTTCCCTTTTCTTTAATTGTTTTGCTCATTGTTCCCTTTTCTTTAATTGTTTTGTCCATTGTTGACTTCCCTTTATTTTTGCCCATTGTTCCCTTTTCTTTAATTGTTTTGCTCATTGTTGACTTCCCTTTATTTTTGCCCATTGTTCCCTTTTCTTTAATTGTTTTGCTCATTGTTCCCTTTTCTTTAATTGTTTTGCCCATTGTTGACCTCCCTTTTTTTTGCCCATTGTTCCCTTTTCTTTAATTGTTCGCCCATTGTTGACTTCCCTTTATTTTTTGTCCATTATTCCCTTTTCTTTTAATTGTTTTGCCCATTATATTTCTATTTCTTTAAGTGTTTTGCCCATTGATGACTTTTCCTTATTTTTTGCCCATTATATTTCTTTTCTTTAATTGTTTTGCCCATTGTTGACTTTTCCTTATTTTTTGCGCATATATTTCTTTTCTTTAATTGTTTTGCCCATTTGTGACTTTCCTTTATTTTTTGCCCATTATATTTCTTTTCTTTAATTGTTTTGCCCATTTGCGACTTTCCTTTATTTGTTGCCCATTATATTTCTTTTCTTTAATTGTTTTGCCCCATGGTTGACATTTTCTTTATTGTTTTTTCCGTTGTTGACATTTTTTTATTTTCTTTATTTTTTTGTCCATTATTCTCTCTCTAAATTCTGTAAACCCCATGCAGACCTTCATGAATGCTTCAATGTTTTTAAAAATTTAAATAACACTTTGGGTTGACTTTGGCAGTAACAAAGATTTTATTATGTGTATTATTTTATAATTTATAAACTAAGTGACACTTTAAGACAATACAAGTATGATAGACTATTTTTAGAATACCAACGTTTGACTCCAAATTGTAGAATATTTTTACAGTTACCTTCTCTGTGATAGGATATTCATGTACTCAGTTACCTCAAGTAAAAGTGACTGAAAGAAGAAAATTAATATAAAAAAGAAGATGTGGTATTATTGCCAATGAGACAACTATAAATCCACAAAAGACCAAAATGATACAAACATTATTGCGAAGCCTATCATAGTTTTCCACAGATTCACCTGCAAGTTACCTGTCCATTTAAATTTTTGTAAGTTCAATTGTCCCATCTAACAAATACAACAGGTAATGTTCTCTGTTTAGTTTATTCAATGGGACCTTTAAATTTCTTGCAAGAGAAATCTATCACTCACTGATTAATTTACCTGAACAAAAAATTGAACTGCCAATGATGGAAATACATATACAAAAAGTAATTATAAAAGTGCATGTGATGTTGTATTTATTCAATCAATAACACATTTTCAATTTGTTTGATATAAACACTGATTTAAAAATTAAAAAGTTGATATCTGATCAAATTTCAACATTTTACCTATTAGAATTTGCTATTTTTTAGTCTGTTCACAAATAAAACTTAAAATGATAATGTTTAAATAAAGGTCTTCATAAATGTATTCTTTGTAACTGAAAAACCATGAAAAACATGCAGATTTTTTAAAACATAAATGCATGCAGTACTTATAAAAAATCAGAAATAAACTTTTTATAATTAAATCAATGCTTATAATCAACAGACTGAATATATATTATTGATATTGAAAAAATATTGTATCACATGCAGTTTATGTGAGTTTATGCATGTATTTCAATCAACAAAGACGATTTTTTTTTGGTCAGGCAAATTAATCAATGAGTGATAGATTTCTCCTAGAAGATGTCAATGTCCAAGTGAATAAACTACACAGAGAACAAGAGCTATTGTATTGATTCAATGGGACAGGTAAACTTGCAAAAATTTAAATACCTTGGTATAGAGCAGACGACTCTGTGGAAAACTTTCATTTGGTTCGCTATAACAACTATAGGTAACCGTACGGCCTTCAACAATGAACAAAGCATACAATTGGTGTAATTTTGGGTAAAAGGTGAATTATTTTATGTTTTCTATACACAACAATAGCCTAGAAAAACCCTTATTTTTTCCAAAAAAACTCTAACAATTGTAAGCTTTATTTTACTTTTTAGGTGCTCATTTTTGATAGAATACCAGAATGTACTACCACAGAGTAGATAACCGTTGGAAAACATTATATACTCCTATGTCAAAAGTCGAGAATTTGAGATTCCAATAATTAATAATTCATATTTGTTAATGCCAGTCAAATGCTTGAAATATGCACCATTTTATTTGTGTTGTACCCCTTAAGTTGAATAATAATAATTATGTTCATTGGTGAATTATTGGTATTTAATTGATCACCAAATGCCCTTGAATCATACACCTATATGCAATAATCTGTTGATGTTCATATTCTGAGGTTAGAGGTCAAGTTTAGTTTAAGGTTCCAGTTTCATTCTTGTCAACAATTGGCCCGAGAACACAGTTATTTCATGGTGCATTTCTTTAGACAATAAATTTAAATTAAAAAAATCGCACCTGCATTTTCTCAAATTTTTTTTTACAGTTCAGTGTGCTAGTAATGGGACAAATTATATCAAAATTATACAAACTTCTGCCAGCTCTATATTAATTATTGACAATTCTGTGTTAAGGGAGTCTGAAATTCAGTTTGACAGCTATAGACTTAATAAAATTTGACCTTTTTTAACTGGACCAAATCACTACTTAACATAAAGACTCAGCATCCAAATATTTTTAACATGTAATTTCATCCCTCTACTTAATATTTCATGCATTAGATATCAAGAAATAAATTGGGAAAGTGTATCAAATAAAAAATGCAACTTATACACTATTAACAATAGGGACTATTTTCGTAGATAATGAAAACATAGGGAGATAACTGTGTCCTTGGACCAATTGTCAAATTATTTTTAATGGTCTACAGGGTATTTTTCTTCAAATTAAGTACTGGTACATATTATTACCGATTGAACCCTCTTTTCTTTTCCTTGTTAAGGTGAATGCTAAGTTGGTCAGGTCATTACATTACAGTAGACTGGGTGTATTTAACTCATTCGCCCCTAAGAGATTTCTGGAAAATCACGCATTTTCGAAAATTTGCAATCATATGCAAATTATATGCAAATTAGCAGACTCTTGATGCTGTAACTGCTGCTCATCTATTAAACTTTGTATTAAAATTTGGGGGCGCATGGCATTTGTGGGGGTGGGGTGGGAGGTGGAAGATTTTCTCGTGGGTTTGAACCCACCCCCACAGAAAAATGGTCATTTTCCGTCTATTTTCCGATTTTAAAACGACCTTGAGAGGTGAACATTAACCAGACTGTGATTTTTTGTCATTCAAGTATTACCCTATAGTTACAGCAGTCCATGCATGCTAACTGGGAGTATATGGGACTTAAGTGTCTTGCTGGCCAATTATTATCATCAAGTCAGGTCTGCCTAAATGTCCGTTTTTACGGATTTTTGACAAAACGGAGACCTAAATTTTACAGACTAGATACTTATTGGCTATTTTATACCTCTTTCTGTTCCTATACCACCTATGCATGCATTTACTATAGTAGTTTATACCTACAATGACTACCAGTTAAGAAGTGGCCATCAAAAGATGCCCACCCCCACCTGATTTTTGCTACTTTTCACATTTTCCCGATTTTGAACTCTTAAACGGCTTTCAAAGTGCCATATTTTCTTAAACAGACGTATGAGAAGAGCTTATGGACCATGAACTGCTTGGTTGAAGTCCCTGCTATCATAACAGTTCAGGTGGGGCAGTTCAAAAAAGGTATGGAGGGTCATACAGGCCATCAAAGAATGGTTGTCGCCATGACGCCTATATGCGTCAATGGGGGTTAATGGGTTAATTCATACTCAGTATAAATTCTGTTGATTTTCAAGGTCATGCGTAAAATGTCAAGCATATATCTGATTAAGCATAGTCTGTTAACTATGATACACATTTTTAATTTGGTGGCAATGAGATGCTTTGCTTTGCAGTTTAAACTAATACCATTATTGGCATTAATGTTGTGCATTCTGCATGCTTTGTATAGTATTTTATTGTACCCAGCTTGAAACAGATAGAAATGCTCGGCTCAGCCTCACATTCTTCCGGTTTCTAAGCTTTGTACAAACAAATTTTATAATTCAAGACAATGTCATGAATGTATAGTTATTCTACATGTGTAATGATGTATGATAAGAAGACGCAACAGTTTATTGATTTTTTCTCCAATGATTACTGTGAACAACAGTTCAGTAAATTGTTGCATTACTTCTACTGTAAAATCAATATAATTGTGCACTACCCTAATACATACTGTTAAATTATTGCATATAATATTATCTGTCTGATGAACTCGGCTGCTTCAGAAGGCAAAGCAGAAATGAAATCAAAATTTCTCAAGAGAAATGTACACTTATAATTTACTTCAGTTCAAACAGAATTTGTTTTTACATTTCAATACCTTAGAATTTTGAACAGTTCTTAATAAAATTAAAGTTGTTAGAAAATAAGTTAACACACAAGTAAGTCAAAGAAACAAACTATGCAAAGTCTGTAAATATTTGAAAATTGAGTTGATATGCATATCTTTTAAAAACAGATAAAAAAATCATCCTTTTTGTAAATTAATTAAACTCATGTATGCATGTACATGTATACATGCACTTGCATAAGGTTGATTTTTATCAGAAGCAGCTCATATATTGTATTTAGGCTTTTTTTTAATGCATTTCTTGTTTTATTGCATTGATGGTATTGTTCCTGTTAAGTGAAGAAGATTATGGATTTTGATTCCTGGCAGGATCAAACAACAGACTTGAAAACTTGTATTTTATTCTTCTCTGCTTAGTACTGAGATTTAAGAGTAGGAGCAAACACTGGTCAGCTCAGAGTCAGAAAAATGTTCATATGGAAATAGATATAAGAAGATGTGGTTTGAGTGCCAATGAGACAACTCTTCATCCAAGTCATGCCTTAACATCTTCGCTAGCCAAGGGTTACGATCCACTCCTGCTCTCTTCACCCTTGGCGGATTGAGCCAACATTTGTGAAAACAATTTTGCGCCATCTGTCGGAAGATTTAATTCACGCCAATTCCGAAATACATTATTCCTGACCAATGATAGCACTTGAACTCTTCAATTTGGAGGTAAATACACAATAGTGTCTAGATTCTACACACTTGTAAAGCTGGAAACGAAAATATACATCAACATTCATGCATTTGTGCAGGAATGATACACAGGAACAGGTTGCATGTTGGTTTTGAAAATGCATTCGAATGCTGAATTTATATAATGATTTTACCACCAAACTAATCATATGAGAACAACATCTATGGAGCATATCACAAACACTTATAAAGATATAATTCACTGAATTGCCTTTAACATTTAAACTTATTGAAATTGTAAAATTATTTTTGGAAATATAATGAGGAAAAAGTTGATATAATACAGGGAAAAAGTTAGGTACACATGAGGTGATTCATTTAGAAAGCCACAAATGACCTTCATTCAGAATGAATCATCCTCAATCATCTTAATTCACAGTGAATCATCCTCATTCACCACATTTATGATTTAGAGTTATACATCCACAATCAGCAGATTTAGATTAAATCATCCTCAATCGCCTTCATTCACAGTGAATCATGATTCATCCACAATCAACACGTTCAGAGTCAATTATCCACAATTACCACATTCAGAGTGAACCATCCACAATCACCAGATTCAGAGTGAATCATCCACAATTACCACATTCAGAGTGCTCAATCCGCAATCACCACATTCACAATGAATCATCAACAATCACCTTCATTTAGAATGAGTCATCCATAATCACCACATTCAGAGTGAATCTTCCTCAATCACCACATTCAGAGTGAATCTTCCTCAATCACCACATTCACAGTGAATCATCCTCAATCACCACATTTAGAGTCAAACATCCACAATTACCACATTCAGATTGAATCATCCACAATTACCATTTTCACAATAAATAATCCATAATCACATTCATTCACAGTGAATAATCCACAATCACCACATTTAGAGTGAAACATCAACAATCACAAGCAATCTAATGTAATCATCTACAAGCACCAACAGTGAGAATGAATCATTCACAATCATCAAAATTGCAGAGTGAATCACCAGCATTGAGAGCATATCACTCACAGTCATCAATTTTACAGAGTTGATCAACATCATTGAGAGTGAATCACTCATAATCATTCATATTACAGAGTAAATCACCAGCATTGAGAGTAAATCACTCACAATCATCAATATTACAGAGTAAATCACCAGCATTGAGAGTGAATCACTCATTATCATCAACATTACAGCGTGAATTACCCACTATCATTAGCATTCTGATTTAATCATTCACAATCACTAGCATTTAATGTGATTCCTAATATATAAAAGCATTCAGAGGAAAAAAACCACAATAACAATCATTTAGTGTGAATCCTCCATACCAAACAACATTCAAAGTGAATAAACCACAATCACCAAAATTTAGTCGGGGAAAATCTATAATTTATTATCACCAACATTCAAAGTGAAACACCATTAATCATCAACATTTAGAGTGAAACACCTACAATCACCAGAATTGATATTGCACCCTTAAAAGACCAGCATTTAAATTGTATCACCAACATAAATGGCCACAAGCACCAGCATTTAAATTTGCATAATCCAAATCACTATCATTCAGTATGAATCATCTACATTCACCCACATTGAAATTGTATCACCCACAAACACCAGTATTGAAATTGTATCACTTAAAGTCACCAGCATTTAGAATGAATCGCCATAATCATCTGCATTCACAGTGAAACACCAACAATCTCCCCAATTCAAAGTGAATCACCAAGAATACCTAGCATATAATATGAAAAATCACAATTATTTGTAACTTTTAGGTGAATTGATACTGTAGTAATTAACATTTTTGGTATATTTTCATAGTTTTTATAACCATCCGGATCCAGATGTAAATAGGTAAAAATTCTATGTTGTTCACTTAACTTCTAACCATCCTTGGAAACTCAAGATTTTCTTTTGCATTCCTTTCTCTGTCTTACTGAAGTCAATAAATATAAACGATATGTTTTGACAACTTTTGGGAATAAAAAATGCATTCATTCGGCATTCAACTTTGATGTTAAAAGATATATTTTTTAAATGATATCACATATATAAATACAGTATCAGTTGAATATTTTAAGAATTTCTGTAAAGGAAGAACAAAATATCTCCTGCAGATACATTGTTTTACAAAATAAATATTGAACCAATCAAATCATTGTTCTATTTGACTTGAGGACTAGCAGAGAAAGGAATAGGAAAAGACAACCATGGGTTTCAATTGAGGACTAAATGTATTAAAACTTTTGCATGGCTAATTTACTGTTGTATGATTTTCATGGCTACTAATATTATAGTTTGGTTTCAGTGGCTACTTAATATTATTGTGTTGGTGTCTAGATGATAGTCGAATTGTTGTTCTTTGTTGTTTATCTCATAGAATCTAGATATTAATAAGGGCAGACAACTCAATTGTAACCCTCCTGTCTAAACAATTCTCAGTAACAGAAGTTGATACTAAAATTGCATAATAGAAGTAAGAATAATTGACTTGACTCTACTGAATAAAGTATTTTCCTGTTGTGCAATTTTAATTTCAACAACAAACAATCAATTTAAAACACTATAAAGCTTAAACTTTTATTTATCATACTTTATATTCATCTTGTCTTGTAATGTCTTTTCATCTCATGGTATATAGCTTCAATTGATATACTTAAAACATTCTAATACTACAGTTTTACAGTTAACTCAACTTTTTTATTATTTTTTAGTGCATTTTATACACAAATGCATACTTTACAAGGCCAAATACGGTAATTGTTTTTCTCTACAGTATGGAATTTCAGAATGAAGATTATTTCAGGCAATAGCTGTAGTATGCTTGGACCAGCTGACTACCAACTGTACACTGTTCTAAGTTGAATGTAGGCTTCCTTTTAATCTTGAAAATGTTCTTGCAAAAATTTCAATATGCAAAAAAAATGGTGTGTCTGACACATGCTTCCAGTGTAGCTGTTTATTAATGACTGCCAAATTAAATTATGATTTAAATTTGATTTTGATTTATATATCTTTTGCAATTGTTTGAATTTATTTAACTGTTGAGATTGTTTGAATTTGATACATATAATTTTGAACTAAAATTCAAAATAACTTTAAAAAGAAAATTAAGTAGTATATTATTTGATTTCTAAGCCAATTTCATTCGAAGAAGCAATAATATATAATAATGGCTAAGATATAAATGAGATGACAACTATTGTTTTATAGAATGATATATAGTTCAGTTGTAGGATTCATGAAAGATAGGTAATATAAGACTAGTGACAATATATTGTTAACCTTATAGCTTCCCATACTGATTTTGTTTAGATATTATAGTACGAGACTGCAGGCCAGAAAAAAAATGTCTTTATTTATGAAAAATTATACACCATAACCTTTCAAAGGGTTAGGAGAATTTTAGAAGTCTTTCAGGCACTGCAAACAAAGTTTAACTACAAATTCAGACATTAATGCAAGCATTTATCATTTGAAAATTCTTGCAAAAATGACTTCTGGCAAAAATGAAAAAAATCAAAATAATGTGATTAAAAAAAATTGATTGAAGAAACATCACTTCTAAAATAATGAATGCAAGGTTTATTATTGCAAATTGTGATACTGTCAAAATTTTTGCATTTATAAAACATACATCACATTCATTTCTGAATTTGCAGTATTATAATCTAGGCTTGACCTATTATTAATTTTATTATACATATCTACAGGTGTCTGCTATTGATGTTTTTGAGACATAAGTCATGCATGGTAAATATATGAGACCTTTTTAGCTCACCTGGCCCGAAGGGCCAAGTGAGCTTTTCTCATCACTTGGCGTCCGGCGTCCGGCGTCGTCCGTCGTCGTCGTCGTCGTCCGTCGTCGTCCTGCGTCCGGCGTTAACTTTTACAAAAATCTTCTCCTCTGAAACTACTAGGCCAAATTTAACCAAACTTGGCCACAATCATCATTGGGGTATCTAGTTTAAAAATTGTGTCCGGTGACCCCGCCAACTAACCAAGATGGCCGCCATGGCTATAAATAGAACATAGGGGTAAAATGCAGTTTTTGGCTTATAACTCAAAAACCAAAGCATTTAGGGCAAATCTGACATGGGGTAATATTGTTAATCAGGTTAAGATCTATCTGCCCTGAAATTTTCAGATGAATCTGACATTCCGTGGTTAGGTTGCTGCCCCTGAATTGGTAATTTTAAGGAAATTTTGTTGTTTTTGGTTATTATCTTGAATATTATTTTAGATAGAGATAAACTGTAAAAAGCAATAATGTTCAGCAAAGTAAGATTTACAAATAAGTCAACATGACCAAAATGATCAGTTGACCACTTTAGGAGTTATTGCCCTTTATAGTCAATTTTTAACCATTTTTCGTAAATCTTGGTAATCTTTTAGAAAAATCTTCTCCTCTGAACCTGCTGGGCCAAATTATTTGAAACTTGGCCACAATCATCATTGGGGTCTCTAGTTTAAAAATTGTGTCCGGTGACCCGCCAACTAACCAAGATGACCGCCATGGCTATAAATAGAACATAGGGGTAAAATGCAGTTTTTGGCTTATAACTCAAAAACCAAAGCATTTAGAGCAAATCTGACATGGGTAAAATTGTTAATCAGGTGAAGATCTATCTGCCCTGAAATTTTCAGATGAATTGGACAACTTGTTTTTGGGTTGCGGCCCCTGAATTGGTAATTTTAAGGAAATTTTGCTGTTTTTGGTTATTATATTGAATATTATTATAGATATAGGTAAACTGTAAACAGCAATAATGTTCAGCAAGGTCAGATTTACAAATAAGTCAACATGACCAAAATGGTCAGTTGACCTCTTTAGGAGTTATTGCCCTTTAAAGTCAATTTTTAACCATTTTTCGTAAATTTTATATATCTTTTACTAAAATCTTCTACTCTGAAACTGCCGTGCCAAATTGATCCAAACTTGGCCACAATCATCTTTGGGGTTTCTTGTTTAAAAAATGTGTCCGGTGACCTGGCCATCAAACCAAGATGGCCGCCACGGCTAAAAATACAACATAGGGGTAAAATGCAGTTTTTGGCTTATAACTCAAAACCCAAATAATTTAGAGAAAATCTGACATGAAGTAAAATTGTTAATCAGGTCAAGATCTATCTGCCCTGAAATTTTCAGATGAATTGGACAACCTGTTTTTGGGTTGTGGCCCCTGAATTGGTAATTTTAAGGAAATTTTGCTGTTTTTGGTTATTATATTGAATATTATTATAGATTTAGGTAAACTGTAAACAGCAATAATGTTCAGCAAAGTAAGATCTACAAATAAGTCAACATGAACGAAATGGTCAATTGACCCCTGTAGGAGTTATTGACCTTTGTAGTCAATTTTCAATCTGCTTCCTTTGTTTAATATTCACATAGACCAAGGTGAGCGACACAGGCTCTTTAGAGCCTCTAGTTTAGTCTTTGTTTTATTAACTGTTTATTTATATTTTTGTAGGTATAGCAAAGGAAAAAGGATATTATACAAAATAATTGAATATGATCCGTTATTAGATTCCAGTAACATGAACATGACTGACTGGTTCAGAATAGCTACAGATATACATGTATGTATGCTGAATATCATGTGTGTGTGTGTGTTGGGGGGGGGGGGGGGGGCAGTGGGGCAGTATTTACATGAACCACAATACATGGGACTAATTTGTTCAGATCAATGTTCTGGGGTATAAATAAAGTGTCCAATATAAATGATGTGGTATGCTACTAATGCTACTAACCCTCTTTGGATTTGAAGTGGAGTCACAAATTTATTGCACATAGGACATTTTTTCTGAATTTACCGTTTATTATTATATCCAATTATTTTGATCACATTTCATGTATTTATTTATGTGAAATATAGAACATCCATTTTTCATCCAATTTAAGGCTAATACTAAGGCTTTTCTACCTCAGGCATAGATTACCTTAGCTGTATTTGGCAAAACTTTTCGGAATTTTGGTTCTCAATGCTCTTCAACTTCGTACTTTATTTGGCCTTTTTAACTTTCTTGGATTCGAGCATCACTGATGAGTCTTTTGTAGACGAAACTCGTGTCTGGCGTTTATATGAAATTTAGTCCTGGCATCTATGATGAGTTTATTTAGTATATGAGCTGTTTCTAGAAACATTATATCTATCCTAGGTGATAGTATATTTCACTTTCCATTCTGTCGATTTGTACTGCTATATATGTGTACTAACATTTATACTTTTATAGAGCCATTATGAACAGTTTGATAGTTTTATAGTACTCCACGGAACAGATACAATGGCCTATACTGCTTCAGCATTGTCTTTCATCTGTGAAAATCTGGGCAAGCCAATCATACTGACTGGATCACAGGTATGGTAATTTATAAAGTTTTATACATTAGAATTATGGGAATAAAAGGAGATGTGAGGTGTGTGTCCATGAGTCAGCAACCAAACAAAGAAATGAGCTAATAGACATTTTAAGGGCAATATGCAATCTTCAACAATACATCAGATTTTTATACAGTATGTCCATCTCTTAATCCTAGAGAATCTGTTAAATTTGTGAATAGATAAGTCAGTTCTCATCAGTATATTTTATCAAGATTAATTGCTCTGTTGTACACAACATTAAAACAGCAATCCAACAAAGTTAACAGACAAGGTAAAGATAACTGAGATAAAAATTAACAACTAAAGGTCACTGTACGTTCTTCAACAATGAGAAAAAACAATACTGGACGGGTATTGTTTTTTCTCATTGTTGAAGACTGTACAGTGCGGCGGATAGTCACCTATTGAGTATGAAGTTGACAATTGATCTCTAGCTTTTTTAAGTTTTATGTCTTGTTTTGGCAAAAAAAACTTGCATAAAAGCAACTTGTGACAAAATATTATACTAAACAGACGACTGTATTATAAATTATTTTTTAGTTTCCTTCAGAATTTACTTTTCACATACATGTATTGAAATCAGATATACATTCAGAAGAAAATTTGTCAATGGATTTACTTACATAATGTATATGTTATTTATAATATTTGCTGCTAGCGTATCGTGGAAATATAAGTTGAAATTTGTATATGAATCACAGGTTGACATGAGTGGTACTATCCAAATCAACGTTTGCACCAGTTTCTAGGTTTTTTTCAAACTTCATTATTTTTTTACCTCTTTTTGAACATGAATTATATATTTTGCCTCTCTTTTTATTTTATTTTTTTATTTTTCCTTATATATGCAGTACATGTACTAATTTTTAGCTCACTTGACCCTAACCGGACACATGAATTGGAACCATCCATTGACATTGTTGTCAGTTATTGCAAAAGTTTTCTTCACAAAAAAAATAAAAAAATACACAACATATAATCAAAATAACTCTTTATAGAAGTTGTTGCCTGTAAAAGAGATTTTCCCTATTTTTTGAGTTTGTGGCTAATTTTCTTGAAAACTGTAATCAATATAAATGATTAGAAAAATAAGATAAACAAATAAGTCAACTCACTCACCAAAAATGTTTACATGGTTGCTGTTATTGAATGAAATCAATGTCCTTAGAACCAGAAATCTATACTTACCGGAATGTATTCTCAAAGTGGTACAGGATCATATCAACAATCTTACATTAAGTGTTAGAGGATGACTGATATATTTTTATGGAAGCATTTTGTTTGATGACCCAGCTTTCTGTTTTTTTCTCTTTCTTTTCTGGTATACAGTTTTTCTATTTGTGATATTTAAAAAAATTTTTTTTACATCTATTTCCAATATTCAGATACTTTATACCTTGTATTTATATTTCTGCTTTAATTTAGTTTTTAACATACTAAAATAACACTTTTTTGTAGATTTTTATACAAGTGTATAATAACTATTAATTTTTTTATATGAACCTTTTTAAGTTATGAGTTTCAATACCACAGTATTATGAAGAAAAGGAGTTGTGGAATATGTCAACCAGACAGCAATCTAATATATACATGTATAATACAAAAAAATCCATATATAGGTCAACACTGTACTTGTTGTCGTAATCAATTGTCCTTACTACATACCAGGCGCTGAAGTGTTCTTAGAATGAGTTATACATATTTTTGCGTCAGTTTTAGAATTGTGGCCCTTGTTTCCTCAATTCAAAAAAATATTTTATTTTATTTTTTATAATCCCTCAATGAAATTGATTATAATTATTGTGTGCAACATATATAGGTTATAGTCTGAAGCCCTTTACTGGGTTATATTTTATATTTACAAATTTTTGTTCTATTCAAGAATAATTTAATTTTAGATGTAATGCGTCTTCTGATTGGCTGATATTATTTTGTTATCAGCCCATAGACATAATTAAGTCATGTGACCGTGACGTCATCAACATTTTTTCATGGTTCTCTACTGTTTAAAATGGAATTTAGAATTAAATTATAAACAATGACTGTAATATTTTATCTGTCTATTTGAAATAACATAACAAATGTGGTGCACACTGTTAAATAACCCGCTACGCACGTTAATCAGTGTGCACCAATTTTTTTTATGTTATTTCTTCATGGACAGAAAAATATTACAGTCTTCCTTAAATGATTGCCCATAGTATTGAAAAAAATGTGAACTTTGTTGGTGCATGCTGATGAAGACATCACTCAAATAAATTGAAATCCAGAAAATAAAGAGCCGAAGTTTGCAAAAAAAACCAAACCAACCAGACATTAAGAGATGTTATTAGTCTTTGATTATAGATAGGCACAGAAATGTTAAGTTCTAAATATTGTTTACTTTAGTCTTTACAAAAAGTTGATTGAAATAATGAATTTGTTTGAATGAATCATCAAATGTTATTTTATCATTCGCAGATACCAATATTTGAGATAAGAAGTGATGGAAGAGACAATTTTTTGTCATCCTTGATATTTGCTGGACATTACTGCATTCCAGAAGTAGGTTGTTTCATAAATGATTGCTTCTCATATTTTACTGTGACTTGACTTAAATTTGCCACTCCAGAATCTCAAGGAATATGTTCATTGTGCTCGTACCCAACAACTACAATAATGTCACATGTTTGGTTAAATTTCTCACGTTTAGGACTTTGTTAACCAATCACATCATTTTGGACTACGCTTTTAAAAGTGTTACTCAGAAATCATTAGATTCTGAAATGGTGAATAGCAGTTCTGAATTTAGAATAAAATAAAATTGATAATTCAACATTTTATCAGACTGCCTGTATTAAGTTGTGCATGTAAAAAAAGAATACTGAGTTATTTATTTTAATGGGTACCAGTTATCTTGGATTAAGGTAAATTTGATTTTCTGGTTTTGCCAAAGTCTCCTTTATACAAGCCTAAATATGTACGCTTTTTTGAACATTTAAATATGTGGTTTTTATAAAAAAGAAGATGTGGTATGATTGCCAATGAGACAATTCTCCAGAAGAGACCAAAATGACATAAAAATTAACAACAATAGGTCACTGTATGGCCTTCAACAATGAGCAAAGCCCATACTGCATAGTCCCAAGTATGACAATGTAAAACAATTCAAAGGGAAAACTAACATGTCTACCAATGAAATTTAATGTATTACTAATGTTCTTCTTTTGAAGGAAAATGTAATTGTTTTGATTTTGTTAATTAGGTGATGGTTTCTTTTGACAACAAAATTTTGAGAGGAAACAGAACATCAAAGAAAGATTCATCCAGTTTTGATGCATTCTGGTCACCAAATCTTCCTCCATTAGCTAATCTGGAAATCAAAGTAACAGGTATGATAATTACTTTATTGGAGAAAAAAATCTTTCATTAGGGAACAATCATTTAAATTCTAGGGGAGGGGTGTTGGGTTATGGTTTTTCCTAAAAAAAATATTCTGATCAAGAAGATGACAAAAAAATTATTCTGAATGCAAATTTTCGCTATACCTTATAGTGTTAAATTTGGAAAGAATTGATAGCATCGAAAAACTAAATTAATTTGTTCATGCTGTGCTCGAAAAATAATTTGATATCAGAAAAAAACATACCGGTAACCTCCCCTTGAAGTTGGTTGCTCCCTTATTATAATTATCAAATTTGTTTCTCATGTGAAAATATTGGTTTTATTTCACTGGGAAATCAAAGTAAATCATTGCAACCAATGAAACGACTAATTTTATTAAATTTGGTTGTGTGAGAATGTCTGCTGAGTTCGTGTGAAAAAAACCTGCAAATTTACATTGGGTATTTATACTTTGATCTATGGATCTTGTGATTCTTTATAGAAGTCTTAATTTATTTTTGTAGTTGATTGGGATGCTATATATAGATCTGGATCTATGGAGAAGTTTTCAGTGGCTACAAATCTGTGTAGAAATGTTGGTGTATTGAGGTTGTTCCCAGGAATCACTGCACAGACTGTAAGTTTAAATAACTTAGGGATCATTAGTTATCTCTTAGCAAGGTAATCTTGTCTTCTCACCTGGGGAAGAAATAAGGTCTTTTACCATAACATCGTTATGGTCCTTAGTTGTTTACCTTAGAATTGACACAGAGCAAATCAAAAATTTTGTGATCTTGATTTCAGCAAAACATGTACTCATCAAACTTTGGAAGATACTCCCATCTCAGAAATGATATAATATCAACTTCTAAAAGCCATTCCTGTAAATAATAGTGCAGATTTTTTTTCTTGATTAGCCCAAATCAAAAGTAAAGTCTTAGTGTAGCAATTTTCCTGATTTTTTTAATACTTTTCCATGGGTTTAAGGGTAAAGTTTTATGACAAGTGCCCCATAATTTAATTTAAGCTATAATTTTGACTCACTACTGCATTTTTCTGTCTAGATTGTTAATAGTATTGGTGCTGATATATTGTAACTGAACATTTAAATTCAATGATCAAAATGTGTTTTGTAGGTTCGTGCATTTATGTCGACACCAATGCAGGGTGTAGTATTACAGACCTATGGAGTAGGTAACGCCCCCAGTAATAGACCTGACCTTTTACTGTCGTTTAAAGAGGCTACAAATATGGGAGTTATCATTGTCAATATTACTCAGTGTACAAGAGGATTCGTTGACACATCTTATGAGACAGGAAAGGTAATCTTTGCTTGTGGATTAAATTAAATGGGGTAATTAATTTAGGCCCTATGAAAACCTAAGGAAGAAAAAAATTAGAAATGTAAATATTTGATCCAAATCTTAAGTTTATTTGTTCCTTTTATGGTTCTACTCAATTCGTCTGAGTTCAAGCTATGCCTAGTAAACCCAATTAAGTTACCATAGGCAAAGTAAAATGAGTGGAAACTGCTAAATCAAAGATTTTGAAATTGTAAATTTAGGGCAATACCAGCAGAATCTACCAGATTAAGCCAGATTTTGTATGATAAACAGAAAAAAATAAGTTCAATATTTTGAAAAAGATATGTAAATTGTTGTAATATATTTCTAAAAAAAATTATTCCTTTTTTCCATGAATGGTCTATATAATATAATTAATTGTTGATAATTTATGTATAAAGATAAGAAATAAGGTAAGCTTAAGCAAAGTCTGCACTTCTTTCTGATGCATGTATTACATATGGTGCAATATGTACGGTTTATATAGGGTTGGTACAATTTTTTAACAATTTAACTCTCAAAGTAATTCACTATCCAATTCAGTTAATTTGATGCCAATCTACTGTTTTGGAATAACTGAACTCAAAATTGTAACTGATATTTTTCTGCCAAAATGATAAAACATTTCACCTAGTTCAAATTGTTCTGTCCAATATGTAGATGAAATATTTGTCATTGTTTGCAATCATCCTATTGTTGAGGGAACTTGTGGTAGCAATTAAAAAGACCCAGCAGCAAATATTTAATGCAACTTTTAAACCATTAAAGTTACTGCAAAAAGTAGGATAAAAATGATATGAAAAAGATTCTATGACACGTGTCCCTCTAATGAATTTCTCTTTAAGAGAATCTCCCACTTTGAAGGTTAAAAAGATGACATCTTTGTGCTTCAGAATATTTACAGATATATTCTTTAACTATTTTTAACAATGCAATTTTCATTGAAATGCACTTAGTTTGCTTGTACAGACATTATTTGATTTCACAGTATAGTTGTATTCGCTTAGGCTAAACAAATTAGTTCAATATATAGTTCACAATTTGTAAAGTTATATTCACAACATCATAATTTGAAAACATTTGGTTCAGAATCACAAAAAAATTCTAAATTGAAGTTCCTTTTAAATTGATTCCTCTTGATACACCAAATTATCAAAAGATCAATGTTAACATAACATTTCTAAAAAAAAACATTTTTTGTGGTTGCTCGCAACTGCTTAGGTACATCTCACAAGTTTTGAGTTGATTCAACAACATCTCAAATGTTTTGACTTGATTCACCAATATCTCAAAAGTTTTGCTGTGATTCAACAATATCTAAAATGTTTTGACTTGATTCACCAATATTTCACAAATTTTGCTGTGATTCACCAACCTCTTACAAGTTTTGAGTTGCTTCACCAACATCTCAAAAGTTTTGATGTGATTCAACAATATCTAAAATGTTTTGACTTGATTCACCAACATCTCATGTTTTGACTTGATTCACCAACATCTCAAAAGTTTTGACTTGATTCACCAACATCTCAAGTTTTGACTTGATTCACCAACATCTCACAAGTTTTGACTTGATTCATCAACATTTCAAAAGTTTTGACTTGATTCACCAATATCTTAAAAGTTTTGCTGTGATTTGCCATTATCTTAAAAGTTTTGCTTTGATTTGCCATTATCTTAAAAGTTTTGCTGTGATTTGCCATTATCTTAAAAGTTTTGATTTGATTCACCAACATCTCAAAAGTGTTGATGTGATTCAACAATATCTAAAATGTTTTGACTTGATTCACATACATCTCAAAAGTTTTCACATGATTCACAAACATCACAAAAAGTTTTACTTTGATTCACCATTATCTTAAATGTTTTGACTTGATTCACCAACATCTCATGTTTTGACTTGATTCACCAACATCTCAAGTTTTGACTTGATTCACCAACATCTCACAAGTTTTGACTTGATTCATCAACATTTCAAAATTTTGACTTGATTCACCAATATTTCAAAAGTTTTGACTTGATTCACTATTACCTCAATAGTTTTGACTTAATTCACCATTATCTTAAAAGTTTTGCTGTGATTTGCCATTATCTTTAAAGTTTTGCTTTGATTTGCCATTATCTTAAAAGTTTTGCTGTGATTTGCCATTATCTTAAAAGTTTTGCTGTGATTTGCCATTATCTTAAAAGTTTTGCTGTGATTTGCCATTATCTTAAAAGTTTTGATTTGATTCACCAACAATTCAAAAGTTTTGACTTGATTCACCAACATCTCACACATTTTATCATGTGATTTACCACCATCTCACAAGTATTGCTTGATTCAATAACTCAGAATTATTGCCTTGACTCACCAACAATACATGTATATGCTGTCATGACTAATAGTTGAAAATTTTCAACTCTCCAAAATCTCACAAATTTGGTTTAAATTTATAAGTGTTCATTTATACATTGGTTTAGTTTCTGAACTCACCAAATTTGAATTTGTTCATATATCTCTGTTATATACTTTCCAGGCATTGTCAGATGTTGGAGTTATTGGAGGGGGAGATATGACCCCAGAAGCAGCACTGACTAAGCTATCTTACATACTGGGAAAGGAAACCTACACAAATGAAAAGAAAAGGACTGTGAGTATTTTTCATTGTCAGCCATGAGTGGGATGCTAACAGGGTAAAGGTATGAAAGATAATACAGCTTTGGTAAAGTTGCTGGTTAAACCTGGGAAGGATTGTAACCATGTCAATATCAGGAAATTTCAGAAGGAATAAAAGAATCCTAAAGCTATTTTCAAATTTTAATTTGTTGTGAAATTTTTCATATTAATCAAATATTATACATTTTGTACCAAAGGAGTCAGTCAAAATTCCACATAGTATTTATATTTTTATAGATTTAGGTCTCAATAAAGTCATATTAAGAGACTTGTAGATTATTGTGAGATTTGGCCAAGAATCATCCAAGCTTGAAATACCAATGATAATCTGTATATCTGTATTTTGCCTTTTAGGTCTTTGGTGTTTAAATTGACAACAGCACATGCCCCCTTAGTTTTAGCAATTCTTTTCTCTCTGAAGTGAGTTGCTATATGAAAAATAATCACAATAAAGTTCTGTGATTTTTTTTTTTACAAAATAGCGATAAGTAATGTATTTTGCAGTAGCTTCCATTATGAGCTTAATACATTTTTTTTTTACGAATATTTAACATAAATTCAAAACTTGGGAATGAATTCAGAAACATTTTAGTTACAATCTTAAATTTCATGATAAAAACAATATACTCACATTGTCAGAATATGTTCTGTATTTGAACTAGCTACTAAAAATGATAAGAGCTGGGAAGAGCCTCAGTGGAAAAATATTACGTGTCTTCATTTTCATGATCAGAAGTATTGATACTGCTTGTCAGTTCTTTAAATGATTGTTCTGTCTGGATATATTTTTATCTTCTTTATTGATAGATGATGAGTCGTAATCTGAGAGGAGAGATGAAGGTTGTGGTCAAGGAAGATATGTCTATAATGGATTTTGAGTTGATAGAAGGCGTGGCTAAAACATTATGTCTTAGTAGTAAAGAGGTAAATAATTTAAACTATTTATATATAATTCTTATATGATTTGCATATTTACAAAAACTTGGATGTTTTGAATTGTTAAAATTTCTTTTCTAGGCTTGCATTTAGATAGACCAAGCTGACAAACTTATGTAAACTGTGTCGATTTTACTTTGATAGATATTCACGTGCCATATATGAAAGTTGAATATAAAATAATATTGAATGTATAAATACCATTCCAGTTCAAAAGAATATGATAAATGTCAAGTTTTATCAGAGATTTGATATGTAAACTGGGACGATCCACTCACAGACTGCACATAAGTCTTCCTGTCTAATGCAATACATGTAGTATCTTTAAACATGATACCATCTTGAAAGAACATTTGCTACATTGTACATTTTGTTTCGTAGCCATTAGGTCATCAGAAGTTAATGAAAGATAACATAACACTTTTGATGAATGAAAGCTATTTAATCAAAAGTTGAGGTTGGGATGTGTTGAAAACGTAGAATTCTGAACGTTATAAAAATACACCATCTTTGCAGAAAATAATACAATTCATTTGCAAACAGTCCCATCCAAAAAACATCTCTCTCCTCTCAGGGGATTATCACACTATGTCAAAATAATGGGAATATAGATTTCACAACTGCAACAAGTGTGTTACGATATTTCTCCACTCGATACAGTTAAATTTTAATATTTAAAGCGTGAGGCTTTGCTGAGCTTTTTAAATAGTTAAAAGTTAACTGTCGAGAGTGGAGAAATATCATAATATATGAGTTATAGTGGTGGAATCTGTTTCTCTAATGATTTTTATCCTTCTTTTACAAAGAAAGTTGTGTACTTTTTATGTGTCGTCATCAGGCATGGTCACCTTTATTCATGACGTTACAATAGGGAAATTCAGAAGAAACAAAGAAAATTCAACGTCGCAATAAAATTTCGACCAATTTATTATAAAAATTTTTCACTAGAGATTAGAAATAATTTTCTCACAATTGTCAGGAAATGTGAAAAAAGCACGAAAATTAGAGAAACAATGTTAATATGGTTTTGTGTAATCATGGACTTGTAGACAAAGTAACAGTCACAACAGGGGGAAAGCCCTGTAGATGCATAAAGTATGAATGGTAGAGTTTTTGACACTTTAGTGCTTAGACTTCTTATTTAAGAATTTATTGAAGGACATGAGAGAGAAAACCTCCCTTATATGCCCTTTTTTTTTCTTGAATAGCAATGACACATGATATATTTTTGTGTATTACAGGAAGTAGTCAAATTAAAGGATGCATTGTATCCCAATCTGATGTGTACCTCGGCTAAGACTGGAGATATCCTTGCTTTAGAGAAACTTAGAGGAACAGTAAGTAGGACATTTATATGTAAATATGACAGCAACCAAACAAAACAAGTTCATAAAAGCATATTTTAGGTATCATAAGGATTAGTATTTTAGGTGAGAAATCTTATAACTTTATGGTTGCATTATGTTAGTTATTTTAAGTTAGGTCTAATCTCTTCTGTTCATATAAAGATTAGTTGTAGTAAATGAATTTTTAACAGATTTTTGTGACAAAAATGTCGGTTATTGATTTGGGGATGTATGGGGGGCGGGCGGCCGGGCAAATGTTGTCTGTGCATTAACTCATGAACCGTTCAACCAAAGCTTTTGAAATTTTAATATGTTGTGTCTGACAACTAAATGAAGGCCAAGTTAAATAATGGCGATTTTGACTTTTACCATTGAGGAGTTATGGTTCTTGAAAGATTGAAAAATGGAGTTTCCAGTCGTATTTGTGCATTTACCCATGAACTGTGCTACCAAAGCTTCCCAAATTTTAATATGTTGTTACTGATGACAAAATGGAGGTCAAGTTCAATAATGACGATTTTGACTTCAACCGTTCAGGAGTTATGGTTCTTGAAAGATTGAAAAATGAAGTTTCCAGTCGTGTCCGTGCATTTACGCATGAACTGTTCTACCAAAGCTTCCCAAATTTTTAATATATTGTTACTGATGACAAAATGGAGATCAAGTTCAATAATGGCGATTTTGACTTTTATCGTTCAGTAGTTATGGTTCTTGAAAGATCGTAAAATGGCGTTTCCAGTCGTGTCCGTGCATTTACGCATGAACTGTTCTACCAAAGCTTCCCAAATTTTAATATATTGTTACTGATGACAAAATGGAGATCAAGTTCAATAATGGCGATTTTGACTTTTATCGTTCAGTAGTTATGGTTCTTGAAAGATTGTAAAATGGCGTTTCCAGTCGTGTCCGTGCATTTACGCATGAACTGTTCTACCAAAACTTCCCAATTATTTATATGTTGTTACTGATGACTAAATGGAGGTCAAGTTCAATAATGATGATTTTGAATTTGACCGTTCAGGAGTTATGGTTCTTAAAGGATTGAAAAATGGTGTTTCCAGTCGTGTCTGTGCAGTTTCTCATGAACCATTCAACCAAAGCTTTTGAAATTTTTATATGTTGTTACTGATGACAAAATAGAGGTCAAGTTTAATAATGACGATTTTGACTTTTACTGTTCAGGAGTTATGGTTCTTGAAAGATCGTAAAATGGCGTTTCCATTCACGTTGTTGCGTTTACTCATGAACCATTCAATCTAAGCTTTTCAGACTACAAAATGGAAGTCAAATTTGATATTGACGATTTTCACTTTCACAATTCATCAGTAATGGTTCTTGTGATATTGCCAGGACACAAATAAATGTTAATAAATCCGGTTTGTTGTCGTTATGACAGCCTCTTGTTATAACTTACATTGAAAACTTTAATGTAAACCTTGTAATGTGATTCTTTTTAAAGTCTAATATTTCCCAAGTATTTACATCAACTTTCTGTAGAACTCTTTTCTAACGTTCTTTGTTAATTCACTTATTTTCAGTTGAATATATTGAATTTTCAAACAGTTGATAATTATGAGGTTTCAGAACATTTTACTTGCATGTTTTTTAAAAAGTAATCTTTTTTATGTATAATTATACGACCGCAAATTTTGAAAAAAATTTCGTCGTATATTGCTATCACGTTGGCGTCGTCGTCGTCGTCGTCCGAATACTTTTAGTTTTCGCACTCTAACTTTAGTAAAAGTGAATAGAAATCTATGAAATTTTAACACAAGGTTTATGACCATAAAAGGAAGGCTGGTATTGATTGTGGGAGTTTTGGTCCCAATATTTTAGGAATTAGGGGCCAAAAAGGGCCCAAATAAGCATTTTCTTGGTTTTCGCACTATAACTTTAGTTTAAGTTAATAGAAATCTATGAAATTTTGACACAAGGTTTATGACCACAAAAGAAAGGTTGGGATTGATTTTGGGAGTTTTGGTTTCAACAGTTTAGGAATAAGGGGCCAAAAAAGGGGCCAAATAAGCATTATTCTTGGTTTTCGCACAATAACTTTAGTTAAAGTAAATAGAAATCAATGAAATTTAAACACAATGTTTATGACCACAAAAGGAAGGTTGGTATTGATTTTGGGAGTTTCGGTCCCAACAGTTTAGGAATTAGGGGCCAAAAAGGGACCCAAATAAGCATTTTTCTTGGTTTTCGCACCATAGCGTTAGTATAGGTAAATAGAAATCTATGAAATTTAAACACAAGGTTTATGACTATAAAAGAAAGGTTGGTATTGATTTTGGGAGTTTTGGTCCCAACAGTTAAGGAAAAAGGGGCCCAAAGGGTCCAAAATTAAACTTTGTTTTGATTTCATCAAAATTGAATAATTGGGGTTCTTTAATATGCCGATTCTAACTGTGTATGTAGATTCTTAATTTTTTGTCCCGTTTTCAAATTGGTCTACATTGAGGTCCAAAGGGTCCAAAATAAAACTTAGTTTGATTTTAACAAAAATTGAAACCTTGGGGTTCTTTGATATGCTGAATCTAAAAATGTACTTAGATTTTTGATTATTGGCCCAGTTTTCAAGTTGGCCCAAATCGAGGTCCAAAATTAAACATTGTTTGATTTCATCAAAAATTGAATAATTGGGGTTCTTTGATATGCCAAATCTAACTGTGTATGTAGATTCTTAATTTTTGGTCCAGTTTTAAAATTGGTCTAAATTAAAGTGCAAAGGGTCCAAAATTAAACTAAGTTTGATTTTAACAAAAATCAAATTCTTGGGCCTCTTTGATATGCTGAATCTAAACATGTACTTAGATTTTTGATTATGGGCCCAGTTTTCAAGTTGGTCCAAATCAGGATCTAAAATTATTATATTAAGTATTGTGCAATAGCAAGTCTTTTCAATTGCACAGTATTGTGCAATGGCAAGAAATATCTAATTTCACAATGTTGTGAAATAGCAAATTTTTTTTTAATTAAGAGTTATCTTTCTTTGTCCAGTAAAGTAAGCAAGAAATATCTGCAAGAATTTTTTTTAATTGGAGTTATCTTTCTTTGTCCAGAATCAACTTAAAACTTTGTTATATACAATATACAATGTATATTCACTTTTTACTACCAACTGATAAATTTAAATTATCTTTACCATTCAGTGATAACAAGCAGTTTTTTTACATCTTAATATTTTATGATGTATTTAAATGAGTAGTAATTGTTGCAAACTCCATTAGAATATTTTAATTGAAATTAGTTTTGGAATAAGGGAAAGGGGGATGTGATTAAAAAAAAATTTTCATTTGAAATTTCATAAATAAAAAGAAAAATTCTTCAAACATTTTTTTGAGAGGATTAATATTCAACAGCATAGTGAATTGCTCTAAGAGAAAACAAAAAATTTAAGTTCATTTGAATACATTCATTCTGTGTCAGAAACCTATGCTGTGTCAACTATTTAATTACAATCCAAATTTAGAGCGGAATCCAGCTTGAATGTTGTGTCCATACTTGCCCCAACTGTTCAGGGTTCAACCTCTGCGGTCGTATAAAGCTACGCCCTGCGGAGCATCTGGTTTTTGTTTAAAGGGAGGTAACTTTACCTCAGCAAACCAAGATGGTCGAACAGCTTTACATGTGGCTTCTAGAGAAGGACATTTAGAGGTTGTACAATATTTGTTACAACACGGCGCAAGTGTCCATGCAAAAGATCTAGATAAGAAAACTCCATTGATGGATGCTGTTCAAAACAAACATTTCAGCATTATATCAATACTTGTACAGACTGGGGCTGTCATAACATTACAACCAGTCCTTCTTGCCATGGAATTATGTAGGTATGTAGCTTAAAATGGAGTAAGCGAGATTGTTACAAGTGGAATTCTAAAAAAATGCATGACAAAACTCTGAAAGTAAATATTGGTTTAAACTGAGATTTTGTCGTTGATGACGTCATGAATTTTAAAGATTTTTTTGGTTACTCTCTGTGGGAAATATTATATTACTTTACAATAATAAGTTAATATTGTATGAAGTAAGCAATTAATAGAAAAAAACATTTAACTGATGTAGTCTTAAAAACTTGTTTAACAAGAATCTACTTCACACTATTTTTTCAGCTGGTTCAATTTTCTTCTTCAGAATTTGGAAAAGTTGACATTAATGGGAATAGAAGAAATAATAAATCATATCATTTTCTTGTAGGGCTGCATCTCAAGAAGATATTGACTCATTAAAGGCCTGGAAAATTGCTGGAGCTGATTTGAATGAAAGTGATTATGACAATAGAACAGCTTTACATGTGGTAAAAGTATTTTTATAACAGAAATAGTTTCTCCCAATTCTAAAGCTTTTGATAAACAATTGCAGATAAACTCATCATAGATATCAGGACTAAATTTAGTATATACGCCAGACGCTCATTTCGTCTACTGAAGACTCATCCAAAAAAAAGTTTAAAATGACAAATAAAGTACGAAGTTGAAGAGCATTGAGAACCGAAATTCCTAAAAGTTTTGCTAAATACAGTTAAATTAATCTATGCCTAAGGTAGAAAAGCCTTAGTATTTCAAAAAATCAAAAATTTATTCACAGTTAATTTATAAATCTAACCATATTAACTATTGCAGGTGACTAAAGTCAATGTTTGTCGTCATTTTTGACAAAGAAATTTAATGTCAATTATATGACAGCATTGTAAGCATTTGTAGCTTTAGTACTTGCACATGTGACAATAAACAATTAGTTACTTTGATATGTTTGATCTTATATGCAAGCACTGTATGACACCAAATTAAGGAATCACAAAAGGTTTTCTGTGGAAACTTGTACAAAAACACTTGTACACGCTTTGCACAAATGTTTTGAAATATGCAAAGCTGGAACTTTTTCTAGTGACATAATTTTGAAGGCCAGCACATCTCATATATTGTATAATGTATGCACACTTCCAGATACCACTTCATTTAAACTCTGGTGGATAGTTGTGTCATTGGCAATCATACTAGTATTCATCTTCTAAATTTTATTATATGACATTGCTATATTTTACATATATGCCATTCTTGCTGATAGAGTCAATATCAAAAACAAAAATGCCATGATTACATTTTTATGTATTATAAATTCAGAAATTATTGCAATGTTTTTGTTGTTACTAAAAATGGGACAGGATTATAATAAAACAATAATTAAAACTGACATTTTGAAATTTTTTATATGAATTAAACAGGTTTTTTTTCAATATCACAAAAATTAAAATAATATTTTAGTCTGAAATGACAAAATTGCAATAATAAATGAACACAATAATTTCTGAATTGACAGTAAATATGAAGTTATAGCTGATGGTATATTCAAAATGAACTTAGCAAACATGTTATAATGATAATTTTATAAAATATTGGATTATTTTTTACAGGCTGTAAGTTTAGGACATGTTGAAACTGTAAAATATCTGCTGGACAATGGAGCATCCTGGATGTTAAATGATGCATTTGGAAAAACAGCAGAAGAGCATGCAGAATTATTAGGAAGAACAGAAATATTAAAATTGATCAGTGAGGCTAACGAAAATCATACACAAGGAACATAATTATTGTTTAGAACACAATATATACTGAACATCAAAATTTCAATGCAATGTAATAGTTTTAAAATGTTATGTACTGTGAATGTATTAATGCCACCAAGTGTGGTACCAACTTTTATCAATCTTTTTTTTTTATTCATGAAATTAATACCTAATGAAATATCGTTACACATTTTTAAGTTGTTAGTACACAATCTATTCTAATTTCATCCAGTACTTTCAAAGTATGTGTCAAATTACAAGCTTTGGATTTAACCTGACATCTTCCTCAAATAGTTAATGCCTATGTGTTCAAAGCCAAAGATCAGTCAAGTCTTATATTGTATTTAATTTTTTATTAGGTAGTTGGATGTTGAGGTGTTTAACCTCCTACATAACAACTTAATGCTCTAAGTCGTATGGCAAAGTATGTATACTTAGAAATTGTATTAAAGTAGATTAGTTACAGTCAAACCTGTATATTTAGGTCATTCTTGTGAAAAGAGAAAAGAAACCTTATATGTGGGTCGTAACTGTGGTACCCTCATGACAATAACAGTTGAACATCTTTTCAAATGAGGTTCACAGTAATTTTAAGTGCATGAAGATAAATTGTTCACTTATTTTAACAATATAAAAATCAACTGATTTTGACAAATGACCATATTTTTTATCTCAAAAAATTAAGGTAACAAAAATTTGAGACCTCTGACAAAACACAATTAGGATATGTTGATGAATCACAGTAAGATTTTGCAGGTTTGACTGTATTTAGAAATTTTAGAGAGATAAAAAAAAGAGTTTGATTTGGTAGTATAGTACATTCCTTTGTTTTTATTTTAAATTAAATTGAATTTTATCTTATTTCTTGTCATGTTTAGACAATAATCTTTAATGTTAAGTTGAAGTGCTACTTGATATAACTGTAATTGCTTTGTATTGAATTTGTTTTGAATCAGATTTTTGATACAAGGTTTTAACAATCAATATCTGAACTTAACATGAATCTCATCAAAATTAATACTGTAAATGTGAAATTAATGCGTTATTTTTGTTTATTGTAAAAGTAGGCTGGAAAAGTTTTCATCTCTGTGTTTATTATTTTTTAGGTCATTTTTCTCTGGGCTGGGCCCCATAAATACGCCTCAGTATAGTGAACTTCCAATATGAGGACATGAAAAATATGAAAACCAGACTTGCTATAAACTAGCTAACATTTTTCAGCTTAGAACCCCCCAAAAAAATTTAAACAGTCTGAACCTACAATTCTTTGCAAGAAACTGCACAAATGTATTCATAGTTTTGCATTGTTAACTTTACATGTTGTTATTAATTGTTTTCATATTTATTGTTATATATTGTTATAAGTTGTAAGGCTTTCAAGTTTATCCGAGTGAGTATGTGTGGGAGTCTTACAGCAGATTTCAGTGAGTGTGTAGCTAATGGTAATATCTTTGGTTAGCTTGCTTGTTAGCTGAACCGTGAAGTCATTGTTAGGTAAGGTATACTACCCTCCTTTCAAAGTAGCTTAGTCCTACAGAGAGATAGATTGGTTATCTGTTGGGCTAGTCTACTATTAAAGGAGGGTAGTTTACCTAACCTAACAATGACTTCAAGGTTCAGCTAACAAGCAAGCTAACCAAAGATATTACCATTAGCTACATACTCACTGAAATCTGCTGTAAACTCTGAGATTATTTTATTGAATCTCCCTAGAATGCTAGTTTATCAGGGTAGAAGTGCTGTAGAAATAAAAGTGCTGTAAATGAATCTCTATAAACTGTGTAAACTCCTGCCAGACAATGATCAAATTACCTTTGAGGAACAAAGTTTGTACAATGAATCTCTTTCTCAAGTGCACCTACACTTAAATATTTCTCATTAAAATACAAATGAAAAAATTATTTAAGGAAAATTGTGCTTTGTTTTCTTAGTTTGTTATTTATATATAACTGTTTATTTTATATAGAATAATGATTATTTATTTATAGAAAACATATCATTATGCAATTGAATGCATTTACTGTAGATTCATTATTTTTGTTGGATACCAATTTTCCTGGTTTTCTTGACTACAGGGGAACCACACATTTATATGTTCAACAAATTTCAAGTTTTTTATTAAGAATGTATGCAGACTTTGCCTAAAATACGAAATTTAATATTCATGAAAATGCCAGTATTCTTTAATCCACAAAATTGATACCCACGAAAATAAATGAATCCACAATATGTCATCAAAAATTTGTGCTAGAAACAAGAAAGCATCTGTGTCCTTATTTGTTTTCTTTTGACAATAGATGTAGTATATACCAGTATACAGTTGTAATTTAGTCCACATTTTACAGATAGTACATAATTTCTTGGTCAGGAATCAAGATTTTTTTGTTCAATTTTGTTTGTTAAAATGTATATTCTTCTTACATATGAAATGAATTACTATACAGTTGACATTTCTGTAACAAGATTATATCATATCTTAATTTGCATACATTGAATATTTTTACTATTTCTGCTATTTGAAGGACCTAATTATGGCTCCTATTATAAAAGTCTTTCTTTGATGTGACACATATGGTTAGGCTCATTAATATTGATTCTAGTAATGTATGTTTCAATGGTATTTGTTTTTAGTCATTTTTATTTAATCTTTTTTATCATTAACAGTTTGAGTTAAGGGACGACATCAAAAGTTCAATGTAGGATAAAAAACTAAATTCAGATATTTTTTTTAATGACCCCCCTACCCCCTCTTAACTTAACTTGGGGAAAAATTGATTGACCCATATGCATATATGTAAAATCGATGGAGGATAAACAAAACTTGCAGCAAGTTTAACCCCCCACCCCCAAACTATTTGAATTAAGTTTTTTATCCTTCATTGATCTTTTGATGTCGTCCCTAATGTTGTGAATAATTAAGTGCTTTATTTTATGTTGTGTAACTTAAAAATTCAATAGACAACTTATTATACATGTGAAGCCATCTGTTGCTCAGAGTTTTTTGCCAGTTTTATATACCTACAATTATCTATGGATAAACGTAATAAAATAATGCATTTTATTATACATAAGTATATTTTACAAACTAAATGTTAGATCCTTATGATTCAAAATTATTCGGGTTTTATCAGTTTTTCGTGGATTTAGTGGGGTATGGATTGTTTTAGGTACCTTATCCCTTTCCTCCATTGTGACGCCTTTTGACGCCACCCCCTATACTCCATAATGACGCCTGTGTAGTACCTCAGTTGAAATGCTTTGACTACAAAATGTCTGCATCAGACTTAAAAAAAATTGTATTCAATATGAAAAGGAGATTCATGAGAATTATCTGACTTGAATTTCATTGATGAAATATTGGTTTTCACAATGCATTAACACTTTAAAACTGATGATTTTTTTTAACTGAAAAAAATCCTATGCAAATCAAGTATATTAAAAAAAAAATCTATGGAGGAAAGGGTTATACCTTGACTAAAATTAATTTGGCTCTTTAATAAAATTTTGACAAAACTTTTACTTTGACCCTTTGACTAAAATATAAAAATTCCAAAAAATTTGAACCAGACACATTATCTGAAAAAAAATGGTTTGATAAATAGCAGTTTGACTAACACCAATTCTGATCATTGAAAAGCTTAATATTTCTTTAACAATACGTCATTAAAATGTTTAGTTAATTTTACAGAGTTATCTCCCTGTAGTGTTAGGTACCACCTTAGAAAAAATTAAGATAATTTAATAACAAAAGTATAAAAAGAGAAACCACTGGGTTTGGGAAAATGTCTCATGAACTTTTCTACATTATTAGGTTTCTATGTATATTTGTTTTCAAAATATTTTTTTTATGCCCCACCTACGATAGAAGGCCTTTATGTTTTCTTGTTTTTTTCTCGTCAATCTGACTGATTTTATCATTTAGCCAATATTGTTTTCAGTGTCCTGTATCAGGATAAACATTCAGTAGCTATAGAGTACCATTAAGTTGTGTAAACATCAGTTTGAAACATAAAACACATGTTCATGCTTGTGAACTTTTTAGAATAGACTAACTGTAAGGTTTTTATTATTGTGAAAAATATGAGAAAATTGTGAACTCAATAATTTAAACTTGAATTTTGAAATATTTTAGATGAATTAAACAGAACTTTTCTCAAAATCGTAAAAAATAAAATCGCATTTCAGTATTTTCATATGACCAATTGGTTACTATAGATTTTCAATTTTTTCTAAGGTTACCTAATCTGTTGTAGTACATCCTGGTACTCAGTCATGACAGAGCAACCAATAGAAGTAGAATCAAACATATAATCGGTACAATTAGGGGGGAAAGTGTACTGTTTTCTGATTATTTTGTTGTGCATAGAAAACATAAAACAGTCAAATTTTCTCAAAATTTGTACCACTTGAAAGCTTTATTTTACTTCCTTGCCATGCTCTTAATTGACAAGTTCCAGGATGTTCTTGAGTAGGTTACCAGTCGAAAAATATGAACTCTGAAGTCATAAGACGGTAAGATGAAAATAGTCTGATAATGTTTTGACCAAGATTTTAATGTTCACTGAAGTGTGGGGAATGTTTTCATGAGGACACTTGTTCTTGCTTGTATATTTTATTTTCTTTCTTTCTGACTTTTGAATCTCAATTAGTTTGTTTTTTTAGTGCAGCTATTTATGTTGATATCATTCATTAGAAAATCAAATTGTATCATCAATATTGTGTAGAATTTTTATTCCTGGGTTTCAAATTTTGTAGATTTTACATTAATTCATAACCATAAACATGATAAATATACAATACTGTATATGCACATTGTTGGTAAATATATGATTTATTTAAATTGTATGAGCTTTAGAAAAAAGACAAAGAGAGGCTCTGTGAACTTCTCTCCTGTTTGGTAACAAGTTCAAATACATTTTTGTTTTTCTGTAAATGAGTATATATTTTTAGCTCACCTGGCCTAAAAGGCCAAGTGAGCTTTTCTTATCACTTGGCGTCCGTCGTCGTTAACTTTTACAAAAATCTTCTCCTCTGAAACTACTGGGCCAAATTAAACCAAACTTGGCCACAATCATCATTGATGTATCTAGTTTAAAATTTGTGTTTTTTGACCCGGCCAACCAACCAAGATGGCCGCCATGGCTAAAAATAGAACATAGGGGTAAAATGCAGTTTTTGGCTTTTAACTCAAAAACCAAAGCATTTAGAGCAAATCTCACGTTTAATCCCGCTGCAAATGTTTGCACCTGTCCTAAGTCAGGAATCTGATGTACAGTAGTTGTCGTTTGTTTATGTAATATATACGTGTTTCTCGTTTCTCGTTTTGTTTATATAGATTAGACCGTTGGTTTTCCCGTTTGAATGGTTTTACACTAGTAATTTTGGGGCCCTTTATAGCTTGTTGTTCGGTGTGAGCCAAGGCTCCGTGTTGAAGGCCGTACTTTAACCTATAATGGTTTAATTTTTAAATTGTTATTTGGATGGAGAGTTGTCTCATTGGCACTCACACCACATCTTCCTATATCTACTGACATGGGGTAAACTTGTTTATCTGGTCAAGATCTATCTTTCCTGAAATTTTAAGATGAATGGGACAACCTGTTGTTGGGTTGCTGCCCCTAAATTGGTAATTTTAAGGAAATTTTACTGTTTTTGGTTATTATCTTGAATATTATTATAGATGGAGATAAACTGTAAACAGCAATAATGTTCAGCAAAGTAAGATTTACAATAAGTCAACATGACCAAAATGGTCAGTTGACCCCTTTAGGAGTTATTGCCCTTTATAGTCAATTTTTAACCATTTTTCGTAAATCTCCATGATCTTTTACAAAAATCTTCTCCTCTGAAACTACCAGACCAAATTAATCCAAACTTGGCCACAAACATCATTGATGTATTTAGTTTAAAATATGTGTTTTTTTACCCGGCCAACCAACCAAGATGGCCACAACAGCTAAAAATAGAACATGGAGGTTAAATAAAGTTTTTGGTTATTACTCAAAAATCAAAGCATTTAGAGCAAATCTGACAAGGGGTAAAATTGTTTATCTGGTCAAGATCTATCTTTCCTGAAATTTTAAGATGAATGGGACAACCTGTTGTTGGGTTGCTGCCCCTGAATTGGTAATTTTAAGGAAATTTTGCTGTTTTTGGATATTATCTTGAATATTATTATGGATAGAGATAAACTGTAAACAGCAAAAATGTTCAGCAAAGTAAGATTTACAAATAAGTCAACAGGACCAAAATGGTCAGTTGACCCCTTTAGGAGTTATTGTCCTTTATAGTCAATTTTTAACCATTTTTCGTAAGTCTTAGTTAACCTTTACAAAAATCTTCTCCTCTGAAACTACTGGGCCAAATTTTACCAAACATAGCCAGAATCATTATTAGTCTTTCTAGATTAGAAATTGTGTTTTGAGACCGGGCAAACCAACTAAGATGGAGGCTACGGCTAAAAATAGAACATAGGGGTAAATTGCAGTTTTTGGCTTATAACTCAAAAACCAAAGCATTTAGAGCAAATCTGACGAGTGGTAAAATTGTTTATCTGGTCAAGATCTATTTGCCTTGAAATTTTTAGATGAATCGGAGAACTCGTTGTTAGGTTGCTGCCCCTAAATTGGTTATTTTAAGGAAATTTTGCTGTTTTGGGTTATTATCTTGAATATTATTATAGATAGAGATAAACTATAAACAGCAATGATGTACAGCAATTTAAGACTCAAAAATAAGTCAAAATGACCAAAATGGTCAATTGACCCCCTGAGAAATTATTGTCCTTTATAATCAATTTTCATAAAATTTGTAAATTTTTACTAACATTTTCCACTGAAACTACAAGGACAAGTTCATTATAGATAGAGATAATTGTAAGCAGCAAGAATGTTTTATTTGTCTAATTCATATATACCAAGGTGAGCGACACAGGCTCTTTAGAGCCTCTAGTTTTTTATCCTGCAATTAGCACCCATCACTTGAAGCTATAGTTGTTTAAATTCCAAATCATTGTCTTATTTTTAAAAGACATAGACACAGTTAACTTCCCACCGATTTTCATAATACATAACTTGGTCAGAAATCAATATCGTAGTTTTTTTTTATTACGTCATATATAAGTCTTATATCGTCGCTGTTATGCAAAAACCTCGTATCTAAGGTTTTCATAATTTTACACCAGGCAATAAAAACTGATTTTTTTTTATCGATTATTTAGAATTAAATATTTATGTTCCATTGTATGCAAAAATATCGTATCTTCTAACCAATCAATTACCAAGGCGAGCAAAAATTTCTGCACCTATATTGTATTTTCAAAGCTTTTCATTATTTCTAAGCTATACATAATATATTAGACAAAAAATTGACAAAACTGTACCTGTTATAATCTCAGCTGCTAGTGCCATCTTTTTTTTCTTTTGAGATATGATATTTTCGCACAACAAAATGTCTCACCAATCCGACTACACTTTTTTCGTCACTTGTCAGAATTCGGGTTAATGATTGGTTAGAAGATCAGATATTTTCGCATTCAGTGGAACATACATATTTAATTCTTAATAATCGATAAAAAGATTTCCGCAAAAAATTGAGATACGAGGTTTTTGCATAACAGCGACGATATATATATGCTGTATTCCTTTAAACAGATAGCATTTAAATAAAAATAATCACCCTCTTCTTATATCTATAAGTAAACATAATTTTGATAAGATCTTTTCATACCATCTCCTTTGCACCCAGGAATAAAAGTGCTATTTGCATAGTACACCCATTCTTAATATACTATTAAGTTTTATGGTTTTTAATCCAGTGTTTCTGTTCAAGAATATTTTCAGTTAATATTTATTAGGGGGCTTTTTCATGTTTTTAACATTTTTGTAGTGAATAATTAATAATCAAATAAAACTATGAAAATTTATTTGAGATTTTCTCTGTTTAGTTGCAGACATGAGGGATTTTATCCTTCCAGGTGTACGCTTGAGTTATTATCTCGCCAGTTGTATGCATGAGGAATTTTATCAGTTTAGTGTTTTTTTGAGTGATTTTTTTCTGTATAGATGGTTTTCCAAGTAATTTAATCAGTTCAATTGCATGTATGAGGGATTGTATCTGTTCAGTTGCAAGTATTAGAGATGCTATCTGTCCAGTTGCATGCATAAAAAGATTTTCAATCTTTGTCATCTTGAAAGAGTCAAAAAGCAAGACATAGGTATTCTGTATTAGTTTCTGTGGTAGGTCAATTTATAGGGCTCCACTTGTGATAGGTCAATGATATTTGGTGTGCAGTTGTATTAGGATTGACACATTTTTGTTTCCATAGAGATTATTTGGTCCGGTTCCTTCAGTCATGAACTATCAACTGAAACTTTTGCTTAGTTTACATGTATTAGTTTGTAATTAGGTCTGTTTATGGGGTATTTCAATAGTATTTGGAATGCAGTTATAATAGCATTGGCACATTTTTGTTTCCATAGAGATTGTTTGGTACAGTTCCTTCAGTCATGGACTATTAACTGAAACTTTTGCTTAGTTTACATGTATCAGTTTGTGATTTGGTCAGTTAATGGGGAACTTCTAGTGGTATGCAGTTGTACATCACGGGGGGGGGGGGGTCTCAACATGGGATTTTGGGTACAGGTGTGCAGCTGGGATTTTAAAAACACCCCCCATTCATATATTGAATAATTGTGAAATCCCTACCTATACATATATTTCACAGCGAAATCATAACCCATTCATATATTTATCACATTCATGACAATTTAAACATTTCCCTCTGTCAATGCTTCGTATGTCTTTCATTTTGGCAATCAAATAATGACAAATTCTTTCAACAAATTAAAAGTGATTAAGCAAGACACACAATGTCAATGAGAATAGACGCAACAAATTAAGTGCAAATAAATCGATGTGTTACGCAACTAGTGCAAAAGGTTCGATATCTATTGGGTAATTTTCTGAAGATTATTAATTGTGACAGTGTAATTAAATTTAATCAATATCAAAACTTGTGTAAATAAGTTTCAGCAGATGTGGTAATTTTAATGACAAAGAGTTTGGGAAATTCAGTGAAGATCGTTGCACAACAAACTGAAATTTATGACCCATTGATATATCATAATCGGTCAATTACTACCTACTGATATATTTCCTCGGTAAAATTGCACCCCATTGATATATTTGACGGATCAAAAAAGGGACCCATTCCAGCGGCACATATGTATATACCTTTATATAGGAAGAGACCCCCCCCCCGTGTTGTACATGTATAAGCATTGGCACATCTGCTAACCATGGAGATAGTTTGTCCTGTACCATACATTAAATATAGTTAAACTACTTCTTATACCCTGTATCAGACAGACATAAACTATGTTATTTTATTTATTCCTGCATCCTCCAAAAATTATACAAATACTGCAACCTTTTACTCAACAAAAAAGATTCTCTCAAGACCAGCTAGATTAGGCTTGGTGTATCCAAACATTTTCATAATTTCAAAATAAATTTTACAGTATTTTGGGCCGCAAGTTGTCATATGTAAAATTAAAACAACACTATACAAATTGAATGAATTTGCATTGATTTTTTGGATTAACCTTCAATGCGTAACTCTAAAAGTCAAAAATTGATGGCCAAGGATTTTTAGTATCGAAACACATTTCAAACAATAGCATATAACCTAGTGATTGTGTTATATATTTGTTGCATGTCTTTTGCCTCATCTCAACAAGTCAGTGAGTTTACTACTGGAGTATTTCAAATGGCCCCTACAAGGCAGCACTCCATCTGCAAAGTGGAAAAGGATATGTTTAAACTCTAAATTTCCAATGTCCTTGTTCATTTACCAATACATTGTACTTGCATGTAAAGGATAAATTCTGTAATATTTAGTAGTAGTCAGAGTCCATACCTGCCAACTGTCTCTATTTGCAGGGGATTTCCCCCATGGAGACTCCCAAACTTAAATTTTGAAAAAGCAATTTTGTCCACAATTTTAACAAAACAAGTAATTTTACAATGACTTTCGGCTAATAGAAGTATGAAGAAGCCAAAAAACAACATTAAAATGTATTTGCAGCCCCCTTGAAGTTTTTTTTTATGTCTATGACAGCCATCTTCCACGTAAAACCCCCATGGGCATTTTGAAAAGTTGGCAGGTACCTACCATCATATTATTTGGTATGCTGGTGCATTTTAGAGAACCTGACAATGCACCATCGATAAGGTCAAATGACACAATTCTACCAATCACTGTAAATGAGGGAGACTACACCAAAAGGGCATTTAAAACCCCAAACAGATAACCAAACTCATTAACCATCAAACCAAATATATTCTCTAACCCTAAACTGGGCCAACATAAAACTTTTGAAAAGACAATATGGTATTCAGGACAATGGATAGACAAGACTGTCACAAGTAGAAAACAACACTGACATTTAAATAAAATAAGGAAAAAGTAAAACTCTGAACAAAAGCAAAAGCACAATACATATTATACAACCCTTCAAAACAAAACTCATGTACTCCTGAAGGGTAGGCAGTTCCTGTTCGACTATTGGCACCTCTTGTGTTCCTCATCACCAATAATGATTAAGCATCCTGATAACTTGTATAGATAATTTATGTTTTAATGAAAAAAGATGATTCAAATAAAACATAAATTATTTTCCTGGTGACAAAATTTTTTTCTTTAAATTGAATAAATCAGACAATCTAGACATGAAATTCATAAAAAACAACTTTAATAAATGAGTATAAGATTGAAATATTTAAAATCCTTTGTCTATCAGCCATCTTCCGACTGTTTCAACATGATTTCCCTTTAATGTTACTCTCCTTGTCACTTCAGATACTTCTGTTAATAATGCAAATCTCATTCCGACTGTTTCTTCTATGTGACTCTTCAAATCCTTTTCAAATTGCTGAAAATATATACCATAATCTACATTTAGATGATTTAGTGATAAAAGATACCAATTCATTGTCTGTTAATAAATAATTTATCAATAGAACAGATAGTCTAAATGCATCTACCATTAAAAGTAGGCTTGTGCATTATCATAGAAATGGCTTTTTTTATTTTTTTGTTATTTCTCTTGTCCGCCAACCAATTTTTCTAAAAACATTTCATCTTCTCTTTTCTATTTTGATCTACTCACCCTGACAAACCTATAAAAAGTTCACATTATTACATGACAGTTGTGTGTAAAATAAGATCAGACATGGATAAATGAAATATTTAGGATCTAAAGCATAATCTCTGATCTAAATTATAGAACTTCAACTTTGTTTTTTCCAATTCTTAGTAAACCTATTTTTATGCTGAAAGTTTTGTGTTATTTTCTTTTTTCCTTTTGGCAATCTGGATTATGTCCCTTGGCATATCTGACATTATTTTACATTTTTGGATTTTTTTTAATTATATACATGCATCTTAAAAAAATTTAAATGTGTATTTTATTCATCCATTTGCATATCAACATGAATATAAAACAGCTGTTTTTTCGTCAAAACAAACATACCCATATATCACCATGAACTCTATTGATTACTGTTGTAATTTTTGTTCCACGCAGTGTTGTCTGTTTTACATAAACTGGCAAATTGTGATTCTTGTTTCTTTCTACTGAATATGGAAGATCTTTTGTTTTCTCTCCTAAAATAAAAACATATATAGAATAAAAAATAAGCTTATTAAAATGCACTCAATATGTATTACAATATGAATAATCACATCAAATTGTTCCAATCCACAAAGTATTTAAATTCAATGAAAAAAGAGTGTGTCTGAAGATATATATGTCCTCACAAAAGGGGTTAACTTTAGAATGTGACTCACTGCCAACATTCTAACTCTGTCTGTTAATGTTGGTTCTTTTAAAGCATTGTGTAAGAGTTTCATAAATTAAGATGAAGAAAACTTAAATTTCGGAAACGAATATTGGACAGAGAGATGGAAGGACAGAGAGATGGTCAATACTAAATGTGTCCGTTGCCAACAGCGGGTGCATAAAAATATGGGTAGGTAGATACATGTAGGCTATAGTATTGATTGATTTTTTTCAGTTGACCATAGAAATAGTTTTGAGGTATTGGGTTACAATCTGATCTCTATATATTTCTTCTCCTGTAAGCTAAAAACTTACTGTAAGGAGGTACCCAGCCTGATGGTGTTGGATATGAAGCATGTACAGGTAATTCAGGAATAATTCTTCTTGGCAAAATTTTTTCTACAAATTTAAACTCCTCAGTTGATTCTTCAAATTGTGTCAAAGTATCCTTTGGTGGCAACTGCTCTGCAGTGTACAAGTATTTTATACTAACTTGACATGGAGCCTGAAAAATAAAATTATTTAAAATATATATATTAAAAAAATACTCACTAGTGGTTCTAATGACTGTCAAAATCATCTTAACTGCTTCTACCCTTATTTTCATACATGTACATGTACATTTTTTTACTAACACAAATTTATCCAATTTTTTCAAAGACCCATACATTTTTGTTTGTCAAAATATGGATAATTGTTAACAATATCATGAGGCCGACTCAAATGGTCATGTTTAACTTATAATGCATTATTCAAATGAGCATTTATATGAAACCTCAAATTAAAACAAAATTTCTGATGCTACAATGGAAAAGTGATTGTTGTATGCGTCAAAAGTCCAAGTGGCCAGGTCAGTCAGGATTAGCGATAAGGAGTATTATGATGTCAAAATTTAACAGGAACTTTTGTGATGTACAGTAATGGCGGACAAATAGCATGAACAGCGATAAGGTGTATTTTTAAAACTTGTATGTTAATTTTTATATGATGTCTAGTGGCAACTTGATCTAAAGCTTTTCAAACTACGAAAAAATTTTGGGACCCTTTTACGCAGAAAAATGTTTTTTTTTTTGGTTTTCGGTTATAGGACAGTTGAAAGAGGAGCTACATGTAGATATGACTTATTAACAATTTATGAATGTAAAACTATTAATAAAGCTTCTGAATAGAGTAAATCATGGTTAATTGAAAACATAAACTACACATTTTTCTGATACAGAATTTACTCAAAATTGTCCAAAATCTGCTCTTCGGGTCTAGGCAGAAACGAACTTCTCTATTACTTTGTCAATATTTACACTGAAACGCCGATGAATATGCAGTAATGCTAGCGATGATAACCATTAGTTGTGCATTGTTGGTCATACATTTGATTTCAAAAGACTAGTACACTGATAGATCTCCACGGTAGCACTTGCGAGATGTTATAAACCATGCAACGTACGTATTCGCCATCGAGCGTACTCCCAATTGAATTCGTCAAAACTGCATACCAGGTCAGTTTCGTATGTCTCAGACAATGATGAGATTTGTTAGTTTGTTATATTTCCTACAACACGAAGAAGCAGATACGGCACAAAGAAGCGATTTTCTGTTAATACCAGACGTGACTACACTCTCCAGTTCCATTATCATATGGTCTATAAACGCAAATTATAACGAGACTTTCCAATACTGTTTTGGCGTGTTTGCAGGGTAATTGGCTCTGGTAGTCTGTCGAACACATCGCCGTGTCATATTTTCAATGATATCGAAGGGTTCTGATAAATCTAATGCCGATTGGTACATCTCATTCCAAACTGATGAACCGTACACTGTAAAATGTGCTCCGAAATTACATGTCTTAGACTGAGTATAACAAATTCAAATCTTGTAATGAGATACAAGTAATACTGTCCGATTTTGTCATGATCTCCAATAGAACTTCTATTTTGAAACCAGATGCCGTTATTTAATGACATTGGGTCTCACTAATTAGCGACAACAAGCGTCAACAAGCGACAACAAGCGTCAACAAGCGACAACAAGCGTCAACAAGCGACAACAAGAATTATTTTAGCGACAACAAGCGACAAGAAGACTATTTAGCGACAAGAAAACATTTTTTTTTTTATTAAATATTAGATATTAGATATAAAGAAATTTGTATGTAATGGTTTTTTTTTTAATTTACGAGCAGATATGTCTAATTAAAATGTTTTATTATATAGATAGACGAAGAAATGAAACATTTGTGAGGATGAAAAAGATTGTGAAGTTTATATTAGTATCTTCGTAGATGAAGAAATTAAACATTTGTGAAGAAGAAAGAGATTGAGCTTCTTTTTTTTATTTTATTTTTTTAAGATAAATAATATGTTCTAAAACACAAGGAAAAGTAATCTCATAATACAATAATTGAACGTAATACATAATAGATGATAAAATAAATATGTAAATAATGTTTAATTTTTTTCTATCAATTTTAACTTTCTTGTCTCTAAAATTATTTTCTTTTGCATATATATTCTTTAAATATTTATTGCAATAATTAATTTTAATTAAAAAAATATGTTTTCTTGTCGCTAAATAGTTTCTTGTCGCTTGTTGTCGCTAAAATAATTCTTGTTGTCGCTTCTTGTCGCTTGTTGACGCTAAAATTCTTGTTGTCGCTAATTAGTGAGACCGATGACATTTCATCAATTCAAAAAGTGACAACATATGTGTTTCCTTTAAACATTTAATTTATAAATGTTTATTTTGCATGCCAAATCGATGTGCACGCAAATGCGTGTTGGCGCATAGGGAGCTTCGCGCCTGGAAGGCTATTTTTTTTCTGGGACACCAAAAACTCCAAGGGCATCAAAGTACGTCACTTTAAATGGTTTGGGCACGCCATTGAGAGATAAAATGTTCAATACTGCAAAATAAACTATATTCTTATCGTTGGTTTAACAAACCGAAGTATGAACTGTGTTATGGGGCTGTATATTTGTCCTTTGTAAAATTTTGAAAATCAGTCGAAAATTCTTCATGGAGGCTGCCATTTTGTTTTTATTTGTCAGTAACGACAACTCTTTTCTGTTTTTTTTTTAGTGAACTGCTATCCATACTTTATTGTTGTTATTATGAATTCAAATATTTGCTGAAAACCAAAGCTTGAATATATTTTTTTTTAATAAACAGTATTTTTTATGTGGGTTTTATTGTAGTTTGTAGTTTAAAACATCACAGAACTACCAAAATTAAGTCTTTTGATTCCGACAATAGAGTGCACTCGATTTGTAATTGACCTTTATTTGTCACAGTAAAACAAGCAACAACAAGTTGTTTCCTTTTAATCACTGAAAGAGATTATAGTGAGAAATATTTTTCTTAACAACTTCATTTACCCCTTTTATAAGCAAACTTTCTTTTTTACATTTTTTTTATTGATCTGGAAGTTAGTAAGGCACAACCTGAGCCTGAGGGACTTTCTAAACTAAGTATGACTGAGCCAATACTGTATAACAATCTCAATATGCACAAATAATATATAAAAGTAGTTGCAGATTGATCTCATATTTTTATAAATTTTTGGGGATTTTTTTTACATACTATACTTCAGTGGCGCCAGGATTCAGAACTTTTCATAAAAAGGGGGACACAGACTGACCTAAGAGGGAGACACTCCAGTCATGCTTCAGTTATTCCCTATATAATCAACCAAAATTTTCCCACAAATCAGATTATCTGAATTAACATATTTGTAATATTGCAAATATATACGATTACTTTTCATTGCAAGTGAAACACTTCTTATGTTGGAATGCTTGGCAACAGTGGATCCAGAAATTTTCATAAGTTTGGACCCTGAGGGCCTCCAGTCATGCTTTGGTGATTCCCAATATAATTAATATGTTATTCAATCTTTTTGATCCCTTGATGCGCAACATATCAGAACGGGAGCAATTAAAGGATGTATTTTTAATAAGATTGCATTTTATTTCGCCACAAAAGGGGGGGGGCACAATTTTTTTCCAGTATTAAAAAAAAAACTTATTGCACTTGCTTTCTCTATTCTTATACTCTTCATATATATTGTAGTGGAAATTTACCATAGAAGGTTGGGGAGAGGGTCGGAGGGTCCTGATCCCAAAATCGTGTGCTTAAAAACATAAAATCCTGAGGTCCCGATTTTAAAGAAATTTAAATCTCGACCTCCATAATTCGAAGCAAGAATTCGCAGATCCTGATGCCCCAAAAGAAAGGCCTCTTAAGATATTTTTTGGCGGGCTGAAATAACAAGATACTATATAAAATAAAACTACATTGCTATATAAGTTAATATATATAAAGGACTGAAATCAGTGAAGCTAAATTTTATACCTATTCAGGGGCGGATCCCAACCCAGAGTAAAGGGGGGGGGGGGGGGGGGGTTCCAGCTATATGCTCCCATATGCCATTCAAATGCATTGATTGGCCAAAAAAAGGGGTGTTCCAACCCCCGGAACCCTCCCCCTTTTGGATCCGCCAATGCTTATTTCAAATGAAGGAATAAGGATAAAGTTTGCAAAATTGGATTAATTTGGACAGAGGATATTAATAAACCATTTATCATAAGGTTCAATAATGTATTTCTTCGCTATCTCCTGTGCTTCACCTGGGAAAACCCAATAAATTATGTCCCAGGATGAACTGAATATTAATTCTGAGGAGGTTACACAGGTGCGCTTAATTCACGAATCCTTTTTTTATATTTTTTTTTCTAAATTCCCATTTGTATCTTCCTTTTTAATTTTTGTTACCCCTTCTCCTTTATATTCCATCAACAAATTATCAAGATAACACTTTATGTTCATTGTTGATATTCCTAGGGAATATGTGATTCCATTAGATGAAATAAGGATTTAATTTGTATATAGCTGGTTTAATTACTACAATGTCTATTGATTTACCTATCTATATCATATATTCTTCCCTTTTAAAAAGATCAGAGCAGTCGCAATGTTTTTAGAACTACCCTATGAGATTGACCTCAAGGTCAAAGTACATGAAGAATGGCGGCTCGTCTTACGATAATAGACAAAGGTGTATGAAAATGGATTTACAAGAAAAACGTTGAATCAAATGTCTTAGGAATACTTGTTTTTATTGTTATCTTTTCGAAAAAATTATAGTTCATTTAATAACAACGTTATTTTAATTCGTATGGCTCAATTAACCGGGCGATTCTGTGCCAAAGCGACAGAAGAGTACAAAACAACACCAGTTTTGGTGATTGTTTTGAACGCGATAAGGTTGGTTAGGAACTCTGTTAATGCCTAGTACATTCTCTTGTCCCCAGAGTTCGATGGCATCGAACAAAAACAATGCTTACAACCGAGTTCAGACGACGAGTAACCGTTTATGGACAGCTGTTTTTGATTATGAAGCCAGGCGTGAAGATGAACTAACCCTTAGAAGGGGTACACTATTGGAAGTTTTATCAACAGATTCTCATATATCAGGAGATGAAGGTTGGTGGACAGGTAGGGTGGGTAATAAAGTGGGTATCTTCCCAAGTAACTTTGTTGCAATTGACATTAACAGTAGTGTTGCTAGTGGACTCCATAACATTCCATCGAATCGACCCTTTGAAATAGATTTCAATGAATTGCAGTTGGAAGAAGTTATTGGTGTTGGTGGGTTTGGAAAAGTGTATCGTGGAATATGGAATGGGGAAGAGGTTGCTGTCAAAGCTGCAAGACAAGATCCAGATGAACCAGTTATTTCAACGATTGAAAGTGTCCGACAAGAGGCTAAAGTCTTTTGGTTACTCGATCACATAAACATTGCTGCTCTGAAAGGAGTCTGTTTAAAAGAACCAAACTTATGTTTAGTTATAGAATATGCAGCAGGTGGATCTTTAAATAGAATATTATATGGCAGAAGAATCCCTCCGGATGTTCTTGTTGACTGGGCTATTCAGATTGCTAGGGGAATGAATTATTTACATGAGGAATCCCCCATTCCTCTTATACATCGTGACCTCAAATCAAGCAATAGTAAGTATAAGGAGTTGGATTTAAAATAGTTTAAAACTTTTGATACTTTATATCAGCACTAAAATTGACAGCATTCCTTCTACCATGTCTACAATTAGTTTTGAAATAAAACGTGGGATTCCTCACCCTAGGGCAGCAAGACACTGCTTTACAATTTATTTATTATGTGCATGTACAAATTGTACATGTATATTATTAATTCAGTTGCACAGCAAATAAGGCAGTAATACAATAAGTTCCTGTGTAAGTGGAAGCTCTAGGATTAGGAAACTATGTGCATGTACCCCAATCAAGTCATCATACATTGTACATGTATACATTTTTTTTTACATGTACAATTTATTAAACATCATCAAACCTTACATGAAGCTTAGCTCCATAAGTTTTAACCACCATTAAATAATATGTTACTAAAAAAATAATTAGTTGCAAATGAACATCTCCATTTAACATTGTAACATGGAATCTATTAGAACTGCTACTCTTCCACCCAATATCCTGGGTCATATAATCCAGCCTGAGACCACTGCTTGGTCAAGAATGTCCAGATGAGATACATTGTACAATGTACATGTACACATCTAATTGTAATACTAAGAGATTGTGAACAATTGTAAATTCACTAGTTTACATTAAGGTAAAAGGAATCATTGCTACACATAAATTTTGTGTGTCTATACACTGTGTCTTAAAATATATTTTCCAGGATTATTGACAAAGTTAAAGTACCCTAGTTGAATCAAAGAATAATATATGACAGCATTATATCAGTTTTACATTTGTACAAATGTAAATGCAGTTGCTTGTTCAAATTTTTTCCTCAATCTTTATATGTGGATATTTCACTTTAAAGAAAAAGAGTGCACTAGCTTTTGTATTCATGTACATGAATAAGTTAACCCTGACATCAAGTTAAAGACAGAACTGGTACCTTCAATGTAAAGATACAGATACATGTACATGTACACCAGCTGAATCGATATATGTATAAAACCAGACATTGCCAGAATAAATCTTCTCATAGTTTTACATTTGACTTGGAGTTTGAATGCTACATGTCAATGATGTGCCACTTAAATTTCAACACAATCTCTATCATGAACCAAAGAATACAAGTACAGCTCAATTGGGACAGTTTTTGGCAACAATTCAAAACTTAATCCTCTTTATTATCATGATTATCTCAAAAAAAATTTTTTGTTAGTTTGTGGATAAGTTAAGTACCACTTGACTAAATCATTTTGATTTTCTATAGATCTACAGAGGAAGTTTGAATTGATATCTACATGTATATATCACATGAGTTATGCCCTTAGTTTTTGCTTTTTGGTTAAAGAGTAAGGAGGTTATTTCTCCTTGCACGCATTAGACCAAAGTCATAAAGATTGTACTTTTCAGCTGAAGCAAGGTACCACTTAAAAATATTTTGGTTTGCCCAAACCCTACCCAAAGGTTGAGGCAGCGGGTAGGTAGGTAAGCATTTTCTGGGTTTTTTTTTCAAAAAAAGAAATTGAAGTATCAGATGTTTATTAGTCTTCATGTCTATTTGATTAAAAAAAAACTTCTTCAAATCAGGACAATAAAAGAATTTGAGTAGGCAGCTTTTTTCTGGGTAGGTAGCGTTTGGGCAAACAAACCTATTATTTATTATGGCCCAATGATAACTGCATTCAGTATTTAAAACTGTTAGATTTCCACAAATATATTGTGCAAGATTTGTACACAGCTAAAAATGAACATGTAAGAATTATTTGTAAGAAATTAAGAGGATCAAAATATCATGCAATTTTGTGCTTCAGTGTTGGTTTTACTCATTGTGGAAGGCATTAAATGATAACTACTTGTTCAAGTATACATGATGTTGCTTTCTTGTACATTTTACAAATGACTTTGAACTCTTGTTGATAGTTGAATTGCCACATTCATGACATTGGAAATACACATATATCCTTATTTTAAAACCAATGTTCATGATTTTCCTGTGTTAATGGGGGCCTCAGTGGCCAAGTTGTCTATATAGTTCTACTACAGTATAAATCACTAGCAGGTCAATACTGAAGTTGTGAGGTTGAACCCCCTGGTGTGAGTGCACTTGACTCCAACCTTAAGATTCCTGAATTTAAACTCTTTTGTTGGAAATTTGGTTGCAACTACAACTTTGAGAGAAATGAAAATTACCAGTAGAATAATTTCCTTTGAGAGAAAACAAATGACTAAATTGTTTGTCCACTCCGGGGGGATCCTTACATGTACATGTATTTTGTATGTGGAATGACTGGAAGGTGTACTGGTCAGGAACATGCTTTTTCTGGCCAATTTTATCTGACCTAGACCTCTTGTTACATTTGTAATTTTTGTTGGTTTGATTTATTTCTCAAATTCATTTCTTCTATTAGCAATAGGTCAATTATATATTCTCTATATATTGACAACTGTCCATGTCCTCATTTTCATGGTTCTGTGGTTTTGTCATATACATGTATGAGGGGGGTAGGAGGGGTCCTGATCCTGAAATCCTGGGCTTAAAAATACGTAATCCTGAAGTCCCGAAATTCAAATAAAGAAATTCCTGCATCCCGAAAGGGTCAATCCCAAAATCCTGAGCCTGAAAACATCCCATCCTGGAGTCCCTATAATGGTCCTACATGTATCCCCCCTGTTGGTCTAAAGTTAGCTTTCTCTTGTGTGTGTTTTAAGTGAAAACTGTAGTTGGCTTTAAATTGCAAAAAGCTCAGGAAGACAAAATCTACAAATAAGTCAAATGTCAAAAACCTTCAGTCTACTTTTATAGGAGTTATATTTCCTTTATAAGTGACCATTTTACAAAAACAATTTTATAGACAGAGGCAGGTTTAGGGGGAAGGCACAGGGGTCCCAGGCCCCACCCTTTTTCTTTGGGATCTTTGGTTTATTATATAGGGAACCACTGAAGTATGACCTGAGGAAGACCCCTCTAAGGCAAACAGTGGGCCCCACTTATGAAAATTTCTTGATCCACCACTGGTAGAGTATTTATTTACTTCTGTAAAGACTAAATCAAAAAGATTGATACATGTATAGCAGACTGAAACTTTACACATGCAAAAAATGAAAAATCATCACAATTTTTAATTTTGAAGGTTGGCACCAGTGATGATACATATAAATTCTGTTCTGACATATAAAAGTAGATCCTTAAATATGTAACAGAAGAAATCACAAGATATATAGTCTTTCAGAAAAGATTATGGAAATTGCCTATTGTTGTTTATCAATGATTGTAACTGCACTGCACATGCTGCATGTGTATTTAAATGTCTTACATGTAGGACAGTTATAGTAAATATATTTATATACATGTAACAGGTTGAACTACTTTTTTCTCTCAATCTGTTCCATTGTATCGATCTTTGTCTGTTCCTGTTTGTTTGATATAATTCTTATAAGTTTCCAGTTGACATACATAAGACACAAATATGAGTTCAAACACACTGCATTAAATATTACATGATTGTGGTTATGTTTTATCCTGCTATTATCACAATGTATACCATTATAGATAAGGAGGGATTATTAGAACACCTTTTTAAAAAAGATCGTATGAACTTTTAACAGTAGGATAGGCTCGTTTCATTTAAATTTCAATTGAAAACTATAAAACTTGTAACATGATATGTTTGTAACCTGTCAAGGATGAATTCATCTTCAGTGTGTAGGTGGGTGGGTCTTGTTTAAATTTAGGACACTATCAGACCGGATTTCCCTGACCTGGACACTGGGATTCAAGGCCATAAATATATATCATATCTGTAGACGTATTATTATCATATCTCATATGGTTATTATTATATTTTGTAAAGACTACATGTAAAGATACATGTGTTTCATCAAGGGTTAAAATAGTGCTTAGGCCAATCAAATATATAGTTGTGTTTCCTGTCCATTATATACATGTAAAATGTACATTTTGTACCTGCAAGGCCAGAATATTTCTGTACAAGTTTTAAGTCTATTTAAAATATTTTAAGATTTTTTAATTTTCTTTTTACCTCATTATCTATTCTATTTGTTCTGTCAAGAGACCAGAAACATATATGTATACATTGTACTATATTTATACTTTGGGCTTGCATTTACATGTATTAACTGGCCTGGTTTGTAGAGCATATAAATAACAGGAGAAGCCAGGAAGAGTTTTGTTTAAGACAAATCCTATTGGCCAATAAGTCTTTGTTCCTGATTAACATACTTCTTTAGGGCAAACTTTGTTTACATGGGCCAGTAGATGGGAAAATAAACTAGACTTGTTGACCTAGCTAGACTTGTTGACCTAGCTAGACTTGTTGACCTAGCTACAGGCACATATTCATTATTTCAACTGTAGAAATCTCAAATATTTTTCCTTGGTGACCCTTAATTGAGGAGGATCTGCTAGGCCTCACTTTTATTGCTATTCCAAAGTGCCAAAATCTTGTTATTTCTTTGCAAAATCTCCCTGTCAGTACTTTTGAACATCACTTGTAAACAACTCTGCAACTGATGTTTAATTGTACCTTAATTAAAGAATTGCTCATTTTAATACTGTGAATTCATTATTATTCGTTGGATACCAATTTTCATGGATTTCGTGGGAACAGTTGAACCACGAAATTAAATGTTCAACGAATGACAAATTTTCTCATGGTTTGTACGCAGACTTCGGCAAATCCACGAAATCAAATATCCACGAACATGTAAGTTTTCCTCAATCCACATAAATTGGTATCCACGAAAATAAATAAATCCACAGTAGTCCATTTCATAGTAGCTTTTTTTACTTCTGGATTATTTTCAACAGATTTCACTGAAACATTAGGTTTATTTAGTATTAAAAATACATGTTTACATGTAGGTCATATGAATATCTTTATCTATATTTTAAATTGTCAAGATTAAATTTTTCCTGATTTAATTCAACATTATTAAATATTAGTTGAGGTAAAAAAAACATTTTGTGTGCGGTACAAATTTGCAACTACATGCATGCTTGACTAAGAAAATTAATTTGGTTAATAAAAGTTTAACTTTGTGTATAGTATAAAACACAAACATATAATGACAGAAAATTATTTTGATTGGTGTTGGCTAATTCATCACTTTGATTAAATTTGTAAGAGATAACGTTTTTTGTCTTTTCGGGTTAAACTGAATGATGTCAGATACGAAAATGTGGGTTAAAACTGGGTCTGTTTCATGTTAAAAAAAAAAGATCAATTTGTGTACATGCGTAACTTTAAAACAAGAGTAAACATTAGATATATATCTGTCAATATTAGTGGTTGGCAGTGTGACACAACTTTGTAAAAACATAAACCTATGACATTTTGGATGATGTGATTTTATTCCAGCTATGTAAAATATTTCATTTAATAACCAGACTTACATTGATTATATATGCAAATGCATTTTAATGGGTTAATTGGTTGACGAAATTGACATTAGAAATGAACATAAAATCTGTTATGTTTTTAAATACAGGTAGATCAAAAACATTGTCCATTCAGTTATTTTCTTACCGAAATTTTTAATTAAAAAACAATTTTCCAGTGTTTTACTCTTAAGGCAATAAAATTGTCAAATACAATTTTTGGTATATAGGGACCATTATAATGTATTCATTAGAGAATACTTATTTAGTGATGTTAAAAATATAAAACAGATTTTTAACGATCAATCAAAATTTGATAAAACATGATATATGTGAAAATGTACTGTTTATAATGTGCCAGCACTTTTATCATGTTCATAGTAAAAACTCTCAAAACATCTAACACAATTTCTTTTTAATACAGGGATCACCAACGAAAAATTTCATGGGTTAACCGTTAAGACTTTAGAAGTTTCAATCAATGACAATGTTACAATGTATACATGTACCTTTTGCAATTTACTCTTAAATACATATACAGTCTTTACGATGAACTGTTAAATCTACAGGCCCAGAACTCAATTTTTGAAAATTTTTAGTTAGATTCTGTTGGCCTGTAGATATGATTTTTACAGACCTGAGAGCAATTTTAAAAGCCTGAGCTGCCTGGGCTGGCACTCAGCGTGAAGACTGCATACATGTACATGTGTATGTCTGTAGTACTGTTCACTGAAATAAATCTGTTCGAATTTTTTATCATTTTATGATTGAAAATTAAAGTGTTTTTATTGTCTTTGAAAATTATAATGATTAAGTATCTCGGTCATTCTTCCTCAAAATAAGAATTCATCATATGAGAAACCCAAAGGGTGGGGCTAAAATCTAAAGGTTGAAGGAGAAACACCCTTACATAATTAAACGGTTGGAATACCTATAATGGAATAATGTATTCTAATTTCGGAAAAGTTTTTTTGATATTTAAATGCTAACTGAACAAATTAAATAAATCGTGCAAAATATTGAAACTCGGTTAAATATCAATTTGAAAGGTAACCTGAATTATATGCAATTTAAAATTTTGTAAGCTTTAAATTTCAATCTTGGAAATTATACTTTTTTTTGCAGTTCATTGTCATATAATGTTTTGATAGGATTATTTTACATTTCCTGATTGTTTATAATTTTCCATGTTTAAAAGATCTCTAAATCACTGCTTAATTAAAAAAAAAATCAACTTTTTGATAACTGATATTTTTTGTTAAAAACAAAATCGGTCAACATGGACATTTTGCAAATTAAATGTAATTTTGGCTTTAAATTTATGCAAAAAAAGGGGAAAAAATCCTAAATGTCATTAGTAAACAAGCTAAGATGACATAATATAGTAATATTTTTAATGGAGATGAATTATGACAACAGTTATGTGTATGTCTTTAAAAGTGTGAAATAGGTCAACTTGTGGAATATAAATTAAAAAAAAATAAAAATCACATGACATCTTTTACGTAATGTTTGGTAATTGTTTCTTGTTTTTTTGTGAACATTAATAATTTAGTCTTTCTGGACAGTTTTTCTCATAAACATTAAATTTTTAAATTTTGGACATTTGTCATTGTCAAATGCAGGTAATCGGCTGCCAGAATCATTTGGACTAGGATGTATACTGCAGTTTATATAGATTTGTCATTTCTACCTTGTGACCATGGGAATACCGTTCTAGCCCACTCAAATTAGTTAACCTCAGATTAATTAAAATATTGGAAGTTTAACCTATTTTCCATGCTTTTAGTAAAAGAATAGGAAGATGTGGTATGATTGCCAACATTGCCAATGAGACAATTTTTCATCAGAAACCATACAATATGTATGTTAGCAACAGTCTGACAAAAGCTGTATATGTTGATTATGAAAATAAGGCGATGTGGTATAGTTACCAATGAGACAATTTTCCACCAGAAGCCAAATGATGTGCATCAAGCTACAATAGGCCTTTACATGACAGAATGTAACAAAAACAACCTATGAATTACAGGCTCCTGATTTGCGACAGGCACATGTGGTGGTGTTGAACATGTTTTCAAGTGCCCACGCCCAGACTCTCCCAAAGTTTTTGTAGGACGTTTTCACTGAACTACACCTTTTTATTTAGGGCCTAGATGAAGCCCACCTCTAGTTGAAGGATTTTATCGCTGTGTTGAAGGTTGAAGGCTCATTGATGGCATTGGGCTGTTTTCTACTCTTTGGTCAGGTTCTCGTTGACACTTTCACTGTTTCCTTTCACAATTTTGTGTATACATCTATAAAAACATAGACTGTATGCCACAGGAGAACCAAAAGACAACATGAGGTCAATATACTGTACTCAACAATAAACAAGTGGCATGATCCAATGTTGTGAATGAAATAAACTGACAGTATTAAACACCAAACTTTATGTAAATCACATGTTAACACTCACTAAACATGCTAAACACTGTAGTAATTACCAACATTTGAAAAAATTGGTGTCATTAATTATTACATGTATAAAAATGTAGTCAGTCATTAATTACGTGATTACATAGTGTGGTCTGTGGTAAGTGGTCAAATAAATTACGAGAAAAATTAGTAGTACGAGTAGTACGTTTCAGTCATTTCTTATAAAAAGTAAATAAACTTTTTTTTTCCTTGTTGACATACTAGTAGATGATACAGCCCGTTTTGAATTTTAAGCACTTACGTTAATTTCTTAGATTAATAGCCTTGACTTAGATTTAGCATACATGTATGATCGGACATTAAATAAAAGGGCTGTAAGACTATTTTAACTTTTCAAAATCTCAGCACAATTGAATTACATGCATTAAGAATTAAAAGAATAAAAGAAACTCTTCATCCTGATAAATTAGATATATTAATTATAATTTTTGATATTAAACAAAGTTTGCTACCAGCTGCCATCCTGGCTATCGATTATACTGTAAACCAAGGATTTGAATAGTTAACTATACAAATCCTTGTGTAAACCAATTTATTTTTGCGGGTGATTTATTTTCGCGACTTTTGTGAGTAGAAAAGTAACGCAAATATAAAACTTCTCAAATATGTACAACTTGGTTTTTTCCTTATTAAACTTCATCAAGTTGATCAGAAAATTGCGAAATTTAATAGCCGGGAAGTGGTCAAGAAAGGATGAAACGCGAAATTAAGTATCCGCGAAAATAAGTTGGTTTACAGTAATCTATTCTGTATTACTGTTCAATAAGAATAGTTATGTCGGAATATCCTCAAATTCCGTCTATATATACTCTATGCACTATGTTTTTCAAGGTAGTTACCTGTATCAGTCAAAAATTGCAATTTAAAGAAGTGTATGTCTTTTTTTAGATAGAGGAAACCTCCCTGCATTCCACATAATATTATGGACTTTTGAAACCTTCATGGTAGGAAGTATATTTGCATATGGAAAAACAGAAAGTGTCTGAACATACCCTGTCTTAATTCTGGTAGAGTTATCTACCCTTTTAAGTTTTTTTGTTGCAATAATATGCATCATATATATATTTATTACATGTACTATTATTTCTCTTTTAGTACTCATCAAAGAACCAGTAGAGAATGACGACATTTATGAAAAAACTTTGAAAATAACGGACTTTGGTTTAGCAAGAGAGGTATCCAAGACAACCAGGATGAGTGCTGCAGGAACATATGCATGGATGGCACCGGAAGTTATTAAAACTTCTACCTTCTCAAAAAGCAGTGATGTCTGGAGGTATTTAAGTATTACTTATAAAAAAAGAAGATGTGGTGTGATTGCCAATGAGACAACTCTCCACAAGAGACCAAATGACACAAAAATTAACATCTATAGGTTACTGTATGGCGGTTTCGTTTATTTTTCGTGAAATCTCAAAAATTGTATGTTTGTATAAACCGTTAACCAACCAATTTTTGTAAGTTAACTATTTATGTTCAATTCATGAGAAGAAAATTAGCATAAATCTATAAATATTCACTAATATCCTAGTCCCGATAATCTAACTAGTGACTTCATCAACAAAGTTATGGAATCACCAAAGTAATTTGTTGTAATCTGGCTGCAATGGGTTAAATAAACATAAAAAATAAAATAATAAATTTACAAAACTGTAATGAGCAGTAGCTTTTATAAAAATAAAATGAACAATTGAATACATAAATTTTGACAAAAACAACGAAAAGCAACTTCTCAAGTTACAGTTCATTGAATTGTAAATTAGGAGATTTTTTTGAAAGAAAAAAAACTCTATGACAAATGCAAACAAACAGTCTGGACAAAAATGATATGCCTTCCACACAAAAAAAACCCAATATTTGTAATTATTAATAGATATGTTTTTGTGATATTTACAGTTATGGTGTATTATTATGGGAGCTATTAACAGGAGAAACACCATACAAAGGAATCGATGCCCTTGGTGTAGCTTACGGTGTGGCTGTAAACAAGCTAACACTACCAATACCATCTACCTGCCCTGGCCTCTTCTCCAAGCTCATGTCAGGTAAACATAACAGACATAATATGTCATGTTGACCATTTGATTGACAGGTATCAGGCTAGTAGATCAGACCCCTTAGAAAAACATCATTGAAATAATTGGTTAAAGAAAGGTAACATAAGGGACATTAAAACTCATAATTCGAAAATTATGTTATAATGCCTTGGCTTAAAAAGAAAAAGACCAATATATAAACAAAAGCACACAAAACACATCATAAACAACTAAAGATAGAGCAACTTGAACCACATTGGCAACAAAAACTGGGGTGTTCTCATGTGCACGGGTAGGGTAGGCAGATCCTGCTCAACATATGGTACCTGTCATGTTAAACCTCACAATTTAGCAAACAAAATCTATTAGCAATCTGACACTGTCTTTATTTATTATGTTACCCTAGTTTATCAGACTCCTGAAGTCATGATAGACAATGATGATATTGCATTATTTTTTTTGCATAGATCATAAACATTAAACTGTCATGGATATCCTGTAAATTCAGAAATTATTGCTAGGGTTTTATTAATGCAAATAATGCGACAAGTAATTATGGCAATAATAAGAACTACCATTCTTATATCTAATACATATTTATCTGTATGCAGACTTTCTTGACATTGCAATGATTAATCTCACATTTTTTTTCTATTTTTCAAAAATCGCAATAATAAATGCACGCAATAACTTCTGAATTAACAGTAATAACTACCTGTATAATATCAATAGGAATATCCATGACACCATCAACTTAAACCATATATTTGTCAACTGTAACATCACAGAAATATGCATGCAAAAAGTAAAGTAACAAAAATACCCAACTCTAAGGAAAATAAAGTTTGGTTGGAAGGTAATAGAAAGTATATATATCATTAAACATCTAAATGATATTGCATTCACAATACATGGAACCATTATTAAACTATTTCATATTATATCAGATTGTTGGCATCAGGAATCCCATGAACGGCCAACATTTAAGGAAATTCTGTCTCGTCTTGCGGACATTGCTGCCTCGCCATTTATGACTACACCTCAGGAGTCTTTTCAAACTATGCAAGAGGACTGGCGACTGGAAATTGAAGCTATGTTTGATGAACTCCGTAGTAAAGAAAAGGTAATTGAATCATCACCAGTGTACCAAACAAACCAAAAGCAGGGACAATTGTTATAAACCGTAAACTTTTCAAAGTATAGTTTAATTATAAAAATTGGATTGTGGTACGATTGCCAATGAGACAACTATATAACAGAAAATTAATGACAAAATGAAAGCAAATACAGGTACCGTAAAACTTAAAAAATGAGCAAATGTTGTAAGTAAGGGCTGGTCCAGAAATAAATGTATTATGGGAAAGTAGTCACTTTTGATTTTACCCAATTAGCACTTAATCTTAATTCACTATTTTCTATAATTGTAACAGGTTATCTTTATCAACTTTTAAATTAGTGTCTCTCATACCGAAGAAAATTAGTTCTTGAAGATCCCTTAGCTATTAAACAACATGACTCAATGTGATACAATTCAAACAAAAAAATTACAGCCTGATTAAAGTTCAAAAAAAAATAAAAATATGTTGGACAGCTACTAATGGTAATAATGAATTACAGGCTCCTGTTAATATGAAAATAAAGAGGTGTGGTATGATTGCCTATGAGACAACTATCCACCAAAGGGTTAAAATAAAAATACTGCCTCATTATCTAAAAATATCCCATTCAATTTCTGGGAGAAGGAAATGTTTATTTCAAAACTGGTTGATTTTGGTACCAAAAGAGTTCTGTTTCACCTTAATATTTGATACATTTTTAAACAGTACAATAGGTTACTGTCATGACTGTGGATTCATTGATATTCGTTGGATACCAATTTTCATTGATTTCGTGGGTATAATAAATGTTCAGCAAATTACAAAATTTCTAAGGGATTGTATGCAGACTTTGCCAAAACCATGAATTGATATATCCAGGAATATGCAATTTTTCCTCAAACCATGAATATTGGTACCAAACAAAAATAAATGATTCCACAGTATCATTCAAAAATAAAGGAAGACTTATAAAGAAGTATAGTCATTTTAAATACATCATACATTCATTGTATATTTGATTATTTTTAACAGGAACTGCGTTGTAGAGAGGAGGAACTGACAAAAGCAGCATTACAACAGAAGAAAGTTGAAGAATTGTTACATAAACGAGAGCAGGAGCTGAAGGAAAGAGAAATAGAACTTGTAGAAAGAGAACTTAACATTATGATTTTACAACAGATCATGGGAGCCCCAAAACCAAGAATTAGGAAGGGAAAGTTTAAAAAGAGTCGTCTGAAATTAATCAAAGCTGGAGGCCCTGCTATTAGTCAGCCTTCAGGTAATGTGACTATTAATTTTAAGCTTAGGTGTTTAATTTATGCTCTGAAACTGTATTGAATGTGAAAGTTTTGCAGCCTTTGAAACGAGATTGACTTTTAATGGCCACATTTTAAATTCCTATGTGTTGATTTAACAGAAGCAATTAACAATTTGTTTAGTATGCAACTGCTTTGAAATGAACATTAAAAATACTAATTAATAGTCTAAAATTTGGATGATTGAATAAAACCACATTCACATTCCAATGCAAAAGGATCATACATGTACACTGTAGCTATGAATTAAAACAAAAGATTTGACAGCGAACAAAGAACATCATTCTGTTACAACACAGAACAATATGTTTTGTATGCAGAATATTTAAACACAGGCAGTGAGGCTTAGAATATCATTTGTCTTCAAAATAGAAAAGGAAAATCTGAAAGCTAGCAGAGTTTGAGTCATTGCAGTATTATGGTCACTTGAAAAACACCGATATCACTCAGATTACATTTCTACCTTGACAGGTAAGTTTGTATTTAGCCTATGAAATACTTATTTAGCCTTGAGAATTGAAAGGTCAGTGTATCCCATTCATACAATAGAAGTTTACCTATGAGGGTCAGAATGGGGTTTACAGAATAGAGAATACATGTAATAGCAACAACAAAATAGAGAAAAGAGAAAATGAACAATAAAATAAAATATAGAGAATACTGTGGTGCAAAAGTATAAATAATAAATGTGCAAAATAACTTAAAAAGAAAACTTTAGTAACTGTAATGCAATGCTGTTTATAATATAATGATCAATGTACATAATTGATAAATAATCTTGTAACAAAAAGAACTATATAGTAAAATCATTTTCATGAACATTTTACAGAATGAGAGTTATTTTTAAGGCTATTAAACATGTTAAAAGGAAAATGCCATAAAAATTTAAAGAATACAGATATTAAAAAACCCATGTAGGTCCTCATGTCATTTACATTGTCAATATATAGGACACATCTAGTAAAACTGGTTTTAAACTAAACATCTGGTCAAACTGGTTTGATATAACTGATAGTTTCTTGCCCTAGTTGTATATTTCACAGTGACCTTATGTGTTTGTGCTAAGAGTACATTGTAATGTCATATTTATTGATTTTCTGTTGGGACATGACCTAAATTGTAAACATAAAAAACAGTGGCTTGAGATTTCAACTGATATTAGTATAATAAACAATGATAAATTAATATTTGGAATTTTATATCCTGGTTGATGTTTTTTTGGGACCAAGATGTTTCTTCATTCTAGTTTATATGATAATTTTAACCTTCAACATTGTTCAATGCACATTTAAAATTTCAGGTCTCATTTAAAATATTTTGCAACTAAATAATAATTTGTCAGATTTGGTGTAAACTAAAGACAAGACAGTGTAATAGATAACCTGCAAGCATAGTCTATTTCTATAACAGTCAAGCAGATAGTTTTTTTTTAATATCTGAAAAAAAACTACCATGTAAAGAAATATGCAATTTAATATAACCATAAATAACCCCTAAAACTCAACATTAACAGATTTTTAAGAATTAAATCAAGATGCACAAAGTTTTAAGTATTGGTCAGAATATAGGGTTCGTTTGTACTTTAACAATATCACAATAACAATAAAGTGACCTTAATTTTGGACAAGGTAAATGGCATGAAGCCAAATTTATCAACTTCTATTGTATGAATGGGAAACTGACCTTTCAATTCTCAAGGCTAAATAAGTATTTAATAGGCTAAATACAAACTTAGATGTGAAGGTAGAATTGTAATCTGAGTGATACAGGTGTTATTCAACTCACCATAAAGTCTGTTAGAAACAACACGACATACCAGTATTTAGTAATAATTAAATTTATAAAGTCCGTTATTGCGGACAGGTTAAGAGATAAAAAGATGCATTGAAGAGATGTGTGTTTCACATCATAGCTGTCTTTTGAAGTATTCAAAGGAATGATTGCCAAATTTATTTTTATTCGATATTAAATTTTTGGCACATGACTTCTGTTTGAGACTGAAGAGAGACAACTCTTAATAAATTTTTAGATCCAACTTAATATTACACTTTGGTGTACTATTCACGAAAAAATTGGCTTGTTTTGTTTATAAATGCATTAACAGTTAATTAAAACACAGATCTTTTCTCCAAAATTAAATGAATTATATTTTTTGTTTCAGATTTCCGCCATAACATAACAGTACAACATGAATTTCATCCTCCTGCACCGTCAAGTCCTGATAGTCATGATAGTCCACCTCAGTCTCCTGCGTATACACCAGCAAGACTTCGTGCAATAGCATGTAAGATTACCATTTTATATATATTTTCACTTTTTGGGGTAATTCCATAAATTAACATCTGGCAATGTAATATTTTTTAATACTTTCTGTGCTTTTGCGGTGAAAAATACATTTTGTTTACAGGTTTCCAACTAACTAAGTTTATTGTTTCATGAAAATTGATCAAAACTTGGATAAATATAAAGATTCTATGTTTTGTATTTATCCTAATGGCATTGTCATAGGAACCAAAACATGTGTATCATATTAAATAACTGCAGTAACTCCTATATTGTTGTTTGGGTTATTTTCACTGGTTGTAAATTTTTGCTTGTTTTCGCGGATAGAACAAAATGGCCAATTTAAAAGTGCACATACAAAAGTATTGATAAAAGTTTTGAATCTGCCAAAATGATAACCGCTAAATTATTTCGTATACCTTATTGTAAATTCAGAAAATATCGTGTGCATTTATTATTGCGATTTATTCATTTAAGGCTATAATGTGATTTTAATTTTTGCGACATGAAAAAAAATCCTGTCTAGTTCATAGAAAATATTTCAAAATGTCAGTTTGAATTATTGTGATTTTCACCCTGTTGCATTTTCGCAATAATTAAAACATCGCAATAATTTCTGAATTTACAGTATTCAATGAAATTTGTAAAATTTTACACTTGCAAAATATAACCCCCCATACAGTATCTTTGTGCAAGGTTAAGTTCAGTGAAGAAAATCCTCAAATAATTCTTTTGTGTAAATATTTTACAGATCCAGCATCAGAAGGGGTAAAGGGGAGGACATGGGGACCAAGTTCAGTTCAGAAGGAGAGACATCAACGACAATCAATTTACTTTGCTGATGGAAGATGGTCTAAAAGTGCTCCAACGCTGAAGAATATGGGCGGACATTCCAACATCGGAGCTCTCAGAGATTTATGTAATATTTTGATTTATTTAGACATCTTATTTAAAACCTTGAATCTCCTTTTATCCTGCAATTAGCCAACTATTGTACAAATAACAGGTAAACAAATAAATTTTTGCTTTATTTGTACTTTCACAAATAAATTCTCCTGTTAACCCACTTCAATGTTGAGCAAGCGGTAATATGAATATTTCTGTTTCCAAACCGGTCTGTGTTTCACTGTGTTGATTTCTTTGAGAAATTAGAGAAAATTATTTAGATTTTAATAATTAAATTTTCAAGTGATAGGAGAAATTTCAGGATAAAAACAACATACATATATTGTATATTTATTAAGATGACAGCCAATTTCTCAAAACAATGGTTTCTTTAATTAAAAATTTATGAACATTTGATTTACATAAAACTGTTTACCCTTAGGTTCCTTATGTTTGCTACTGAGATTCAAAGTAACATTTCATATACTATATAAAGTCTTGTTCAATGGAGAATGTATACTGCATCAAAATAATTAAAAATACAAATACTTTTGGCTTTTACTTTGAAATGCCTGGTAAGAAATGAATTTTAGATTACAAATGGTGCTAAAATAATGAAAATTGCACAATTTATACTATCATCAGCACTCTTCTTATTTAATCACAAAAACAAAAGTAGTGATAAACAACTAGCATTGTATTAATGAATGGGGAAATGATGGTATAAAATAATCAGTGCACTGGAAGAAGGATTTTCCGAAATGGATAAATGGTTGGTAAGCCTATTTTGAAATGTATGAATTCAAATTACATCTACCCACAGAAATAGTGGAAGATAAAAAATGAAAACACTCATAGATACCTGTTACCCTTTTTGTGTACTGTATCCTAAAATACATACATTCTCAGCATGGACAGTGTCAATGACTGGATGCACCCAAGCTTTGATGAAGATGTGGTATGATTGCCAATGAGACAACTATCCATCCAAATTAATGAACTTAATAAGAGGCAGCTTTGTCACAAATTTTTATCAATGTATGGTGTTAGATGCTTTGAAAAGTTAAGTTTAAGAATTGTATGATTGCTGGTATTTATGAAAAGTATATATGTTTCACGGTTTAACTTACAAATGCATTGAAAAAACATTGAAATCAAGTTTCCACAGAAATACAAGTATAAGTTTTCCTCAATTCAAGAATATTGGTATCCCATTATTTAACCAATCAATTTACATAATTGCTCTTTACTTTTCAGATGATGATGAAAATGACTGGCCATCAGACGTGAACGATTCTAAAAAACACATTCCAAATGGTGGAGAAATGAGCAGTTTTAAATTGTCAAATAAACGGTCTGATAAGTCAGACAAAATAATCGATAGTGCTTTAATGAACATGGCTTCTATGTTGTGTTCAGTGGCTATTGGTTATGATGTACGGGTTCCAATTCAGAAAGATGACACAAAAGTGACTCGCAGGAAGAGAGACTCGTATATCGGGAACCGTAGAGATGCTTATAATCAAGCCGTTCGTGACTCGTTTATTGAATCGGATGATGCAGCTGCATATCGTTTTACTTCGGCAGCAGGGTATCCACATAATACATATCATGGATATCAGGTGAAACGGAGACCAAGTTTAAACTTTGATGATCTGCCTCTGCAGTTTAAGGACTTTGCCGAATGTGACAGCCCATCTACTCTTCAATCTACAAGTACACTTACATCCCAGACTACGGTTCAGAGGAGGTCGTTGTATGGAAGTGATAGTGACTCACCTATTCCAGAACGAACCCATAATGTTTTACAACGTCAGACATCAAATAGTAGCAATTATGACACTCCAAAATCTTCTAAAAATAGGCATTCAGTGACGTTTGAGGACGATGTTTTACGTGATGCCAAAAACTTGTCATTTGTAAATACCTCATCACAAGATCAGGGTTCACAAAATTCCAGGAATTCTTCAGAGTATTCAAAGCGTCAGTCAGAACAGAGTGATCCTGCTCCACCTATACCTCCCAGGAGAAAACCTAACGGTGAAACCCCTGAGAGGCCAAAAACCTTGGACATGGGGCCACGCAATAGGCCCACTCTCACACGATATTCTGCTACACAGCCAATGTTTAACGGGAAAAAAGATTCTCCACAAAGTTCAGGTGACATAGTTTCTAGTTCCGATAATACACCATACTACTCTACAAGATCAAGTTTGTCACCTGGTCACACCCCACCTCATATTGCCCATCAGACGACACTGCTAGATATTGATGTAGACGGCCAGAGTCAGGATGGTACAAGACCATTACTGTATGGCCAAAAATTTACAATTTCTGATAATGATGTACTTTACTGAACAAAACCAGTTTCAGAGCAACTCTGAAAGATTTTTTAAAAATTTGATTGCTGTATTTTTACCTCTTTCTAAAAATTGCCTTACTGAAAGAAGAAAAAAACTGTTTATCATTTTTTACCAAGAGAATTTTATATTCAAGTTCAATATTTTTTTACTTGGTTTCAAATTTCAAACTATGCAGTATATTTATTTCCCTACTAACTGATCAAAGCAAATTAACAAAATTGAGATACAGCAAACAAAATGTTTTAGAAAATTGCCTGCATTTTATTTTTATATTGCATTATGTATTCTTTTTATTTTTTTTTTGCATTTATTGAGTTCCATTTTCCAAAAATGTTAAATCAGTTCGTAAATGTATAATAACTGTGGCTTTTCTCTGTTGTTTTCTCGAACCATTTTAGTCAAAAAGATCCAAATAATTACCACCTGTATAGCAATTATTTTTATTGAGTTATTTATATACATTGTTACTATATTCTTCCATTAGTTTTACCTGATTAACAATGGATTGATTGGCTGCATAAAAATCAGCAGTCTGAAAAAAGGAAAGAACTAAAAAGTATAATACATGTGCATGTATACACAAAGATTCTACCACTGCATTGAGAATGTTACAATAGTATTTAACTTCAGATGGTTAATATTAATTTAACTGTTCATATTGAGAAATATCTTATTGTGAAAATATATTTATATACTATTCTTTAAATACTTCATGTACTAGTGTGCAGCCAATTAAGCCTTTGTAAATCAGGTGAAAATTATACAATAATAACCACATCCTAGAAACATAGTAACAGTAAAATTCAAATGTTAGAGAAACAATTTAGTTCACTAGTAGATATTATAACTAGTTCACAGTATACTGAACATGACATGTGAAGCATCACATCCTTCCAGTTACACTGTTTTCATTTCTTACCTTTTTTGGCGGAGGAAATATATAAATTAATATTTTTACAGAATTTTAATTAGTCCAGTTAATGTACTTCAAAATTATTGGCCAAACTTTATAAAATATGTTGATAAAAACACATTTAAATGTTCTACTGAAAAATGGACTGAGTTGGTGCATCTCTTCTTTTGTTCAGTATAGAAAATGAAAAGTTTTAGATGTGTAGTTTATCTTTATCACTTATTGTACCATGTTGACTCTTTTAATCCACCGAAATCTAAAAAAAATAAATGAGTTGCTCTTCATTAATCCGCAAAAGTGAACGTTCATAAACAATCATAAATGCATTAGTTTGGCCCAAAAATATCAAATTCTCTAGTATTCTAAAAAGATATTTCAATTGATCAAAAAAATATATATATAACCTACTACTTTCTTTTCTCAATTTCATAAAATGATTCATTTTTATGCTGGAAAGTAGCATTAGAAACTTCCTCCAATTTGTTTTTAAATGACTAGAGGAACTATAAATGAAAAATCACTTTCATTTTGCATAGGTTTTTCAATATAACCGAATGTCATTCTTTTTTTTATCGCAAACTACATTATTTTCAGAGTTGATCTGAACGGACTTGTGATATGTACAGGTTTTTTTTGTATATTTTAATTGCTATTAAATCAAAGAATTTTAATTAAGTTTATGGAAGGCCATTTTAAGAACAAAAATATTTTTGTTATTTGTTATATATACTATTTGTACTAAAGTGTATTTGTAAAAAAAAAGATAAAAAGTGAATGTTATTTATATATATTGTGTATTTTTGTTATGTAAAAATGTATGTAGATAATGGTCACTCACATATTCACAATTTTATTACTTATTATAATATAAGAATTAGGATGAGTGAATATTTGTGACGAAAACCTGGGTAAAATAAATCTGACATCACAAAATGAAATCCATACAATGGTGCAGTGCTAAACTAGTCATTGATTCATAAAACTGTCTGTCTTCATTGAGTCGAGGGATTTGATGGGTTGAATACTGTCTGTCTTCATTGAGTGAAGGGAACTGATTGGTCGAATACTGTCCGTCTTCATTGAATGAAGGGATTTGATTGGTCCACATGTAAATCTTACAGTTGTCATTGTTACAGATCAAAATTAAATTTAAACAATTTTTGAAGAGAGGTACTCATAAATATGAAAATAAGATTTTTTTAAATCAGATATTATTTCAGGATTTTTTAAGATTTGACCTAGATATCATAAAAATTGAAAATGAAGTAATATGAAAAATTAAAGTAGACATATTTCAAGAGTAATTCTTTTGGATAGTTTTAAAAATCAAGAAGCACAGTTGTGATCTAAATCAGACTTGTAAGAAAAATGTTGACCCTTAGAATTAATAGGATTTGTTTTTTGCAGTTTGGCACTTTCTTTAAACATTCTTTAAACTGGCAAAAAATTCAAACATATGGTGGAATTGACAAAAATCAGTATATATATTCAATTTTGTCTCTTTGAAAAGTTTGTCTATAAAAGGCTATTATTAAAAGCACAAGGATTAAGTTTAACTACAGAAAAGATTACAAGTATTTTTCACCAACAAACCATTATAAACATTGAAGCAGTTGATCTGATTGTTACCATGGTTACATAGGGATCTGATGTAAATAGTATTGAGTTCAGCATAATATCATTGTCAGATTTATGTTACTTGGGGTAGGTGCAATACTCAAATTTAGTTACGTTGCTAAATATAGAATTTATATGGCTAGTAGATGGTAGGTCATAATATTATCATCAAGCTCCGTTATAATTCATTGAGTTTTACGAACAAGAAAGGTAGATAATTTTACATACTGTGGATTCGTTTATTTTTTTGTGGGAACCAATTTTCATGGAAAAATGAAATCTTGCAATTTTGTGGATATTTGATTCCGTAGTTTTGTCAAAGTCTGCATATAACCCAATAGCAAATGTGTACTTCGTTGAATATTTAAATTCATGGTTCACTCGTACCAATGAAATCCATGAAAATTAGTATCCCATGAATAATAATGAATCCACAGTATACCCTTGGATTTTTATTCACCAATGTATTATTTTTATTTAACAGAAACTTATTTGTTTTTGTTAAGTCAGTTTTGTACATTTTATTTAAGATGTTAAAGTATGGTAGATGAAATCATATGTTGATTTTCTTATGTAAACTTTTATTTTGTTTGTAATCCCAATTTGCCTTTTCAGAATCTAAAGGAATATGGATAATCTCTTTATACACCAAAATGAAAATAACGTTAGTCATTAGTTGACTTTCTGGGGTTTTTTTTAAAGTTTTAAACCAATCACAACATTTTGGTTTATGCTTTTGAAATATTTCCCAAAATGCATTAGATTTTGAAACGGCCAATTCTTGACCTGTAAATTATGTGTTTTGTTTTGATTTGATTTATTTCTTTTAAAAAAAATATTGACTAAGGAGAGTACTTTTTTTTCCTCTAATTATATAACAAGTAGTTCACTATTTTATCGTTGACTTGAATTTTAATAGTCAGTAGATGAGAATATTATGACCTACTCTTGTGCTTATTATTATGTAAAATGGTATCTACTTAAGTTAGTAGGCAGTAACTGTGATTTAAAAACACCAAACAACTTTCAGGAGTGATGTACACTAAGGTGGTTTATTTGTGATTACAGTGGACAACTGAGTAGTGAGTGATTTTGACTATTTTTAAAGATGACTGATCCAGCATATTCTGATTTAGAGGTGTCAGGGTTTTGAATATGGGAGGGGAGGGGCAGGCCTCTTTTATAATAAATTTTACGAAAGGAAAATTTGATCATAATTTTTACTGAAATGGGGATGAATTTTTCATCTCATTTAATTTTTTTTTTTGAAATCAGTTGTAGATACATAAAACCAGTTCCACAGTAATGGCTGATTTATGTGTATATTGTTTAGTAAGCAGAATGAAGACATTATAATACCAAATTTCTTAATTCACTTGCTCAAATTTAATATAAACAGAACAAAAAATTTAAATTGTATAAACATGTGTTTACACGGTTTAATGAATTTTTAACTAGATGAACAATTTTTATAGTATCTTAACGTTGTGACTTTAAATGATTTTTAGTTATTTAAGGATTTTTTTAAACTTTTGATCTGAAAAAATAAAATGTGATAGAAATGTGCTAAATATGAATGGCAATATTTACCAACGATCAGCAAAAATCAATCATTGGAATTAAGAAGTGCATTTAAATTGAGCAGAAATTCCTAAAACTTACCATAAAATCAAAATCGTCCTCTAATATTTTTTCTATATAATCGAGTGAGTGAAATCAAAAGTTTCAAGTTGATTGTGTAAAAAGAAAAAGTCATTAAAATCGAGCCAAGTACTTTTTCATATCTATGTACTTAATTTGATATTATTTTATATCATAATTATTTGAATATTTATAAATTGTCTCCAAATATTAAAGTGCTAGAAGATTTGAATTTTCATGTCATTTACAAGTCTCACATATCACCCAGTGATAAATTATAGTTAGTACACATGTATATCAAAAATCAAATGTATTCCCCCTAGAGGACCCCTACCTAGATTTTACTTCCTGTTTAGGGTCACACTGAATTTTCAATGATAGTCCCAAAAGAGAAAAACAGGGTTTTGGTTTATTTGTGTAATAATCATATATATATCTAAAAGAAACATTAGAATATTAGCTTTCAGTAGAATATATTCTGGAATATACGACAGAATACTGAGGATTCATGTATTTCTCTAGGTACCAATTTTTGTGGACAAATGATTATATGGTTTTGCCAAAATCTACATAAAAAACCCTATAGAAAAAATGTAATTCATTTCACACTTTAATTTGTTGCTAACCTTTATCAACGAAAACAATGAAATTTGGTAGCGATCGAATAATTATGAATCCACTGTACTGCAATTTGTAGGTATTGTGTAAAGGATGGAAAAGTATAAGATTACAGCTAGTTTATAATGCATTTAGTTTGAAGGTTTGATAGGCTTGCTTGCTTGTATAAATTTTTGCAAACACATCCAATAGCATTAAAAAAGCTGAAGCACAACCTTTCAATTGATTGCAATTGCAAAACTTAATTGAAATGCTTGAGCAAACAGTCATCAAAACAAAACAAGCAAGCCAACCAAACCTTTAACCTACATGCATGTGGAAAAAAGCTGTAAGTGATAAATGTATTGCAATGTTGTTTGGTGTTTTATTGATAAGCATTTATATTTTATTTAATAGATCTAACGCTGTTGTATATGCTTATTTTTATTTTATATGAATTAATATAACAGTAAAAACACAATATATTTCTGTCATCACAAAATGAAGTGTATTGATTTATGTGGAATGGGATTTTCTGAGGAAATGACCAAAAATAAAAACTACAACAGATTTATCTTTGTTTGTCAAGATCTATTCTTTAATCAAATTTTGTGTCTTTGCCCTTCTCATTTTGGTTAGGTGTATGCGAAATCTGACTGGGAAAATGTCTACCAGCTCTTTCAGCTTTCAATTCAGATCCTTGAAAAATCATAGATTACGAATATTTTGAAGCTATCTTACTGCTCCATTGTATGAAGGAATTGTTTTAGGAATTTTTCCCTATTTTTCCAACCTTGGAATCTTTTTAAGAATATTTACAAAAGACAGTACCTATTAAGTAATTGTGCAATCAACCTCAAACCATAACAGAAAGATAGCACACATATTAAGTTGCCTACATGGATATGTTTGAAGTATTATGTTTTTCAGTTTGTGCATCCATTCTTCCTTCTGTCTGTCCCACTTCAGGTCATAGTTTTTTGTCAAGATAGTTTTTGATGAAGGCGGAACTCCAATCAACCTGAACATAGTTCTGTTCTGTGATTTTTCTAATTTTAATGCCAAATTAGAGTTTTTACCACAATTTCACAGTCCACTGAACATAGAAAATCATAGTGTGAGTGGGGCGTCAATGTTCTGAATTGGACACTTTCTTGTTTTTTCTAATTTTCCATAATCAAGGATTTATTTGATTGTGTTAAAGATTTCATATTAAATGTTCAAACTAGATGTGTTGGTAAGATATCAATGCCCCTTTGTGGAATCCTTAAAAGATAATTGAGGTGTACCATGGCCAGGGATAGGAAATTTAAACCTTTATGTCTGTTTCTTTGCTCACATATTGTTGTCAATATATTGGAATTCTACAACACTGCCATACAAGTGAGAGGTTTAGCAAGCCACAAAACTAGGTCTAATCCACCATTTACTACATCAGATACATTTTCAAAGGTAAATTCCACAGTAAAAGTAAACAAGAAACGAGTGATGAGCTCAAATGTCCGATCAAGTACAATTCATGCAATCTTTGGAGTCGTAGGACTGTAAGTACACCAAAAAATAGTAAAACTTTACAAAATGCATCTTTAATCTTTAGCCATCAGTACAGACATTTATAAAAGTATGTTTGGTTACATAATAAAGGAAGAAAGAACAAGTGACAATGGTCGATAGAATATTTAAAATGTGTACATGTATGTGATACAGAGGTTATCTGACTTTAAATCAATTTACAAGGTTCACTCTCAAGTCAGTTTCTCATCTGCCGGAGGCAAAGAATTTTTTCGTCATTGAATGCTATACAAAGAAAAATTTGTTTCGTGCAAATCCTGTCAGACAGATATCCTTACAATATTTAAACTCCAATGTACAACCCATCTCCAAACATATGTGATAGGTTAAATATATTTGGTTTGTTGTATGATATACATTTCTGTTCGATCATTCATCCAACTGTGACCCTCTTTTCATGGTTCAATGATCAAAGCTGAGTTCCTATAAGTAGCACAATCATTGTTGATTCCCAGTGGAGACATAGATGAATTTCTATGTAGAATCATGCTCCAGTTACACAATGTTAAGCAAGGGGTTGGAAAAACATGCTTAATTGCAGAAATTATTCTTATAATTGACAATCAGCACTGCTGTCATTTAATAGGAGATTGTGATTGAATACCTACATTATTTATAGTTTATTTTGCACAATGACAATCACTAAGATGTTGATGAACCTTAATAGTGTAGGGATACAGGCAATCCTCCCTGATGTCATAAAGGGGCGCATAATTCATAAAAAAAATTCTGGTGAAGGACATAACTTGAAAGTTGTTTATTGACATATATAACTTTCCCAATGTCACAAAGCTGTCTAAAATCTTCACAATCATCTTATCATTCCATGTTTGTTCAACTTTTCCTTTGCTTACTTTCTTAAATTAAATCAACTTTTATGGAATCATCTTACAAAATCATACAAAAGAAATTTGCTTTGAAATTTTATTCATTGTGTACATTTACTAGCATAACAGACAAACACATATAGAACATATTCTTATAAAAAAATGTAATTGAGTACATTGATGTAAAAGAAATGACATGTGTTAAATGACAATGTGAAAATTACAAAAACATGAATGTAACTTTCAGAACCAGTAACAATGTTTAATAGCAAAGATAATATCAACATGAACAGAAATTTTATTGATATTGAAGTAATTAACAATAATTTATTTCATACTACTGCCCTTCAATTGCTAGAAACTAGAAATATTTTCAGGGAAGGGGAATAAATAATCAATTTATAATTGAAGATTCAAATTCTGGTCTTGGTTCAACCATTTGCTTGAAACAAATACCATAAGATTGCCTCTGATAGGTCTTCCCTTGGCCTATTGCACAAATTCCTTTATGTTGCTTTCACAAATTTGTTTAAGCTGCAAAAATGTTAAATGAGGAAGAAATAAGAGTCACTTATATTTTCAGAAGAATTCCACATTATCGGATGGTTTCTGCAAGATATTTATTGAAAATTTATTTAAAAACAATCAAATATAATTCAATCTATAACCCATGTCAATTCATGTTTTCTTACAGTTTCTATAAAGCAAACATCCTTTTAAAGTTACCCTTCAAACAAAAAAAACCTGATGACAATGACATTTATGTTCAATGGTAGCAAGTGAGCTATATGACATACAATGTATGACTATTGCCTTGACCTTGACCTGTATCTTGATCTACTTTCAGACCTTGACCTACTCCTTGACCTAGAAGCAGATCTATTTGAGTGTTTATGTTTGTGCTTCTTATGCTTCTTCTTCTTTTTCACTTTACTTCTTCCTCTGTGTTCCTTATTTTTATCCTCTTTTTCTTCATCCTCTATTTCATCTGACTCATCTTGTTTTTCTTCTAGCCTACTGCAAAATAAAACAAATTTACCAAATTTTCTCACATTTATAACATCTGGAATATTGGAAGAGTCTGCTAAAAGATTGTTAGAATCAAATATCTGGAAATATCTATGGTACAACTCAACACTTTATTTTTACAAATTTTGTCTTAGATTGGCAAAGGGGAGGTAATTGAACAAATAAAACTTGTTTATCTTCACAACAGATTAGGTACATGTTCCAAATCAGACTACTGTACATTCAGAAATTATTGCGATGTTTCATTAATGAGAAATAAATGCAACAGGGTTACATGTATAATTGCTATTAAACATTTTGGTCTACAATGACAAAATCGCAATAATAAATGCACACAATAATTTCTGAATTTACAGTATCTGAAAATTGTTTTGTTTTTCGTAAGTACATCTTTTTTTAGACGAGTTGTGTCGGTAGTTGATATGCTCTGTTCACTCTGTTGTACTGTCCAAATTTTTTGATATTCCTGTTATCATTTTAAGGTTTAAAGATTAATTTTTACATTTCCAGGCCTTTTATTGTTGCCTATGCTGTATTGGGGTTGATCCTTGTTGAAGGGTGTACAGTGACCTATAGTTGTTAATTTCTGTGTCATTTTGTCTCTTGTGAAGATTTGTCTCATTGGCAATCATACCACATCTTCTTTTTTATAAGTTACAAACAAAATATCAACTCCTTTACCTTGGTTTTGCTTCAGCTTCTTCTTGTCTTAACATGGCCACATATTCTGTCTGATTTTCTATCACTTCCCTGATAATCTAAATAAACATATCAAATCAAGATATGGTGGTCAATATTTTTTTAGATGATTTACATACAGAAATTACCAATCCTTGACAGTGATTGGTTAGAAAAAAACACATAATTAAGAATCCTTAACAGTGATTGGTTAGAAAAAGCACATAATTAAGAATCTTTAACAGTGATTGGTTAGAAAAAGCACATAATTAAGAATCCTGGACAGTAACTGGTTAGAAAAAACACATAATTAAGAATCTTTGACAGTGGTTGGTTAAAAAAACACATAATTAACAAGACTGTGTCCATAGTATATGGATGCACCACTTGCACTATAATTTTCTATTTTTAGTGGACCGTGAAATTGGGATACAATATTTAATTTGGCATTTAAATTTTAAAGATCATATCATAGGGAACATGTATACTAGTTTCAAGTTGATTGGACTTCAACTTCATCAAAAACTACCTTGAACAAAAACTTGAACCTAAAGTGGGACAGAGGGACGAACAGATGGACAAACAAACAGATGCACAGACCAGAAAACATAATGCCCCTCTACTATCGTTGGTGGGGCATAAAAATCCCTTACTGTGATTGATCAGAAAAAGCAGGGAAAAGTCATGGGAATGTACAACACAGTATGTGTGAACTGTGTATAACTGCAAAGGTGAACTTTCAAAACTAAGTTCAAACAATTAAATAATGATTTAGAACAAAACACATTTTTCTCTCATTTAATTTATGTGTACATTAAAGCAACTCGCTCATAAATTAGCAATTTCTTTGGTCAAATAACCTATAGTATTTAGCGCAGTTGTATTAGTGTAATAAATGAATATTTCTTAATGATACATGATTCATTTTAATATAAAATAAAATTGAGAACGGAAATGGGGATGTGTCAAAGAGACAACAACGCAACCATAGAAATGACAACAGCAGAAGGTCACCAACAGGTCTTCAATGTAGCAAGAAATTCCCACACCCAGAGGGTCAGCTGGCCCCTAAACCAATATAGACTAGTTCAGTGATAATGAAAGCCATACTAAACTCCAAATTATACACAAGAAACTAAAATTAAAAATAATACAAGACTAACAAAGGCCAGAGGCAATGTATTCTTTGACCAACAGAACCTTTACCCATGTGTAGGTTTATACAACAATTTGGACATACCTCAGTGTAAGATTTCCTTGTAATATGTACATTCTTTGCCCTGTAAGATTGCCTTCTTCGTTTATAATCTCTTTGTTGTGCCAAGTATTCCATATAGCTTTTAGGCTTGTTTCTATCCACTGAAAACAAAGTTTTTACTATGAAAAATAAAGAATATAATCTAAGCCTATGATTTAAACCTTTAAACCTTGAATAATTTTTTTTTCTCATATTCAAAAGAAACTGTTTGAAAGTGACATATTATCATCAGTTGTGACCAAATTTAACAAGAAGACAAACAATCTATCTTCAACATAGTTGAAATAGATCTTTTTAAATATTAATTTTAAATAGTTGCTAACACTAGCATTCATCAAGAACTCTTTAAAAATATTTGCTTTTTCAACATATCCCCAGTTTGAAGGGGTTATGTATCCACAGATGGAAGAAAAATTCCTACATTCCAATAAATTTAATACTCACATGCATCTTTTTGCTTGACCATGTCTTGTAAATCCGTGGATAAGAACTGATCTGATTCATGGCTGTTCAGTCTCCTCTCATTCTTAGCTTTCTCCACTACATAGTTGTGAATAGCTGCTCTCTCAGCTGGCGTCAATTGAACTGTCACCTCATTTGGGGTCAAAGGTACTTTATCTTGTGCAAAAAATACTGATAAAAAATAAACGGAAGATTAATCTTTAAAAAATTACATCTAAGATTAATATTTCCTTATTTTCCGTTCAATTATACCTTTCAGCTTATAATAAAATTGACATGGCTTTCAAGTCATATAATAGTAATTGTGCTTATTTATGTGTTTGTACACAGATTTGCTATTTTTAATATTGTGGATTCATTTATTTTCGTGGGTATTAATTTTTTCGTTGATTGCTGAAAACTTGCATATTCGTTGATATATGATTTCAAAGCCTATTGAAATTATGTAATTCCTTGAATTCATGATTCTCACCTGTTCCCACAAATCCCACAAAAATTGGTATCAACAAATTATAATGAATCCTCAGTAGTACATGTTTATGTACAATTTTTGCATATTTTTAAACTTGTAAAGCATTTTCATTTTCAATAAGATTTGCTGCTTTGTTTATGTAGAATCTAATTCTTACTAAATCACTTTTCTTGCTCAATGTTCCTTATGAGTCTCAAAGTATATGACACTGTGCCACAATTGTGATGATATAAAGTGTTGCTGATACAAAAAACTATGGAGTTATTAAATGTTTGCAAAGACCAGAATTCAAGATAATTTCATTCTGTGAAAACTAAACTTTCTACTTTAAGACCCTGCATTATTCAGTTTTTTTTTAATGTGCTAGATTGTTGAAAAAAAATTCTATAATGGTACTTAAAAAAAATTAAACCAAATTTTATTACATGTATATGTGAAATTATTAGCATCTAAATGAACATTCACAAATAAGTTTACAACATAGGCAGAAGAATTCAAAAACATTTGATTATTTCAATTGCATACCTGAATAAGATTGCACATATTAACCTACACAATCCACAAGCGCTAAATTAAGTGTCGTTCCTTCAAAAGGTAAATTGGAATATTCTTTGATTAGGTCATCGTTTCTCTCATTCAAGAACTTTTTTAGTTTATGTTTGTTTTTATCACTGATGTTGTTTTTGGGGTAAAGATTGCATGAAATGCAATCAAAACCCTATGGTATTGACTTAAAATCAAAATCTGCCAAAGCTTATCACTACCTTTTTGAAACACAAAATATAGTGCATTGATCATAACATTCTATACATCCTATCCTTGAACATTTCCAGAAATATATCAATGTAATGTATACTCAGATATCTAAATCATAAAATGATGTTACACTTGTCTAGGAAATTGCATAACATTTGCAAGGTGCAGTAATCTTATATCTGATCTAATTATATAACTGATGTCATTGTTAAAGACATCTTTTAAAATTGGATTTATCTTCCTTTGCACAGAATTGTAGTTGAATAACTACAACCAATGCTTTGTACAATGCAATATTTAATCTTACTTCCCATTGATAAATTGAAGCAATCTTTACCCTTCACAGTGCTTACAAGCACTTTGATTAAAATGTTTTGAAGATCAGTTGATATTGTTTATACATACTTGAATGATTCTGTACATGGTGGTCTCTTAATACTCTGTTCATTGTTTCTCTGTCTGAAATAATGTATAAGAAGAACTGATGTTGGAGGAACATTTTTATGCCTCGTTCACACGGACATTAATTCGAATTGAATTTTAATCGAATGCAAATCGAATTTGCTAATCGCTTTCACATACTCTTCTATTAGAATTCGATTGATTTAAATTGGCTAATTGAATTGTCCAATTCGCATTAGAAATACGCTTTTGTGAATGCGAATAAAAAGTAAATGCAGTTTGGACAATAAAGCGAATTTGACGCGCATTGCAATTCAATTAGAATTGACGTTAGGATGTAAAAAGTTTCAAATACGAATTAAACTAATTGGAATTAGTTAATTCGAATTACGTGTGAACTCAGCATTATGGTGGTTGAGGAACTTATCAATTGCTGTCATTTCAGGGGCGGATCCAGCCATTTCAAAAAGGGGGGGGGGGGGGGGGGTTCCAATCACATGTTCCCATTCAAATACATGGATCTGCACCTGCATTTTGAGATAAAGAGCATCAATGAAAGTGCTATAACCTGGCTTATATCAATTCAACACTTCATTCTTTTCAATTGATGGTGTACAGACTCCAGAGAAATATAAAGTTTATAATTGAATTTAATGTCCCAAGATATAAAGGACTATGGATAAGCAAACATTTGGCCCACTAAGATAACAAGTTATATTCAAGGGGAGATAATCAAAACTATTTATACATGTTTCTAGTTTCTCGTTTTTTATATAGATTATACTGTTGGTTTTCCCGTTTGAATGGTTTTACACTAGTAATTTTGGGGCCCTTTATAGCTTATTGTTTGGTGTGAGTCAAGGCTCTGTGTTGAAGGCCATACATTGACTTATCATGGTTTAATTTTTACACCATTTGTGTCATATTTCACTTTTGATAGGTTATTGTTTTAAACTGAAGAATAATTAAAATTACTTACCAATGTGTACACTGCTACTTGTTGGGTCTTGTGTATATCCAATAACATCAGCCTTAAAAAAACAATTGTACATTTGAATAATGGGCTTACATATATATATATATAAATTAGGCAATATAGGAAAGGTGTACTGACATCAGTAGTCTCTAAACACATTAGCTCCATGGAGCTTTCGTTAGTAGAAGCCATATTAACTATGTGTATCAGTGAGAAAAATGTAAAAGCATAAAAATATAGTATATACCAATACACATAATTAACAGCGCCTGGTGATGTTTGATAGCCTGACCGGTTTCAATCCATAAAGGACCTTCATCAGAGGCAGAATGTTGGATTAATGTTTGCACCCTATTTATATAGATATGTTAACCGGCGGTTGCGTTAACCGGCGGTTGCATTAACCGGCAGTTGAGTTAACCGGTGGTTGCGTTAACCGGCGGTTGAGTTAACCGTGGTTGAGTTAACAGGCGGTTGAGTTAACCGGCGGTTGAGTTAACCGGTGAAAAATCCCAGTGGGATTTTCCATGGTTACAATATCTATATTTAGCTAATGTTCAGGTTACAGTAAACTTTTTGACATGTTACGGTAAACATTTTTACACTATATGGTAAACATGTGACCTGATGATATAACCATATTTGGGTTTTAGCATTGGATAAAGGGTGTTTTAATAATTTAAGAAGTACATAGTAATCATTTAGTCTTGATCTTTGGCTTATGATCCACCTAAATATCATTGGAATAGTATTTCATGGTAGTTATGTGATCTTAATATTTGGCTTATGATACACCTAAATATCAAGTCTTGAAATAGTACTTCCTAGTAGTCATGCAGTCTTGACCTCAGGCTTATGATACACCTGTATATCAAGTCTTGAAATAGTAATTCATGGTAGTCATGCAGTCTTGATCTTTGGCTTATGATACACCTAAATATCAAGTCTAATAATAGTATTTCATGGTAGTCATGCAGTCTTGACGTTTTAGCTTGTGATACACCAAAACATCAAGTCAAAACTATTACCCCCCCCCCCCCCCCTTTAACAAAACAAAATTTGGTTTAAATGAAGCATTCTCAATAAGAACCCCCCCCCCCTAAACCAAATTTTGTTTTGTTAAAAGGGGGGGGGGGGGTAATAGTTTTGACTTGATGTTTTGGTGTATCACAAGCTAAAACGTCAAGACTGCATGACTACCATGAAACTTGATATTTAGGTGTATCATAAGCCAAAGATCAAGACTGCATGACTACCATGAATTACTATTTCAAGACTTGATATACAGGTGTATCATAAGCCTGAGGTCAAGACTGCATGACTACTAGGAAGTACTATTTCAAGACTTGATATTTAGGTGTATCATAAGCCAAATATTAAGATCACATAACTACCATGAAATACTATTCCAATGATATTTAGGTGGATCATAAGCCAAAGATCAAGACTAAATGATTACTATGTACTTCTTAAATTATTAAAACACCCTTTATCCAATGCTAAAACCCAAATATGGTTATATCATCAGGTCACATGTTTACCATATAGTGTAAAAATGTTTACCGTAACATGTCAAAAAGTTTACTGTAACATGAACATTAGCTAAATATAGATAATTGTAACCATGGAAAATCCCACTGGGATTTTTCACCGGTTAACTCAACCGCCGGTTAACTCAACCGCCGGTTAACGCAACCGCCGGTTAACTCAACCGCCGGTTAATGCAACCGCCGGTTAACGCAACCGCCGGTTAACATATCTATATAAATAGGGTGCAAACATTAATCCAACATTCTGCCTCTGATGAAGGTCCTTTATGGACCGAAACCGGTCAGGCTATCAAACATCACCAGGCGCTGTTAATTATGTGTATTGGTATATACTATATTTTTATGCTTTTACATTTTTCTCACTGATACACATAGTTAATATGGCTTCTACTAACGAAAGCTCCATGGAGCTAATGTGTTTAGAGACTACTTATGTCAGTACACCTTTCCTATATTGCCTATTGATTTTTCACTGGCATAGGACCTCTAAGCGTAAGCCTAGCGATTACCTGAAATTGATGTATATATGTAATACCTACATTACAAACTTAAGGTGTTGAAAACTTTCTAACACTGAGGATTAATATTCATCTACCTTTGATCTTGAAAGGAGTACTAAAGGCTTAAATGAAGCATTCTCAATAAGAACCCCCCCCCTAAACCAAATTTTGTTTTGTTAAAGGGGGGGGGGGGGGGGGTAATAGTTTTGACTTGATGTTTTGGTGTATCACAAGCTAAAACGTCAAGACTGCATGACTACCATGAAATACTATTATTAGACTTGATATTTAGGTGTATCATAAGCCAAAGATCAAGACTGCATGACTACCATGAATTACTATTTCAAGACTTGATATACAGGTGTATCATAAGCCTGAGGTCAAGACTGCATGACTACTAGGAAGTACTATTTCAAGACTTGATATTTAGGTGTATCATAAGCCAAATATTAAGATCACATAACTACCATGAAATACTATTCCAATGATATTTAGGTGGATCATAAGCCAAAGATCAAGACTAAATGATTACTATGTACTTCTAAAATTATTAAAACACCCTTTATCCAATGCTAAAACCCAAATATGGTTATATCATCAGGTCACATGTTTACCATATAGTGTAAAAATGTTTACCGTAACATGTCAAAAAGTTTACTGTAACCTGAACATTAGCTAAATATAGATAATTGTAACCATGGAAAATCCCACTGGGATTTTTCACCGGTTAACTCAACCGCCGGTTAACTCAACCGCCGGTTAACGCAACCGCCAGTTAACTCAACCGCCGGTTAATGCAACCGCCGGTTAACGCAACCGCCGGTTAACGCAACCGCCGGTTAACGCAACCGCCGGTTAACTCAACCGCCGGTTAACATATCTATATAAATAGGGTGCAAACATTAATCCAACATTCTGCCTCTGATGAAGGTCCTTTATGGACCGAAACCGGTCAGGCTATCAAACATCACCAGGCGCTGTTAATTATGTGTATTGGTATATACTATATTTTTATATATATATAAATTACTTTTATTCCAATTTCTAATAGAAGACTTTCACAGATATGCATTTTCCTATTCATATTCAATGCTTACATACATTTCTTTAATTCTGATTTTCAATAGAAACTTTCACATATGGACCATAATTTGCTATTGGGCTCCGTTTCTTATAACTATAGAAAAGTGATAAAATGTGAATTACTGTAAGAAAAGTTGCAACTACATCTAAAGATGCCATTATTTTTATCAACATACAAGTGTATGCTACTCTTCCCTAGAAAAAAAATTAAAATATACGAATTTCAAAGATTTTACAACCGTATTTTTGTGTCGTTTCTCGCGTTACTTTTTGCTTCCGAAGAGCATAACGCTGACTGATTTATAGATAATCCTCACCGGCAAATTCGTAACTTTTGCTTTCAAATAACAAAGAACATCGACCAATAAGAATAGTGATAAGAAAATGCGAAGAACTATAAGTATTTATGTAGCAGATGTAAGAACAGTGGCATGATTTTTGTGTCCGATTTCGTAACGCAATTTTTAGATGATGTAATCTGCTTTGTTGTAATAGAATTCTTAAAAACAATATGCAAATATGAACTCTCGCGAGATGTTCAAACAGGTAAATCCGAGATGATTTACATTCTTGTTTTGATCTTCATAATAATTAAGTGAGAAAATTACGTTGTCGTTATGCGTTACATTTCACACGAAACAGAAGTCCAGTTATTTATTAAAATTGTTTTTGTCCTTAAGTTCTAACCATTTCCGGTCATACGTGAAACATGTGACTAACATGTGATAACGCCATTACGGCCGGATGTACGAAATACTAGGTCTAAACATTGTTTTTGTTTCCAACGGGATGTTAGCAAACATAATCTGTAGACTTGTTTCGTCTTGTTTAAAAGAGGAAAATACAATTGTCAAAGAGATTGCGCTGGTGGTCTGTTATTTTTCCTATGTGCATAATAATACATACGATCCTGTGTGAAAATAAATGCCCAATGACTTGACAAAATCGATTTCATATTTGACAGACGTTAGAACACACTTCGTTTCCCTATAATGACGTGAAGAGTCCTTGGAAAAATCAATCGAAATTACGTCTCTTATCATTGTACCAATGCTCGTTGGATTGATTTAACTTCAGCAGTAAATATTACTGGATATTTTAGGTGAATAAATATAATTTAATAACAAATACATGTAAATATACCGTTACACTTAGAATGTACAAAGTTGGAATCTTTGTCACAGTTTTTAATTAATATTTTTTATTCATGTTCTGCAAACACTTATCAGAAACACAATAAACTTGTCAAAGGAGAAGTAAACTTTTACCATGCATGACTTGAAAGGGAGTACTTTATTGATTTTAGCCCACTAAAGTAGGTTAAAATGTGGAAACCATGTAGATGGTGTACAGGTCACAAGTATCACATTGTGCCTATTTTAAAGATTTTAATTCCAAGTTAAAAGTTTTTTTCTTTACTGGATTTAAAGAATGTTACATTGCCAATGATTTGGAATAAATTGTACATAACTGGAATATCAAAACCAAATATAAATACATTTTTTTTGCTTAAACATCAAGATACAACAATTATGGTATCCTGTATCAATGAAGAAAATATGGAAAATTCTGAATAAATTGTACTAATTGTTTTCATAGCAAGCACATATTTAGGAGTTTTATAATACTGTTACATTTAAAATGGATTTTAAGAAAAAGTATACTGTTCAGATTATTTTATGCAGATTTTGCAATAAAATAAAACTAAAAAAATGCTTTCGGTTTCTTATGGTTTCCTGTCAGGTTTAAAAAAAAACTTTAATATAACATTGAAAATAGATTTAAATATTAACATGAAGCAAGTAACACTAGTAATGGTGTTTATTTATGCCTTTTGAATTATATTGTGCAAAATAAAGAAAATAAAGATTGGTTTCCTGTTTGGTTTCATGTCACGTAAACGGTGAATCAAAATGTATTAATTTTTTCTCGAAAAACTCAATTGTTCCATTCATACTATTCTAACACCAACACAACCCACAAAATAAAAGTTAAAATTTTAGAACTTATAAAAAAGGATACAAAAAGAAACCAAAGGCCGAATACCAAATTATGGTCCATATATGTATTTTCCTATTTATACTCAATGTCACAATGTTTATAATATGACATCTTTGTAAGAGTTATAGTTCAATAACATTAATTACTCCAAACAATATCTCGTCAACTGGTGTAACTCGTTAATTTAAAGGAACTTAAACTGGATTATACAACCAATTTCAAGTGTAAACAAATTTCTGTCTAACATGAACAGTAACATTGATTTTAAGGTGGTACCTAACACTACAGGGAGATAACTCTGTAAAATCAGCAGAGCGTTTTAATGACATTGTGTTCATAAAGGAATATTAAGCTTCTCCATGATCAAAATGAGTGTTTGTCAAACTGCTATAACCAGTGTAATTTTTCTGATTAAACGGTTGGTTCAAATTTTTGGAAATTTTTATATTTTTGTCAAACGGTCAAAGTAAATACTTTGTAAAAATTTTAAGAAAATTAAACGAGCCAAATTAATGTTAAAGTGTTAAGTACCACCTTAAGCAATTTCTATTTTATTACTAAAATTACCAAGTCTTCTTTTCTGTATCCAACAAACAATAGTTCACATTTTTCTTCATGTTTTGTCAGATCTTTCCTGGGCATTCTGTGACTGCTGTCAAATGAACATGAAACGATATCATCTTGCTACAACAAATAAAATAACAAACATAAATTTGAATTCATAAATATTCTTTGGATACCTGTTTTCGTGCATATCGGGCGTACAGGTGAACCACAAATTCTATTGTTTAACGAATTGCAAATTTTCTATAGGCTTGTATGCATGCAGACTTCAGCAAAATCATGAAAATATAAACAAAAATACAGGCATTTCTCAATACACTCAGTACTCACGAAAAAAAAATGAAAACATAGTAATGTAAATCATTTTCTGTATAGAAATACAAAGCCATTGGGCCAGGTGAGCTAAAAAACAGTTTTAATAATATCTACAGGTAAATGAAAAATAACTTTGTTGATTTAGATATACTACTTATATGTATAAAATTTTTCGAATAATTAGGAATACCAAGAAAGTTCTGTCATATAAATACATAATTTAACACTAGATACAAATTGGGGTGAATATCAACAATAAAACTATACAATTAGAGCTAGCTAAAACTTCCCTGCACAGATTTAAGGAGAATAATCTTGATGTTCATACAAATGTTGTACAAAGTAGTGAAAATTAGTAGATATTCCAAATAATCAAAGCTGGTATATAGACAAGATCCATATTAATATAAAATAACAAAAAAACATTATAAACAGTATCAACAGGTCGAATTAACAAGAAAATACGATTTGAGAGTACTCACAGTTTCTGACAGCTAGTTAAAAGCCAAAAATATTCAATGTCACAATGCTTATAATATGACGTCTTTGTAAAAGTTATAGTAACATCAATTACTACAAACAATCTCTCGTCAACTGGTGTAAAAAATCATACCTCAGAGACTAAAATCAACTAAAACACATCCCAGGGAACTAGTATTTTAACGTCATGAACAGTCAGAGAAGACATGACTTTTTTTAATGTTTAATTTAAAATTTAAAGATTCTTTTAAAGAGTACTGGACATTTTCAAAAATCTCTCGGCTTACAATTAGTTTTACTATAGTAAACACATTAATAGATCTTTCATCAAAATGGGAAAATGTTCTAAATAAAAGTGATTGATTCTAAGGAATAATAAAACAGAAACTCCTGTTTTACACAGTAAAAATATCTCAAATCATGTTATCAGTAGGCTGACAATGATTGGCCCACACCACTTATTGGGGTAGTATCATACAAGTTATACAAGTTTTAGGCATTCATATAAAGTTGAATAAGTTGATCAAAACTGTGCTGCCTGTCCTCTAAGACTGATTGTTAGATTTTAAATGACAAAATCAACTATTTGTAGTGTATTAAGCACTGCAATTGGAAATTCTATGAATAATAAGGTATGGGGGCATATCACAGATCATTTAATTTGGCCAACTATCAAAAATCACCTATACCTTATCATTTATAGAATTTTTTATTCTTGTGGAGTATGATACCTTTATAAAGTGCTCTGGTGTCCATCCTACATACTCCAGGATATGTGTAACTTCATTCTGGCATTCTTTGAGATAACTTTGTAATTCTCTTACAGTATTGTCCCTATCCTCCAACAAGTTGTATTCCATCATCTTTCTGAATTAGAATATTTTATATCATTAAAAAAACATCAATGAAATGAAATTAAGCAGTGTTCTATTTATCTTTTTAATACTCAGAGCAGGTTAATTAAATATTTACAAGTTTACAGTGTGTACTGGCTGGCCATTATGATCATGTATTATACATCTTTGACACACCTAAAAAATAATATAGATCAAAATTGAAGGTGGGATCTAGAATATTATAATCTATGAACATATTCTGATTTTGGGATGTACTGTGGATTCATTTATTTTCGTGGGTACTAATTTTCGTGGATTAAGAAAAACTTGCATATTCGTGGATATTTTATTTCGTGGTTTTGCTGAAGTCTGCATACAAACCTATACAAAAATTATCATTAGTTGAATATTTAATTTCGTGGTTTGACTGTGCCCACGAAATCCACGAAAATTGGTATCCAACGAATAGCGATATTGAGTAAAATTATAGGTTTCCTGTCCTGGTCTGGTATAAATTGACAGGCTCTAATTTAATTAATGCATTGTGTAAATGAAGATACAAATACATGCCTAGCTTATCTAAAAGGCAGGTGCTTTGCAGTACAACCTATCGTCATTATTCCAACATTACTGGACACTACAAAGGTCCCCTTAAAATTTGAATTCATAAATATAGATTCTACCACTGCATCAAGTTTGATACGATATTTATCAACTCTAGACAGTTAAATTTTCAAATTTAAAACGTAAGGCTCTTTGGTGGTGGAACCTGTTTCTCTATTGATTTTCGAATAATAAGTAGGAAAATTTTTTCTTTTCGAGTGATCTGCAAAAAGATGTGTTCTTTCTGTGTGATGTCATCAGGCATGGTCGCCTTTTTTCATGCCGTCACAATAGGTAATTCAGAGGAAAGCAAGAACATTTTACATCATAATCAGATGTTAACCAATGAAGAACTGAGATCAAATGAACCACACGTTGATTAAATTTTGTTATAAAATGGGTGCAGATAGGGATAAATTGATGAAGAATTAGAGAAAATAAAATATCTGACGCCACAATAGAAAAGGGATTGTTGTATGACTTCAATAGTTCGAGAGACGCTTCTTTGTTCAACAGAAACAGATTTCCAAATAGTGATAAGGTGTGACCGTAGGAGCCTATACACCTTATCGCTATTTGTCCGCCATTCCTGAATATCACATATAGGTTCCCGGAAAAATTTTGACGTCATAAAATACCAGATGCTCCGCAGGGCGTAGCTTTATACGACCGCAGAGGTTGAACCCTGAACGGTTGGGGCAAGTATGGACACAACATTCAAGCTGGATTCCGCTCTAAATTTGGATTGTGATTAAATAGTTGACACAGCATAGGTTTCTGACACAGAATGAATGTATTCAAATGAATTTAAAATTTTTGTTTTCTCTTAGAGCAATTCACTATGCTGTTGAATATTAATCCTCTCCAGGGGCGGATGCAGGAATTTTCCAAAGGGGGGGTGCTATCCCAGGGCAAAGGGGGGGTGCAAAACATATGTCCCGATACAAATGCATTGATCGACCAAAATAAAGGGGGGGTGCGAACCCCCGGAACCCCCCTCTGGATCCGCCACTGCTCTCAAAAAAATGTTTGAAGAAATTTTCTTTTTATTTATGAAATTTCAAATGAGAAAAATTGAACCCAATTTTTTAATCACATCCCCCTTTCCCTTATTCCAAAACTAATTTCAATTAAAATATTCTAGTGGAGTTTGCAACAATTACTACTCATTTAAATACATCATAAAATATTAAGATGTAAAAAAAAACTGCTTGTTATCACTGAATGGTAAAGATTATTTAAATTTATCAGTTGGTAGTAAAAAGTGAATATACATTGTATATTGTATATAACAAAGATTTAAGTTGATTCTGGACAAAGAAAGATAACTCCAATTAAAAAAAATTCTTGCAGATATTTCTTGCTTACTATACTGGACAAAGAAAGATAACTCTTAATTAAAAAAAAATTTGCTATTTCACAATATTGTGAAATTAGATATTTCTTGCCATTGTACAATACTGTGCAATTGAAAAGACTTGCTATTGCACAATACTAATATAATAATTTTAGATCCTGATTTGGACCAACTTGAAAACTGGGCCCATAATCAAAAATCTAAGTACATGTTTAGATTCAGCATATCAAAGAGGCCCAAGAATTTAATTTTTGTTAAAATCAAACTTAGTTAAATTTTGGACCCTTTGCACTTTAATTTGGACCAATTTTAAAACTGGACCAAAAATTAAAAATCTACATACACAGTTAGATTTGGCATATCAAAGAACCCCAATTATTCAATTTTTGATGAAATCAAACAATGTTAAATTTTGGACCTCGATTTGGGCCAACTTGAAAACTGGGCCAATAATCAAAAATCTAAGTACATTTTTAGATTCAGCATATCAAAGAACCCCAAGGTTTCAATTTTTGTTAAAATCAAACTAAGTTTAATTTTGGACCCTTTGGACCTTAATGTAGACCAATTTGAAAACGGGACCAAAAATTAAGAATCTACATTCACAGTTAGATTCGGCATATTAAAGAACCCCAATTATTCAATTTTGATGAAATCAAACAAAGTTTAATTTTGGACCCTTTGGGCCCCTTTTTCCTTAACTGTTGGGACCAAAACTCCCAAAATCAATACCAACCTTCCTTTTATAGTCATAAACCTTGTGTTTAAATTTCATAGATTTCTATTTACTTATACTAACGCTATGGTGCAACCAAGAAAAATGCTTATTTGGGTCCCTTTTTGGCCCCTAATTCCTAAACTGTTGGGACCGAAACTCCCAAAATCAAAACCAACCTTCCTTTTGTGGTCATAAACATTGTGTTTAAATTTCATTGATTTCTATTTACTTTAACTAAAGTTATTGTGCGAAAACCAAGAATAATGATTATTTGGGCCCTTTTTTGGCCCCTAATTCCTAAACTGTTGAAACCAAAACTCCCAAAATCAATCCCAACCTTTCTTTTGTGGTCATAAACCTTGTGTCAAAATTTCATAGATTTCTATTAACTTAAACTAAAGTTATAGTGCGAAAACCAAGAAAATGCTTATTTGGGCCCTTTTTGGCCCCTAATTCCTAAAATGTTGGGACCAAAACTCCCAAAATCAATACCAGCCTTCCTTTTATGGTCATAAACCTTGTGTTAAAATTTCATAGATTTCTATTCACTTTTACTAAAGTTAGAGTGCGAAAACTAAAAGTATTCGGACGACGACGACGACGACGACGACGACGACGACGACGACGAAGACGACGACGACGCCAACGTGATAGCAATATACGACGAAAATTTTTTCAAAATTTGCGGTTGTATAAAAATATCTGACACCATAATGGAAAAGTGATTGTTGTTGACGTCAAATGTTCAAGTGTTTGGGTCGGCCGGGATTAGCGATAAGGTGTATTATCTGAATAAAAAGAGGGAGGCATCGCCTTCCAGAACATTTTTTTATTTATTCAAATTTGATGTAATATTTATTCAAATTTACATCATTTATAGCATAGTTTAGTGTCTTATAAACATAAAAAGCATAGTGTTAGTATAAATTATTCACTCTCAGTCCCAAAAGTAATGTATATGTTCCGGACCATATGAGTATTTGGACCATACGCGTATGGTCATGACCATATGCGTATACTCATATGGTCCGACCATACGCGTATGGTCGGTCCGTACGCGTATGGTCGGACCATATGAGTATAATACTCGTTTGGTTATTAACGGGCCGGACCATATGAGTATTTGGACCATATAGGTATATATATTTTTTCAAATTACATTATAAAAGTTTCAATAATACATAAACTTTATCTAAAAAAACAGTGATGGTTTAAAACATGACATTTTTTTTAATTTTATAATCCAAAACACTACGTAAAAATTTATTATTGATGCCATAGTTAGTTTTCATCGCTAGTTACATTCGTGCATTTAGGTTTGGATGACATTCACTTCCACACGGTATCATAGCTTTTTGCATTTGCAAGAAATGTGTGCACGATCTTTTTCATCAACACATTTTGTTTGCGAGAGAAAAACAAGCCTTTTTTACAGCTGCGTTCAGTGACACCGAGGTCTTTGGCAATTCTGAAGTCTACGGTGTTTTTAAGAAGCTCTACTTTTCAAATATCGTAAAATGACTGCAATACACCATCTTCACAACACAACTTTTAAAATAAACTAAAAGTATGCTACTTTCCAGTGACTTCTTATGTAACAGTTCATTAAGAAATGTTTGGAATTAAATTTTTTAGTCGACATATTGCCATTTACTCGTAATAACATATCGGTAATGACCATCGGTATAAAATGTGTTTACTTTAAATTTGACAATTAAGTAAAATTAAGTAACTATGTGAAACTTCTTATTTTTATTTAGCTTATCTTTTTATTATAATATAATGATAAAATTACCTATATGATAGCGTATTTTGAATGAACGGTCATACCATATGAAGAGTTTAGAAGTATTAAAAGTAAACTGTAACAGAGTGTTAATTACCCCGACCATACGCGTATGGTCGGACCATATGAGTATATACCCATATGGTCATGACCATACGCGTATGGTCCAAATACTCATATGGTCCGGAACATATATATATGACCAAGGAATTGTATATTTAAATATACAATTCCTTGATATGACTAATATATGCCCATGGCCATGCACCATAGATAGAAACAAGTGCGTGTCACTGGATCAACATGCTTAATATTTAATTTTGTAAGAAATTATATGACTTTTAGTTTTTACTTGACGTTTACAGGGTAAACACTAACACGAATCACGGGAGTTGGATACAAGACATCATTTTAGTATTCCTACATTATCTTCCCATTTCGTGTTTTGGTTAGATCTGCATCTTGTTTACAGGGCGACTATAAGTATCTCGACCCCAAAAGACCTCGACCCAAAATAGAATAATACTCAAAAAAACATACGGGTGAGCTTTGCATACATAAGTAGATCTATAATATTTACTGTTTTGTTATGTACAGTAAAGACATTATATTTGCGATGAGAATTTTAATTCAAACAATTAATATGATTTCTATTTTATCTAAATTCCTTTTATACCGACTTTCACGGCAGTGAAACTGGGACAGAAATCTGAAATCAAATATATTTTATTGTCAATATCAAAGAAGCCCATTATAGGCAGAATAATCACAAGTTAAATTTAGTACAAACTGATTACAAAATGATTACAATGATTTGAATACAATAAATCAAATGTCAAGAGAATGTTACACTGAACATGTAAAGAATCAAGAACCTGCGCTATTTGCACGGAGAATCAAATACATTTGTATATAGTTAACAATCATGTCACTACCCGGCCTATTTCAGCTAATTAAATGTCTCCTCTGAACATTTGAAGGTACCTATTATGTATTGGTATTGGATAATTAGACTACACATATAGATATACCGAGAAGATTTGGTTTTGAGTGCCAATGAGACAACTCTCAATCCAAGCCACAATTTGTAAAGGTAAATGATTATAGCTGAAAGTATGGTCTTCAACACGGAACCTTAGGGACGACATCAAAAAATCAATGAAGGATAAAAAAACTTAATTCAAATAGTTTGGGGTGGGTGGTCAAAAGTTTTGCAAGTTTTGTTAAATTGGCATTGATTTTATATATATCCTTATTGGTCAATCAATTTTTCCCAAATTAAGTTAAGATGGGGGTAAGGGGGGGGGGGGGGGGGGGGTCATTGAAAAAACTATATGAATTAAGTTTTTTTATCCTTCATTGAACTTTGATGTCGTCCCTTAGTCAATAATTCTTTTGATTTTTTAGATCACATGTTTAAAAAGGTCTGTATAATTTCGTTGATAATTAGGACTGCTCGACTCTGTACACTAAACTTCCACTCAACCCTATCAAACAGACTTTCTTTCATTTGAATAAAGTGTCCTTTGGATTTATATAGTTGTCACCTCTGCAGCTCTTTTATGCCAGATATACCAACTGGAAGTGCGTTTAAATCGACAAAAACTATTAAGTGCATGCGTTCTGCAAGGTATTACAATTATTTAACAGGGCTTAGATATTCCTATAGGCACAAATTGTGCTTCTTTGTTACCTTTGATTCGAGCTGTATTTTAACTTAGTGACTACAGAAAACTACAGAAGAGATCCGTTCCATTTTCAAATTGATAGATTTTTAACAACTGTATATCGTAACGATAGATGTACAGTTTGCTTTAAATTATTTTAAAAAGAGTTGTGTAATAACTTGGATTAAATAGTTAATATATGCTAGTTTACAGCAACAGACTAGTTGTCAGGGCTTTTTCTTCATTCATATATCTCAATTTCACAAGAAGAAATTTCTATAAAAATAGAGGCGGGATAAATATAAAAAAAGACAGTCAGTTATTTAACAGTCGAAAACGAAAGGATGATATCATGACAAAAAACGATTTACGACAAAACTGGGACCCGAAAACTGAACGTCACGGATGATCGAAGTCTCTGATGGAAAATACTTAGAACAAGTAAGAACAAAAGAGACGATTTTTTCATGAACAACAAACAATATGGAAGAATAGTAAGTATTCTTTTTAGTATAAGATGGGTCTAGCCAAAAGTATTCGTCACCTGCATTTTTTTGCTATTATTTCATATAAAAACACATTCTTTTTTTTAAATATTTTGAGAGCATTTATGGTTGGATTTTTATCAATAAGGCCTTTTAAAAAGACGTAGAATTGTCTAAGTATCTTCGTTTAGTTGGTTATAGTTTTGTCTTTAGGTGTTTTTGTTTTCTCTTGATTTAAACACATACAATACATATTTTTTTTACAATTGAATTTGGTTGAATATATAGCGAATTTCTGAACAGAAAATAATATTTGTGTTTAGCTTGGGAACAAATGAAAATGATCCACCAAAAAAAAATTAACCAAATAAACAAATAAAACTGTGACAATTCTGCTTCTATTGAACCAAGTTGCTTAAAATCAAACCAAAAATGACCCCAAAATTTGTGTTTTGAATTTTGTTTGTTTAAATACAATATATAGTGAAGAAGTTCATGTGACGAATACTTATGGCCACACTCTGTATTTTTGATGGATGATTTTTTTTATTCTTTGTCCGGCAAAGTGGAGATTTCATTGAAATTTTTGTTGTCAAGTTTAAATATAATCATTCGGAATAAAAATGGATAACTCATGGTACATATATTTCAAGTTAACATCGTGCAAAATTGCACATTTTTTTTTTATAGATTGTTCATGAAGAACAAAAACACATCATTGAGAATAAAAAGAAATCTATGAGATAGAAATTTTAAATAAAATATAGGAAAATAGGTTTTATAATATCCATTAATAAGAATGGAAAAAGAAAACATGTTATCACCGAACTTACCGTCATTTTTTTTTAAATTGGCTTTTCACCGCATTAAGAATTGAATGCTTCATTTTGTAAATTCATTGGGGGTGTAAAAGCGTTGAATAAAATGTAAAGTATAAGAGTTATCTCCCCTTAGTTTTAAAGTTGAAGAATTGATTCTAAAAACAGAAATATTTGGTATTATAAATTTTAAATAATTTTAATAATTATTAAGCAATACATTCTCATATGTTTTTCTTCTTTATCAAATTGAATAGTATTACACATGCATTGAAATTTTGCAGATATAGGCAGAGAAATATACCGATTATGTGAAGATATCTTAAAAGTAAATTTTATTCTTATATGAGTAAACAAAGGCCCTTTCTTATGGAGTTCATTCTGTTAGAAAGTTAGGAACAGAATAGCATCATCATTTCCTTTACGTAAATTGCCACCGTTATTTGAGTGTGATGCGAGTTTACTGTGGGGCGACTTTTGGAAAGGTACGAGCCTACCCATTGGAGTATGAGTATGAACCAGAACGAACTTTGGAAAATCGTACGACTGTCACGTGAGTTGAGTGTATCATAGGATTGAAGTTGTCAAGAAGGAAATTGTATTATAAGGTGGAGCCGCAGAAAAAATGGACAAATTTATAGCTGCTGTTATCCTGGTTGTGTGTATGTCTGTAGATTTTAGCTCAGGCAAAACACCGTTCCATACTTGTAAAAGTGAGTTTTGTAATTTGTCTCACTCTGCAGAAAAATGCATGATGATTATTTTTTTCACATGCATGTTTCTTTATTTATCTTAGCATTCACAGAATAAGAAAGCATGAACACACAACTTCAAAAAAATATGTTGCAAGAAAATTGTTATTATTTCTGGTCGCAAATTATCATATTTACTCAAAAGTTCACTGCATCCCCCTTTTTTAGACTAAGGATGTGTATTCAAATCCTTGTAAAGACATTCCTTCTTTGTATCGATTTTAAATACAAATGAGAATCTTAAGGCCAAAAACAATAGACAATAGACAATATTTTATTCGCACAAACACATTTACATTAAATGGTTATGGCATACAAAATTAAGACAATAAACTTACAATAGTTAAATTGATTACAATTATATTAGAGTGACAGTGGTATTCACAGCAAAGAAGAAAAAGGCTATAAATATCAACAGTTAACACATTATTAATGTTCATGAACAATTGAAAAAAGAACACAAACAAAAATTAGGTTGGCATTGCATATTAAAAGAAATACAAGTTATACAGATGTTCTTAATAAAAGACAATCATTAATACACTTTATGGTGATTTTTATAATGACTGGTAGACTGCTATCTAAAAGTACAGTCAAATGCTTAAGTGTTATAGTGGACTGCAATTTAATCAAATTGAAATTAAGATTTTTATTAATATTTTGTATATAGGTATCCCTTAATGATGTATAGCATGGACAGATTGAGAAGAAATGGTATTCATCCTCAATTTCTTGTCTGTTACAGGATAAGCAAATGCGTTTACTTCTTTCAATGTTGGTATAACGCCCTCTTTCAATTGCTAGGGAATGTGCACTTAGTTTAAATTTACTGAAAACTGATCGGTCAGTTTTGAATTTACATATATCAATATATGGGGGCCTTTTTCTAATTCTTTTAGTATGACAAAAGAAATTTAATTTTTCACATTTATTGATAGAACAATTTATAATTTGATAAGCCTGGTCATAGATTCTTTGTTGGATACTATTTATGTGATATTTTAAATTAAAAGTATCAAAAGTGAGATGACCAAAACCTAATTTATTTAACCAGTCTTTTACAATGTTAACCCATTTACTTGTTTTCTCTACATTATTATATATTTTATGGACTAAAGTGTTAGGGGAGTTTACAATATGGTTTAGAAATTTTATAGCTGAAAGCTGAATTTTAAAGTACAAAGGGATTCTGTTTGTCTCAGTTAAACAGGCTACATTTGTTGTTTTGCACTGTACACCTAAAATTTCTTTAATAAATTTAATATGTAAATGTTCAAATGGATCTGAATCTTTGAACACTTGGCTTACACCCCAAACTTCACTCCCATAAAGAGTTATTGGAACAACTAAAGTATCAAATAATTTTTCAAGCATACTGCAGGAATTATCTAAAGAGACTGTTTTTTTAATTTTAAACCAAGCCTTTCTCCCTTTTTCCATAAGATTTTTTTTTGAATGACTTAAACTTCCTGAACAATTTAAAGTTATTCCAAACATATATTTCTTTCCTACCTACATGACCTTACCTTAAATTTTCGAGTCCCAGTGGAGACGAGCAATTTTGTAATGAAATTCATGCTCTCCAGTTACACATGTATTGATGATGTACCTGTATCTGTATCATAACGCGGAAGGTACCAATACTGGCTTTTACTTGAAGGGAGACAGAGCACCTATTGGCGGCGTTGGAAAGCTGTTTTGAAGCTCTCAACTCACTTGGTGCACACTAATGTCTTCTTCAAGTTGATTCCAGTGAATCACAGTCTTGACAAAGATTTCACTAATGAAATGTATGCTGTTTTCTTACAGTCTTTTGGGCAAAATCTTAGATTGAGTCTAAGAAAGCCTAGTGTAGAATTTGCTTTCTTAGTTACATTTGAAATGTGGGTGGTCCATTTCAGATCATCTGATATCTGATTCTGTAGTCCCAAGAATGGATTGTACATTATTGACATTTTTGGTTTCACACTTCCAAAATAAAAAAAAATATTTCCCCATAACATCTACCAAATAATTTAAGCTACAATGCAACAGGGTTTTGAAAGGTGTTTATAGAATATGGAATAATGGACCAATACTTCACAATATGGTAAAACAAATATGCCAGTTAATATATATTAGGGGAGAACAGGGTTCTAAAATATAATCAATAACAGATAAAAGGCAAATTTTGTAAAGAATGAAGAAAAGTAGCTTAAAAAGATAAAGAATACACAATTGAGTGACAACCCATCCACATTTCTCTTCATGTCTGTAATCTGGGAAACAAACATTTTTGTCTTTTAACAAATTGCCTTTGTTTTATTTCAGGTGGATCATCTAAAGTAACAAATGTAGTTATTCCAGGATGTGATGCTCCCCCTTGTAAGCTGAAGAAAGGATCAAGTGCTGCCATGTCAATATCCTTTACTGCAGGTATAATCAATAGATACATTGTATATTATATATACTTTTGAATAATACAATAGGTTAATCTATACTAATGCCATCGGGAATTCATCTAAGACAACTATTTATTGGGATCAAATTTATACCTGTTTAAAACTGAGAGAAAAGTGAACATGTATCTACATGTATCACAAATACATGTACATTTGTAATTTTCATACATTATAGGGTTAGCAAAAACCTGCTGGTTATATGAGTATTGACCAGCCCAGTGTTGTATTTAAACATGTAAATTTTATTTGTACGTCCTGATTACATGTATGTCATGTATGTCAATGGATAAGCAAGCAACAATCTATAAATCACTACTTACAGTACACATGTATCAAGGTATAGTTGATGCCATAAAGTTAAATTTTTATCAATAGATAATGGAAGATGTGGTACCGGTATGAGTGCCAATGAGACAACTCTCCATCCAAATAACAATTTATAAAAGTAAACCATTATAGGTTAATGTATGGACTTCAACGCAGAGCCTTGGCTCACACCGAACAGCAAGCTACATAAAGGGCCCCAAAAAATTAGTAAATGTAAAACCATTCAAATGGGAGAACCAACTGGTCTTATCTATATAAAAAATATGTTTATGTTTACAGGAGAGGGGTATACAAAGGTAACAGCAAATGTCCATGGTGTAATAAGCTACATACCAGTTCCATTTACACCACCAAATGTGGATGGATGTCATAATAGTGGTCTAACCTGTCCTTTGACAAAGGGAAAGAACTACGTTTACAATAATACAATTCCCATTAAAAGCAGTTATCCAAATGTAAGTTATTTTAGTAATATCACAATTTAAGATTTTACAATGTTTTTATTATTGTGAACATTTTGACTAAAGGTGTCGCAAAAATGAAAGAATGCAATGCATTATATGTCTTCAATATAATATATGTCTCATGAAATGGCAAATTGTTGATTCCTCAATCTGAATTTCTAGCTTTGTGGCTTTAGCAATTTTGAAATCTGACCTGTGACAATTTGATGGGGGTTGTGAAGGGGAAGGTGTTCAGTAGACTTCCTGGTACATGTATGAAGTTCTTGGATACATGCATGTTAAAGATATTTGTACATAATTTAGTTGATGTCACTGATAAACTAAAATAGTTAATTAAAACTAATAATTAGAAGTCAACACAGTTCTAAAAAAGAAATTTATTATTGCATATAAACATAAACTCTAGTTAAAAATGTACACAGGAAATTGTAACTTATATATAATTGACATGATTATTTTATCTATCTAAGTAGAAAAACCACACAGGAAGTTGTTTGATGTACTTGATTTTACCTTACATGGTTATGTTTATATATATATTTCAGTTGCAACTTGTAGTAGAATGGGAGCTTCTAGATGAGAACAATAAAGACATTCTATGTATTGAAATTCCAGCTGAAATAGTTGATTAAGATACTAAAGTGCATGAACAACCTAAACAAGGACATCTATGATATTTATTTTCCCATTCCAAATTAAACATTATGTAAGGGAGGTAATCACTCAATTAATTGTACATTTTCTATAAAAAAAAATTAAGAAAAATCTCCCATCATTTAATGACAACAATATTTTCAAAAAGTGACTTCTGAATAAAAGAAAGTCCAGGTAATTAACGAACCTTACATTTAGTAGTTAAAACATGTTTTAGCATTGACTGAAGAGGGTGTCATCCCTCTCTTACAGTATACACAAGAGGATTTAGTTTAAATCAATGTGTTGTGTGAATTACCCACCAAGGCAAGGGTGAAGTTTTACTAGCTCATCTTGTGTGTACTGTATATTATTACAATGTACCTGCACAACTTTGTTCAATGTTGACCAAATCTCAGAAAATAATATTTGTTTTGTTAAACATTTGTTACGTTTACTATGATATTGTTATGTACATATATGTGTTCCATAGGATGGAGCAATTTAACATTTTTCTGTAGACAATTCAAATTGATTATTAGAGACACACACAATTTTAAGATGAAGCATCATTTTCTCCTATAATATATGACTACTTGCCTTATTTGAAAAGAAACTTGCTAAAATCAAAATAATAATATGCTTCCCTACCATGGTTAAAAGGAAAGTAAAATTCTGAGACAATTGCAACAGCAAATTATGTTTCCAAATTGTCAGTAGAGCAAGATTTACCAATATCCAAATTTAAGAAAAAGAGCTCAGATTTAATTTAAAATCTGAAGGCAAATGTGCATATTTATTTTATATAAAAAAATAACACAATGATATTTTTTTTATTCCGGAAAATTTAAACAAAATAACTTTACTAGACATGTTACTTGTACATTTTTGTTTACATGTGTTTGTTGTTATTTTTGAAAGTCAGATTTGAGATGAATGGGTTGGTTGTTTATGCTTTTCCTGATGTAGGAAAGAACAAATTGAAATCTTTGATTGATTTCATTAGTGTATTAATTAAAAATGATTATGTTGGTTTTTTTTCTTGATCTGTATTTAGAGTATTTTTGAGAAAATGTCTGAATTGCGTGGAATTGAATGGTACAAAAATGTATAAGAGTGTTGGTCATCTAACTTTTTATAGCTTTAAATACTATCAAAGTTTACTCAAAGATTATACTGTAAATGTTTGTTAACTCATAGCATAGAATGGGTAATTGTTAAAAATGCATAATATGGATTTATATCAACAAGAACATATTTGTATAATGAAACTATGTTATTATTCTTATACATTGTAGTGTTCAGATAAACATAACTTTTTAACAATTCTTTTTTTGGTGTTTTAATGAATGTCCTTAAAGCAAATAATCTTTTTTACTTATTTTCTAATTACATTGTAGTTTGATATACTGTATTATTGACAGGAAGAAATCTCTTTGAAATATGATGAATGATCTGTTTATGCTTTTGTAATCTTTAATATAAGAGAATATCAAGCTTGCTTTTATATTGTCACTTCACATTTATATACAAATGAGCATTTTATATGTCTATTTTCAATAAAAAAATCTTTCTGTTTATTTTTCTGTTTTGATATTCAGGGTATATAATGGAACATTATTGTTTAGCTAAATGTCTTCTGCAATGTGTGGACTAAAATTGAGAATGAAAATGGGAAAGTATTAAAGAGACAACAACCCAACCAAAGAGCAAAAAACAGTCAAAGAACACAAATGGGTCTTTAACACAGTGAGAAAATCCTGGAAGAGGCAGACTTCAGCAGGCCCCTAAACTAAAATGTATACTATTTCAGTGAAAAAGGATGTCAAACTAAACTCCAAAACATATACTAAAATAAAAAAATCATACAAGACAAACAAAGGCAAAATGTTCCTGACTTGGGACCTGCAAAAATGTGGCAGGGTAAAACATGTTTAGTGAGATTTTAACGCTCACCCGCTACCTCTAGCCAATCTAGAAAGAAGAAAAAAACACCAATACGCACATTAAAACTCTTGTTTACAAGAAGTGTATGTCTGATGTCAGAATAGGTAACAAAAGGAAATGTAAAAACAACTTTTTAGTCCTTTGTCTAGGACATGTTGAAGTTGTAGAAGTTACTGTATTTTTTCATATATCACCAAAGGCAAGATGGTATAACAATGTTGTCTTCATACAAAGACATTTGGTATACAGACAATCACTTATATGTCAGCTAATAGAATTGTACCACAATTTTCCATACCTAACAAGAATGTGTCCATAGTACACGGATGCCCCACTCGCACTATCATTTTCTATGTTCAGTGGACCGTGAACATTGGGGTCAAAACTTTAATTTGGAATTAAAATTAGAAAAATCATATCATAGGGAACATGTGTACTAAGTTTCAAGTTGATTGAACTTCAACTTCTTCAAAAACTACCTTGACCAAAAATTTTAACCTGAAGCGAATGGAGGCACATACGAACGAATGGAGCCACAGACCAGAAAACATAATGCCCCTCTACTATCGTAGGTGGGCATAAAAAGGAAGGTGATTGATTTTAGAGGTTAACATCTCCCTGAAAGAGGGACAAAAGATACCAAAGGGACAGTCAAACTCATAAATCTAAAACAAACTGACAACTTCATGGCTAAAAATGAAAAAGACAAACAGAAAAACAATAGTACATATGACACAACAAAGAAAACTAAAGAATAAACAATATGAACCCTACCACAAACTAGGGGTGATCTCAGGTGCTCCGGAAGGGTAAGCAGATCCTGCTCTATATGTGGCACCCGTCGTGTTGCTTTTGTGATTACAAATCCGATAAATAGTCTTCATTCAGTAGGTCACATTCATGAAAGGGAAGAGGATTGCAGTTACGACGTAAGGAACATATCAGATATCATTTGTGAAACGGTTATTCCATAACGGTCAACCAACGTGTGATGGCGTCCGTAAAATTTACGAAGGGATGATATCAACTTCACCATTTGGAACTCTTGGTTTAATAGCTTCCTTATGAGCAATAACTCTCTATCAAGAAAATCATGATAGGAAATGCAAGCACGGGAATATCGTATCAATTGGGAGACATATACCCCGTATGCAGGTGCTGTTGGAATGTTGCTACTTAGAAATGGAAAGTTCACAATTGGAAAGCTGAAATCATCTCTTTTGTCGTAAAGTTTTGTTTTCAACTGACCCTCATTGTCAATTTCTAGATGTAAGTCAAGATGCATTCCACATAGTCACCAAATTTTGAATTGTTTAGTGAAAGAACATCATCTATATAGCGGAAAGTAGAGTTAAAGGATATTGCTAACTTTTTATCTTTCTTTCTAAGAAGTTCCTGCATGAAGTCGGCCTCATAATAATAAAGAAACAAGTCGGCGAGTAGAGGGGCACAGTTTGTTCCTTTTGGAATGCCAACAGTCTATTGAAAAACACGTCCTCCAAATGTAAATCAAGAAATCAAGCATCTTGATAATATCAATTTCAGAGAATTTTTTGTTTGAATCAGAGTGATCGTAGTTTAGGTATCCAATACAGTTATGGAAGATCTAGTTCTTCGTCTTTGGTTGAAATTCCAAAGGAACAAAGAACAGACCTATGATTATCCAGGATTTCCTCTTTGGTAAGTGTCGTGAGGGTATATGTTAAGTTTCCAAGTGAATTGTCAATACCTAATTCGTTTATCAAGCAGTGAATGTAATGACTTTTACACACAAAAACGATGTTATTTGGGGCTTTGTCTGCGGGGACAACAACATATTTATCATGGAGGTCGGATAGGTGTTAAGGAATTGGGGCCAAAAGAATGCTATTAGGGTATAAGGAGTTTTACCCGTCCGTCTGTCTGTCGGTCCTGTTTCTTGTCATCGCAACTCCTCCCAAACCACACAACAGAATTTCATGAGACCTTTCTAATAGAAATCAATAAAATTTTAACACAAAGTTTATAACCATTCAAGGGAGGTTGGATTAATTTTGGGGTTTTGGTGCCAACAGTTTAGGAAAAAGGGGTTCAAATAAGCATTTTCCTAAGTTTTTCGCACAATAACTTAAGTATAAATAAATAGAAATCTATGAAATTCAAACACAAGGTAATGACCACAAAAGGAAGGTTGGGATTGATTTTGGGAGTTTTAGTCAAAATAGTTTTGATTTTATCAAAAATTTAATTATTGGGTTTCTTTGATATGCCGAAACTAACTGGGTAAAAAGATTCTGAATGTTTGGTCACGTTTTCAAATTGGTCTACATTGCTGTTGTCTGTTCTTTGGTCTGGTTTTTGTCTCTTTGACACATTCCCCATTCCCATTTTCAATTTTATTAAGGTCCAAAGGGTCCAAAATTAAACTTTGTTTGATTTTAACAAAGATTGAATTCTTGGGGTTCTTTGATATGCTGAATCTAAACATGTACTTAGATTTTTGATAATGGGCCTAGTTTTCAAGTTGCTCCAAATCATGGTCCATAATTAAACTTTCTATAGGTAAAGGAAGATGTGGTGTGAGTGCCAATGAGGCAACTTTCCATGCAAATAACAATGTATAAAAGTAAAGCATTATAGGTCAATGTACAGCCTTCAATAGGAGCCTTTGTTTGATTTCAACAAAAATTGAATATATGGGGTTCTTTGATATGCCGAATCTAACCATATATTTAGATTTATGATTTCTGGGCCCCTGTATGAAATAGGTCCACATTGAGTTCATTTCCCTTTTCACTGCACAATAATTTGATTTTTACGTGTCACGCTTACCAGAAATCTGCAATCCCGCGTCACCCTTAGACCCCAATGAGACCCACTTCATTCTGTGTCGGAAATATATTCTGTGTCAACTATTTAATCACATTCCTAATGCAGAGCTGTATCGAGCTTGAATGTTGTGTCCTTTCGCCCCTTTAAACTTATTTGCTTCAATATACTTTTGCAACAGTTTGTCATTACAACTCCTTTGAAACATAACAACAGAATTTCATGAAACTATGTGGATAATAAGGACATACTACTAGTATATAGTATTAGATGTGCATATATATATAACACCAGGAAATTGTGATTATTTTTTTTTCTTACAGTTATTTTATTTCTCAAATGACAATATTGGGAAGTAGGGTATGTCAGTGTGCTTACTAAAGTTCTTTAATTGTACATATTTTGCATCATTGAAATTTCCCAGTGAATGGAAATGAAGTTACCATTTGAATTTAGATGGAAAGCAGGATTAAATTGTAAAAGGCAGGACAGGAGTTTTGAGTAAAAAAGGGCAGGATGAGCAATTGTCAAAAAAAGGCAGGATCAATAAACTAATTAAAAAAAACAAATAAAGTGTAAAATAAAAAAAGCAGGACGGAGATTACAACTAAAATAATGCAGGACATTTTTTTTCTTCCTTGACCTATTTGGTGAAAACTTGATTTCTGTAACCATTTGAAAATAATCTATGCCACACGATCCTTTGAGTGTCATGTTTGAAAATTTGGAAAAATGTTCATGCTGATAAACAAATGTTGCTACACCCACAAAAGCAGAGCATTGGGACACTTTGAGGAAACGATTCATTCTCCTTTGAGTTTTGTAAAAGATGTTTCTAATAGCTATCAAACATGGTTGTTACTAAACTTTATTCTAAACGTAAAAAGATAACTGGGGAAATTAAGATGTCCTGGACAGTGACAATTAATATATATCGATATATAGAGTTCTTATTTTTAATAGGAATTGCAGCTGATAAGCCAAACTGCCTGAGTTCAATGCAGTATAACATAGAACCCTATATGAAAGACATTGATCTGTGTCCACACCTTTATTTATTTTTTTGTTAATAGAATATGAAAATTAGTGCAAAAGAAATTACACACAACATTTGGTAAATGATGGCATGCTTTAAAGACATCTGTTTAAAAAAGTGATTAATGTCCTCAGTGAGGTCCTCAGCTGCTGTCTGAAATGGCAGACATCATAGCCTGTATAATAATGTATTAAACCGTTAAAGAAATAACTAGAGCTTTCAGGAGCCCCCGATGACTTGATTTACTTTACCAAAATAAATTTATAAAAAAGATTTTCACCAGAACCAATGTGGAAACTTATTGCAAGTCTAGTTTGATTGTTTTGTTCAGTATTTCACGAGAATAAGATAGTTGCATGATGATTGTGGCCAAGTTTGGTTAAATTTGGCCCAGTATACTCGATCGGTTTTAGAGAAGATTTTGTAAAATTTAACAGACGACGACGGACAAACAGTATGTGTAACAGTTATAGTAGTCACTCAGCCGTGGAATGAAAAGGGATTAGTCACTCAGACATACTGTAAGTTTTCTTTAACTCAACAATTTTTGATCATTTTTATAACAAAGTTTTGAGGAATATAAAAATCCGGAAATACTTCGTTCAGTCCGATATGCGTCCAAATGTTATTATTTATGATTAGAGTTATTCCCCTTGGGCACTGAAAAAAGTTGGAAAAAAGTACATCGATATGTCTCATCAAGTGTCCTTAGAAGAACTAGAACAGGTATCAAGAAAAGCATAAGTATAATTTGTGATATTTAGACTCGTGTTTTAAATAGGACGAAAATATGAGCCTTTGACACCATTCAAAAGTGATGTTTTTATGAAACAGGAGCAAAATATTTTAATCGTCTGCTTCATCCAAAACTAACTTCCTCTTTTGAATATTGACACTTTAAGCCGATACTGATATAGTATGTCTATAATACAACAACTGCTTCATATGTCCAGAAATTATAGCCAGCTATCAGACGATGAGTTGTTGACAGGATGGGCGTGACAACTGAAGGCTGCAAATTATTCATAGAGATTTTCTTTCTTCACTGACATGATATATCATATACCTTCTGGTAAATTAGTCCATTTCAGACACTTTTGCATTGCTGATGTAATGTTTTGAAGATAAATCTCATAGAAAAGCTTACAGACTATGAAAGTACTGGTAAATTCCTCCTTTATCCGAATAATTCATTGGCATTGAGAGCTGTAGGTGGAATTCATGTACATGTACACTCCCTATGGGGATAAATGGGGATGTGATATTTATGACATGTAATTGTTTTAAAAGGACAATCCCCATTCCAACAAAAACATGACAAAGGGAGTGCTAGGACATTAGGAAGTCTGTTATTATGTTATGGTACAGGTAGCCGAATGTCTCAGAGAAAACCACCAGTCCACTTGTCTGAAACAGACAAAGAGAGAGATATCAGAACTTGAAAAGATTGATCTCCAGGTCAGAGTAGGAAACCCCAAAAATACCCATTCTAGTTTTACCTATGATCTGAGAAGTTTCGGAGGGTAAAAATCATCCTTGTGATGTACTGTTATTTTCAGCACCCAGAGTCAGAATCGAAACTGAGACTTTCAGCACTGTAGTCATCTGTCTTCACCACTAGACCACTAACCCACATATTATTCCACTTTGCCTTTGTTTGTGTTAAGTTTGCACTTACAATTTATCTTTGTTTCAAATAAAGAAATAGTTGGCATGAGTAAATATTTAATCTGTCAAATACTTCAGACAAAATTTCACACAATATGATATTTTATTGCATAAATAAGATAATACACATCTTTGGAAGTCAAACAATCAAATTTTCACCCTTTCTGTCTTGTTTACATGCTACATGTATTTAGACTAGTTACCAAGTTTTCAAAATATTTTATAGAAGCACCAAATAGAAAAGGATTCATGTATAATTATATTTGTTTATCATTATGACTCAGATTTTTTACCTCAATAAAATGTAGCATTAATTTCCCACAACTGTCAAATTCAAGGGAATTTTTTTTTCGTCTGGAACTGGATGAAATGTACTATGATTTAAAAGTATTTCACCTACTACTCCATATAAAAATTCTTTCATTTAATATACTTTATATGCATAAAAAATAGTTGTTCAATATTATATTTTGATACAGAAAGGCACCTTTTGTGTTCATGTAAATGTAGGTGCGTAGATCACTCTTATTCAGAGCATCCCTCAAGAACTGCAAGAGTACAGTGGAATCCATGTACACTCTCAATCAGGATTAAAGGAGATATGTCATTTAACGTATTTACAACAAATTAACAATATTGACAAGGATGATCACAAAGAGAGGGATAGGACACCAGGCAGTCTTTAATTATGGCGGACGAAGCCAAAATGATTGGAGAGAACCACTGTGCTGCACTGTTGGAATAGACAAACCAAAGAGATTTCAGAAGATTGATTTCCAGGTCAAAGTAGGGGCAACTTTGACCTACCATGGCCCCATAGGACCTTCAACAATATACATAATTGCAAACACTAAATGACCAACATTATGTTTTACTACTAGCAGGTTGAGTTAAAACATCTTTATAAACAAGAGATACCTTACCTACACAATTCAAAAAATCGTAATGTGACAGTTTTGTTTTTTAGTCAGCTTCTTACATTGAACCTCTTTGTCACTGCAGTAGAAAGTAAAATCTCTAAAATACTGAACTGCTAGGAAAATCCAAAACAGAAAGTCCCTTATCAAATGGCATATAAATGAAAAAATAAAACACATCAAACAAACAACAACAATGGACAACAACTGTCATATTCCTGACTTAGACAGGCATTTTAACTAAACACTTAGTGCTGGTTTGACTTTGAGATGAAAAATTATCATTCACATATATACTGTAGCCTCTCAATAATTTGGAATAAACTACGAAATTAAATAACACTATGTGAACATCTTAGTACTTTTGAAAGAAAAACTTACTTACTCTCCAATGTTTGTGTATAATGTATTATTTTGTTCTTCTTATTCTACAGACATGCATTTAGCATGAAAGTTGAATTATATGTTCAAGAAGTTGTAATATTTGTAATACTAATTCTGTATGTGTATTGTGAATGCTTATTTAGTCACCCTCTTAGAATAAAGTCATTATTATTACATGTATTAAGAGTGGTCATGTTCTTAAGAATTCTCAATGGAACATTTTATATTTTTGTAGGAGCCATTTGATGCGCATGAATTTGTCGAGAGAATAGCATGGAGAACAATTCACAATAGAGACCAGGCACAGTTTAATCCAATGCTTCTACATACAGCTTTTGAAAAGATGATTAAAGATCTGGAGGGAAAAAATTCACAAATAGAAAAGAAAATTGAAAAATTAGAAGAAAATTGTAAAGACGAGGAAAAACGTCATTGGCATAGAGTAGCTGAACTTCAAAAGAAAAACCAGGTTAGTATTTAGATATGAAAAGATGTGGTATGAGTGCCAATGAGACAACTGTTCATCCAAGTCACAATTTGTAAAAGTAAACCATAAAATGATTATAGATCAAATTTTGGTCTTCAACACAGAACCTTGGCTCACACCAAACAGCTAGCTATAAAGGCCGTCTTCATGATTAGCTATATGATGGTGGCTAGTTTTTATAAATGGATGAAGCATGAGTTTGCTTGGAGAGAACCAACAACCTTTGGCAGGAAAATATATAAGCCTTGTCAATAATTAAGATCATGTAATGCACCTTGATCTTGTTTGAGATCAAAGATGGATTTTTTGTGAAATATCTTATTTCTTTCTTTTTGTGTCTTTTTTGCAGTCAACATATTCCCACTTCCAAGTTTTAGATGAGAAGATAAACTTAGTAGCGACCAAAGTAGTACACTTGGGAGATCAACTAGAAGGTGTAAATAATCCCAGAGCCAAGGCAGTCGAGGCTAAAAAGTTGATGAGCTACATGTCAGAATTTTTATCTGATGGTCCACCTAAATCAGATCTCTTCACAGACCCTGCCAAGGTATGATCCTTAAGGGAGCAATATATAAGTCAATTGCAAAAAGACATCAACCCAACAATGCTGTTAAATGCACATACCGTAAGAGAATTTTTTAAGTCATTCAATTTTTGTAGTAAACTACTTTTATCAATCTGTTTTCACAATGATATTTATAACAAAAAGCTTAATGGCAATATATTACAAATATGATTTAAAATTATTTTTTAACCATCTTGTTAAATCTGATAAACTGTCGAACAATGGGAGAGACATTTTTACATAATAAAATTATTTGATAATTTTTATATGTACTGTCAACATTGTGTAATTTTCATTCTTTCTCCTGAATTAAATTAAAATAAATGTGTGTATCTTTTCAGTTGGAGCAAGCTGCAGACATCATACAGAAATTATACCATGTGGCATTAGAATTACCATCAAATGAAAGGTACAATGTATAATACTGTGGTGTCTTCAATGATTAAAATTAATCTTTATTACTGACAATTTACTGTAAATTCAGAAATTATTGCGAAACATGCAACAGGGTTATAATGGCAATAATTCAAACTCACATTTTGAAATTTTTTATTTGAATTCAACAGGAATTTTTTCAATATTGCAAAAATTAAAATTTCATTTTAGTCTAAAATGACAAAATCACTAAAATAAATGCACGCTCAAGTGCTGAATTTGCAGTAATCATTTCCTGTCTGGATTTAATGATAATTAATCATCCTATCTGTCAGAGAACTACTTTTATGAATTTTCTGCATTTCTCCACATTTTGTCTTTTTTTGTGTCATTTCTTCACTACTCTGAATTTAAATGTGAGTGACAGTACAATGTATTAAGGCTAGGGTGGTGTTTTATGACCTTTGACATTGCAATGGTCAAAATTAAGGATTCAAAGATTTAAACTATTTATTTAACCACAGACAAGCAGTGAACAATCATTTATCAAAAACAAAACAAAACAAGAAACAGATTCTTCTTAATATTTTATTTTATCCAAATAGAAAGGCAATAAGGGCACAATAAACATATTACAATTTGATGGAAATTTGAAGAAAAAACACAATTTCTACATCATATGGTTACATTTACGACAACATTTATGTCGATAAAAAACCTCCTGATCTGAGTCCTAATCTCCTGACCAAAATTTCCAAATCTCCTGATCTGAGTTTCACAGTCCATCACATGTATGACATTGAGTTTACAAGAGACTACAATAAACTAAAATAAATGATATCAGGTGAGACTGACCAAAAACTTAGCAAATACATAGAAATCTTGTATATAGAATATATGATATCATGCTTCAGCACATTATTAAAGTTTTGGTTTTCTAAAAAAATACATGGAGATTTTTTAAATATTTAACTAGACATATTTATGTGTACACTTAAAAGTTTAAGATGTATTGAATTTGAATAAACAAAACTATTTTCCATCTATAAATAGATATGGAATCTTACTGTTAGGTAGATGTATCATTTCACTTTAAAGCAATTTCATTTACATTTGTATAGTTATGACAATGCAAGAAAGAAGATTTGGGGTATGTATCTACAACTGTTTCAATTTATAATTGTTCTTATAATCAGATAAAAAGATGTATAATATTAAACTTAAAAAAATATTATGACATACAATCTGTGATTGCCTTATCATACAACCAAAAAACTTAACATTTTTACTTCCATGGGTATGGAGAGAGATATTATTTTTTATTTTTTATTAATTTTTTTATAAAACCTCCTTTACATCAACAAGTGTATTTAATATCTAATAAGTATGATATATTGTTGTTTGTTGTATGTTTGTTATTCAAAGAAATCATATTATTTAATTTTTACCTCTATATGCTGGTATTTCTTTAGACCTAAATAAATGTAGTTGGTTACTAAACAAAAAAAGTTTGAAAAGAATTAACTGGTTTTTATACGTTTGCTATTAACTACATTGTAATAGTATTTTTTTTTTTTAGATAAAACCGTTGGTATGGATAAGTAATGGTTTGCCATACATACCTTTTAATTTGTCTGATTTGTTAATATAGTCCCCATAACCTTATTATAATTAATGATCACTAAACTGTTTACATTAATGTTCTATTTGCATTCATTCCAGACAAATACAATAACATTGAGAGTGAATTGATTAAGGAATTTACAAAGGCTCACACTGAAGGGGATAAGAAGAAAATGAAAAGGGTTGCTATGGTTTTATCTAATTTTAAGGTTTGTAATTATACATGTGTAAAATAATAGAATGTTAAGAATGTTTGCCACACTTAATTTTTACTTTTTGTCAGGTATTCATTAGTTATATCCATAGAGTTCCAATTATAATTTCTCCAGCTTATCGCCACTCTTCTTAGAACTGAATGATATTTGTTTGTATATTTACTTACTTGATTACTAAACAAATGTTATAAATCTCATTTATATTTTAAGAAATCAGTTCTCAACAAATTTGTATTGTTGTTTATGATACATTGTTTTAATGATTTTCACAATCATGAGTTTTACCATGCAATGCTTTGGTTCTTATGACAAAATTATAATCAATTATTGTACATGGTGACCAATTGAACACTGGTGACTCATTCAGAAGTTTATAAGTGTATCGTTGTCCACTCACCACAACATTTCTAAAAAAAACTGCATGATATTCATTTGTATTTTAACTTACTTGATTACTGAACAAATTTTATAAGTCTTACTTTTATTTTAAAGAAACAGGCTTTTAACAAATTTATATCGTTTATGAGACCATGTTACAATGATGTTCACATGTCATTTCATTTACACCAATTGAATTCTAGTAAAACATTCATGAAATCCAATGCGAGTATGATTTGAACTTCCTAAAAAACATGACAATGACCTACATCTGACATGCAATTTATTCATAATCTATCACATGTGTGCACAAAATGTTTAAAGAAAACCATTTGGGAAAATGTAATTTTCTGAAATGTTAAAGTGACAAAAAAAAAATGTATTTTGTAGGGATATGGCCAGTGTATTGATGCATTTATTGAAGAAGCTCAGAGGGTAAGTTGTTTACAAACTAAAATTTCATCGAAAGTTAATATTATAAACAATATAAGTTTCATAGCATAACTAAAGTTTTAAGGGAAGAAAATTTAAAAATTAATATTGAAATATGGTAGACATCTGCTTACGTTTGAATTTGATGTTTTTCTTATAATTTTGTCAGATTGCTTACCATCAACCATTGATATCAGATCTGTCATAAAGCATGGTATTGTCAAGTTGTAATGTGTAATCTATATGCATTTGTAGTATTTTCTCAAGACTTATTCAATGATAACATTTACTGGCCTATAACATTTGCACTATATTTCATTTTGATTTTTGAGAGACAAAAATTACTGTTCTTATATATTTGAATTAAATGACAAAGGTGTGAAAAATGACAGTTCACTGTTTGTCATTGAAAAATGAGCAACACTTATATAGTAAGATATAAAAGACCCAAAGACAACAACAAAATATGAAACTATTCAAAAGAGAAAACCAGCATGCTGTCCTGCACATCACAAATAAAGACTTAAGTTAATCTTATAATTCGTGAACAGGTCATTATGCCAGGTAAAGTACACTCAATTTTAGTTTTAGATTTGCTTGTGGAAAGCAGGCATGATTTCTACGTCAATTAAAAGAAAAACAATTATTGCAGACAGCAACCAATATATTATGTCTGGATTACAGGCTTTTATAGCTGACTATGTGGTATGGGCTTTGCTCATTGTTGAAGGCCGTACAGTGACCTATAGCTGTTAATGTCTGGGTCATTTTGGTCCTTTGTGGATAGTTGTCTGATTGGCAATCATACCACATCTTCTTTTTTTATATATTATGGCTTGGGACAGACACACAATGAAGTGGAGTTTTATAGTTTGTGAGCACTACTAACTTGCATACTCGTCACAAACAAATCTTCAGGTGTGCACAATATTGATTTGAAACTTAGTCTGCAATGAAACAATGTTTTCTTGTTGTAAAATCTCCTTTACTTACAGTTTTTTAACTTCAAGATTATGTTATTTTACAGAATGCATTCTACAAAGCAGACCTGTTTGATGATATTGTACCATGTTGTAGTAGAACTAATGAACTTATAACAGAAGTGTTCAGTAATCATGATGCTGTCATGGCAAAGTTTGTACAGAATATCTATCACAATAAATTACAGGTGAGACTACATCCATTTAAAAGTAGTGTTCATCTCTGAAATTAGTATTTGAGATGATCACCTGTCATGATAGAAGGGGGACATTATGTTTTCTGGTCATTGCATTTCTGTTCATCCATTCACCTATCCATTGGTTCATCCTGTATCTGGTTATAAAGTTTAGAGTTAAAGTTTTTACCATGAATTAATTTAAAATTGGTATACATCTTATTGTGATGTGAACTTTTAAAATTATCGGTCATATTTCAATTTGGCCCCCTATTTCACATCAAAAATACATAGAAATGTTAGAGTGTTAAGTCCGTACTTTTCAGATTGGACTTTTTGGTAGTTAACCTTTAAATCAACTTGCACATATATACTCATTATTCATTTGCTCATCAAAATATAAATCTCTTGTAGACTTGAATGCAAATTTATCCAAACCACATAATCAAATATCAATTGAATTACTTTTTTTTCTTTTATAAAAAATGGGTGCCCATGAAAAAAACATGTTGTTTTTTAAAAGGAAAAAGTGCTGTTTAATCTGGGTTTTTTTTATCTTCAGAAAATAGTAGTTAGGTGGAGCTATAAATTATAATTACCATCAATCTAATACTTAAATATGAAATGTAAATAAGTCTTTCAAATTTTAATTTCAGAAATACATTTATTCCAAACTTGACAATGAAATAGATCCTGAGGTTTACTTAGACAGCTTGTATAAACTGTACACCAGGTTAGTCAATTTTAAATATTTAAAGTAAAGTCACTTCATTTTTGTATTGTATTTTATGACTTATTAATTTATTGTAAGAATTTAATTCAAAGTGTACTACATTTATTTGAAAAATACTGTGTAATAATAATATAAATGTTTTATACTGATCACAAGTAAAACTTCTATATGAAAAGAATTACAAAATGTACTTCATATATTTTTTTTATTATTTTGAAATTTCATAATTATTAGTTGTCATAAAATTTGATTGCGAACGTTTGTTTTATTACTTTTCAGAACAATCAAGCTATCAGAAGAATTGTCACAATTCAAAATGGGAAACGACAGTCTGTTCCTGGCTAAACTTACTAAAAGTATTTTCCACAAACATCTTGATGCTTATATTGGGTAAGTAGCTATATCTTAAGGATATCCCTATGTATAAACATCTCTTCAGTATATTATGAAACCATCATCAGCAATCTTCTAAGTCAAGAACATGTTGATGGTTTAAAATTCCTAAAATGGATATAAAATAGGATAAACTTTTTTTTCACCAGTCACTTGTTTCATATGACTTTACATGTAATTATAACATTTTATTTTGACATAGTTAGGTTCAGTTTTATCGTGTTTATGAAATATACAATTCATTAAATGTGTTGAATTTATTTACTGATAAAAGTCATTTAAAGCTCATCGTAATGCATAATTAATTTATAATCATAATTTGCAGCAGAAATAGTTCATCTGTTAACCGATTTCTTGCAACTAGTCAATTTTGTTTTGAAATTTACATGTTGATTTTTTAAATGATTGACCCACTTAAGTGTAAGGTCAATGTGTTTCACTTCAAAAAGTTTGATTTCAAAAGAAAAGCTTCTGTCATTAAATTAATAAAAAGGACTGCTGGAAAGAAATTTGTAAATAAATGTATGATCTTTGAAGTGAACACTTGTTTTTTTTGTCGAGCCTGCAGCTCGACTTAGGGATAGTGATCCGGCGGCGGCTACGGCGGCGGCAGCGGTGTTAGCTTACTTCTTAAAAGCTTTATATTTTAGAAGGTGCAAGACCTGGATGCTTCATGTCCAACTGGCAGGTGTCATCTGACCTTGACCTCATTTTCATGGTTCAGTGGTTATAGTTCAGTTTTTGTGTTTTGGTCTGTTTTTCTCATACTTTAAGCAATAGGTCAACTAAATTTGTTGTATGGAATTATTGTAACGTTAACATGTCTAGCGGACAGATGTTATCTGACCTTGACCTCATTTTCATGGTTCAGTGGTCAAAGTTATTTTTTTCAGTTTTGGTCTTTTTATCAAATACTATACGCCATAGGTCAAATATATTAAGTGTATGGAAATATTTTATGATCTATATATTAGTCGGGCAGGTTTTATTTGACCTTGACCTCATTTTCATAGTTCATTGCTCAGTGTTAAGTTTTTGTGTTTTGGTCCATTTTTATTAAACTATATGTATTAGGTCAACTATATTTGTTTTATGGAAGCATTGTTAGCTGCAGAGATGGGTCCGATTACTTTCAATGTAATTGATTAAATTACAATTACTTCGTCATTTGTACGATTAAATTAAATTAATGATTACATCAGTTCTGAAAGTGTCTGATTAAATTAATGATTACATTGTCAAAGTAATCATGATTACATCTGATTACAATGAATTGAAAAAAAAACATTTTGCATGATGTGAATGAATAAACGTTTAATATATAACTATAGCATTTTTTGGGATACGATTGCTGTCAAGCAATCTGTAGACTTTTACCATTGACCCTATGACACACTCCCTCACGTCATTCGTTTTATTCTAAACATTCGGCAACATCTCAGATTCTTATGATTGTCTTGCTTTAAAAGGTAAAAACAAGCAAAACAATTGAACATAAACAACTTTCCTGTAATGTTTTACTCATAATCTTCATGTGTGATATTTTCCTTGACTTATATGCGTGTTTTTAACAATACGGAAAATCAGAATTAAACAGTATTTATATTTAGTGTTTTTATAAATTTAGAAACACGTCAGAGGGAATTCCCAAATTTTGATAACTTGCGAGATCGATAATTCTATTTCTGTCACAAGAACTGAAGTGGAGTATTTCTATATTTTACCGTTATGAAACTGATATTTGATACTGTACTCTCATAAATAAATGGAGAACCATTCATCATATCATTTAATAAACGTTCTTGTTCCAAATCGCAAGTCACGGTTTGTTTATGTATTAATGTCCATGCGTGGTCTCACTAATTAGAGACAAAAAGAATTGTAGAGACAAAAAGCGTCAAGAAGCGACAAGAAGAATAATATTAGCAACAAGAAACTATTTAGCGACAAGAAAACATTTTTTTATTTATATTACTTATTCGAAATAAATATTAAAAAAATATGCAAAAGAAAACAATTTCAACGACATGAAAGTTAATTTTGATAGGGGGGAAATGAAACTTGTAAATCGAATTCAGTTGCTACATTTATTTACATGATATTTTATAAGGTATCACAGGAAGTATATTTTGTCTTTTTATTTGTTTTTAAAACCATTTTTGTACAATATATAATTAACTTGCAAAATGCATTATTTGTGCATAATTTTCCAGAAAATACATACACAAATTGTGAAATACAAATTAAGAACTGAAATCAAACAAGAGGAAAACATAATTAAAATGTGAATATTTTTTATCATTTTATTTAGTGTATTGTCTCATTTAACGATATTTATCATGTTTATGCATATAGATTGAAGATTAAAGGAAACTGATGACAATCTTGAGTTTTCAACAGGTGTTCACTATTCGGTACAATAATTTTATATTCTGGTGCGTGTAATTGATGAAGGTGTTAATGGATGTTATTGTTGCAATAAAACAAAGGACACACACCTAGTTAATCTCACTTGTTGCTCTTAATTGTGTATTATCTTAGAGTGAAGCCACAGCTAATGTTGGTCCTATCAGGAAAAATTAATTGTACAGTTAGGAAGGAAATAATATTTCATGTTTTTGTTTTATTAAATCCTTCAAAAGGAAGGTGACAAATCTTTGTTTTTATTTTCATTTTATAGAGTTTACATTTCCTTTGCTCTTACACATGTTTAATTTCTACATCTATCAATATGATAATAAAAAGTACACAATCTCTTCATCGATTTTTTTTTTATTTCTTCATCTTTCAATATAATCCTAAAAAATATTTTAATGTATGTGATAACAAAATGTATTCTTGTCGCTAAATAGCTTCTTGTTGCTTTTTGTCACTTATTATTTTTCTTCTTGTCGCTTCTTGACGCTTTTTGTCGCTAATTAGTGAGACCCCACATGCGTGTAGTTTTCCTGATTTCAAGGGGTATCAGATTGAGTGATTCCCCGCTTCATTGATTAATTTGAAACTCATGGGATTCTTTCTATGTCTGTCTGCATATGGAGAGCTATTGTTGTTGCATAATTTTAAATCACATGCATAATTTAAATTAAAATAAATGTTTCATCGTAAAAATTACCTATAACACCCCTTCAGCAGAAATGGAATCTTCCATGTTATCGTTTCGAGTTGTCTCCCTTTTTCGAAGTATTCGTCAAGAAGAATTAACTCGTTAATGCCGGTAAACGTCGTTTTATATTAAGAACGATCTCAATGTAAACAGAGGAGTGTGTACGGAAAGGAGTCTTGCCCTCTGACCCAAAGAAACTTCAATAATTAAAGAGTAAGAAATGGGGTTCCTCCTAAACTGGTCCGCCGTTCTATATATAGCTTCGCACCGCAGGTCAGTGTAGCGATAAGTGAACACAATAGGGGTCCAGTTTAGGGTTCCTCCTAGAATTACGGTGATAAGATACGGAAGCAAGTTAACTCGTACCACGGCATTGGAACCAAAAAAGTTAACTTGTACTACTGGGAAGTCGTAACATTCAGAAAAATATATAAAAAATATGATGTTTTATGGGTTTCTGTTTGTAAACTTAATAGAAATAAAATTGAATTACTTGAATTTTACACAGGAGTTAAATGAAAACTAAGACAAAAATAAAGAATGTTTTAAAGCATTAATGTTTTAACTGATCTTTCAAACTAGAACAAAGGCGGATCCAGCCCCCCCCCCTTTTTTTTGTGGAAAAAATTTGGTTGATAATAAAGGGAATCATTGAAGCATGACTGGAGCCGGCCCCCTCTTAGGTCAGTCAGCGGGCTCCCCCTTAGGAAAAGTTCTGGATCCACCACTGTAGAACTTAATCCAGAGGAAAGTTAAAACATTGCTTTAACTGTACCTTATTAAAATTGAACATGTTGAATATGTATATATCCAATTTAAGTTAATTAAAGCTGTAATCCATGATCACAAATTGAATGCTATGTTTACAATTGTTGAAAGCCATGTGCTTTTTTGGCGGGGAAAATGCAGACCCCCTTAACAGGAATCAGTTAAATTTCATTGTTACGTTTATTTATAGACAGTAAAAATAATTTTGGCAATCATTTTGACTATAACTGCTAAGATTTAATTATTCATGAAAAATTTTCTTCGGGTGAAACTGTATATACCTTAATTATCTACATCTGCCACAGTATTTTCTATCCAATATACAAGGAACATAAGCTACAAATTGGTCATTGTACTTTCAAATTATATACATTTTACAGACTTAAGAGGTATTGGGTGAAAGTAACGTATATCATGTATCTTCATCATTTAACACCATTTGAATGCATTTAAATAAGTTGGTACGAGTTAGCAATGGTACGAGTTTGCATTGGTACAAGTTTTTTTTTAATTGTACGAGTTTACAATGGTACAGGATAACTATAATTCGATAAAACACAATAAGTTCATGGCTCATACACTTGTAACGGGGATTGGCTATTCTTTAAGTTGAGTGACTATTCAGATTGTTACATTTTGCATGTGCAGTTGAATTAGTTTAGAGAATAATACTATCCAGCTGTACCAGGGTTACCGGCCAAAAATGCTTGAGACTTGCGCATGTTCATGCTTTTTTTGCAATAGTATTCTTGGATCTATTTCTTTCCTCTTTGATCTTTTGAATTTTGGCCAAATCTCATGCATTTGTTCAATGAAAATTTGGCAGAACTGCTATACATGTGTCAATGAAAACTATGGCAATCGTATCCCTCAGAGCATTCTGCTCTTTGATTAGAAAGTATTGTGTTTGCTATATTATCAAATGATAATGTCAAACTTCATCTTTTTAATAAACCTCAAAAGTTCACTTCATTCCTACATGAACATTGTGTCACTGGTTATCATCATTAATCTCTGAATTATTTTGACTTCTATTGAATATAGCTTTATAAAAAACGTTTGCTGTTTGTCTTCTGACCTATTCTAGATTTTAATTGATAAATGTGTTAAAGGTGCAATTAATGGGAGTTAAAGTATGGATTAAATGAATTTACCAGTATAATCAAATTGTAAACAAAATACAAGTGCTAACAAGAGTGCACACACAGAAATGTCTTGCCTTCTTTACTAATCCTTGATACTATCTTGATAGACCTAAATATAAAGCTTTATTACAACTGTCACATAAACTCAACATTAACCAAGATAATGAAACATTGATCAATGAACCATAAAAATGAGGTCAAGGTCAGATGAACCATGCCAGGCAGACATGTACAGCTAACAATTCTTCAATACAACAAATATAGTTGACTTATTGCTTATAAATAAAGAAAAACAGACCAAAACACAAACACTTCAAACTTAGCAACGGACCGTGAAAATGAGGTCAAGGTCAAATAAAACCTGCGTAATAAACATATAGATCATAAAATATTTCCATACACCAAATATAGTTTACCTAATGCATAAAGTATTAGAAAAATAGACCAAAAACTAAATAACTAAACTTTGACCACTGAACCATGAAAATGAGGTCAAGGTCAGATGACACCTGTAAGCTAGACATGTACAGCTTACAATCATTCCATACACCAATTATAGTAAACCTATTGCATATAGTATAGGAAAAACAGACCAAAACACAAAAAACTTAAGTATAACCACTGAACCATGAAAATGAGGTCAAGGTCAGATGACACCTGCCAGTTGGACATGTACACCTTACAGTCCTTCCATACACCGAATATATTAGACCTATTGCTTATAGTATCTGAGATATGGACTTGACCACGAAAACTTAACCTTGTTCGCTGATCCATGAAATGAGGTCGAGGTCGAGGTCAAGTGAAAACTGTCTAACAAACATGAGGACCTTGCAAGGTACGCACATACCAAATATAGTTATCCAATTACTTATAATAAGAGAGAATTTAACATTACAAAAAATCTTAACTTTTTTTTCAAGTAGTCACTGAACCATGAAAATGAGGTCAAGGACATTGGACATGGGACTGACGGAAAGTTTGTAACATGAGGCATCTATATACAAAGTATGAAGCATCCAGGTCTTCTACCTTCTAAAATATCAAGCTTTTAAGAAGTGAGCTAACACCGCCGCTGCCATGGTAGCCGCCGCCGTATCACTATCCCTATGTCGAGCTTTCTGCAACAAAAGTTGCAGGCTCGACAAAAATCATTGCATTTTACATGTACAGTCCAAATACATACACAAATTTGCTTATTTTAAACAAGATATTTGTCCAACTTTTAATTAATTTGTGCTAATTAGATAAATGATCACATGTCTGATTTATCTTTTACCATATATATTGTCCTACAGCTATACTCAGTTGGTAATTGTAATAAAAACAAACCTTAATTGGTTTCCTACCTGTCAATTCAAAGTTGACAAAAATAACAACATTAACAAAAGATTATAATTAAGGGTTAAAGAAAAGTATTACTTGAATATAAAAGTTATTATCAAATATATATAGATATAGGAAGATGTGGTGTGAGTGCCAATGAGACAACTCTCCATCCAAATAACAATTTAAAAATTAAACCATTATAGGTTAAAGTACGGCCTTCAACACAGAGCCTTGGCTCACACCGAACAACAAGCTATAAAGGGCCCCAAAATTACTAGTGTAAAACCATTCAAACGGGAAAACCAACGGTCTAATCTATATAAACAAAACGAGAAACACGTATATATTACATAAACAAACGACAACTACTATACATCAGATTCCTGACTTAGGACAGGTGCAAACATTTGCAGCGGGATTAAACGTTTTAATGGGCCCAAACCTTCTCCCTTTTTCTGAAACAATAGCATAACATCACAACATATAAAAACATACGATAAAATATCAATTAGCAGACTTAACTCAATCAAAAAACGTATGATTACACAAAGAACGAATAAATTTGATCTGCGATATCTGAATACAAATGCACAGTTAATTAAATATTAGAGACAAACAGTCATGACCAAAAGGCTATCAAACAAATTCAAACACACTGAGAAATATTTAACCAATCAATGTTCACTTTAGAAAAAAAACGTTTTTTTATAATCTTGAAGTTTATACAAATGTTGTAAGAATAAGTGAAAAATTGAAGATATTACAAATAATCAAAGCTGGTATACAGCCAAGATCCATATAAATAAAAAATGACAAAAAAGCATTATAAACAGTATCAACAGGTCGAATTAACAAGAAAATATGATTTGAGAGTACTCGCAGTTACTGACAGCTAGTTAAAAGCCAAAACCAATTAATAGTAAAAAATCATGCATCAGAGACTAAAATCGACTAAAACACATCACAGGGATTTAGTATTTTAACGTCATTAATAGTCAAAGAAGACATGACTTGTGCAATGCCAAAAATACATGTATCGACAGGTAGTAGTATAGTGAAGAGCGACTTCTATAGAAATAAAAGTTAACGTGGCTGTGTCCCCTATACATCTCGCCTCAAAAGATAATGAAATTTAGTTATGTTTTAATTTGCTAATGACAAAATCAATATTAGTGCCAATGTGAACTATATTCAGAGATCTAATTACAATATTGGTACGATAACCCTTACTTATAAGTTTGTTTAAAGGTTCGATGAGTTTACAAGGATCACATAGTGATTTCCTCGCTTTAAGTACAATATTACCATAAAATTTAGGATGAGAAATACCATCTTTAATAAGCTTTCTACAGGTATAGCCAAATTTACTAATCAAATCTTTGTATCTATGAAAGAATTTAGTAAAAGTTTTAAGTAATTTATGGTATCGAAATCCCTGACACAACAATTTACCAGTGATGCATTGATTACGTTCGTTAAAATCTATGACATCAGAACACACACGGGCAAACCGAACGAGTTGCGATATATAAACACCGTATGATGGAGCCAACGGCACATCGCCGTCTAAAAAAGGGAAATTAACAATAGGAAATGAAAAATCGTCTCTTTTGTCGTAAATTTTAGTGTGAAGTTTCCCGTTTGAAATTGAAATGTCTAAATCTAGAAAAGGACAACTGCTGCTGTTTATGTTAGATTTAGTTAAAGTAAGTTCGTTTGGGTAAATTTCTGAAGTATATTTAGAGAACTCTGGATTATTCAACGAAAAAATATCATCCAGATAACGGTAGGTATTTTTGAATGTATCAACCAAATGTAACAATTATGGGTCTTTACTGAGTTTGGTCATAAACTGAGATTCATAGCAATATAGAAATAAATCTGCTATTAAAAGGGCACAGTTGGTGCCCATAGGAATACCTACTACCTGACGATACACTTTATCGCCGAAACGTACATAAATGTTATCAAGCAGAAAGTTTAAAGCTTCAATCATATCCTCACATTTCCAGTAAGTGTATCTAGCATACTTTCCTTTTTCGTTACAGAAAAAGGCCTTAAACGAGTTACAGCAAATAAAATTACAATGAGATTTTTCGAAAGACCATTTTATCAAATACAAAAACTTTTTCTTTATAAGATTGTGTGGAAGTGTAGTGTACAGAGTAGAAAAATCATAACTGTCAACAGAATTGTAAGGACCATTGAAAGCATGTATTTTATCTAAAACCTCTAAAGAATTTTTAACACTCCAAAAATAATTAATACCATTATTTTCATAAGCTTTATTACAAAAGTTAATAACCAGTTCTTTGATAGTAGTAAGGGAGGTGGTTAGAAGCACTGATAGATTAGTAGTAGAACACTTACTCGAAGCGGAGATGAAACGGAATTTAAATGGTTTTTTGTGTAATTTCGGTAACCAGTACATGGTAGGGACTTTCAAATGTTCGGAAGATGCTTTAAGCTGGGCAGTGGCAGTGGTATGCTTGTTAACGATTTGACTCTCTGTGGTGCGCACTGACCTGAATGTAGAGGAATTTATTATTTCGTTTTGAAGAACTTTCGTGTAGTATATGCGTCACACCACCACTACATTATTTGCTGCCTTGTCTGCCGGTACGAACACAAACCGCTCTGCGAGTACCTTGAGTTTGTTTTTTATTCTAGAAATGGGTATATCATGGTTCCTATTATTAATTTCAGAATTGTTTTCTAAATGAGATATTCGAATATCAACAGTATTCATAATTTTATTCAAATAACTGTCTAAAGATTTTTTATCGGATTTTTCACGTTTGCACCAATTTTTACAATAGGCAGACAGAGCGTCTTTAATGACCTGACGACACTGTTTCCAATCTATTGTAGATGGAGGACGGTATTTTGGTCCTTTCTTTAGAAAAGTTATGACTTCACGGTCATCGACTATGTTGAGGTCTCCTGTGATAACATGACCATAGGGAACATATTTAAAACTAGATGTTTCGCAATCTCAAGTGGAAGGAACATTATTTTCTATATTGACGTCTGTTGTAATTGACGTATAATTGAAAATCAAATTTCTGCTCGGTTTTTTATAAGAATACGAAATAATGGGTTGTTCTATATTATCAAAATATGGAGGTATTAAGCTATAGACAGAAGAGTCATTGAATATGCTAGACAAATTAATAAAATCAATACCTCTATTTATATATTTTAATTTGAGAAAATGTCTTTTACGATTTTCAGGTTTATCAATAATAGGAAAAAGCCTGTGATGACAAAAGGCTGTAATAATACGGGTGTATTCATAAAATGGGCTAAAAAAAGAAATTTTATCACATTATATTACATTAAATTATATGCACATTTTTAAATTGTGAATAAATGTACGATATATTTTACTAAGGCCAGAAACATATATTTGTATTATATGTCTCTTCTTAGGCTATTGATGACTTTTCAATACTGTAATATTTTTTTTTTTAAACTGAATTAGAAGTATACAAACCAATTTTCATGCTTTATATAAAAAAAAAGTAAACCAAACTATCTAAACATGTTCAATATAAATTGAATAAAAATAACAAATTTTTTTATAGACCATAAACACAGTTAATGATTTTTTTCATTGTAATCAGAATGTAATCATAAAGTAATCAGGATTACAGGGTATTTTAAAAAGTAATTGATTAAATTAAATTACATGTTATCAGATTTTTGGCTGATTAATGATTACAATGATTACTTGAAAAAATTGTAATCAATTACAGCTGATTAACGATTATAATTACAATTACCCCAACTCTGGTTAGCTGTACATGTCAGCCTGGCATGGTTCATCTGACCTTGACCCCATTTTCATGGTTTATTGATCTTTGTTTAGTTATCTTGGTTAATGTAACGTTTATGTGACAGTTATAATAAAGCTTTATACTTAGGACTATCAACATAATATCAATGATTAGTAAAGAAGGCGAGACATTTCAGTGTGTGCACTCTTGTTTTTTTCATGGTTGTCATGCTTATTAATTGATTTTTTAAAACAAGTTCATGCATAAGAATCTTTTAAGGTATTTTTTTTCAAATTTTAATTGTAGTCATAAAGATGTTATAAAAAAGCAATTAATGAAAAATCATTTATTACAGAAGTGGTCTTCATCAATTTTATATGAGTAGTATTATTCTCAAACATGTAAATGTAACAATTTAAAAAAAATAGATTTTAATCATTGATTCTAAAAATAATAATAATACAGGGTAAATCCTGAACATAGATTAAATCTATCACACATACATGTACAATATTAATGCTTTCAATTTAATATCAAAAGTTGTTCTGTACTTTAGCAGAATTAATCATGTAATAATTTGCTCTGCAAACTAATGTTATTTTTAAAAGTTGAATAATAATTGTGTGACTTGCATGTATATTACTTGCATTGAAGTATGGGTTTGCTAATTTTTGAAGATTGAACGTTGCAAACCCTCAACGTTATTTTTTCTCTGGTGGAGAGCTGTCTCATTGGCAGTTACACCACATCTTCTTACTTCCATATAAACATAAAAATTATAAAACTTAAATTATAGAATAATATCAGCAATATCTTGAACAAGTTTAAAAATGATGGACAATGGAATTTTTTTAAAAAGAATTATGCCCTAAGAAATGTTAAATTTATGGATACAGGTACAATTCTTGTCTTAAAAAACTAATATTATAGGTTAATATCAGCCATATTTTGGACGAGTTCTAAAATGTTGGATGATCGACTTTTTTTTAAAAGAGTTATGCCACTTGGAAACATGAGATAAGTGCCACGCTTGGACTATAATATAGTTCAACCTTGATGACAAATCTTCAATTTTCACCATCTTTTATATCTCTTGGTAGTTTAAATGCAAATATTAATTTACTTTGAAACTTGCTAGTGCATGCCAGATTTGATGGAGAAAGTGTAGCTTGCAATAAAATTGAATCTTTTTTTTTAACATTTTTATACGACCGCAAATTTTGAAAAAATTTTCGTCGTATATTGCTATCACGTTGGCGTCGTTGTCGTCGTCGTCGTCGTCGTCGTCGTTGTCGTCGTCGTCCGAATACTTTTAGTTTTCGCACTCTAACTTTAGTAAAAGTGAATAGAAATCTATGAAATTTTAACACAAGGTTTATGACCATAAAAGGAAGGCTGGTATTGATTTTGGGAGTTTTGGTCCCAACATTTTAGGAATTAGGGGCCAAAAAGGGCCCAAATAAGCATTTTCTTGGTTTTCGCACTATAACTTTAGTTTAAGTTAATAGAAATCTATGAAATTTTGACACAAGGTTTATGACCACAAAAGAAAGGTTGGGATTGATTTTGGGAGTTTTGGTTTCAACAGTTTAGGAATTAGGGGCCAAAAAAGGGCCCAAATAAGCATTATTCTTGGTTTTCGCACAATAACTTTAGTTAAAGTAAATAGAAATCAATGAAATTTAAACACAATGTTTATGACCACAAAAGGAAGGTTGGTATTGATTTTGGGAGTTTTGGTCCCAACAGTTAAGGAAAAAGGGGCCCAAAGGGTCCAAAATTAAACTTTGTTTGATTTCATCAAAATTGAATAATTGGGGTTCTTTAATATGCCAAATCTAACTGTGTATGTAGGTTCTTAATTTTTGGTCCCGTTTTCAAATTGGTCTACATTAAGGTCCAAAGGGTCCAAAATTAAACTTAGTTTGATTTTAACAAAAATTGAAACCTTGGGGTTCTGTGATATGCTGAATCTAAAAATGTACTTAGATTTTTGATTATTGGCCCAGTTTTCAAGTTGGCCCAAATCGAGGTCCAAAATTAAACATTGTTTGATTTCATCAAAAATTGAATAATTGGGGTTCTTTGATATGCCAAATCTAACTGTGTATGTAGATTCTTAATTTTTGGTCCAGTTTTAAAATTGGTCTAAATTAAAGTGCAAAGGGTCCAAAATTAAACTAAGTTTGATTTTAACAAAAATTAAATTCTTGGGCCTCTTTGATATGCTGAATCTAAACATGTACTTAGATTTTTGATTATGGGCCCAGTTTTCAAGTTGGTCCAAATCAGGATCTAAAATTATTATATTAAGTATTGTGCAATAGCAAGTCTTTTCAATTGCACAGTATTGTGCAATGGCAAGAAATATCAAATTTCACAATATTGTGAAATTGCAAATTTTTTTTTAATTAAGAGTTATCTTTCTTTGTCCAGTATAGTAAGCAAGAAATATCTGCAAGAATTTTTTTTAATTGGAGTTATCTTTCTTTGTCCAGAATCAACTTAAATCTTTGTTATATACAATATACAATGTATATTCACTTTTTACTACCAACTGATAAATTTAAATAATCTTTACCATTCAGTGATAACAAGCAGTTTTTTTACATCTTAATATTTTATGATGTATTTAAATGAGTAGTAATTGTTGCAAACTCCATTAGAATATTTTAATTGAAATTAGTTTTGGAATAAGGGAAAGGGGGATGTGATTAAAAAATTGGGTTCAATTTTTCTCATTTGAAATTTCATAAATAAAAAGAAAATTTCTTCAAACATTTTTTTGAGAGGATTAATATTCAACAGCATAGTGAATTGCTCTAAGAGAAAACAAAAATTTTAAGTTCATTTGAATACATTCATTCTGTGTCAGAAACCTATGCTGTGTCAACTATTTAATCACAATCCAAATTTAGAGCGGAATCCAGCTTGAATGTTGTGTCCATACTTGCCCCAACCGTTCAGGGTTCAACCTCTGCGGTCGTATAAAGCTACGCCCTGCGGAGCATCTGGTTTAAAAATAGTTATTTGCAGTTTGAGCTTAATTTTAACAATTTAAGTTCTGTATCAATGTGTTATTATACGTTATTGTGTTAAACTTATTATGCCATATCAATTAGGTTTGAAACAAAGTACTTGAAAGAAAGATGTGCTGCTCATCTTCAACGTTATTATGAAGTGAATGGCCACCAAAAGAAACAGATACAATCAGGCGGGTAAGATTTGTAGATGTCTTAACAGTATTTTTTACAGTAGAAGTTTTAGGTCATGTTTTTACAGTTGAAAAAGAAAAAGTGTTACTGTTATATATAGTAAGTCTGGAGCCTGTAGTTCAGAGGTTGTCTTTGGTTCATGTCTGTCAGAAATAATGGTGTGCATTTATTATTGCAATCTTGTCATATAAGACTAAAATGTGATTTTATTTTTTGTGATATTGAGAAAAGGTCTGTTTAATTTACATGATTTTTTTTTGAAAGCAAGTTTAAATTATTGCTATTTTTCACAATAAAAATTTACAGTATTTGTTTTGGTGTAAATTTCTTTGTTAAAGATTAAATGTCAGTTTGTTTTCTCAGTTAAATTTTTTCACATTTCTTTGTTATAGCCGACCATATTCATGTAGTATGGGTTTTTTCATTGTTGAAGGCTGTACCGTTGCCTATATTTGCTTACATTCAATTCATTTGAATTTTGGTAGATAGTTGTCTCAGTGTCAATCATACCACATTTCTTCATTTTCATTTCAAACATTTATGTGACAACAATTTCAAATATTTTGTCCTAGAAGAAAACATAAAAAATAATTCAGCACATTTGGATCCTGCCAATTTATTTTTTAGAAGAAAAAATAAAAAAACCTATTTGAATTATATATTTTAGTATAACAGAATTACGTCGTGACTTACAAGCAAAGATAGGTACAATGACAAAGACAGGGATTAATATAGGTCCAACGATTGAGAATTATGGTGGGGAAACATTTCTATCACAGGAAGTTACGATTAGTATCCTACAGGAATCAAAGAATGCATTCAAAAGATGTCATGTGGTATGTAATTTGATCTATTCCAATTGTGCATAATATGTGTGGAAGAAGGCACACAAAAACACTTTTCTGTTGTGTGTGGGAAATTTTGGAGGTGTTACTGACTATTCTTTTGGGTATACCTTTGCCGACAGCACTTGCCAAATCATACCCTGTTCTAAACAGAAATATTGAAAAACATACCTGTTCTAGACACGCTCAGAAATATGCACGGGGAATGATCTTGTTCTAAACTGCATCTTCAACAGTTTAATAAGTGGTCAAGTTCTAAATGAATACTTTGTTTTAAAAAATACCCTGTTTTTACCGGCAGGGCATGCAAAAGTGACCCTGTTCTAACCAGCAGGACATGAAAAAGGAACCCTGTTTTGCAGCACACTTCTACCACTAAAAGCGCAACATCCCTGACTGAGTTGAACTAGATTACATCATTGTTTAGCCACAATTTTTAGTATTAGTGTTGCCATAAAAATGAAAGAAAATGAGATTTCCAATTTTATTGTTACAAAAGGTAACCAGAGAAGCAGGAGTAGTCCTGCTGAACTATATATGAATTACCACTCTTTACATAGACAGTATCCCCTTTCTTCAGATCCATTAGCACACTTAGGGTGTTTGAGGAATGTTGAGTGGGGATAATATAACCTCTAATGTAATATTTATCATTCTTCATCAAGAAGAAGGCTGCATTTCCAGTCTTAAAAACTGTAAGTGTTGTTGAGAACTGGTACAGGCCCTCTCTGGGTGCTGTAAACATTCCAGTGTTTGGGTTGTAGCTGTTTCCTTGATTCGCTCTTACTCGATCAAATTTGAAAACATAGTCAGTACTTGCTGTAACAGGATTCTTGAAATTGGCCATGAACGCTGTTCTTTTATTAAGGTCGGAAAAAAATGATCACAAAATATTACACTAAAAACACAAAATGAGTAGAATGAACATAAAAAAGACGGGAAGTGAACTCAAATGCTCTACAGTTTAAAGGATACAATGTTAAAATTATTATCGTGGTTACCAATTTTCGTGGATTGATGAAAACTTTCGTGGATATTTAATTTTGTGTTTTTGGCAAAGTCTGCATATATTCCTGTAGGAAATTTGTGATTCTTTGATCATTTACCCTGTACCCATGAAATACATGAAAATTGGTATCCAATGAATATTAATAAATCCACAGTAAATTTTTTTACATTTGTTGTCTCTTTGACACATTCCCCATTTCCATTCTCAATTTTATTTTGATAGAATAGGAATATTTACCTTTACAATCACATTGACTTGGGGAACTACCTGGTTTATTCATCAACATATGAAGTAGGTCCTCTGTTATACAAGTGGTTTTACCTGTAAAAGATTAAGAGTCACAAGATATAATAGTTCTTGATGAAAGTTTGACTGGTGTGATAAATTCTATCATAGGCATCTTTTTACACCACCGATTGTTTTGTCAAATGAGCATTAACATATAAACTGAAGATCAGCATCCTGTCATTTATTGAAAATTTAAATTAAATCAGAATCCTCATGATATGCACACTTGAGTATGTGTAACCAATTTCTGCAAAATATATATTTGGATATAGTTTCTAGCTTGGAAACTGTGTGAGAAGTTAGCTTGACAAACCACGAGCCCATGCATGCATAAATTCTATTGAAAATGTCAAAGCTCTACATCTTGTTATTTAATGTAAAATTTGAAGAAAAACAAAACCCTTGCAATTTACATACTTTTATTATATGTATAACACCCTGCATAATATTAAAGATATAAGATCGACAACTGTAGGATGAGTAGCATTGATAAACCATTTTCCCACATGCATAATTTCACTGAAAAGTTACCAAGTTTGACTTACACAAAGGGAGACAACTCACATGCTTGAAATAGTATAGATTTGATAACATTACAATCTCCATCAACCAGCTGAAAGTTTGCCCTGAAAATTACAACAGCTAGAACCAAATACCACTTCATCTTTCTTTCAAACTATGAATCTATTTGACCTTATGCCTTACCCATTGTATTACATATTTATGCTTTAGAAGATGTACCATGTTGTAACCTTTGCATTTGGAATTGATATTAATTGAAATATGATCCATTTAATTACCACTCAACATGGTACTTCTTAGAAAGTCAAAACTTCCTAGGTAAGGACATAACAGGAACTCATTTCGTTTCAGTATTGACATTACAATTTTATATTACATGGTACAGTATGTACTTTTAAAAACCAAAAGACCTTGTTAGTTATATACCCAAATTTATTGGAATTAAATACTTGAACTGCTCCTGTTCTGATATGTTGTGCATCATATCAGAACAATAGAAATTCATGGATATAATTTTTATTAGATTGGATATATGTTTGCTGAAAAAGACTTCTAAAACATGAAAATTGTTATTCATCAAATTAAAATGAACCCACAGTATCTATACTACCAAAGGAAGAGATTGATTTATTGAGCCACAACTCCTCTGAAACCATACAAAGTTGGAAATATTTGTGATATAACATAAAGATGTAGATAAATAGTGTTTTGTACTTCCTTTCAAATACTGTTAATTCAGAAATTATTGCCTGCATTTATTATTTTGATTTTGTTATTTTACACTAAAAAACGATTTAATTTATGATTTTGAGAAAAATCATGTTAAGTTCATATAAAATATTTCAAAATGCAAGTTTAAATTATTGTGTTTACAACTCTGTTGCATTTGTTGCAACAATAAAAACCTCAAAATAATTTCTGAAGTAACAGTAATTTTTTTCCACAGAAAATGCACATTTTTTAGAAAATATCCAAATTTGGAGACCGTTATTGTTCTGTTATTTGAACCCTTTAGTGCATGCTCAGAAGACGTATAATTAATTCCTGTTAAGTGTTTGCCAATGCTTTGATAAATTGACTAATTTTCTGTACACTTTTCTCAGAAATACGGACCTGAATGACTTTTTATTTTGTCAACAGCTCAACAATAATGAGTTGTAGCAACCGAAAACATTTTGGATCCTGTTTGCCTATACTTGGAAATATAAATATGTTGAATGAAAGTTTTGTCATGCTACGAAAACTAAAAACTTAAAAGAAGGACTTTATATTTTTGTCAGCAGCTCAACAGTGATCAGTTGTAAGGTGTGTGTGTTTTTCAGATTAGTCAAACACCTACTTCCTGTTTCCGAATAACATGTGGTTTGTCTAGCAGAATAACATGTGCATTCTTGTTGTATTTGCATTGTCCTTGCAACTTCCTAACTTCTATTACTTTGTTTAATGTATGAAAATGAATTGATATTTTTGTTTGTTGCTTATATTTGGTCTTGCTTTTTAATGTTCTAAATGGGCCAAGTGAGATTTTTCATGACTTGGCGTGTTTTATCTGTCATTGTCCATTTACTTTTTCAAATATCTTCTTCTCTGAATCTACTGGGCCAAATTTAACCAAATGTGGCCATAATCATCATAAGGGTATCCAGTTTTAACAAAAAGGTGTCTGATGATGCGGCCAACCAAGATGGCCACTATGGCTAGAAATAGAACATAGGGGTAAAATGTAGATTTTGGCTTATATCTCTGAAACCAAAACTTTTAGAGCAGAGCTGATTGTGTGAAATTGTCAAAGTCTGAGACAAATGAGACAACCTGTTGTTGGGTTGCTGTCCCTGATTTGGTTGGTTTTAAGAAAATTTTGCAGTATTTGGTTATTATCTTCAATACTGTTATAGATAAAGATACAATGATCAATAATGTACAACAAAGTAAGATCTACAAATAAATTAACAAATTTAAAAGTTCTTATCCTAAATCTACCCATACCTAACTTTTTTTAAAGCTTTTTTCACTTATGACCATCATCAACAATATTATTCAGAATCCTTTCAGTAAAATTACAAGACAAAGGAGAATGAAAAACAGATTTACAATTTTATTGTTATAGTAGGTAACCAGAAAAGTAGGAGAACTCCTTTTGAACTCCAAATGAGGAACCAGTTTTTACGTAGACACGATCCCCTTTCGCCAGGTCCATCATCACACTTTGGGTTTGTGAGTCATTACTGGTAGGGACAATATATCCTTTTATGTAAATATCATTATTTTTCATCAAATTGAAAAACGCTTGTCCAGATCCATGTAACAGAATTGTACATGAGAAGTGGTATAGGCCATCTTTAGGTGCTGTAAACACTCCAGTGTTAGAGTTGTAGTTGTTTCCTTGATTCACTTCAACTTTATCAAACTTGAAAACACCATTTGTACTCATCTTAACATCAGCCTTCAGGATAGCTGTAAATGCTGTTCTTTTATTACGGTCTAAAAAAGAAAGTTCATAAAAAATAACACTGGAAGTCATAAAAAATTGAATAAAAAGAAACTGCCTTTCATCGCTCCTTTTCTTTGATTAATTTTAAAATTAGTATGTACTCCCTATATACAGAGTTATAAAGTTCTTTTTTAAAAAAGATTTTTTATTTTTTCAAACGTATTGTATATTTTAACCACATTTGGTTTGGTATTTTATAAACAGATAACAAACACTCTATGTTGTAGTATACAAGAAAGAACTATTTACCTTTACATTCACATTTGCTTGAAGAACTACCAGGTCTATTCATCAACATATGAAGTAGGTCCTCTGTTATACAAGTGGTTTTACCTGAAGAAAAAAAATACATTTGTGAACAAGATAAACTAGACAAAGATGGTGGATGCCCTGCTGTATGAATGAATACTGTTCAAATGTCTTGAGGTTAAATGAACAGTGATGTTTTTAAAAAGTTATTATGAACCAAAAACAGATACCTAAACTTTGAAAATTGTGTTAATTTATTAGAATTGTAAATGACAAACTGGATTCTCTCTGATGTTTACCTGTTGTCTGTACTGCTCCTGAGCATACAGTTATAATGTAACTCATAATTATGCTTCCTCAACAAATGTACAACATAATGTAATGTAAATTAATATGTTTTTCTGTATATACCTTTGTTCAACTTAGGTGATACAAGAATAAAGTGATATACTGGTAAGAACAATTTCAATGGTTGCCTCTGTAACCCCCTTTTATAATTCTGATTTTTTCATAATGTAGGACAATTAGGTTGTTGTTCCTTTCTAGGTTTACAACTCAAATTTGCATTAGGTAACAGGATAAAAAAAACTGTGAATGTTAATAATACAAAAATATACAGTTGTTGTCATTGTACTAATCTATCATATTTGTATTTTGTAAATTGTTTCATATTCATATTTCATGTCAGGGTCTAAATAGCTGACTATATAGTATGAGTTTTTTTCTCATTGTTGAATGCATTAGGGGTGACTATAGTAACTTATATCCCCTTCATTTGAATTTTGGTGGATAAATGATTCGTTGGCAATTATACCCCATCTTATTTTATACTTGATAAGAGCAATATTCAATTAACAGCTGTTCTTGGTACCATTGGAACTTATGTGACAATTATTTACACAACTGCATACAAGCATAATGACACTGAACATTTGGCATAAGAGCATTTAAAGGACTGCACTTGAACATGCTGTCATTTATTAAAAATAAAAACAAAAAGTCATGACTCATGACAGTACCAAACACTTAGTATATGAAGTTGAATCTTGCATAAACTATTACGTTTTACTGAAAACTGTATGAGAAGTAAACTGGACAAACCATGCATAATTTCTACCAAAAAGGAATAAAAAATTCTTGCCTTTAAGAAAGATTTTAAGAAAAACTAAATCTTGGTGATTGGCACACAGTGTGTACATATTCCAATACCCTGCATATATATATGTAAAAGTTCTGGCTTTAAATCTGTTTGAGGAGTTATCTGGACAAACTATTTACCTGCATGCATAAGTCCAACTCTTACACAAAGGAAGAGGTTATAGATTTTAAAATAAAATGGCTTACCATTTCCAGCATTACAATTTCCCTCTACCTTCAAAAAGTTTGTCCTCAAAATAAATACAGCTAGAACCAAATAACACTTCATCTTTCTCTCAAACTATGAATCTGTTTGACATTTTGCCTTACCCATCCTATGGTATATAAAGTTTGTTTAGCAAATGTACCATGTTGTGACCTTTGCATGCTGGAATTGATATTATTGAAAAATTGAAATAAAATTCTTTTAATTTTCATTTAACATGCTATTTCTCAGAAAGTGAAGACTTCCCAGTTTAGGATATGACAAGAATTCATATTGTATCAGTATGGACCTTAGAATTTCTATTCCTTGGTTTAGCTGTACTTTAACCAATAGACCTGGTTATTTCCTGGTAATATGAGGTTTACCATTCTGACCAATAGCGTTTTTTTCCTAGAGTTATTACTATATGGACTGACAACATGTAATCATGAAGACACCTACTTTGTTATAGCAACTTGTCTTACAAATTTAAGTTAAAAGATCTACATGAACTTTTATAAATTGTGGAATTGTAACATGTATATATTCATATTTGTTGGTAATTCCTTTCAATTCAGCTTTCCAGATTTATTCTCTCTAAAACCTTTCAGAAATATTGACCCTTAGAAGTTTCTCATTAAAAAAATCTAATTAGTTTTAAAATGAAATGTGACCAAGTTCATATAAATGGCACTTATTTCCTGTCAAAACTGTACCGTATCCTGACTTGTGCTGACAAAAATCAGCATACTCTTAATTGCATATTAGAGTGTAATGGTTCCCGGAAGTTTGTCAGTACAAAAACAGGAACTTCAAATCTGAACAACAGGCCAAATGTGCCCTCCTAACATAATTTCATTAACTTCTTTATTATTTAAATAAATCTTTCAACAAGGGTTCTACATAGATCACAAGTCCCTAAGCTTTTATTTGATACAAAAATCCAAATATATCCGCTGTTGACAAAGATACAGCTATGCGTAGGAACTATTTTGTTTAAGATAGGTACTACTTTCGTGTATGTTCTTTCCAACTGTGCCTGAACTAGTGGTTCTACCTACAGCTATTTCCTCTCTATTTTCCATATTATTTTTTTTATGTTACAGTTATGCACCCATTCTGATTTGGCAGGAAATGCAGAGAAGATATTATGTGTACTTATACAGTATTTAGTATTGGAGCATATTGATTATGCTGTAGAACTAGGACTTCAAGGTAAGTTTCATGTTAACAAGAAACAATACCATACTTTTCAAACATTTCAAAAGTGAAAAATCATGTTATTTTATTATTTAAATATACCAAAACTAAGGTTGCAACTGCTAGCCAATGTTTGTCTTCTAGAACCTTGCCTTGTAAGTTTTTCCAGAAACATCATGTGGAACAATATGTAACACTAGGTATAAATGAGTCTAAGAATAATTAATCTTTTCCTTTTTACAGCCATTCCGTTACCAGATCCTAAAAGTCAACCAGAAATCTATTTCTTTGATGTAGTAGGACAGGCCAATACTTTGTTTCATCTATTTGAGAAACAGTTTCAGGATAGCTTGATTCCACTAGTTCTGTAAGTTTTATTTTATTTTGACCTTTTTACAATCAATTTAAATCAGATCATGTGTTTTCCTTTTGCCTACATGGATCTGAGAATGCTCTATTCAACTTTCTGTATTGAAGACTTTTAGGGATATCTGGGTTTTTTCTGTAACAGTACACATGTAAATAAATTTCGTAGCCAAACATTTCATAAACAGAATTATTGTTATATTATGTGATTATGGACTTTCCAAATTGATTTTCCTCTAAGCTCAGTATTTTTGCGATTTTACTTATTGCAATAATTTTCAAGTTCTTGGTCATTTTATTTACCAACCTATAAGCTTGTAGATGCATCTGGCCTGGCTCCTTTTGGCGTGCATAAGATTCCCTTTAGTATTGATGACTACCTTGAATTGTCTTCTCAATGAATTTATTCAATTTAAACATTGATAAACAACTGTTGCGTATATATAATAACTTTCATTAATAACACAAGTTCACCCCAAAACATAGCCTTTGTTTACAGAAGAGGCGACAGTTATGGGAACTGTTCAGATTTTATTTACTAACCTTATATAAAGTTTTTCATCATTACCACAGGTCCTCCCCCAAACATAGCCTTTGTTTACAGAAGAGGCGACAGTTATGTGAATAGTGTTAATTTTCCTGTTATTTTATGATTTTATTTACTAGCCTTTTATATCCTTTTATTATTAACACAGGTCCTCACCCAAACATAGCCTTTGTTTACAGAAGAGGCGACAGTTACGTGAACAGTTAGAGGGTAAGATAGATACTGGTTTAGATAGAGCAGTGGCAGCTGTGGCAGGCTGGGTCAGAAATATACTGAGTGCCGAACAGAAGAAGACGGACTTCAAACCAGAAGATGATAGCGTACTAGGACAGATGAACACACCAGTGAGTACAGGTCAAAGTTCAAATGTGTTAATGAATAATTTTAACAGAATACTGTGGATTCTATAATATTCTTGAATACGAATTTCAGTGGTTTTTGTATGTACTACAAATTTAAATGTGTAAGGAATTACAAATGTTCTATCAGGTTTTATGCAGACTTTGGTAAAACCATGAAATCATATATCCACAAAAATACAAGTTTTAGCAATCCACGTAAATTGGAACAGGCAAAATTAAATTAATCCACTTGGGTACAATGTACATCTAAATGAATGTCAAAAGTCAACAAGACAGATATAAAAAGATATAACCATATAAAAAAATGTGATTAACGCTTTTCACATCTTTCAAACAATTTTGTTGGGCATTATATTTTCCACGTCTTTTTCACTGCCTATCCATCAAATCATTTATCAGACAGTTCAAGTGACCTGTTTCAGTTTAGTGGGTTCTGTTAAGGTTGTAAACCACGAAGTTGTAGTTTTAAATTTATTTTGACTGCTCTTTTTAAGACTTGCTGTGATATAGTCTTTTCATGATGATATATTTCTTTTTTTTTCTTCAGAATTTGTGTATAGATTTGACCCCAATTTTTCAGTTCATTGAACTTATAAATATAAACAAGGGGAGATAATTGGTATACATCAATAAGATGAAATGTTCTAATTTAATAATAGGCATTTTTGTATTACTAAATTATTCAATTATCTTCATAATTGTTATATCGTGTAGCCTTATCAGTTGAAAATAATAATATCTGAAATATTTCAATGAAAATTGGCTTATTGGTTTATTTTATGTGATCTACTACAACTTGTTATTCAGATATTGATTGTATATTAAGCAGTAATCTAAATTGAAATAGAATAGTATGATAAAAAAAAACTATGATCTTCTAAAAGGCTAACAGTCGTTTCATTATTGTTGGCTCATTCAATTATAGAATATCTTTTAAAGGAGTTGCAACTGATATTTTAAAATACATTTTCATATATTTTTCTTTTCTTAAGATATTAAAAATACTGTTGAAATTTATTTTTCAGTTTTTATAATCTAACAATATATACTATACAAAATATATGCCAAAGAGAAGTATATTTTCTGAATTTGAAGGGTTCATTCATTCTTCTAATTGAAAAATTACATGCATACCTCCATTGAGAATTGAGCCACTGCATATGTTGTTAACAATGTTGAAAAGGAGTTGTTTTTTTTTTTTCTCTTCCTAATGACAGACAAGCCAAACATTGTGGAAAAATGCATTTTTGTGATTATTTGAAGAAGAAAAAATGAATTTTGATTTCTTTTGAAAACATCCATATTGAATATTTTTTTAAATATTTGAAAAAGCGTTAAATAATTTTTGACTTTTGTTTTTGAATGATTGCATGATGTTGCACTTTATTTTAGGCCTGTGCCAAAGTAGTGAAGTTTATTTCATCAATAGCACAGACTATACACTCCTATTTAGATGGGAAGAATGTTGAAGTTGTGTTAACAGACTTAGGTACCAGATTACACAGAGTTATCTTTGAACATCTTCAGCAGTTCCAGTATAATTCTTTAGGTAAGGGGTCCTAGGTTAGATAAAATCCCCAAGTTAAAGAAGTTAATGTTAACCAACTTATTTTTTTCTGGTTTTGACCTATTTCAGCAGCTTTGTAACAAATTATTTTCACAATTTCCATTTTTTTGTATGATTTCATATTATAAAAGAAAACAGTTTGTAATATTTGATGTGATTTATATTCAAGATAATTTTTTACTTGTGAATATTGTGAAAGTAATTGTTCTTTAAAAAAAATTGGTTTACAGAATATTCAATTGAATGTAGCAAATCAGGTTCAGAAATGGCATTTGTCTTTTTTTATGCCCCACCTACGTTAGCAGAGGGGCATTATGTTTTCTGGTCTATTCGTCCATCTGTTCGTCTGTCTGTTTGTTCGTTCGTCTGTCCAGTTTCAGGTTAAAGTTTTTGGTCGAGGTAGTTTTTGATGAAGTTGAAGTCCATTCAACCTGAAACCTGATATGATCTTTCTAATTTTAATGTCAAATTAGAGTTCTGACCCCAATTTCACAGTCCACTGAACATAGAAAATGATAGTGCGAGTGGGGCATCCGTGTACTGGGGACACATTCTTGTTTATGATAAGTGACTCCTGATAGTAAATTTCATATCTACAGGTATGTTTATAAAAGGGGATGTTGAATATATTTCAATGATATCGCAACACAACATCAAAAAGGAGTAAAACCAGATTTTGTAAAGTTTCAACTTGGAACTAAACCATATGGAATGTTCCTATTTGCCCATGCTCACACATGATACAAATACATATACCATATTCAAAACCATGAACAACTAAACCTTTTAAGAACATATTGGTTATAAATTAAAATTCTATGAATAACATGTTGTTTTACAGGAGCAATGTTAGTCATCTGTGATGTAAATGAATACAGAAGAAGTATAAAAGACTTCAAGATTCCTCTTGTGTTAGAATTGTTTGAGAAGTTACATGCTCTGTGTAACTTGTTAGTCGTGGTACCAGATAACCTGAAACAGGTCTGCAGTGGGGAACAGCTGGTAAGGTTATTATTACAGGAAGCCACAAACTTTGCTTTACAATTCTATGAGTTAGTACATGTATCAGATGCATTCTGGTTAAATTTTTTCAAATTGATACACCAAAATATGTTTTTGTTTAGCAACATTATAACAATGGTAATGGTGTAACACTATTTTCCTTTTGGTGCAGGAACATTGAATTTATGCAGAATTCCATAGATTTCTTTGAAGGTTTTTTTTTCATTAGTTTGGATATTGTATGTTTTCGCCTGCTTATATGCATTTTATAACCAAATATGGTTTTTTTTGTAAGACGTGGGAAAACTATAAGGACATTCAAAACTCATTAGTCTAAGAAAAACTTACAACACTATGACAAAAAAAAATTAGAAAAAAAAGTTTTTTTGTCATAGTTTTGTAAGTTTTTCTTAAACTTATGAGTTTTGAATGTCCTTGTAGTTTTCCCCAAGTCTTAAAAAAAAAATCTGCATATTTGGTTATAAAATTGTAGAATTCAACAAAACAGTTCAGAATACACTACATAGAACAAAAAGACTGAGCAACATAAACAGGTGAATCTGGGTGGTCTAGAAGGCTAAGCAGTTCCTGTTCAACATGTTGCAGTATGAATTCAAAATGACTTTTTAGCTCACCTGTCCCGAAGGGCCAAGTGAGCTTATGCCATCCCTTGGCGTCCTTTGTTGTTCATCGTCTGTCGTCTGTTGTCGTAAACTATTTCAAGAATCTTCTCCTCTGAAACTACTGGGCCAAATACTTCCAAACTTTAACTGAATGTTCCTTAGGGTATCTAGTTTATAAATTGTATCCGAGGTTTTGATCTATCAACAAACATGGTCGCCATTGCTAAAAATAGAACATAGGGGTCAAATGCAGTTTTTGGCTTATAACTCAAAAACCAAAGCATTTAGAGCAAATCTGACATGGGGTAATATTGTTTATCAGGTCAAGATCTATCTGCCCTGAAATTTTCAGATGAATCAGACAACCTGTTGTTGGGTTGCTGCCCCTGAATTGATAATTTTAAGGAAATTTTGCTGTTTTTGGTTATTATCTTGAATATTATTATAGATAGAGATAATTTGTAAACAGCAATAATGTTCAGCAAAGTAAGATTTACAAATAAGTCAACATGACCGAAATGGTCAGTTGACCCCTTTAGGAGTTATTGCCCTTTATAGTCAATTTTTAACCATTTTTCGTAAATCTTAGTTATCTTTTACAAAAATCTTCTCCTCTGAAACCACTGGACCAAATTCTTCCAAACTTTAACTGAATGTTCCTTAGGGTATCTAGTTTATAAATTGTATCCAAGTTTTGATCTATCAACAAACATGGTCGCCATTACTAAAAATAGAACATAGGGGTCAAATGCAGTTTTTGGCTTATAACTCAAAAACCAAAGCATTTAGAGCAAATCTGACATGGGGTAATATTGTTTATCAGGTCAAGATCTATCTGCCCTGAAATTTTCAGATGAATCAGACAACCTGTTGTTGGGTTGCTGCCCCTGAATTGATAATTTTAAGGAAATTTTGCTGTTTTTGGTTATTATCTTGAATATTATTATAGATAGAGATAAACTTTAAAGTGAGCAATAATGTTCAGCAAAGTAAGTTTTACAAATAAGTCTATCTGACCAAAATTGTCAATTGACCCCTTTAGGAGTTATTGCCCTTTAAAGACTTTTTTTCACAATTTGTTCATCATGTTGACTTACTTTAAAAAATCTTCTCCTTTGAAACTGCTGTATCAATTTCAGCCAAACTTAGGCTAAATGAGTTTCATAGTATCTAGTATAAATTTTATATTTTATTTCTTTGTATGTCAAGAAACATAGCTTCTATGGCTAAAATAGAACATCTGAGAAAATGATTTTTGCTTTTGAAGAAAATAGGACGATCCAAAAAACATTTAAATAAATTGAAAAGCCAAAATAATCATTGATGAGAGATTTAACCAAAAGAATTAAGGTGAGCGATTCAGGCTCTTGAGAGCCTCTTGTTTAGTATAGATGTTTTCATTTTGATTATTTTATTATAGGTTGGTTTAGATAAGCAAGTGTTGATGGGTTTTATACAACTTAGATATGACTTCAGGACAGCGAAACTGGCAAATGTACTTAAATAAGAACAACTTTGATTATTAATTGAGTCCAGTAACAGTTGGTGCATCAGACTTCAACCATCTTTAGCATATGGGACATACACAAGTGAAATCATTTAAGACTGTGATGAATGTCAGTTTAAGAATGAATGATGTTTTATTAATGGATTACATTTTCATTGCTAAGAAGATGAAGAAAGGTATTTCATATATGTATGGGGAAAGTGCAATAAATATTATCTGAGTCATAATTGTATTTTATTTCATAACAAGCCTAAATTTGTATTTAAGTTTCAGGTTTGATTACTGTTCACAAGAATTTCACTTTTTGTATAAAACTTGTATACATAATTTTACTAAAAACTGTATATTGTGAACCTGTAAGATTTAGGGATATCTCATACAAAGGGAAGTAACTTTTGAAGTGAGAAAAATATTATGTTTTTCACATTTTATAAGGGATGTATTAATATAATTAAAGTATTTTTTCCTTCTTATTTTAATGCATTACTGCTTGATATATACATTCAGTCATTTCTTAAATTCAATTCCAGTTTGTGGTCTTCTGGTTATAGTTCAAACCTATTAAATTTGAGAGATTTTTATAACAATCAGGGGAGATGACTCTTTATAATCCTGCAGAATTTGTTAAAAGGACAAAGCAGCATATTAAGATAGACTTAAAGTTTCATTGATTGCAGATAAAATCTGTATTGGCTATTGATGGATCCAATGAAAATTTCAAAATTTGTTCCTTGATTATCTCAAATTGAAATCCCTTTAAAAAATGAAATTGTATTAAGTGAAAGTGGGATATTACGAGTCGGTCATTTACTTATTCTATATGAGAAGTTGACATCTCCTCAGTAATAAGGATTTACAATGATTTATTGATGTCTTTTTTTGTAATACTGATATGTTATTTTTGTTATCAAATAAATGATTAATGTATAAGTTTATTTTTTTTATTATTCAGTTTTGATATTTTAAAAAATATCATATATAGACATTGAGATTTATACAAGAAATATAGCTTGAATGTCATGCATGTTGAGAAAATTGACAGACTTGAAAAAAGGGTCAAATTAATTTATTATTGTAGTTTTATTATTAAACCTGCAAGGAAAGTCGCAGAATGCTAGACATAGGGCTACTAATTAGACAGAAGCAGTGTAAACTTGTATTTGTATCTTTATTAGCAATGGGCAACAAATATTTGATGCATTGAATGCTTATAAGGTGTACTTTCTGTTTTGAGGTTTTAATCTGACCTTGACCTAATTTTCATGTGTCAGTGGTCTTGTCCTTTTTCACTACATCAGATATATTTTTTTTCATACAATGATTACTTAGTGTATACCTGTCTGGTTGAGTTCATCTGACCTTTACCTCATTTTATAAGTGCATTGATCAATGTAAAGATTTCATGATAAGGTCTGTTCCTCAGTAACTTTAAGCAGTAAGTCATATAATTAGATATATGCAATGATTGTAAGGGAGACTTGTTAGTCCTTCACATCTACATGTCAGTTCATGTGTTGCTTGAATTAAAAATTTTATCTTTAAAATTTCAACATTCAAATACTCAGCAAATCAGATAAGACATTTCAGTGTTGAAAGGATTATATCTGCCTGAAATATACCCAATTGTTTAACATTGTCTTATCTGTGACTTTTATGGCTGACTATGCAGTATGGGCTTTGATCATTAATGAAGGCCGTACGGAGACCTATAGTTGTTAATGTCTGTTTCATTTTGGTCTCTTGTGGATAGTTGTCCCATTTTCGGATTTACCATTGTAAGGTCCAACCACATGGTAATATGAATTAAGTCGTCGATTTCTTTCACGGATCCATTTAACTTGTTAGTCATTAAGATCAGACAGTTTAGATATCTTCTCATTATTACTGGATGAATATTTGGACACTTTGGGAATTCAATTGCATATATCTCCCCCCTAAATTGATCTCCTGGCAATCATACCACATCTTCTTTTTTATATCATCTTCAATGATGCCAACAGTTGACATAGTAATGAAATATGACCTCATGGATGTCTCCAGTCTGGAAGTAAAACCCCATGTTGAGGTAGTGTTTGTTTGGATGTGCAGAATATACCCATAACAAGCTACACCCATATACAGATGGAGGCTTTTTGCCACTGGACTATACATATACAATGAACAATAAACAACTTGACCACAACTTAAACTAAGATCAAATCATCCTCTGGTTGAAGGTGGTACAGTGACCTATAGTTATTAATTTCTGTGTCATTTGGTCTCTTGTGAAAAGTTGTCTCATTTGCAATCTTACACTTCGATATAGTTATCTATAGTGCGAGTGTTTGTTATTTGAAAGCAAGATGATAAGAAATTGAGGCTTTAAAAAGTAACTAACTTTTAAAACATTTTATAGTCGCAGAGTTCTAGCATAGGATATTCTGTTATATACATAATGACAATCTGATTAAAATCAGTGTTGGGGATTGTCAGAATTATATCTGACTGATATATACCCAATCCCCAAAATGTTTTTATGGCCATATAGTTTTACCCTTGTCGAAAATTCTGTAATTCCATCATTCAGCAACAAACCATTATACAGAGTTTTTTCTAATTGCCTTCAGATATTGGGCTAATTTTTGGTATGTGAGTTTAACATGATGAGTTACAGGGCAATTCAAGTTTCGTTCTGCTCCCCTTATTTGTTTTGGAAATTAAGTGCTTTGGACTTTGATAAATTCTTTAAAATCACAGTTATACTGAGTTTTTTTCTAAATGCCTTCAAACATTGAGATGATTTTTGGTATGTGAGTTAACCGTGATGAGTTACTTATCAAGTGTAAGTTTTGTTCCACTTGGCTAATTTTTTCTGAAATTACGGTCTTTGAACTTTGATAAATTGTTGAAAATCACAGTTATACAGACTTTTTTCTACATACCTCCAGATTTTTAGCTGATTTTTGATATGTCAGTCTACCATCATGTTTGTGTCCACATGTGTCATTGAAATTGCAGATTTTTTCAACTTTTTGAGACAGGGCCATTCGTGTCGCTTTGACACATCTAGTTTTTAAATGAATCATTGTGTTTTGCACTGACTTCAAGATTTTTTTTGAATGTGGCATCATGGATCTCTCCAGTGTGGCAGAAAAAAACCAACATTGAGGTAAAGTTGTTTGGATATGAAGAATATACCTATCACAGGCTACAACCCTATTGACTTAAGCTTTTTAACACTGGACTTTCAGCATACAATGATCAATAAACAACTTGACCACTTAAACTAAGATCAAAACAACCTCTAGTTAAAGGCTGTATAGTGACTTATAGTTGTAATTTCTGTGTCATTTTGGTCTCTTGTGAAAGTTGTCTCATTTGCAATCTAACACTTCTTCTTATTTATATATCTATAGTGTGATTGTTTGTTATTTAAAAGCAAGGTGGCTGGATAAAAAGAAATTGAGGCTTAAAAAAGGAACTAATTTTTAAAACATTTTAAAAGAATTTATATTTATATAATAGAGAAACAGATCTGACATAAGTCCTGAAAAACAACCATACAATAAAAATATTTTGATCTGGTTTTAACTGCCGAAACATCAAAAAGAGTATTCTAGGCAAATCAAATTGAACAGAGTACCAGTTATCGAGTTTTGATATGTTAAAACAGTAAAAGGCATTCATTTAGTTTAAATTTTTTGAGAAATATGCCATTTTTAGTCATAAAAAGAGTGTTGTAATACAACCTTGCATCTTGGTAGCATGTAATTTTAACAATGCATTCTGGGAGAATGTATTTTAACAAGTAGCTATTTCATAGCTGAAACAGATTTAACAAGAAATAACAACAATTAAAGATTATAAAAATAAACAAATATGAAAATGCAAACATGATGTAAACAATAAATTCTTCCTCCTGCTGAAAATCGACATGCTATTTGATATAAATAATCTAAAATTGATCTCCTATAATTTTAATTTTAGACATGAAAATTTGAAAAATGTGCATGTTTTAAAATACTAATTATCTAAAAATGTGCACATTAAAAATCAACTCTTTGAATATTAAAAATGTACACATAAGTATTAAGGTGTCCATTGGCTACAAGTAATAAAATGTATTTTCAGTTGTAAATATTCAGGTTCATAAATGAAACTGGCATTTTTTTTGGCAAGAAATGCACTCTTTTAGACTGTTAAGACTTAACCTTTACTTGGATAAAAAAATATGTGCAAAGTATTTGCTATTCTGCTTAATTTGGTTTTAACCTTTACTTTATCTAGATTCAAGAAAATCATATTTTTTTCTGTTATAATAAGATAAGTTTGTAGTTACTCCTACAATTGCTTCTTAGTTTATGAGTTATTACACAGTTATGTCCCCTTTGGGATGTCAATCACTGTTAATTGATATATTACATGGTGAAAATCCAATCCTTTCCTTTCCATATATAATATTTGAACACTATATTAGGTGAAAAACTGGTCAGTGCAAGAAATTACATACTTTGACATGTAAAATTCTTTGTTTAATTGTTAATAATTACAGAGTTGTTTCCCCTTTGGGATGCTCAACACCATTAAGTAGTTCATTGCATGACAAAGATCCATTTATAGTTATATCACTAACAATATCAACACTTATGGTACAATTCTGGGAAAAAGTGTCAAGTGCAAGGGTTATATCAGCACTACTGTTGATTCATTATTATTCGTGGGGTACCAATTTTCGTGGATTTCGTGTGAACAGTTGAACCACAAAATTAAATATTCAACGAATGACAATTTTTCTTATGTCTTGTATGCAAACTTCGGCAAAACCATGAAATCAAATATCTATGAACCTTAAAGTTTTCCTTAATCCACGAAAATTGGTACCCATGAAAATAAATGAATCGACAGTATATGATTGCATCACAAAGAATGGAAAATCAGGTTTGTTTTTTTATGTTGAACAAATGTATAATAGATCATAATAGACAATTTATAATGTTCAGAATTTACGTATTTTCTTGAAGTAGTGAGGTTTGTCAACTTCTATGTTAAATGATATCCTGAATTCCATGATAACAGTTCTTTGGCATATGTAAAACATGATATGTGAATCTAATGGTATGTGAATCCATGGTGTTTGTCTTTCATCACTTTCACATTACAGATCTGTGCTTCTCTTCCTTTGTCAACTTGTACAGCTCATCCTGTTAAAAAATGAAAAATTAAGTCAGGGAAGAGATATTATAAATGCAATTAATTTACAGGATGCTTATGTTGGCTTAATTTTATGAAAACATTAACATATAATGCTACTTTACAGTATGCACTAACTAACTGGAAGATTTCAGTGGAATTTTACAGTTTTATATCAGTGTACTTGTGCAATGTCAAAGCCTTTAATTCAGTGGTTGTTTTTTTACTTTTTTTTTTATTAATTTCTAAGTTCATACATAAATTCGCTTGTTAGATTTTTTGTATGAATTGTTTTTCATTGGTAGTGTGGTTGCCTTTCTATGTGGTATGGATTTTGCTCATCAATATAGGATGTATGGTGAATTATAATTTAGTTATCAAAAGTACTAGGATTATAATTTAGTATGCCAGACGCACGTTTCGTCTACATAAGACTCATCAGTGACGCCCATATCAAAAATATTTATAAAGCCAAACAAGGACAAAGTTGAAGAGCATTGAGGATAAAAAATTCCAAAAAGTTGTGCCAAATATGGCTAAGGTATTCTATAATTGGTAACTTCTACAATATATCATATCTGTTGGAAAGTTGTCTAATTGGCAATTATACAACATCTTCTAATTTTTTGTAATTATGTAAAACTGGATCATCAATAATTGATCTGTGGACTAATAAAGCATTATAAGAATGTACTTTGAGTCATTGATCACATTCCTTGTTGTTTGTTCCCCACTCCTTCACTTTTTGCAATAGGTAGTGTCAAAATCCAGTGGCAGATCCAGGGGTTGGAACCCCCCTTTTTTTGATGATCAATGCATTTGAATGGGGATGTAGTTGGACCCCACCCCCTTTGTCCAGGGCTAGGAACCCTCGTTTTATAATGGCTTGATCCGTCCCTGAAATCTCATACTTTATTGTTTATTGTAGGACAATATTTGTGAGCACTGTCAGGGATAAAAAAAAATGTCATTTGATCTTTTTAGTTAAATGTTTGGAAACAAAGTGTGTAGAGACATCTTCTAAGCACAAAGAGATGAAAACATTTTAATGGGGAAACAAATGTTTTTCTTTTTTTTTCAAATAATAAAATTTTCAGTATACCTCGTTTTCATCACTGGCTTTGCTGTCAGACGATCTGCTGCTACCTGATTTGTCTTTAGAAGATCTATCATTGCTGTCTGTATCACCAAGTTCTGGACCGTCTACATTATCTTTGTCCTCTAAAGATTCTGAATTACTTCCACTGTCCTTTTGTTTACCATATTTCTTCCAGAATTTACCCTTACTCGGGTCATCCTTTTGTTTCTCATTGTTTGCTTTATGGTTTTTCCAAAAGTCAGCTTCTTTTGAATTTTCATGTGATTTTTCATCTGAATTTATTTCTTTGTGTTCCTTCCAATGACGAGATGTATACTGCTTTGGTTTGTGTCTCTGATTTCCATTATTTTTGTATATCTTCCAGTATTCTGCTTTAGTCAATTCTTCAGAGGCATTGCTTTCATCTGATTTGGAGTCTTCTTCCTCTTTCTGTTAAAACATCAAAATGAATTGTTAGAAGATTTTAAATTTCAACAGTCTATTATTTTCATCATTTAGTAAAGCTTTAAAAGTGTATGCAGTAGCTTGAAAATAAAAAGAACTTGCTTAAATATGAGGGATAAAGAAGAAACCTATTGAATTGAAGGAATAATGGAGAGCTCTATGGAATAGAAGGAATAATGGAGAGCTCTATGGAATAGAATGAATAATGGAGAGCTCTACGGAATCGAAGGAATAATGGATAGCTCTATGGAATAGAAGGAATAATTGAGAGCTCTATGGAATAGAAGGAATAATGGAGAATTCTATGGAATATAAGGAATAATGGGGAGCTCTTTGGAATAGAAGGAATAATGGAGAGCTCTATGGAATAGAAGGAATAATTGAGAGCTCTATGGAATAGAAGGAATAATGGAGAGCTCTATGGAATAGAAGGAATAATGGAGAGCTCTATGGAATAGAAGGAATAACGGAGAGCTCTATGGAATAGAAGGAATAATGGAGAGCTCCATGGAATAGAAGGAAAAATGGAGAGCTCTATGGAATAGAAGGAATAATGGAGAGCTCTATGGAATAGAAGGAATAATTGAGAGCTCTATGGAATATAAGGAATAATGGAGAGCTCTATGGAACAGAAGGAAAAATGGAGTGCTCTATGGAATAGAAGGAATAATGGAGAGCTCTGTGGAATAGAAGGAATAATGAAGTGCTCTATGGAATAGAAGGAATAATGGAGAGCTCTATTGAATAGAAAGAAAATTGAAGATCACTATAGAATCGGAAGAATGTTTGAGAATTTTATGGGAAAGAAAGAATATCAAAAGCTTTATGGAATATATTAAGGAATATTGAAGAGTTTCAGGGAAGAGCTCTATCAAATGAAAGAGACACTGAAGAGCTCTATCAAATAGATGGAACATTGGAGAGAAATATTGAATAGCAGGAATATTGAAGAGCTGTGTGAAATACAAGGGATATTACTCACTGAGGAGTCGTGGCTTCTTTTCAGATCAGAGTATGTGATTTGATTTGAACCACCCTCCTTAAGCTGTTCCGTGTCATCAATATCTTTAATCAGTTTCATTTCATCTGAATCCTGGTTAATATTATCATCAGCTTCAAACGAGCCACCTTCTACTGGAAATGTCATATCTATAGTCTCTTCTGGATTCTCCTTCTGTCTCTTGTTCATTTCTGTGATTGGTAAATATAAATATCATATATAAAGAGAAATGCAGAGCATAAAAGACAACAAATAAGTCCAAAATTACCTTTCGTATGTAAACTGTTATTGATGATTTTGATTTTTTTTCATATATTTTTTCCTTCCTTGTTCGCAAAACAGAACAGAAATCGAATTTCTAGTTGCCTTAGAAAACAAATATTATAAAGCTGCATCGAATAGAAATCGACGTTATGCTATAGTGTAGTATACGTGTATAAGTATATGAGACTTTCATTCATTTTGAAACATTCAAATACGCATTAAATAAATGTTGAATTTTTAGTGTGTTTTGGCGGGTGTGCAATTATTTGTTTGTATGAATGAATGAAGAAACTAAGACTTTTTAAGATTTAAAGAATGGCGTTTCTTATCATAATTTCCTTGGATGATGGTTATTGTTTATAAGTGAGCGTCTTATTGATTTGCTAGAGATATAACATATATTTTCATAGGGATTATGCTTGTAATTTTAGTTACTGTTTACGGGATGTTAAGGAAATAATTATCTTACCATTGTACGATCCCATCTTTTTTACAACCCTCTTTGGAGCCTACAAATAAAAAAAGTAAAAAGTAAAATCACAAATATACAGAACTCCGAGGAATATCCAATCGCAAAGTCCCTAATCAAATTTCAAAATCCAATGACAAAACAGATCAAACGAATGGACAACAACTGCTCAATAGAGCACACACCATAAATTTATATAACCTTTATTGTAAGGTATTGTTAACTTACAGCTAATTTCCTAATGCATGTGAAACAAAAATTTGGTTAACTAGCTTGCTTTGTTTGTATATTGTACAATACTCATTAGGATAACACCCAATTAAATTCAAATATGATATATACAGGTTAAACTATGCCTATATAAATTGTTTAAATATGTCTAACTTATTTACAAAGCTTGTTTAAACAATTATAAAAACAAAGCCAGCAAGCCAAACAAAGTTTTACTTTGCAAGCATTAGGAAATCAGCTGTAAAAGGAGCGAAAATAATTGTTTACTTTTACAAAGTGTGACATGGATGTAGAGTTGTCTCGTTGTCAGTCATTCCACGCCTTCTATATCTGTATATGAATTTAAGTGTAGGTGGTCCTGAAATCCATGACAGTAGAGAAAAATAAAAACAACACTATATAAATTGTGTGCGTCCGAATAATCGTTTTTAAAATCATTTTTCATTACGAAAGCTCAAAACTAAATATTTGAAAGCCAGGGATGCGTATATACGATGTAAAAGTGTTTGACCTTGGAAAGGCAGGATAAACTTGGATAGTCAATTGATGAACATGACTTTAATCGCAGGGGTGGGAGCACTGAAGTAATCTACGAAGCAGGCTTTTGTTTGGAACACATACATTACTAGTTAACTTGTTTCTCAAAACACTAATAAAATTGAGAATGGAAATGGGGAATGTGTCAAAGAGACAACAACCCGACCATAGAGCAGACAACAACCGAAGGCCACCAATGGGTCTTCAATGCAGCGAGAAACTCCCGCACCCGGAGTCGTCCTCCAGCTGGCCCCAAAGAAATATGTTTACTAGTTCAGTAATCATGGCTTCATTTATTTCGTTAGTTTAAATCGAATTATACACAATTCTATTGTCTGAACTGCGGTACTAACGTCCATTCGATTGAACAAGAAGATATATCCAATAATAGGTTTTATCATATCTATGCCTAATGATAACTTTCTTGGTATTTCATATGTCTGGGGAATAATATATGAGATATTTATGTGGTAATACACCAAGGAGGTGGCATGTTTATTGTATAAAAGTGAATTCTATATTTGTTATGATTAATACTTAAAGAGAAAACTTGTAAGAGTCTTGTAATACATTTCACCGGGAAACTCATACGGTACTGCTTATAACGTCGGTCAATCAAAAAAGAGGCTCCGAAGAGCCAGAATCGCTCACCTGTTTAAAATTATGTCATTTCAATTATTATTTTTTTCCCTTTATTACCATTAGTGTTTGATCATTTTACAATATAAGTTTCTCTCGATCTAATATGGTTTGTGAAAAAACTGATAAACGAGAGAGATTTTTCTCTCTCTCAAGGGCAATAACTCTTCTCATGGGTCATTTGACAATTTGTCAATCTTTACTTATTTGTAGATCATATTTTGTTGAACATTTTTGTTATCGAAACTTAAGTTTCCATTTTCATTTAAGGCAATAACTGTTATCAATTGGTGGCATTTTGTCATGTATTTCAAGTGATGAAAAATAGTATCTACGAGAAGGTCAAGTTAAATAAAAAAAAACTAGAGGCTCTAAAGAGCCTGTGTCGCTCACCTTGGTCTATGTGCATATTAAACAAAAGACACAAATGGATTCATGACAAAATTGTATTTTGGTGATGGTGATGTGTTTGAAGTTCTTACTTTACTGAACGTTCTTGCTTCTTACAATTATATCTATAATGAACCTTGCCCATTAGTAACAGAGAAAAATATTTGGTAAAAATTTACATAAATTTACCGAATTAATGAAAATTGTTAAAAATTGACTATAAAGGGCAATAACTCCTTAAGGGGTCAATTGACCATTTAGGTCATGTTGACTTATTTGTAGATCTTACTTTGCTGAACATTATTGCTGTTTACAGTTTATCTCTATCTATAATAGTAATCAAGATAATAACCAAAAACGGCAAAATTTCTTTAAAAATTACCAATTGGAGGGCAGCAAGCCAACAACCGATTGTCCAATTCATCTGAAAATTTCAGGGCAGATAGATATTGACCTGATAAACATTTTTATCCCTGTCAAATTTCCTCAAAATGCTTTGGTTTTTGAGTTATAAGCCAAAAACTGCATTTTACCCCTATGTTCTATTTTTAGCCGTGGCGGCCATCTTGGTTGGTTGACCGGGTCACGCCACACATTTTTTAAACTAGATACCCCAAAGATGATTGTGGCCAAGTTTGGATTAATTTGGCTCAGCAGTTTCAGAGGAGAAGATTTTTGTAAAAGATTACTTAGATTTATGAAAAATGGTTAAAAATTGACTATAAAGGGCAATAACTCCTAAAGGGGTCAACTGACCATTTCGGTCATGTTGACTTATTTGTAAATCTAACTTTGCTGAACATTATTACTGTTTACAGTTTATCTCTATCTATAATAATATTCAAGATAATAACCAAAAACAGCAAAATATCCTCATAATTACCAATTTAGGGGCAGCAACCCAACAACAGGTTAACCGATTCATCTGAAAATTTCAGGGCAGATAGATCATGACCTGATAAACATTTTTACCCCATGTCAGATTTCCTCTAAATGCTTTGGTTTTTGAGTTATAAGCCAAAAACTGCATTTTACCCCTATGTTCTATTTTTAGCCGTGGCGGCCATCTTGGTTGGATGACCGGGTCACGCCACACATTTTTTAAACTAGATACCCCAATGATGTTTGTGGCCAAGTTTGGTTTGATTTGGCCCAGTAGTTTCAGAGGAGAAGATTTTTGTAAAAGCTAACGCCGGACGACGACGGACGACGGACGACGGACGACGGACGCCGGACGCCAAGTGATGAGAAAAGCTCACTTGGCCCTTTGGGCCAGGTGAGCTAAAAATCTCTATGATTTCTGCTGTAATATTTTACGAACATCGTTTCTTTGCGGCAGAAAATCAGAATTAGAAATTAGACCCGTGGTGTTGTCTTTCTACTTGATTTTTGATTGGCTGTCTTCGAATCGTTTATTTTTCCTTTCAAATGTTCGTACTGAAGCGCACAGCTGACTCCGTGCAACTTGTTTTTAATACTAATCGATTGTAGACCTAATTAAACCATTTTATTTTCTAACATAACATAACATTTTCTTGTTAACCGTGTTTTTCACTTTTATTGAGAATTTTACCAGTTTTTGTGCGTCTCGCATTACGGTCTTTACAAGGCATTCAGCTGTCTATGGACATAACTGCAGGCGATTAATTGTGTAATATTCCAAACAATTGAAATTTCCTTTTGATATTTCACTGGTTTATAAATGTTCAGTGATTTTTTTTATTTAACCATACATGAAAGATATAAACAAGATTCAACTTGCTTCCAGGGAATTTAGTTTAGAAACAAAGATCAGTTCAAGGTCATACAAGATGCCTTGTTATTCTTTATTTTGCGATGGTATCATATATACTCAGTTACCCTGGTTTTCTTGCTTAAAACATATTCATCAAATTTAGGCTATTTGTCACTCTTTTCAATCTTTTGAATATACTTGAACAGCGATAGTACTCAACCCTGCTGGAATTGCGATATTCAGTCTCTGTGCATTAAGGGTCAAGCGAGTTTTAATGTGTAACTTTCAAATCGCATTTCTTGAATGTGCAAAACTAAGTGAAAAAATATGGTTGGTTTTCGAATTAACCATGATGGTAAGTTCTCGCATTAACCACTCTTTTCTTCCTGAAAAATATGACAGCGCTCTTAATCCACAACTGATTGAGCAATGTAACTATACTAATTGAAAATTGTTACCTGTTGAAGTTGTGGCGGAGGTAACTGAAAGTCTCGTGGAAGAACGATATCATCCTTATCAGATAGAACTGTGTCGTGTTCAGATGACAACACCTGTTCTGCTAGGTTCCTTTCCTCGTCTAAAAAATAAATAATTAATGTTAACTAAACATGAGCACTACAACAATAGCTTACATTACGATTTGACAACTCTAATACAATTCAAATACCAGCTATCGCTTTCTAGCAATTCACATAACAACTATTAGCTTTCTAGCAACTCACATATTATCTCTCGGATAATTCATATACAATTCACATAACAGCTATATTAGCTCTCGGGCAATTCTATACAATTTTCAAAACAGCTATCAGCTTTCGGATAATTCATATACAATTCACATAACAGCTATTCGCTCCTGACACTCTTACACAATTCACATACCGGTTGTTAGATTCTGGCAATTTATATTCAATTACCATACCAGCTATTTCCTTTCTATATACCTTTACATATACAGTTTTAACACAAGCTTACCTTTTAAAAAAACTCATAAACTTTACACATACGAGCCCATATCTTTCTGCCAACGCACAACCAGTTAATATACCAACTATAGTCCTTTAACATTCATTTTCAATTCACATATCAGCTATTCTCTTTCAGTCACCAGTCATTAACAGCTCAAAAACAAGCTTCTATTTTTGGCAGTTCATTGATAATTTGAATAAGAATTTTCGCTTTCTAAGACTTATACCCAATTCGTATACCAGATAAAGCTTTCTGACAATTCATTTTCAATTCACATACCAGATATTAGCTTTCTGATAATTCATCAACTATTCACATACCAGCTATTAGCTTTTTGATAATGCATCAACTATTCACATACTAGCTATTAGCTTTCTGATAATTCATCAACTATTCTCATACCAGCTATATATAATATTAGCTTTCTGACACTCATAAACAGTTCACATACCAGCTATTAGCTCTTGGACAATTCACTTACTAGCTATTAGCTCTCGGACAGTTCACATACCAGCTATTAGCTCTTGGACAATTCACATACAATTTACATATCAGCTATAAGTTTCTTACACTCATACACGATTCATACACCAGCTATTAGATTAGGACAATTTAAATACAATCTACATATTAGCTATTAGATTTCTAACAATTCACATTGTTTTCAAACCAGATATTAGCGTTCTGACAATTCATTTTCATACAAACTATTAATCTTTCTAAAAATTAATTTACAATACAAATATGAGCTGATATTGTTCTACCAATACACAGTTTATCAGTATACAATCAGTTTATATACCAGCTATTAATTTATGCCACTACACAAAACTCAAGTTTTTTGGGCAGATCATAGATAATTCACATAACAGCTATTCGCATTCTGACTCTCATACCCAATTCACAAACCAGCTATAAATGAATATTTCACATACCAGCTATTAACTTTCTGACGATTTCTGGATGGTCTCTAAGCGTCAATAAGACATCTCTAATCACATTTCCGACGTCTATTCCTTTTGCAGCATTCCCCCATTCTCCATCGTCATTGTCCTCACTGTTTTCTGAGGATTTTGTTATTGTTGGCTTTTGTGATTCCAGTTCCTTTTCCAAGTTTGTCACCTTTAGTTAAAGCGGAGATGATAAATAATGCAGACTTGAATATTTCTCACATATTTAGTAAAGGACATTTAATTGTATTAAAAACCAAATATTGCAAGCAACACTAAATTGCTAAATTAAAAAAAGGGTGAAAAAGTAAAGCAAATGTTACCAAATCTGCGATACAAGTTTATCTATAATTTTCAATAGCTCACATCATTGTGTTAGAAACCCAACAACTCAATAAATGCAAAAACAAAATAGGTAAATATACGTCTCCTTTTAGAACTTTCTGGAATATACTAGAAAACATGGACATTCCACGCAGCCACAGCAACATGAAAGACGTCAGAGCAATCCCAGACTAATTTACGTTAAGAGGATTAAAATACCGAACAAATTACTGATGACATTTCTTAACAAATCGACCAAGTTTGGTTGCACTATAGATAGGAGTTCGAAAAATTATCACAGCCGATTTCAATGAGTATGTACACTAGCTACAGGTAATATCTTTGGTTAGCTTGCTTGCTAGCTGAACCATGAAGTCATTGTTAGGTTAGGTAAACTACCCTGCTTTAAGAGTAGACTACTCCGACATATAACCTATCTATCTGTCTTTGGGACTATGCCACTTCGAAAGGAGGGTACTAAGTGTACCTTACCTAACAATGACTTCGCGGTTCAGTTAGCAAGCATGTAAGATAACCTAAGATATTACCTTTAGCAACATACTCTTTGGAATCCGCTGTAAAACAAAGATCATATGAATGACTTACTGCTTTGTTTTCCTTTTCCACTTCAGTAGGTTTCATCAAAACTGCAAGACAAAATATTGCTTTTTATTAAAAATCATTAATTGATTATATAAATATCTTATAATTTGTTCATCTCCAAAAGATAATTATTCTGGTTTCTTTGAAAATAACTCTACATTTTTCCGGCTCCTCCATTATTTTGCCTAATTTTAGTGGTACTGAATTCAATGTCTTATTTATCTACATTTTTACTCAAATTTTAAAAAAACCAACAGCGTAAATTTAAGGTAACCATTGGCTGAAAGGCTAAAAATGAAAAGGACAAAGAGACAAACAATAGTACACATGACACTAAAAACTAAAGAATAAACAACACGAACCCCATCAAAAATTAGTGGTGATCTCAGGTGCTCCGGAAGGATAATCATATCCTGCTCCACATGTTGCACCCGTCGTGTTGCTTATGAGATAACAAATCCAGTAAATAGTCTAATTCGGTAATTCACATTCATGAAAGGGAAGGGGATTGTAGTTACGACGTAAGGAACATATCCGATATCATTTATGAAACGGTTATTCCATAACGGTCAACAAAACTCGTGATGGCGTCATTAAAATTTACGAAGAGATGATTTCAACTTTAAGCCTATTCCAAAGCTAAATGTCTACCCCTATCAAACATAGGGAGTTCAAATTGCATATGTCCACCTTACATGCCGCGATGCATATGGCGCTGACCTACCTATTGCATCCATTGTTAATGGTTTCTAATCATGTATATGCATGAAATAATTGTCACTGGACGTTAATCAATCAATCTCCATATATAAAAGAAGATGTGACATGAGTGCCAAATGAGCAACTATTCAGACTAAATGAAATAGGAATTAACAACTATAGGTCACCGTATGGCCTTCAACAATGAGTCATAACGCATAGCCATCATGCTGTATATTGAATTCAGTTACAATAGCATCTCATGCTTTTTTTATGCACCGATACTCAATCATTACAGAATAAAGGTTATTTGGACGGGTTGTCTAGAATAATCAAATCTCGATATTCATCGGTTGTGCTAAATGTTGTTTTACAATTATTTTAGTTTGCTTATACTCTTCAGTGCTATCGGTCCGGATTGTACTGCTCCATATCTTTATGTTTTTGTCATTACTATTTTTCTCGTATATCACTTTCATTGTTTCTAATGAAGTTTGTTTGTTTTGTATTTGTTTGGCTTTTGTTGTATCCTATGAGGATGTTCTAGAAATTAGAATTCCAGAAATTCCACTTCTTCTAATGGTGAATAAAATAACAATTAATCTTTCCCCACCAAAATACAGACAATAAAATTTGCAGAATTAATTCTAACATAAAACTAAACTGTAACCGTATTTTCAGAATTATCATTTAACGTGGGATAATGGAACGGAGTATTATTTGTATAATATTACAATTTCACTATTATGCTAAAATTACAGTATCATTTATAATTGGAAAGTTTGTGATTGACGTTGATTGAAATCTGATTGGATATCCCGAAGCAGACTTTAATCATTCTGTTTAATGTCGAGGTTATTTGTGTTATCATAGCTTACTATAATATTTCCAAAAAGACTTTTAAAATGTTAAATATCCTTTACAGATTATAATCAGATATGGCATCAGTTTAACATTTAAACCTCTGAAAAGTAAAATGTTTAAAAGTGAAATCAGGCTATTGTCGTTTTGTCAATAATATGTTTGTCAAGCTATTAAAGAACATTGTAATATCAAATTTAAAATGTCATGAGTTACACAAATTTCTTTGTTGAATGGCATGGTCTGTTTATTTATTGCTTGGAAAGAAATTAATAAACATTAGATATTGGAAAGTTTCATAGAATAAAAATTCGATACAAGTAGAGAATCTGACGCAATTTAGCGATGTAAGTAGCCAGGAACCACACTGAAATAGACTTTTAAATCCCGTCACGTTTTAAAAACATCGAGTATTGTTCAATTAGATGTCAGCCCTGCAACAACATGACGAATGCGATATACCAGGAGCTCTCAAGAGCCTTAGTTTAATCGCTCCCCTGACATTGATCGGACTGACGCATTGCATTTGAAGGCATATTAAATATAAAAGCAAAAAAAGAATTAAGAAGTTTCCATGTATTGGCACCGTAGTGACGCAGTCTAGAGCTTTGAAGCATCAATTAATCATAATATATTTTGTACACTGACTACAATGATGAATTTCAACATCTGACAGTCAATTAAAAAGAAAGTAAACCGATTTCATATTAATATTTCATAATTCAAGGGTAAATTCAGATACGCGTAGGACGGATAACAATCTTAATTGAGTTTTTGATTATAGTCCAAACTAAGTTCTTTAGTAAGGTGTATCGACAAGGTAAGCAGTGGCGGATCCAGAAGTGGGGGCCACCTGGATGCATAAGAGGGGCCCGGCTCTGCTCACGCTTCTGTGATTCCTTATAAGCATCTTCTACTACATGTTCACCACCCGTCATGTGATTCAAAAGTCAAACCGATCCCAGAACTCAAAATTGTATCTGATTAATGTTTTCAAATATGTTGTGATTTGCGAAAAAGTTGAAATGTCACTAGTGAGCTGTGAAAGAAAGACAATAACAAATAACTAATCCATCATCCCAACTGCAGTCAAAATCTTCAATTATTCACTAGCAACAAAAGGAAGTGGATGTGGGTAACTATATAAATCACTAACGACATTCATTAATGAGCAAAACTTGTATCATGTATCGTATGTCTAAGATGTACCGTTATGTTTACACAGTTTGGAATGCTGGATCCCAATTATTGTCACATTAACCTAGTATGTGACTTTTGTCTGTGTGGGTTGCTGACAATTTTGTTAATATAACAGAACTATAAACTATACTGAAACAACTGTCATACAAGTAGGAGGTATAGCTAGTTACAGAACCATAAACTATAAACAACTGTCATACAAGTAGGAGGTATAGCTAATTACAGAACCAGTTTTAACGAACTTTTTCTTTAGTATTTGAGAATTTATACACCATTGACAGTCAAACTACGCTTCTCGTTAGCAAGATATTTTCGCAATGCCGAATACGTGTTATAAATCCAGAATTACTACATATTTTTTTATATCAATTCTCTGGTTTTATTGTCTAGTTAACCTTTATTATAGAGTTAAGTACGGTTTTGTTAATGGCATATCACTAATAGTCTCTGTTGAATGTAATCAATTCTTTTATTAAGAGCTTGGTATATGATAGGAACATGGTCTATTGTATTGTTGGGGACCGTATATCGACCTTTTAGTGTCGTTGGTTTCAATGTTATTGACCTGTACCTAACATCTCTTTTTATTCATAAATGTAATATTTATTTCACTGTCGCCTTGGCAAACGTTTCAAAGGAAGAAACATCATGTTTTGTATATAATAGTTAAGCTTTTAAATACAATTTATACATTTATGCAATGTAATTTTTTATGATAAATACAATAACGGGAATGACTGAGTATCATGTACTATTTCTTTGCTCCTTGTCATGAGATTTGAAGCGGTTGTACAATATTATAAAGACTGATTGAGTAGGTCATACTGACGTAATCTTGCTGTGGTTAAATATGTTCAAGACCTTCAAGCTAGTGTTGAGGCGAAGAAAAATACTAAAGCTCTAATAAATTTCCACAATTGTTGTCCCTGTCTTTGACTAATCTAATAGCATATAACACGTAAGATTTTGATTTCCATCTTTAAATCCCACCAAGAATGAAAACTAGACAGATCAAAATAAATTCTCCGTCAGAGATTCTCTCCTACGTAAAGAAAAGCACACTGCAGATACCGATACGAATAAAAGAAAATGTGAGATACGGAACCCAACGATACCAAAGGACATCTCAAGGTCAATAATTTCATCAGACTTTAACATGATTCAAGGCAGATATGGATATAGAGTTTACTGAGCATCTTTTAGAACAAGTTAAAGTCAGCACTGCGAACTTAGCAACTCAAGAACTTGAAAAAGGAAAACAGATTATTCGTGATTACACCGATATATTTTAGAAAGGCGACACAGACATGGGACATTCTACACTTGTACAACATAAAATAGAACTTAAGGATGATAGACCGTTTAACCAAAATTACAGGCGAATACGATCCAACTAACACCAATTAATGCAAACAGGAATTATAAAGAAATCACACAGTCCTTTCTTATCAATTGTTGTCTTAGAGTCTAAGAATATGTGTTGATTTTAGACAGTTTAACAAGAAGTCTCGTCTTGATGTCTATGATATACCTCGATTGTCCAGCAGAAAAAAGGGACTTTTCAATCGTAGATATGAAATCAGATATTTGTTTACGTTCAAGATGCAGCAAATCCAACACACAAATAACACAAGGATATATAGATATCAAGAATTCAAGTATTTCATCATATTTTGATATGACTTTATGAAGGTGATGGTATACGTCCAAGATGCAAAACTCAAACAAATTAATATCCAAAGGACATCTAGAAATCTAAGATTCATCAGACTTTAATATGATTTAAGGCAGATAATGGTTTACATCAAAGATACACCAAATCAAACAGACAAACAAACAACCAAACGATATCTAAAGGTCGGCAACTTATCTTCAACAATCCTAGAGTGTATATGCGTTTTTGTCTAGGTCTACGTAACACCAAAAAATAATAAATTTATAAGAGACTACCAAAGACCTGCTATTAACATCATCTTTTGAAACAGGCGAGCGCTCCAAAAAACCCAAATAGTCTATAAATACTATAGAAGATTGTCTGGATCCTTTATTTCATTTTCATTGGAATTTTTGCCAAAAACTGGAAGGGCAAACACATAGTCCTAGATTTCTATACCAGTGAAATAACAAAAAAGGCGTCACAATAAAGAGGAGTTCAAACAACAAACAAGGTTACTACTGCTATTATATTTGCACGTAAAAAATGAACACATTACGTCTGTTTTGTAAAGGGAAGCACAAAGCAGACTAATATAGACTGTAATTATGTTACGTACGTTCTAACATTACAATTATAACACCTATTCTTGTAAACTGAAAAACAACCTTGTTTAATTGGATATTAAGCCATCTAAAAAGTGTATTATTGCAAATTGCTCCCTGGTCAATGGCTTATCTGTCTAGTCAGAAGGAAACAAGCAACTCTTTTTCTCTAGTGGCATTTGGTTTTGTTAAATAACCCTTAATATAAGATAATTATACCGATATGTTTTATACCCCATGGATAATTTAAGTATGGATTCTAAAGGAACAATTCAGTTGAATCACACACGGACTAAATTCAGCGCGCGTCAGTTAAGGATCAAATTGGAAACAAGATGAAAAAGTATTATTGTTTTGGATCAAAGAAAAATATTATATTGTTTAAGAATGATTATAAATCAATATCTACCTTCTTCAAACACGACAAAAATGTCAAATATCTTATAGTAAATCGATTGCTATCACGTTCTAGAACCAAAAAGCTTCCGTTATTACGCAAAGGCTTATGAAGTACGTCAAAGCAATTTGGAGAACCTGCATAGAACATATGAACGTAATTAGGGAGACAGTGTATGTCTCAAGTGTTAATGGTTAATTCTACTATCTCTGGCCATAGAAGTTAATCAGTAGAAGTGTTAATGCACTTAGGGAATGCAATCATAAAAGGTTTTATGACCATATAAAACACAATGTTGCTATTAAAAATGCGTTTTCCATTAATGCCTTTTAACCCTTTGTATACATGTGGAAAACAGCGACATATAAAAACAATCCATCAAAAATATCAAAAACTAAAAAAACATAACGAAAAAGAGCAAAAAAAAAAATTAAAAATACATAACCATAAAGCATAATAGACATATTTCAGAATTGAAAAAATGTAGTCAAACAATGAAACGTAAAAGTGAAATGACAAATAAACAAATCATCTTTATATATCTGTTGAAGCAGAGAAATACGTTATTCCCCTCGGATCTAAGTATTGATCATTAATATAAAATTCTATTTAGTAAATCTTAATTATTTAATGATAGACCAAATAGCTTACTTCAATTTATCCATTCATTAATGAATTTCTTTGTTTGCTTGGTTGCTTATTGAATATCATAAAATCGAAAAATCAATGGCTACTTTTATGAATAACATGTAGCCAGCGAATTTTCTTCTACTTTTATTCCATATAGCAGCCATTAAATTTTAATTAAAGGTGTATAATCTTTGCTAAACAAAAATCACCAAAAATGCTGAGCTCCAACTTAATTCAAGTGAAGTGTAAATAAATAAAGACAACAGTAGTATAACGCTGTTCGAAAGTCATAAATCTTTTGAGACAAACAAAAATCCGGGTTGCAAACTAACAAAGGCCTAACAAAATCAAATGTCAAGAGATCATCGCCTGTTCTTTTGTAGGATTCGTGTTTGTCAGTCTTAAGTTTTTTATGTCGAAACGACTATTATATTATTCATTTATGTATATCTCTTTCTTTAGTGTTCTTGCATTTATTTGGACTCTCTTCCCGTCATGAATATGTTTTCATTTTAGCGATATTGCCATACAGCGCGGAGATGTGGCTAGCCACAAAACCAGGTTCATCCCCAACATTTTTTTTCTTAAAATTTCCATTACCAAATCAAGAATTAAGCAGTTGTTATCTAATAGTTCGTTTCTATGTACGTTGCATTGTTGTTTGTTTTTTGTTGCACTTTAGTGTTCTGTTGTTTAGTTGTTTTCCTCTAATAGTTGATGTGTTTCCCTAGGTTTTAGTTTGTAACCCTCATTTTTCTTTCTCTCAATTGATTTTGACTTTTAATCAGCGGTATATACATAGTAATCAAAGGTACCAGGATTATAATTTAGTACGCCAGACGCGCGTTTCGTTTACATAAGACTCATCAGTGACGCTCAAATCAAAATATTTATAAAACCAAACAAGTACAAATTGAAGAGCATTTAGGATTCAAAATATATACTACTGTTGCCTTTATTTGTAAACTGTTGTTTGTCTTATGATAATTTTTTTCGAATGTACCGAAGGAACCATGCGACTCCAACAATCGAAACGAATGAAATATTGAAAGATGTATTTGAAGAACTTATGATATATGATCTAGAACCGCTATGTATTTAAATTCATTTACATTGCGTAAATAGGATCTTATGTCAATTTTGTTGTTTTTTGTATAATCATATCTTATAAAACTAGATGATTATTGAGTAATGATTCACATGGTTGTAACTGCATTTGAATAAACAGATAAATCCATGTGAAGAAAGGACATATTAAATGCTTATCACTTTCATACATGTTTCCCTTAATTCCTTTATACTTGAAAATTGTTTAATATTTGAAATTTTTCAAAAAAGCCTCTTTCCTGTATGGTTGAACATTACGAAATTTTTGTCATAACAATTGCACAGTTAGAATTGTATATATTAACTGACCAGTGCATATAGTTGTCCGTAGCACAATATTAGAGGTTCTTTGATTAAATGATAAACTTTCAATGGTATTTTAGAACTCTGTGTATCTGCTTTTTAAATAAAGATTTGTAGGTGGTCACGATACACACGGAGGTAGAGACAATAAGGACATAGCCCGCTCTGACATAAAGTTATGAATAAATTTCTCGTAAAAGTCAAAGTTGATATTCTAGTTAGTGAACTCGACAAGCCTCACGTTTTAAACTTGAAAATACAACTGTCATGAGAGGATATATGTATATATTTATACAAATCGTTTCATACTAGAGGTAGCGGTAAAATCCATGTCTTCCTTAGTATAGCGTCGAATTACACCTCGATTTAACAAAAACAATTAATTGTGTCACCTGAAAATCTATCAAAATGAATGAAGTAAAATAAACTTGTGCTGAAGCACCTACACTGTCTTTTGGATGAAACCCTTTAATAATGCATGTCATTTTTTTTTTATAAATCAAATTTAAATTGACTTACCCTGGTGTGATAGAATTAACACCACTGCTATGACCACCTCGCCATGTGATGCCATGTTTCTCAATGCAATAATATCTCAATATTCCAATAGATATACCGTAATTCTCATTTGGATCAATCTGAATGCCGATGAAACTAGGGATCAATAATTATACTACGCAAAACAGCAAAACATTAATAATTTATTTGTTTGATTGATTAGTGTTTTGTGGCGTCTTAATAATTAATAAGTTTTATATAACAAATCTTCTTTCTGTTGTAACTCTCTAAGTAGGGATTTGGTTTCCCACAGAGCGTAATTCTATCACCGCATGGTCATTTTTCAGACAATTTACGGGAGAGTTTTAGTCAATACTGGTATACATTATTAAAAAGGTAAAAAAGAACTAAGGCGTGTAATGCTTTTTCTTCTTCAGAAAATATAATGATATAGTAAGATATTGATGATGACATTGATGAGGCGAGCATAGAGTGTAAGGCAAAAGGAATTAGAAAAGATGAATTTATCATATCATTTTAGTGGTTGAAAAAAATAATCAAATACGGCAATATAAAATATCACAAAAGAAATTCACACCCTACTTGAAAGTTCTCTGGAAAGTAAACCATTCCATCTCTATTTTTAGGTTGTAAGAATTTTTCTTCTTCTTTAGAAAATATAATGTTAAAGTAAGAATTTGAAGATGACATATATATGGCGAGCATAGAGTCATTGTAAGGCAATAGGAATTGGTAAAGATGAATTCATCCTAATATATAAGTGTTCGAGATAGAGAAAAATCATTATTTATCGGTAACCATATATAATTGGCAAATTATTTCATGATATATAACATACTAAAGTATTACTGCCTTTTGTGTATGCTGATTAACATTTCAAATTTCATAGAAAAATAAACAGACGTATCCAATATCAAAAACTCTTGATTGAAATGAAATAAAAGAAATGAATAGATAACTAAATAATTAGTAACAAAAATAGCTTCATCGTCGTCTATCGAACACTAAAATTATATATATAACATATGGCTAGCTGTAACTGCCAGATACATGAGAAATAATGTCACATACTTCACTAATTAAAGAGTATTCATATTTTCGAATGCACATTAATTGCTGACCAATGACCCCAATACATACCCATATTATAAAGGAATTATTCCACCCGATATTCAAACCAACATCAAATGGGTCTCCATTTGACAATGTGAGATATATCAGTACACAGAGACTTCCTTCTGAAATCGGGACTTAACATCTGATGCATAGTTTTGGAAGTGTGTGCAGCTTAGCTTGATGAGGAAGAACCCGCTTCTGACCTGTTTTATGGCCAAATGTCTTGCCTTTACTCTATATGTTTTTATTTTCAATTTCAGTGGCGGTCCCAATTTCTTAATTACCTTAGGTGCACACATCTATCGATTTATTGTCATTTTCTTTTCTTTTTGACATATCTGTTTGACATTTTTGCCGCAATACCTAGAAAATGAGACCGCAATTACAGGTTGATGGCTACGGAGATTTAATATGTCTTGGTGATATCAAGGATGTTCTACGCTGTTTTAACTTGTATATTGCGGAAAATATCCGTGGTCAAGACGTCAATTAAACTGCTATTATGTTCTCATCCTGATTATAGGATAATATATCCCAAAGAGTAAATACATTTGTTGTTTTTCAATTATACTTTATAATTAAAAAAAAGTGCAGCCGTGAAGATATGTTGGTGCTATACGAATTTTTCTTCTGACATTTTTACAATTATGTTAAAATGAAAGCAACAGTGAACAAATAATGTTGGTACTTTTCAAACACACTTTTTAGTCGAATGAAAGAAACACAATATTGTCAATACATAAAACGAGATTTTTTTGTAGTAGAAAAATTAGAATAAGCGTCAAGACAACTTGACTATTAGTAGGGAATATTGAGTTTAACATCTATTTAGTAACAAGTGAGTTATTAAAATGTATTACAAATTTTTTGCCTAAAAGATGCATTAAAACAAACTAGTCTTTATTGCAAATTGAAGTTCTGTGATTTTTCGTACCTGTTGATTTGTACTATAGAAAGAAAAAAAACAGAAGTACAAACCAAGCCCATTAGGTTTCTGTTTCGTTATTTATGACGTCGGTGTTTCTGTCTCGTTAACGTATATCCAACATATCCAATCGTTCATAAAGCAACAACCAACTGAACATGAAGCTACGAAACACAAGTATCCCGCGTATCAATTAGCACTGGGTTCGATACCACTGCTGATGTCTGTTAGTTTCTGCAGTTTTGTTTAGAAATATAATGATATCAAAGATGTTGAAGATGCTATTAATGTGGCCGGTATAGGGTGCAACTCAATACAAGCTTGAAAAGATGAATTCATCTTATATAAATAAACACATCAGAGATACCAGGATTGAAATTTTGTATTTCCGTCAGTAAAAGACTCATTAGTGACGCTCAGATATAAAAGTTAAAAAGGCAAAATGAAGTACGAAGTTGAAGAGCGTTGAGGACCAAAAACTCGTAAAAATAAAAAGTTTTGCCAAATGTTATTTTTTATCATTTTCTTATATACTGAAAAAAAAAATAACAAAAATGTGGTATAATTGACAATGAGACAATTCTCCACCTAGAACAAATGTCGATTTAAACAATCAAAGATGACAGAATTCACTTTAATTCACGTTCTATTCAGGAAGTTTAGAAAATTGGGACATTATACGTAAAAATAACTAAAATTTGCTTTTATTATTATGCAGTTATTTTGAGATTATGGTGTAAATATGAAACAAGCAGACACATTAAGCCAAGACGATGAAATGCTATTATGTATATAGGTGTAATAGGTTATGAATCTTCAAATGCATTTTTAAACGATATTTTTTTTTAATTGGAAGTTATTTGAGATGCTAGACGGTAAAATAATGGTACAACTAATTAATTTATACAATAGTCTGCTATAGTGTTATTTTCAGTTAAGGTCATGTTTCCTTAAGTCTGGCTTCATATTTTTAATAACAACTGTATAGGTTAATGTTTTTTCTTCTTCAGAAAACATCATATATATAATATTGTAAGATGTTGTCGAAGACATAAAGGCGGCGGGCATAAATCGAAACGCATTATGAATTGGAAAAGATGAACTTTTCATATACATAAGTGGTTAAGCTAGAGAGAACAATCATAATTTTGCGATTTCAATACGTAAATGGCAGAATATTTCGTGACATATGACATACTGTTGTATCATTATCCTTTATTTGAGTGTTTAAATTTCGTAAAAAAAATTAAACAGACATGTCTAATATTAAATAAACATGTACTCGTATAAAATGAAATTTAATTAAAGAATTGAAAATGTAACTAAATAATTATTCACCGAACCTTAGCTTAAACCTCGACTATCGACCGCTGTAATTTTAAAATAAACTCTTTCTTTACGCCAAGACTCGCCAGTGAGGCTCAAAACAAAAATGTTAAGAAGGCTAAATAAAGAACGAAGTTCGAGAGCATTGAGGACCACAAATCTCTAAAAGTTTTGCCAAATACAGCTATTCCTGATGTTAAACTAGTATTATATGACTAGCTGTTTCTGTCTGGAAAAGAATAAAGCATGTCACATACTTCACTTACTAGAGAGGTTTCAAATATTCAGTTGACTAAATGGCTTTGAATGTACATCAATTTCTGACTCCCAATGTATACAAATATTTTTAATTAAAATTTTCCCACCTGTCAATCAAATCAACACGATAATGACGAGGTGAGATGTATTCATTATACAGATGCTACCTTTGGTATTGGGTACTCAAAATTTAATGATTGAAGTAAGATGTTGGAATCATGTCAAGCTCAGCTTGACACGAGAGTACCCAATTGTGACATGTTGCATGGCTAAATGTCTGTCCCTTTGCAACATATCAGTTTTTCCAGTTACAGTGGTTATCCAAATTTCTTGTTTATTACCTTTGTTTATTCACTTAGGAACACTCATCTATTGAAGTAATGTAATTTTGCTTTGGCTCTTAAAGTAATATTTGCATTCTATATTTGCCACACTACTTAGAAAGAGACCGCAAATCTAGTCGATAGCTCTGGAAAGACTAAATCTGTCATGGTGATTTCAAGGCTGATCTACGCTGTTTCCACTCTTGTCTACTGTGTAAAATTAAAGTTGTCCATTAGTCTAGTATATTGCTAATAAGTTCTTATCATAATATATATCAAATCTTAATATATTTTGCTCCTTTTCAATTGTGCTTTACAACAACAGAAATAAAGGCAATAGTAGTATACCGCTGTTCGACGTGTGCAGCTGTGATTTGCAGCTGTGAATATTATTGGTGCGATACAAGTATTCTTCTGAAATTTACACTTTTGTGAAAATATCTCTTTGAGTGAACAAATAAGGTGTTTACTTTTCAAAATCGTTTTCTCACTTTCATCAAATGAATAGAAAAAGAGTGTCAATTAGATATCGATATGTTTTCGATTGGAATAGTTAAAATCCGCGTCATGACCACTTGAATGTTAGTTGGGAATATTGAGTATAGTATTTATTTAGTTACAAGTAAATAATTAAAACGACTTTAACTAATATTTAGCTTAGAAGAAAAATGATAACACTCAAGTTATTATTGAAACTTTAAGTTGTGTGATTTTTCAGTTACTGTTGATTTTTTCCTTTGCGGAAATACACCAGACGTACAAACCAAGACTGTCTATTGTTGGAGACATTATATTTTGCGTATTTGATTTCTACGCGGTTATTTTTGTTTTTGTGTTTAAGTCTCATTTACGCTTACCCAGTGGCTCCAATAATTCATAATACAGCAACGAACAAAACATGAAGCAATTCACATTCATATCAATTATCAGTTGGTTATAAACCACTGCACAGCATTTTTTTTAGTATGTGTCCCTACACCAGCACTGATTTAATGCGTATATTTGTACACAATTTATTTTCAGTTTCAACAAGTTCATCTATTTTAACAATTTTTATCATGTAACTAGATGTATCGGAACGACAGGAATGGCCCCGCTCTCAAAAAGAGCTTGATTCTATCTTAGTAGTGCAGACTTTCAAAGTTTAAAGCCTGTAATTTAGGCAAAAATCATTGGTTTGAAACAAAACATATTGCAACTCGTCATAGTTGATTCACACACTGAAAATCTCAATATGTAAGGTGTTCAGAAAAAAAGTCCGTATACATGTTTGTTGCGGAATGACGGAAAAATGGAATGACGAAAGGCTTGATAAGGGTAACACTATATGGCCCCGGCGTAATTTGGCGGGCCCATAACAATGCGGATTGGTTGGTTGAGTTTTGAAGTAGAAATACATATACTGCAGTATAGAATATTTATATAAGCACAAACCCTATAAAAAAGATGAGTAATACGTTCCAACTCCATCTTCATGTTGTAACTTTTAAAGGCACTGTCTTTAGACAATTTGCTGACGCGTTTCGTCTTTAATATTGGTATATACATACTCATTATTCAAGAGCTAAAAAATGAAAGGAGGAATGCTGTTCCTTGTTGTTTTAACTTTTTTTTCTTTTGTTTCCCTTTTTTTTCAATTAAAAAAAAGTATCATGATATCGTAAGAAGTTGTCGAATACATGCTTTTGGTGAGCATGGAATGGAACCAAATAGAAATTGAAAAGACTAATTTATTATACATAAGTGGTTGAAATAGAGAAACTAAAATTGTTTTTTTGCGTTTGTAATACGTAATTGGCAAATCGTTTCATGCCATATGACATAGCATTGTAAACTTTTGTGTATGCTAATTAAGATTTCAAATTTCATAGTAAAATAAATTGACATGTCAAATATCAAAAAATGTTTAAAGGAATGAAATAAATGAAATGAATAGATAACTAAATGGTTAGTCACAAAATTAGCTTCATTGTCGACTATTGAACATTATAATTACTAGTTCATGTATAACAAATGACCAGCTGTAACTTCCTAGAATTAAAGAAGCATGATCTATACTTCACTGATTTGAGTGGTTTCATAATTATCTTCACTTGACTAAAAGGAAAAATAACAAAAATACCGAACTGCGAGGAAATTCAAAAACTGAAATTCCCCAATCAGAAGGCAAAATCAAAACTTCAAAAACATAAAACAAATGAACAACAGTTGTCATATTCCTGACTTGGTATAGGTATTTTATTGTGTAGAAAATATTGAATTAAACCTGGTTTTATAGCTAGCTAAACCTCTAAATTGTATGAAATTCGAATAAAATTCTATTATATTGACAACAATCTTTGAACAAACAAACATATAATAGGTAAAAATGTCCAAATAGGTGCATACCGGTCAACATTGTGTTATAATGTTTATCAGAATGAGATAAACGCACAATATTAAAAGCCACACATATGTCAAGAAAGTAAAACAGAGTCAAAACACATATAAGATGATTACAACGTCAGTACCTAGAATCAAAACTTCAAGAGAATCGTGTATTATTTGTGAAGTTGATACGGAATATTTTCAACAAGGTCTTGGTATCTTACAACGAACTTTTTTCAGAAAAGGACGAGATGTTCTTTGACATAACTATGGAACAGTGTAACGTTTTGCTCAGACACTGGTGATGTTTTACAAATTGTGAGTAGCAGCTGCAAGCTCATAAATACCGAATGAGTTGGGAAATGTATGTATCACATATATTATGTGGTATATTACTACTAAGGTGGGAGGAGGGATAATAATATCATAATTAAAATCGTCTCGTTTGTTATAGATTCTGGTTTTGAGATTACCGCTTATGTCAAATTCGAGGTATAAGTCTAAAAATGCAAGAGGAAGCCGTGTCTGCTGTTTCTTTCATGTTTAGTCCCGAAGGATAGTATAAATAGAACCCAATCAGAAAAGTTTGGATTGTTCATAAAAAACATCATCAATATATCTGAATGTGATATCAAATATCCTGGCTTCGTTTGTCTTCTTGTTTTTGACAAGTGTCTGAAAGAGCTCCGACTTACATGCGAATAAAAAGAGGTTGACAAGAAGAGGCGGACAAATCGTTCCTAAAAAATGTCGATAATTTGTTGAAAAGGTATACCTCAAAATTCAACAAACATGTTGTCGATACGAAACCCTAGCACACTGAACACTTGTTTCTCTGCGTATCATTTTTTTTACCTTTTTGTTCACTATTATCAAAATATGCCGTATGATATCAAAAGTAATAACATTATAGCGTATGCTAACATTTTTATGAGGAAATGCATTGTGAATTATTTCTTGTAGACAATTTTTCAATTTTACATGGGAAATCTTTTTGAATGCATGTCAATTACTGACCAATGACTCAAAATATTGTAAACTGGATTATGCCAACCCCAAAGGTGTTTCCATGTGGAAGAGTGAGATGTATTAGTACACTTATACTTCCTTTTGCATTGGTGATGTTAAATCTAATACCTGATGTTAGAAGCGTGTGACACTTTTGGCAGGTACAAGAAACCCGTAGTACGAACCCGCTTATGATCCGATTTATTGCTTAATTTCAGTCCTTTTTCATCATATCAGTTTTCAGTTTCAGTGGTGCTGTCCAAATTTCCTGGTCTTCATCTCGTTCAGTTTACTTTGCAGAACTTATCGATCGATGTGTCGTCATTTTGTCTTGTTCTGAATATCGACAAGACATATTTACCCCCATGCTTAGAAAAAAAAGTCCACAAATACATATTGATGCCTCTAATTTAAGATTAAACGTCTCATGATGTTAAGACTCTTTATTACTGGTACCTTGTCTTTTGTCATTTGTTGACATTTAGTTAACTATACTGCTATTGTGTTCTTGGTGTTATGCTCACAAATGAATAGAACGATGCAAAACAAATGTGTAGATAAGGCGAATAGTTAGTGTCGTACGAGTTTTTCTTCTGAAATTTTCAAATGTTGCTATTTTTTTTAATGATGGTACGGAATGTTAATATCTAAATCGAGATTATTTTCTTAAAGTTACTATAAGCGTCAAGACAACTTGAATATTGTTAGGTACTATTGAATATGATATTTATTTAGACACACATTAACAATTAAAAGCTATTACTAATATAGCAGATGAATTATATCAATGAAGTCATAATTGAAGCCTACCCGCTGAACATAAACTTGCGTGGTTTTTATTTCCTGTTGATTTGTTCTTTTAGCGGTATTCTATTTTGCTTTTATGCGACAGTGCTTTGATCATTATAGCAAACATTTTGAAAATAAAGAACATGATATACAGGTATCCTGGAGTAATGGTAAGTCGTTATACTAAGGACATTTTTTAATATTTTTTTTCTGTAGACCTCGCTTTGTTTTTTTATTACCATGCATTGTCAAGCTTGGTTACTCATAATTATTTATCAGGCACTGAATGCTCGATGTTGTTCCATGCTACCCCTCCTTATCGTGTTTGTTTACATTCAAATTCCAATGGCGTCAAAACCACGTGACACCTCATTCCGTTATACCCAATCAAATTGCTCTATTGTCAATTAGGGGATTTATTAGTCTAAGGCAATTACATTATTTGTTTGTAAAACAGTTCTTTAAAACTGTTTTCAATAACTTGGGAATTGATGTAACCTGGAACATCATTTATTACCATGTATCTGTATCTGTATCAATATAAATTCTGCCAATGTAGGCACACCTCCAATGGAGTTGAATATGTAATCCTCCACCACACAATGTTATAAAACACAATGAATGTCAAATCCAATTACGAATACACAGTAAAAATATCGGTAAAAAGTGACTTTACTATAATGCCACCGTTATGTACATTTAATATATAATTTGACAAATAAAAAGATAAAAATTTATCTTAATTTTGATCTGTAAATGAAAATAAAAATCAATGAAAATTTTCAGAGAGTTCACCAATTATGATTTTTGGGAATTAATCTCAAAAGCAGTTTCTTTGTTAAATGAGTACACTAATGTTTCAGAATATGATTTTTATTTTTTTTATTTATCAATTAATCCACATTTTCCTCACAAAACACACACATGAAACTATCACCCCTTCTTATCACTCTCACTTTCGTACAATAAATTAGATGCACCCACCTCTCACACTTCTCACACTGTGCCCACTTTGTAAAAATCAAACTGCTGCTCTGCCTCACCTGCTCTGGAACAAACTTCTTGCATACACAACACTTTTCATCCTCTCTTATTTCACTCTCACTCTCACTCTCACTGTCTATTGCCCACTCATTCACACATCTACTCACTCCACTAGTTCCTGGCTTCTGAGAACAACTCTTTAAAGATTTTGCTGTTTGTTTCTTCTCAGGCCCTCTCTTCCTCTTACTTCCCACAGATCCATTCTGGCCTTTCTTACCACTTTCAGTCACACTTTCACTAACATTCTTCCCAGGATTCTTACTCACATGCTCTTTCATCCTCTCTAACACATCATCCTCTGTCACAGTCTTGCCACTGATGATTCTACTTAACACATTTCTCTTCTTTTTTTTCTCACCTTTCACTCTTTTCATGTTTACTATTTTTTGTACAAAAAAATCACTCTTACCGGTACTTCCTTTCTCTTGCACGGCCACATCAATCATTCTATCACCCACACTCACAACACTGTCATTCTCCACATCATTCTGAACTTCATCTCTATCACTCACACCACTCCTACCTACCTCCACTACCTCCAAACCAACCTCTCCCTCAATTACAACACCCACATTCTCCTCATCACTCATAACTCCCTCTCTTTCACTATCATTCACATTCTCAACTACAGCACTGTTTAACCCTTCTTCATTGTCTATAATATCACTGACGAAAGCCTCTGACGGTGTCAGTGGTAATTCCATAATAATGTCTTTTGTGAATGGATAAATGCCTGTTTTTCTAAAAGCTGACTGCAAATTACTGACTGATAAGGCATTTCCGTAAGCTTTGCATGCCATGCTGCAAACATCATAACGAGTTAGTGCACATTGTTTTGTTCTGATAGTTCTGTGACATATGCTGTTGTACATATTTTGCAAAGGACCATAACAACCTACATCCAATGGCTGCAAAAGATGACTAGTGTGTGCTGGAAGTAACTGTATTACAATGTTGTGACGCCTTGCCCATTCAATTGTGCTTACAGCAACATGAGATTTATGTCCATCTAACAATAACATCACATGCCCATTGCCTGGAACAAATTTCTTGAAATGATTGCTGAGGAAATCCATAAACAGGTCCGAATTAGACCACCCTGACTTAGAGACAGTGCCAACTGTTCCTGGTGTAGACCCCTCCAGCAACTGATCATTCATTCTCTGTCCTGGGAAGACAAAGTAAGGGGGTAATGCATTGCCAATTGCATTTCCACACCCTAAGATAGTCACGGTGTCACCCTTTCCAGATGTAACCTCCTGCGGTGATGTCTCTACTCCTGATACTACCTTTGATGGGTTGTGGTTGATGGTTACACCCTTCTCATCAACATTGTAAATCAAATGAGGTTTGTCCATCAGATCATATTTAATAAGGGCTTTCTCAAGTTCATTGAAGTACTTAGTAATGTTCTCCTTGTTGGCAGCTTTTGCTCTTGCAACTTCCAATGCCCTTGGTTTTACAACTTTAAGATCGGGCCATCGTCCTAGCATTCCATAAAACCAAGTTAGGGTAAAGGGTTTCTCATTTTTACTTTTTTTTTCTAGCATGACTGCATAATCAGTTGCTATGTCAACCACTTCCATTCTATTGTAACCATACCCAAGTTGGGCCATTTCTTTCAGATGTGAAACAAGCCTGCTTTCTTCGTCTAAAGTAAAAAAAGGTCCGTTGCCCATTGTGCAGCACTCTGGGTCAACTATACCAGTTATGCGGTCTCTTAAGGTTTGAAATGGTACCCCATACGTAATGCTTGCTCTTCTAATTGATACGTGATCTTCCTTAACTGCAGTGTAGGCATTAACTAAAGATGTTGGACTGTAGGTCCTGTATTTGGCCTTTCCCCCTGGTTGATGAACTGGGTTGATCTACAAATATAATTCAAAAAGTTTTTAATTTAACTTACCTATTTGTGTTTAAAAAAAGGGGCAGAAAAAAATCAGTAAAACATTTGACTTCATATGTGTTTAGGTTTAATTTGCCTTTTAAACATGATAAAACTAAAAAAATGTTTTAAATGGAAATATTTTTATTTATTTAAAATATTATATCTACTTTGAATGTACGTTTTTTACTAGATTTTTTCTACAATTATTTTTATTGAAGTACTTTCATGTTCGGTTTTAATTGCACATTCCACCATTTTGATTTGGTTGTAATTCATGATTTTCTCATCTCAGTTTGACATATTTTCCCGTAAAATTAATAGAATAATGTAAGGTGGTTGCTTTTTTTAAAAGCCGTAAAAAACAATTTGGTTGGCCTTACAGGAAACGGATATGATTTCTGACCTTGAAAAATATGTAAACAAAAAGGTGGATGGCCGCACTGGGTCTGTTCCTCACTATAAATACGATTTTAGACTTGTTGAAAAATGTTTTCAAAAGAGGTTAAGGAAAATGGCACTTTTATGAACTAATTTTTTATTTTTAATCATACATACCTTTAGGAATCGCATGTTTTCAAACAAGTTTGGATTTGATTGTGGCTTTTATTTCTACGCTGTCAAATGTGAAAAGTGACGTCAGAGCGTAGTTTATTCACGAGATAAATGCAACCAAAAAAAGGTAACGGAATGACATTATGAACGATCATAGATTACTATAGGATAATTCATCTTAATTAAATCAAATGAAAATGACAATTTGTTAAGTAAACATTGTGGTATGAATGATGCATACAATGGATAATATGATTCACCACCATTTCTGGACAGGACAACATACCATATCTACCACCAGTACCTAACTCCCTCGAGAAAAACAACAGACATTAAAATAAGACTGTTTAAATTCCCCGATTAAAAATACATATTTTGTTTGCAAGTAATGGATCAAAAAATAATTTCAAATATTTATCTGTAAACCACATGTTAGTGCAACCATGAGGTCTAACCTCAATCAAATTGTGTTCGATATTAATAAGTTAAGTACTGTAGAATACATCCAAACATTAAACAACGTAAAATGAATATCAGTTTGGAGGGAAAACGATGAAAAGTAAACAAATAACTCTCAATTTCCAATTTTGCATATTGCAGACGATATATATACGAGCGCACCGTACCCTTAACCAATCAATTTGTATATTAACAGAACTTAGATTTGTAGTTTCTATGTCATACAATACCATTTAGTTTTACTATTGACATTATGATGACTCTAGGGGAATATCTATATCCATCTTGTAATAAATAGGAGAAAATATCAATTGATAGGTGCTCATTTGTACATTTAATGTCTTATTAGTTACAAACTGCTTACAGCCACCATTTGATTACATAGGATTATATATTTGACAATATAAAACTACTGGAATTAGGCATTTAAAAGCTATAATTAATAATGGCAAAAATGGCTCAGCAAGGAAAAGGATTTTGAAAGGTGGTGACACTTATATAAATAAACTCATCATAGACATATAAGGATTTATACACCAGACGCGATTTTCGTCTACAGAAGCCTCATCAGTGAAGCTCGATAAAGTACGATGTTGAAAAGCATTCATAGGTTAAAACACATTGACCACAATCTTAAATTAAAATATTATTGCATAAGAGACAATCTCTAACCAAACAGTTTACTTATCACGTGTATTGAACCCAGAATGCCACATAAATTACAACTTAATCTCACATATTTCTGCATTTGCACACATCATTAAATATTGTAAAGTAAGTTATCACATATCAATATGTCCGTCCAAAAGTGAAGGATAATCGTCGTGTCTTAATACTTTTGTTTTTGTCTTCTGAATAATTTTGTGCTGAAAACAGGTCTTATTTATCACTATCTTAAGTTACCGAAATTTAGCATAGAAAGCAATTTTGTGACATGACTTGAGATCAAACATATAAGTAATAAAATCAACGGTACCAATTTTGTTGCACCAGATGCGCATTTCGACAATACATGTCTCTTCAGTGATGCTCGTGGCCAAAATATTTGAAATCCAAAGCATATATAAAACACGCTCAAAATTTAATTTAGTAAAGAGAAGCATATAAACTCATCACGAGCGACACTATTGGTGAAAAAACTGCGTTCTATGGTTTCTTTACTTCGCCCCGTTTTTCCTTTTTATAGCATCTTATTCTGCATTATGATTGTTTCTTGTCTTGTCTCTGTGTCATTGTAGTCACTGTCTTGTGAATATAATTTCACCCTTTATATTTTGATTAACGATATACTAGAAGTTACACTAATAGAGAAGTTGAAAAACTTGAAATTAAGACAATGGCTTCATTTTTTCCCTCTAAAAGAGAAGATATAATATGATAGCCATGAGACAATTATGTATCAGGAGGAAAAAAGTAAAATCACATTGGTTTTTAACTCAGAGGAAAATAATAAAACAGTTCCTATAAACAAATGGCAAAATTAAAAGCTCTAACACATCAAACGAATGAATAACAGCTGTCTTATTCCGGATTTGGTACAGGTATTTTCTTATTTATAAAATAGTGGATTGAACCGGGTTTTATAGCTAGTCAAACCTCTCACTTGTACAGAGACCCGATGGCGAGATTGTAAGCAAAGAATGCATACATAACTATAAAATATAACGGCATATACACAGCGACGAGAACACATTATAATGCAGTCGCATTACATAATGATTCTCATATATTTTATATAAAAGTTAAAAAAAAACCTGGTTGAACTTTTACATAAATGAAACTTGATTGATATTTTAGTTATGTAACAGAATAAATTGAAAAAACTGCTTTATTGTGTATACAAGAACTCGTAAATGATTTAAGTGCTTCTAATGTAGAAGGAATGCATATTGACATTATTCCTTCTTTGTCTGTAGACTATATGTATATGAATCCTTATCGATCCTCTGTCTATTCTATATTGCAATTAAAGATTAAAACAAATAGTTAATTGACAGAGGACGAGTAATTGATATAAACTCCCACTTACACAGAATTGCAATATAAATATTGTGTCAAACAATGAAAAATACAAATTTCTTGTAAACATATTGGAATTTAATCAATAGTTAGTCTTATACATATTGAGAATAAACAAAAAGAGACAACTTCGTTGCTGTGTAGACTTAAGGAGACGTAATACTGTCATTGTCTATTACAGAGATATATTTCCACCTATTGATTATATAATCCTTAATCAACAATGTGTTCGTCGTAAAATGTCAGGTCTCTTATTTAGACTAAGTTTAAAAAGACATTTTTACGAACGAGATGTCTTTTTTGCAACGAGTTCCGGGTTCGATAATTCAATAATTCAAAACATCACCTTCACGGATAATACTTTCGTTTAAAAAAAAATTTTAAGGTGAATTTAGAAATCTAAGATTTTAAAGCTTCAGCAAAGTATCAAAAAATGACTACTTTTATGTCAAAGATATTGGGAAAACCTTGCACATAATGTCATTTTACATCGGTCGATATTATAGATTAAAGAATTGATTTTTAACGAGATGTAACAATTAAGAACAATACGAAAAAGAGCTCGAGGAAGAGAAAAATATATATATATCACATATTAAGTGAACCAATTACTATGATGTCTGAAAAATATTACAAGACAACACTTCAAATTCACTAGGAACCATATGTTCGAAAGTATCAATATTTCTAGGTAAGACTGAAAGGTAACTGTGAGACAAATACTATATATGCTTTAGGAATTATGCTTCCTTCCATTTTTTTCAGTTCAAACTGATCCTACGCCCTGTTCTGGTACATTTTGTAATATATTACTGACGATAACAAAACTAAACTCCAAATACAAGTACTATTTAGTATCCAAAATTGAAAACAAAATATTATTATAATACATTTTTCTAAAAAAAAGAACCCTAGGTCTGAAAATTTCCTAAATTTACGAAATTTGATCATCAAAAACAACAACAATTTAGAAAGAGATTCAAAACTTAACCAGTCATTAAAACATGACAAAACACCAGGCTAGCGTTTGGAAGAAAGCAAATATATAACAATAAGTTTTATGATTAGAAATAGACTTGTTTAATTTATTTATTAATACAATCACCGTAGAGGGAAGTATAGGTTTAAGGGCACTTATATCGAGAGAATGATAATTTTATCGTCTATAAATTTTATTGTATATAACTCTTCTCATGAACCAGGTTTTGAATTAAGGGAACGATGAAATGTAGATCATATAACCGTTATGAGTGTAAATATGATGCAATAAACTAGGAAAAGACAAAGCGTTTCAGAGCATCTAAGCCAACGTCGAGAGATCTCTTCATGATATAGCGTTGATTCCTAACTTTTGTTTACTGCGAGTTACTCCAACTCAAAATTGTTCCTTGTATTTTTTCGGTTAAAAGTAAAATAACAAAAAAACGAACTCCAACGGAAATTCAAAACAACAAAATCAAAACCTCAAACAGAAAAAGGAAAACAACTGTCATATTCCTGGCTTAGTACAGGCATTTCCTTATGTACAAAATAGTGGAGTAAACCTGGTTTTGTAGCTAGAAACACGTCTCACTTGTATGACAGTCGCATAGAGTTCCAATATATTGACAGCAATATGTGACTAAGACAAACAACTTCTAGGTGAAAACGTCAGAAATAAGAATTTCGCAGTCAACAATGTATTATAATCTTAAACACTATAGCAACAAATAATTGTGTATTAATATAAAAAAGAAGATGTGGTATGATTGCCAATGAGACAACTATCCACAAAAGACCAAAATGACACAAACATCAACTACTATAGGTCACTGTACGGCCTTCAACAATGAGCAAAGCCCATATCGCATAGTCAGCTATAAAATGCCTCGATAAGACAATGTAATACAATTCAAGTCCATAAAAAAAATGGAAGATAAGAACTCAAAATTGACTATAGCATAATAAAACAATCTGCTCTCCATATGATAAAAAAAAATGGATATATTTTTATAAAGATTATAAATATAAAGGACAAAAAAAAGGAGAACTTTAAAACGTTATTAAGATGATAAACAACGCCAGTACCTGGAATCTACACTTTAAATTCATCATGTATTGTTTGTAAAGTTTATATGGAGAACATTTTACCTTTTTTGGATTCGAGAGTCACAGCTGATGAGTATTCTTTCGAAGAAACGCGCGTCTGGCATAAATACAAAATTTAATCCTGGTATCTATGATGAGCTTATGTACAGGAGTCATATTATCAACTAAGGGATTGGATATATTTGCTATGAGCCATATGTCCACCAAAGACATAATGACGTGTACGTAAACAACTGCAAGTCACAAGCAAACGAAACGACATATACAAGGGCGGAACATCAAATGCTTGCATGAAACTAGATCTATTTCTACTACAGCCACAAAACTGAATGGCTCTTAGATGTTATGAAGTAGAGTAAAAAAAAAAGCTTGGTTCAATCTAACGTGAAATAAAAGTGTAATCTTATTGCTTATGTAACGGAATAAATGGAAATACCTGCTATGTTGTGTTAAGAGAACACGCAAATGATGTAAATGCTTCTACGGAAGAAAGCATGCATATTGACATTTAATTCCAGCTTTGTCTGTAGATGATATTAATGTATCCCTATCGATCATCTGTATATTTTATTTTGCAATTAAAGGTTAACATAAATAGGTAATAGAGTACGAGTTATTGACACGAGCTCCCACTTAAGCGCAATTGCAAAAGTAATATTGCTCATGCGATTTAAATAAGGTTGAATAGGTATTTGGATTTAAACAATAGTTAATTATTGCTTCGCATCACTGTGCGAACCTACTAGTTTGATACGATATTCACGACATCTGAAAATTATTACTTAACGGTTCGTGTTGCTCAGTCTTTAGTTTTGATGTGTTTTGTGTACTTTTGTTTGTCTGTTGTGTACCAAGAAGTAAAATAGACAGCTAAGTAATGGAAAAAATGGCTTCAAAATGAAATAAATATAACTTTGTAAGGTGTTTTGTGCAGCTTCGCAAGTACATATTATTCGGTTATGCATGTGAAGAGGTAAAAAAAAGTTATAATTTAATTTGTCGAAAATTAAGTCATTTGGAATGTATTAGAACATTTTATTTCCTGTTGCAGAAGCACAATATAAAATTTACTTCAAACAATAATAACCTTATAAGAAACTTAATTGTCAATCGGGCTAATAAAAAAATCCTTGCCCAGTTCTATTCGTTCCTATGTTTGTTACAAGAAATAGGGGTATAATGATTGTTATCAAGAGAAAACTGTTCTTTAAAACGTTTAATATGAATATTAATTCTTTTCATTAATGGTACCACTATTATATGTGGATGTGTAAAACGTTCAATCTTAGTTCCCCTTCCTTGTTATTTCATAATAAAGCGTTGATCCTTGTTCTTTAGTTTTTCGCTCACTGACTGTTTATTTGTCGTCTTAACTCTGTAACTTTGTTCTGACTGTCTAACATCTGCGACTTGTTTCTGACTGTAATGTCATTGTCTTATATCTGTAACTTTATTGCCTGAACTCTGTGACTTAGTTCTGACTGATAATTCATTGCCTTAACTCTATGACTTGGTTCTGAATGTAACCTCATTGCCTTGACTCTTTGACTTGGTTCTGACTGCGACTTTAGTGCCTTAGCTCTCTGAATTGGTTCTGACTGATTTTTCATTGCCTTTACTCTCTGATTAGGTTCTGATTGTTACCTACACTCTGACTTGGTTCTGACTGAAACCTCATTGCTTTTACTCTCTGACTTGGTTCTGACTGTAACCTTATTGCCTTAACACTCTGACTTGGTTCTGACTGGTATATCGTTGCCTTTACACTCTGACTTGGTTCTTACTGAAACTTCATTGCCTTAACTCTATGAATTGGTTTTGACTGTAACCTCATTGCTGTTACACTCTGACTTAGTTTTGTCTGTAACCTCATTGCTGTTACACTCTGACTTGGTTTTGACTGTAACCACATTGCCGTTACACTCTGACCTGGTTGTGACTGATACTTCATTGCATTTACACTCTGACTTGGTTCTGACTGATTCTACATTGCCATTACTCTCTGACTTGGTTCTAACTGTGACCTCATTGCTGATACTCTCTGACTTGGTTCTGACAGTAACCTCATTGCCTTTACTCTCTGACTTGGTTCTGACAGTAACCTCATTGCCTTTACTCTCTGACTTGGTTCTGACAGTAACCTCATTGCCTTTACTCTCTGACTTGGTTTATGACTGATACTTCATTGCCTTTACTCTCTGACTTGTTCAGATTGTATTATGAATTAGATTTCACACTTATATCATAACACTGTTCAGTAAAAAAAAATCTCAAATGGAATGTAAAGAGGCAAATATTCACCCGAGATCCTAGAACGTGCTTTTAGGCAACTAAAGGTCAAAAATCTAAACCCATACTTATTAAATGTAAAACAAAAATAAAAGCATTTAAATGCACCCACGCATCTGATTCTCGGAAATATTGTATAATAGCAAAGACAAAACCACTTAAACTTTACACTTAAGTTTGAATACAGTTTTATTTATGCAATGGAATAAATTGAAATACCTGCGTTATTGCCTAAAAGAACACACACGTGACTTACGTGCTTCTAATGCAGGAAGCAACATATTGACATAGCATTCTGTCTTTGTCTGTAAATTCATTAATGAATCCCTATCGATCTTCAATATATTTTATTTTGCAATTAAAGATTTCTACGAAAAGTTAATTAACAGAGGACAAGTAAATGTCATGGGCTAGAAATTAAGCTAAATTTCAAAAGAATTACTGTTCAAACAATGAAAAGAGGCATTTGTATTATTACGTGAACGGTACCAAACATATTTTGACAATTAATGTCCCTTCAATGCCAAATGTTTGAAAATTCAAAACCTGAAATATAGCCAAATTCAATCCTCCAATATTCGTATTTTAATGTCAGTACCGAAGTACTGGCTACTGAGTATTTGAATTCAAACAATAGTTCATTATATACATATTGGGAATTATCATACTTTTAAAAAGGATAAATTGCTGTTGCATAGAATAAAGGAGTATTAGTGCTGTCATTGTCTAAATATAATACCACCTATTGATTATTAATCGTAAATTAATATTAGGCGTTTCATTCGAAATGAGTTTGGAACAATGACATCTTAACAAATTGGTTATATTGTTTAGCAAGGAGTTTAGCTTTAGGTAAATCAAAATATCCCCTGCAAGGACACAAATTCTCTTTTAAAACTGTTTCAAGCTTAATTCTGACATGCCGGGAAGTTAAAGCTTCAATATAGAAGGACATTAAAATTAATAAGTCAACAACACTATGGCCAAAACATCTGAACTTTTGCAAAAAAGCATACTGGTTATGTGAACTAGAGTTATATAGATCGTTCTCTTATAAAATGTAACTATATATATATATATATAAATATACAACTCGTCTGAACATCAACCCAACAATGTACATGATGTACACAGCCATGTATCACCATCATTGATGGCGATCCGATGGATACATCTGTTGTAGAGTTGTCACTGACTCAGACGTACTTATATATATATATATATATATATATATATATATATATATATATATATATATATATAAAAAAAGAAGTAAGATCACAAAAATATTGAACGCCGAAGAAAACTCAAAACGGAAAGTCCCGAATAAAATGGCAAAATCAAAAGCTCAAACACATCATGTTTAAATGGATAACAAATGTCATACTCCTGACTTGGTACAGGCATTTTCTGATGTAATGAATGGTAAATTAAACCTGGTTTTGAAGCTAGATAAACCTCTCACTTGTATGGTAGTTGCATCAAATTCGATTATATTGACAACAATGTGTGAACAAAACAAACAGACACAATTGGTAAAAATGTCACAAATAGGAGTATAACAGCAAAACAAACCCTACCAATAATTAAGTGTGATCTCTGGTGCTCCGGAAGGGTAAGCAGATGATTGCAAATGCATAAGCATTATTTAATTTAGTATTAGGAAAACCATTGTTTTCCTTTACAAATTTTAGACTATAAATTTTCATTACCTTTGACCTTTTAAAAAGACGAACTGAACATAAGTAGGAATCATCCTCTCATATATCTCAGTTTAGTTACAATCAGAAATATTGTATTTGAGTTGGCATTAAGAAAGAAAAAATATCTATTATGAGTTTATTTTCAACCACTGGGTATATATTTTCTAATCCTAAACGAAAGAGGGACGAAAGATGCCAGAGGGACAGTCAAACACATAAATCAAAAATAAACTGACGACACCATGGCTAAAAATGAAAAGGACAAACAGACAGACAAACAAAAGTAAACATGACACAACATTGAAAACTAAAGAATAGATAAAGGCCACAGAAGTATACCGCTGTTCAAAATTCATAAATCGATATAGAAAAAAACAAATCCGGGTAACAAACTAAAAGTGAGGGAAACGTATCAAATATAAGAGAACTACGGCACAACAGAAACACAACACCGAAACGAAACACTAAACAACACAAACCCCACCAAAATCTAGAGGTGATCTCAGGTGCTCCGGAAGGGTAAACAGATCCTGATCCACATGTGGCACCCGTCGTGTTGCTAACCTGTTCCTCCATCTGTTCGTCAGTTAGTCCGTAAATATACTTATTATAGATAACAGAAATACATTTTTATTTACGCCAGACGCGCGTTTCGGCTACAAAAGACTCATCAGTGACGCTCAAATCCAAAATAGTGAAAAAGGAAAAATAAAGTACGAAGTTGAAGAGCATTGAAGACCAAAACTCACAAAATGTTTGCTAAATACAGCTAAAGGTATTTATTCCTGAGGTAGAAAAGACTTAGTATTTCAAATTCAAAAGTTTTGTTAACAGTGAATTTATAAATATGACCTTATCAATGATAATTTGTGTCAATACAGAAGTGCTGACTACTGGGCTGGTGATACCCTTAGGGAATTTTAACTCCACTAGCAGTAGGATATACCTACTGAACAGAAAAGTAACAAAAGGGTGTTGCTTTACTAAGCGCAGAACTTACAGTCCTAAAACTAAGGCTTTTCTACTTCAGAAATAGATAACCTTAGCTGCATTTGGTAAAACTTTTTCAACTTAAAATATTTTTTTTCAAAGATTTCATTTGACATTCTCTGAAATAAATTTAAAGTCTAGATTTGATTTCCCTGTAAATTAAAACACATTAGATCTTAATTCTATCATAAAAATGTAACATACTTTTAATACAAGGTGGTTTGACTGAGTGTTGGTGTTAAACGCCACTTTTAGCTCATGGTGCAAGGTATTTATTAGCGGAGTTAGCCATAGTATACCTGTCGCCACTGACCTTTAGCTGGAAAACTGGCAGTCATAGGTTGTCAGTTTATTTTAGATTTATGAGATTGACTGTCCCTTTGGTATCTTTCGTCCCTCGTTTTTTTCTAGAAAAACCCTTCATCAACTACCATCTGACCACTGAGCCAATATGTGTTTGCACAAAAGATAAAATCTCCCGAGGAAGTGGCAAATTTAGTTGAAATACCATTACAGAAAATTCAATATGACTTTGCATTAAAAGATCTTGGGTCAAAAATAAATATGTTGATAAAAGCGTAGAAAATTCTTTTGATAGAATAAAAAGTTAACCCAGACATATGTTCCAGGTTGCATTTCTGTAAATATTGACAATACAATTCCCCATAGGAACTCCTTTTACGGCTTAAACTGTACCAATTTTACTGTGAAGTTTTGAAAAAAATATATCCTAGATTTGAAAGTTAATATGCACTACAATTGTTTCAAAGGTCAAAATATAGGGCTGTGCGGCATATTTTCAACGTTTATATGCCCTGGACTTCTAACAGTTTAAATTAACAGTTAATTTCTGAACTATCTCTGCCTTGAAAGAAGGATTACCACATATTTCAATATAATTAATATGCATATGTATATTTAACATTCCAAATTAATGTCTCTATGAGATGAAACAGGATCCAGAATGTAAACAAAATGAACTATCAATGAATACCCTATATCTCACCAAAAGAGGGGTGGTTGCAGAAACGGCTGTATTTACAAAGTGAAACCTCCAGTACATAATTTTAGGGCCAAAAAATATCCATGTAAATGAAATATGCTAATGCTTATACAACTGCATACCAAACATCGTTGAACTCCCGCCAGTGGTTGCCTTTTGTGGTTCTTTGATGCATTTGGCATGGTTGTGTATTCTGTCTGAGTTGTTTTGAATTTTTGTGTTCTTGTCTTTCGTTTTTGCTGATGTACTTTGTCTGTGTTCCTTTTTATGCTTCTTTGTTACATATTAGTTTGTTTTTAAAGTGATAATAACACAATGTTGACTGATATAACCCTATTTTTGAATTTTTTACCTATTATGTTGTTTGTTTTGTTCACAAATTGTTTCATGTGACTGTAATACAAGTGAGACATTTAGCTAGCTATAAAACCAGATTTAGTCTACCTTTTTCTACATAAGAAAATGTCTGTACCAAGTCAGGAATATGACAGTTGTTGTCCATTTTTTTTATGTGTTTCAAGCTTTTGATTTTGCAATTTGATTACGGACTTTCCATTTTGAATTTCCCTCCTAGTTCAGTATTTTTGTGATTTTACTTTGTCCCTAATAGCTGACATAATCACAAACTAATACATGTATACTTGAGGTCAATTGATGTGCAAATGATATTACAACTGCTTATCAAACATTTTTGTCCCAAAAAAAAAGTGGTTCCTCTGAGAACTACCGTATCTCAAATTATACAATGGTGTTGCTGCTGGAACCAGCTCATGTTAGTCTTGCCTTAGCAACTTCATCAAAGAGACAGCAAAGGAGATGGTATAAACTAAATATGTTATTTAATAAATTTGACACAGTAAAAAATAAAGAAATATCAATCTTTATTATTGGATACTATACATATGAAAATATTCAATATAAAATTTAACATGATGAAGATATAAAACTCTACAAATGATATAATGGAATGAACACACAGATCTCTAATATCAACATTGTATACATCACAGAATCAGGGAAAAAAACATGGAACCTCATAATTAGACCAGATAATTCCTACATTGACATCCTTGTATGTCCCATGATTTAAGGAGGTAGACCTAGGTCAAGGGAAATAACTCTTAAAATCATCAGTACATTTATGTCAACCATTTTCTTCAAAATATTCTGAGCTTCTAGGTTACACTGATTATTTCCAATCTGTTTCAGGTAAATGCTTTAAATACATTGATAAGACTTGACTTTTACAAACGTATAACTGACTTCAAGAGTTGTCTCCCTGAACAAAGGTCTACCCCTTAACATGTACATAGATTCTGTCTATGTTTGCCACAGAATTTCACCTCTTGCTCAGACTTTAAGTACAACAGCATTAGTCAAACAAGTGTCACATCTTATTCTGTAATTTCTTAACCTTAACCAGACAATAAATAAACTCATCATAAATAAATTTTCAAAAGTATTCCCTAACTTTTTTTCTATGATGGATGAGAATATAGGAATTATATTTCATGGCCTTTATCAAAATAAGTTCTTTCTTATCATTTCTGTGCACAATTTAACAAGTGCATGTAGCTGTTCTGATTCATTTTCATTCATTGTTTTAACAATCTGATTGTATACAGATCATGTGCCAGCATTTGTTTACAAGAACCTGACAATGTTCTATTTTACTTCCTGTTTTGATAATCATTGTGTCAACAAATGAATACAAGCCTCCACACTTTTGAAGGGTTTAAAAAAACTACTGCAAAGGACCTAAAAAAGGTCTTCAAAACAGGAAGTAAAAAAGAAATCCTTTCTGGTTCTATGCAAGTGAAGGGTAGACACAGGGTCTGTAAATCAATCATTTAGTTTTTTAAAGATTATGTGTATAATAAAATCAGCAAATCACATTTCTGTTAAAAATAAAATATTATAGTTTTTCCTGTGGCATTACAAAAACACTACAACTGATTTTCTTTGAAATTAAAACTTAATGCCTGCTGCCTCAAACCCAGAATATATATTTTGATATATAAAATTGCCAAGAAAATCAATAACCACAGAACCACAATTACATTCCATCTTAGATTTCATTACATTTTATCAGTATATCATATCATTATTCTTATTTCTAGTGGCAATTAAGGGTAATAAAAAAAATAGCACTTACAAAATTGGAAATCATTGGACAAAATATTCTTTAATTATCAGGCTAGGCCTTAAAAAAATAAGAGATTAAATAAAAGATATTTCATATATTTAGAATAGAACAATCAGTGTCTAGGGTTTCCTTCATAATATTATAAGGTCAGAAGGTCAAATGTTTAGTTTTTGTTCTGTTTTGTTCACTGTCAAATAAAGATAATATTATGTTTTCAACAAATTAGGTTCTAATATCATAGTAAATATTTAACACACACTTTATTGGCCAAAATGTATGCAAGAATGTTCTGAGGTACCTTAAACACATTGATCTACACATTACTACTACACCAACCAGGAAGTGAATTACTAAAACACATACAGGCACCATTATCACTAGGATCAACCCTGAGCAACTCTGAATATTTACATAATTATTGCACTAGGCTATAAATATCTCAATGATATGCCTAAATATAGTATTGATACAACCAACCAATAAATGATATGTGTATAACTGTACAATTGACCTACATTACAGATTTAGGTTAAATATCAGTCTTACAATTGACCTACATAACAGATAAAGTGATGTAAGTTAAATATCAATCTTACAGCAGACCTGGGGTCAAATACATTGATAATGAACATAACAATTGCATTTTTCTCTCTGAATGTAGTTAATTACATTAAAATTACATTGTCAATATAATTAATTACATTTCAATAACTTTTTTGGAATAAACAGACAATAAGTTTAAGGTGAAATATCATACCTGATAGCTTTTTTTCACAGCTATTTATATTGATAATGGGCAATTCACTCTTACATTTCCCCTATACTTTCAATATCACATTACAAGACTTGATTCAAGCATCATTTCACACAGATTTACACAATTTCCACCAAAAATTGATATTTAACTCACTAAATCATCTTGTGTGTTATGTATACTATACAAAATGGAAAGATCTTTTGATAACTTATAATTCAAATGTCACAATGCCCAACTATGAATTATACCTTTTATGAAAGGTTTTAGAAATAAATGCATATTGAAGAGGGCCAAAATACCTATGTATCAAATCATTATAATGTAACCTTCTACATTTCTTGGTAAGTATTTCCAAAACATTTTACTGTACATAATATTTAATAGTAGGTATCAACTTATTTTTAGGATGAAAAATAATTTTGGTGTATTGAAATCTGCATAGAGAGGCAATTATTTTTAATAGTTTGTTCATTTTCATAGTGTGACCAAAGCTTTTCTTTCTTTTAAAAAGGTTTTAAAAATAACCTCCTGAAAAATTGGCCATGGTCAGAATGCAATGTTGCAAAATTCTAATTTTCTAGTCAAAATACTATTTATTTATTGATAATGCTTCAATATTCGTTTCTTATGAAATATTAATAGTACTTATGATGTGATAAAATGTACAAGTTATGATTAAAAAAAAGTTGAACATCTGTTATTTAAAATGGAATATAAAAGTATCACAATAGTCAATATTCTGGGATAACTAAATAAAAAGTTAACAAAGTTAAATATATTTCTATCTACAAATGCATATCAATTTATGTATAAATAAAATGTGTTCATCATATCCAGCTAAATATACTGAATCTATGTCATCCCAATACAAAAAAATAATTATCAAGTATTTCAATCGTGGTTGTATAACTGTTGAGAAAAAGATACATGTGCCAGAAAAATATAACAAAAAAAAAAATCCACATTTGAGTGCACATATTTGAGGAAATATTTAAAAAAGTCCCTACAGTAAGGGTAGGACATGAAGCGAAAATCATATTTTACTTGAAAAAAAATTACATGCATGTATATGCATGCTTATGCAGCAGATGCCAGAAAAATAACAAATATAACCCCTCTAACATGAACATGAAACAACTCTTTTCTCCCCATAGAAAGTTATGCAAATATAATTATCTGAATATTTTGAATGAGAAAAGATATAATTTTCAACCAGCTACCATTGACTAGCTAATATACTGATGTCATTATAAAACATTTCTATAATTACTGTACAAAAATGTAGTACTACGTAAGTAGTAATAAGTGCATTCCATACTTGGCACTGAGTAATAAAGAACATTTGTCAATACAATACAAGGTTCGGTTCTTGCTTTATTTGGAGATTATATATAACAGTAAATGTGGTGACTAATAGGAATCACTCACTTAACTCTCCCTACAGCTCGGTTATGGCAATTTATTTTTGTCTTTTTTTGTTAACTTTCTTTAAATATTCAAATACAAATGTATGTTTATAGAGGAAATATCAAATTTTGAAGTAAACGCAATGACTTTTTTTTCTTCTTTTTTTTTAAGTTGCCAAAATAAATTGTTCATGATTATTGTTTTTTATTTACAACAACAATCACCCTAATGTATTTACAGGGATAATTTTCATTATATGATCTATATTATTGATGTGAAGGGAGCATTTATTGTTTAATGCACCAAGTTTACCCAGTTCGTAAATGACAAATATAACATGAAAACATTCACATTTACATGTATGAAGAATAAATCACCTTGTGTATAAAATTTGTTATAACAGAAGCACTATGCAGTAAACTATTATGAATATTTTGCATTTTATTTATAAATTTAATCTAAAATGGTGGAAAAATATATTTTCTAATGCTAAACCTGAAACACCTATTCAACAACAAAAATTTGGCAGTAATAGGAAAAACATGTCTCTTGGAGACGCACTCATTCATTTCATTTCTTATAAATATATTGTCTTTGAGACCATACAACCACATGTTTTCTTTGAGACCCATAAATTTGTGTTTTCTCTTTGAGACCACACAACTTTATAGTCTTTTCTAAAATCATGCAACCATATGTTCTCGTTTAGGCCATGCAACCTTGTTCTCTTTGAGACCATACAAACATATGTTCTCTTTGAGACCACATACAACCATACCATTTGCATAGAAATTATTTATTGACCTTTAGATAATGCTACGAGCCACTCAGATAAAGACAGCCCAAGTTGATTTGAAACCATGCCTTTTAAATGTTAGTTGGTCATGCAATACCAATGGTTTCTTGGAGTCCACTTTGAGAATTAATGCCCCTAGCTGGTGGTTGCACTATATGAGAGTATTCTGATGAATATTGGTCACTGTATGAAATGGTATTGGTCCATGAGGGCGAGGCTAGCAAATGTCCGAGATTTTGAGGAACACTTCGATGACTCTCTTCTAATGTCTGACCATTCATGGCTGTTATTTGGGCATCTAGATCAAAGTTTTCACTGTGCCAACTGAATGGTCTCTGTGACATACTCGGTGGTCCTTGTCCACTGGGGTAAACAGCTGAGAGACGACGGGGATCAAAATCATGTGATATCCGTGATATTCTAGAGTCAGTGGAACGAATCGTTGAATTTTCGTACGATTCCACACTCCCATCCATTGGCTGTGTTATTGGCATGTATAGAGATTTGTCATTACACAGGCCATACATGAGAGGTAAAGATAACGCATGTGTATCAGCTTTTATTGTCTCCAGCTCAGGATGCAGAGTTTCACCAGAGTTCAATTCTGTCGTAGATGTGCTCAGAGTTGGCTGAAATAAAATAAAATTCATGAATTACATTATTACAGCAAGAACCTATGCATACATCTGAATGCTGAAAATTGCTTACCAATAAATAAACTGAATAAAAGTGTTCTTTTTCTGATTAAGGTGAAGAATCATATTTTGACGAGGCCTAAATTAAAGAATTGTTTTTTCCCCAATCCTGACCCTGCCAAGCAAGGTGTAGGTAGGAAGGTGGGCAATAATTTTATTTTTCCCAAAAAGCTTGAACAATATCGGACGATGCGACAAGCTTAAATAATCAGTTATGATAATTATAGTTTATGAGTAGCACTGTTTTTGCAGGGCCTATTGGGTTTTGGGAAACAATGAATATTTTATTTTAGTTTTCTCTTTTTTAATAGGGGACTATGGAATAGGGGTTTTGCTCTTTGTTGAAGGCTGTATGGTGACCTATAGCTGCTTATATCAACTGCAATTTGACTATAGTTTTGATAGTTGTCTCATTGGTAGATATACCACATCTCATTAGTTTAATGTCCTTATGTATAAAAGGAATACCATTCCTACTGAAAAAACATTTTGTTTCTCCTTTGGTATCTTCAGACTCTTGTTTCATGTTACATGTATGTGTATAAAAATGTTTTAAATAGGTTTAAAGTGAGGCTAAAGTTAATATTTACATCGAATGTCAAATTTAAATCACAAAAGTTAAGAATGAAAGAATTATTTTTACCTTTTTCTCTTCGTTATCTGATGGTTCTGTTGGTAATTTATCTAATGATGTATTACTATTACAAGAATGTTTTGAATCATTTAAATGCTCTGACATATCTGCAAACATTGGTGGTGGTGCTAACACTTCATGTTCCTGTAACGTCCGTTTTGTTTCCGTGTATGAGGAATTTGACATGTTACTCTGACTAACGTAAGAAGTCATCCCCGGAATCATCATTTCATTAGACACATACATCACACCTTGATTTTCCACAATTTGACCAGTAAAACTCTCCTGGCTATAAAAATGGTTCATGTTTTGTGAACCTGACAAGTCTGTTTCATATCCTTGTTCATGACTATGATGATAAAATTGGTTCATGTTTTGTGAACCCGATAAATCATGATTTGGATAAAATTGGTTCATGTTTTGTGAACCTGATAAATCATGATTATTATGATAAAATTGGTTCATGTTTTGGGAACCCGATAAATCAGGATTATGGTAAAATTGGTTCATGTTTTGTGAACCTGACAATTCATGATATTGATAATACTGTGGATCAATGTTCTGTGAACTAGTCAGTGCCGGATCACAGGCCTGTGCCGCCTGCATCTGTCCATTAAAAGTATTATAATTATTATATGCCGGTAACTGATACATTTGTTTGTTATAATGATAATACGGAGATATGTGATTATCACTTGTATGAATCTGTAACTGTGTCAAGTTACTTTTAAAACTGTCTGCGCGACTCGCGCTTCGACTGACTGGCTGAGATAAGCAAAGTCTCTCATTATGTAGACTGGTCGAAGGAGTATGATTCATGTAAATTGGAACATTCATTTGCTGTGAGCTGTACAATGGCAAAGGCATGGCATTATGTACGGGAAAATGTCCTTGATATCGTCCACTGCTGTTTGGAGAAATATCACGCTCTATAGAATTGCCTGAATAAGATGTTGATAAAGTTCCACTATAAACAGCATGGTGTTGTTGTTGAGATATACTAGCTATTCGATCAGGCGATCTATTCATCTGTCGATTTCCACCTGCAGGTCTACCGACAGAGGAAGACTTGAAAAGTTCTCTTGGTCCAGATTCAGCTCCAGGACTTCTATTCATCTTTGAAGAGGGCATATAGTCTGTTGGTAAATAATAAAATAATAATGTTAGAAAACTATAGAAAATGTTATCTTTACTTTTTTTCATTTTCAGTTATATCTACTTGTCTAGGTTTGTAATTAGGTTTTTGATTTCCTAAATTTTGGCTTTGACCAACACTTAAGGATGTACTTAGGTGAGGTTTTGGAATTTGTCTCAAATGTTCGTACTCCTTAGTGTTTTTGCATACAATACAATGTAAAATATTTTGCCCCATAACCATTTCTTTTTTTCATATAAGACTTAATAGCTCATGAAAGGTCATTTACCAAAATTTAAGAAGATTCTTAATTTTCTATCTTTGTTTTGAGACCTAACAATACCAATGCAAATATAAGGTAAGAGTCCGAGTCAGCCTTTTCCTGCCATATTTTAAATCTGAAATATCTCGAAAAGGAGGTCCACGACCTGTCAATATTTTAAGCTTATTATTATTTAACCTCACCTAAGTACATCCTTAAGGTGGTACTCAACACTTTTACAAAAAATAATTTGGCTTGTTTAATTTTCATGAAATTTTAACAAAGTATTTACTTTGAACCTTTGACAAAATATGAATGTTTCAAAAATTTTGAACCAACTGTTTTATCAGAAAGATTACACTGGTTATAAAAAGGTTGACAACCACAAACTTTGATCATTGAGAAACTTAATATTGCCTTCACAACGCAACATATTTTTTAGCTGATTTTACAGAGTTATCTCCCTGTAGTGTTAAGGTACCAACTTAAGCAATACTTTTTTTATACCTCAAACTTGCTCATTAAGGTTTTCAAAATATATGTTTCAAGGATACAGTTACTGGCTTATTTTTCATAAACTATGTATAAACTATGTTTTGTCAAGATTTGCAGATATCTATCATTTTAAGTTCTTCATAACATTATTGCAGCATTCATGGAAGAAAAGACTCAAGACTTTCTCCGCATCATTGTTGCAGCATCCATGAAAGAAAAGACTCAAGACTGTCATATTTACAACTAGGAATATTTGCATTATATGTTGCATAATTAATACCTTGCAAATAATAGTTTGTTGACAATTCTGAAATAAAGATATCAAATTTAAAAACTTACTTGGTAATGTAGAAAATGCATTGTTTTGACTAGGGTTACCAAACATTGGTGGTGAATCTATCATTATTTCCCTGTTGTGTTCTGAAATAGATATAGCTCATTAAAAAATGTTCAAGAATTAAGTGTACACTATTTCTTTGTGCATCTGTTATTTAATCATTCATATTATAGAAATAAAGTTCTCTTTGTCAGATGTTTTTGGTTTATACCATTTTTAATATACCATATGAAAAAAAAGAACAAAACAGTATTTCAGATTGTCTTGAATTCATAGTGTTGATAGTTGAGAATCACCATGATAAACAAACCACATGTTGATTTTTTCCCATGAAACACGTTTTTAATACCACAAAAAAAAACCTTGTCAAAGTTAGCTACAAGGTGTCTACTAGTCTTCCAAATCTTGCGTATTTTTCTAAAATTGACAAATTTAACAAGTGAAACTGCGAGCTACTGCTCACTGATGATACCCCCGCCGCAAGTGGATAATATAAATAGTGTAAAAATATGCAAGTGTTCGGTAAACAGGATTTGTCGAGTGATGAATCTGAAAACGCATCACACAGTATAGGTGACTTATATAAACCCCAAAACCAAATTTCAGAAATCCTTGATTTGTAGTTCCTGAGAAAAGTGAGACGAAAATTTTCAACTTGGCTATCATGTGTAAAATCATACAAGTGTTCGGTAAACAGGAAGTTGTCAAGTGATCAATCTGAAAACGCATCACACAGTATAGCTGACTTAGATAAACCCTGAAACCAAATTTCAGAAATCCTTGTATTGTAGTTCCTGAGAAAAATGCGACAAAAAATATTCATGGGACGGACTGACTGACGGACGGACTGACAGACGGACAGACAGAGGTAAAACAGTATACCCCCCCCTTTTTTAAAGCGGGGGTATAAAAACATTTTATCCCTGGCTTAGTATATATCTAGGATTTTGATTGGTTAAAGCACGTCGTTACAAAACCCATAGCCCCTGGGTGTTGCTAACCCATATCCCCGGACGTTGCTAACCATTATCATGGGGAACTTCACGCAAGTTTTCCTTAGTTCCATGATGGCTACTTGTGAAATATTGAATTCTGTAGATTATCCATGATGTTTGTAATTAAATATTTAATTCATTAACGATTTTGTCCTATTATGCCGATCTTTTACACTCGTTTCATTAAATGCATCACTTGATCGCCACATTTTCAAGGAATTGGGACTACTGACCTAGCTATGCAAATTACCCACGTTGACGTCACACCATCTTTGGCGTAACGCTCACAACATTGAGCGCCAAATTTGACTCAATCCAGTTTCTCTGTCTCCGTATTAAAAACGTCTTATATTTGACTACCTGTAGGGTTCTATCAAAGGTAGTACCCTACACCCCGTAAAAAATATGTAAAATTTCCAAATTTCAATAAAACTTTTTTAGATAATGAAAAAAACGTTGTTTTTGCGTTACACTTTGTACTCGAATTTCCTTAAAACTCGCCCGATTCGGACTAAGACAGGGGATAAATTCGTTATCTACGTTCATATGCGTAGATATGGATATTTTAACACCCTTCAGTACCCTGTACACCCTTCGGCTCCGCCTCATGGTGTACTGGGGTACTTCAGGGTGTTAAAATATCCATATCTACGGATATGAACGTAGATAACTTATAATCTATTGAGTGTGGAAAATATTGAGCCCTGCTCATTGCAGTGATAGAATGTACAGTCAAACTGTATACTGTAGATTCATTTATTTTCTTGGGTATCACTTTTGGTGGATTGCTGAAAACTTGCATTTTCATGGATACTGTGAAAGTACTTTTATTCGTGGGGTACCAATTTTCATGGATGACTTTATCCACGAATTTAAGTGTCCATCGAAATAAAACAACCATAGTCCACATCCAGACATGGAAAGATCCCCATCGGTAGATTTGACTACTAATATTATGTACAGAATACATTGATTAACACCAAATCTGAGAATACTTTAATAGCAGTCACAGAACTGCAACTGCATGCATGATTATACCCATTTAATCTTTAATAACCTAACTATTGATCTTTTAATTCTCATAAAACATATTTTTAATTGATAAAAGTCAGATTTCCGGTATTGATATGCTAGTATGATAAAGTGTTCATTTTATATCCTCATAGTTCTCATACATATATGGGAAATTATTCAAATAATAATTTCATGCTGGGCTTGATTTTGGTAAGAATTATTTGACAATTCAAGATACGTTTATAGCATTTGTTTATGTTACTGTTTTCTTTAGGTGGCATGTTTATCGCCTAATTAACACCTTTGATGGACTTTATTCTGTTGATCACTTTATCATGGGTTAATTAGTGTATTCACTACGTTTACATGGGTCAATGTTTACTTTGCAATTTCCTTCAATCCAGACTATTTGAAACCTTCGCTTCTAAAGGATTTTTTTATTTTTATTATTTATTTAGAAAACAAAAATCCACGAATTAAAAAACCCACGAACATGTTAATATTGCTCAAACCACGAAAATTGATACCCACGAATTAAAGTACTTTCACAGTATTTCATTTCATGATTTTGCCAATCTCTGTATACAAAGCCTATTGAAAATATGGTATTCATTGAATTTCATTGTACATTTGAATTTGTGGTTCATCTGTACCACTAAAACCCATGAAAATTGGTATCCAACAAATAATAATTATGAATCCACGGTATAAGAAAAGAGTGGCCTGGCAAGTCAGGATTTTGACTCATAAAGGCGACCTTTATTTACATGCAGTCTTTACTCTTAGCCACTAGACCTCCAGCCCTGGCTTGTAATATTGCTTTTGGAGTGGTAAAATTCTCTACAAGCCAACAAAATCAAACAAAATTTTCCATAAAATTGAACTTGATGCTTGTGGATTCAAATGTTTATCATGAAGATTGTACACATAGTATGTTTGACTGTATATTTAACCATATAATTTCAATAAATTCCCAGTACCTTCATCCTCAAAGCTGATTGTCATTTTGTCACTGGCTATACCCGATGTTGTATTAGAACTGGCATTGCTGACAACTGAATATCTCACATTTAATACAGATTTTGTACTAGGTGATAAACTTCCCCTAAATGATCCTCCATGTGCCTTAAAGTCTTTAGGGTCACTATAAATGTACAATTCTCTGTATCTTTTTTTATCTGAAAAACACAAATATAACTTATGCATTGCAATCAATCATTTTCAATGGTCAATAAAGGTCAAACTTGCCAGTCATATGACATTCAAATAACTGAAATGAAATTAAAATTTCTGTCAAATTGAATTGGAATATTTACAGAGATCTGACTTTTTCAACTTTATTTTCATTCTAATAAGTTTTACCATTCAAGGAAGAATAACTCAATTTATAAACTTCTTATTTACAGATAAGAATCAATGATTATCATTAAAGATGATCAAAATTTATTTCTGTGTGTAGGTTATGAAAATCTTAATATTCTTAAATACACCAATACTTAGGTGTATACTGTCATCAGTGGGAGTCTGCAAAAATTCTATAGAGTTCCATGCTTTGAATTGAATGTGCCATTTCTTTTCTTTATCGTAAATTTTACACAGACACAAAACCTTAAAAAAATTAGGTAATTTTTGTGTCAACATTTTTCAGAATCTGAGGTGAAATTTGGGAGGAGAGATGAATGTCTTTGCTTGACAAATTCCAGCTTACTTACAGTGTATTTAAAAATATAAACAAAGCTATTTACCTTGTTCCTCCAAATGTCTTATTTCCATCAGTTTAGGATGTATTGCTAGCTGGAACATGTGTGTTTGTTTACATAATTGTAATAAGTATTTTGATTTGGTATCACAGTCTGTATAATAAGCAAATTTCCTCCCTTCAGGTGCACCAGCAGCTCGGATCTCAAATTTCTTTTTCTACAAATAAATATAAATACAAAATATTAGTAAACAGGACAGATATTCCACATATTAAATTTATTACTAAAAGTATTTAACATTCTTTGAAGAAAATATTAAATGAAGAATTCAAATTCAAATTTAAGTTCCTTTCCTAATTGTCTTATACCATGTTTTTGCCTAAATTTTCTGCAGATTGTGTGTTTATTGTGGTACCCAACACTTCCACTAAAATCAATTTGGCTTGTTTAATTTTCATAAAAATTTGTCAAAATATTTACTTTGACCCTTCAACCAAAATATACAAATTTAATTTTTTTTGAACCAACCGTTTTGTCAGAAAAAATATACTGCTTATTTAGCAGTTTGACAAACACCAATTTTGATCATTGAGAAACTTAATATTCCTTTTACAACACAACATAATTAAAACATTTAGCTGACTTTACAGAGTTATCTCCTTGTAAAATTAGGTACCACCTTAGTTATCACAAAACCTGCACTAATAAGGATGATTTGAGATGCTTTAGGTGAAAAATTGATCAGATCACTACTTGTTAGAATAAAATACAAGAAAAATATTATTTTATAATAATGTCCTGTTATAGTCACAATACTGATAACATACTTCAAAGAATAATTTTCCAATATCTGGCCACAGGAATGTTGATATCAAATTCTTCAGGCTTTCGTCTACCTCCTGTTAAATAAAAAACAATTTTTACAAAACTTGTTTTGACTATTTTATAACATAAATTTGTATGTATGTATCTGTTTGTATATATCCGTTATTATTCTGTATGTTCTGTTAAATTTTTTCACAAGTTGGTAAAACAGGTGTCTGATTTATTTCAAACAATCCCCTATTCATAATATAAAGAATTATCTTGTTTACACACCAAATAAACATAATGTTAGTTTTCTCAATTGAATTGCTTCACATGTTTCATGTCAGGGCCATTCAAAGTATGGGTTTTTCTCTTTGTTGAAGGTTGTAAGAAGGTTGTATGGTTGCCTATAATTGCTTACATCCAATTCATTTCAACTTTGATGGATAAATGTCTCATTGGCATCCATTCAACATCTCCATTTATATTTCATATTTTGCCAACTGTTATATATCCATTATTTTTACAGAGTTTGTCAATCATAAAGTTTAAGTGTATACATTTGACAATTTTAATGCAGAGTGCTTTTGGATTCTTAAAATGTGTATTATTCATGTAATTTTTATTTTTTCCTGGTTTTAAGTATCCCTTTGCAGTTTTTCACAATTTTTTGAACAGATGGAAAGTTAATGTTTTAGTCTAGAACTAAATTTCCTTTTTCAACATACAGACATATTATATTAACGCCATAATTAGTATGGCGTTCATTATCACTGAACTAGTTTATATTTGTTTAGGGGCCAGCTGAAGGACACCTCCGGGTGCAGGAATTTCTCGTTACATTGAAGTCCTGTTAGTGACCTTCTGCAGTTGTTTTTTCTATGGTCGGGTTGTTGTCTCTTTGATACATTCCCCTTTATCATTCTCAATTTTATATTATATTACCTCATATATTTCTATTCCTTTTGCACAAATTCCAAGCCATGCATTCCAATTTTTATCTGTTTTTCTTTTCTTTAATCGATAAAAATGCAAGTTATATGCAGCTGGTGATATGGATGCCTCTCTGATAAATTTGAACTCTGCCTCAGACTTGCTAAGGTTATGCAGATCTTGATGTATCAATGGAGTATTCTTACAGATATAGTCTTTCCCTCTCTTGTTACAGATCTTTAATACATAGAATGTACAATAAGAATACATCTTAAATGATTCATTATATATTAATATACAGTGAAAAAAACCATTTGTGCTTTCAATCATAATAATTCTAATTAAAACATCTTTGAATTATCTCCCCTAATTTCATTTTTTTTTAAAATATTAGATCTGTTTGAATTTTAAGCATAATTTAGATATATGAAAAACTAAAACTTGATTGATCATATTAATAATATCTGTATTTATTTCACAACAGAGAAAAAAATTGTTAATTAAAAATTAAAGCTGAAATGGTTGTTTTGGCGACATCCAGAATAACAGAATTTTACTAAAAGTAAGAAATTGAATGATACCTATTTTCAAGCAATAAGAAATTGAATGATACCTATTTTCAAGCAAGAAGAAATTGAATGTTACCTTTTTTCAAGTAATAAGAAATTGGATGATACCTATTTTCAAGCAATAATATAGTGTCCTTTAGTTAAATAAAGCACCATATACAAACGAAATGTTTCATAAGCAACAATTTACCCATGCAGGAAAATATTCTCTGGGATCAAAGTACTGGCCACTATGTTTAGATTTGATATAGTTCCCACTATCAGCTTGGAGGGCATATGAGACCAGCTGGAAACATTTCTCCTCCGTAGAAACATGTCCATAATTGTGTATGTTGTCTTTCAGCTGAAGAAAGTATAGGTGTCGAGTCACCTTCTCCCTATAAAATTAAATTCATACAAAATAAATAAAGAATGAACCTTTCTCCCTACAAAATTAAATTCATACAAAATAAATACAGAATGAATATAATATTCAGATTTCTCAACAAACTAACCGCTCTCAAGACTAAAGAATGATGAAAGATGACTGTTTAACATCTAGTGCCAATTCAAATGCATTTTAAGAATGAGAACATGCTAATGAGATAGGAATATTAAGCTTGTATTATTTATTTTTTTACATAAATAAGGCCGTTAGTTTACTCATTTGATTTGTTTTATAGTGTCTTATTGGGGCCTTTTATAGCTAACAATGCGGTGTGGGCTTTTCTTGTTGTTGAAGGCCTTACGGTGACCTATAGTTGTTAATGTCTGTGTCATTTTGGTCTTTTATGGATAGTTGTCTCAATGGCAATCATACCACATCTTCTTTTTTATACTGTACTAAATCAACAAGCTGTCCGAGCCGACAAGCCTTTGCTCTTACACCTAAATGTTGAGTGCTAAGTAATGAAGCAACAAATACAAATTTCAATGTTTTTGATTGACTAGGCCAAGGGTCAGTAATCAACATCCAACTGGAGGCATCAATACTATAATGAGATTTATATAAATACCGCTTTTCATGAATGTAACTAGACAACGTAATCAAAAGCTGGAGAGATCTACTGTTTTAACTGTAATTATATGTATCGCACATTGGCCTATAATGGTTTACCTTTTTTTTAAATTGTTATTTGGATGGAGAGTTGTCTCATTGGCACTCACACCACATCTTCCTATATCTATATATATATATTTTACCTTATAGTAAGTTACTTTAATCCATTTTATTCATTTTTATACATCTTATCCCACTGTCACATTAAGAGTAAATGTCATTTTTTTTTAGACAAAAGCAATTAAGCTGTTAAGTTTTATTATCTAAAATCTTACCTCAATAAGACAATCTGGTCGACATAAAACTGAACACGAAAGTAGAGAGAAACTAGTGGCTGGCCATCGGTATCTAAACCCTGTAAATATACACATGATTAAAATTATTTTCAAATAATATTATAATATTGCATATTACAGTTTTTTTTAAAAATTAATTTGTAGAAACTACTCGGTCACAGATCTCTGTTTAAGATACAAGTCAATTATAAACAAAGATATAAACTTGAGTTATCTTATTTCAATAATATAATAAACAAGTTTTTCATGAATTAATAACCTTTATTGAAATTTAAATCAATCTTCTTGAAAAGTGATTGTTTGAAGGTTTTGATCACCAACATTTTGCAAAGGACCAACCAAATGATGGCATTTTGAAATAAAAATAATAGTAAAGACCATAAGAGTTTCTGATAAGGATTACAAGATATTTAAAATTAACACTGTTTTAAACCCTATTCCGCTTATGGTTAATTATTTAAACATTCTTTAAACTTTCTTTAAAGCAAAACAAATAAAGTAAATAACTAACAAATCTTATTTTTTTAAAAGTTCTAAACACGGTTATATACATGTATGTACCTCTGAGGTTCCAGATTTCCAGCTCTTTGGAGCAAACTTGTGAATTTTTTCTTCTAAAGGAAGAAAGTGATATTCTCCTTCTGAAAATAAAATAAAAACTTTTTATACAACTGCATAAACAGATAGGAACTAAGATGGAAATATCCAACGTAATTACTTACTGGTGTGTAGATCTTGAGAGAACTTGTCATATTTGTGTGAAATATTTTGTCCTTTAATTCATTGAGCAAAGGAGACTCAAATTTTACCTGTCCTTGAATAATTGAAAAAAAAAAAGGTCTTCGAAGGATTATGTAAAAGTATGAATTATCTCCCCTTTTAATTTTTGCTTTCCTTTACCTGATTAAGTTTCCTTTTAACTTTTTTATTTATCTAATTCTATTTATCATCGAATTAAACCAGTGCATAAAAATAATTTATGTAAGCCTACAATCTTGCATGTCAACACATTCTGACAGGAAAGAAATGATGTTTTCTGTTACCTGTATTGCTGGTAATTTTTTCGGCCTATACTATAAGTTATATGGTTCGCTACTGACCCCCTACAGATCCATAGAGGGTTAGTAAAATGCACAGGGGGTGTACTTGCTTACGGTTAACAGGCAAGTTATGTTTCATAGGTTTTTCAATGAATTGATATGTTTGAATGCAGTGGTATTTTTACATCTCATTATTTATATGGTTTTCTGTAAGCATACACATTTCTATATTGTAATTTTTCATTAGTGTAAATTAAGAATTTATTGCTATATCTTGATTGTGAATAATATGACTGGGTGAATATCACCTAAACATGAACTTACATTCTAATATCTGATGCATGTATCTGTATGTAGTTTTTCCTGTTTATATATCGCAATATGAAATCTCATAACTTTGGAGTTCAGTTTTTTTGTGTTTTTACTTCTCATAATTTTGGGACATTATAAAAAAAAAATAATATTAAAAGCATGCAGTAATTATTCAATTTACAGTATCTAACAAAAGTTTTGTCAGAATTATCTAACTTGAGATAAAGATATGATTATATACCCACCTTTTTTCTGTGACAGTCCGAAATATTCAGTCTCTCTTAAACTAAGTTGAGTGGCTATCTGATTAAAAACATCATGAAATTTTGATTTGACCTGCAAAGATAAAAAATTTAAAATATCAATTGAAATCAAATGCATTATAACTTCATAAAACTTTGGACATATAACATGGTTGAAGAAATTATTTGGTCAATGATTCTTTAAGAGCTATGTACATTTTGAAGTGCCAATAACAACTATGAGTGCAGAATTTTTAAGAATGCTGTTTTCCCTGTTCCACTTTTAATTATTATTGTAGCTATAAAGCATAATATTTTAATAGTATCCTTTTTGTGATTTCCAAAATTTACGAGAAAGAAAGCACGGGAGGGTTGCTGTCCCAGGCTCCCAGCAAACATGTTTAACCCCTCAACATTCCTTTTGAAGTCAGGAGCCTACAGTTCAATTGTCGTCATTAGCTCATGTGTCATATTAATTTTTTTCGTTGTTTGTTTTGTTATAAATACGACTTTTATTTTCTTGTTTCAATTGTGTTTCACATTTTTCATGTCATGCATGTTGGTGTATTATATTTATACATTTGTAGCTTGCTGTATACGATAAGGGTTTTGCTCATTGTAAAAGGATGATCTGTAGGTGCTAGCTTCTTAGTGCATCTTTAGGTCTCTGGAAGTTGAGAGAGTTGTCTCATTGGCAATCATATCGCATTAAAAATATTTTTGTCCATTTTTCGAATGAGCGAAATTATAAATGAATGAGATTTCTGGATTGAAATTACTTCATTTGAATTTATCAGGTTAGGAATCTGATGTACAGTAGTTGTCCTTTGTTTTTGTCATTTATACGTGTTTCTCGTTTTTATAAATATAGATTAGACCTTTGGTTTTCCCATTTGAATGGTTTTACAATAGTAATTTTGGGGCCCTTTCTAGCTTGTTGTTTGGTGTGAGCCAAGGCTCTGTGTTGAAGGCCGTACATTGACCTATATGGTTTACTTTTCTAAATTGTTATTTGGATTGAGAGTTGTCTAATTGGCACTCACACCACATCTTCTTATTTATATTCACAGAATCACATATATCAGAACTACTCACATCTACATTTATTAAACATTGTGTACCATCCAGTAATATTACATTTACAACTTTTCTCTTTTTCCCGGCATGATGCAACATTAATGAGGACATAATGTTTATAAACTCTTGTTATATTCCATGAACTTCAGATCTAGGTATATCTGAAAAAGAAACAGGAATCTGCTAAAATCATAGAATAGGCTGTTAACTTTTAGGAAGAATTGTATACTGTACATAATATTTATTACTACAATGTAGTTTTATCTTGACAGTAGTTTTGTTTGACAATCTATTAATCTGTTTACAAAGTTTAAATTACATTACTGCATCAAATATATGTTCAATACCAAGTATGGAAAATTGATTAAAAATAGAAAAATATCTCTCATTTGAGAAAGAGCATTTTTTATCTTGTGCACATGTACATGTACATGTTCTCAGCCTCATTTTATTCACCATGATTAACAGAAGATACGAGTACTCCAAAACTGATGGTCTCTAGAAATAGAAACTTTCACATATTTCAGGAATACGCCCATTCCAATTACAATTACTAATATATAAATTTCCTAAAATGTCTGACACACACAATCATTTTTCAAATGTTTTACAATGTACATGTCAGAGCTGAGCAAAGTAATCAACATCAATCAAAGTAAACAAAGTCTCAGATTAGAATTTTAATAAATGTGCCAATCGGTAAAAACTAATACTATCATGAGCATGTACACAGATAAACTATATGTTGTGTACATGATCAGATCGTAAACATCAATGAACATGTTAAAATTGGCCATTGTACAAGTATCTCTAGATTTAATTGTCACATTTTGTCAAGACAACACCTTGAAAACTTGCATTTCCCAATGGGTCTGTGTTTGTTTTTACCGTTACCTGCAGTTGCTTACAGCCACCTCCTTTGGAATCCAGTGGATAGAATGTAACATAATTTTGCAATCATACCACATCTTCTTACTTTCAGAAAGCATAATCTTAACTCAGAAAGAAGGAACACCATAACTCAGCTAACTAATTATATATATATATATAAGGAGGTACAATCCCAAGCTCTTACATTACAGTAACCAAAATGTAATTTTCAAAGGCCCATCCTTGTAAATTATGGTACAGGCATCTAAAATATTTGTAACCGACAACAGAATGGCATGTTTTAAAAATCATTAATCATATTTTTTCATAAAAGAATAATAACATTAAATAGAAATGTTAACATTCTTGACATTTCAAGCCTTACTTTCAACAGTATGTTCATAAAAAGACAGCATAGCTGCGTAGGTTACTCAAGCGATGAAAATTTACGGTGCTCCGGGCTACGAGAATATGCCGCTCATTTAAAACACAACAAGAAAAGGAATTGCTGCTGTAAAAAGTTATTTACCTTGTGCAAAATTAAAATATCGGGATGATATAACGACATCACGCTATGAAATTGCCATTAAATGATCTAATGAGTTATTATTCAACAAAAATTCCGCACATTCCAATCTTCTTTGTGGATTTACACCATTAGTAGGACACCTGTGCCTCGATTTCAAAACAAAAATAATCTCTAAAATATAAAATAGATTTAATAAATATTAATATGCATTTATAGAATACATGCCAAAACATATATGATCAAAGAACACTTTAATTATTAACTTTATTCCTTACATAAATATTTGAGTTTGGAGACTACACAAATACAAATCTCCCCAATGACCACAAAACATAGAAGCACGACTAGCAGGTATGTAACTTTTTTTAAAACTTTACCAGTTTACATAAAATATGTGTTAAATGAATATATAAATGAAAACAATAGAAAAATGGGAAGAACCAAAATTCAATTATGAAGAAATCTTTAATATTATCATAAATAAACCCCAAAACACAACAAAACATTTACCAAAATAGAGAAAGTCAAACAAAAACAACCAAACAAATTATATGACAACTGAGACTACTAGTCTCAGATGACAATAACCAAATTGAAAAATGATGAAAGACAAACATACAACAATAACAGGTATCTAATCAACACTTAAACTGAGCAAAATTAATCTAGCTAACACATGGAAGGGAACTTAGGTGCTCTAGAAGGGTACAATCTTTCTGCTCCCTAATGTGGCACCCATCTTGATGCTGAATCATAGTATTAAAAATCTAGTATAAGTCAATTTAGGTAATGCATATATCTAGAAAAAAACATGATTTTAAACATGCCAGTAGTTATAAATAAACAAACAAACAAATATTCTAGTCTTGTTATGTTTGGCAGGCATGTTTTTCAACAGACTGAGGGCATTCCAATGGGAACCAATTGTGCCCCTCTTCTTGCCGACTTGTTTCTTAATTATTATGAGGCTGACTTTGTACAGGAACTTCTTAGGAAGAAAGATAAGAAGTTAGCAATATCCTTTAACTTTACTTTTTGCTATATAAATGATGTTCTATCACTGATCATCACTAAATAATTCTAAATTAAGAGACTATATGTTGAAGGAATCTATACCATCCAAACAAGAGATAAAGGATACAACAGATACAGTTTAAGTCTACCTCATATCTTGACCATGTTGACTTACATCTAGAAATTGACAATGAGGGTTGGTTCAAAACAAAACTTTATGACATAGAGATGTCTTCAGTTTCCAAATCTGCAAATTGTGAACTTTCCATTTCTATGTAGCAAAATTCCATCAGCGCCTGCATTCAGAGTATATATCTTCCTTTTGATAGGATATTTCAGGGGTTGTATTTCCTATCAAAATTTTGTTGATAGGGGGTTGCTGTGACGTCCACAAGGAAGCTATATATTAAACCAAAAATTCCAAATGGTGAAGTTGAAATCATCCCTTTATAAATTTTATAGACGCCATCACAAGTTTGTTGACTATTATGGAATAACCATTTCACAGATGATACCAGATATGTTCCTTATGTCCTAATTACAATCCACTTCCCTTTTCACCACGAATGTTACCTACTGAATTGGACTATTTACTGGATTTGTAATATAACATGAGCAACATAATGGGTGCCACATATGGAGCAGGATCTGCTTATCCTTCCGGAGCACCTGAGATCACCCCCAATTTTGGTGGGGTTAGTGTTGCTCAGTTTTTAGTTTTCTATGTTGTGTCTTGTGTACTCAACTTTGTCTGTCTTTTTATATTTTTCAGTCATGGCATTGTCAGTTTATTTTTTACAGTCTATGACTGTCTCTCTGGTATGTTTCGCCCCATCTGAAAAAAAGATATAAGTCTTTAATGCACTTGTGAAAAACAGAGTCAATAATAAATCTTTACCACTTTAATATAAATACGATGTAGACCTTTTCATTGACGTCATTTTATATATTGTATGAACTTTACTAAAACAATGTAAGCTGCCATAAAGGTGGTTATTTTCGCTTATTTTCGTGGATAGAACAAAATCTCCAAAAGATATTCTGCCAATTTTAAACTGACATGCAAAGCTATTGATAAAAACTTTGAAACTGCCTAAACGATAAGCACCAAAATATTTTGTATACCTAAATCATTGAAAATCGTGAAATTTTAAAACCAGGGAAATAACTTGCTATTCAGAACTTGCCTTTCTTTGAAGTGATAGTTGCAATTTTGTTAAAGATGAAATTTAGGCCACATTTATTAAGCAATGATCAATGATAAACCCCAGTTGTTATAAAGTTATCATATATATATTCAAGACTTAATTGGGATATATTCATGATATTCATTAGCTTTTGATAAGATATGTTTTGCACTAAGGGGGGCCCTCTTACTGACCTAAGGGGGTCCTCTCCAGTCATGCTTCAGTGATTCGCTATATAATCAACCAAATTTATCCCACGAAAGGGGGGCCCCCTGGATCCGCCTATGATGAGCATTGACAGATTTAAGATTTAGTAAGACGTCTTTCAACTCCTGAAAGTGTATAAGCCACCCAAAGCATCATGATCATCAGCCCCGTAGTCATGGTAGTCAGAAGACAAAAAATTATTTGAACTTGCATGTCTGTTAATAGAAAAATCTCAAAAGTGTAATGTCACTTTTTTCATCAATTTCAGGTGAGACCATTAACTTTACAGGAGTACTCCACGCATAATAGTAAACTATATATATGTCTCTTCATGAAAGTATTAACCACAACATTGCATTCCCTGCTGTGCAATATTTGATCAGTTGAACTAGAAAATTGCGGTTATAGAAATGTATATGCCTTGCAAAGTGGTGACAATGATTCACTCAAGCATAACTGGAAATCTTCTCATGGTTTTCATTGCAGAATCGATTGATCTGCTTGAGTAGACTAGTAGCTGTGTTTGAGCTGGGAACAGTATATATGTTCCTGGTTTGAGAGTTCACAAATTGATATTTCTAAGATAACCTAAAAATGCTATAACGCTGGAATGCTAGCATATATGAAGCATCTTGTCAGAAAAATCTTTAGATATTCATTTTTTCTATAAATAGAAAGTATAGGGAAAATTGCTGTTGAATGATTCAGGGTCTGGTTTATTGTTCAATATCAGACTGTTTAGCTTTTCCAATCTTTTTATCAGTTTAGATTTAATTTTACCATTGAATTTGCAGTATACCTAATTGACTCTTTCCGACATTAAGAATTCTCTTTTTGGTAATTGTATCAGGTTTATAGTTAAAAGCTGCTTATATATTAAATACAAAGTTACATATATTGATTGTTCTTATATTTTACAGATGAACAAACAGACTTGGAAATGCCAATTGCTGGAATAAAATGGAGACAAGTGAATATTTATTAAAAGACATACTGGTTCCCATCAACACTAATGACAAATTAATTTTAGAGGATACATATAATATTAAGTATGTGTTCAGGCTCCTATAGAACTTGCTTTTGAAAATCACTTAAAAATTTGAAAGTTTCTTTTCTGCTTACTTGAAAAAAGAAATTTAAGAATAGGTTAAATAAATAAATTGGAAATGTAGGGTGTACATCAATGAGACAGCAATCCAACAACTAATTTCATGGATATTGCCACCATCAATTGTCAATTTGACGATTGCAAATGCAGTTTTACTGATGATGTGTAGCAGAGACAGTAAAACAGAAACTTGCGACAGTCAAATAAAAATTGCCGTTGGCAACTCTTCAACTACAGTACTATTATTCCAATTCTATGCATTACAAGAAGAAATAATACATTTGAGCTTGAAAAAATGTATGAATTTGACATACAAAAATAATCTGCGAAACTTCATGAAAGGTTTTGGCACAAAGATGTCATGGCTTAATGTAACATCATACAAATAAAAACTTACAAACTGGAGGTTATTACGTTATCTCTATGATTGAAATTTGGATAAATCACGTTAAAATGGTGAATTCGAGGTAGGTGTTGAGTGGACATTGTTGGGTACTTGTATGTCCCAGCAAAATAAGACACTAAGTACATATCTGAAAGTTCAAAGCCACTAACAACTAATAACAATAATCATGCATCTAAGACTAAATAAGCTCCACTATTGGTTGAGAGATGATACAATCAAAGACTGATAAGTAAGTACCATTTTATATTCAATTTGTAAATAAATATGATATTGACCAAATAATATGATTTTTTTTCAGAATTGTTTACTTCAATCCTTCATAGAAAATTTATTCAAATTTTCAAGTGAACCTCTGCCTCTGTAAAACAAGGATCAGTATGACCTCCCTCAAGTTGATGGTGGACTCATTCTCAACACATTATTTAAAGATTCCAGTCTAAGTTCACTTTTGATGCCTTCTGTGGTGTTAGTCATCCAAAGTTTTGAATCACCAGCTTGGTCCATCAAATGCTGCAACTACCTATATTGTTTAGTAAGTATTTATCCTCAAATAAAAGCGGTAAAGGAGACTGATGCAATTGTCAAAAGCTTAGGTACCAATTACTGCTTTCACTGCATTGTCTGACTTAAGAAAAGGCTTTTTTTTACATACATGCTTTTTTTAAAATGAAATATAAATGCGATATGTTATGGTTAATAACTATTTTTATACGACGAAAAATTTGAAAAATCTTTCGTCGTATATTGCTATCATGTTGGCGTCGTCGTCGTTGTCGTCGTCGTCCGAATACTTTTAGTTTTCGCACTCTAACTTTAGTAAAATAGAATAGAAATCTATGAAATTTTAACACAAGGTTTATGACCACAAAAGAAAGGTTGGGATTGATTTTGGGAGTTTGTATCCCAACGTTTTAGGAATTAGGGGCCAAAAAGTGCCCAAATAAGCATTTTCTTGTTTTTCGCACAGTAACTTTAGTAAAAGTTAATAGAAATCTATGAAATTTAGACAAAAGGTTTATGACCACAAAAGGAAGGTTGGGATTGATTTTGGGAGTTTTGGTTCTAACAGTTTAGAAATTAGGGGCCAAAAAGGGGTCCAAATAAGCAATTTTCTTGATATTCGCACCATAACTCTAGTATAAGTAAATAGAAACCTATGAAATTTAAACATAAGGTTTATGACCAGATAAGGAAGGTTGGTATTGATTTTGGGAGTTTTGGACATAACAGTTTAGGAATTAGGGGCCAAAAAGGGGTCCAAATAAGCCTTTTTCTTGGTTTTCGCACCATAACTTTAGTTAAAGTTAATAGAAATCTATGAAATTTAAACACAAGGTTAATGACCATAAAAGGAAGGTTGGTATTGATTTTGGGAGTTTTGGTCTTAACAGTTTAGGAAAAAGGGGCCCAAAGGGTCCAAAATTAAACTTTGTTTGATTTCATCAAAAATTGAATAAATGGGGTTCTTTGATATGCAGAATCTAACTGTGTATGTAGATTCTTAATTTTTGGTCCCGTTTTTGAATTGGTCTACATTAAGGTCCTAAGGGTCCAAAATTAAACTTAGTTTGATTTTGACAAAAAATGAATCCTTTGGGTTCTTTGATATGCTGAATCTAAAAATGAACTTAGATTTTTGATTATGGGCCCAGTTTTCATGTTGGTCCAAATCAGGATCTAAAACTAGTATATTAAGTATTGTGCAATATCAAGAAATTTTCCATTGCATAGTATTGCGCAATAGCAAGAAATCTTTAATTGCACAGTATTGTGCAATAGCAAGTATTTTCAATTGCACAGTATTGCGCAATAGCAAGAAATATCTAATTGCACAATATTGTGAAATAGCATTTTTTTTAAATTAGAGTTATCTTTCTTTGTCCAGAATAGTAAGCAAGAAATATCTAATTGCTCAATATTGTGCAATAGCAAATTTTTTAATTGGATTTATCTTTCTTTGTCCAGAATCAATTTAAATCTTTGTTATATACAATATACAATGTATATTCACTTTTTACTACCAACTGATAAATTAAAACAATCTTTACCATTCAGTGATAACAAGCAGTTTTTTTACATCTTAATATTTTATGATGTATTTAAATGAGTAGTTATTGTTGCAAAGTCCATTAGAAATTTTAATTCAGATCAGTTTTGGAATAAGGGAAAGGGGGATGTGAAAAAAAATTGGGTTCAATTTTTCTCATTTGAAATTTCATAAATAAAAAGAAAATTTCTTCTAACATTTTTTTGAGAGAATTAATATTCAACAGCATAGTGAATTGCTCTAAGAGAAAACAAAAATTTTAAGTTCATTAGAACACATTCATTCTGTGTCAGAAACCTATGCTGTGTCAACTATTTAATCACAATCCAATTTTAGAGCTGGATTCAGCTTGAATGTTGTGTCCATACTTGCCCCAACCGTTCAGGGTTCAACCTCTGCGGTTGTATAAAGCTGCGCCCTGCGGAGCATCTGGTTTACTTTATCCTGAAATGCTGAAAATCTGATTGATTAGCTGCTGTTTTGTTCCAGTATGCTTACAATTTTTAAAATTCTTAATAAATTATGTGTATAATTTTCATAGGTTCCCTTGTTCTGAGAATATGTGGACAGAAAAAAAACACAATGGAAGAAAACGGGGGGGGGGGGGGTTGTATAACTCTGTTAGAATTTGCAGCGTTGTACCCAGATGTACCCAGAGTTACTTCCCTTGGTGAATGAATGTGTAGGCAGAGAATTGGAGGACAATATGAATAAGATAGACAGCATTAAAACATCCTTGTTTGCTGTTCTTACTTTACTGTCTTACCTGGGACCAACAGATAAACTCAAAGGTAAACTGAAGTTAAAAAAACAATTTCACTACCGGGTAGTACCCCAAAGATTTTAGTTCAAGATATTTTTCTACTTCCGAAAGTTGTAATAATAAATCGCTAGCGAAAAGTAAGTTGGTTTACAGTATTTGAACTGTTATGTGCTGTTAAGATAAATTGAATTTTGTGTTAAAGTCAAAATAATTTCACATAGATTTCTTATCTTTCAGAACATACATAACTTTGGGACATAAAATATATAACTTTTTATCAAGTCCTGTGTGATATCTGAGAAATTTAGCAGCCAGTGCTTATGTAGACTTTGTTCCACTTCAGTCATTGACGGAGACAATACAATCTATTGGTCAGCAGATATCTACTGCTAAATGTAACCAGCTACATGGTCTACTGGGCTGTTTACAGAATCTGGCCATACAGGATATAGGGTAGGTGTTATTTATAATTATACCCTCGCTTTCAAAAAAGGGGGGTATACTGTTTTACCTCTGTCTGTCAGTCAGTCCGTCTGTCAGTCAGTCAGTCTGTCCCATGAAACTTTCGTCACTTTTTCTCAGGAACTACACATCCACCCTTTCTGGCCAATACAATCTATTGGTCAGCAGATATCTACTGCTAAATGTAACCAGCTACATGGTCTACTGGGCTGTTTACAGAATCTGGCCATACAGGATATAGGGTAGGTGTTATTTATAATTATACCCTCGCTTTCAAAAAAGGGGGGTATACTGTTTTACCTCTGTCTGTCAGTCCGTCCGTCTGTCAGTCAGTCAGTCTGTCCCATGAAACTTTCGTCACTTTTTCTCAGGAACTACACATCCACCCTTTCTGGCCAATACAATCTATTGGTCAGCAGATATCTACTGCTAAATGTAACCAGCTACATGGTCTACTGGGCTGTTTACAGAATCTGGCCATACAGGATATAGGGTAGGTGTTATTTATAATTATACCCTCGCTTTCAAAAAAGGGGGGTATACTGTTTTACCTCTGTCTGTCAGTCCGTCCGTCTGTCAGTCAGTCAGTCTGTCCCATGAAACTTTCGTCACTTTTTCTCAGGAACTACACATCCACCCTTTCTGGCCAATACAATCTATTGGTCAGCAGATATCTACTGCTAAATGTAACCAGCTACATGGTCTACTGGGCTGTTTACAGAATCTGGCCATACAGGATATAGGGTAGGTGTTATTTATAATTATACCCTCGCTTTCAAAAAAGGGGGGTATACTGTTTTACCTCTGTCTGTCAGTCCGTCCGTCTGTCAGTCAGTCAGTCTGTCCCATGAAACTTTCGTCACTTTTTCTCAGGAACTACACATCCACCCTTTCTGGCCAATACAATCTATTGGTCAGCAGATATCTACTGCTAAATGTAACCAGCTACATGGTCTACTGGGCTGTTTACAGAATCTGGCCATACAGGATATAGGGTAGGTGTTATTTATAATTATACCCTCGCTTTCAAAAAAGGGGGGTATACTGTTTTACCTCTGTCTGTCAGTCCGTCCGTCTGTCAGTCAGTCAGTCTGTCCCATGAAACTTTCGTCACTTTTTCTCAGGAACTACACATCCACCCTTTCTGGCCAATACAATCTATTGGTCAGCAGATATCTACTGCTAAATGTAACCAGCTACATGGTCTACTGGGCTGTTTACAGAATCTGGCCATACAGGATATAGGGTAGGTGTTATTTATAATTATACCCTCGCTTTCAAAAAAGGGGGGTATACTGTTTTACCTCTGTCTGTCAGTCCGTCCGTCTGTCAGTCAGTCAGTCTGTCCCATGAAACTTTCGTCACTTTTTCTCAGGAACTACACATCCACCCTTTCTGGCCAATACAATCTATTGGTCAGCAGATATCTACTGCTAAATGTAACCAGCTACATGGTCTACTGGGCTGTTTACAGAATCTGGCCATACAGGATATAGGGTAGGTGTTATTTATAATTATACCCTCGCTTTCAAAAAAGGGGGGTATACTGTTTTACCTCTGTCTGTCAGTCCGTCCGTCTGTCAGTCAGTCAGTCTGTCCCATGAAACTTTCGTCACTTTTTCTCAGGAACTACACATCCACCCTTTCTGGCCAATACAATCTATTGGTCAGCAGATATCTACTGCTAAATGTAACCAGCTACATGGTCTACTGGGCTGTTTACAGAATCTGGCCATACAGGATATAGGGTAGGTGTTATTTATAATTATACCCTCGCTTTCAAAAAAGGGGGGTATACTGTTTTACCTCTGTCTGTCAGTCCGTCCGTCTGTCAGTCAGTCAGTCTGTCCCATGAAACTTTCGTCACTTTTTCTCAGGAACTACACATCCACCCTTTCTGGCCAATACAATCTATTGGTCAGCAGATATCTACTGCTAAATGTAACCAGCTACATGGTCTACTGGGCTGTTTACAGAATCTGGCCATACAGGATATAGGGTAGGTGTTATTTATAATTATACCCCTGCTTTCAAAAAAGGGGGTATACTGTTTTACCTCTGTCTGTCAGTCCGTCTGTCCGTCAGTCAGTCCGTCCCATGAAACTTTCGTCACATTTTTCTCAGGAACTACACATCCACCCTTTCTGTTATTTGGTATCAATATTTATATATGTCAGCCATACCTTGTGATGCGTTTTCAGATTCATCATTCATCGACTTCCTGTTTACCGAACACTTGTATGATTTTACACATGATAGCCAAGTTGAAAATTTTCGTCACATTTTTCTCAGGAACTACAATACAAGGATTTCTGAAATTTGGTTTCAGGATTTATATAGGTCAGCTATACCGTGTGATGCGTTTTCAGATTCATCACTTGACAACTTCCTGTTTACCAAACACTTGCATATTTTTACACTATTAATAATATCCACTTGTGGTGGGGGTATCATCAGTGAGCAGTAGCTTGCAGTTTCACTTGTTTGGTCATGAGATACTTTGTAAGTATTTTGTTAGCATATATGCCTTTTGATAAAGGTAAAATGCAACATAGCGCTAGTACTGTTTTTATAATTTACCAGGTTTTACCAGTAAAAAAAAATCGGTTATTGATTAGGGGATGTACGACGGATATTCAGGCAGCAGCCAAATTTTGTCTCATGAACCGTTCAACCAAAGCCTTTTAAATTTTTATATGATGTTACTGACAACAAAATAGAGGTCAAGTTCAATAATGATGATTTTGACTTTTACTTTTCAGGAGTTATGTTTCTAGAAAGATTGAAAAATGGTGTTTCCATTCATGTTGTTGCATTCACTCATGAACTTTTCAACCAAAGCTTTTCAAATTTTTAAATGCTGTAACTGTTGACAAAATAGAGGTCAAGTTTGCGGTTGATGATTGTTAGTTTTACCATTTAAGAGTTTTGTAGACGAAACGCGTGTCTGGCGTACATATAAAATTTCAATCCTGGTATTTATGATGAGTTTATTTGGACCTTGTGATATTGATGAATACCAGGACACAAATAAATGTGAAAAAAATCCTGTTTACTGTCATTCTGACAGCTCTTGTTTTAAGTTTGATTACATGTGAAATTATTTCATGTGGAAATTGTTGTTCAATGAATTGTTTCTGCATAATATTTTGTATTTTTTTTATCATTTGCTCTTCAACATATTTCAAATAAGGTATGTAATGCACTTAAGAATAATACCATTTTATATTATTAAATCCAGTAATGCCTTGTATTTCATGTATTTACTAAATATATGTAGGACTCAAATCTATGGCAGGTTCCAAATCTATGACAGATTCCTAATCTATGGCAAATGTGACGTTACAAACGCCAAACAACTCAAATCTATTGCAGATTTTTGTTTTCTCCAAATCTATGGCAGATCTAACATATAACGTCACAATTCAATAACGCCATATTACATCGTCGCCGCTGCAAACGATGGCGGAACCCATAGATTTGAACACCATTCAAGATGACAACAATTTGACGATAGTTTACATAAAGATGTGACCCATTATCCAGAAAAGGGACACAATAGGCTGTACCGGTCGAAGTCCGCGATGAACAAGGATACCGCTTTTTTTCAGTAACGGATATTTCAGAAAAGGAGTTATTATAGTAAACATTTTACTGTCTACGGTTGGCAAAGATTAAAAGTGAAACATGAAATTAACGGATACCAATTTCTTTAAGATCGTCATAAAATAAAAAAGATGCCATAACGATTAATAACATATTGTTTGAACATTCAAATTGTTCATTCTTATTTATCACCCTTTTTTAATTCATTAAAAACCTACCTTCTTGTTTGTAAAGGGATTTAACTTTGGTTACTAGTTGGTTAAATGAATGCACAGATTAGAAAATATTTTCTTTTACGAGGCACACCATTTCAATCTTGAAGTCTGTATTTATATTATGAATTCATCATTTACGTTTTTTTTTTGCCGCAATGATTTTGTTGACCAGTATTGACTGTTTATTTCACAAATGTTTAAAAACGTGCTTCCGTTGTCGTACATGTTCACTTGTTTAAATAATGCAAGTTAATGGTCGTATGTGTACTGCATTATTTTCCCTTTGCAATTCATTTTCCATAGACTTGGACACACTAAAAATCCGTTAAAGATTAGGAAATTACAAAACTTGCCATAGATTAGGACTGTAAAAAATCTGCCATAGATTTGGAATGGCATGACGTCACATTTGCAATAGATTAGGAATCTGCCATAGATTTGGAACCCACCATAGATTTGAGTCCTACATATATATAAAGGGTATCTTATTCATTATAAACTATGTCAAGGGGAGACAATTGAGGATTGAATTTTTCCTTGATACATGTTAAAATGATGCAATTTAGTTGGTTAATTTTTACAGGAAAAAACACTATGAACTTTACATATGTTATGTATCTAGAAATTGTGGATTTTGGTTTTATTAATTCCAGTTATTGCTTTGTATTGACTCATACTTCAAGTATATATCATGGATCAGAATTATGTCATTAAAATGTTGTCAAGGGGGAGATAATTTAAAAAAAAAAGGAATTTCTTCATTGAAAGCTTTTTCATGATATTTTAAAGGTGTGCTTTTAACAAATTGATAAGAATTGTAAATATGTCACATTGCTGGATTATTTCCACAGGATACAACATTTGTCTTATATAAAGATACAGCTGCTGAATAATATTTCTGTTTGTATATCTCCTTGTGGAATCATCCGAGCTAAGTATTTACAACTGTTGAAGAAGCTGTGTTGGGATTCTGCAGATAATATGTTGCATCTGACAAACTGAATAAAGTTAAAGAGTTAAAGAGTCAAGGTCAAGGTCATAGTAAGCAATGACATTCAATAAATAGTTACCTTTTTGTCCATGGGAAAATATTGTAATATAAATGAAAAGAGTATAAATAAATTTGAGGCAATATTGTTGTGGTGGTTAATTTTTATTGGCAGAAAAAACTAGTGTGCCCAGAGAGAAACAACTACTTTTGGCAGAAAAAAAGTTAAGTTTGAAGTAGAATCCACTTGCCACATGTGTTTGAACTGACCATTCATAATAGATATCTTTTAATTTTGTTTGATTTTATATTGCCTGCCTAAGAATTTTGCAGTTAAATTAAAGATTGAAAGCCGTTCTCAGTTGTCTCATTGGCAATTATACTACTGGTTTATGTCTGTCCCAAGTCAGGATCTATTTATTCATTGAATGCCATTGGTTCATGTCTGTCATATTTGTGTGTTTTTTCAAATTAGACCTAAAAAAGGGCATTGTTATTGTTGAAAAATGAGAATCAGTTTTAACATAAAAGACTTGGCACATTATGATCACTCTATTTAGACCAGTCTTTGCTCTGCCTTTAAGTGCTTTGGAATGAAGTTGCCATTAAAAAGTTTGGTTTTGCCCTAAAATTAAATAAACAAACAGTAATGGATAACCAACCATCTTTGTCCTTTGGTCTATGAATAGTTATCTCATTGGCAATTATACTGTATGCCTGTCCCATGAAAGTCAGGAGCTTTTAATTCAATGGATGTCATTGGTTCATGTCTGTCATATTTGTGTGTTTTTCATAAATTGTATTGATATAAATTAGTTCATTAGTTGTCTCATTTGAATTGTTTCACATTAACAATGGTTGGGTCTTTAAAATTTGACTATATGTTTGAGTTTTTCTCATTGTTGAAGTTTGTAGAATAATCTAAATTGCTTATATCCACCTTATTTTAAATCTGTTGAATAGTTATTTTATCTGCAATCAATTTACTTCAGCTCCTCATTCTATTATAGCACTACTGAACAGGTTTTTTTTATAGAATTAATTTATGTTGGATACCAATTTTTGTAAATTTCATGGGTACAGGGGAACCACTAATTTTCAACAAATTACAGATTTTTTTTTTCAATCAACAAAAATTGGTACCCATAAAAATAAATGAATCCACAGTATATAAAAAAATACCATGTAAAATGATGACTGTAAATTCAGAAATTATTGTGATTTTGTCATTTTCGACTCTAATGCTATTTCAATTTTTACGATTAGAAAAATCTTGTTTAATTCATATAAAATATTTCAAAATACGAAATTAGATTATTGCATTTACAGCTCTGTCGCATTTTGCACAATAATAAAAACATCGCAATAATTTCTGAATTTACAGTAATTGCAAGACGAGTGCATATTTTAGATTTTTTACTTTCTTTCAGATTTGTTTATCAAAGGTGCTAGCATCTGGTTGGATCCAGTACTCCCCCTCTAGAATACTACAAGTTATAACAGGTCTACATTACATACATACCAGTAACAACGATGTAGTGAAAAATCTGTACAATTACTGGGCAAGGGATATAACTCTATGTGAGTTACAATATAAAATCATTGAAGATTGTGATAGGAGCTATCTGTAAAAGACTGAAAAGGTAAGATCTTCTTCATATTTTTTTAGGTTTGAATCGCTTCACATTTGTCATATGAGGGTCTTATATAGCTGAATATAACTGTATGGATTTTCCTCATTGTTGAAGACTGAATAATGACCTGTAAAGATGATGTACCAAATCAAAAATACTTAAAGTCTCTCTGATTTAAATTGGAATAGAAATGTACAACAAATCTTCACACTAGAATTGATGAAGCAATTATAGTTTTATTCTTATACTCATATTTATATAACATATGCATAAGACTGAGAAAAAACCCAATAAAGGACAACAAAGCAACAACGTATGCATACATAATCTGGAATAGTGGAAAAGTACAGTGATATACAAAATTAAAATGAAAATGTTAAATTAAATTAAAATTTATATCATTGAGGAAATTTCTACACTTCAAAAGATAATTCTAATGAGTTCATTGTTGTTGAATGAGATTTTTAATCTTTTTGTGCCTCAGCTGTTTCTCGCAGTAGCTTAAACACAATGCTTATTACAACAAAAAACAGATCAAGTTTAAAATTTTTGGCTGTCATTTTTATTGTTTTAGAGTTATGCCCCTTTACAAATTGAAAACCTGCTGAATTTTTTTGTTTCTGTTCTCTAACCTTTAATAAGTTTGTCTCAAACAAATTTTATGAAACTTATACACACTACTTATGACAACCAAACTCAGTACAATTTGCACTTTTACCATTCTTCAGTTATGTCCCTTTATTACTTTCGATATGCAAGTGGGGGGGCATCATCTGTATCCATGTGGACACATTCCTCATTCATATTCTAATAATAAAGCTTTATTCCAGAATTAAATTTACTGTAAAAATTAAAGTTGTATAAAAACAGGTTTTTACATGGTATAAGGTACTGATATAATTTATATAGCTGATATTTATTTTCTATGAATCGTTGTTTTGGAGAATATTTGCACATTTTAATTATTTTTTTTTAGATAATATGTACAAATTTTCCCTTTTACTACTAGTCATATTTATTGTCACCATAACCATGTTTGTTCATTGATATGCAAAAGAAATAATGGATCATGAACAATCCAGAAGTAATTCTTTTTCAATTCTCGATCTCTTGCCAGATTCATAATTAATGAAATCGGTTAAAAATATCTCAAGTCCATTATCCACTTCATCATTATCACTTGATACAGGAAGATTGATGTCCATTATTTCATCTTCTATACTTCCCAAACTGCTTTCATCTTTTAAGAGTTCAGATGTACTTTTATCTTGTTGAAAAGATATGTCATCAATACAACCCTCCAATAAGAAATCTATATCAAATTGATGGTCCGAATCTGTTTCTTCTCCTGTCTTCTTATGGACACTATCATTCTGAAAAGAAATCAGAAAAAATATTGACTCATTTTATTTTGGTTACCTACGTAATTTGAATATCCATGATGCTTGATTCCTAGTTGTCTTTAATGTGCACCTGCTTTAGTGGATTGGGCAATAAGTGTTACCCATGTCCTTCTCTTCTATTTGATTGTACCGTCTGTCTGTCTGTCCTTATGTCCCCAAAATTGGTTTCTACTCTATTCTTTGCTTCAACATATTATTAAAAAACTTATACTCAAGGCTAACTGCCACAAAACACAAATCAAGTTCGAAATTTAGTTTTGCCACATTTACCTCTCATGAATTATTCCCCTTTAAAAATGGAAAAATTGCAGAATTTTTAACTTAAGTGCACTTAATTTAATTTGCCTCAAACCAATGTTATGAAACTTATACACAATGCTTATAATTACAAAACAATCTTAACCATGTGAATTCTGCATCGCTAAGTGAAGTTGACCCATGCATATTTACAAGTTTGGGCATCTGTTGCCCTTAGACTCATTCTCCACTTATTTCTGTATGAATTCTGTCACAAACATTTTGGTGTACATTCTGTGTATAGATATATTTTTGAAATTTAAAAAGAACAAGACATGCTACAAAACACATTACTTTGGGACAATTTTTTCACCAAGAAAATTATTCCTAATAGTTTTGAAGTTAATGGAGTAAAGAGATAGTAAAACAAATAAAAGAAGACAGTTTCAAAAGAATAAATAATTTAAGTTACTTTCTCCTCCTTCTAAAATGTGTTGACTTTACAGTTGACTATAAGAGTATTAGATTAAATGACTCTTAAATTTTTTTTTTTTGAAGTTTTAATATAAATTGACTATTGCATTAACCTCAATATCACTTTCCGTTAACAGTGTTTTGCTCATACCATTGTCACTGCTTTCATTTGATAGTTTCCTTTTCTGAAAAAGAGCAGTCAAGAATATTATGTATAAAGAAACTTTTACACAATGTCAAAGACAGCAAAATACACATAAATTTTATAAATGGGACATTCATGGTGACAACATTTCATCTTGCTGTTATGGGAACAGATTTTTTTTTCAAGATCTTCTGATCACATCAATTATTCTTCTTGACATAATGTTAGATATATTTACTGGGGATATTCCTACTCCCACCATACTAAATTTTTCTTCTTCAAATAAGTGAAGGCCATATCTTTTGAATATAAATATGCATCAGACAGTAGAAATTACATTTAGACCATGCTTTTGACAAATCTTGATCATACTGTCAATGAAAAAGGGGAAAACAACTATGATCTAGTAAATTCGAGTTTTTAAGTAACCAAGTAATCTGTGTCAGATGTTGTGAATGAGGCCATTTAAAAAAATAATTTTAAAACATTTCTGAAGATTTTTTCTGTTTACATGGAATTTAACCCCAGCATATCAGGTGTACTTACTTTTCCTTTTGACTGTTCTTCAATAAATACTTGAGTTTCATTTGTCTCGGGAACAATGACCCTCTGATAATTATCACACTGACCAGTATGGTGAGTATTTATCCCAGAAACATCAGTTGTAGAATTCGTTTGACAAGAATATCTAGGTACTTATTCTTTTGTTTTTGATGTACTCATTAGTGTAGTGGATGTTGCATTTTCTTTTGATTTTTTCAGTTTATTAAGTGGCAAACTGTTACTTTCTTCTGGCAAAAGTTTATTGCTGGTTAATAAGGTTTCTTTCTTTGTTAAAGAGTCAGTTTCATTGTCATTGTTGATAAACGAATGTTGTGTTGTATCTTTTCCATGATCAGACTCATTTGATAAAGCTGCAACTGAACATGATTTCTGTTCATGTGGGATTTTTGAATTTGTTTTGACAGAGGTTCCTTGCGAGTTGTCAACATTGCATTGTTGGTCATCATTTGAGCAATGTTGACTGTTGGAATCCAGTGTTGTAGGAAGACTGTCATCCAAAGAGATGCTATAACACACTTGTGACTTAGCTGGATTGTCCATATTGACAGACAGCTTCACACATTTTCTGTTGACTTCTATTCCAATTTCGGGTCTATCTTCAGAAACTCTTTGTAGATTTGAAAATGTGGTTTCAGTTTGGTTTTCAACATTTACATGTGTCCACCATTGATGTAATGGGTGACAGACTTCTGTTGTAAAAAATCCATCTGAATGTAAGTATTTGAGAGCATAATCTAGTACTGATACATCTGTCTGAATTGTTTTCACTCTGAATAGAACTTCTTTATGCTTTTTGGCTTCTTTTTTGTCAGTTGAATTGACAACATTTTGATAAGATTCTACTAAAGATTTATATTTTGGAGGAATTACTGCTTTTGAATGTTGCAACAGTGTTGAAAGGAGTAACTGGTCGGAACAGGTATGTTTGCATTTCCCCCTGTTGAATGGACTGAAAAAAAGGAACATTCTTAGGCCAATATTCTGGTGGAGTTGTCCAAATTCCATCACACTTTGATTCAGGATCTTTTCCCTTAATAATTTTGCACACAACAGTGGCTAGGAAACGTGTTATATCTGCAATCATTTCAGATTGATTTTTTACTCTTTTACATGGAGCATATTTAAGTTCACTATTTCCAACTTTTAGACTAAGTTTCACATTTATATTGTCCAGAGCTTCGTTGAGTTCATCAGTATCTTTGTAAATAATGAAGTTCTGTAGAATCATTTTTATTTTTTCAGTTTCAGTACGGAATGTGTATAGTTTATAAAGCAACTGGTTTCTATTTTCTCTCCAAGCAGCTATTTCTTTTCGATATACATTGTTAATATACACTTTCTTACAGTCACAGCATTGTATCAGGCATTTTAAAAGTTCATTATCAGACATGAAACATTTATATTCGTCATGGGAATGATTTTTAGTATCATAGAATGGTTTATTTGATGGCCAATGCTCTGGTTTTTCTGTCCACAAGTTTTTTGGTTTGGAATGTGGTGATTTTCCTTTGTACAATTTCAGAAGAGTTGATGACATGTTCTGCATCCATGCTCTTTCCCTCTGAGAACAATGAAGCAACTTTGGGGGGCCTGGATTTATATGTATATCACCTGAGCACCACAATATATATAGTATAGCCTCTTTATACTCATACTTCAGTGACAGATATTTCTTCAGTTTTGCAGATTTGTGGTGTCTTGTTGTAGCAACTAGTAGAAGGAACATTATAATCAACATAATTTCTGTATTTGATTTTTTTCCAGCCCGGTCTTCATTTTGTAAAGACTGTTCATCAAAATTAAAGCCATCTATGTAATTTGGAATATTGACATCAGTGATCTGTTCTTTTTTCTTTGCGTTTCTTAACATACAAAGGCAACGATACAAAATGGGTTTTATTTTTCGCATATTTTCTCTTCTTTTTTGCTCATTCTCATAACTTGGGAAAAATAAAGACCAGTTTTCTTCAGTTAATATTTGCTGTAGTTTACTTCCCTTTTTATTCTGATGAGTTTTTATGTTATTTTGACTTTTTCTCTTTTCTTTAATTTTTAATAGATCCCATAGTTTGTGTGTTATTTTAATTAAGAGGACTCCTTTTGATTGAGGCAAGTTTATGTCAAGAATTACTTTAGCAAGCTCATGATGTTTGTTGTGAAATCTTATATTGGCAATGTCACAAATACACTCTAAGATAATTTCTGTATTTCCTAAAGTCTTTACACTCATATCACAAAATTCTTTGATTACGCTTACAAATCCTTTAACTGCACTATAGTCTACAATAGTATCAATGAAAATAGGAAGAAAGCTATCAATTCTGAAATGCTTGTGAAGATCAGAAAAGGTGGGTTTATTTGAAAAATTTTCAACACTTTGGAATGATCTTGATGATGGCATACATCTTAATGTTTTTAACAAACAGCTACACATACATTTATTTTCCTCAATTATTGAAGCAACCATCATTTCCGTTTGCAGATTTTTTGGAATTAATTTAAGATTATGTTGAAATTTCATGATATAACAAAATATGTCTCCTAGTAAATTTTTCTTTGGTGATGTTAAACAGTTGAAACCTAAAAGAAGTGGTCCATTTGTTTTTGATGACGGCCAGTTTCTAAACACAGACTCTTTACAGAAAATTTTAAAGCAGTAAACAATAAATAAATTTTTTATGATCTTTTGCAATACTTCTATAGTTAGTTTTATATTTGCAGCATGGTCTTCTTTAATACACTTATTTAGAATATGTATTAAAGAATGAAGAATGTCAATTTTTCCTCTATAATCAAGTGCTACATTTTCAGTCACTTCATCAAAACTGGATTTGAAATACTTAAGATTTTCCTCAATTGCTTGGGATGTTGCGTTGGTTTGAGGTTTACAAAGCATTATTTTACTGTAACATAATTTAAGTTGATATTCAAATTGTGGATCACATATTCCAGTAGACAAGTCATCAAAAGTGCACAAAGGATTCTTTAGAAGTTGTATTTTTAAGTAATGTTCTATAGTTATAAGTAACATTTTTTCAGACAGATACTTCATGACTGTTTCTGCTAAACTGCAAACAAACCTAAATTGGTTTTCTTTATCTTGGTTTAAAAAGATACGACTAATACATAGGAGTTTACAAAGTCTGCATAAACTTTCATACATGCATACACTTGAATCCTCACCTTGCCATGGAGGATATAATATGTATCTTTTTAATTCAGCATTTCCAGATTTAATGTTCATGAACCACTCCTTTGTACTGATTTCGAATTCTTTCTTTGCTGTATATCTACCATTACAGCATTTGAATAGTTTATTTATAGCCACTTCATAATAGTTCAGACAAATTTTAATTTTTTCTCTCAATGATGTCTTTTCTTTTCCAAGAAAAGTAAATGATTCTATCCATTTGGAATAATTAATTGAACAAGATTGATACTCTGCATATTCAATAAAACTCCTCATTATATCTTCCCATTCATAATCACTCTCCCAAAGCAAACTGACGAAAGCATGTGTGTCCTCACTGTAATAAACGTGTGAGACGTTTGAGTATAAATCATCATTGTATTCCAATTCTATTTTTTTATTTTCAAATGATTGTTGTGTCATTTTGCTGTTCAAATTCAATAACTTGTTTTTGTCTACATGTCATTTAAGGTTTAAAATGAATCAATCCATGTCTAGTTTCAGACAAAACTACTAATTCCATTCCATGTCATTTTTTTTATTTTATGTAAGTATCACCATTTTAAAACTCACAGATGTGTACTTTTCAAGATTTCAGTCTTCTATGGTGGTTTGAAATCAGTGTTGAGGAAAACAGCCATTTCCTAAAATAAAAAAGGAAAGATTAGCTAAATTTGTAATTCATAAAATTTTAATTATAAAAGGTGGACTTTATAACTCATGATGCCCAAAATGTGAGTCATACATGAGCTATAGTTGTTAGTGTTTGTGTCATTTTGGTCTTTTGTAAATAGTTGTCTCATTGGCAATCATACCACATCTTCTTTTGTATATGTAACTAGATGTATCATTATCAATAGTCTTTATTATAATTATAAGGGGTGTAGCTAGACTAGAACATGTATTGAAGTGTAGCACCATGCACCATTTCATGCTGAAAATAATTTTCATGTGTATGAATTGTGTTTTTTGCATACAAATTTGCATGAAGTCATGTAGAACCTCTAATCTGTATTAATTCATGTCAAACCTATAACCTGTATGATGTCATGTAAAACCTATAATTTCGGTATAATGTCATGTCAAACCTCTAACCTGTATGATGTCATGTCAAACCTCTAATCTGTATGCCATCATGTCAAACCTCTAACCTGTATGATGTCATGTCAAACCTCTAATCTGTATGATGTCATGTCAAACCTCTAACTTGTATGATGTCATGTCAAACCTCTAACCTGTATGATGTCATGTAAACCTCTAATCTGTATGATGTCATGTTAAACCCCTAATCTGTATGATGTCATGTCAAACATCTGACCTGTATGATGTCATGTCAAACCTCTAATCTGTATGATGTCATGTCAAACCTCTAACCTGTATGATGTCTTGTCAAACCTCTAATCTGTATGATGTCATGTCAAACATCTGACCTGTATGACGTCATGCCAAACCTCTAATCTGTATGACATCATGTCAAACCTCTAACCTGTATGATGTCATGTCAAACCTCTAACCTGTATGATGTCATGCCAAACCTCTAACCTGTATGATGTCATGCCAAACCTCTAACCTGTATGACATCATCTCAAACCTCTTACCTGTATGACATCATGTCAAACCTCTTACCTGAATGATGTCATGTCAAACCTTTAACCTGTATGATGTCATGCCAAACCTCTAATCTGTATGACATCATGTCAAACCTCTAACCTGTATGATGTCATGTCAAACCTCTAACCTGTATGATGTCATGCCAAACCTCTAACCTGTATGATGTCATGCCAAACCTCTAACCTGTATGACATCATCTCAAACCTCTTACCTGTATGACATCATGTCAAACCTCTTACCTGAATGATGTCATGTCAAACCTCTAACCTGTATGATGTCATGCCAAACCTCTAACCTGTATGACATCATGTCAAACCTCTAACCTGTATGATGTCATGTCAAACCTCTAACCTGTATGATGTCATGTCAAACCTCTAACCTGTATGATGTCATGTCAAACCTCTAATCTGTATGCCATCATGTCAAACCTCTAATCTGTATGCCATCATGTCAAACCTCTAACCTGTATGATGTCATGTCAAACCTCTAACCTGTATGATGTCATGTCAAACCTCTAACCTGTATGATGACATGACAAACCTCTAACCTGTATGATGTCATGTCAAACCTCTAACCTGTAGGATGTCTTGTCCAACCTCTAATCTGTATGATTTAATGCCAAACCTCTAATCTGTATGATTTCGTGGCAGACCTCTAATCTGTATGATGTCTTGTCAAACCCCTAACCTGTATGATGTCTTGTCAAACCTCTAATTTGTATATGTCTTGTCAAACCTCTAACCTGTATGACATCATGTCAAACCTCTAACCTGTATGATGTCATGTCAAACCTCTAATCTGTATGATGTCATGTTAAACCTCTAACCTGTATGATGTCTTGTCAAACCTCTAATCTGAATAATGTCATGTCAAAACTCTAACCTGTGAGATGTCTTTTTTTTTGTCAAACCTCTTTTTTGTATGATGTCATGCCAAACCTCTAATCTGTATGACATCATGTCGAACCTCTTATCTGTATGATATCATGTCAAACCCCTAACCTGTATGATGTCTTGTCAAACCTCTAACCTGTATGACATCATGTCAAACCTCTAACCTGTAAGATGTCATGTCAAACCTCTAACCTGTAGGATGTTTTGTCCAACCTCTTATCTGTATGACATGTCAAACCTCTAATCTGTATGACATCTTGTCAAACCCCTAATCTGTATGAAATCATGTCAAACCCCTTACCTGTAGGATGTCATGTCAAACCTTTAACCTGTATGATGTCTTGTCAAACCTCTAATCTGTATGATGTAATGACAAACCTCTAACCTGTATGACATCATGTCAAACCCCTAACCTGTATGATGTCATGTCAAACCTTTAACCTGTATGATGTCTTGTCAAACCTCTAATCTGTATGATGTAATGACAAACCTCTAATCTGTATGACATCATGTCAAACCTCTAACCTGTTTGATGTCTTGTCAAACCTCTAATCTGTATGATGTCATGTCAAATCTCTAATCTGTATGATGTCATGTCAAACCTCTAATCTGTATGATGTCTTGTCAAACCTCAAATCTGTATGATGTCATGTCAAATCTTTAATCTGTATGATGTAATGACAAACCTCTAACCTGTATGACATCATGTCAAACCCCTTATCTGTATGACATCATGTCAAACCTCTAACCTGTATGATGACATGACAAACCTCTAATCTGTATGATGTCTTGTCAAACCTCAAATCTGTATGATGTCATGTCAAATCTTTAATCTGTATGATGTAATGACAAACCTCTAATCTGTATGACATCATGTCAAACCCCTAATCTGTATGACATCATGTCAAACCCCTAACCTGTTTGATGTCTTGTCAAACCTCTAATCTGTATGATGTCATGTCAAATCTCTAATCTGTATGATGTCATGTCAAACCTCTAACCTGTATGATGTCTTGTCAAACCTCTAATCTGTATGATGACATGTCAAACTTCTAACCTGTAGGATGTCATGTCAAACCTCTAACCTGTTTGATGTCTTGTCAAACCTCTAATCTGTATGATGTCATGTCAAACCTCTAACCTGTATGATGTCTTGTCAAACCTCTAATCTGTATGATGTCATGTCAAACCTCTAATCTGTATGATGTCATGTCAAACCTCTAATCTGTATGATCTCATGTCAAACCTCTAATCTGTATGATGTCTTGTCAAACCTCTAATCTGTATGATGTCTTGTCAAACCTCTAATCATGTCAAACTTCTAACCTGTAGGATGTCATGTCAAACCTCTAATCTGTATGATGTCTTGTCAAACCTCTAACCTGTTTGATGTCTTGTCAAACCTCTAACCTGTATGATGTCTTGTCAAACCTCTAATCTGTATGATGTCTTGTCAAACCTCTAATCATGTCAAACTTCTAACCTGTAGGATGTCATGTCAAACCTCTAATCTGTATGATCTCATGTCAAACCTCTAACCTGTAGGATGTCATGTCAAACCTCTAACCTGTATGACATCATGTCAAACCTCTAATCATGTCAAACTTCTAACCTGTAGGATGTCTTGTCAAACCTCTAATCTGTATGACATCATGTCAAACCTCTAACCTGTTTGATGTCTTGTCAAACCTCTAATCATGTCAAACTTCTAACCTGTAGGATGTCATGTCAAACCTCTAATCTGTATGATGTCATGTCAAACCTCTAACCTGTATGATGTCTTGTCAAACCTCTAATCTGTATGATGTCATGTCAAACCTCTAACCTGTTTGATGTCTTGTCAAACCTCTAATCATGTCAAACTTCTAACCTGTAGGATGTCTTGTCAAACCTCTAATCTGTATGACATCATGTCAAACCTCTAACCTGTTTGATGTCTTGTCAAACCTCTAATCATGTCAAACTTCTAACCTGTAGGATGTCATGTCAAACCTCTAACCTGTATGACATCATGTCAAACCCCTAACCTGTATGATGTCTTGTCAAACCTCTAATCTGTATGATGTCTTGTCAAACCTCTAATCATGTCAAACTTCTAACCTGTAGGATGTCATGTCAAACCTCTAATCTGTATGATGTCTTGTCAAACCTCTAATCTGTATGATGTCATGTCAAACCTCTAACCTGTATGATGTCTTGTCAAACCTCTAATCATGTCAAACTTCTAACCTGTAGGATGTCATGTCAAACCTCTAATCTGTATGACATCATGTCAAACCTCTAACCTGTTTGATGTCTTGTCAAACCTCTAATCATGTCAAACTTCTAACCTGTAGGATGTCATGTCAAACCTCTAACCTGTATGACATCATGTCAAACCCCAAACCTGTATGATGTCTTGTCAAACCTCTAATCTGTATGATGTCTTGTCAAACCTCTAATCATGTCAAACTTCTAACCTGTAGGATGTCATGTCAAACCTCTAATCTGTATGATGTCTTGTCAAACCTCTAATCTGTATGATGTCATGTCAAACCTCTAACCTGTATGATGTCTTGTCAAACCTCTAATCATGTCAAACTTCTAACCTGTAGGATGTCATGTCAAACCTCTAATCTGTATGACATCATGTCAAACCTCTAATCTGTATGACATCATGTCAAACCTCTAACCTGTTTGATGTCTTGTCAAACCTCTAATCATGTCAAACTTCTAACCTGTAGGATGTCATGTCAAACCTCTAACCTGTATGACATCATGTCAAACCCCTAACCTGTATGATGTCTTGTCAAACCTCTAATCTGTATGATGTCTTGTCAAACCTCTAATCATGTCAAACTTCTAACCTGTAGGATGTCATGTCAAACCTCTAACCTGTATGACATCATGTCAAACCCCTAACCTGTTTGATGTCTTGTCAAACCTCTAATCTGTATGATGTCATGTCAAATCTCTAACCTGTATGATGTCTTGTCAAACCCCTTATCTGTATGACATCATGTCAAACCTCTAACCTGTTTGATGTCTTGTCAAACCTCTAATCTGTATGATGTCATGTCAAATCTCTAACCTGTATGATGTCATGTCAAACCTCTAACCTGTATGATGTCATGTCAAACCTCTGACCTGTATGATGTCATGTCAAACCTCTGACCTGTATGATGTCTTGTCAAACCTCTAACCTGTTTGATGTCTTGTCAAACCTCTGACCTGTATGACATCATGTCAAACCTCTAACCTGTTTGATGTCTTGTCAAACCTCTAATCTGTATGATGTCATGTCAAACCTCTAACCTGTATGATGTCTTGTCAAACCTCTAATCTGTATGATGTCATGTCAAACCTCTAACCTGTTTGATGTCTTGTCAAACCTCTAATCTGTATGATGTCATGTCAAACCTCTGACCTGTATGATGTCTTGTCAAACCTCTAACCTGTTTGATGTCTTGTCAAACCTCTGACCTGTATGACATCATGTCAAACCTCTAACCTGTTTGATGTCTTGTCAAACCTCTAATCTGTATGATGTCATGTCAAACCTCTAACCTGTATGATGTCATGTCAAACCTCTGACCTGTATGATGTCATGTCAAACCTCTGACCTGTATGATGTCATGTCAAACCTCTAACCTGTTTGATGTCTTGTCAAACCTCTGACCTGTATGACATCATGTCAAACCTCTAACCTGTTTGATGTCTTGTCAAACCTCTAATCTGTATGACATCATGTCAAACCTCTAACCTGTTTGATGTCTTGTCAAACCTCTAATCTGTATGATGTCATGTCAAATCTCTAATCTGTATGATGTCTTGTCAAACCTCTAACCTCTATGATGTCATGTCAAACCTCTAACCTGTATGATGTCTTGTCAAACCTCTAATCTGTATGATGTCATGTCAAACCTCTAATCTGTATGATGTCTTGTCAAACCTCTAATCATGTCAAACTTCTAACCTGTAGGATGTCATGTCAAACCTCTAACCTGTATGACATCATGTCAAACCCCTAACCTGTTTGATGTCTTGTCAAACCTCTAATCTGTATGATGTCATGTCAAATCTCTAACCTGTATGATGTCTTGTCAAACCCCTTATCTGTATGACATCATGTCAAACCTCTAACCTGTTTGATGTCTTGTCAAACCTCTAATCTGTATGATGTCATGTCAAATCTCTAACCTGTATGATGTCATGTCAAACCTCTAACCTGTATGATGTCATGTCAAACCTCTGACCTGTATGATGTCATGTCAAACCTCTGACCTGTATGATGTCTTGTCAAACCTCTAACCTGTTTGATGTCTTGTCAAACCTCTGACCTGTATGACATCATGTCAAACCTCTAACCTGTTTGATGTCTTGTCAAACCTCTAATCTGTATGATGTCATGTCAAACCTCTAACCTGTATGATGTCTTGTCAAACCTCTAATCTGTATGATGTCATGTCAAACCTCTAACCTGTTTGATGTCTTGTCAAACCTCTAATCTGTATGATGTCATGTCAAACCTCTGACCTGTATGATGTCTTGTCAAACCTCTAACCTGTTTGATGTCTTGTCAAACCTCTGACCTGTATGACATCATGTCAAACCTCTAACCTGTTTGATGTCTTGTCAAACCTCTAATCTGTATGATGTCATGTCAAACCTCTAACCTGTATGATGTCATGTCAAACCTCTGACCTGTATGATGTCATGTCAAACCTCTGACCTGTATGATGTCATGTCAAACCTCTAACCTGTTTGATGTCTTGTCAAACCTCTGACCTGTATGACATCATGTCAAACCTCTAACCTGTTTGATGTCTTGTCAAACCTCTAATCTGTATGACATCATGTCAAACCTCTAACCTGTTTGATGTCTTGTCAAACCTCTAATCTGTATGATGTCATGTCAAATCTCTAATCTGTATGATGTCTTGTCAAACCTCTAACCTCTATGATGTCATGTCAAACCTCTAACCTGTATGATGTCTTGTCAAACCTCTAATCTGTATGATGTCATGTCAAACCTCTAATCTGTATGATGTCATGTCAAACCTCTAATCTGTATGATGTCATGTCAAACCTGTAATCTGTATGATGTCATGTCAAACATCTGACCTGTGTGATGTCATGTCAAACCTCTAACCTGTATGATGTCATGTCAAACCTCTAATCTGTATGATGTCTTGTCAAACCTCTAATCTGTATGATCTCATGTCAAACCTCTAATCTGTATAACATCATGTCAAACCTTTAACCTGTATGATGTCTTGTCAAACCTTTAATCTGTATGATGTCATGTCAAACTTCTAACCTGTATGATCTCATGTCAAACCTCTGACCTGTATGATGTCTTGTCAAACCTCTAATCTGTATGACATCATGTCAAACCTCTTATTAGTATGACATCATGTCAAACCTCTAACCAGTATGTCATGTCAAACTTATAACCTGTATGATGTCATGTCAAACCTCTGACCTGTATGATGTCATGTCAAACCTCTAACCTGTATGATGTCATGTCAAACCTCTAATCTGTATGATGTCATGTCAAATCTCTAATCTGTATGATGTCATGTCAAACCTCTAACCTGTATGATGTCTTGTCAAACCTCTAATCTGTATGATGTAATGACAAACTTCTAACCTGTATGATGTCATGTCAAACCTCTGACCTGTATGATGTCTTGTCAAACCTCTGACCTGTATGATGTCTTGTCAAACCTCTAATCTGTATGACATCATGTCAAACCTCTAATTAGTATGACATCATGTCAAACCTCTAACCAGTATGTCATGTCAAACTTATAACCTGTATGATGTCATGTCAAACCTCTGACCTGTATGATGTCATGTCAAACTTATAACCTGTATTCTAATCTGTATGATGTCATGTCAAACCTCTGACCTGTATGATGTAATGACAAACTTATAACCTGTATGATGTCATGTCAAACCTCTGACCTGTATGATGTCATGTCAAACCTCTAATCTGTATGATGTCATGCCAAACCTCTAATCTGCATGACATCATGTCAAACCTCAAATCTGTATGACATCATGTCAAATCCCTAACCTGTATGATGTCATGTCAAACCTCTAACCTGTATGTTATCAAGTCAAACCTCTAACCTGTATGATGTGGTTTTTTTTGTCAAACCTCTTTTTTTGTATGATGTCATGTCAAACCTCTAACCTGTTTGATGTCTTGTATAACCTCTAATCTGTATGACATCATGTCAAACCTCTAACCCGTATGATGTCTTGTCAAACCTCTAATCTGTATGATGTCATGTCAAACCTCTAACCTGTATGATGTCATGTTTAAACTCTAATCTGTATGATGTCATGTCAAACCTCTAACCTGTATGAAGTCATGTCAAACCTCTAACATGTATGATGTCTTGTCAAACCTCTAATCTGTATGATGTCATGTCAAACCTCTAATCTGTATGATGTCATGTCAAACCTCCAATCTGTATGACATCATGTCAAACCTCTAATCTGTATGATGTCATGTCAAACCTCTAACCTGTATGATGTCATGTTAAACCTCTAACCTGTAGAAAGTCATGTCAAACCTCTGACCTGTATGATGACATGTCGAACCTCTAACCTGTAGAAAGTCATGTCAAACCTCTGACCTGTATGATGACATGTCAAACCTCTAACCAGTATGTCATGTCAAACTTATAACCTGTATGATGTCATGTCAAACCTCTGACCTGTATGATGTCATGTCAAACCTCTAACCTGTATGATGTCATGTCAAACCTCTAATCTGTATGATGTCATGTCAAATCTCTAATCTGTATGATGTCATGTCAAACCTCTAACCTGTATGATGTCTTGTCAAACCTCTAATCTGTATGATGTCATGTCAAACCTCCAATCTGTATGACATCATGTCAAACCTCTAATCTGTATGATGTCATGTCAAACCTCTAACATGTATGATGTCATGTTAAACCTCTAACCTGTAGAAAGTCATGTCAAACCTCTGACCTGTATGATGACATGTCAAACCTCTAACCAGTATGTCATGTCAAACTTATAACCTGTATGATGTCATGTCAAACCTCTGACCTGTATGATGTCATGTCAAACCTCTAACCTGTATGATGTCATGTCAAACCTCTAATCTGTATGATGTCATGTCAAATCTCTAATCTGTATGATGTCATGTCAAACCTCTAACCGGTATGATGTCTTGTCAAACCTCTAATCTGTATGATGTAATGACAAACTTCTAACCTGTATGATCTCATGTCAAACCTCTGACCTGTATGATGTCTTGTCAAACCTCTAATCTGTATGACATCATGTCAAACCTTTAATTAGTATGACATCATGTCAAACCTCTAACCAGTATGTCATGTCAAACTTATAACCTGTATGATGTCATGTCAAACCTCTGACCTGTATGATGTCATGTCAAACCTCTAATCTGTATGATGTCATGCCAAACCTCTAATCTGCATGACATCATGTCAAACCTCAAATCTGTATGACATCATGTCAAATCCCTAACCTGTATGATGTCATGTCAAACCTCTAACCTGTATGTTATCAAGTCAAACCTCTAACCTGTATGTTATCAAGTCAAACCTCTAACCTGTATGATGTGTTTTTTTTTGTCAAACCTCTGTTTTTGTATGATGTCATGTCAAACCTCTAACCTGCATGATGTCTTGTATAACCTCTAATCTGTATGACATCATGTCAAACCTCTAACCCGTATGATGTCTTGTCAAACCTCTAATCTGTATGATGTCATGTCAAACCTCTAACCTGTATGATGTCATGTTTAAACTCTAATCTGTATGATGTCATGTCAAACCTCTAACCTGTATGAAGTCATGTCAAACCTCTAACATGTATGATGTCTTGTCAAACCTCTAATCTGTATGATGTCATGTCAAACCTCTAATCTGTATGACATCATGTCAAACCTCCAATCTGTATGATGTCATGTCAAACCTCCAATATGTATGACATCATGTCAAACCCCTAATCTGTATGATGTCATGTCAAACCTCTAACCTGTATGATGTCATGTTAAACCTCTAACCTGTAGAATGTCATGTCAAACCTCTGACCTGTATGATGACATGTCAAACTTCTAACCTGTAGAATGTCATGTCAAACATCTTTCCTGTATGATGTCATGTCAAACCTCTAATCTGTATGATGTCATGTCAAACCTCTAACCTGTATGATGTCATTTCAAACCTCTAATCTGTATGATGTCATGCCAAACCTCTAACCTGTATGATGTCATGTCAAACCTCTGACCTGTATGATGTCATGTCAAACCTCTAATCTGTATGATGTCATGTCAAACCTCTGACCTGTATGATGTCATGTCAAACCTCTAACCTGTATGATGTCATGTCAAACCTCTAATCTGTATGATGTCATGTTAAACCTATTAACTGTATGATGTCATGTCAAATCTATAATCTGTATTACAAATCTTGTCAAACGCCTTATCTTTATGACCTCAATTTAGGTTAAACATCTAAATGTGGTAGTTATATAATAAAGGGTATGTGATATGTATTTTTCAATATCACACACTGTATCAACCCTCAACCAGTATAATCCCTCGAGGATAGCTCTGAGGTTATATTGCTGTCTCGGGGTTGATATGGATGTGATATTGAAAAAGCCATATGATATGCTCCATGTTTAGTAGTGAGTAATACACCATATTCTTATTATTTCATTTTCAGCATTATGTTTCGTAAGAATTTAGTAAAGTGATTGGCCAATTTGCTTTTAGTAAGGCAATATCTAAGGAATGGTGTTCTGACATAAGAGGTCTCTAAACACAATAGCTCCAAATTAAGCTTTTGTAAGTAGAAGCCATATTAATTATGTGTATCAGTCAGGGGGGACTTTAAAAGCATAAAAATATGGTATATGCCAAAACACATAATTAATTGCGCCTGTTGATGTTTCATAGACAGACCTGTTTTGGTCCACAAGGGACCTTCATCAGAGGCATAATGGTGGAGTAATGTTTACACCCTATTTATATAGATATGGTAACCATGGTAACTTGCTAATGAAAGTGATCAGGTGGTTCAGTAAACCGACATTCAGAGATATCTGGCCGATAATGTATCTGGTTGATATCTAAACAAGTTCAATGATCCTGTCAGTAAAAATCCCAATGGGCTGTTGCATGGTTAACAATAATAATTATTAAGCTCTTGTTCATGTTACGGTAAACATTTTGAAAAGTTAATATTTTTGCATGATTCTGTAAACATGATGATATAGTCTGAATTTGGGCTTTAGCATTGGGTATAGTGTGTTTAAATTATTTATGAAGTACATGGTTGTCATTTAGTCTTATCTTTGGCTTATGATACACCTTTTGTTCCACATGTGGTTTCAGCAATGTCACTTATGCAAGTGCAAATTAAGTGACAAGAAAATCAATTTTCATTTCATGGAGTTTTATGTCAAATATATTTTGTGAATAAAATTATTATTCCACTGTTTAATATTTTTACATGTAAAATGATAAAGTGCAAATGCAATAGAAGCACAGTTATTATTACATGGAAATGTAATGCACCTTCACCTTGTCCTGTCAATATTTACAAAATTTAAAAAAAAGTTGTGAATATTATTTAAAGCGCCCAAGTTACCTGGCTCAAATTAAATGATTGATATCACCAATATTTTCATGATTTTTATAAACAATTGACAATCAAACTATAGTATTAAATTAACACACTAACAAATCTAAAAAAAAGTCTCTTTTCTTAAAAGATCTATTTTGAAAAGTTGATATTTTTTTTTTATTTTAAAATTTTAGAATTTGTAGAAAAAAACATATTTGATAATCAATTGATTTGCAAAATTGCTGAAATAATTCCATAGCAAATTGACTTACTATTTCTCCTTTTGATTCAAATATATCCAGGCAAATAGTTAAAATGCCAGAACTTCTGTGATGACTGACTTAAATAGCTATTTTTAAAGGTATCCAGGTAAATAGATGATTGCAAGGTACCTTAAGTTTTTCTAAAAAAAAAATATGAGGATAATATTAAATTTGCATATGGAATACATTTTACGGATAACATTTTAATATTGTTATTATAAATGGAAATGACAGTTTCAAAGTAACATTCAAAACTGGATTTTTTTCATCAAATTTTAATTCAATTTTCATCCATTTTTCCTTCCTTTTTCTACCTTGTTGTGTTAACCAAGGTTTTTAAAAATAGATTAATAGAAAATGACTTGTCTTTTTAAATAAATGTTCCCTTTAAATTTCATTGATTGTTGTGTTAACCATTTTTAGGCTATTGTATACATATTTCTTGTTGAAAATGTATTGGCCTATAATGAAATCTTTAATAAAAAATTATCACTGTTGGTTTTACATGTATAATAGCTGTTTTTATTTATACATTCATTAACTTTAAATTTTTATGTCGTTTTTTTATCTTAAAAATAATGATGTTTGGTTGCTGTCTCATTGGCAATTACCCTCTTTTTATATTATACTTGCAAACTTCATGGAAAATTGAAAATTATTATGTGATTAATATTATGTGATTATAGTCACATGGCAACAATCATAAGAATGAAACTTTTTATATACTGTTTCTGGCATTGGCATCATCAGCAGTTGTTAAAAATAGTGAATAAGTTAATTACACTGACAAGACAAACTTAGGATCATATATATTTATAAGATTTTTAGTTCATGAGTTGTCATGCTTGAAGCTAATGATTCACCTTGTTTAAATAGGCAAAAAAGCAATGTAAAAGCTATTTTTCATTGCTCCTAACTAAAAGTTGAGAACATATAGTTTTACCCCTGTCTACCTGTCTGTTCATTCATCCTTCTGTCAATTTGAATGCTGGTGTTTTGTACATATATTGTCCTAAAAAATATGTCGACAATAAAGACAATGTTAACACTCAAGTTTTTACCGCAAAGTATCTGTTATATGGTGGACATGTTTCACCTAAAGATAAGCATCATCAGGACATTTTCATATTTTTCAAAATGACTGTGAATACCTAGCGGTATCCACTTGTTTTACCTTACCGCACAATCACCACTCCAGGTGTTGGTTCACTTACATTTTTACAGTGTTCCAAAAAATAAGTAAATGAGTGATAAAGGTATTAAAGAAACATATAGTATAGCATCTCAGTAATTTATATTGGCCAACATGTTTAGAAAATTTATTCATTCATTTAATGAATGTGCCAACACCAAAAAAGAGGCAAACAACAAGATCATGTACAAACTGTATTGTCACATACAAAACTTAGACATAGAAATAAGGGAATTTCAATTATAGGTTTATGAATAAATTTATACTATATATAATTTTTTTTCTTTTTAGTACCAAAGTATACAGTTTAACATAGGGTGTAAGGTAGGTTATAGTCCTAATATCAGATGAAATACAGTTTCTTGCTTTTTATCAAATTAAACCTGAAGACAGTTTCATTGCTTAAAAAACATGTTTAAAAAAATCTACTTCTGGAACAAGTGTAAAACAATTCTCTTTCATAGAAGGTGTAACACATCAAATAAAGCTGGCAGAATTTTAATTGACAAAAAATTGAAATGGGATAAGTTTTCTAAGGAGAAGGACAAATGATGAAATTTAAAATATATCTGGTAGACCGTCCCTCCACAGTGTGTGCCCATTATTTACTATGCAATTGCTAGCACTGTAAAAATCATATATGGATATCTAAGGGATGGACAGTGTGCAGGAAACAGGAATTAAAGGGGGCGCTGCGGATGAGGGGGAGTAAAAATAGGGTTATTCTGAGAATAAAGTTAGATGGATTTTCATCTGGGTATAGGGCATGTAAATATATGTATAAACAGAAAAACTATGTAAAAATGAAAAGATCAACATTCTATTTACAGATGCTGTATGACTTAATTATATGTAATATTTGGACATCACAACACATGATACAAAGTCTGTATACAATGCTGTCTAAATCTGGTGAGATACAACTCTGCTTAGAAAGATTACATTAGAGGTAGAAACTACATTTTTTTTAAATATAGGTGTGACTGTGACCACTGCATCAAGTTAAATATAGCTCTTCCCCCAATATTTTATATTTTTATTAAGACTAGCTTGGTTTGTGTTGTATTTTTTACAGTAAAACTTGTTTGTATTCGTCAATATCCTGAACCAACAAGACAACACACTGTCAATCTGTGTACACCATACAAGATATTTACATCATTTAAAAGCACAGCAAACAATTTACTTTAATTTACCAGAACACATATTTAGTAACATTTTAGTGTTCTTTTTATCTTAATAAAAAAATACCCTATGAACCATGACTTCGAAACTTTGTGCATTAATTTACAAGATGTTAATCCAGCAGTTTTTTTTATTAAAATAAAAAGAAGGAAACAAAAAAAGGAAAGAAAAACAAAAATCTCAATTCTCAATTTTATAGCAGGAAAGAAAATCTATGATTGATAAACAATAAACTGAATCTACACCACAAATATATTAGTATTGTTTTTTTTCACAGGAGACAACAGTTGTTTGAAAAAGATGAAAATAATTTCTTCTCAGAAAAAATCATAACCGATTCTCATGTATAGTGCACACTTAAAAGGTGGTACCTAACACTACAGGGAGATAACTCTGTAAAGTCAGTGAAACGTTTTAATTACGTTGTGTTGTAAAGGGAATATTAAGCTTCTCAATGCTAAAAATTGGTGTTTGTCAAACTGCTATATAATCAGTGTAATTTTTCTGACAAAACGGTTGGTTCAAAATTTTTGAATTTTTTATATTTTTGTTAAAGGGTCAAAGTAAATACATTGTTAAAATTTCATGAAATTAAACGAGCCAAATTAATTTTAGTGAAAGTGTTGGGTACCACCTTAAGGTACAGTAAATGTCTGACAGCATAATTGGGAGTAAAACAGTGATCTGACTAAAGTTAATTGTAAATAAATCATAATTTTAAAAGAATGTATAACTTTGTTATGGTATGTACCTTTAAACATATGATAAAGCTATTATATACTGTTGGTTTCTTGATTTTTTTATTTGGAAATTTTGTTTAAGCAGAATTTTTATGCCCCATTTATGGGCATCATGTTTTCTGGTCTGTGCCTCCATCCGTCTGTTCATTTGTTTGTCTGTTCGTTCATCCATCCTTTCATCTGTCTGTCCCACTTCAGGTTTAAAGTTTTGGTTATATTTTTTGATGAAGTTGAAGTCAAATCAACTTGAAACTTAGTACACATGTTCCTTGTTATATGATCATTCTTATTTTAATGCCAAATTAGAGAATTTATCCCATTTTCGTGGTCCACTGAACATAGAAAAGGATAGTGTGTATGGGGCATCCGTGTACTGGGGGCACATTTTTGTTTCTTTATACTGTATTCATAGGTGTACCGAATACATATCTTGTGTAAAATCTTCCAATGTCACCAAGTAATTTTGAAAACAATTTTCTACAAAAGTAGACATTTTAGTTGCTTGATATATATAACACTTTGGATCTGTATAATTTGTCTCAATTGATTTTATAACAACAATGGAATAAATACACACAATGACATTGGATTATTTTCAAGGGCAATAACACAAATCTGGCAGTGAAATATTTAGTATAAAGTGAAAAAAAAAAAAAAAAAAAGGTTTGATCTACATCATGTTGAAAAATGCCATCATCTTACAATTTTATTTATTTTCATTTATAATTGAAGAGTACTTTTTCAGCTCATATTACAGAAACATATTCTCATTCCCAGAGATAGTGGGAGGCACTGTTATTGCTGATTTACATATTCTTATATCAACAGTGGATGATATCAAAATAGGTTTCTTTTATCAATTGTAGATGGTTGAGGGTTTATTAAGACGGAGAAAAAACACAATTTAAAGCCAAAAGTCACACGTAAAAATATTGCAAGATTTTAAAAAAAATGTTTTCTTGAAGTTAATTTTACACTACGGTATATCCTTTCTTACAAAAATTGTAAAACAAAACTCTACCCATCCTAAACCATTTGATTGGGACAATTATATTTTTTAGAAGACACGTTTCACTATAGAATACCCAAATCTTACAGCTTTACTTTTTTCAAAAATATCCATGATAAGAACTAACTTTGAAAGTGTTTTTTTATGTAGGTAATATGGTAATACATGGATTTACAGACAGTATAATATTGGAGAAGTGGCAGGACTCAAAGTAGCAGGTCATTTCATTTGTCTTATATCAACGGAAAAAATTAGGAAAACCTCAGAAATAATTTACACATTACTTTTAAGGTAAGGAATGAAAATGTATGGTCTAAATCATAATAAACATTTTTAAATTCAATGTCAATAAATGAGATTACCGTGTATCATTATCATTCGTGAGTTGATTTTGTGGGCATTAGGAAACCCCAAATTCAAATATTAACAAAGTTTAAATTGTTTAAACAAATATCTGTAAAACATTAAATCAAGTGAGTCTTATTTATAGGGTCTAAACGTGACACAGGATTTCCAATTTTTTGTAAGGGTGACACGTGAAAGTCAAATTATTGTGATGTAAGAACGGGAAATGAAGTCAAGGAGGACATGGGAAATTACAAAATAATGAGAATTGCTATTGTACATAGTGTAAGTGGGATACAGGAATCTGACAAAAAAGTAAGTGGGATCTGGGATCAGAACCCCCCAATGAAACCCCTATATCCAAGCAAATACATTTTTTTCTTTAAAATGGTACCAACAAAATTAAATGAATCCACAGTAAGGAAATTATAAACAAAGTTCATAAAACATGACACAGAAAACTGGAAATTAAGCATCACAAACTCCATGCCATTAAAAAGGGGAGGTAATCAGGTGCTCCTGAAATTTGACCAGTTCCTCCTTCACTTGACACATGTCCTGTAACTCCTGTTAATATTGTAGGCAAGATATTACTGGTGAAAGGTCCTTAAACTTTATAGATATGATATCAATTTAACCTTTCATTTAAAATATAATTATCTTCAGAAGCATCAATTTTTGTTTCACTCTTGTCCTGAATATGGATCAGTATTTGCCACTGAAAGTTCTAAATCCAATCTGAATAACTAGATGACTGTAAATGTCTATGTTTGCTCAGACCTCAATGCATGTGCTATCATTTTATTTATGTATTGCTTATGTTCTGTACATTTGTATTTTGCAGAATGAAGTCTTCCCGTTATCCTCCAGGAATATGATGTCTGCCTTAATATTGGGTACACTATAGTCAACATATCGTTTAGAATAAATATAACAAACAACTTTAGAATTATTTTGTAAGCCTTTGTCCTTATAGTCTTCTCACAATCATGCTGTGTAAACTTATATTTTATTTACATAAAAGGACATTTTTTTTGGCAAGTTATCTGCCCATTATATTTGATAATTAAAAGATTTGGAAATTGGTGGATTAAACCTAGTTTTATAGCGCTAATCCTCTCACTTTGACGACAGGCTCATCAAGTTCCATTATATTTACAATGATGTGTGAACTAAACAGACATAATAAATAAATTATTCAAAATATGGATACAGCAGTCATCATCGTGTAACAATTTTAAAAAGGAACAATTTAACAGAACACAAAAACATCTATCTACAAACACATTCATTGATTCACGTGTCTGACGTCAGAAAATTTTATATGTGACATATATATGTCTTTCAATGTCTGTATATACAAACAATTTAAAAATTTCAAATAGGCAATGTTAGCATACAGGCTTAAAAAATCAAAAGTATGTAAGAACTAATTTCAGAAATAGACCAAAATTTAAAATAGCACAAAAGTTTTATAGAATTTATAAGAATCAACAAATAGTTTAATCCACTATGTGATTGAATAATTTTGACGTTTGTGGTTCAAAGTATTTTGTAATTCATAATAGAAATAAATCATAATGACATCCATTAGAACAATATGATACTGACAGGATCTTTTAAAGTACAGAGACACGTTATAAGAACCAAAGAAATACAAAAATTTGCATATACAAAAAAAAACAGCAAAAAATGAAAAACAATACAAACAAATTGATGTGATGTTTAAGTACATAGCCACATTAAATGGATATCACATAAAACAATCCAACAGTAAACGTACTATCAATAATAGAACAAAGACAAATGAAAGAACAATGACAAATGAAAGAACAATAAAACACGTTGTTAAGATGATAAACAACATCAGTACGCAAAATCTACACATCAAGACCATCCTGTATTATTTGTGAAATTGATACGGAATATTCATCAACAAGGGTTGTTACCTTCTGATGAACTTTTTAGCTCACCTGGCCCGAAGGGCCAAGTGAGCTTTTCTCACCACTTGGCGTCCGTCGTCCGTCGTCGTCCGTCGTCGTCCGTCGTCGTCGTCGTTAACAATTTACATTTTGAACTTCTTCTAGAGAACCACTGAATGGAATGGAACCAAACATGGCATGAATGTTCCTTATGAGGTGCTGACCAAGTGTTGTTACTTTGTAGCCGATCCATCATCCAAGATGGCCGCCAGCGGGGGACTTAGTTTAACATAGGACACTATGGGAAATGCATACAAATGACTTCTTTTAGAGAACCATTGAATGGAATGAAACCAAACATGGCATGAATGTTCCTTATGAGGTGCTGACCAAGTGTTGTTACTTTGTTGCCGATCCATCATCCAAGATGGCCACCAGCCGGGGACTTAGTTTAACATAGGACCCTATGGGAAATGCATACAAATGACTTCTTTTAGAGAACCACTGAATGGAATAAAACCAAACATAGCATGAATTATCCTAATGGGGTGCTGACCAAGTGTTGTTACTTTGTAGCCGATCCATCATCCAAGATGGCCGCCAGCGGGGGACTTAGTTTAACATAGGACCCTATGGGAAATGCATACAAATGACTTCTTCTAGAGAACCACTAAATGGAATGAAACCAAACATAGCATGAATATTCATTCCTTATGGAGTGCTGACCAAGTGTTGTTACTTTGTAGCCGATCCATTATCCAAGATGGCCACCAGCGGGGACTTAGTTTAACATAGCACCCTATTGGAAATGCATACAAATGACTTCTTTTAGTGAACCACTGAATGGAATGAAACCAAACATGGCATGAATGTTCCTTATGTGGTGCTGACCAAGTGTTGTTACTTTGTAGCCGATCCATCATCAAAGATGGCCGCCAGCAGGGGACTTAGTTTAACACAGGACCCTATGGGAAATGCATACAAATGACTTCTTTTAGAGAACCACTGAATGGAATAAAACCAAACATAGCATGAATGTTCCTTATGGGGTGCTGACCAAGTGTTGTTACTTTGTAGCCGATCCATCATCCAAGATGGCCGCCAGCGGGGGACTTAGTTTAACATAGGACCCTATGGGAAATGCATACAAATGACTTCTTTTAGAGAACCACTGAATGGAATGAAACCAAACATGGCATGAATGTTCCTTATGAGGTGCTGACCAAGTGTTGTTACTTTGTTGCTGATCCATCATCCAAGATAGCCGCCAGCCGGGGACTTAGTTTAACATAGGACCCTATGGGAAATGCATACAAATGACTTCTTTTAGAGAACCACTGAATGGAATAAAACCAAACATAGCATGAATGTTCCTTATGGGATGCTGACCAAGTGTTGTTACTTTTTAGCCGATCCATCATCCAAGATGGCCGCCAGCGGGGGACTTAGTTTAACATAGGACCCTATTGGAAATGCATACAAATCACTTCTTCTAGTGAACCACTGAATGGAATGAAACCAAACATGGCATGAATGTTCCTTATGTGGTGCTGACCAAGTGTTGTTACTTTGTTGCTGATCCATCATCCAAGATAGCCGCCAGCCGGGGACTTAGTTTAACATAGGACCCTATGGGAAATGCATACAAATGACTTCTTCTAGAGAACCACTGAATGGAATGAAACCAAACATGGCATGAATGTTCCTTATGAGGTGCTGACCAAGTGTTGTTACTTTGTTGCTGATCCATCATCCAAGATAGCCGCCAGCCGGGGACTTAGTTTAACATAGGACCCTATGGGAAATGCATACAAATGACTTCTTCTAGAGAACCACTAAATGGAATGAAACCAAACATAGCATGAATGTTCCTTATGGAGTGCTGACCAAGTGTTGTTACTTTGTAGCTGATCCATTATCCAAGAAGGCAGCCAGCGGGGGACTTAGTTTAACATAGGACCCTATTGGAAATGCATACAAATCACTTCTTCTAGTGAACCACTGAATGGAATGAAACCAAACATGGCATGAATGTTCCTTATGTGGTGCTGACCAAGTGTTGTTACTTTGTAGCTGATCCATCATCCAAGATGGCCGCCAGCGTGGGACTTAGTTTAACATAGGACCCTATGGGAAATGCATACAAATGACTTCTTTTAGAGAACCACTGAATGGAATGAAATCAAACATGGCATGAATGTTCCTAATGTGGTGCTGACCAAGTGTTGTTACTTTGTAGCCGATCCATTATCCAAGATTGCCGCCAGCGGGGGACTTAGTTTAACATAGGACCCTATAAGGAAATGCATACAAATGACTTCTTTTAGAGAACCACTGAATGGAACAAAACCAAACATTGCATGAATGTTCCTTATGAGGTGCTGACCAAGTGTTGTTACTTTGTAGCTGATCCATCATCCAAGATGGCCGCCAGCAGGGAACTTAGTTTAACATAGGACCCTATGGGAAATGCATACAAATGACTTCTTTTAGAGAACCACTGAATGGAATAAAACCAAACATGGCATGAATGTTCCTTATGAGGTGCTGACCAAGTGTTGTTACTTTGTAGCCGATCCGTCATCCAAGATGGCCGCCAGTGGGGGACTTTTGAATGAAATTAAACATGTTCCTTTTCTTATAAATGAGGTTGTGTTGTCACTTTTAGCCAAATTTTATATTTTTTTATATGATTTCAAAAACCCAAGTAGAATCAGGTGAGCGATACAGGCTCTTGAGAGCCTCTAGTTTTTAGAAAAAGGACAAGATGTTCTTTGAAATACCCCTGGTTCATCAACTTTCTACTCAGATTTTTTTACATAAATAAGGCCGTTAGTTTTCTGGTTTAAATTGTTTTACATCTTCTTATCTGGGCCTTTTATAGCTGACTATGCGGTATGGGCTTTGCTCATTGTTTAAGGCAGTATGGTGATCTATAGTTGTAAATGTTTATGACTTTTTGGTCTTTTGTGGATAGTTGTTTCATTGACAATCATACCACATCTTCTTTTTTATATTTTACAAAGTCTGAGTAGGAGCTGCAAACTTTTGAATATCAAATAAGTTGGGAAATATATATCCAATATGCAGGTGAAGTTGGTATATTGCTACTAAGGTGGGGGAAATTTATTATTTCAAGATTAAAATCGTCTCGTTTGTCATAGATTCTGGCGCTGAGATGACTGTTTAAGTCAAATTCAAGATTTCTAAAAATGAGGCGGAGGAAGCTGTTGTTTCTTTAATTTCTAGTTCTGGGGGATATATTAATGGAACCCAATCAGAAAGGTTCAGATTGTTTATGTTAAGAACATCATCAATATATCTGAAAGTGAAATCGAATAATCTGGCTTCTTAGTGATCCTCCTGCTTTTGACAATTCTCTGAAGGAACTCCGATTCATATGAAAATAAGAGGAGCACAGTTTGTTCCCATATGAATGCTGACAATTTGTTGGTAAAGTCTACCTCGAATCTCAACAAATATGTTGTCAATAAAGTGTCTTTTTATGCTGTAAATGTTAAACTACTGTTTCAGGTTAGGGTGAAGGTTGGTAAGTTCTAATTCAGGTGCCTGATGTTCAGTGGTTGTCGTTTGTTGGTGTGGTGCATAAGTGTTTCTAGTTTTCTCATCACTTGGCGTCCATCGTCGTCAACTTTTACAAAAAAATCTTGTCCTCTGAAACTACTGGGCCAAATTTAACCAAACTTGACCACAATCATCATTGGGGTATTTAGTTTTAAAATGTGTCCAATGACCCGGCCAACCAACCAAGATGTGGCTGCCATGGCTAAAAATAGAACATAGGGGTAAAATGTTGATTTTGGCTTATATCTCTGTTACCAAAGCATTTAAAGCAAATCTGACTGGGGTTAATTTGTTTTTCAGGCTAAGATCTATCTGCCCTTAAATTTTCAGATGAATCGGACATCCCATTATTGGGTTGCTGCCCCTGAATTGGTAATTTTCAGGAAATTTTGCTGTTTTGGTTATTACATGTATCTTGAATATTAGTATAGATAGAGATAAACTGTAAACAGCAATAATGTTCAGAAAAGTAGGATCTACAAATAAGTAAACACGACCATAATGAGAAATTGTCACCTTGAGTTATTGCCCTTAAGTCAATTTTTAACAATTTTTGTAATATTTTGTTAATTTTTACAAAATATTTTCCTGTGTAACTATTTGGCCAAGTTCATTATAGATAGATATAATTGTTAGCAGCAAGAATGTTCAGTCAAGTAAGATTTACAAATACATTACCATAACCAAAACACAATTTTGTTATGAATCCATCTGTTTCCTAAGTTTAATATGCACATGGACCAAGGTGAGTGACATAGGCTCTTTGGAGCCTCTAATTTATATACATTTAGATTAGGCCATTGGTTTCCATTTGAATTGTTTTAAACTTGCAATTTGGAGCCTTTAATTGCTTGTCATTCGTTATTAACCAAGGCTCTATGTTGAAGGCAGTACTTTGACCTAAAAATGTTCTTTTTATACATTGTGACTTAGAAGGGGAGATGTATCATTGGTACTTTTACCACATCTTATTCCCATGAACTCAGCTACTTGGGAAGGGTAATCAGTTTCGGCTCCACATCATGTTGTTCAAATCTTGTTAAATCTGACATAACAATATCACAATTGAGAAAAAAGACTGCATTTTGGATACAATAATTGAAATATATCTGTGGTTGATCTATATCACAGATATTTCATAATTGTTAACACACTCACGATGGCCTCCACAAGACTTTCCAAGAAATTACTCCATTTTATCCCTTGAAATTCTTTCAATACTTTTTTTGTATTTAAAGCAGCAGCCTTCTTTTAATGAAATCATGATATGATATTTAAGAGCTGGTGTATCCTACTGTGGATTCATTATTATTCGTTGGGTACCAATTTTCGTGGGTACTGGTGAACAACGAAATTAAATGTTCAACGAATAACAATTTTTCTATAGACTTGTATGCAGACTTCGGCAAATCCACGAAATTAAATATCCACAAACAGACAATTTTTCCCTAATCCACGAAAATTGGAACCAACGAAAATAAATGAATCCACAGTATCAACTGGGAAATATATTCTCTATATGAAGGCATGGCTGTAATGTTACTACATAGAAATGGAAAGTCTACAACTAAGAAGGTGACATAATCCCTTTTATCTGAAATGTTGTTTTCAAATGACTTTTGCTTTGCTCATTTTTGAATGCTGTACGGTGACCTATATTTGTTAATGTCTGTGTCATTTTGGTCTCTTGTGGACAGTTGTTTCATTGGCAATCATACCACATCTTCTTTTTTATATTTATTGTCAATTTCTAGAAGTCATGTCTTTCAATTTGCATATTATGATAGATGTATTGAACTTGGTCACAAGCTTTGAAATTATATCGATATTAACCCCTTCTCTACACATTTTTTTGTAAGGGTTGTAATTTATATCTGATACAATCTTATGATTATAAACAAGCTTCTGTCCTCCAAGTTTGGTAGAAATCAAGGATAGTTTAAAAAAGTTATTAAAACTTTAAAAACTTTAACCACAGAGTGAATATTTGTGGACGACACATACGACAAAGATAACAGAAAGTAGGATTGCTATATCTCACTCTTTCAACAAAGTTGAAGGCTTGACAAAAAACAAAAATGTGGTGGACAACTATTGAATTAAAAGTGGAGGTATGCTTAGCAATATAAGAATGCTTTCTTTTTTATTATATTCAATTTCTAACCCTGCATTGGGCTCTAATAGTCTTAATCTCCTAATTTGACAATAAAGACTTCAGGCATTACCAAACCACAATATAGACACATTTAAGAAAGATGGACTTGTACAACACTAAATGTCCAGAGACTTATTGGTGCTGCATAATTGAAAATGAACAAAACATAAATGTAAAAAAGTAATTTATGAAATAAATAATAAATTGCTGTAATGAGATCTATCCTCCATTTTCTTGTCAAGTTGGTTGTGTAAACATTTTTTTATAAGCAGTCCTTAGTTCTTGATCTTGTTTAGCTATTCCTTCTTTACATAACGTCAAATATTTCCTCGTTAATGTATCTGTAAAATAAAAATACAAATTCATATTTACAAACAGTCGCTTATTGTTTATCTGAAAATTATAATATAAATAGATGTTAAAAAAAATTCTGTTAATGTGGTCATCCGCTAACATGGTAAAAAAGGTTATTTTAAGTTTACTGACTCTATGTTAAGTTTGTGAGTTAAAAGGCTGAGTTTACACATTAACAAACTCTGTAAATAACTTTTATGACATACAGTTTAAATAAACTGCATTAATCAAATTGCTTGTTAGCACTGAGGGTAAAGATTACTTTAATTTATCAATGGGAAGTCAATTAAATATTGCATTGTATAAAGCATTGGTTGTAGTTGATTCAACTGCAATTCTAAAAAAAGGGAGATAATTTCAATTTTTCAATATGACTTTCACAATGACATCATTGAAATTTTTAGAACAGATGTTAGATTCCTGCACCTTGCGAAAGGTATGTTATTATCTTGATAAGTATAACATCCAGTTCTTTGAGAAGATTTTTGTAAAAGATGATGGACGAGGAAGATAACAGTCAGACGCCAATTGAAAACAATTGCCCATGATGGTCCTTTGTGCAAGTTCAGAAAATAATAGCTTTCTACCAAATAAGACCATTTTTTTAATTTTGAAATGCTTTTCAGTTTTATATATCAATTAGTTTTAGTATTATGATCTCAAATACAAATTCTCATTTGACACAAAAAAATGAAATGACTAATTGATACAATTACTCAACCTACCATTTTGTTTTGATTGCTGTAAATATTCTAAAGCTTCTTCATAATTCTTCAAATGATAACAAGCCACACCTTTCCTATACAAAGCTTTCACATTCCCCTTGGATGCCTCTAATACATTGTTACAATGCTCTACTATCTTCTCATAGTTTGGTTCTTCTTGTTGTAACATACAAGCTGAAAAATATAAAAATTATTGAATTAGAATAAAGGTTAAATAATCTGTATTGTGAACCACTATTACAATGCTCAAGGCTAGTAAAATTTTATTGGAACTATTAAGTATTTGCAAAACTTATGTTTAGACACATTAGAAAAAATATTGGAAAAATTGTCTGCAGGCTAGTACTACATGTAGTTTGATGGATTGAGTGCCAAGTCTTTTCTGCATTCCATCATGATGTACATTTGTATACATTTGTATATACCTACGAGTGCAGGATTTTTTGCTGCATTAAAGACCTGTTGGTGACCCTCTGCTGTTTGGTGCCTGTTCTTCTATGGTCGGGTTGTTGTCTCTTTGACACATTCCTCATTTCCATTCTCAATTTTATAAAGGTTAAAACTATCATTTTATTGATTTAATACTCCTGTGATATTTTGACCTGTTATTCAATTGTTGTTGGTGGTAAAAACATGTATCTGCCATATATGTTTTTTTAATTTATATTAGAAAGTAGGGTTAATTGAACAGAATTGTACCACATTTTGTCTTGCCTGAATCTTAGGTTGTAAGATTATGAATTTTTGTGATGGAAAATGTGTTGCATAAACATGATAAACATGATAAATGAATTCTCTCATTTTAAATTTTAAAATCACTAATTGTGCATGTATATTTATATAGAATTTTTAGAATTCACAATAATTTGTCCAATTTTGTTCAATGTTCAACAAATATATACATGTACAATATCTGATTTTGAATGTTTTTCCTTTTAACATGTCCAAAGAGAGCATACATAACAGAAGGGTATATACAATGTAACAGTACCACAAAGAACCTCAACAATATGGTTGAATTAAAACATTAATCTTTAGGGCCTATGATCTTTTTTAAAACAACATTAATTAAGGACTCAAGAGTATGATTTGATTTTTGGTGTTTTAATGCCACTTTAAAGCACCGCATTTAGGCTATATCCTGGCAGTCAGTTTTTATTGGTGGAGGAAGTCGGAGTGCCCGGGGAAAACCATGACCTTTGATAGGAAAACTGACAATCCTTGTGTCAATTAAGCTTGGAGTTGAGTGCACCCGCACAAACAGGGGTGGAACTCACAACCTCAGTGTTGACTGGCTAGAGATTACAGTAGTAACTACTTCGGCCACTCAGCCACAGAGACACAAAGTATGAGATTTCCTGCAAATTTGTTACTAGATTATACAAAAATTAGCATATGATTTCCTGTGAATTTATTAATCTGATTGCAAAAATGTATGCTGACATTGCATCATGATAAACTGATATTTTCATTCCCTGCATAAGCAAATCTTCAGGAGCTCATCCTTAAGCACCTGCCTCACACTATTTTACACACAAAGGTTTTTTTTTTACATTGTTCAAGGCCATGTACAAATGTACATTGAACAGGTCTCTCTTACTATTAATGACAAGAATAATTTAGCGTCTGACAAGAAGTGACAAGAAAACGTAGTACAGGTTACAATGGTACAAGATAATTATAATTAGTGCGAAATTTGTCCCACAGACAACCATACCACATCCTTATTCATACAGTATATAATAAACATTGTACAAAATGTACATGCATGAAGCCTAAACCCGAATCCGGGTCTATTCGCGCCCATTCATGTAAGCACCCACTCATGTTCGCCCCCTTTCACTTTCGCACCCTACATGTTTGCACCCTACATGTTCGCGCCCAATTTTAATTGGTTTTGGGTTTGATAACTTTGTATTCAAGTTTTGGCAAGTAGTATTCTTGTAAGTATAATTGTTTTTGTTGTCTCAAAATAAAGTGAGACAGCATTTTTTATTGTGTTGGATAAATTGATAGACTATAGTGTATTGTTAAAACAAATAATATTCCTTTCTAAATAAAGTGGGATTCTGTCAACGTTTTATTTTGTGTTGAATAACTCTTCTTCATCACGGTTTGTGTTAGTGTATTGCTATAACTTTGTTTTATTGACTTGTTTCAAAATGAAGCTTCAAGAAGACATAGAAGCAGCTATTAAATGGGAACAAGACTTCACCCTGACAAATGTAACATCTTAAGAGTCTCAACAAAGAAAAAACAAATACACTTCTATTACAACATGCACGGTCATATCCTAGAACAAGTACAATCAGCTAAATATCTAGGTATTACAATCTCTTCAGATCTGAAATGGAACAAACATATACAACAATCAGCAGCAAAAGCAAACCAATCTTTATCTTTCGTCAGACGCAACCTAAAAATTAGTTCAAAATTAGTGAAGGAAAGAGCATATCAAACTATAGTAAGACCAAAACTCGAATACTGTTGTACCGTTTGGGACCCATACACATCAGAAAATATATACAGACTGGAACAAGTGCAAAGAAGAGCTGCACGATATACATGCAACAGATTTCACAACACCAGCAGTGTATCTGATATGCTTCAAAATCTGAAATGGCAAACTCTGCAAGAACGAAGGCTTAAAACAAGATTACAAATGTTCCACAAAGTAATAAATAACGAAATTGCTATACCATCACAAGATATTCTGATAAAAAGCCAGTCCAAAACAAGATCTACTCATCAATTAACATTCAGACAGCTCCAATGCAATAAAGACAGTTTTAAATTCTCATTCTTCAGCCAAACAATCAAAGACTGGAATAAACTACCACCTGAAATTTCAAACAAAACTTCTACAGACAACTTTAAGGATGCACTTACCCATGAAGTACTCCTTAAAACCTTTTCTCACTTAAACTAAATGTACCTATTGTTTTTATCTTAATTTAAAAAAAAAAAAAAAAAAAAAATGTAAAAATTAAAAGTTCAATAAAAATTGTAAATCTTAAAAATAAAGAAAAATTGAAATTGATTTTAAAAAGCAACCTCAATCAGGCATGCGCCAGAATGTAATCTTCAAAATGTTGATGGTATTCTGTAACTAAAGAAGAAGTGAGATTCTGACTACGTATTTTTTTGTGTGATGAATACATTTTATCATGTTTTGGTTTTAATAGTGTATTGCTATATTTTATTGTTTCATTGTTTCAGATCAAAGGGCCTAGGCTGTTAAAAACAAACATCAAGATGCGTGATATATCAGAACAGGAGCAATTAAAGGATTTAATTTTAATTAGATTGATTAAACTGGAATTTGAATTTAAATTGGGCGCGAACGTGTAGAGTGCGAACGGACCTTGGGTGCAAACGTAGGAGGTGCGAACGTGTAGGGTGGGAAAGTATATTGGGCGCGAACGGACCTGATACCCCTAAACCCCAAACCAAATGGGAAATTAAGTATTTGAGTGTCAATCAAATGGGGAATTTATGCCAGACTACAGTCTAGGCAATGCTTAATCAAAATTCACCTGCTAGATTATTATAACAATCTGCTTTTAATGTATTTGTTCTATCTTTAACTTCTATTGGAATATCTGTACTATCTGCCGACAGACCCATTAGGTTTCCTATATTCCTATTTTGACCCACTGCTTTCAGTTGAATTATTGCTCTGTGATATTTGCCAATGGCAACTTTATAATTTTTTGCTTTATATTGTTCATTGCCTTCCTTTTTAAATCTTTCTGCTGCTTCAATTTTGTCTTTGTCGCTGACAAGTTTAGGTTTTTCAGAACTTTCCATTTTTCACGTGTGTGGAAGTAAGCAGGTAAACAACAATCTTGTTTTTGGTTGTCGTCATCTAAAACTTTTTTTGTGAATAAGGAAATCAAAGGATATCATATTTTGATAAAACTATTTTAGAATTAAGGGAGCAATATCAATTTCTTTTATCAATGTGAATATAATTATTTATTGTTTCACTTTAACGACAGGCAAATATGTTCTTTTACCGCAATGTTAAATAATAAAAAAAGGAACAACGATGTACCAAAAAGTAAAATCACAAAAATACTGAACTCGGAGGAAAATCAATTTGGAAAGTCCATAATCACATGGCAAAATCAAAAAACAAAACGCATCAAAAACGAATGGACAAGAACTGTCATATTCCTGACTTGGTACAGGCATTTTCAAATGTAGAAAATGGTGGATTAAACCCGGTTCTATAGCGCTAACCCTCTCACTTTAATAACAGTCTCATCAAATTCCGTTACATTTACATGATGCGTTAAATAAACAGTCACAATCAATAAAATAGTCAAAATATGGGAACATCAGTCATCATCGTATAACAATTTAACAGGACACAACAACATCTACTATAGACCAAGAGATAGGACCGAAAGACACAACACTAGGCTGGCGGGTATAAGATTTTCAGAAAAAAAATAAACTTTAATTTTTCAAAACAAATTTTATTTGTAACCTTTAATAGTTGTTACTTTATCATTTGGTACAAAAGTCGTTCCAAAAAATCAATTTGTGCTGACCACAGGTGACTTTTAAAATGTAACGTAAGTGTACCCAAATTGCACCTATTCAGAAAAAATAGCAACGGAAATCTTACAAGATTTTCTATAATAGTTCAACAGAAAAAAGGACATCAACAAAAATTTATGCTTCTTTCGAAGGCAGATTGTGAGCGTAAATGAACGCGGTGACCCCATTTTTTTATTTCATTTTTCTATTAAGTATAAGATAAAGACGTTCATTTATAGAAAAATATAGAGAAATCCTATATTAAATTAAAAAAAAATCATTTAGAACCGCGAGCCCCCTTACTATTGATTAGATATTATGAAAGGGAAAACAATCGATTAAAGAGGCTGGTTAATTGACCCGTTTCATATTGCCAAGAAATGGGACCTTTACATAATTGAAATCAAACATTATTCTTTATAACATGACTTCGTAGACTTTGACAATAATTTATAAAATAACTTTTATTTAGAAATTATCTATTATTATTCTAAGGGCTGAAACAAATAACGGTGATATACTTTATTAACAAACTTAAATTTTGATTTTCAAAAATCATTTTCATGATTTAGTATAGATTATAATTAGGCACTGGCTACGGTTTCATGGAAATGTAACAATAATAAAAATATTATTGTTGATTTTGTTACATGAAAAACAGCAATGTACGCTAGATTTATTAAAATTAAATCTTCTATAGTTTTGTTGCTTAATTCTTTCATATGTACTAAATAATACTTGTTATAATGATAAATAATAAATATCGTATGTTATTATTGTATATATTGTATATAAAATAAATGTCTTTAACTTTTATTATCATTAGTACATATTACTAGCCCCATCGTACATTGCTGTTTTTATGTAACAATAACGCCATCTTACCGTAGCCTCAATAATTATTGTTACATTCGTAATTAATCGATTCCTTACCCAACAATGCATTCCGGAAATTAGTCTCCAATGTAACAATAATATTTTTATTATTGTTTCATTTCCATGTAACCATAGCCAGTGCCTTATAATTATCACCAGAAAGTACATCATAAGCCTACATTTGTATTTGGCTGACTGATTACCGTTTGTATTTTAAAACATGTATTTATTTGTTTATGCAGTATCCACTATAATAAACAAGTCTTCTTCTTATAGAAATATAGAAAAAAAATGTAGAATGTTTACATGATACTTGACCAAACTGTAGTATGTATTTTGAGAATGTAGGACAGAAAGTCACAGGACAAAAAGTCACAATTCAGTTTTGAGATTATTTATCTTTAAACAAGAACAATTTTATTTGATTTTTTCTTTTTTTTTCTTGAAGTTTTATATTTGAAGCAACTTTGTGAATAAAATTTTACAATGATATCAATAATTATTAAATCATTGTTATGAAAACAAAATGTCAAAGTGGCTTATAGCTTCATTTTTTCAATAAATATATCCTTCGCTTGATTAAAATTTAATACATTTTCGTTTATCAAGGTTTATGAGCAATTTCATCAACTTAAACATGAATATATGTAACGAAAAGAAAGTGTCCTGTGACTTTTTGTCCTATCAAATTTGTGACTTTATGCCCTGTGACTTTTTGTCCGTTTACCGTATTTTGACATGTTTAAAAAATTAATACACTGTTGTATTAATTTGAGTTACCTAGTTTGTTTAACAAGCTACAGTTTACAGGTTTTAAAAGGTTACACATTTTGTTTTTATTACACCTATAAGTACTGATATAGATAATATAGATAATTTTGATAAATTGCTTTTAGTCTTTCGTGTCCGTCAATTATGCAGCCATGCTGCTCCATTTGTTAAAACAAGTCATGATTACTGAGGACGGTGAATCAACAACTAAATGATAGATACACATGTATATAATGTTTTGTTCTTTACTGTTTTTTTTATGATGTATCGTATTATTTTGTTGATTTATGTATGCCTTCAACCCCATTGGGGTATACATTACATTATTCAATAAACTACTAGTTTAACACATGTATACAGTGCCACTGTGTTATAGTAGTCTCAGATCGGTGCTTTGCTTATGCGCCAATTGGCATTTCATTTGCGCCAAAAAATCTTTAATTTGCGCCACAAACAATAATTCATTTGCGCCAAAATAAAAACTTTCATTTGCGCCAATATTACAGGTAAATAGTATAAAACATATATTTAAAAAAAGATTTTTGGTAATAAAAGTTTTTCTTTTCAAAATTAAATATATTCTTCAGAAATCAGTCGACATTGAACCACACAAGTAATGTTAAAACCTTAATGAAAAGGAAAATCCCAAAAATACTGAACTCAGAGGAAAATCAATTTGGAAAGTCCATAATCACATGGCAAAATCAAAAACAAAACGCATCAAAAACGAATGAACAAGAAACGCAGTTTTGTTATACTAAATATAAACGTGATCATAACACCTACTATTTAGCATGAAAGAAAACAGTTCACACTGGAGTTATTCAAAGCATGATACACTATTGTAAAGTTATACGTCTACTCTGGCACCAAACTTGTAAGGGACGGCCCTGATGTATTCATGTCTGGAACATTCCTCCTCTCAAGTGCATACATATTGATAAAAAAAAAGATAGTCCATTTTTTTATGAACTGCAGTCCATTTCAGTTGCTATACTGGCTTTGCAAGGTTTCATTTATTTGGGATACCAATAAACGACTTGGTCTCCATTTTTCAGAACGTAGGCTTTGATAATAAACTAAAAGTGTGGTCATCAAAATATTACACACTTAATTCTCCTGTTGTATTTCTAAACTGAAAATGTCCATCTAGACACCTCGAACTTTACATGTGAACACTATATATATAATTAAAAAACTTTTAAAAAAAAATGGCGCAAATGAAGTTTTTATTTTTTGGCACAAATGAAACATAACCTTGTGGCGCAAATGAAAGATTGTAATTTTTAAAAATGAGCGCAAATGCAATGCGCCCTCTCAGATCACACCGAGAAAAAAGCATCACAATGTGAATAGAAGGTATTCTAAATGGTCCAATTTTGAAATGGAATGCGAAATTTTCTCCAATAAAAAGCTTTCGCAGAGTATAGCAAAAAACATTAGTCATTAAACAGTTTATTTTAAAGGTAAACGAAAAACGCTGATTGCGGCGTTTAGACAATTATACACCAGAGTAAAACAGACGTGGATATAAGTGATTATAGGTCAGAAATGATAAAAAAAAAAAAAAAAACCCATACTGTATTGCCACATCGACATGGAAATTTTGAAACAACGATGTGAAAACTAACAAACTAACTTATAACAATACAAATTAAATTTTTATTTTTAATTCATGACAATTTGATAAATATGAGTTATTTCTGAAAAAAAATGCATAAATTCTTAGAATACTTATAAAATGCAGAAATTACAACTTAACAAAAAAACAATTTGTGTTTATCTTATAAAACAAAAAAAGTTATATCTTTCTTTCGAACAGGAAAATACGGCCACATATGTGAATTTTGAGCAAATATATAAACTGATTTCGAACTAATTAACTAAAAAAGTAGCACATGAAGATACATTTTTTATTACATATTTGACTTAATCAGGTAAAAAATAGCCTACATGGAAATTTTCATCAACTTGTAAATACGAGATCAAAACTGTATCGAAACACGGAAGTACCAGTGACAGATCCAGAAATTTTCATAATTGGGGGCCCAATGACTGCCTAGGAGGGGGCCGCCCCCGTTCATGCTTCAGTAATTCCCTACAAATAATGAACCAAATTCTTCCCCTCTAAATCCGCATCTGATTACGTTTGTCATTAATACAAAAAAAAAAAAGATCTAAAATCAAATAATGCAGCAGCACCATACATTCATTCTTCTTTGGGGAGCATTTTTTTTTTATTTACTTAAAATTCTTCATGAAATAATTTGTTTCAAGATGCAAGTAAAAATAAATTTGTTTTTTATTGATCTTGTTTTTAATAGAAACTGAGTTACTAGAAATGTCATTAAAACTGTATATACTGAAGAGACATGTATTCACTTGATGTATTGCAAGTAAACTATAAAAGGATGTAAGACTTTACAGTGTTTCATACGACATGAAAAATCTTTTACCTTTTATTCGTGGACTTGATTGGTGAAAATTATATTTGATAATATAGATTGTAACGTACAAAATGAAATGGCCAGTAATTGTTGGAGGCCAGATTAAGAATTCCATAACTCTATACTGGTGAAGGCGTGCTTTTGCTTTCAGAAATTATTAAAAAGAACCAAATGATATTGGGTATCTATCCATAACACAAAATCAGTACAAGCACAAAAGAATAACCACACAAAAAGCAAAGGTTTAAGCATAATCTCATTATCTAAGAAAATGATAAAATCAAAAATAAAAATAAGTTGATCAAACAAAACAATAAGATTTGTATTAAATTTTAGCAGTATTGTAATAGCTTTTAAGAGATTAAGTTACCAATCAAAATTAAAAAAAATACTGCAAATTTAGTAGGTTGTGGTAATGCTTTAAAAAACTATCTAGTTGGTTTTCAGACCTACCCAAAATACTTTTTTACGGCAAAAAATCACGATCACAAAGGCGCTTGAAGTACCGGTACACATGTGAATTTCTTAATTTTCATTTTGACAGCTGTAATTCACTAACTCCAGGATGGCTGACGCGATGAGGGCCCAAGTAGGTGCTTTGCTAAAGGGAATTGACAGGTAAAACACGATAATACGAAAGCGGTTTTGATTTTGTGTTAATAATGACACTGCAGCCCTTTGTAGATCATAAACAAACCTGATTAAGATACATGTATGTTATCAAAATTTTTCTGTCCCCTTAATTACCCAACATCCTCCTGAAAGCATATACCTCCAGTTGTACAGCTAAACAATATTTTAATGAATTAAATGTTATGTGGTGAAAATCCATGGATGGTACCAGCGTGATACACCTTATCGCTATTAGCCTACTCGGCTGGCCGACCCAACCGCTTGACCTTTTGACGCATACAATCACTTTTCCATTTTGGCGTCAGATATTTTATTTTACGACATCAAAATTTACGGGAACCTGTGTGATATCCAGTAAATGGCGGACAAATAGCGATAAGGTGTATTCGACCCCTAACTTTTGGTCTTTTCTTCTTCTACATACAAAATTCATGTAGAAATTTGAAAGAAATATCCTATTACGGTAGAAAATCAGTAAAAAAAACCCCAAAATTTTCATTCTACTAATGAACTCAAAATCGTTAACTTTTTTCTCCAGACTTATTGACTTTGGGCATTTGTGCAGAAATGTTCTTCCATCTGGTCTCATTGTCATGAGACTTTTGAGTAGTCTATATATAGCAAGTAAAATTTAGGAACTCCAGGAACACAACCAATTTTATTTTTTAATAATTGGTAATATGAACCACAAAACGTCACCTGATGATCGCATTTATTTGTTTACATTGAAGTTAATGTCTTACATATATGCATGTAACTCAATATTGTCACAACATTAATCCCAAACAACAGAACCAAAATCGAAAAACGTTACTGTATTTCTGTTTCTTTTTTGGAAGTTTAAATATGTTTGAATTTAAAAAAAATAATTCATACAGACCTGTGTCCCCTTTCACAGGTAATGCCTGCCTCATACATGTATTAGTATTGAGAACAGTGCCATATTGCCTGGTCTCACAAATTAGTTTTTCAGTTCCTACATTTGTTGAAAATGTACATGTATGCCGAAGGTGACCTGTAGTTAATTTCTGTGTCATTTGGTCTCTGGTGAAGAGCTGTATAATTTGCAATCATACACCACATCTTCTTTTTTATATTCAAAATGGAAAATCATATAAAAATCAGAGTAGTGTTTTTTTAAATCTGAAATTAGAATCTAACCGTGTACATTTACATAACTGCCTTGTAGAATTCTCCTCACAAGTTGGAGAGATCTATCATCATTGATTAATACCTGACCTGGTTGGACTAAAGACTTTGTCCAAATATTATTTTAGAATAAATTAATTTCAGTATACATTTGTATTTATGTCACTCAAGTTTTGACTGAATCTTGGAAGTGGTTCAATGTCAAGATTGAATCTGACAACCTCATCCACTTTGCACTGGACAATTGTCAATTATACATGTAGTTATTTTTGCAAGTACTTCATTAAGATCAATGTATTCCACTTGTGACATGTGTGATGGACAAAATTTTTCTTATTTGGAGATGATCCATATCAAACTATTGACATTGTTTTATTACAGATACAACCCTGAAAATCTAGTAACTTTGGAAAAATATATAAACATGCAAGCTCAAGAGAACACATATGACTTGGAAGCTAATCTGGCTGTTTTAAAATTGTAAGTATAAACATGGTTCTAACTTCAATTTCCACAGATACATCATACATCTCATTAAACGGTCTGATTTCAAACAAGAAACATACAGGAATAAAAAAAAAATATATAGATTGCAGTATTTTTTAAAACACCTTTGCCATTGGATTATAAATAGCACTGTTTTATCACACATTGTTATCTCATTATTGTATATTTTGTTTTCAGGTACCAGTTCAATCCAAACCATTACCAGACCACCGTAGCAGCTCAGGTTCTACTAAAAGCTCTGACAAACCTGCCTCACACAGACTTTACATTGTGTAAATGCTTAATAGACCTAAATAAGGTATGAACATATGGTTATAGGAATCATCTGTCAATAAACAGGTTTCTATACAATATAAAAAAGAATATGTGGTATGATTGTCAATGATACATTTGTCCACAAGAGACCAAAATGACACATAAATAAACAACTATAGGTCACTATACGGCCTTCAACAATGGGCAAAGCCCTTACTGCATAGTCAGCTATAAAATATGCTAACCTGTGAATCAAGTCTTGATTGAAATTTTGTTTGAAAAACTTGAAGATCTGCAATTAGCACATAAATCTTCAAATAATCCTGATTTGGGACAGAGACAAGAAAATGTAAAAACATATGTGTTGTATTATACAACACATATGTTTTTACTAGTGTTGGATAATCGGTTGAAATTACCAACTGATTATCTATTACAATTGGTTGACAGCAACCAACCGACTATCGGTTATAATCGCATCATAATACTTTGCCCTTTTTTAAATGAAATCATGCATTTAGTCTTATTGTACATGTCTAAATTATAAATGTGTATATTCCATATCATTGCAGAGTTTATATATTCATTTTTGATCTTTTGTTTCTTTTTCATATTCTGGCGTATACTTAATTATAGATTAGATAATTATCTATTTAGCAGTTAAAACAATGAATTAAAAAGAATCAAGATTCATATTGAACATATTTTGTCTCATAATTACAACATTAATTACCAACAGTGACACCAACATTTCTAAATTTCAATGGTGTAACTTACAAAACAATTTCAATAACATAGCTGTATTAACATTTGAATGCTTCTAATCAAGAAAAAATATATAAAGTGCTTAACTTTAAGAAATTTAAAATTAACAGAAAAAAATAAAACAATGCATTTGCACTATAATATATGCAGTAGACAAAGGGGATTAGGCAAATGTCTGTTAATTCGTGTAGAATGCCATCTTTCACTTTTGTGTTCATTAATTTCTGTCATTCGTGCGTCTGAAGTTATAATTGCAAGAATGAGGAATTATTACGTAGTTGAACCCTAACCGATTCGTGATTCTTATTTTCATAAATGGCAGACAAATTTCGGAAAATTTACAAAAATAAACGATGTTTGGCAAGCAATTTGGAAAGGAATATGATGTTTTTGATGCTACAAATGGATCAAACAATAATAACAGGCAATTTGAAACACGTTCTAATGAAGCAAAGACATTATTTTGTCTAAAATCTGAAATATTTGTACGCTCTCAAGGAACAAGTACCGGTATTTCATACAAAGTTATTAAGGTGGCTCGTGGGTATAAGATTTTTAGAAAAAAAATAAACGTTTATTTTTCATTACAAATTTTATTAATTACCTTTAGTAGTTGTTACTATATCATATGGTACAAAAATCATTCCAAAAAATCAATTCGTGTTGGCCCCAGGTGACTTTTAAAATGAAGACATCATTGAAATTATCTCCCTTTGGTGCAAAAATGTCATTTTTTGGCATTAGAATTGAAATATCTTTTTTAACTCATCAGTGACCTATATTTTTTATTGTTGTTTTCGGATTAGCTGTACATAAACTAAATAATTGTAAAATTTAAGCGATTTCTGTAATTTAGTTCTTTTTTTAATTTCGATATTACCGCTATTTCTTCTATTAGTTCAACAGAAAAAAAGGACATTAACAAAAATGAATGCTTCTTTTGAAGGCAGATTGTGAGTGTAAATGAACGGTGACCCCATTTTTTTATTTCATTTTTCTATTAAGTATAAGAAAAGGCTCATTTAGAGAAAAATGAAGCAAAATCTTATATTAAATAAAAAAAATGATTTAGACCCGCGAGCCCCCTTAAGCTTAAATTACATTCCATCAATCTGCAAATATGTATAGTCAATGCTTTTGTCACGTTTATAAAGAAGGAAATTAGTTATGTCTTTAATTATAGGATGTTTGACATAGTTATTGTCATCGACTGATATATTTTGTTTGACTGCGCATATAAAATGAGAACCGGAAACTGACCGGAAGTTAATAAGCTAAAAGTCCGGAAACTTTAACAACAATCGATTAAACAAAATCCCAATCGATTATCGATATCGCCAGTCCCAACCAACTGATTTCCGACTTATTCCGAACATCGGAACAACACTAGTTGTATTACTATATATTTTAAACTTGCACACATACATTATTATGTCATGTACCCTATTTATCAATATCAAATATCAAATGAAATGTTCACTGTTTTTTTTCAGCAAGAAGAAGAACCCATCATGAAGGTGATGCATATTGCTGAGATGTTGGAGATGTGTCAGTTTAAAAGTTTCTGGGTAAGTATATGTAGTACAGCTGTACTGTACTTACTAAATATATATAAAGAGATGTCGGAAAGATAGCATTCCAATGAAACAAATGCCCAAATAGACATAAAGGGCAACAAGAAATTCTAACAAAAGACTGAGCTTATAATATTGTATGCCAGACGTATGTAACCTCTTCAAAAGACTCATTAGTGATGATCATATTAAAAAAATTGAGAGCCTAATGAAGTAGAAAATTAAACTGGGTTTTAACTTTTCTTGATGTATTTCTTTTTTCTTGATTACTTTTTTTTTCTTTCAGGAATGTCTGAAAATAGACCAAGAACTAAGTGCCAGTGTTCATGTTATTACAGGTTTTGAAGACAGCATAAGAAAATGTAAGTTAGAATGTTATTTTATATAAGTATATACATGTACCAATCTTGGAGTATTTTGTTTGACCCCTCCTTTCTATATAAACCAAGTGTTGTAAAGGAAATGAATGTTTATGTTTTGTGTACAGTGTGTTTCCTATGTATACACTAGGAATTCAGATAAATAAAATATACATCCCATAGTATGGACCAGTGGCAAAAAAGGATTATTTTTTTAAAATAAAGCAGACACTTTGTTCACTCCTCTGCCAGAACCTCTCTGTACTTTAATAAAACAGATTAATATAAATACTGTTCTCCTGGACTAATCTTGGTCTTTTCTAAAGATTCTTCTTTTCTAAAGGGTCTTTTGATTTCTTTCTACAAAATATAAGATCAATACAATCATATACTTTAATATAATACTAGCACTAGTTAACTAGAGTAAAATGATTAAAAGTATGGATAATTTAATTAATCATGTTTTTTCAGTTGTGTGCCATGTTGTTAGTACCACATACCAGACCATACCATTCGATACACTTACAGAATTACTAGGCAATATACCAGGTAAGGTACCAGTACTGTAAATACTTGTGTATACCTTTTTCTCAATAAATTTTTAGAACAGCCCTTCGTGTTTAACAAATATTGGTATCTAAACAATATTGATGCACTTTTAAAGGACGTAAAGCAACCAACAATCAATCAATCAAAGGGTGCATTGCATTTGTGCCAACTTTTTGAAAATCCAATCTTTCATTTGCGCCACAAGGTTATAATTTTTTTGAGCCATTTCACAGGTAATACAGGCAACATATAACTGAAAAGTTAAATACTCATTGTTGTATAGTGAATAAGATTTGTTTCTACAGTGTTTCTCCTGGATAATTGTTCATACTCATTTCTAATACAAATCTGAGGTTTAGAATTATAAAGTGTTCAAATGTTATGGTGGACATTGTCAATTCAGAGACAAATAGCATACCTGCCAACTTTTGAGAATGCCCATGGGGGTTTTAGCGCGCGACAACAATTTCAAAGGTTACAATTCTTTGCGACGACTATTTTGCACGTGCTGTTTTGTGGTCTAGAAAAAGTGTCATATTTGTAAGAGGAGCTTACATGCCTTTTTCTTAAGTTTATTTGCATGATTAAGGTTATAATATCAGCAGAAAATATGAACAAGAAGCTGTAAGACCAGGAATTATTTTTATGTGCAAGGATGCAAAATGGTTGTTGACTTTTACAATTCTAAATTATACACAAAGAAGGACCTTTATCAGGTTGGTAATAACACCTAGGGATACCCCCTCCATGTAAGGACATTAAAAACCACTTTTTAAGTACAGATGAGCACACATTCATATCATTTGAAGAAACTTTTCCCAAAGAACTATACATCTTATGCTCTATCTGGTATTATATGGTCAACACATGAATTTGAAAAATAATGAATTGTACATTATATTTTAAATGATTAAATACATAAATAAAATTATGTTACAGCAAGTGTAATGTCAATAAATTTATTAGTGAATAAACTACTATTTATTATCTTCATGGTCTTACTGCATCATTGTCAATCAGCCATGCTTTTATTCTTATTCTGTTTAAGAACCTCCTTGCAGTTGAAAACTCATTTGCCATGTTCACGTTTTTGCTATTCTGACCACCAACAAACAGGAATACAACACAAGTTCAATATCTAGCATGTTAGAATAATCTTGAGAGAAAACGTTTTTGATTGGCTGATTAATTTGATCATGAGAAACATACAATTTGATTGGCTAAACAAGATTGTCCGCCATTGGACACAGTTCAAAATCGGGAACAACAATATTTTTCGTGTAGATTTTCACCAAATCGTGTTTTAGAGGGTTTTTCAGGAACACGATCGTGCAATCGTGACAAAGGGTCAAAATCGTGTAGTTCACGCCTAAATCGTGAAAGTTGGCAGGTATGAAATAGAGGAAATACGTTTGTATTTTTTTATGATGACACATAGGGTATATAATAGCTTACCATATGCATCATAATTAAAAATGGTTTAGATGTAAAAAGCCAGAATAACAACTGATATGACAAGAATTATAATTTTACTGTAGTGTATAAATTAAATGCTTTAAGTTAGAACTGTCTCGCAATTTTACTCCTTTTCAAATATGTTTAAAGTGACAGAACTGTGTTTCAACGAAATTTTAACATACTTTGTATGGGTTTATGATGAATGATTTCTTATGATTGTGTTTATTTAACAAACAAAAGCTTTCTTTATCATTAAAAGTCTGTTTTTGAAAAACATTTTATTTACCTGTATTTTCCGGTACAAGTGAAATGCCAATTGGTGCAAAAGCAAAGCACCATTTAAAAAGATTGGGTAGTCACAAGGCTATTGCAAAAAAAATATAAACGCAAAATCTTCTTGATTAAAACAAATGGCTTCTTCCTTATCATTTATTGTATAGGTTCTAATTGGTATATTAATAAAATTTAATACTATACAATTTCATACTTGTCTGCTTTAGACAGAAATTAAAAAGTGTTTTTGTCGTATTTTGTAGAATCTCAAGTGAAACAATGGATTTCAAAATATGGCTGGTCCTTACAGAATGATGGAAATATTTACATCACAAACCAAGAGGAAAATATCAAAACAAAAAATATCACAGAGAAAATTACATTTGAAAGTAAGTAGCTGTAGAGAAAAAGAAAAAGAAAATTAATATTCAATAATCAGTAGGTCCGTCAGAACATTTGAAATCAGGAGTGGTGTCCCCTAAAAATTTGTAAAAGAATATTTTTCTGAGGGTATAATTCACAAATAACATTTTCTTCCCGGACACAGTTTGGCAAAATTTTTAAAGTCACACCCATGTAACATTGAATCCTGAAGGAAAATAGTACATATACATTCTTGTCTTTCAAAAGCTTGGCTTTGTGTTTTTCTGAAGAGAGTGAATATGAAAATCACAGAAAAATATACATTCAAAGCTAAGGGCTATTCCAGAAAAAAGTGTATGGAGGGGTTGGAAGGCAGTTTTTGTCAGCACCCACCACCCAGACAATTGTACTTGAGAATTATAGTGCATTATAGTGTGAAAAGTTGCTCTGATACCCAACACCCATGTATTATTAATACAATGTGCCTTCCAACCCCCATACATTTTTTTCTGGAATAGCCCTTAACAAAAAATCAATATGTATTACACTTAAAATACATCTGATAGTATTTTTGGTCATGAAAATATTTCCAATTAGTTAAATCTAATATTTCCGATTAGTTAAATCTAATATTTCTGATTAGTTAAATCTAATATTTCCGATTAGTTAAATCTAATATTTCCGATTAGTTAAATCTAATATTTCCGATTAGTTAAATCTAATATTTCCGATTAGTTAAATCTAATATTTCCGATTAGTTAAATCTAATATTTCTGATTTGTTTAATCTCTATAATAAATTATCTATATAATAAAATCTTTCACCAAGACTCCAGTTGAACCACAGAATACTATGAGCTGTGTTGGTCTTTTACAAAACAAGGTTGATATTCACAGCATATCAATATATTCTTGTCCCTGAAGTTACATGGTATATTTTCACCTGCATGATATATTATTTTTTTTTCTGGTCAAAGTATCATTAAACTCATCACAGATACCAGGACTAACTTTAGTATGTATGCCAGGCGCGCGTTCCGTCTACTAAAGATTCATCAGTGACGCTCGAATCCCAAAAAGTTTAAAATGCCAAATAAAATACGAAGTTGAAGAGCATTGAGAACCAAAATTCCGAAAGGTTTTGATAAATACAGCTAAGTTAATCTATGCCTGAGGAAGAAAAGCCTTAGTATTTCAAAAAATAAAAAAATTTGTAAACAGTAAATTTATAAATATAACCATATCAATGACAATTCATGTCAGCACAAAAAGTGTTGACTACTGGGCTTGTGATACCAGCCATCACTTTAAGGTTTAATTCACCATGGCAATCAAAAGTAATTCTTATACTATTTATTTCTGTTCATCTGATATTCTTATTTTTATGTTACATTCTGCTAATAAATATATAACGATAAACAGTCGCCTTCAAAAAATGTTATAAATGCTAAAATTTGTTTTTCTTTTTTTCAGGTGTTGCAGGTATAATGGCAGCCTATAAGTAATGAGAGGACATGTGATTTATGTGGACAAATGTTATATGTGTCATCTGACTGTCATAAAAAAACAAAATCAGAAATTTGATAATTAAAAAGTCATATAATATTCCCTATTTAATAATTTTATTTTTAGAAGATTTTTGGCTGACCGAATAGTGATTTTCATCACAGGCAGATACAAACTTACATGTATGTCTATGGTGAATATTTGGCACCAACCCCTCAGGCATGGTCTATTAACCTTTAAACCTTTGCTTAAAAGAGGAACCAAAAGATACCATAGGGACAGTTAAACTCATAGATCGAAAAAAAAACAACCGATAAAACCATGCTTACCTAAAATGTATTAGTTTGTGATAATTTTAGTGTAAGGAGACCACTAGTGTTTGGTTAATACTATTTGGTATGCAGATGCATAACATTGCCACATTTTATTTCCATGGGGATTGTGTGGCTCAATCCCTTTAAGTCATGGTCTATTGATTTGGAATGTTTTGCATAGTTTACACTGTAAAGTTTGTAATAAGAGAAACCACTTACTCAATGGTATTTGTAATGTAATTTTATAAGCACTGGCATCCATTAACATGAATATTGTTTGATTCTGCACCTTTAGTCATGGTTCATTGACTTTAAAGGTTTTGTATAGTTTGTATGTTTTGATATTACCATTTCGATTCAATATTCGCATACATTTAAGGAATGAGTGTAATATTTTTTCTGTCTATGAAGAAATAACATAAAAATTTGGTGCACACTGAATAACACGTGTAGCAAATTTTTATACGACCGCAAATTTTAAAAAAATTTTCGTCGTATATTGCTATCACGTTGGCGTCGTCGTCGTCGTCGTCCGAATACTTTTAGTTTTCGCACTCTAACTTTAGTAAAAGTGAATATAAATCTATAAAATTTTATTACAAGGTTTATGACCACAAAAGGAAGGTTGGTATTGATTTTGGGAGTTTTGGTCCCAACATTTTAGGAATTAGGGGCCAAAAAGGGCCCAAATAAGCATTTTCTTGGTTTTCGCACTATAACTTTAGCTTAAGTTAATAGAAATCTATGAAATTTTGACACAAGGTTTATGACCACAAAAGAAAGGTTGGGATTGATTTTGGGAGTTTTGGTTTCAATAGTGTAGGAATTAGGGGCCAAAAAAGGGCCCAAATAAGCATTATTCTTGGTTTTCGCACAATAACTTTAGTTTAAGTAGATAGAAAATAATGAAATTTAAACACAATGTTTATGACCACAACATGAAGGTTGGTATTGATTTTGGGAGTTTAGGTCCCAACAGTTTAGGAATTAGGGGCCAAAAAGGGACCCAAATAAGCATTTTTCTTGGTTTTCACACCATTACCTTAGTATAAGTAAATAGAAATCTATGAAATTTAAACACAAGGTTTATGACCATAAAAGGAAGGTTGGTAATCATTTTGGGAGTTTTGGTCCCAACAGTTTAGGAATAAGGGGCCCAAAGGGTCCAAAATTAAACTTTGTTTGATTTCATCAAAATTGAATAATTGGGGTTCTTTGATATGCCGAATCTAACTGTGTATGTAGATTTTTAACTTTTGGTCCCGTTTTCAAATTGGTCTACATTAAGGTCCAAAGGGTCCAAAATTAAACTTCGTTTGATTTTGACAAAAAATTAATCGGTTGGGTTCTTTGATATGCTGAATCTAAAAATGTACTTAGATTCTTGATTATCGGCCCAGTTTTCAAGTTGGTCCAAATCGGGGTCCAAAATTAAACTTTGTTTGATTTCATCAAAAATTGAAAAAATGGGGTTCTTTGATATGCCAAATCTAACTGTGTATGTAGATTCCTCATTTTTGGTCTTGTTTTCAAATTGATCTACATTAAAGTCCAAAGGGTCCAAAATTAAACTTAGTTTGATTTTAACAAAAATTGAAATCTTAGGGTTCTTTGATATGCTGAATCCAAACATGTACTTAGATTTTTGATTCTGGGCCCAGTTTTCAAGTTGGTCCAAATCAGGATCTAAAATTATTATATTAAGTTTTGTGCAATAGCAAGTCTTTTCAATTGCACAGTATTGCGCAATGGCAAGAAATATCTTATTGCAAAATATTGTGAAATAGCAATTTTGTTTTTAATTAGAGTTATCTTTCTTTGTCCAGAATAGTAAGCAAGAAATATCTAATTGTAAGAATTTTTTTTATTTGGAGTTATCTTTCTTTGTCCAGAATCAACTTAAATCTTTGTTATATATACAATATACAATGTATATTCACTTTTTACTACCAACTGATAAATTAAAATAATCTTTACCATTCAGTGATAACAAGCAGTTTTTTTACATCTTAATATTTTATGATGTATTTAAATGAGTAGTAATTGTTGCAAACTCCATTAGAAATTTTAATTGAGATTAGTTTTGGAATAAGGGAAAGGGGGATGTGATTAAAAAAATTGGGTTCAATTTTCTCATTTGAAATTTCATAAATAAAAAGAAAATTTCTTCAAACATTTTTGTTGAGAGGAATAATATTCAACAGCATAGTGAATTGCTCTAAGAGAAAACAAAAATTTTAATTTCATTAGAACACATTCATTCTGTGTCAGAAACCTATGCTGTGTCAACTATTTAATCACAATCCAAATTTAGAGCTGAATCCAGCTTGAATGTTGTGTCCATACTTGCCCCAACCGTTCAGGGTTCAACCTCTGCGGTCGTATAAAGCTACGCCCTGCGGAGCATCTGGTTTAACAGTGTGCACCACATGTTTTATGTTATGTGGAATAGACAGAAAAAACATTATAGTCATTTCTTATAATTTAATTCTAAATTCCAATTTAAACTGTAGAAAACCATAAAAAATCATTGATAACTTCATGGTCACATGACTAAATTATGTCTATGGCCTCATAACAAAAAAATGTCAGCCAATCAGAAGACATGTTACATCGCAAATTATATCATTATACTATAACACTTATAAGTAGGTGAGACATATGAGGTTTATGTTTATTAGTATTCATGTTTTTTGCAAATCATCTTCATGTTTATTTACGAGAGACTGGAGGGAGAATACCGTAATGGACCATGAATTAAAAAAAATAGAATGCAGAACCAAAGAACAGTATTTCTCAATATTTAATACTAGAAATCAATCTGTGAAGATACTCCGTATTTCTCAATATTTAATACTGGAAATCAATCTGTGAAGATACTGACTACACACATTTGCACATAAGGACACACACAGTCAGTTATTTTTGGGGCTCTATGGCCAAATTGTCAGAGTACTGTTTAACTAGAATGTGAAAACTGAGTTAGTAAGGTGGAATCCTCCACTTGGCAGTTGTGCTCAATCTAAGTGGAGACTGGCTTGCTCCACCAATTAAAAACTGACCGCCACCTATCGTATAGCTGGTTATTTTCGCAGGGTTTTAATTTTCTCAAAAATATTTCTTATATCTTATTCAATGAAAATCATGAAATTTTCCACCCACGAAAATAACCCGTGATACCGTATATTCTTGCATATATTCATTTTAAGGTATATATAGGGGAAAATAATTCTGAATCAAGTGCCTATGTCTAAAAAATACAAATTTAATTACCTTTAAATCATCTGTATAAACAAATAAACACTTTAGGTGTTTCATTAAGTCCAAGCCAGGTATATAATAAACTTGTAGATTAGTCACTACAGCACTAAAAATGAAAATTGTGTTAAACACAATACAGAATTGAACCTACCAGTTACTTGAAGGTTTAGGGCTTCATCACAGACTTATCTAACTTCGTTCTGACACGACTTGTCTTATAAAGATACCATATACATGTAGTATAGTTTGGCAGAAACCAGCAAGTTACTAAAGAATCGACCACACACTTTGATTCTACCTCTTATAAATTGAAATGCCCGTCTGGCATATTAAATTATAATCCTGGTACCTTTGATAACTATTTACTAGTATTCTTAGTTCAACAATCATTCCAGCATCTACTGAAGCTGTAGCAACCGTGCATTTATATTTCTTACAGTCATGGGGTTTAATCAAGCAATACCTACATAGGAAAATGTCTGTACCAAGTCAGGAATATGACAGTTGTTATTAATTCGTTTGATGTGTTTGAGCTTTTGGTTGTGCCATTTCCCATCTTTCATTAAAGTTTTAAAGATTACCTTAGACGTATTTGGCACAACAATTTTGGATCCTCAATGCTCTTTTCACTTTTCACTTGCTTGGCTTAATAAATATTTTGATATGAGCGTCACTGATGAGTCTTATGTAGACGATACGCGCGTCTGGCATACTAAATTATTATCCTGGTACCTTTGATAACTATTAACGTAATCTTTGTTCTTTTGAGTTCTAGTATTGATTTTGGGGAAGATATTGTTCTTCAGTTCTAAAAGGCAGCATATAATGCCAAGTTTGAAAACTTCTTCTTACTGACTGCCCCTTATCTAGCAGTGATCTTATCTGTTTTATCAGTTTCGTCACTTCAAAGACCCTTTCTACATCGAATAAAATATTTGTTCCACATAACTCGTAGTAGAGTTTCTTTTGGAACACTCCTAATTTTATATCTGACCCAAGATTTACTCTATAATATCTTGTTACTTTCTATGTTTTATCTTAAGTAGAAAAAAAAATGTAAAATTTTAAATTTTAAAAGTATAAAGATATAAAACTAATAAAAAGGTTATAAATAAAAATGTAAACTATGTAATATAAGAAACAAAATCAATAACACTACTTTCAGTAAAGGAAGCAATATATGTTTAAACATACGTATAAGAATTACTAATTAAAATCTAGACACACTAAAGAACAGTAAATAGACGCTTGATTAAAATAATAAGTTGTTTCAGAGATGAAAAAGAAATGGGATAATTAAATAGTAATTCATATACAACAGATCCAACTAGTTTGCATTATATATTGACTCGCATCAAGAAATGGATAATAATGTAGGGTCGAAAACGAAACTGTATTTTTGTTTTTGTTGCACTTCAGTGTTTCTTTTGTTCCTTTGTTTTCCTGGTATAGGTAACGTGTTTCCCTCGGTTTTGTTAGTAAAAAGTAAAATCACAAAATACTGAACTTAGAGGAAAATCAATTCGGAAAATCAATGATCACATTGCAAAATCAAATAACAAATCACATGAAAAACGAACGGACAAGAACTGTCATATTTCTGACTTGGTACAGGCATTTTCAAATGTAGAAAATAGTGGATTAAACCTGGTTTTATAGCGCTAACCCTGTCACTTTGATGACAGTCTGATCAAATTCCGTTATATTTACAATGATGCAATAACTGAACAGACACAATAAAAAAATAGTCAAAAAATTGGTACAGCAGTCATCATCGTGTAACACTTTTAAAAGGAACAATGTTACAAAACAAATAAACATCCATCTACAAACACATTCATTGATTTGTTTTCTTTAAATTGATTTTATGTAATGTATTTCGAGGTTCAACCGAACATTTTGTTCCTTTAAAAATATGCTGTACCAAGTCAGGAATATGGCCATTGTTATATTTCGTTTCTGTGTGTGTTACATTTTAACGTTGTGTTTCCGTTGTGTCGTTTGTTTTCTCTTATTTTTGAGTGTGAATTCACATTACTATAAGACGTGTCAAGGTACCTTTCTATCCCAAATTCATGTATTTGGTTTTGATGTTATATTTGTTATATTTGTTATTCTCATAGAATTTTGTCTAATGCTTAGTCCGTTTCTGTGTGTGTTACATTTTAATGTTGTGTCGTTGTTCTCTTCTTATATTTAATGCGTTTCCCTCAGTTTTAGTTTGTTACCCTGATTTTGTTTTTTGTCCATGGATTTACAAGTTTTGAACAGCGGTATACTACTGTTGCCCTAATTTTTCGATCAGTCGACAGCAGTTTGATCATTTTCGAATTCTCATATTACATTTAAATAAAAGCAACAACCTTCCCCGGTCAAAGCAAGAAAGAAAAATAATCAAGCAAAAGCAATAACAGAAAGGGTGCATCCTCTCAAAAACCAGAATACAATGACCCCTTAAAAAATATATTACAAACAGTCAAACAAACAAATACATCGAGATCATCTTATACACTGAAAATAATGAAGGTAAAACAATTCCTTTTATTTAATCGAGGACGGAGTTTTGGTAAACTGGTGTTCAAACATAAATCAATGAACAAAATATGTAAAAACTGATACATTTTAAGTGAAAGTAATGTAAAAAAAAAGCTCAAAAATACTAAACTCCGAGGAAAATTGAAAACGGAAAGTCCCTAATCAAATGGCAATATCAAGAGTTCAAACACATCAAACGAAGGGAAAACAACAGTTAAATTCCTTCCATGGTGCAGATATTTTCTTGTGTACAAAATGGAAGAATAAACTGGTTTCAAAGGTAGTTAAACCTCTCATTTGTATGACAGTTGCATCAAATTCCATTATATTGACAACGATGTGTGAACAAAACAAATAGATAAAGATGAGATGGCATGATGAAATTTGCACAAATGACCTTTAAACGATTTACAGCTACTTTGATCTTCCTCCTCAACTTAATATATTATATATCATTAACAAATTATTGTATTTATCCATTTGATCAAAGTTTTTGAGCTTTCCCTTTATTTTTTTTCTAGCTTTCCCTTTTGTATTTTTTCTAGCTTTCCTTTATTTTTTCAAAAACATAAAAACAGCATAACAGAAAAGAATTGAGACTTCCAGATATGATTTATATGGACAATAAACAAAAAAAGTATTATTTTTTGTTAACAATCTTACAAAATTAATCTATGTGTTTGTACCAGAGTGTCTAATAAGACATTTTTAAAAATGCTTTGCCTAGCGCATGAACATGAACAGTTGGGCAAGTTTGGAAACAACATTCAAGCTGGATACTGTTCGAATTGGAATTATGATTATGATAAAATATTGGACATTTTATCCCAAATTCATGTATTTGGTTTTCATGTTATATTTGTTATTCTCGTGGTGTTTTGTCTGATGATTGGTCAGTTTCTGTGTGTGTTGCGTTTCGGTGTTGTGTCGTTGTTCTCCTCTTATATTTAATGCGTTTCGCTCGGTTTTGGTTTGTTACCCCGATTTTGTTTTTTGTCCATGGATTTATGAGTTTTGAACAGCGGTATACTACTGTTGCCTTTATTTATATGTTTTTGACATAAAATGAATGTAGTCAAGATCATAAAACTTTGAAATAGGACTTTGAATGTCCCTAGTATAATCTGATTTCCAAATTTCTAACAATATGGTAAGATTTAGCATATGCATAATAAAAAAATCACAACAACATATTTCTGTTGAAATCAATCAAAGTTTAATTTTGGACCCTTCAACCCTTAATATGAACTAATAAACAGAGACCTAAATAAAAAAAAAAAATAACGCACATTTAGATCAGCTCATCATAAAGCCGCAATAATTATTTTTATGATGGAATCAAACACAAATCAAAATGGAAAAAAAATCCCCTACTTTAAAAAGAAATTTCAAAAAGTTAGAAATTTCAGCTTGATTAAAAAATATGAACCCCCTAAGAAAAAAATCCGCCAACTTTTATGACCCCCCCCCCCCCCCCAGGAACTACAAAAATGATTGTTCTCCTTCCCTTTCTGCCCCCTAATTCCTAAACTGTGGATACCAAAACCTCCAAAAGCAATCATACTCTTCCTTTGTGGTATTTAACCGTCTGGTGGAATTTCATAGAAATTCATTCACTTAAACCAACATTATTGTCAGAAAACCAAATGACTTGTGTCTTCGGACGACGATTATCCAACGACGACGACGACGACGACGACACGACGATAACATTATACGGACGTAAATTAAAATCTTATGACTCAGCTCTTATCATTAAATATAATTTGTATTGTATGTTCTGGCCTTTACTCCCAGTTTTCAAATGACCACAGATGATTTTTTATGTAAGTATAATCATTTTCTTCAATTATCGCAAATCTTACAGCAATTAATATTGTTTTCAAAGGATCGTGATCTTCAGCCTTTACAATTTATTTTTGTATGGCTACAATAGCTGACCATTAACCTGGTACTTACACGGAAATTAATGCAATCTTATTGCATACTAACAATTAGCACCGGTCAATAGTTATTACATCACCAGAAATGTTAATAATTTACTGCTTATTTATCAGTAAGTATATCTTTTCAAAATTAATTAGAGATTAAATGACTATATAATAATGAATAATATAAGATACAAAACACACAGTATAGCTTAATATGAAACATGTCTATCAGGATTTATAATACTGTTATAATAATAATTATTCTTTTCGTTGTTTTCAAACACGATTTTGTGTACACATCGGAAATCATAGTAAGACCTGAGACTGGCTTGCTCCACAAATTAAAAACTGACCGCCACCTATCGTATAGCTGGTTATTTTCGCAGGGTTTTAATTGTCTCAAAAATATTTCTTATACCTTATTCAATGAAAATCATGAAATTTTCCACCCACGAAAATAACCCGTGATACCGTATATTCTTGCATATAACACTTCATTTTAAGGTATATATAGGGGAAATAATCCTGAATCAAGTGCCTATGTCTAAAAAATACAAAGGAGTAGGTCCAGTAAGAGCCTTTTTTGGCCCCAAAAAATAGCAGTTTTACAAAATTGTTAAAATGTAAACTTTTAGTTATTTATTGGATAGGAGAATGGTTCTGCTACATAAATATTGACTGTTTTTGGCAATACAATGCACATATATCTAGTACTAGCACCATTAAGTCATGCTATATTACTGAAATCATCAAAATTCAAGAATTTTAGTTAAATTTTAGACGGTTTCCGTGTGAAACGAAAGTGGCCGCATTCGTGTTCATCCAAAATATTAAAATGGAAGTTGTATTTGACGATAATACATAACATATATAAAGATTGAGGATGAACACGGATGCGGCCACTTTCATTTTTGACAAAAAACATCTGAAAAGTGACATTTTTTCGCATATTTGGTAGATTTTCATATTTTAGCTTGAATCGGATCGCTTTTTATGACTAAATGAGTTAAAATCTTTCATCAAAAATAATTGAATCAAATGAAATAGACACTTAAGTGTTTGAAAAGTGGTCAAAATCTTTCGTTAGATGAAACTGAAATTTGAGGCCAAAATCGGTCCTTACCGGACCTACTCCTTTGGTTACCTTTAAATCATCTGTATAAACAAATAAACACTTTAGGTGTTTCATTAAGTCCAAGCTAGGTATATAATAAACTTGTAGATTAGTCACTACAGCACCAAAAATGAAAATTGTGTTAAACACAATACAGAATTGAACCTACCAGTTACTTGAAGGTTAAGGGCTTCATCACAGACTTATCTAACTTCGTTCTGACACGACTTGTCTTATAAAGATACCATATACATGTAGTATAGTTTGGCAGAAACCAGTAAGTTACTAAAGAATCGACCACACACTTTGATTCTACCTCTTATAAATTTAAATGCCCGTCTTGCATATTAAATTATGATCCTGGTACCTTTGATAACTATTTACTAGTATTCTTAGTTCAACAATCATTCCAGCATCTACTGAAGCTGTAGCAACCGTGCATTTATATTTCTTACAGTCATGGGGTTTAATCAAGCAATACCTACATAGGAAAATGTCTGTACCAAGTCAGGAATATGACAGTTGTTATCAATTCGTTTGATGTGTTTGAGCTTTTGGTTGTGCCATTTCCCATCTTTCATTAAAGTTTTAAAGATTACCTTAGACGTATTTGGCACAACAATTTTGGATCCTCAATGCTCTTTTCACTTTTCACTTGCTTGGCTTAATAAATATTTTGATATGAGCGTCACTGATGAGTCTTATGTAGACGATACGCGCGTCTGGCATACTAAATTATTATCCTGGTACCTTTGATAACTATTAACGTAATCTTTGTTCTTTTGAGTTCTAGTATTGATTTTGGGGAAGATATTGTTCTTCAGTTCTAAAAGGCAGCATATAATGCCAAGTTTGAAAACTTCTTCTTACTGACTGCCCCTTATCTAGCAGTGATCTTATCTGTTTTATCAGTTTCGTCACTTCAAAGACACTTTCTACATCGAATAAAATATTTGTTCCACATAACTCGTAGTAGAGTTTCTTTTGGAACACTCCTAATTTTATATCTGACCCAAGATTTACTCTATAATATCTTGTTCCTTTCTATGTTTTATCTTAAGTAGAAAAAAAAATGTAAAATTTTAAATTATAAAGATATAAAACTAATAAAAAGGTTATAAATAAAAATGTAAACTATGTAATATAAGAAACAAAATCAATAACACTACTTTCAGTAAAGGAAGCTATATATGTTTAAACATACGTATAAGAATTACTAATTAAAATCTAGACACACTAAAGAACAGTAAATAGACGCTTGATTAAAATAATAAGTTGTTTCAGAGATGAAAAAGAAATGGGATAATTAAATAGTTATTCATATACAACAAATCCAACTAGTTTGCATTATATATTGACTCGCATCAAGAAATGGATAATAATGTAGGGTTGAAAACGAAACTGTATTTTTGTTTTTGTTGCACTTCAGTGTTTCTTTTGTTCCTTTGTTTTCCTGGTATAGGTAACGTGTTTCCCTCGGTTTTGTTAGTAAAAAGTAAAATCACAAAATACTGAACTTAGAGGAAAATCAATTCGGAAAATCAATGATCACATTGCAAAATCAAATAACAAATCACATGAAAAACGAACGGACAAGAACTGTCATATTTCTGACTTGGTACAGGCATTTTCAAATGTAGAAAACGGTGGATTAAACCTGGTTTTATAGCGCTAACCCTCTCATTTTGATGACAGTCTGATCAAATTCCGTTATATTTACAATGATGCAATAACTGAACAGACACAATAAAAAAATAGTCAAAAAATTGGTACAGCAGTCATCATCGTGTAACAATTTTAAAAGGAACAATGTTACAAAACAAATAAACATCCATCTACAAACACATTCATTGATTTATTTTCTTTAAATTGATTTTATGTAATGTATTTCGAGGTTCAACCGAACATTTTGTTCCTTTAAAAATATGCTGTACCAAGTCAGGAATATGGCCATTGTTATATTATAGTTCGTTTCTGTGTGTGTTACATTTTAACGTTGTGTTTCCGTTGTGTCGTTTCTTTTCTCTTATTTTTGAGTGTGAATTCACTATAAGACGTGTCACGGTACCTTTCTATCACAAATTCATGTATTTGGTTTTGATGTTATATTTGTTATTCCCATAGAATTTTGTCTAATGCTTAGTCCGTTTCTGTGTGTGTTACATTTTAATGTTGTGTCGTTGTTCTCTTCTTATATTTAATGCGTTTCCCTCAGTTTTAGTTTGTTACCCTGATTTTGTTTTTTGTCCATGGATTTACAAGTTTTGAACAGCGGTATACTACTGTTGCCCTAATTTTTCGATCAGTCGACAGCAGTTTGATCATTTTCGAATTCTCATATTACATTTAAATAAAAGCAACAACCTTCCCCGGTCAAAGCAAGAAAGAAAAATAATCAAGCAAAAGCAATTACAGAAAGGGTGCATCCTCTCAAAAACCAGTATACAATGACCCCTTAAAAAATATATTACAAACAGTCAAACAAACAAATACATCGAGATCATCTTATACACTGAAAATAATGAAGGTAAAACAATTCCTTTTATTTAATCGAGGACGGAGTTTTGGAAAACTGGTGTTCAAACATAAATCAATGAACAAAATATGTAAAAACTGATACATTTTAAGTGAAAGTAATGTAAAAAAAATAAGCTCAAAAATACTAAACTCCGAGGAAAATTGAAAACGGAAAGTCCCTAATCAAATGGCAATATCAAGAGTTCAAACACATCAAACGAAGGGAAAACAACAGTTAAATTCCTTCCTTGGTGCAGATATTTTCTTGTGTACAAAATGGAAGAATAAACTGGTTTCAAAGGTAGTTAAACCTCTCATTTGTATGACAGTTGCATCAAATTCCATTATATTGACAACGATGTGTGAACAAAACAAATAGATAAAGATGAGATGGCATGATGAAATTTGCACAAATGACCTTTAAACGATTTACAGCTACTTTGATCTTCCTCCTCAACTTAATATATTATATATCATTAACAAATTATTGTATTTATCCATTTGATCAAAGTTTTTGAGCTTTCCCTTTATTTTTTTTCTAGCTTTCCCTTTTGTATTTTTTCTAGCTTTCCTTTATTTTTCAAAAACATAAAAACAGCATAACAGAAAAAAATTGAGACTTCCAGATATGATTTATATGGACAATAAACAAAAAAAGTATTATTTTTTGTTAACAATCTTACAAAATTAATCTATGTGTTTGTACCAGAGTGTCTAATAAGACATTTTTAAAAATGCTTTGCCTAGCGCATGAACATGAACAGTTGGGCAAGTTTGGAAACAACATTCAAGCTGGATACTGTTCGAATTGGAATTATGATAAAATATTGGACATTTTATCCCAAATTCATGTATTTGGTTTTCATGTTATATTTGTTATTCTCGTGGTGTTTTGTCTGATGATTGGTCAGTTTCTGTGTGTGTTGCGTTTCGGTGTTGTGTCGTTGTTCTCCTCTTATATTTAATGCGTTTCGCTCGGTTTTGGTTTGTTACCCCGATTTTGTTTTTTGTCCATGGATTTATGAGTTTTGAACAGCGGTATACTACTGTTGCCTTTATTTATATGTTTTTGACATAAAATGAATGTAGTCAAGATCATAAAACTTTGAAATAGGACTTTGAATGTCCCTAGTATAATCTGATTTCCAAATTTCTAACAATATGGTAAGATTTAGCATATGCATAATAAAAAAATCACAAAAACATATTTCTGTTGAAATCAATCAAAGTTTAATTTTGGACCCTTCAACCCTTAATATGAACTAATAAACAGAGACCTAAATAAAAAAAAAAAATAACGCACATTTAGATCAGCTCATCATAAAGCCGCAATAATTATTTTTATGATGGAATCAAACACAAATCAAAATGGAAAAAAAATCCCCTACTTTAAAAAGAAATTTCAAAAAGTTAGAAATTTCAGCTTGATTAAAAAATATGAACCCCCTAAGAAAAAAATCCGCCAACTTTTATGACCCCCCCCCCCCCCAGGAACTACAAAAATGATTGTTCTCCTTCCCTTTCTGCCCCCTAATTCCTAAACTGTGGATACCAAAACCTCCAAAAGCAATCATACTCTTCCTTTGTGGTATTTAACCGTCTGGTGGAATTTCATAGAAATTCATTCACTTAAACCAACATTATTGTCAGAAAACCAAATGACTTGTGTCTTCGGACGACGATTATCCAACGACGACGACGACGACGACGACACGACGATAACATTATACGGACGTAAATTAAAATCTTATGACTCAGCTCTTATCATTAAATATAATTTGTATTGTATGTTCTGGCCTTTACTCCCAGTTTTCAAATGACCACAGATGATTTTTTATGTAAGTATAATCATTTTCTTCAATTATCGCAAATCTTACAGCAATTAATATTGTTTTCAAAGGATCGTGATCTTCAGCCTTTACAATTTATTTTTGTATGGCTACAATAGCTGACCATTAACCTGGTACTTACACGGAAATTAATGCAATCTTATTGCATACTAACAATTAGCACCGGTCAATAGTTATTACATCACCAGAAATGTTAATAATTTACTGCTTATTTATCAGTAAGTATATCTTTTCAAAATTAATTAGAGATTAAATGACTATATATAATGAATAATATAAGATACAAAACACACAGTATAGCTTAATATGAAACATGTCTATCAGGATTTATAATACTGTTATAATAATAATTATTCTTTTCGTTGTTTTCAAACACGATTTTGTGTACACATCGGAAATCATAGTAAGACCTGAGACTGGCTTGCTCCACCAATTAAAAACTGACCGCCACCTATCGTATAGCTGGTTATTTTCGCAGGGTTTTAATTGTCTCAAAAATATTTCTTATACCTTATTCAATGAAAATCATGAAATTTTCCACCCACGAAAATAACCCGTGATACCGTATATTCTTGCATATAACACTTCATTTTAAGGTATATATAGGGGAAATAATCCTGAATCAAGTGCCTATGTCTAAAAAATACAAATTTAATTACCTTTAAATCATCTGTATAAACAATTAAACACTTTAGGTGTTTCATTAAGTCCAAGCCAGGTATATAATAAACTTGTAGATTAGTCACTACAGCACCAAAAATGAAAATTGTGTTAAACACAATACAGAATTGAACCTACCAGTTACTTGAAGGTTAAGGGCTTCATCACAGACTTATCTAACTTCGTTCTGACACGACTTGTCTTATAAAGATACCATATACATGTAGTATAGTTTGGCAGAAACCAGTAAGTTACTAAAGAATCGACCACACACTTTGATTCTACCTCTTATAAATTGAAATGCCCGTCTGGCATATTAAATTATAATCCTGGTACCTTTGATAACTATTTACTAGTATTCTTAGTTCAACAATCATTCCAGCATCTACTGAAGCTGTAGCAACCGTGCATTTATATTTCTTACAGTCATGGGGTTTAATCAACCAATACCTACATAGGAAAATGTCTGTACCAAGTCAGGAATATGACAGTTGTTATCAATTCGTTTGATGTGTTTGAGCTTTTGGTTGTGCCATTTCCCAACTTTCATTAAAGTTTTAAAGATTACCTTAGACGTATTTGGCACAAAAATTTTGGATCCTCAATTCTCTTTTCACTTTTCACTTGCTTGGCTTAATAAATATTTTGATATGAGCGTCACTGATGAGTCTTATGTAGACGATACGCGCGTCTGGCATACTAAATTATTATCCTGGTACCTTTGATAACTATTAACGTAATCTTTGTTCTTTTGAGTTCTAGTATTGATTTTGGGGAAGATATTGTTCTTCAGTTCTAAAAGGCAGCATATAATGCCAAGTTTGAAAACTTCTTCTTACTGACTGCCAGCAGTGATCTTATCTGTTTTATCAGTTTCGTCACTTCAAAGACACTTTCTACATCGAATACAATATTTGTTCAACATAACTCGTAGTAGAGTTTCTTTTGGAACACTCCTAATTTTATATCTGACCCAAGATTTACTCTATAATATCTTGTTCCTTTCTATGTTTTATCTTAAGTAGAAAAAAAAATGTAAAATTTTAAAAGTATAAAGATATAAAACTAATAAAAAGGTTATAAATAAAAATGTAAACTATGAAATATAAGAAACAAAATCAATAACACTACTTTCAGTAAAGGAAGCAATATATGCTTTAACATACGTATAAGAATTACTAATTAAAATCTAGACACACTAAAGAACAGTAAATAGACGCTTGATTAAAATAATAAGTTGTTTCAGAGATGAAAAAGAAATGGGATAATTAAATAGTAATTCATATACAACAGATCCAACTAGTTTGCATTATATATTGACTCGCATCAAGAAATGGATAATAATGTAGGGTTGAAAACGAAACTGTATTTTGTTTTTGTTGCACTTCAGTGTTTCTTTTGTTCCTTTGTTTTCCTGGTATAGGTAACGTGTTTCCCTCAGTTTTGTTAGTAAAAAGTAAAATCACAAAATACTGAACATAGAGGAAAATCAATTCGGAAAATCAATGATCAAATTGCAAAATCAAATAACAAATCACATGAAAAACGAACGGACAAGAACTGTCATATTTCTGACTTGGTACAGGCATTTTCAAATGTAGAAAATGGTGGATTAAACCTGGTTTTATAGCGCTAACCCTCTCACTTTGATGACAGTCTGATCAAATTCCGTTATATTTACAATGATGCAATAACTGAACAGACACAATAAAAAAATAGTCAAAAAATTGGTACAGCAGTCATCATCGTGTAACAATTTTAAAAGGAACAATGTTACAAAACAAATAAACATCCATCTACAAACACATTCATTGATTTGTTTTCTTTAAATTGATTTTATGTAATGTATTTCGAGGTTCAACCGAACATTTTGTTCCTTTAGAAATAGGCTGTACCAAGTCAGGAATATGGCCATTGTTATATTATAGTTCGTTTCTGTGTGTGTTACATTTTAACGTTGTGTTTCCGTTGTGTCGTTTGTTTTCTCTTATTTTTGAGTGTGAATTCACATTACTATAAGACGTGTCACGGTACCTTTCTATCCCAAGTTCATGTATTTGGTTTTGATGTTATATTTGTTATATTTGTTATTCTCATAGAATTTTGTCTAATGCTTAGTCCGTCTCTGTGTGTTACATTTTAATGTTGTGCCGTTGTTCTCTTCTTATATTTAATGCGTTTCCCTCAGTTTTAGTTTGTTACCCTGATTTTGTTTTTTGTCCATGGATTTACAAGTTTTGAACAGCGGTATACTACTGTTGCCCTAATTTTTCGATCAGTCGACAGCAGTTTGATCATTTTCGAATTCTCATATTACATTTAAATAAAAGCAACAACCTTCCCCGGTAAAAGCAAGAAAGAAAAATAATCAAACAAAAGCAATAACAGAAAGAGTGCATCCTCTCAAAAACCAGAATACAATGACCCCTTAAAAATATATTACAAACAGTCAAACAAACAAATACATCGAGATTATCTTATACACTGAAAATAATGAAGGTAAAACAATTCCTTTTATTTAATCGAGGACGGAGTTTTGGTAAACTGGTGTTCAAACATAAATCAATGAACAAAATATGTAAAAACTGATACATTTTAAGTGAAAGTAATGTAAAATAAAAGCTCAAAAATACTAAACTCCGAGGAAAATTGAAAACGGAAAATCCCTAATCAAATGGCAATATCAAGAGTTCAAACACATCAAACGAAGGGAAAAACAACAGTTAAATTCCTTCCATGGTGCAGATATTTTCTTGTGTAGAAAATGGAAGAATAAACTGGTTTCAAAGGTAGTTAAACCTCTCATTTGTATGACAGTTGCATCAAATTCCATTATATTGACAACGATGTGTGAACAAAACAAATAGATAAAGATTAGATGGCATGATGAAATTTGCACAAATGACCTTTAAACGATTTACAGCTACTTTGATCTTCCTCCTCAACTTAATATATTATATATCATTAACAAATTATTGTATTTATCCATTTCATTTGATCAAAGTTTTTGAGCTTTCCCTTTATTTTTTTTCTAGCTTTCCCTTTTGTATTTTTTCTAGCTTTCCTTTATTTTTTCAAAAACATAAAAACATCATAACAGAAAAAAATTGAGACTTCCAGATATGATTTATATGGACAATAAACAAAAAAAGTATTATTTTTTGTTAACAATCTTACAAAATTAATCTATGTGTTTGTACCAGAGTGTCTAATAAGACATTTTTAAAAATGCTTTGCCTAGCGCATGAACATGAACAGTTGGGTAAGTTTGGAAACAAAATTCAAGCTGGATACTGTTCGAATTGGAATTATGATAAAATATTGGACATTTTATCCCAAATTCATGTATTTGGTTTTCATGTTATATTTGTTATTCTCGTGGTGTTTTGTCTGATGATTGGTCAGTTTCTGTGTGTGTTGCGTTTCGGTGTTGTGTCGTTGTTCTCCTCTTATATTTAATGCGTTTCGCTCGGTTTTGGTTTGTTACCCCGATTTTGTTTTTTGTCCATGGATTTATGAGTTTTGAACAGCGGTATACTACTGTTGCCTTTATTTATATGTTTTTGACATAAAATAAATGTAGTCAAGATCATAAAACTTTGAAATAGGACTTTGAATGTCCCTAGTATGATCTGATTTCCAAATTTCTAACAATATGGTAAGATTTAGCATATGCATAATAAAAAAATCACAACAAAATATTTCTGTTGAAATCAATCAAAGTTTAATTTTGGACCCTTCAACCCTTAATATGAACTAATAATCAGAGACCTAAATATCAAAAAAAATAACGCACATTTAGATCAGCTCATCATAAAGCCGCAATCATTATTTTTATGATGGAATCAAACACAAATCAAAATGGAAAAAAAATCCCCTACTTTAAAAAGAAATTTCAAAAAGTTAGAAATTTCAGCTTGATTAAAACATATGAACCCCCTAAGAAAAAAATCCGCCAACTTTTATGACACCCCCCCCCCCCCAGGAACTACAAAAATGATTGTTCTCCTTCCCTTTCTGCCCCCTAATTCCTAAACTGTGGATACCAAAACCTCCAAAATCAATCATACTCTTCCTTTGTGGTATTTAACCGTCTGGTGGAATTTCATAGAAATTCATTCACTTAAACCAACATTATTGTCAGAAACCAAATGACTTGTATCTTCGGACGACGATTATCCAACGACGACGACGACGACGACGACACGATGATAACATTATACGGACGTAAATTAAAATCTTATGACTCAGCTCTTATCATTAAATATAATTTGTATTGTATGTTCTGGCCTTTACTCCCAGTTTTCAAATGACCACAGATGATTTTTTATGTAAGTATAATCATTTTCTTCAATTATCGCAAATTTTACAGCAATAAATATTGTTTTCAAAGGATCGTGATCTTCAGCCTTTACAATTTGTTTTTTTATGGCTACAATAGCTGACCATTAATCTGGTACTTACACGGAAATTAATGCAATCTTATTGCATACTAACAATTAGCACCGGTCAATAGTTATTACATCACCAGAAATGATAATAATTTACTGCTTATTTATAAGTAAGTATATCTTTTCAAAATTAATTAGAGATTAAATGACTATATATAATGAATAATATAAGATACAAAACACACAGTATAGCTTAAACACTGAAACATGTCTATCAGGATTTATAATACTGTTATAATAATAATTATTCTTTTCGTTGTTTTCAAACACGATTTTGTGTACACATCGGAAATCATAGTAAGACCTGAGGAACGAAGAGATATTGACTCTGGTAATAACCTAAGCCAGAACTACCGAACAACTGATTTTACTCGGGCGGAAGAAAATTCTATTTATAGACAAACAACTATTTTGTCCGAAAGTCACCGGTTTAGCTACCAAACGAGTATTTCTCCAAATGAGGCTTTAATCTTATCCGAACCATGTTATCAATATGGAACTTGCGAGTTTACACAGGCAATGAAGAAACAGTACTGTAATTGTGATAAACAATGTCATCAATTTAAAGACTGTTGCCATGGTATTAAGTATAACGAAAATCAAAACTCTGTATACACACCATATTACCAATGCTACAAATATTCCAGTGCCGAATATACAGGACTGGTTGCTGTAGCTGAATGCCCGGATACGGTAGATAATACCACTGTTGCACTTCTTTGTCAAAGTAATGATTTGCTGAATGTAGGACCATGTGTTGTTAATAACAATATTATATTTAAAAATAAGTACTGTGCTTTTTGTCATAATATCACTTTGTATGATACATTTGATCTTAAAATTCAACTTGTTCGGGTAGACCCATCAATACTTCAGGAAAACATATCGAGTTTGGAAAGAATGGATTATTTTTTACAAAACGGAAAAAGCTTTCGATTATTGGCACCTAATGATATAACCATCCGTCCATGTATGCTTAAACTAAATGAAAACAATTACACACTTTGCCAAATGTTCATTAATCCAGTTTACCAATTTGTCCGGAGAGAGTTAAAGATATACAGAAATCGGTTCTGTGTTCCAGTACCATCACGTGACTTAGCCAATTGCGTTGGTCCACTGTATAATAATTTTGATCGATTTAAAATTTACCCAATGACCATATTATTTTCATTTGAAGAAAGGAAACAACATACAGAGTATTGTACCAATTTGAATTACCAGGTAACTTGAAATTTATTTATTATATAAATAGTTATCAAAAGTACCAGGATTATAAAAATTGACATGAGTAACACAATGGGTACTATATGTAGAGCAAGATTTGCTTACACTTTCGGAGCTTGAGATCATCCCCAGTTTTCGGTGAGGTTCTTGTTTGCTCATTTTTAGTTTCCATGTTGCATTTTGTGCACTTTTGTTTGTCTATTTGTCTTTTTCTCTTACTGTAACCTTTAAAGTATATGTTAGTATTTCGTAAGGCTGAATATTATACCACGAGGGAAACAAGAGTGAAAATAGTTTACAGATATTTTAATATCATTAAGTCTGTGATAAAAAAAAAAAAAGAAGCGAAAGTGAATAGCATGAACTCCAAAAGTTATGATACCGAATTAATTGAAAATACTGTGGATTCATTTGTTCGTGAGTATCAATTGTCGTGTATTTTCGTCAGTATTTGATTTCGGTTTTTTACAATGTCTGCAAAAAAAAACCTAAATATGATTTAACACAAAAAGGGGGTATTAGCAGTGATATAGCATATCAAATGAATTAATTTACAAAAATAAATTAATTTACAAAAGACAAAGTTTGAAAGCACCAAAAAACTTTAAGAACCGTTAAAAAGATGTCACATACATATTTTTTCCAGTGGTCAATTATTTTTCTTCTTTTCGATTAAACGTCTTAAAAATATGGTCAAGCAAACATAAAATACACGTGGATTTTAAATACATCTTGAATAAAGTTAAGCTCATTAGATATGCTATATCACTGCTAATACCCCCTTTTTTACATATAGCTGAAGTAAAAGAGGCAAAAGTTACCAGAGGGATATAATTAAACTAATAAGTCGAAAAAAACTGATAACGCCATTGCTAAAAAAGTGAAAAGCCCATCGGACAAACAATAGTACACAAAACTCAACATATTACACCAAAGGTTGAATAACGAAAACAATCCTACAAAAACCGTAAAGGTAAGCAGATGATTGAATCGTTATTCAAATTTTACTTTCAGATAAATGCGAGCAATCCATGTGATTTAGAAATCTTCACAAATTTTGCCATGCAACCATGGAGTTTTTACCTTGTATCGAGTATTACCCTGACAGATGAACAAATTTCAGCAGCTACTGCGTGTTTCCAATGGACTTTGACGAAGATGATTGAATTTGTTAAAGTAACTCGAACTTCGGTTTTTCTTCCACAAGGAGATACACATAACGTCGCAGAAGTTATACTGGAGGTTACGATCACCAAACCATCTTTCATTCATGAAATAAAGGCAATGGAGCGGAATCTAAGTAATTTGATGTGGAAATTGTTCTTGACTTATGACAATAGCACTATTGAAATAATTAAAGAGCAGAATTTACCATTGGCAATGCAAAACGAATCGTTTGGTAGGATACACGATGGTTTGAAAATAAACGATATAGTTAAGAATCTTTCAAGAAATAGTGTAAACTCATCAAACTCTGAACATATTGGTTGTAAGAGGATTTCTGTGGTTGCTGGTCAAATTGAGATGTTCAAAATACAAGTTCTGGATATAGTCTGTCACGAATACTTTGGAAAACAAGATTCCAATAAAAGTGGAGACTTTACCTCCTCTATAAAAGCTATCCTGACATATTTTTGCTTTTCAGTCTCAGTTGTGGCATTACTTTTCTCTTTAATTTTGAGCAGACGTTTTAACATCTCTTCAAGCATTGCAGGTTCCAACATGGAAAACATTTCCATTTCACTAATTTGTGCAAACGTTTTGTTCATGGTTGGTAGTTTTGTCCCAAAACCAACCATCCTGTGTTACACTGTTGGCATATTTCTTCATTACTTCTGGCTGTCAGTGTTTTCTTTCATGTGGATATCAGTTCTATATATAGCCAAGAATCTTACATCAATGAAGTCCGGCAACAAAACAATTAAACAGACTGGTACCTCCACAAGAAGAGTTTTGATGGTAACCGCCTTGTTGATTCCAGTTGTATTTGTTGTTCCTGCTGTCATTCTGGATCAATTTGGTGTTGAAAATTTATCTGCAGGATATGGAAATTCAGGTTGCTTCCCAAACCGGTATCCAGCAAATCTTATTTTCTTTAGTGGACCAGTTGTTTTTTGCGGAGTGATAAGTTTCGCCATTCTGATGAGAGTTATAGTCAAAATTTGCTTGCAGCATATTAAAACCAAACATATCATCCAATCTTCAAATTTTCAGCATGCAAAACTGTTTTTGCGACTTGTTCTTTTGTCTGGAATCTTTTGGGTCACGGGCTTTTTATCTGGTATTTTAAAGTCTGATTGGCTCGAATACATATTCATATTACTGTGTGGTCTCCAAGGCTTATTCTTTTCTATAGCTAACTTGACAACAAGATATATGTATGGTAATATAAAATCAACATTCAGTACAACTCCGGCATCTTCCTACAATTTAAATCGATAGAGTAAGAAAATCCTGCATAGGAAAAATTGGAATGCTAAGATTGTCCTTTTTATGTAGCAAAACTCTCTGTTGTGTAGTTCGCTCCATTCAGACAAGGGAATGGTTGGTTGTAAATAAATGATATAATTTCTGGTTTAAATTTATCGTGAATAAATGCTTGTTGGTTTAGATTTTTGATTTGGTATATCTGTCAGTCCATATGTCAAAATTCCAATGGTTATCTGTATTGTCGAATTTAAGTTTGTTTTATTTCAATTTGTTTTTCCATTGTTGATACGTTGTTGCTTCTTTCAACTTATATGTAAATTGTTGGGATAGTATCTAGTCAATTACATTATCAACATGGCTCAATTTACTATTTCAGAATCTAAAGCCTTCCGGGTTCAAGAAATTACACAGAAAGCATCATGAACCGGCGAATCGATCCTATCTTTATCAATTCGATTTTTAAATCTGATTATGTGTGTGATTTCTTGAATAACGGTGTTGAAAACCAATGTCTGAATGTTTCAAAAGCATGGAAGTTTGCAGTAAAGTTATGAAAGTAACACAATCATAGTGTCTCTTTGTAGTATTCAATGCATTAAGTTGTTAGTTGCTTGTTAAGGAAAGCCTTCATTTATAACTTTACCAGTCCGGAAGTAAACATTCAGATTTAAGTGCTTAAGATCCGGATTAATTTACGTCATAATTTATCGTTTGAAAAGTATTAAAATTCGCTGAGTAATCTGAATCTGTTAATCATTCGGCAGCACAAGTACTCTGTTTACCTAACTGAATAAGAATTTTAAAAGTTGTATGTGAGTCTGTGGCGAGTTATTGTGATTTATTGCTTGTTCAGATTTGTATGTATTTTTATTTCTATCGATATCTTCATTGCTTAGGGATAACATCAAAAGTTCAATGTAGAATAAAGAAAATTTAATTCATATATTTTTTTTCACTGACCTCCTACCCCCTCTTAACTTAATTTGGGAAATCTTTATGGACCAATAAGGATATACATATACAAATTGACGTCAATTTTTAAAACAAAACTTGCAGCAATTTTGAGACCCCACCCCAAGACTATTTTAATTTAGTTTTTTTTTTTTTTTTAATTTTCATTGATTTTCTTTATGTCGTCCCTTACTGTTGTTAATTTTAATTTTGTATTTTTATATCTGATTATATGTTTGAAATTTTTTGTACTGGTTTATCGAAATGTTGTGTAACATTGCCGTATATCAAAGTGCTATGTAACATTGCCGTATTTCAAAGTGTTGTGTGTAACATTGCCGTATATCACAGTGTTGTGTAACATTGCCGTATATCAAAGTGTTGTGTAACATTGCAGTATATCAAAGTGCTATGTAACATTGCCGCATTTCAAAGTGTTGTGTGTAACATTGCCGTATATCACAGTGTTGTGTAACATTGCCGTATATCAAAGTGTTGTGTAACATTGCAGTATATCAAAGTGTTGTGTAACGCTGCCGTATATCAAAGTGTTTTGTAACATTGCAGTATATCAAAGTGTTGTGTAACATTGACGTATATCAAAATGTTGTGTAACATCGCCGTATATCAAAGTGTTGTGTAACGCTGCCGTATATCAAAGTGTTTTGTAACATTGCCGTGCATCAAAGTGTTGTGTAACATTGTCGCACACCAAAGTGTTGTGTAACATTGCCGTATATCAAATTGCTGTGTAACATTGCCGTGCATTTTTGTGTTGTGTAACATATCCGTACATTAAAGTGTTGTGTATCATTGCCGTATTTCAAAGTGTTTTGTAACATCTCCGTACATCAAAGATTTGTGTAACACTGCCGTGTATCAAACTGTCGTGTAACATTGCCGTATATCAAAGTATTGTGTAACATTGCCATACATTAAAGTGTTGTGTAATATTGCCGTACATCAAATTATTGTGTAACATTGCCGTATATCAAAGTGTTGTATAACGTTGCCACATATCAAAGTATTGTGTAACAATGCCGTACATCATAGAATTGTGCAACATTGCCGTATATCAAAGTGTTGTGTAACATTGCCGTATATCAAAGTGTTGTGTAACATTGCCTTATATCAAAGTGTTGTGTAACATTGCCGTATATCAAATTGTTGTGTAACATTGCCGTACATGAAAGTGTTGTGTAACATTGCCGTACATCAAAGTGTTGTGTAACATTACCCTACATCAAAGTGTTGCGTAACATTGCCGTATATCAAAGTGTTGTGTAACCTTGCCATATATCACAGTGTTGTGTAACATTGCCGTACATTTTTGTGTTGTGAAACATTTCTGTACATTAAAGTGTTCTGTAACATTGCCGTATATCAAACTGTTGTGTAACATTGCCGTACATCACAGTGTTGTGTAATATTGCCGTATATCAAAGTGTTGTGTAACATTGCCGTATATCAAATTGTTGTGTAACATTGCCGTACATGAAAGTGTTGTGTAACATTGCCGTACATCAAAGTGCTATGTAACATTGCCGCATTTCAAAGTGTTGTGTGTAACATTGCCGTATATCACAGTGTTGTGTAACATTGCCATCTATCAAAGTACCGTACATCAAAGTGCTATGTAACATTGCCGCATTTCAAAGTGTTGTGTGTAACATTGCCGTATATCAAAGTGTTGTGTAACATTGCCGTACATCAAAGTGTTCTGTAACATTGCCGTATATCAAAGTGTTGCGTAACATTGCCGTATATCAAAGTGTTGTGTAACCTTGCCATATATCACAGTGTTGTGCAACATTGCCGTTCATTTTTTGTTTTGTGAAACATTTCTGTACATTAAAGTGTTCTGTAACATTGCCGTATATCAAACTGTTGTGTAACATTGCCGTACATCACAGTGTTGTGTAATATTGCCGTATATCAAAGTGTTGTGTAACAGTGCCGTATATCAAAGTGTTGTGTAACATTGCCGTATATCAAACTATTGTGTAACATTGCCTTATATCAAAGTGTTGTGTAACAGTGCCGTATATCAAAGTGTTGTGTAACATTGCCGTATATCAAAGTGTTGTGTAACAGTGCCGTATATCAAAGTGTTGTGTAACATTGCCGTATATCAAACTATTGTGTAACATTGCCGTATATCAAAGTGTTGTGTAAGATTGCCATATACCAAGGTGTTTTGTAACTTTGTCTGAATATCATCAGGTTTGAATATTATAAAACTTTGTTGTAAAATAATAAATTTGATTCGTCATAATGATATTCTCTTTTTGTAGTATACATGGTGAAGTAGGCCTCTTCGTAAAGCTGTTAAGAATGTTTTCGTTTGTATCAACAGTTAGTCTAAACAAAACAATTTTTTGAGTTTTTTAAGGGCTGTCAGCTGAAATTATACAGTATTATAGTATGACCAAGCTATTTCAAGTGTTTGACATGAACATATTGATTGCAAGTTAACAATGAGAAAACTGTATCATCTCTTTAGTCACATTTATTGCTTTTTTTAAGTCACCTTTAATATAGAAAAAGAAGATGTGGCATGATTGCCAATGAGACAACTCTCCACAAGATGCCAAAATGACACAGAACTAAACAACTTTAGGTCACCGTACGGCCTTCAGCAATGTGCAAAACCCATACTGCATAGTCAGCTATAAATTTTTAGATGTGAACCGTTTTTTGGTACATTGTAAATAACGTTTAGATTTCTGTGTTAATGCTCTTAAACTTTTATATGATCAAGCCTTTGTATATTTTTATTCGAGCGCTACTGATGATTATAAAGAATACGAAACGCCGTCTGGCAGACCATATTATAAACCTTGTTTTTTTGATGATTTTTCATTAACACTTCATCAAAAATTAAAGATTAAGCTAACAAATGCAACTTTCACACGAGAAAGAATTTTTGTTGTCTTTCAAAATAGATTTAAAACGCCATTTTGTAAATAGGAAACTGAAATGTCTGTACCAAGTCCAGAATATGACAGTTGTTTTCCAATCGTTTGATAGAGTTCAAGCTTTTGATTTCGCCATTTAAACAAAAGACTTTCCGTTATGAATTTCCCTTGCAGTTCGGTATTTTGATTGTTTTACTCTCTACATGAATATCACCTGCTCTGGCAGGGTAAATAGATCATGCTCTTTATATGGCATTTTCGTGGTGTTGCTCATGGTGAGTGCAAATTCTGCTATGATTCTCATTTGGTGATATCACGATCGACGAAAAAAAATGAACAAAAAATATGCCAACTTTGAGACAGAAAAATTGGTACTTTGACTTTAACCATGTGATGATAGTTTAGCGAAGCAACATCATATTCGTTTTGAAGTTAAAGAAATGTATTGGCGACAAACTTATAAAAAAAATTAAGTAACAAAAATAGAGGTTTTGAACCCTTTCCTTTTATTAATTAGACAAATTTGTTTTTGTTTAGATACATTTGAAACTAACATTGTATTAAAAGTTATAAAACAATACTTATATAAGAGTAGTTGCCACGATAATGTATGGTTGTTTATAATGTGTAAAATGTAAAATATTGTTGGTCAAAGAACGATATGCACCACAAAGCTTTGGTTGAGTTTGCTGACGACGCTCGAGGTAAAACATCATTTTCACATCTCCCACTTCTTCTCAATGATGTATAAAAAATGAACACGTACATTGTTGTCAATTCGTTTGATGTGTTTTATCTTCTGATTTTGCCATTAGGTTAGGGACTCTCAGTTTTTAATTTTCCTCGACGTTCAGTATTTTTAGTAATTTTACTTTTTACACATCATCTCTAGAAATTAACGAGACATTTATGAATAGCCAAATTCATCTAAGTTCAACTTTGCCAGAGAGATTATGAACAATTTTTTATAGTTGAGAACACCAAGGAAAATGTCCTTTTTCGCCATTACTAACTTCTGCATATGATACGTGTGTATCAATTGTTTTCAACATCCCTACTGTTTACCATTTGATAAGGGACATTCCTTTTCGAATTTTCCTCGGTGTTCATTATTTTATTTTATTTGACTTTTTACGCTTGTATAGAAAATGCTACAAACCAGTATCATAAAGAAAAAAGACATTCCAATAACAAGTGTCATCAATTTAGAAAGGCAGTCTTGACAGAGTAAACAAAAAATTTCTTATATTTTTTACTGATACTACTTACAAAAAAGCTATTCTTTAGTCAGTTGGAGTAACCACAAGAAAAAAGAAAAAAACACAAAAATACTCAACTCCGAGGAAATATAATCGGAAAGTCCCTAACCACAAGGCAAAATTATAAGAAAAAACACATCAAAAACGAATGGACAACCACTGTCGTAATCCTGACTTAGTACAAGCATTTTCAAATGTAGAAAATGTTGGATTGAACCTGTTTTTAAAGCTCTAAACCTCTCACTGTGTACGACAGTCTCATCAAAACCGTTATATTTACAGCGATGCATGAACTAAACAGACAGAATACATACAATAGTCAAATATGGGTACACCAGTAATCACCGTGTTACAATTTTACCCAAATAAACCCAACAAAAGCATCTATAAAAAAAACACATTTATATGCATTACTTCCTGTTCATTTACCTCGATTAACCAACAGCTAGCTTCTTCATATATATATATGTGATTAACGTTCAATTCATATGTCATTATTCCAAAAAGACACTGCATTGTTGAATTATGTTGACCTTTATTCTGAAAGCCTTCTGCATTGTTGAATTGGGATTTCTTTAATTCTTAAAGCTTTCTGAATTGTTGAATTGGGTTTTCGTTTATTCTAAAACTTTCTGCATTGTTGAATTGGGGTTCTCCTTATTCTAAAAGCTTTCTTTATTATTGAATTGGGGTTCCCTTTATTCTAAAAGCTTTATGCCTTATTGAATCGTTAAGTTTTTGTGACTTTTATTTTTATAGGTCAAATAGTTATCAAAGGTACCAGGATTATAATTTAGTACGCCAGACGCGCGTTTCGTCTACATAAGACTCATCAGTGACGCTCATATCAAAATAGTTATAAAGCCAAACAAGTACAAAGTTGAAGAGCATTGAGGATCCAAAATTCCAAAACAGTTGTGCCAAATACGGCTAAGGTAATCTATTCCTGGGATAAGAAAATCCTTAGTTTTTCGATAAATTCAAAGTTTTGTATACAGGAAATTTACAAAATTGACCATATAATTGATATTTATGTCAACACCGAAGTACCAACTACTGTACGATACTCAACACGGCGCTTTGGCTCAGTTTGCCGTCGACGCTCGAGTAAAAACATCCCTTTAGCGTCTTCCGCTTCTCCTCAATGATGTATTATAAATTAGCACGTACACATCATCTATAGAAATAATAAGACATTAAAGAATAACCAAGTGCCAGAAAGAGTTGGGACATTGATTTTTTAAATATTTAGGACACCAAGGAAAGTCCTTGTTCGCCACTACTAATACGATACGTGTGTGTCAATTGTTTTCAAAATGCCTTACAGATGTGGTATGATTGCCAATGAGACAAGTCTCCACAAGAGACAAAATGACACATTAACTAGCAACTATATGTCATTGTACGGCTTCCAACGATGAGCAAAGTCAATACCTCCCATTCAGCTACAAAAGTCCCTGAAATGACAATGTAAAATAATTTCAATGAAAAAACTAACGGCCTAATTTATGTACAAAAAATGAACGAAAAACAAATATGTATCACATATTTACCATTCTAGTCTGTTTACCATTTTGCTATTTGATGAGGTACTTTCCGAATTGAATCTCCCTTGGAGTTCATTTTTTTTTATATTTCACTTTTTACGCTTAAATAGTAAATGCTTCAAATGTGCTACATTTAACCACTATCATAAAACAAAGACTTCCTAATAAAAAGGGTCATCAATTAAGATACGTACAGTTTTGACAGAGTAAAAAAAGTAGTTTTTTAAAATTTTTAACTGTTACTTTTTACAAGAAAAGCTGTTACGTACGACATATTTGGGGATTTCTAAAATTTTGGTCATATGGAGTTATCTCAAGAAATGTGCATTAGCTTCCTGCTCATGTACGTTGATAAACCAACAGCTCGTTTCTGAATCCTATTAATCATTCACTTGTTTTAATATGTAAATACAAATTTATATACATTACTTACATGAATTTAATTAATGAAATATGTTTACACTAATCAACAGTCATACTTATTATTTGTCTTTTACATTCATTCTGCCACTTCCGGTAAAAAAATCGTCTTTTAATTGCCATCAGAACTGCAAAATATTGTCGGTATTGACGCGGTACACACACTTTCAAAATGAAATAGTGTAGTGTAATTAAATGTTTAAGACAAATAAATACATTCCCTCTAGTATGTTCTTTATTGCTTTATATACGACTCTTATTCCCTCTAGTATGTTCTTTATTGCTTTATATACGACTCTTATTCCTTCTTTTTAGTCTTAACTTTGAGTTTCAATCAGCAACTGGAGTTCTGTTTTAAGTGCGTGATATTCTCTGTGTCCAGTTTTTGTGAATAATTGTTTCTTCAGATATGTGAATATCGTTGAATTCATATGTCATTATTCCAAAACAACACTGCGTTGTTGGATTGGGTTGATTTTTATTCTTAAAGCCTTCTGTATTGTTTAATTGGGTTTTCTTTTAATCTCAAAGCTTTCTGCATTGTGGAATTATAGTGTTTTCTGCCTTATTGAATTGGGATTCCATTTATACTAAAAGCTTCCTGCATTGTTGAAATGGGTTCTCTTTATTTTTAAAGCTTTCTGCATTATTGAATTGGGGTTCCTTTTATTCTAAAAGCTTTTTGCACTATTGAATTGGGGTTACCTTGTTGAATTGATGAATTGTGTTTTCCTTTATTTAAATAGCTATTTTCATTTACGAATTGACGTCTGCTTAATTTTACACACTCTTTTTGCACAGCTACTTCTTCATATGTGTTTTTTAATATTGTAAATATAATTAAAATTGTATCATATAATTAACATTATTTACAGTACGCTTGTAATACGTATATGTTATACAAGCCACGTAATGTAATCTACTAGTACTATGAAAGTACATAAAAATAAAGTACTTAAACATGTTCAAAAGTACTTTTGTAACATTTGCAATTGCGTAATTGAATATGTTTTTATAAGAAAGTTTTAGAAGTAAACAAGAATTAAATGAACATATAAAACATCTGCTTAAATGTCATTATGTTTGAAAGTTATGACAAGATGTTGTAAATCAAAAAAAATAAAATCATCAAAATACTGAACTCCGAGGAAAATTCAAAACGGAAATTCTCTTATCAAATGGCCAAATCAAATAATAAAAGTTATAAAACACATCAAATGAATGGACATTAACTGTCATATTCCTGACTTGATACATTCATTTTTGAATGTGGAACATGGTGGATTGAACCTGGTTTTAAATCGCTAAAATACTCACTTGTCTCACCAAATTCCATTATATTTACAACGATGCGTAAACAAAACAGACATAATAAAATTAACGGTAACAATTGTCCATAGGTATTCTGCTGTTTTCTGTTCTATGGTCGATCGGGTTGTTTGACACATTCCCCATTTTCATTCTCAATCTTATAATAGGTAAAATTGTCAAAATAGGGGTACATCAGTCAAAGAAGCACAAAAAAAGCATATACCAAATTTAACATCGTCGTTCATTCCTTACTTATTTTGGTATTTTAAATCAACCTATTAAGTATTCAAATATTTGAAAAGTCATGTTACTGAATGGCTAGGTTCATATCAACTCTAGTGTAGAATGACGTATTTAACGTCAGAATGTGAATAGTTATCAAAGGTTCCAGGATTATAATTTAGTACGCCAGACGCGCGTTTCGTCTGCATAAGACTCATCAGTGACGCTGATGAGTAAACGTCACATAAAGAGAGATATAAAATATTTTTTTCATTCAAAGTATTTTCAAAATCAACATAATGGCATTATAATAGAACAATAACATAATGGTGGGATGTTGAAAAGTGCAGAGCCACGTCATATGTACCAATGAAACACAATAAATCACACGTACAAAGAACACCAGCAAAAATGAAAGATAAAAAATAATTGGCTATGAACCCAATTCATTCATGTTTTATATAGAAGTACATTAAACTGAAATAACTTTCAAACTGTGCTGCCGAGCATAATAAACCGGTGCTCTATGTACCTCAGTGAACCTAAATAATGTAACAAGCATGAAATTTATAATAACTTTCAAAGACTAAAAGAGTACTTACTATTCTTTGAGAACATATGTGTACTTAGAAATTAAAAAAACAAAAACAGTACATTTTCAAAACTATTTTTGTAAAATCGATTATTGCGTGGTTATACATATTTATAGTAAAACGTGTTTAGAGTTTAAAGGAAGTAAAGAACATGAGTAACATCTGCCATGATGTTTAAATATTATGGCAATATGATGTATAATATTCAACAAAATGTTTTTTGTTAGAATTATGTTTTCTTTGGAAAAAAGGGGGGCTGTGGTATAGACGTCAATGAGACAACAACACAACGCGTGAAACGATATCTAGCGGAAAGTAGACAGTAAATAAAAGAAATGTATGTCTGAGGACACGAATGCTCCTGCCCAAGCTTGGCAATTTTGAAAATAAAAAATGGCCATAACTCTAGAGCTGTAAGTGACTTACTGGCAGAATTCGAACTCTGTCTACTAGTTTTTGGTTCTTATGAGCTCCATAAAACTTTGATTACATTTTTTATTAACGCCAGACGCGCGTTTCGTCTTTAAAAAACTGACCAGTGACGCTCGAATCCAAAAAAGTTAAAAAGGTCAAATAATGTACGAAGTTGAAATTCCTAAAAGTTTTGCCAATACAGCTAAGGTAATCTACTTCTGAGGTAGAAAAGCCTTAGTCAACAGCTATTAATCAATTTCACTGTCTTTTGATGCATGTATACATAGACTAGGGAGTTGTATGACCCGCTGATAAACCCAGCTCAAATATAATCATTTATTATATTTCACCTTTTATATCTGTATGTCTATTCAAAAGACAGTTGAGTTCACTATTATCAAGGATAATTGAATTAATTATAAAACCTAATTCATTCTTGTGTTAGTTGAAAGTAAATTAAACTGAAATACTTTGAAACTTTGCTGCCGAGCATAACAAACCGGTGCTCTATGAACCTCATTGAATCGAGATAATGTACCAAGAATGAAATTATTAATACAGGGTTTGACACTAACATTAGAGGATATGTAGTCCAAAGGAATACCAAGAACATTTTTTTTGGTAGTCCTGGTAGGCCACCTCTATCACAGGTAAGGGCAGCAACGCAGGCCGAACTAGCTAGGGTGTGAGCACCTCAAAAACACACAAATGTTCATTTGAGTTCTGAAAATATTTTGGTTTTTATTTCTGATCAATTTAAGTTTACATTCAGTGACAGTGAATCAGTTTTATTACTCCTGAATTTATTCCCGCCAGAAAATTTTGAAAAATGAGATGGAAAATCCTTCATTCTGAGCCAATTTCTTAGTCCTTGTGATATGGAGTTATTTGACCTTTCATTTCAGAATTATTTAGGAAAACAGCACATATTTAAAACTATTTTTGTAAAATCGGGAATTGCGTGGTTAATAAATAAAGGCAACAGTAGTATACTGCTGTTCAAAACTCATAAATCCATGGACAAAAAACAAAATCGGGGCAACAAACCAAAACCGAGGGAAACGCATTAAATATAAGAGGAGAACAACGACACAACACCGAAACGCAACAGCAGACAGAAACGGACCAAGCAACATAACATATCTATAGTAAAAAGTGTATAAGTTTAAAGGAAGTAAAGAACATGAGTAACATCTGCCATGATGTATGAATATTATGGCATTTTTTCTGTATAATAATCAACAAAGTGTTCTTTGTAAGAATTATGTTTTCTTATAAAAAATAAAAGGGGCTGTGGTATAAACGTCAATGAAACAACAACATAATGCGTGAAACGATATTTAGCAGATAGCAGACAGTAAATAAAAGAAAAATATGTATGAAGACACGAATGCTCCTGCCCCCGTTTTACGATTTTGAAAGTTAAAAAGGGCATAACTCTAGAACGGTACGTGAACCACTGCAAAAATTCGAACTCTTTCTGCTGGTTTTGGTTCCTATCAATGTACATGAGCTCTATAAAATTTAGATGAGGAAAGTTAAAGTGCGAAAACGAAAATTGGACGAACAAAGGGACGGAAGAACGGTAAAAAAAACCACTTAGTGCCTACGTTGGAGGCATAAAAATCGACATTTGTTGTACCAAACGTCAAGTTTTTAATCGTCTCTATAAAATTAACCGAGTTATTAAGTATTTAAGGTAGGAAACAGCATGAATCTGTCATCAACACCAAACTGTTAAAATCATAACAAATAATAGATCATCTGACATAAGACAGCAACTAATAAGGTTCAAGACATTGCAAATTCATGTGAAATCCGTGTTCACCGATTTGTCTAGAATTCTTACATTCGACACACTATTAAATCTAGACGCCATCCAATTAAGGTCATATAACCCCATATAAGTTTAACAAAAATATAAATAGATTGCGAACTCGTGCAATTGAATTTTTCTATGTCTGTTTGACAAGCCTAGTCCATCTCTATCGATAGAATTCAATTAAAATTCACATAAATATGGATTCCTTGCAAGTGAATAATTCATTAGAGAGGTTCATTTGCTTATTTTGACAAAACAGAACCAAAATTGTTGTTTAAAACAAATTATTATTTTACTCTTTCATAAATGATAAAACCGAAAAAAAAATCATATTCTATTTCATGTATAGCTTGATTAAACAAATAAATAAACTAGTATCTTTAAGGTTGTTGCTCCGTGTAAAATGTTTCTCAAAGGCTTGCAGTTTATAAGTTAAGTAATTTTTTTAAATGTCTCTTTTAGATAGTGAGCTGTTTTATTATTTATTTTTTCTTAAACTTTGTCGATACTATTGTTTGTCAGAATTTCACGGAAAAAAATTAAGTTGATTATTTTCTAATCTAGCTTTAAGTATAATTTGAATTTGTGTATGTCTAGCGCTATTTGTAGATGTAGTTTCATAAGATATTTGCTTCGCTTCATGCAGAATGCATAAATTAAATGTGAATCAACAAAAAAAAGTAAGTTTCTAACCAATTCAAATTAATTTTAACACGTTTACAAAAGTAACATTAGTGATTTCGCAAGCTGTTTCTTAATTTGCATAATTTCAGTATATATAAATAATCAAATTTCTTTCTTTACTAAAGACACTCTTAACAAAGGTATGTTTTACTATCATTATTTCCTGGTGGCATATACTAGCCCAGAAGTCAGCACTTTTGTGTTCACATGAAATACCATCAATGTATTCATTTTCTGTACACTTATTGTTAATCAAATGCGCTACTACTCAAATCAAATCTAGCTAAGTCACAGATTGACTTAGACATATGTCAGAATTCGGTATATTTGTTATTTTCCGGGGTTTTTTTTGGGGTAAAAAACGTCGACCTTTTTGGTTTCTAATCCTTTTCAATCCCCATTTGATTTTGCTTTCTAAGTGATTTGATTCGAGTGTCACTTTTCGATCTTTGAATAGACAAAACGCGCTCCAGGTAACGTTGATGTGATGTTATCTAACAAGTGTATGTGTATTTTGAAGTAATACTATTATTTTTTTCTCATTTTTGAGACATATTTGGACAATATGAAATCAATGTTTGTTTTATGAAGATAAAAAATTAAGAGCTCCGGAAATTTTTTGATTAAAACAAATCAGTCAGAAACTTCACTTTTTACAACAAACAAATTTAATTTTTATAAGCTGTTTTTTATTTAGAACTTTTCAATTTAGTCGTTGTTGTTTTTTAATTACCGAACACACTCTAAAGACTTTAGCTGTTCATATATTATTCTAGCATATACTGTTTCAGTATTGGCGACTTAAGTAATAATTGTCATTATACTATCGAAAACATGAAGAGGGGTTTGAAAACCAAGGTCACTCATGTTTTATATTCAAATTCCAAATCAAAGCGTTTCTATTTTGTTTTAAGGTCGTAATTTTCTTACATCCTTTGCTAATGAATGTAATAAGGCCATGGCGTTAGTAATAATGTATTGTGTGCAATGTGAATTACTTCATCACTTTGAAATTTTTTTACGTCCTGATGAACTAAACACATATTTTACAATTAACAGCTTTACATATGACCATGACGTCATACACTTCTACACTTTTTTTTAAATGATTTAATCCTTAAAATAAATAGCGTTTGGAATTAAAGTTTTATTAAAAATAATTGTATTTGTTTCTGTCTATTTGAAATAATTTTTAAAATATGTGGTGCACAAATTTTATATATCTCGTGTTTTACACCTCATCTTTTTATGGATTTTTTTTCAGACAGATTGTTTTTTTGACAGAAACAAATGTTACAGCCATTTCTTAATAATTTGTTCTATATAATTACAAAGGCTGGTTTGTATATCTCTACGTAATTATGTTTTGAACTAATCAAAGCTATATATGTTTTCCTAGTGAATAAATAGTTGCTTGCTACTTTATACCAGATAAGATTTCATAAAATGTGTAATCTTGCACCATTATATTTAGCATTAGTTCTCCGAGAGAGTTTTATATGACGAAAATCCGATAAATCTTGACTTCTTTAAATACTTTTCAATTATGATTACCCTATTTTAATACATTATTACTTCAACTTAATTTTCAAGAAAAACAGTAAGTGTTATTGTTTTTCAAAGATGTTACTAAAGAATTCAAATTAAAAACTATTTACCTATACCATTTTAGTCCCATGGGATTGTAAAAAGTCAAAAGTCAATGATGAGCCAGCTTTCCAAATTAACATTTCATTTGTCAGTAAAGTTACACAAACTTTAAAGAATCGGAAAGGCCATTGTACATGATGTTAAAAAGCGTTGGTGTAGATAACTACTCTAGAGATACCAATATCTAAAACATTAGAGAGAATTTTGTTTTCTAGCCAAAGAGATTTTCGTTTGTACTTTTATTTTTTGCTATAATCGGTCTGGCAATTTATTTTATTATTTTGATCCGCTATACATAAAATTTAATCTTATCAACAAAGAGTACAGATTTGAGACTGGTATCAGAGCAAATTAGATTAATTATAATTATAGTAAATATTTTACTTATATATGAATCAAAAGTAAAATCACAACCGAACTCCTTAGAAAACTCAAAATGGAAAGTTCCTAATAAAATTAACGAGATTGAGTCAATTCTAACACAAATTCATGGGTTTGATATTTTTTGATTTGTCTAATGATTAGTCCGTTTGTTGTGTGTAACATTTTAATGTTGTGTCGTTGTTCTCCTCTTATATTTAATGCGTTTCCCTCAGTTTTAGTTTGTTACCCCGATGGGTTTTTTTGTCCATGGATTTATGAGTTTTGAACAGCGGTAAACTACTGTTGCCTTTCTTTATTTATAGTTATTAGTTTATCAGCTTATTTTCTTTCATTTTAACAAAACATTTTTTTTGAATAAACCTATGTAAATTATGCTGATATGAAAATTAAAACATCTGGTATTCCTACAATTTGCAAATATTTCACAAATAGTTTTGCATAGTAAACTTTTGATAAATGAATATTTAAAGAAGAATATGTGGTATGATTGCCAATGAGACAACTGTCCACAAGAGACCAAAATAACACAGACATTAACAACTATAGGTCGCCGTAAGGCCTTCAACAATGAGCCAAGCCCATACGGCATAGTCAGCTTCATAAAAGGCCCCAATCAGACAATGTAAAATAGTTCAGACGAGAAAACTAATGGCCTTATTTACATAAAAAAAAATAACAAAAAAACCAAATATGTAACACATAAAACAAACGACAACCACTGAATTACAGGCTCCTGACTTGAAACAGGCACATACTTAAATAAAATGGCGGGGATAAACGTGTGAGCGGGATCCCCCCCTCACCTGGGACAGTGGTATAAATAACAGTACAACATAAGAAAGAACTATAAAATCAGATGTATTTGATAAGTGACATTATGTTTGGTTGTTTTCTATTTTAAATTCACAATGTAACACGAGACGGGTTGAATATGGAGGCTATTAGACAAACTATTTCAGAATGACGTACATTTTATTATTATAATATTCATCAACTTGAAGTTTTTGGATTTACAATTAAATAGCAGTCCCGAAGCGTGTCTCCTAATATTCATTGAATAATAGGCTTAAGTTATATTAAACATTTATAATCCTTTTTATTTGCAGAAAAAAATGAAAATGAGGGCTTTTCTTGTTTTGTCTCTCATGATAGTCGAATCCTTTGCATACCGGTACCGCTATTACAGATATTCAAAATTGAAACCACAAGACGTCCCAGAATGTATGAGTCCAGGCCTTGTTGCGCAATTTGAAGACAATCCGAAACTAAAGGAATATATAATAGAACGACATCAAGGCCTTTCAAACTCTCCAAGAATAAACTTTAAGAAATATAACAAATATCCAGCAATAGAAAACTTTCTTAAGTCATTAAGTAATAAGCCATCGATTGGGCCATCAGGACAGAGAGTCTATGCTTATACCGAAGTAATAGGCACAACTGTAGAAAATCGAAAAATATATTTAGTAAAGATATTCAAAAAAGATATGCATAAACGAACCAGATATTCCAAACGTATGAGGAAACCTGCAATTTTGATAGATGGTACATTACATGCACGAGAATGGATATCACCAGCGGTAGTGCTGTATTTCATTAACCAACTTAAGAATAATCCTCAACAGGATCCTGCCATAGAAAAATTAGTCGACATGTATGACTGGTATTTCATCCCTGTAGCCAATCCTGATGGCTACGTTTATACTTATACAACAGATCCTTGCTGGAGGAAAAATCGACGACAGACTTCGTCAGACCCTGTTTGTTATGGTGTTGATTTAAATAGAAATTTTGGTTATGATGACAACACGTGGGATCCTTCTGTTGGTGGATCAACAGATCCGTGTAACTATAATGGTTATACTGGTACCGGTCCATTTACGGAGGAGGAAACTAAAGCCGTGATGAAGGTGATGAACAGGAAGGGTGTAAACTTCGTTGCTTACTTTTCTTTCCAAAGTTATAGTCAGATATGGGCATATCCTTGGGGATACCAAAAGGAAGCATTACCTGATGCAGAAGATCTCAGGAAGGCTGCTCAAGTAGGAGCAGATGCGATATTTGCTAAGAGCAAAAGGATATACAGAGTGAACCAATCTGCCCGTATTCCAGAATTTGGACTAATTGCTGGAGCTTCAGATGATTATGCAAGAGGTGGAGCAAACATTAAGTACTCGTATACAATTGAACTTCGGGATACAGGAGAAAAAAAATTCTTTTTACCTGCATCAGAAATCACTCCTAATGGCGAAGAAATGCTGGAGGGAGTAAAAGCTTTTGCAAACTACATCTACAAGCCTCGAAGAAAATACTATTATTATAAAAAATGGTAAAGCCATGTGTATAAAAAGGAAGTTTGCATAATTGCTTAACATAGCATTTAGAAAATTCAAAAAAATAAAGGAAAAAAATTTGAATTGTATCTTTACATTCTTTTCAACATTTACGAGTATAATATATTCTCGATAAACTTAATGAAAGAGTAGAGAGTAATGAGAATGAAGAAAATCACAATAGCTAGTTAAACATCTCATGTATAAACAGTTGCATAGAATCAATTATATTGAAAAATATTATTGAGAAAAAAATTCAGACATAATAGGTAAAATTGTCAACAATCGGGTTACAGTAGACAACATTGTAATATAATCCTAATCAAATAACTATTTCCACAAAGAAACACAAATGGCATTCATTCAAGATTTCAAAGAGTCTTTTGCTTTCTTTTTACACAGAACTTATACAAATGACCGTGTTTTGAGTTGAACAGCACGGGCGTGAGAAATCGTAAATCGGAGGAAAATGTATTCTATAATCTCAATGTTTGGTCGTGGATATTGTTTTCTATACCGAAAAATAACTTTTTTTAATTTTTTTTTTAACCTTCTACGTGTCATCTCCAATTTAAAGAAGTTTATGCTATGCAAATGTTGAAAGAAACTCCGCTTCATCTTATAGTTTGAATCAAATAGTAAGTTGTTTTAACTACTCCTATGGCTCTATCGTTTATTCCTACAACATCATCTATCTCATTTTGGATACAATAGTTATCAAAGGTACCAGAATAACAATTAAATACCCCAAACGCGCGTTTCGTCTGCATAAGACTCATCAGTGACGCTCAGACCAATAATCGTCAAATATAACAAATGTATAATAGTTGGGTTGTGTACGCCCAAGTGTTATTTGTTGTTTTAACTTTAACATTTCTTTAATTTCTGAAATTTTTCGAGGGTGTTCTTGTAAATGGTTATAATTTCAGGACTGCAAAACTGACTTCATCAATTTTTATGACAGCCTTGACTATGGAATGCACTTCTGAAACTCAGGAAAAATATCAAAAAAAAGCCTCGATTTCATTCTTGCGTCTCTTACCATATCGTTCATCGGAATATAGCCTGTTGATGTCATCATACAGCGGTTTCAATGAAGAATGAATGTTTTCATATTTATATGGTCTTTTTCGCGACGGCCAAAGTTCCTTTACGAGAATAAACATGTATCGTCGTCGAGCATTTCAAAATACACCACAACATAATTCGACATTCGGTTTACTTCCAGTGCCCGATTCCCTTATTCTCACTTTTTGTGCCTGTTTTGAACACCACCAAATATATGTTCTATTGCATTGTCAAATTCTAACCAATTTCAAACATGCGTTCGTCTTGACTTTTGTTTATCTCTGTTTCTTGTTTCTACATTTCTTTAAAAAAAAAAATTCTCGTAAAAAAACCAAGAGATTTCTTTCACGTGAATGTTTGAATTGCATTTCTGATTGCTCTCTTGACATTTTGTTTCTGAACCCTAGGTTTTAAATGTCAATTATAAGTCGCAGCAAACCTTATCACCTGTAAATCGCTATTCCCGGCTGACCAGATAATCAGTCCCGCTTGAACTACTGAAGTCATACCACAATCACTTTTCCTTTGTGGCGTCAGAAATTTTGTATTTGGCGTCAAAATTTTACGGGAACCTGTGTAATGTCCAGTGATGGCGGACAAATAGTGAAAAGGTGTATTGCAGATCGTGTTTCAGCACCCTATCTCTGAGACATCCCGGGATCACCAAACCGTTTCCCGCCAATACTTTACGAATGTTGTTTCTGATAAATCTAAGCATTTGTGCAGGCTGTCATTTTCGACATTTGCTTATTTCTTCAAAATGTGATTATATCTATCCGTCGTGAATTTTTGTAAAGGATTATGTGATTGGAGAATTTCAAAAAAGGTATCAAAGATACATTAGGACTGGACAATTTTTGGTTTTCTATCACTTTCAATAATGTTAGCATTTATCTGTGTATTTTGAACATTCATTACTTTAAATAAAGTGTATTTGCCTTTTACTATCAATTCTTAGTTTACTAATCGGTCCACTGCGGTCATTGGTATATTATTTAGACCCCCTCTATCTAATGAACTCTGTGACCGCCGTGGATAGAATAAACTTGAAAATGATAGCAGATAGCAAATATACTTTATTCATAGTACATGTATGTTCAAGGTATACAGAAAAACAGAAACCGGAAGTCTAGTCTGACCTAAAATTCCGTCCATTGACAAAAACAATATTTAGACGCCTTATTTTCGTTTTCCACCTAAAATAACCCATACGGAATAATCGTTAGCAAGCAAACAAATTCTACTATGCGTGGTACCTGTAGGACACAGAGGCATGATGATTAATTTATTGTGGAAGGAAGAGAAGCGACACACAAAATGAGGTCTCCTCATTTAATAGTATATATAATTGAATTATATATGTGTTGTATTGCATTGCTTAATAACTATTTTCTAACTGCCTTCAAGTCGTTCGATGCCTTTTAGATTAGAAATTAAAATCCGAGAATAAAAAATATAAATAAACATACATCTGGAAATAACTGTTTCGTGAATTTAACTGAAACAATTGGTCTTAATTTGGGCTTCATGGTAGATTTGATCTTGGCTTAAAAATTCGTTATTTCACTATAAGAGATTATACTTGATTAAAACAAAGACACATATAAATTCATGCCACAACGGGTGTTACATGTGGGTCAGGATCAAAATACTCTGCAGGAGCACCTGAGATTATCCCCAGTTTTTGATGGGATTAGTGTTGTTTAGTCTTCAATTTTCTATATATGTTGTGTCATGTGAACTTTTATTTTTTGTTTGTCTTTTTCAGTTTTAGCCATGGCGTTGTCAGTTTATCTTATATTTATGAGTTTGACTGTCCCTTTGGTATCTTTCGTCCTTCTTTTATTTGTCTGTCTGTCTTTTTATTCTATAGCCATAGTTTATTTTCGATCTATGAGTTTGACTGTCATTCTGGTATGGTATCTTTCGGCCTTCTTTTGAAGGTACCATCTTTAATCAAACATCTCCGGTCTTCCAGATTATATTTCAGAAGTACATAGCATCGTTCAATGCAAGGAAAGATAACTCTTACGTATTTATATAATCGATATTTCAGATTTTCTAGTAAGATTTTGAAGTCAGCTGTGAATTGGTTGGACATGTTGAACTGTAACAATATGCATCGGATGTAGCTGAAAAAAATTGTTCTGATGTCCAATATAACTTATTGTATTGTCAAAGATAATTCTAATTGTCTCGACGTGCATAGATTTCCTCACAAAGTATTTTTTTCTCAAATATTTTAACTTTTCATGTGTGGTCTGTGATTATACACGGAAATGGAATTTCCAATCCACGTCCGCCGGCGTTCAGTTTTTAATAACAGTTCTTGTACAGTGGTTATTTTTCAAAATTCACATTTTTTAATTCATATTTTTTTACATACGAAAATACCTGTACCAAGTCAGGAGTAAAACAGTTGTTTTCCATTCGTTTGATTTGTTTAAGCTTTTGATTTTACCCTTTGATTATGGACTTTCCGTTTTGAATTTTCATAGGTGTTCAGTATTTTTGTGAATTAACTTTTTTAAAACATAAGAAATATCTAAATACGAAAAATATCTTTAAAACTGTTAGTTGAAAGATCAATGTATTGATTTGATGTACTTTGTATGTGAAAATGTCACAGAGTAAAATAAAAGGTCGGCGAAATCTACAAATAGGACTTTCAAACTAATAAGTTGAAAATAAACTGAAAACGAAATCGATTAAAAAGAAAAAGCCAAAAAGCCAAACAGTACACAAAACTTAACATTGAAAACTAAAGACAAAGCGCCACGAGCCATACAAAAAATCTTGATATTATATCATGTTCTAATGAAGGGTAAACAGTTTCTGTTCGACAGGTGGCAGTCGTGGTGTTGCTCATTTAATACAAACCCGGGAATAAGTCAAATTCTGCAAGTCAAATTAGGGAAAAACGGGACGGTATTGTAGTTTCGACAATTGGAATGAAATAATCTTATTGGTAAGCCGTTCGTTTTTACCGTATAAAGAACCCATCAAATGAATATAAATAAATTTGGATGCAAGAAAGAAAACCGAACGCCAAAAAAAACTTAAAATATCTGCTTACCTGAATTTGAATAAATAAATATTACATCAAGGAAAACAGTATTAATTATTTCGCTAATTGAAAAAGATTTTACTTTAAATCCATATACAGATTTTATCAATAAAACATGCACTGAACAGATGGTACTGAATCTAGACAATATCAGACCGCATAAACCGGTATACATAAATGAAAAATGAAAGATGAGAAATAACACAAAAGATACAGTATTTTAACTGTAAGATGTAAAACAATTAAAAACAACCAATGTACATTTCTGAGGACATTCGAAATAAGCTAAATAAAAATGTGTGTGGGTGTTTGTTTGCATGTTTCACAATATATCTCATCAGTCTTCGCTTCACTTCATCCGAAGGAGATGCGATGCAAAGCGGCATTTTAAGGAATTTAACTGGGAAATTCAAGGACAGCAAGAAACATCCAAGAACACAATATGTAAAAAGTTAACAATTTGAAGTCAAAGTACGGTCATTAACACTGATCATTGGCTCGAACCAAAAGGGACCCCAAAATGACTAGACCAAGTGTAAAACGGTCTAAATTATGTAAACAACGAACAACACTTAAGAATCACATCAACAAACGAAACCCACTGAACAACAGGTTCCTGACCTAAAACAGGTGTAAACAAAGGCAGAGGGTTTGAACGTTTCGACCATCGCCAACCTTCACCCTTACCTGAATTAATAATTCCGACATAGAACGAGACTCTATAAAATATCAATTGAAACAGCGCTAGCTAATCTCAATCAAGATAATGTGCTTATACTCATCTATACAAAGTTAATGATGAAGCTTTTTTATGATGAGAAGATGATTAACTTACATAAAGATAGATAATTTCGAAGCCATATTCTGATGTCAAATGAAGGATCAACATTAATATCAAATGTAACAATTGAACAGATCATACGTTTGATCATACAAAACATTGTTTATATAAATTCATTTTATATTATTATTACAATTAATGAGCTAATGACCTTTAGAAATTCGATCTTGTTAAACAAACAACCTTGGATAAATTTAAGTATTGATTTTAAACATGCCAATGCTACAAAAACATGAACATGCATATTAAATCACACATATTACAATAACAAGCTGTTTTTCTTCTCAATTTGCATACATTTGTTGCATTGTAAGTTATATGGTTTGCTTCTAATACCCTTCGAATCAGTAGAGGGTTAGTAAAATCATAAGGGAGTGTCAAAGAAATTGAGAAGTGAACCGTATAGCATTTTTGTTTTTGCACCCGAGACTTTTCCTGTCAAATTTAGAATAAAAATACACAATAAAATACAATATCATTTAAAGATTCATAGTAGATAGACAAAACGTCATTGTGCCTATTTGGGAATCTTCTTAACCCCTTAGAGTCATTTATGGTAATAACGGGGTTTAAATCAATTTTTCAAATTAATTTGCCCAGGGTGTCACAAGTGAAAAAAGAGGGACGAAAGATACCAGAGGAAAAGTCAAACTCATAGATTGAAAATTAACTGACAACGCTACGGCTATGTATTATCCTTTGGCATGTATGGAATATATGATCCTTTCGTTCATTGCTAAAGACACACACAACAACATGCGTATACATTTATCATTAATGGTGTTTGAATACAATACTTATACAAAATATCAAGCAGGAGGGGTATAAAATGGGAACCCGTAAACCTCATAAAAAAATTGTATCGATTTTTACTAAATAACTATACTAGTATCATAGTGTCTTAATCGTATTACATGTTACAATGTGATACTATGTTTAACTGCTTGTAGTCTCTATATACTTATTATTACAAAAAAGATGTACTTTAGTATCTATAAAATCATCGATTTTAAAATAGGGTCAAAACGTCTGAAACCATTTATCGACTCCTCTAAGTTGTTGACCTTTTTGAAAAAAAATTAAGATGGAAATACATTTTAAACAGCAATTATTATCAGCAGTGCCATATCAATCAGAGTTTTATTTATTTTTGTATAGATAATTTGGTTTATACATTGTTTTGTTGGGGTTTTTTTTATTGTTTAGAATTGCATTGATATTTCTTTTCTACCAAATTTGTTACATGTAGTTGCAATCTAATGGTAAATGCCACTCTAAAAGCAAAACAGTAAGTTTTACTTCTAACCTTTTTGTAGTTCTTTCTTTTTTTCGGAATACTTTAAATAATTCATTATTGACTCTGTCGCATGCTCTGTGTATAATTTTCAGATTTTTCTTTGAGAACTATTTCAAGAATTATCTTAACATCTGACATTTACCTTCAAACATACATATTTTTGCACAAAGATGCTTTCAAACGTTCTAGCATACTTTTGTTATGCTGATATGAAAGTTGCTTTATATATGTCTTCTAAAACACTTGTCAATATACGGAATATATTTTACATCTTGCAATATATAATAAAATTAGTAAAAGAATAACAACAAAGAACAAAGGAATGTTTACATTTAGGCTAATGAAATCGATCTTGTTCATGTACGTTCTAAACAAAACAAACCTAGACGAAATAGTTAAAGTGGACAAAATAACGGTTCTTTTTGACATTTAAAATGGCAGATACTTATAAACTTTGGCAAACACATGCGTGTTACACGCATGTAAAACGTATGTGTATCGGTATGATGTTACAACACAATTGCTTGAGTAATTAGTAGAATAACAAATTGTAGCTTAGGGTCTCAGAACCATCTATATATTTTGCTGAGAATCGAAAATTTATCATTGTTTGTTTGTTTGGTTAAGACCTCGGTAAACGAATCACTTTCATCTGTGAGAGCCAATAAAGTAATGTAATAAGGATTTTTTCAAAGCTTTTCCTACAAAGTTTTAACATATTTGTTTCACTAATTACATTTTGGACTCTTCTTTTTTTCTTCTTTTGGTTTTTGTTACATCCTGGACTGACTCTTTTTATCTGCAACTGACTTAAAACTTTTCTTTTCTTTTTGTTGTTTGTTGAACAAGGATCATTTTATATAGGTCATCAAATGATTGTATAAAAACCAATATCAATTATCAGCTGTTGCTGAAGACACTCTGCACGGTATAGGTATGCATTTATCTTGAATATTGTTTTAATATGTATTGTAGCCAAAATGAGCGTGTGACTTGAGGATCGAGTTGTTAACATTTAAACCAGAGAAAAAAGAAAAGCAGGAGGGATATAAATTGAAAAATTGTAATCCTCATAAATATATTTATACATGATGGAATTAGGAAAAAAACATATAACGAGTCTTTTGATGTCTTTATTTTAGTACATCCTTAAAGTATTTTAACAACTTAAGGTTGATCGAAAAAAATCGTTTTCCATATCTTATAATATCTTGATTATTGGACATAGTTTCTTACTTAAAAGATCAACATAAGAAAATAAAACATTATAGACAATTTGGTATTGGTTTCGTTTTGTCATGATATCAATGTTTGAATTGTACTGAATTATACCATTTCCACGATTAAGGTTATTTGTAATATCTAGTAATTGGTCTGTGCCAATCTACACAACTCAACAGTGAGTGTTGTTCTTTATATTTCGAAGACAATATATATAATTTATTTTGAACCTATTTTATGATTTTTTGTTATCTATTGCATTTTGTCAGAATATTCACTTTCATCTTTTCGGAGTCTAGCTTATTTACTAACACTTGTGTACACATTCGTTTGCCATTAGAATAGGGACTTTCTGTATTGAATTTTCATCAGAGTTTGAGTTTGTTATTTTAAATTTTATATCCTGCATGTTGTTCGGTGAACTGTTTATTTTCATTTTGTTTTGACAAACTCTTTAAAGGCAAGGCTATTCATCTTAACATATCCTCCTTTCACCATCAGGAGCTGATTGACCATTATGACAAAAGGGTGTCAGAAATCATATCTGATATTCTTCCTCAGTTATAATAACCTTCCATCATTACCGTATTGAACAAAGTAATAACACGACGGGTGCCGTATACGGTGCAGAAAAATCTTACCCATCTGGAGCACCTGATTTCACTCCCGGTTTTTAGTGGAGTTCGAGTTGTTTCTTATTTATTATTTATAACTGTTGTTGTAAATGTCACTTGGTTTTGTGAGTCTTTGTTTACTCATTGGTTTTGATTAATATTGTGTTATCGCTAAGAAATGTCTTCAGATGAATGCATATTTATATTCCCAATTTATTTTATTAACGATTAAAGAGCACACCAATTTCCCTTCCTCGAAAAATAATAAATTCATCCAATAACAGTTTATGAAACAAAGGACTGGGACAATTGAGGTCATTTGCTGTGAGTTTGGTATTTTAGTTGATATTCATGTTATTACGATGGTGTTCTTTCAAATTGTATGTGTAGTTGCTGTGTTGGTATTTGTCCCCTTGTGTGTGTTATTTAAGTAATTACTCTAATAGTAATTTATGTCTATGAAGAAAAAAATTAAAACAATTGGTACACTGAATAACCCGCGTAATTTAGTTCTAAATTCCATTTTAAGCAAGAGTTAATCCTAAAAAAACGTTTATGATTTAAGGTCAAATGACAAAATTATGCCTATGAGCTTATAGGCAAAACACTGTCAGTCAATCAGAAGACGCGTTACATCCAAAATTAAATTATTTAAGCTTAATTGTACAGAAGAGGGTAAAAAATCTGTTTCAATCAGAGTAACCATAGAGATTTATTTAAATTTCAGAATAATCCGAAATGCAGAGTTTTCTTGTTTTGTCATTCCTGATTGTCAACACCGCTTCACAATGTATTGCAGAATGCCAGTCTCCGGGAATATTAGTGGCTATCGAAAGAAATCCGGCAATCAAGGACCATATAAAAGAACGACACCAGGGCTTTTCACACGCTAAACAAATAGACTTTGCATAATATAACAAATACGCAGTAATAGAAAAATTTCTGACATCACTAAGTTATCAACCATCCGTCGGACCATCAGGTAAGGGAAAGATATTTGCTTATAGAGAAGTAATAGGCAAAACAGCAGAAAATCGAAGAATACATTTAATCAAGATATCCAAAAAGAAAAATGGGGGATGTGGAAAAAGAAGACGGAAAATGAAACCTTCGATTTTGATAGATGGCGGAATACATGCACGTGAATGGATCTCACCAGCGGTGGTGCTGAATATTATTAACCAACTTAAGAATAACCCTACAAAGGATCCTGCCATAGAAAAGTTGGTCGACATGTATGACTGGTATATCATCCCTGTTCTCAACCCAGATGGTTATGTTTATAGCTACACAACAGACCCTTGCTGGAGGAAAAATCGAAGACAGACTTCCTATGATCCTAAATGTTTTGGGGTTGATTTGAATAAAAATTTTGGTTTTGACGACGAATCTTGGAATCCTGCAGTTGGTGGCTCAACAGACCCTTGTGACTATGAGAGATTTGCTGGTACAGGTCCTTTCACAGAGAAGGAAAGTAAAGCCCTCAGGAGAGTGATGGGTAGAAATAAAAAGAACATTAAATTCCTTGCTTACTGGACTTTTCATAATTATGGAAATATAATGTCATATCCTATAGGTTACTCCTTAGAAGAATTAGCAGATAAACAAGATCTACAGGACGCTGGTAAAGTTGCAGCAGCTGCGATATTTACTAAGCATCAAACGAAATTCAGAGTGGACCAAAATTCCTTTATACCAGAATTTGGTTCAATTGCTGGAGTGTCAGATGATTATGCAAGAGGTGGAGCAAACATTAAGTACTCGTATACAATTGAACTTAAGAAATGAAGGAGATAAAGCATTCTTTCTACCTGCATCAGAAATTACTCCTACGAGCGAAGAAATAATGGAAGGATTAAAAGCTTTTGCATTCCACCTAACAACTGCCTCGCATAAATTACCACATCGATATTTGAAAAAGGCTCATTATTACAAGAGGTTTTATAAAAAAAATAGCTTGTATCTGTTTCAAGAACATTAAAAAGAATAAAGAATTATCAAGTGAATTGATTTTATTATCTTGAAAAAAATCTAACCTTTTAGGTGTATTTGATATTTTTTATTATCAAAAGTAAATGAAGAGATAACAAGATAAGATTGGCAAGGGCTCGGTCTTCATTGAAAATGTAACAGTAACGAAAAAAGTTTGTTATGTTATAACTAATTAATTGGGTTGGGAACTGATTTATTACGGACGAAACAATAACACTTATGTCTACGGTTTAATTAAATCATGTTTACTAATGCATTGCATAATGTTAAAAAAAATTGCTGATTTAACCTGTTTTGTAGCTACTTAAACTTCTGACTTGTACGACAGTCACAGAACATCAATTTATAATCACAACAATATGTGAACAAAAACAACAGACATAAAAGTTTATAGTTTGCTGTTCGGTGTGTGCCAAGGCTCTGTGTCGAAGACCGTACTTTGACATATCATGGTTTACTTTTAAAAATTGTCACTTGGATGGAGAGATGTCTCATTGTCACTCATACCACATCTTCTTATATCTATAGCAGGTACAAATGTCAAAAAAGGGTGCAGCAGTAAGTATTGTGTTATAATCTTAATCATCATAATAAGAAACAAATATGTAAACAAAGAAAAACATAATGGCATAAAGACATAGCCCAAAAACAAAAATGAAAGACAAGAAATTCAAAAAATGACAAAAGCACAACAACATTATGACGGGATGTATAAGTACCGAGCAACACCAAAGGTATATTACCAAAAATTAATAAGGACAAACCAGTAAACGTAATAATTTCCAAAGACAAATATAAGAAACTATAATACGTAATTTAAATGATGAAACGTGTCAGTACCTAGAATCTGTTGGTTAAGACAACCATGTATTATTTGTGAAGTCGATAGGGAATATTTATCAACGAGGTATCTTCCGATGAACCTTTTTTTTTTTACAGAAAAAGACGAGAAGTTTTTTAAAATATACTGGTTCGTCGACTTTCTGCTCAGTGTCGTTTTATAAAGTCTGCGTAGCAACTGCATGATCTTGAATACTAGATGAGTTGAGAAATTTATATCTCATATGCAGGTGAAATTAGTATATTGCTACTAAAATGGGAGAAAATGATCTTTTCAAAATAAAAATAGGTTTAGTTTGTCATAAATTTTGGTACTGAGTGACTGCTTATATCAAATTCGAGGTACACGTTCAAAAATGAGGCGGAAGAAGCTGTCTGAAGGGACTCCAATTCGTATCAAAATAAGAGGTCGACAAGGGGATGCGTAGAGTTAGTTCATATATAGGAATGCCGATAATATGTTGGAAATTCGACTTCCAAATTCAACAAATAAGTTGTCGATCAGTAACTCTAGCAAACTTATAACTTGTTTCTCTGTGTAGCATGTTATACCTTTTTGTTCATTAATAACAAAATATGACGTATGGTATCCCAGAGATATACATATCTAGCGTATGACACAGTTTATCTAATAGTTCGTTTCTGTGTGTGTTACATTGTCGTTTTGGTTGTTACACTTTTGTGTTGCTGTTGTTTTGTTGTTTTCCTCTTATAGATGATGTGTAACCATCGGTTTTAGTTTGTAACCCGGATTTGCTTTCTCTCAATCAATTTATGACTTTGAAACAACAGAATGGCTGCTTTGTCCAATTAGAATAGTAATCAATCATCGGAACGTGAATTTATATTATTTCACCATGGGTTGTTCTTTTCTGCTGGTATTTTACACCTTGCTATATCTGCTTCCTGTAAATTTAAATACACATGATTTAAAGACTCTTGCAATAGTATTAAAACATTTGACTTTCTGCACTTCACACAGGTATTTCCCATTCCAAGCTAAAAGACAAATTAAAAAAGTTGGTTTTGTTTTGTTTCGTAAAAAAGAATGACCAACGTAGATACAAGTATCAAATACTATGTTTGTTGTGTTCATGCATCATTGACATTGTAATGGAATTTGATGCGACTGTCATACAAGTGAGAGGTTAAGCTAGCTATAAAACCAGGTTCAATCCACCATTTTCTACATTAGAAAATGCCTGTACCAAGTCAGGAATATGACAGTTGTTATCCATTCGTTTGATGTGTTTGGACTTTTGATTTTGCCTTTGATTTTGGACTTTCCTTTTTGAATTTTCCTCAGAGTTCAGTATTTTTGTGTTTTTACTTCATACTACTTTGTAATTCCTCTGATTCAAACAAAAAATTCTCTGAAACTAACATAATCGAAATGCTTGATTTCTTGATTTTTGTTACGTTTGGAGGACTTGTTTTTCAACAAACTGCCGAAATTTCAATGGGAACAAATTGGGCTCCTCTTCTTGCAGACTGTTTTCTTTATTATTATGAGGCTGACTTCATAAAGAATCTTCTTATGAAGAAAAATAAGAATTTCATACACTTTACCTTCCGCTACATAAATGATTTTCTCTCACTAAATAATTCAAACTTTGGTACCTATGTTGAACGCATCTATCCCATCGAACTAGAGATAAAGGATACAACAGATCATATCTTCGACTTAATCTAGAAATTGACAATGGGGGTCTGTTGAAAACAAAACTTTACAAAATAAGAGAAGATTTCAGCTTCCAAATTGTGAACTTTCCATTTCTATGTAGCAACATTCCAGCAGAGCATGCATACAGAATATATATCTCACAATTGATATGATATTCTCGGGGTTGTATTCAACCAAGAGTTCCAAATGGTGAAGTTGAAATCATCCCTTCATATAAATTTTATGGAATCCATCACGAGTTTATTGATCGTTATGGAATAACTGTTTCACAGATGCTATCGGAATTCTTTAGTTGTAACTAGAAACATCTTCCCTTTTTATGAATGTGACCTACCAAATTAGACTATTATTGTTTTTGATGACAATCAATGGTTCATCCACAATTTAAAAGCTTTACGAAAATGTCACTAGTTGCTGTTTTGTCAGTGCTCATCATGTAAAAAATAAACAGCAATTTTCATACCCCACCCAATAATATTACACTTTGATCATGTTATTTTGGCAATTTTTTCAATACCTGTATATGCCCCTGTTTCAATTCAGGGGCCTCAGTTGCTGAATGGTCTAAATATTTACTAATTTAATTACTAGCCAACAAACACCGAGATAACGAGTTCAAATCCCGCGTGTGCAGGGGTACTTGACAACAAACAAGTCAAGGCAAAAAAGCAGTACTTCAAAGTGGCATCAAAAACACAAAAATAAAAACAAATTGGTTCACTTCATGTATAATTTATTATACTGTATCAAATTAGTCAGGTACCAGTATAACACTTCAGGTAAAACATAAACACACTTTGTTCAATACACCTTATCGCTATTTGTCCGCCATTACTGGATATCACACAGGTTCCTGTAAAATGTTGAGGTCATAAAACAAAACATCTGACGCCACAATGGAAAAGTGACGTCAAAAGGTCGAGTGGGGTAATAGCCATAAGGTGTATTAGAACTTTGTTGTTCACAAAACAACTTCTTTCTGTTTTGGTCTTTCAAGGGAGTCCATCGTTCAGTCCTTTTACCTGCAGTTTTGGGAACAGGTATCTGTTTTGAAATCTCTTCGGTAGATTTCATCATTCCATATGTTTGGCACCATTTAGGAAGGACTTACTTTTATAATCAAGTCACTGAGGACATTAACATTTGTATCTGTGTCTTACTCAAATGTTCAAAGTCTTTATGTATATTTTGAAAATCTGAAAAATAAACAAAATAAATAAAAAAACAAAATAATTGAATTATTTATTTTCATTTGAACCTCATTATCACAAATACTAATTGCTACCCATATGGTTGTCATTTTTTTATTTAGAGAATTTGGATTCGATTATTATTTTTATATACTGTGGATTCATTATTATTTTGAGGAGTTCCAATTTTTGTGATTTTCGTGGGTACAGATAAACCAGGAAATTTAATGTACAATGAATTACAACTTCTTTATACAGTTGTAAAGCTCATTGGCAAAAATCATAAAATCAAATATCCACGAACATGTAAGTTTTTCTCAATCCACAAAAATTGGTACCAGGAAAATAAATGAATCATCAGTAGTCTCTGTTAAACTTAATGATAACTTTTGTAGAAAAAGAGCTTGATTTATTGAAGGAAACCCTGTTGATTGCAGATGAATTAATGTTGATATGGATGCTTGCTGATATATTATGGCTTTGGTTGGTTTACATTAAAGAATTGAATGCTTCTTTTTGTAAATTTATTGGGGTGTAAAAGCGTTGACCAAAGTACATTTTGTATGAAGCTTCATTCTAAAAATGTTTGCACGGTCAATGCTTTTACAACCCTATAAAGTTACAAAAAGAAGCATTCAATACTTATAATTACATTTTTTTAGCTAAGATTATAAAAACACGATTTTCATGAAGTTAAATTTTTAAATTCACCTGTGCACTTTATTGTGGGACCTCGTGTAATCATGAATGAAATGTTATTGTCTCATGCAACTGCTTACGGAATAACATGTGATGTGCAATTAGCCAATCAGAATAACGTATTATAATGAAACATACATCTAATGTAATTATTAGTTGAACAACAACAACAAGACAACAATCCCGACCAATGAGTCTTCAATACATCTGGAAAATTCCTGCACTGGAGGGGGGCTTCAGATGGTCTCTAAACCAAAATGTGTACTAGTTCAGTGAAAATGGATGTTATACTAAACTTTATAACATATAAATCAACTAATATTTAAAACCATACAAGACTAACAAAGGTCAGAAGCTGCTGACTTGGGACACTTACAAAAAAAATATCCTTTCCTGGATTTATCTTCGTCAAGATCCCTCACACCAAAACATTTGAAAGCTTAAAATAGAACATACAAGAGTATGCATATGAAATAAACAAAAATGTAAATGACACTGACCTTGACCTAAAACAAATACTGCATATCTAGCTTTACATAAACATAATTCACATTCCTCCCCTGTTTCTGGACAGTCATAGCTGGTAAAATGATACTGAGGCCACCACGATTGCCTCATCTTCCAAATTTCTTCTAAAGTATGAATCACCTCTAAACTGAAATGAAAATTTTTTAAAAACCATTGTGACAGAATATATTATAAATGAGAATAATACTTCATGAATTTGCATGTGTCCTGAGAGCTTTCCTGGATATATTTTTATAAGGATAACCCAAGTAATTATGAGGTTCTGAAAGGTTATCTTTGATTAGTTGAGGTAAGACGTCAAAGCACAAATATAAAATAGCCTTTCAAGATGTCATAATTATTTGGAATATCATTACAAAGGCTCAAATCAAAACATTAAAAAAACAGGGATGTGTAAATATGTAGAAATGAATAAAAAGGATCTAATTAAATTAAATTCATCTAATTTCAACATTGCTGGAGACATTTTTTAAAATACTGTCGATTCATTTATTTTCGTGGGTACTAATTTTTCGTGGATTGAGGAAAACTTGCATTTTCATGGATATTTGATTTCGTGGTTTTCCAAAAGTCTGCATTCAATCATACAGAAAATTTGCAATTTGTTGAACATTTAAATTCTTGGTTTCCCTGTACCCATGACGTCCACAAAAATTAATATCCAACGAATTATAATGAATCCACAGTACCTCACTTTCATAGTAATTTATTTACAAGGAATTTATCAGTCATAAAACTACAAATGATACATAATTAGGTGTTGCACCATGAAACATAAATACATTTGGTTTCATTTCATTTCTTGCAATTTCAATGAATTTTGAAAAGTTGTTTTGCTTTTACATACGTTTATTTATTTTTCAACAATTTGAATATGGGCTTAGGTTGTAAATTGAACAAACTTTTTTTTTCTTTCAAAACAACCTGTTAAGTATGTGCATCATTCTTTCTTACCAACCTTTTGTTTCTTGTATCAATCAAGTCTACCAGTAGTTTCCAAGGTTTTAATTCCTGCTGCCAACAATTGTAATCCAGCAAATAAAACAGGAAATTCAAGGCTTCTGGTATTTTATTATCTGAAACAAAACATTTATCCTTAGAATATAAACTAATTGATAAAAAATCAAATATTAAAAAATATTTAGATAGGGACCGAACAACACATTAATTAACAAATGCTTTTTTGACGTATAGGCTTCTAACCAGAAATAAACTATAAAATACCAGACCCTATATCTTTTTCTACATGTTACCAATTTGTATTTATGCAAATGATCGTGGAAGTCACAACAACAACCATTGTTGTAAGATGTCATATGAGTGAAACAATCAAATTTATCTTACATATGAGATTATCTGTTTTTATATAATTTGGAGATCAAGGAGCTTCATGACAGCCAGTGTAATAAATTCATCTATCTTTTTCATTAACTATTAATTTATTCCTATTATTTACCTATTCATTTATCATTTTATATGTTCCTGAAAATTGATGTTGTTTATAAAAATTAACAATTCCCTATACATATTTGAAAATGAAATTTTGTTTAAATGAATACCAACCTTCAACCAATTTGTTGCATAACTGTAAAACCAAAGAATCTGAGGGACACTTTTCTGCAATATTCTGAAAGAAAAATAACATTAAAACTGATTTTAATGGTGAACCAATATTAAATGCATTATCAAAGTCTGAAATAGTGTTTAAAAATCAATAATGTTTAAAAAAATATATATATTAAATGCTAGGAAGAACAGTTATTCTGTTAGTTTTTATCTGGGTTTTTTTAATCTTTGACAATCAACTGTGTTCTCATTTTCATTTTTAAAAATCCAATTAAAGCTTTAAAAATTCTCTCTCTAGTAGGTATTGCAAAACCTAGTTCTATATAAACAGCAAAATGACTTGAGTGTGTAGGTAAAGGTAATTCTTTGGCTAGCTTGCTTATTAGCAAAACTGTGAAATCATTATAAGGTTAAGTATACTACCCTCCTTTTCGGAGTAGTCTAGTCCTAAAGGAGGGTATTATACCTAGCCTAATAATGACTTCACCGTTCATATAGAGAGCAAGCTAGCCAAAGAATTACCTTTACCTACACTCCCAAGACATTTTTCTATAAAACATGTAAACACCATTAGATATGACTCCAATAAATGTACTACATAAATAGAATAATAAAACATTAATACCCTTATTAATTTCTGAATTTACAGTAATACATTATTACCATTAGTAATTGAATCTCCTCGTTAGGATAGAAACCATTTCTTTCACAGAAATAGTAGAAATATTTGTGAGCATTTAGATTATCTGTATTTCTATCTCTGTAATCTGTCAGGATATCTTTTGCTTCTTCTATTTTGTCATAGTGTTCTAAAATCTGAAACAGAAAAATATTTTTAATTATTTGCTTATTAGATAAATAAAATGACGGGTGCATAGCTATATTAAACAATAACAGCCATTATATGATGTTGAAACAAGGATACATCACCCTGAAAGAAGTATGTCAACTAAAAACAGTATTTGTAGGGGATATACTTCTTTGGGCAATCATGCTGTTTAATATGTAGTGGCAAATATTACATGTATACCAGGATTTTATTTTTTATTTTATTGTTGGTGTTTTCACTCTACTTTTAAGCACTGCTTTAAGTTTATTTCGTGGCTGCCAGTTTTTATTGGTGAAGGAAGCTGGAATGCCCAGAGAAAACCACTGAATATTTGATAGGAAAACTGACAATTCTAGTCAATTAAGATTTGAGTCGAGTGCATCCATTTGTGTGCGGTTCAAATTCACAACCTCAGTGTTGACTTGCAAGTGATTATAGCAGTAACTACTTAGACCACTGGACCAGGGAAAATACATGTTAATGTGATTTGAATTTGAAACCTGCCATTTACTTGGCTGACTCAATCAGGTATTTAATGCGCTTGTTCACAAGTTCAGTTTGCAGGCAGCAGAAATAGTTACAAGGTAGACAACTGAAACAAAATATTTACAGAGATAGGAGTCACAGCAATCCCCCTTTCCATCAAGCATCCCTTCTAAACCATTTTCAGTGAAAAAAAACGTTTGAAAATTGATGAAATAAATGAAGAATTTGTCTGTAGGACACAAATGATGCCCTACTTGCATATAATGCTATAAAGGGGCATAACTAAAGAATTGTAAAGGTGACAGCTACTAAATTTAAACTTAATCTGCGTTTTGTGATACAATGTAATAAGCATTGTGTATAAGTTACATAACATTTGTTGAAGCAAATGGCTGAGGAAAACAAATTTTGGGACCTACAGACCAAGAAGGGTAACACTTAATGCCCCCTATGTAGAGAGTGAGGGCATAACATCTGAATCATTAGGAATTGACTTTTGAAATCCACTTGACATTCAAAGTACACCAACTGGCATATCCATACCTCAAGTGTATCTTTTTTTGGACAATCACAAACAAAAATTCTTAACATAGAAATTTGTATACCCATCTCAATTCTAAAACATTTTCTACCCGCACTGACATGAATAATTTGTTAACTTTTGAGTAAATTTGTATAAATACCTCTACATGTTTAGTAACAAATATATCCCAGACTCCAATCTCTCCTGAGACTTGCTGGAAACCAATCATAGCTTTCTGTGCATAAACAGCCATTATTTCTTCATAGTTAGATACAAGGTCACCTATAAATAGCAGGTAAAATTACTTTCTGTTAGTCCTTGTGACATAGATATATCTGTCAGACCTGTCATACAATGTAAAGTGTTGAGCTAGCTTTGAAATCAGGTTCAATCCACCATTTGCTACATACAAAAATGCCTGTACTAAGTCAGGAATATGACAATTGTTATCCATTTGTTTAATGTGTTTGGGCTTTTGATATTCCCATTTGATTAGAGACTTTTTGTTTTGAACTTTCCTTGGAGGTTAGTATTTTTGTGATTTTACTGTTTCCATGGATATATCTGTCAGACCTGAGTCTTAGTCACAAAATGTGAAAAGTAAAATGGTTTTATAGTGCTAAACCTCTCACTTTTATGCCAGTCCCATCAAATTCTATTATATTTACAATGATGCATGAAGAAAACAGACATAACCCTGCCGCATTTTTGCACCTGTCCCAAGTCAGGAGCCTCTGGTCTTTGTTAGTCTTGTATTATTTTTATTTTAGTTTCTTGTGTACAATTTGGAAATTAGTATGGCGTTCATTATCACTGAACTAGTATATATTTGTTTAGGGGCCAGCTGAAGGACACCTCCGGGTGCTGGAATTTCTTGTTACATTGAAGACCTGTTGGTGACCTTCTGCTGATGTTGTTTTTTTCTATGGTCGGGTTGTTGTCTCTTTGATACATTCCCCATTTCCATTCTCAATTTTATATAATAAATAAGATAGTCAAAATATGGGTACAGCAGTCATCACAGAGTTACAATCTCAAAACAAACAATCATTTACAAACAAAAAGGTAAATGAAAATGATTTAAGTAAATGTAAATTTAAGTTTGTTCAAATTATAAAACTAGAGGCTCTCAAGAGCCTGTGTCGCTCACCTGCTACTATATTTACTGATGTCAGTCATCTTGGTTGGTGGGTGGGGTCATTAGACACTTTTTTTAAATAGATACCATAGTAATGATTGTGGCCACATTTAGTTTAATATGGCCCATAGTTTTAGAGAAGAAGATTTTTGTACAAGTTACAAAAATGACGAAAAGTTGTTCAAAATTGACTATAAAGGGCAATAACTCCTTAAGGGGTACTCTTACAATTTTTATCATGTTGACTTATTTGTAGATCCTACTTTGCTGAACAAAATTGCAGTTTACAGTTTATCTCTATCTATAACAGTATTCAAGATAATAACCAAAAACTGCAAAATTTCCTTAAAATTACCAATTTTAGGGCAGCAACCCAACAACGAGTTGTCAGATTCATCTGAAAATTTGCGAGGGGATAGATCTTATTCTGATGGACATTTAAATCTTGAAAGATTTGCCCTAAATGTCTTAATTTAAAGATATAAATCAAAAACTGCATTTAACCACTATGTTCTTATTTTAGCCATGTCAGCCATTTTGTTTGGTAGGCGGTGTTGTCGGACACATTTTTTAAACTATATACCACAATGATAATTATGGCCAAGTTTGGTTTAATTTAGCCATGCAGTTTCAGAGAAGAAGATTTTTGTACAAGTTACAAAAACTGACGAAAATTGGTTAAAAGTTGACTATAAAGGGCAATAACTCCTTAAGGGGTTGACTGACAATTTTGGTCATGTTGACTTATTTGTAGGTTTTATTTTTTATCTCTATCTATAATTAACAAGGATTTATTTAATACTGGAAACTGCTTTTGAAAATGGAATGTCATATTTTTTTTCCTATCTTTTTTTTCTACTTCACCCATATCTTTTTACAAAATAAAATTATACTTTACCAAAACATCTCGGTATTATAAACTCATCTTGTAGTTCATGATTGTTTTAAAGGTGTATGTGTATGTCAGGTTTATAATCCACGTGCATGCACAACTTAGTCAACTAACCCTGTGCATGCACGACCTTAGTCAACTAACCCTGTGCATGCACAGCCTTAGTTAACTAATCCTGTGTATGCACAGCCTTAGTTGACTAACCCTGTGCATGCACAACCTTAGTTAACTAACCCTGTGCATGCACGACCTTAGTCAACTAACCCTGTGCACGCACAGCCTTAGTTGACTAACCTTGTGCATGCACAACCTTAGCTGACTAACCCTGTGCATGCACAGCATTAGTTGACTTAATATTTAAATGGTTTTTCTTTTTAAAAATTTAATAATACATGTACTTAAAAAATAAATGAAAAAAAATGAAAAATTACAGAATTATTTTTTTCCAAAATTCAGAAAAAAAAGTTTAAATTCATTTTTTTTTTTCAAAATTAAATAAAAGAAAGAAAAAAAGGTTAATTATCACTGTGTATCACCACTACCACATATAGGTACCCTTGGATATAGGTATCAATGCCACATCAGAATATTCACTGCTGCCATAAGATTGGAATGATCTGGAATGTGTTCACATTTCATTTCAATGGTAAAAACTCTTCACTGAACAGTGCAGTTGGAGATGAAAATTTGTTTAACATAACCTGGACAGTAGCTGCAATTAATTCCTGAAAGTTCCTAATCATTTAGTAGTGGTAAGTGTTACATTAGTTTATTTGTTGTTATGTCTGTATTTAACATTTTTTGTTGCACTATGATTTTTGCCTTTGTCTCAATAGCAGCTAACTTTTTGTATATATTGTACATGTACGTACATTTTAAACACCAGATAAGAGCAGATGATTTAAAAGAATTACACTTTTGTGTAATCTAGTATTATATAAGATGTTTTTGTGTCTAAGGTTATAATGCAGTTTGAGCACTCAGAAACAGGTTCATTATGTCCACTGGTTGTGTTTGGTTGCTGTCTGCCATATAAAATGGATTTCCTTTTTTTTTATTTGCTTAAATTTGTCTATTAGTTTTCTCTTTTGAAATTAAAAAAAAAACAGTTCACAAATTAAGTGTGCTGGGCTTATTTTAATGAACCCTCATCAGAAACTTACAAACAAAAATTTGAAAGCAAAGGATGTAAATACCATTATCTTGGGACCTAATACGGTAAGCCCATTTATCCCCGCCTTAGTATATTTCTAGGATTTTGATTGGTTAAATGACGTCGTTACAAAACCCATAGCCCCTGAGTGTTGCTAACCTATTACATCAGGTAAATTCACGCGCGATTTCCTTAGTTCCATGCTTGTTTTTTTATGAAATATCAAATTATGTAGATTATCCATGATGTCTGTATAATTAGATACTTAATCCACTAACGATTTTATTTTATTATTTTGATTATTTACACTCATTTTACTGTTCTGCCACATTGTCAATGAATAGGACTTCTAACCTAGCTATGCAAATGACCCATGTTGACGTCAAGGCATCTATGACGTAACACTCACAACATTGAGCGCCAAATTTAACTCAATCCAGTTTCTCTGTCTCCGGATTGAAAAACTTCTTATATTAGACTACCTGTAAGGTTCTACCAAAGATAGTACCCTACACCCCATAAAAAATATTTTCACGTTACACTTTGTACCCGAATTTCCCTAAAACTCGACAGATTTGTACCAAGACCGGGGAATAAATTTGTAATCTACGTTCATATCCGTAGATAACTTATAGTAAACAGATCTTTAAGTTAAGGATTTTGCTCATTGTTGAAGACTTCAGGTGACCTGTACTTGTTTACATCAGTGCCCTACTAAAAATGTATGCTGGGTTAGGAGTTGTCTCAATTGCAATCATTCAATGTATGCTTTTGTATCATTTAAAGACTCCAATGATTTAATCATTTAAATTAACACATTTTAATTTCAAAACATTCAACAGATATTTGCAAATAACAAATTTTGTTAACAACAGATGTAATTAGTGAGCTTGTAATTATTTTACAGTCAATATGTTTTAATATTTATCAGGAGACATCATAAGATAGATGAATGTACAAATGTAGATGAATACATGGTTTTTAAATTCTTTCCTTGTCAGACTGTTACTGAGCTCAAAACTAGTGAAAATTGCAAGTCACTTTTAGCTTCTAGTATTTTGATAAGATGTGTAATTTTTCGTCATTTCTTTTGATGTTCTGTCATATCCAGTCGGACTATTTCACCAAGATGTTTTCAAATTCTCCTAGTGCTTCAAAGTGCTCTTTTTTCAATAATAATCTGAAATACACAATATCAACAGTAACTTCAATAATGTACAAACTTAAATGTGTCAGATTAATATGATTAAGAACATAATGCGCAAAGTGCAGCCTTATTCGACTGAACAGTTGGTGCATGTTTGGACACAATATTCAAGCTAGATAGACTGTCTGTATTTGGATTGTGATCAAAATTATGAGAAAAAAAATCCCGCCCCCCGATTTCTTTTAACCCCCCTTTCAGTAATAACTCCAAAACTTAATCCCAGCCTTTCCCTTGTGGTATGGTACCTTGCAGTACAATTTTAAAGAGATCCATACATTTAAACACAAGTTATTGTCGGGAAATTAGAAAAATGCTTGTTTTTGACCTTTATTTCCTGAATGTTTGAGGAAATTACCCCTTAAAACAATTCCAGAGACATCAGTACACTGACTCACAAGTTAATGTCCAGAAACTACAAAAATGCTTGTTTTTGGCCCCTAATTTCTAAACTGTTGGTACCATTACCCAGAAAAATCAATCCCAACCTCCCTTTTTGGTATTGAACCTCATAGTAAAATTTCATAGATATCCATTCGCTTAAACTATGTACGGTAAGAATCCGGAAACTGTATGTGTCGATATACAGCGCTAACGACAACATCATACCATAATATGATTCCATTTTTTTTTTTTCTAACTTGTAAAAATCACTATCAGGACGCTGTTTTTTACTTTTTAATTGTTTAACATTTTACAATGTGGGGCTTTTATTAATAGCTTATCACAATATATACGATAATCATTTTTGCTAAAGGTTGAAAGCAAACCACTGAACTGTCATTGTTCCTACAGATAGTTTTCATGGGCAATTTCTCTTTTTTTTTTTACATTCATGATGATCATTTTGAAAATCAGTCATGGTTATTTGTGAAAACCCTTCTTGGAATTTAGTGAAACTGGATTATAAGCGCAACTGTTTTTATGATAAAAAAAATCAAAATATTTTCATTTTCCTGTATCTAATTGATAAAGGATTCTAGTTTTTTGCAGTCAACATTTACTGGTAGCTACTTTCTATGGTTAAATATAAAACTAAGAGTGCACACACTGAAATGTCTCGCCTTTTTTACTAATCATTGATATTATGTTGATAGTCCTTAACATAAAGCTTTATTACAATTGAAACATAAACTTAACATTAACCAGGAAAACTAAAAATTGACCACTAAATCATGAAAATGAGGTCAACGTGAGATGAACCATGCCAGGCACACATACACAGCTAATAATTCTTCCATCCAACAAATAAAGTTGACCTATTGCTTAAAGTTTACAAAAAAAACCGGACCAAAACTCAAAAACTTAACACTAAGCAAATGAACCATGAAAATGAGGTCAAGGTCAAATTCAATTTGAGCGACTGACATATAGATCATAAAATATTTCCATACACCTAAATTTTTATTTTGCCAAAGAGGAAAAAATAATTCCGGTTACTATAAATGATTATGAATATAGAAAACATAAACTGAAAATACTGTTATCATGGTTTTAGTTTAATTGTATTCTCAGTTATAAATTCAACAATATTAACACAAAGAATAGGGTGGAATAGAATATTTTATTCACCAAATAAGGGCCTATAGCATACAAAGCATATAATACATTTTGTTATAAATAATAATGTATATATTATAAAAGAATAGAGCATTGCCATGACACGACAAATTACAATTGCCACATGTGATGCTATCCAAAATTTCTTGGGAGAACACTGTCCTAATATAGTTATTATAGTAGTAGACTTATTGCATATAGTTTAAATAAAAAGACAAAAATTCAAAAACTTAACTTTGACCACTGAACCATGAAAATGAGGTCAAGGTCAGATGACACATACCAGCTAGACATGTACACCTAACAATCATTCCATACACCAAATATAGTAGACTTATTGCATACAGTATATGAAAAAAAGAAGAAAAAAAACACAAAAACTTTACTATAACCATTGAACCATGAAAATGAGGTCAAGGTAAAAACAGTATGACAGCCATGAGGACCTTCCAAGGTACGCACATACCAAATATAGTTATTCTATTACTTTTAATAAGAGAGAATTTCACATTACAAACCAGATGCTCTGCAGGGCGCAGCTTTATACGACTGCAGAGGTCGAACCTTGAACAGTTGGGGCAAGTATGGACACAACATTTAAGCTTGATTCTGCTCTGAATTTGGATTGTGATTAAATAGTTGACACAAGATTGGTTTCTGACACAGAATGAATGTGGTCTAAGAACTTAAACTTAATTTTTTTAAATTGGACATCTACCTATTATGGTCCAATCTAAATACATGGTTGGATTCAGCATATCATATGATAGAACCCCATGAATTCAGTTTTTGATGAAATCAAATAATGTTCAATTTTAGACCCTTTAGACCTCAATGTGGACCAATTTGATAACTGGCCCAAATATTAACCAGATGCTCCGCAGGGCGTAGCTTTATACGACCGCAGAGGTTGAACCCTGAACGGTTGGGGCAAGTATGGACACAACATTCAAGCTGGATTCCGCTCTAAATTTGGATTGTGATTAAATAGTTGACACAGCATAGGTTTCTGACACAGAATGAATGTATTCAAATGAACTTAAAATTTTTGTTTTCTCTTAGAGCAATTCACTATGCTGTTGAATATTAATCCTCTCAAAAAAATGTTTGAAGAAATTTTCTTTTTATTTATGAAATTTCAAATGAGAAAAATTGAACCCAATTTTTTAATCACATCCCCCTTTCCCTTATTCCAAAACTAATTTCAATTAAAATATTCTAATGGAGTTTGCAACAATTACTACTCATTTAAATACATCATAAAATAGTAAGATGTAAAAAAACTGCTTGTTATCACTGAATGGTAAAGATTATTTAAATTTATCAGTTGGTAGTAAAAAGTGAATATACATTGTATATTGTATATAACAAAGATTTAAGTTGATTCTGGACAAAGAAAGATAACTCCAATTAAAAAAAATTCTTGCAGATATTTCTTGCTTACTATACTGGACAAAGAAAGATAACTCTTAATTAAAAAAAAAATTGCTATTTCACAATATTGTGAAATAAGATATTTCTTGCCATTGCACAATACTGTGCAATTGAAAAGACTTGCTATTGCACAATACTTTATATAATAATTTTAGATCCTGATTTGGACCAACTTGAAAACTGGGCCCATAATCAAAAATCTAAGTACCTGTTTAGATTCAGCATATCAAAGAGGCCCAAGAATTTAATTTTTGTTAAAATCAAACTAAGTTTAATTTTGGACCCTTTGCACTTTAATTTAGACCAATTTTAAAACTGGACCAAAAATTAAGAATCTACATACACAGTTAGATTTGGCATATCAAAGAACCCCAATTTTTCAATTTTTGATGAAATCAAACAATGTTTAATTTTGGACCCCGATTTGGGCCAACTTGAAAACTGGGCCAATAATCAAAAATCTAAGTACATTTTTAGATTCAGCATATCAAAGAACCCAAAGGTTTCAATTTTTGTTAAAATCAAACTAAGTTTAATTTTGGACCCTTTGGACCTTAATGTAGACCAATTTGAAAACGGGACCAAAAATTAAGAATCTACATACACAGTTAGATTCGGCATATTAAAGAACCCCAATTATTCAATTTTGATGAAATCAAACAAAATTTAATTTTGGACCCTTTGGACCCCTTTTTCCTTAACTGTTGGGACCAAAACTCCCAAAATCAATACCAACCTTCCTTTAATAGTCATAAACCTTGTGTTTAAATTTCATAGATTTCTAATTACTTATACTAACGCTATGGTGCGAAAACCAAGAAAAATGCTTATTTGGGTCCCTTTTTGGCCCATAATTCCTAAACTGTTGGGACCGAAACGCCCAAAATCAATACCAACCTTCCTTTTGTGGTCATAAACATTGTGTTTAAATTTCATTGATTTCTATTTACTTTAACTAAAGTTATTGTGCGAAAACCAAGAATAATGCTTATTTGGGCCCTTTTTTGGCCCCTAATTCCTAAACTGTTGAAACCAAAACTCCCAAAATCAATCCCAACCTTTCTTTTGTGGTCATAAACCTTGTGTCAAAATTTCATAGATTTCTATTAACTTTTAAACTAAAGTTATAGTGCGAAAACCAAGAAAATGCTTATTTGGGCCCTTTTTGGCCCCTAATTCCTAAAATGTTGGGACCAAAACTCCCAAAATCAATACCAGCCTTCCTTTTATGGTCATAAACCTTGTGTTAAAATTTCATAGATTTCTATTCACTTTTACTAAAGTTAGAGTGCGAAAACTAAAAGTATTCGGACGACGACGACGACGCCAACGCCAACGCGATAGCAATATACGACGAAAATTTTTTCAAAATTTGCGGTCGTATAAAAATCTAAATACACGATTAGATTCAGCATATTGAAGAACCCCATATGTTCAATTTATGTTGAAATCAAACAAAAAAAAGTTTAATTTTGGACTCCGATTTGGACCAACTTGAAAACTGGGCCTATGATATAATCAACCAGATGCTCCGCAGGGCGTAGCTTTATACGACCGCAGAGGTTGAACCCTGAACGGTTGGGGCAAGTATGGACACAACATTCAAGCTGGATTCCACTCTAAATTTGGATTGTGATTAAATAGTTGACACAGCATAGGTTTCTGACACAGAATGAATGTATTCAAATGAACTTAAAATTTTTGTTTTCTCTTAGAGCAATTCACTATGCTGAATTGAATATTAATCCTCTCAAAAAAATGTTTGAAGAAATTTTCTTTTTATTTTTGAAATTTCAAATGAGAAAAATTGAACCCAATTTTTTATTCACATCCCCCTTTCCCTTATTCCAAAACTAATTTCAATTAAAATATTCTAATGGAGTTTGCAACAATTACTACTCATTTAAATACATCATAAAATATTAAGATGTAAAATAACTGCTTGTTATCACTGAATGGTAAAGATTATTTAAATTTATCAGTTGGTAGTAAAAAGTGAATATACATTGTATATTGTATATAACAAAGATTTAAGTTGATTCTGGACAAAGAAAGATAACTCCAATTAAAAAAAATTCTTGCAGATATTTCTTGCTTACTATACTGGACAAAGAAAGATAACTCTTAATTAAAAAAAAAATTGCTATTTCACAATATTGTGAAATTAGATATTTCTTGCCATTGCACAATACTGTGCAATTGAAAAGACTTGCTATTGCACAATACTTAATATAATAATTTTAGATCCTGATTTGGACCAACTTGAAAACTGGGCCCATAATCAAAAATCTAAGTACATGTTTAGATTCAGCATATCAAAGAGGCCCAAGAATTTAATTTTTGTTAAAATCAAACTTAGTTTAATTTTGGACCCTTTGCACTTTTATTTAGACCAATTTTAAAACTGGACCAAAAATTAAGAATCTACATACACAGTTAGATTTGGCATATCAAAGAACCCCATTTATTCAATTTTTGATGAAATCAAACAATGTTTAATTTTGGACCTCGATTTGGGCCAACTTGAAAACTGGGCCAATAATCAAAAATCTAAGTACATTTTTAGATTCAGCATTTCAAAGAACCCCAAGTTTTTCAATTTTTGTTAAAATCAAACTAAGTTTAATTTTGGACCCTTTGGACCTTAATAGACCAATTTGAAAACGGGACCAAAAATTAAGAATCTACATACACAGTTAGATTCGGCATATTAAAGAACCCCAATAATTCAATTTTGATGAAATCAAACAAAGTTTAATTTTGGACCCTTTGGGCCCCTTTTTCCTTAACTGTTGGGACCAAAACTCCAAAAATCAATACCAACCTTCCTTTTATAGTCATAAACCTTGTGTTTAAATTTCATAGATTTCTATTTACTTATACTAACGCTATGGTGTGAAAACCAAGAAAAATGCTTATTTGGGTCCCTTTTTGGCCCCTAATTCCTAAACTGTTGGGACCGAAACTCCCAAAATCAATACCAACCTTCCTTTTGTGGTCATAAACATTGTGTTTAAATTTCATTGATTTCTATTTACTTTAACTAAAGTTATTGTGAGAAAACCAAGAATAATGCTTATTTGGGCCCTTTTTTGGCCCCTAATTCCTAAACTGTTGAAACCAAAACTCCCAAAATCAATCCCAACCTTTCTTTTGTGGTCATAAACCTTGTGTCAAAATTTCATAGATTTCTATTAACTTAAACTAAAGTTATAGTGCGAAAACCAAGAAAATGCTTATTTGGGCCCTTTTTGGCCCCTAATTCCTAAAATCTCCCAAAATCAATACCAGCCTTCCTTTTATGGTCATAAACCTTGAGTTAAAATTTCATAGATTTCTATTCACTTTTACTAAAGTTAGAGTGCGAAAACTAAAAGTATTCGGACGACGACGACGACGACGACGACGACGACGACGACGCCAACGTGATAGCAATATACGACGAAAATTTTTTCAAAATTTGCGGTCGTATAAAAATCTAAGTACATGTTTAGATCCAGCATATCAAAGAAGCCCAAGAATTCATTTTTTTGTTAAAATCAAACTTAGTTTAATTTTGGACCCTTTGGACTTTAATGTAGACCAATTTGAAAACATGACCTGGCAAAAATTAAGAATCTAAATACACTGATAGATTTGGTATATCCTAGAACCCTAATAATTAAGTTTTTGATGAAATCAAACAAAAAAAGTTTAATTTTGGACCCTTTGGCCTCTATTTCCTCAACTTTTTTAACCAAAACTCCCAAAAACAATAGTTGCAGGCTTGACAATAAGATGATGTGGTATAATAGTCTATTTTCACATTAATTCATTATCAACTTTTGTCTCCGATTCTATATTTTTTCAACAGGTTACCTTCTCTGTGGTTAAACATCCTGGTACTCGGTCACTATGAACAACCGAAAGAAGTAAATTCAAAAATATAAACGGTGCAATTTTTGGGGAAAGTTTACTGCTTTCTGATGATTTAGTCATGTAAAGAAAGCATTAAACAGTTAAGTTCCCTCAATTTTGTTCTGATTAAAGTGGGTACATGTACATGCAATATGAAATAGGTCTATTGCCAATGACACAATATCCACTTTCAATGTCTTGGACATCAAATAACTGATACCATGGATACTGTGTCATACTTTCACAGATTTTTATGAAACTTTTGCATATGCTTATATGATTGCATTTTTGGTTGTTCCAATGTTGATGGTATGTTTATACATGTACTGCCCACTTTAAACAAATTTTATTGTTTCACATACAGCAATTACCATCTTATCAAATACATCTTTGATACATACTCAAGGTACATTTATGTTAACCTTCATTTGATATTCTTTTAGTCCAACTTTCCGACTCCTCAACAAAGGAAATTCACCTCCTTGATCTACAATAAAATCCTAATTAAAACTAGACCATACAAAAAAATCTGTGGAAAATTCATTAAATAATTAGGAGTTGACTAACAATTTCAACCATTCATGATACTTTTTTGTTGATCTTGTCTTGTTGATCATTTTTGCAACTTAAACTTAAGTTTCTCTCCATCTATATGTTTTTTGTTTAGATGGCTATAATCATTCATTTGAAGGTTTAGGTTAGCTTTTAAGAGAAATTCAGCCGAATGTGTAAGGACCAGGATAAAATATTGATTATTTGTACTTGCTTTCAGTAACTGCTATAAATCTCAGATGTGTACTTTGTGTCATTTTGTTTAAGGATTTTAAATTGTGCTTTGACTTTGTATTGATCTTAGAATTAAGCCCTTTTCAAATGATTTTTATAGTTTGCTAGTTGTACTGTTACACCACTGTCCTTGGTTTAAAGGAGGGTTTTGTGCTAGCAACCATTTTTAATGTTTTTCAAACTCCATATGCCTGTCTCAATTCAGGAGCTTGTAATTCAGTAGTTTGTTGCTGTATATCGTTTATCGTTCAATGTTTTGTTAATAAATCCGGCCCTAAGTTTCTCATTGATAATTTCAAGGCCTTGCGTTGTATAGCTCATTGTTTAAGGGTGCACAGTTACCTATGGTTGTTAATTTTGGCTTCACTAGTCTCTCAGGAAGAGTTGTTTCATTTACATTCAGACCACATCTTATTTTTACAAAACATTTATATAAGTGTTGTACTGCGCTATACTTCACCTTAGGAGCTGCAAAGAAAATGGTACAGTCCAACTTCCTTTCCTCTTTTCTTCTTCAACATCATTTGTATTATGAATTTATCTGCAACATCTACAAGGAAAAATTGTTTGGAGAGTGAGAATTTCAGTCCAGGTGCAGTGTTTCCTATGGCGAATAAACATGTTTCTACATATGATAATATCTGGCAGTCAAAAAGGGAAAGTAAAATAATGTTGTTTTTTTTACAAGACTTGCATACTTGAGACTTATGTTTTGTTTGCTTTATTAAATTAATGTTGAAAGCCTTAAAGATAAAGTTTTTACTAAAAGCTTTAGTATCACATAAACTTAACATTATCATTGATCTACTAGTATGACAATAAAGTCAAGTAGGCAGGCCAGACCCTGCCTCATTCTGTATGTGCCTGTTCTAAGTCAAGAGCATGTAGTTCAGAAGTTGTCATTGGTACATGTAAATGGTTCATGTCTGTCAGATTTAAGAAATAAACCATGGAAGCCATACATTGTTGGAAATTTACACATGACCTGGGCCATGATATTCAAATTTTATCCTGAGCGTTATGGCTTCCATGAATTATTTCGATTCTAATAGGACAAATACCATCATTTGAAAATTTTACTTAGCCATGGTATTTTGACCCCCCTCCGGTATATTGAACCCCTACCATAGTCCTTAACTTTCAAAAATCCAAGCTATTCTAACTCTTTAACATAGTAATAATACACCATTAAGTAGTTTGTATTCATTTAACATGCTGGAAAAGATATTTTGAAAATTTTACTTAGCCATGGTATTTTGACCCCCTTCGGTATATTGAACCCCCTACTATAGACCTAAAATTTCAAAAATCCAAGCTATTCTAACTCTTTAACATAGTAATAATACACCATTAAGTAGTTTGTATTCATTTAACATGCTGGAAAAGATATTTTGAAAATTTTACTTAGCCATGGTATTTTGACCCCCTTCGGTATATTGAACCCCCTACTATAGACCTAAAATTTCAAAAATTTTAGCTTTTCAAACTCCTTTACATTGTTATAATACTTCAATAGGTAGTTTGTAAGTATTTTGCTTGCTTGAAAAGATATTCTGAAAATTTTACCTTGACATGGTATTTTGACCCCCTACCATGGTATATTGAACCCCCTACTATAGACCTTGTATTTAAAAAAAAAAGCAGCTGTTATAACTCTTTAACATAGTAATTATATTCCAAAAAGTAGTTTGTATGGATTTTACTTGTTTTAAAAGATGTTTTGAAAATTTAACCTTGACATGGTATTTTGACTCCCTTCCATGGTATATCAAACCCCCTTCTATAGACCTTGTATTTATATAAAAAAAAATCAGCTGTTATAACTCTTTAACATAGTAATTTAAATTATATTCCAAAAAGTAGTATGTATGTATTTTACTTGCTTGAAAAGATGGTTTGAAAATTTTACTTAGCGGTGGTTTTTTGACCCCCTTGTGGTATATTGAACCCGTTACTATAGACCTGTCATAAATATTTTTTTTATAGCTATTCTAACTTCTCAACATAGTCATTATACTCCAATAAATAGTTTGTATGTCTTTTACTTGCTTGAATAGAAATTTTGATTATTTTACTTTGCCATGGTATTTTGACCCCCCCCCCCCCTACCATGGTATATTGAACCCCCTACTATACTATTATATAGACCTTGAATTTCAAAATTTTAGCTGTTATGTCTTCTTTCCAGTGTTATTTTACTCCAAATAGTAGTTTGAATGTATCTACCATGCTGGAAAAGATGTTTAGAAAATTTTACTTTGCCATGTTATTTTGACCCCCTACCATGGTATATTGAACCTTTCTACTTTACTACATCTAAAGACCTTTAATGCTAAAATATCTAGCTACTGTAACTCCTTAACATATTTATTATACTTAAATAAGTAGTTTGTATTTACTTAAGTAGCTTGAAAAGATGTTTTGAAAATTTTAATTTTTAGATTAACTGAGCCATGGTAATTTATCCTCTCCCCCTTTTTTACCATGGAGAATTTAAATTTTTAAGTCTACCATTCTATATAAATATTTCAAATTTCAAAGAATTAAAGTGTCCAAGCTACATGGTTTAGTTATAATGCTTTAAGAATTTTTGTTATTGAAATTTTGTTGGTAAAGACTTCAGAGCACTTATACCATGTATACCAAGCAAATATTTTTCTTTTAACCAATCATTGAAAATTGACCTCCCCTTCTTAAATTAATGATTTTGAATATTTGATTAGCTTTTAAATAATGTTAAATGTTTTATTAATCATCTAGAATGAAAAAAAACAGGGGGGTTCAATTTACCATGGGGGTTCAATTTTCCATACAGGGGGAGGGGGGGGGGGGGGGTCAAAATACCATATGACATCACACCGGTAGTAAAAATTTACAAATTTTATGAAAATTGTTTAAAATTGACTTCAAAGGACAATAACTTCTTAGGGGGTCAATTGACCATTTTGGTCATGTTGACTTATTTGTAAATCTTACTTTGCTGAACATTATTGCTGTTTACAGTTAATCTCTATCTATAATAATATTCACGATAATAACCAAAAATAGCAAAATTTCCTTAAAATTACCATTTCAGGGACACCAACGTTAACCAAACAATGGGTTCTCTGATTCATCTGAAAATTTAAGGGCAGATAGATCTTGACCTGATAAACAATTTAACCCATGTCAGATTTGCTACAAAATGCTTTGGTTTTTGAGTTTTAAGCCAAAAACTGCATTTTACCCCTATGTTCTATTTTTAGCCATGGCGGCCATCTTGGTTGGTTTGGCGGGTCGTGCCACACATTTTTTAAACTAGATACCCAAATAATGATAAAGTTTATAATAATAAAGTTTGGTTTAATTTTGCTCAGAAGTTTCAGAGGAGAAGATTTTTGTAAAAGTTAACGATGCCGGATGCCAGACGCCAAGTGATGAGAAAAGCTCACTTGGCCCTTTGGGCCAGGTGAGCTAAAAATGAATGAAATAAAATAATGTAGATAAATTTCATACATATTATATTTTATATACTGATATATTCTTCATTTATTATTTAAATTTATTAATTCAATTAAAATATGTCTTTTTTTTCTATTAATTATACTACACTTACAGATGTTTTTGTTTTGTTTTAATTATATTCCTTAGGTATGAAAAACCAACACAGTCAGAACAAATGCTGAATATATATTTTTAATAAATATTTTTAAATAAGTTGTGCAGGATTCTTTTATAAAATCAGATTAGAATATATCTCTGATGAAATTTAACAAATCTCACACTTTTTATCATTTTTGTGACTGTCATTTAATGACAGGAAACACAAGAAATGTTTATTGTAGTCATCAACAACTGGCACACTTCAAAGGTAAACATAGCAATAAAAATCATGGTGTTGGGAGAAACCATACCAAGGTTATAAACAATTAAGGAGTTTTAGGGAGTAATTACTCAAGTTTCTCCAAATTTCCTACCAAGATTTGGAGAAAATTGGTGGAGTTTCCTGGTGTGACACCAAGTTTCTAAACAGTGAAGGGAGTATGAGATTACATCCTCTCTGTGTGTACTGTAATTATTCTTATTCTCAGGCAAACCCAACATTTGCCATATTTAATTTGCATGAATGGGTCTGTAAATTGAAGTTTCAGTCAAATTCATGTTTTTTTTTAAATTTCCCAATTTGATGAATATGATGCATACTTTCCCAATAAAAAAGGGTAGAGGTAGTTTTGAATTATTTTTGTACCATATACATGTATGATAAAGTTACAACTAAATTGTACTTTAAGGTAATAAATAAAATTTGTAATGAAAAATAAATGTTTCTTTTTCTCTGTAACTTATAGTAGTTTCTGGTTTTATCCTTGTTGAAGGCCAAACAGTGACCTACAGTTGTTAATTTCTAATGTAATTTGGTCTCCTGTCTAGAGACTAGAGTTGTCTAATTGGCAATCATACAGTGTACCACATTTTCTTTTTAATTTGTTGACTTAATAATATATTTTTGAATATTTTCACCACCTATTCACATATTTTAAAACTAGAAAACAATGGCGGATCTAGAAATTTACATAAGAGGGGCCCATTGACTGCCTAAGAGGGGGTCCCCACTCCAGTCAATCCCTATATTTTTCCACAGGAGTTTGAAATCCTATCAATGAGGGGGTCAAAATATACCAAAGTCGACTAGTATCACAGTAGAGCTTCTAGTTTGAAATCCTATCAATGAGGGGGTCAAAATATACCAAAGTCGACTATGAGGGGTCCCCTCATTGATAGGATTTCAAACTCCTGTGATTTTTCCAACAAAAGGTGTTGTCAGAGCCGGCCCCCTGATTCTGCCTATCAGAAAATGTGACCTATTCCTGCAGCACAACCTATCTGACAGCAGGAACAGATATACATGTATTAGATACATACTGTTTCCACCTGACACCATTAATATATGTATAGAAAGTGCCTCTTGGCCCTTCCCAAGATTCCAGCACACATTTTATGGTACACAAGTATCAAATCAATGGAAAATAATTATCTGGCCATAATCGGCGAACATTTCAACATAATTCCCCATATTAATTCAATTAATTTACATTCTTCACATGACGGCTAAATATAATAAATACCAGGGCGAACCTTCCCGGACTCGTTTGAGACCCCCCCCCCTTTTTCCATCTAATAATGAGTGCTTCCTTACTGTTAATGACAGTTTTGAAAGACCATGAATTTTTACCGAGAAAATTTAAGTTCAATGCATTTTACGTAATCAGATTTGATCAAAAACACATCTTCATCTTCATCCTCAAGTCCCCTCAAGTTTCGTTTGGTTCCATCCATTGCGTCTCTGTTTACAGTCTCCTTTCGTACAGAGAGGTTGTTGAATATTACTACACGAATATTTATTAAGTCGCAACATCCCTAGAAAGATCAATAAAATAAAAACGTGTATTGATATCATGTTTTGTTCTTTAAAGAAGAAAAAGAAGAAAGAACTATGAAATGTCTTGTCATTCTAAATCAAATTAAAACTCGACAGCGGACTTTTTTTTATATGCATTTAGAACTTTGCGATTCGTACTCGCGTCGTCTGTTGAAAAGATGATTTGCAATTTTTCATAGAAGCCAGAAGATTGAAAATTATTCACAGGAAAAACATTTTAAATTGTTTTGAGACAAACAAAATCAACATTCAATTAAACAAAAGACAGAGTAAACGAATTTACGTGGTAAGATTTAGAACAAGTAAAAAAAAGGATCGCAAATATATAAATTTTAAAACACGAAAAATGAAACTGTTTTTTTAGAGAGGGGGGATAGGACCTTTATCGGGACTCCGGGATCGGGTGTTTTTAAGCTCGGGATTTTGGGATTGATCCTTTCGGGATTCGGGAATTCTTTTTTTTCGTATTTTGGGACCTCGGGATTTCGTGTTTTTGAGTTCGGGATCAGGTGTTTTTAAGCCCGGGATTTCGGGATCAGGACCCCTCCTACCCCCCCCCATTAGACCTACCTCAGTGCATAACTCTGAATAAACATGGGTATCTGGTCTCAGTTGGGCTGCAGTGTCAGAATTTGACTCTTATAGTGATACAAAACTCTAGAATTCTTCTGTATATTACACTCATGTACACAAATACACCGGCAAAGTGACAGTGGCTTTAAAATTAATATAAGGGAAGAAAGGGGGAAGAGGAATCCAGGTCTGTTCGTCCTAGCACAGGCACTACTGTCACTGTTCAATAGTATAAAAAAAAATTGGCAATGTCCCGTTTTCTTGATTTACAAGTTGTACATCATTGTTTTTATTAATTCCAAGCTGACTAGTTTTATATATTAAAACAAAAAGTTTTAGTTTTTAATTGTTGATCCATTAAAAGACAAGTATCATATGAGGTGGGTCTCATTTAGGTCTAAGTGTGACCTGGGATTGCTGATTTTTTATAAGCGTGACACGTGAAAGTCAAATTATTGTGCTGTGAAAACGGGAAATGTCAAGCCTAGCAGGACATTGGAAATTACAAAAAAAATGAGAATTGTTTATGTATATAGCTAGTTCAAGCGGAATACGGGAACGATTTCAGATTTGACCGACATTTTAACACACGTCGTTTCCCAATAAAGATGTAAAGGGTCCTTGGAAAATTCAATCGAAATTACGTCTCTTATCATGGTGCCTATGTTCGTTGGATTGATATTACTTCAGCAGTAAATATTACTGGATATTTTAGGTGAATAAAGATAATTTAATAAAAAATACATGTTAATATACCGTTACACTTGGAATGTACAAAATTGGTATCTTTTTCACAATTTTTAATTAATTTTTTTTATTCATGTTCTGCAAACACTTTTCAGAAACACAATAAACTTGTCAAAGGAAAAGTAATCTTTTACCATGCATGACTTGAAAGGAAGTACTTTATTGATTTTAGCCCACTAAAGTAGGTTAAAATGTGGAAACCATGTAGATGGTGTACAGGTCACAAATATCACATGGTGCCTTTTTAGCTCACCTGGCCCGAAGGGCCAAGTGAGCTTTTCTCATCACTTGGCGTCCGGCGTCCTGCGTCGTTAACTTTTACAAAAATCTTCTCCTCTGAAACTGCTGGGCCAAATTACTCCAAACTTTACCATAATCATCATTGGGGTATCTAGTTTAAAAATTGTGTGGCGTGACCCCGCCAACTAACCAAGATGGCCGCCAAGGCTAAAAATAGAACATAGGGGTAAAATGCAGTTTTTGGCTTAAAACTCAAAAACCAAAGCATTTAGAGCAAATCTGACGTGGGGTAAAAATGTTCATCAGGTCAAGATCTATCTGCCCTGAAATTTTCAGATGAATCAGACAACCCGTTGTTGGGTTGCTGCCCCTAAATTGTTAATTTTAAGGAAATTTTGCTGTTTTAGGTTATTATCTTGAATATTATTATAGATAGAGACACACTGTAAATAGCAATAATGTTCAGCAAAGTAAGATCTACAAAAAAGTTAACATATCCGAAATGGTCAAATGACCCCTTTAGGAGTTATTGCCCTTTATAGTAAATTTTTAACCATTTTTTGTAGATCTTAGTAATCTTTTACAAAAATCTTCTCTGAAACAACTTCGCCAAATTAAACCAACCTTGGCCACAACAATCATTGGGGTATTTAGTTTAAAAAATGTGTGGCGTGACCCCGCCAACCAACCAAGATGGCCGCCACAACAAAAAATAGAACATAGGGGTAAAATGCAGTTTTTGGCTTATTACTCAATAACCAAAGCATTTAGAGCAAATCTGACAGTGGTAAAATTATTCATCAGGTCAATATCTTTCTGCCCTGAATTTTTCAGATGAATCAGACAACCCGTTGTTGGGTTGCTGCCCCTAAATTGTTAATTTTAAGGAAATTTTGCTGTTTTAGGTTATTATCTTGAATATTATTATAGATAGAGACAAACTGTAAATAGCAATAATGTTCAGCAAAGTAAAATCTACAAAAAAGTTAACATATCCGAAATGGTCAAATGACCCCTTTAGGAGTTATTGCCCTTTATAGTAAATTTTTAACCATTTTTTGTAGATCTTAGTAATCTTTTACAAAAATCTTCTCCTCTGAAACAACTTCGCCAAATTAAACCAACCTTGGCCACAACAATCATTGGGGTATTTAGTTTAAAAAATGTGTGGCGTGACCCCGCCAACCAACCAAGATGGCCGCCACAACAAAAAATAGAACATAGGGGTAAAATGCAGTTTTTGGCTTATTACTCAATAACCAAAGCATTTAGAGCAAATCTGACAGTGGTAAAATTATTCATCAGGTCAATATCTTTCTGCCCTGAATTTTTCAGGTGAATTGGACAACCCATTGTTGGGTTGCTGCCCCTGAAATGGCAATTTCAAGGAAATTTTGCTGTTTTTGGTTATTATCTTGAATATTATTATAGATAGAGATAAACTGTAAACAGCAATAATGTTAAGCAAAGTAAGATCTACAAATAAGTTAACAGGACGACCGAAATGGTCAGTTGACCCCTTAAGGAGTTATTGCCCTTTATAGTGAATTTTTAACCATTTTTTCGTAAATCTTTGTAATCTTATACAAAAATCTTCTCTGTAACTACTGGGCCAAGTTAATTATAGATAGAGATAATTGTAAGCAGCTAGAATGTTCAGTAAAGTAAGATGAACAAACACATCATCATCACCAAAACACAATTTTGTCATGAATCCATCTACGTCCTTTGTTTAATATATATTCACAAAAACCTAGGTGAGCGACACAGGCTCTTTAGAGCCTCTAGTTTAAAGATTCTAATTGCAAGTTAAAAGGTTTTTTTCTTTACTGGATTTAAAGAATTTTACATTGCCAATGATTTGGAATAAATTGTATATAACTGGAATTTCAAAACCAAATATAAATACATTTTTTTGGCTAAAACATCAAGATACAACGATTATGGTATCCTGTATCAATGAAGAAAATATGGAAATTCCTGAATAATTTGTACTAATTGTTTTCAAAACAAGCACATATTTAGGAGTTTTATAATACTGTTACATTTAAAATGGATTTTAAGAAAAAGTATACTGTTCAGATTATTTTAAGCAGATTTTGCAATAAAATAAAAGTAAAAAAGTGCTTTCGGTATCTTATGGTTTCCTGTCGCGTTTAAAAAAAACCTTTAATTTAACATTGAAAATAGATTTTAAATATTAACATGAAGCAAGTAACACTAGTAATGGTGTTCATTTATGTCTTTTGAAATATATTGTGCAAAATAAAGAAAATAAAGATTGGTTTCCTGTTAAGTTTCCTGTCACGTAAATGGTGAATCAAAATGTACTATTTTTTTCATGAAAAACTCAATTGTTCCATTAATACTATTCTAACAACAACACAACCCACATAATAAAAGTTAAAGTTTTAGAACTTATAAAAAAGGATACAAAAAGAAACCAAAGGCCAAATACCAAATTATGGTCCATATATAGAATGAAGATGCTTAATTATTGAATTAATAAAATTATGTTCTCTCTATTTAAGATGCTATCCAAGCTTATTCTGAGATTTAAAAAAAAATGTTTCCTTATTAAAAATTCATTTTAAGCAGAAAGATAAATTATGTTTTGAGCAGTATTCATTTATTGCTTCTACTAGACCAATTAAAGAAAAAATCTGAAACCTTCATGTATCGCACTCTGCCTGGTTCTTACAAAGAGCTCTACTTAAACCCCCTCTTGTTACAAATTATATGCAAGCAGGGCATCATCTGTTTCCCATGGAGCCCAGTTGATAGATGGACCAAAGTTATTGATGACAAACTGATATTTGATATCCAAATAGTGTGTTTCAAAAAGTTACTATCATGCTGTTTTGCATGATTGTATCATTTATCATTAAAAAAGCTGATTGTGTCGTTTCATATTTATTAAAATTTATTTACCTAATTTATACTTTCAGCTTTTCCATGCATTGTAAGAATCCAAGAACATAGAACATGTAATCTCTGATAAAAAAAAAAAAAACACCAAAAGATTGCTACGATAAAACTGTTGAGTAACTATTTGTAATACAGAATGCATCAATAATCAAGATGGTGGTATGCTACATATAATATTGATACTTATGAGAAAAGAAACTGAAGACATAACCAAGTGCTGAACAGCAAAGGTATTATTATAACTGTTACTGCAGGGGCGGATCCAGCCATTTTAAAAAGGGGGGGGTCCCAACCCAAAAAAAGGGGGGGGTTACAACCCCAAGAACCCTCCCCCTGGATCCGCCACTGTACTGATGTTTGAAGAAGTGTGTCCTTATAGCATGTAAAGATAATCCAATCATACATGGTCCAGTACTTCAGACTAGTTTTAATTTAAAAGAATTGAATGGCTACTTAACTTAATATTTTTACAAAATGAATATTAAACTACAAATCAATAGTTTCCTTCTTAAACATACAGCATGGAGCTGCATTTTTGCATTTTAAACAGTGTCATGTATGCTAACAGCCATTGCTACAGCTTATTAACTTCCTGTTAAAAAAAAGAGGGGCAAAGGATGCGAAGGATACCAGAGTAACAGCTGAACTCATAAATCAAAAATAAACTGACAACGCCATGGCTAAAAATGAAAAAGACAAACAGACAATTAATAGTACACAAGAAACAACATTAAAAACTAAAAACTGAGCAACACAAACCCCACCAAAAACTCGGGGTGATCTCAGGTTCTCCAAAAGGGTAAGCAGATTCCTGCTCCACATGTGACACCCTTTGCGTTGCACATGTTATTACAAACCTGGTAAATAGTCTATTTTGGTAGGTCACATTCATAAAAAGTGAAGGAGATTGTAGGTACAAAGTAAGAAACATATCCGATATCATCTGTGAAATGGTTAATTATCAATAAGGGTCAACCAACTCGTGATGATTGGGTAACCTGTATCATATGCAGGGATTCACATTTCTAAAGCATTTAAAGGGAGGGGGGGGTTCCAACTATGTGTCTCCATTCAAGTGCATTGATAGTCCCCCAAAAAAGCGGGTTCCAAACACCAAACCCTCCCCTTGGATCTACCACTGATATTTGAGAAATAGCCACAATACATTTTGTTGATATCAAATTAAAGTTGAGAAGCTACAGTAATGATGGTTATCTACTTTTCATTGTCTACTGTCACCTTGATTAGTAAATAAATAATATCATGTTGGAAGAAAAATGAACATTTATTTATTTTTAAGGAACTAATTGTGGTATAATCTTCAGATGGAAACATGCAAAAGAAAGTTCAATCATGACCATAAAGTAGGCAAGACATTTCAGTATGTACAATTTTGTAAAAATATGTCAAACTATGTCAAAGCATATTTTTTGTTTTGTTTTTTCAGATTAAGATATAAGGAGCAGATATTTTCCTGAAGATGTAATTAATATCTGCAAAGATAATGTGAAGGGAACAGAAGCTATCATGATGATTCTTTAAAAGAAAAGATACAGAAACACAAGCTCCTGTAGACACTTATGAAAAAGAAGATGCTTTTGCAATGCATCTGTGTGAATCTGATAAATTATGGCCAATCAATTATTTAAACAACAATATATTCTACAAATTTCCTAGTTTTATAAGTTTCATTACATTTGGTTGAGGCAAACTAAAGTTAGATAATGGAAATCGCCAATTTTTCTATTTGGAAAGGGGCATAACTCTAGAAAGGTAAAAGTGATGCCACCAAAATTTGATCTTGAATGGTGTTTTGTGGTAATTAGAATGTGAGCGTCGAATTCATTACATTTGGTCGAGGCAAATTTAAGTTAGAGAACAGAAACCATTCTAGAATGTTCAGATGTATGTATCATACAGATGGACAAAGGTAAAACTTGATGCCCACTCTGCTAGGGCAGGGGCATAAAAACTATAATAAGAGGAATTGACATAATAAAATGTAACTACCAAGTATTGAGATACCAATTGTTTTGCCGTCTTGATCATATCTAACAACATGCTTGCCTTTATAGATAATTAAAAAAAAGATCACCAATCAAAATGTTTCAGAGAACTTTGTAATTTTTTTGCACTTGTTGTTAAAAGAAAATATGTGATTTGAAAGGTGTAATTAATTTGTGATATACATTTTAGTTGTTTTTCTTTTAGACAGCAGCCATCCTTGGTTTAAAATGTATCATGTTTATAGAAAAAGGTTCAAAATATTCTTAAAGAAGGAAATGCTATTTGAAATAAATGTTTGTTAATAAATACTCAGTTTTGGTTATTTTTATTTTGAAATTAAAAAATATCGTGTAAGAAAAAAACTAGTTATACATTTAACTAATTGGTTACCCTTATGTCTCCTTGCATTAGATGTTGCATAATTTAGCATTTATAGATGCAATATGATTGTGAGTAAAGTTCAACATGTGTACATGTCAAAAAAGACCTTCCATACATGCATCTTTTGTAGTTAAATTTATATTTTTGAAAGATTAGTATATAGAAATTACAAGGATCATCTATACACATGAACAAATATTTTGCTAATACATTTTATCATAAATATCATGAATATGGATATGATAAATGTCAGACAAATTTTTTCAACTTGCAAATATATCTTAAATTGTACAAGAGAAGAAGGAAATGTGGTATGATTGGCTATGACTATATTTAAGACAACAATTTGTAAATCACAGGTTAACATACAGCTTCCATTAGTATGATATTATAAAGGCTAATATGCAAAATACAACAATATGCAAGTTTCTATATAAAAGAGTTAACATAGCTCATAGGCTCATAGCCAATGAAATAAAAGGAACACTTTCATGTACCACAAATAAATTATTTGGAACTTTCATGAATTGATTCCAATTCCTCTCAAGGTTATTGCAAAACATTTCTTACCCTATCCATTCTATTCAGTAAATAGTTTTTACATTTAACTTGATATATTATTCCAACGACTTCATAATAGAAGATACATGATATAGAGACCAAGGTTAATATAAAGGATCTACATAATGAAGCATAGCATGAAAGACGAATCATAGTGATTTATACAGACATGATAAATTTAAACAATAAACAAAATAAACACTTACCGCTATAGCTACTAAATGGACAGTAACTTTCATGAATTAATTCCAGCTTATCCAGGTTATGGCAAAACATTTAAACCTTCAATCGTTCTGGTCACTGGAGAGTTTTTGCTTTTGAAATGATATGTGAACATTCCAATCTTTTGGCAGCCATGAATATTCCCATTTCAAAGTGGCATTTATTTATTTTTACAACAGGGTATTAGTTTTTTTTTATTTAATTTTGAAAAAAAGAATTTTTATCTTTTTCTATTAAAATATGAAAGACAGAAAAAAAACTGCATTTAATTGAAGTTAAAAAAAAAAAGAAGAAAATCTCATTTAAATTTTTTTCGGAATTCTTGATTTATTTATTTTTTAATTTTTGCATTTAAAATTTTTAAATTATTTACAAAATGTTCTTCTTTAGTCTAACTAAGGGGGTTCCTCATATGTGCATGGCTACTGGTTAGTTGAACAGTAATAATTTATTTTATTACATCCAACTAGCCATACTTGGATTTAAATCATCATCAATTACAGACTTAACCTTATATTTCCCTGACAATTTGAAGATCATCATATTTGTATGTATAGGTTCCTAAAATATATTAGTGTTTTTTAATTATCTTATATGAAAAGGCTAAGAACAACATACACAAAATAAATTTATATTCCAAGGAAAATATATAATTATTCCAGATTCAATAAATTCCTTGTTTGTTGTGTTAGTCCATGTACGCATGGAATAAGTTAACATTAGTTGCCTTCGTCCATGCATGCATGAACTAAGTCTGTTGTGTTAGTCCATGCATGCAACTTGGTTGATTTCCTGTTTTATTTAATACCTTGTGAAATAAACACTTTGCATACACTATGTTGGTCATTTTTGTTTTGTGCATGCATCGGGTTAGTCAAATTCAGTGATTCCAAAAGTTCAGACATTAAAAATGCTTTGTAAAAGTGCAGTAGTTTGCTCTATATTACTCAACCAGATGACCAGCAATCATGGCAGTGTAATACAAATTTTATAAACAGCACATGTAGATGTCCAGTAAAGAACTGTAGTCCAGTTATATTTAAAGGGTTTATGGACCAAATGTCCACAAAAGCTGATTTGACTTGGGGATTCTCTGCAACTAAATGCTGTACATGGTAAGTCAACTAATGCTGTGCATGTACAGGGTTAGTTGACTAAGGTTGTGCATGCACAGGGTAAGTTGACTAAGATTTTGCATGCACAGGGTTAGTCAACTAAGGCTGTGCATGCACTGAGTTAGTCAACTAAGGCTGTGCATGCACAGGGTTAGTTAACTAAGGCTGTGCATGCACAGGGTTAGTTAACTAAGGCTGTGTATGCACAGGGTTAGTTGACTAAGGCTGTGCATGCACAGGGTTACTTAACTAAGGCTGTGCATGCACAGGGTTAGTTAACTAAGGCTGTGCATGCACAGGGTTAGTTGACTAAGGTCGTGCATGCACAGGGTTAGTTGACTTAGTTGTGCATGCACATTGATTATAAACCTGACACACACATACACCTTTAAAACAATCATGAATTACAAGATGAGTTTATAATACCGCGATGTTTTGGTAAAGTATAATTTTATTTTGGAAAAAGATATGGGTGAAGTAGAAAATAAAATAGGAATTAAAATATGACATTCCATTTTCAAAAGTAGTTTCCAGTATTAAATAAATCCTTGTTAATAGTATTCAAGATAATAACCAAAAACTGAAAATTTCCTTAAAATAACCAATTCAGGGGCAGCAACCTAACAACGGGTTGTCCGATTCATCTGAAAATTTCAGGGCAGATAGATCTTGACCTGATCAACAATTTGATCTGCTGTCAGATTTGCTCTAAATGTTTTGGTTTCAAAGATATAAGCCAAAATATACATTTTACCCCTGTGTTCTATTTTTAGCCATGGCGGCCATCTTGGTTGGATAGCCAGGTCACCGGACACATTTTTCAAACTAGATACCCCAAGGATGATTGTGGCCAAGTTTGGTTAAATTTGGCCCAGTAGTTACAGAGGAGAAGATTTTTGTAAAAGTTTACTGACGACGGACGACGGACGCCAAGTGATGAGAAAAGCTCACTTGACCTTTCAGGTCAGGTGAGCTAAAAACAAGCTAGGTCTAAGTAAGTACAGACACTAAAATTAATATGCATGTGACAGTTAAAGACATGGAACAGGTTAATATTTGAGTGGAAAAGAGAAAGAAAACAACAACAAAAAATAGTCATTTGAAATGGTAAGAAATGTTCTGGAAAAGGTCTTCTCTCTCTTTTATCTTCAAAAGATCATTGTCTCTTAACTTGAAGGCTAGCAAATGATTAACATACCATAAAAATTGTAAATTCTAAACTAATAATGTTCAATGTAAACCCCTAATAACTCACTGACTTACTATTTTCATCCAAATCTTTAATTTTCATCTTCAGAAACTTCCATTCCACATACCATACCAAACCTAGATACGATTTGTATAAAACCTCTGTGTGATGATCTCGAGCATTCTTTTGGAATCTTGTCTGTTTTATTTTTTCCTAAGAAAAAAACAAAATGGTCAACTCTCTTTTCATTATCAACTATAATAATCATTTAGTGAAAACATTAGGGTATAAGGTGTCAAAACTGTAATTCAAAGTTAGTTTTAGATTTTGATTTATCACAAACAAAAACAAAGGAGTAGGTTCAGTAAGACCCCTTTTCGGCCCCAAAATATAGCAGTTTTACAAAATTGTTAAAATGTATACTTTAAGTTATTCATTGGAAAGTAGAATGCTCCTGCTAAATAAATATGGGCTGTGTTTGACAATGCAATGCACATATATCGGGTACTAGCATCACAAAGTCATGCTTAATTACTAAAATCTTCACAATTATAGCATTTCAGTTATATTTTAGACAGTTTCTGTCTTAAATGAAAGTGGCCGCATTCGTGTTCATTCTTAATATTGAAATGTAAGTTGTATTTGATGATAATACATAACATATATAAAGGTTGATGAGGAACGAGGCCACTTTCATTATTGACATAAACATCTGAAAAGTGACAATTTTTGGCATATTTGATAGAATTTTCATATGTAAGCTAAAATCGAGGCATTTGTAATGAGTAAATCAGTCAAAATCATTTACATATACTTATTGAATCAACTAAAATAGACACTTAAGTGTTTAAAAAGTGTCTAAAATCTTTCGTCAGATGAACTTGAAATTTGAGGCAAAAATCAGCCCTTACCGAATTAGCATTGTGGCAACCAAAATCTCTCTCTTATATGATTATTACAAACAAAAAGAACAAATATTCCAGCTATGATTAATTGGAATATCTTCTAATTTTCACTAATTTGTACTATATTTGTATAAACTTCAAGCTTTACCTGTATTATTAAAACTGGGTTTTTTTTAAAGTGATTATTTTCAAAGGGTTAAATATTTCATAGTGGTGTCTTGTCAGGGCTTTGTTTTGACTTGTTTGTTTGCTTTTTGGCCTTGAATGTTTGTCCCTTATATTTTATGAACTGTGCATTAGCATTCAGATATCGCAGATCAAATTTATTAGTTCATAGTGTGTTGATTTACGTTTTTGATTGAGTTAAGCCTGCCAATTGAAATTTTATGATGTGTTTTTCTATGTTGTGATGTCATGCTATTGTTTCAAAAAAAGGGAGAAGGCTTGGTACCATTAAAACGTTTAATCCCGCTGCAAATGTTTGCACCTGTCCCAAGTCAGGAATCTGATGTACAGTAGTTGTCGTTGGTTTATGTAATTTGTATGTGTTTCTCGTTTCTCCTATTTTATATAGATTAGACCATTGGTTTTCCCATTTGAATGGTTTTACACTAGTAATTTTGGGGCCCTTTATGGATTGTTGTTCGGTGTGAGCCAAGGCTCCGTGTTGAAGGCCATACATTGACCTATAATGGTTTACTTTTATAAATTGTTATTTGGATGGAGAGTTGTCTCATTGGCACTCACACCACATCTTCCTATATCTATATATTTTTAAAAGAAAATACCACTGTACCTACAATATCTATTAAATAAACATCCTATAGTTAAAAGAAAAAAAACCAGTTAAAACAGAATTTGTCTTTAAAGTAAAATCCCTCATAACTTACAAGTTCTTAATGAAAGAGATTTTATGCAACTCAAAATGATTTCTGCAATTGTTTGATTATTTTTTGATGGTACATGTACATCCTGTCACACATTATTCATTCATCAAAACATCTCACTATTTTCTGATTGCACAGCTTTGAAGTTTTAGTTGTCTCCCCTTATTCTGTTATTCAAATATTCAACGTAGATAATAGGCAAAAATTACTCAATTTCAAATAGTTTCATATTGCTTTGGTACATTGATTATAAATGTATACATAAAGATATACATGTGAAAAAATATGATCACAATAAATATCATTCTGACCTGTGAAATCTGTTTTGCATCATCAATTTTACCATGATGAAGTAAAAACATGAGGTACTCCAACAAAACTTCCTGACAACTGAGTTGACGTACAGTCTTCAATTCCCTACAAATCAAATACATATTAATTATAAAACAGCTTATAGATACGCATTACACAATCAAGTTTTGTTCATACAGAGAGTTCATCAACAATTAAATGAAAAGTCTCTATTAGGTTTGAATTATATTGAATTAGAATGCTCCCCAATTTAAGTCAGCAGTTATCATATACAAGATTGATAATAGAGGTTATTATATGAGTTATTATTGGAATTTTTATCAAAGGAATGCAAAAAACAACATTTAACATAAAACAATGGCACACTTTAATGTTCATTTTATTGTATACATGTATATATGCAATATATATTTAAACCAGATGCTTCGCAGGGCGTAGCTTTATACGACCGCAGAGGTTGAACCCTGAACGGTTAGGGCAAGTATGGACACAACATTCAAGCTGGATTCAGCTCTAAATTTGGATTGTGATTAAATAGTTGACACAGCATAGGTTTCTGACACAGAATGAATGTGTTCTAATGAACTTAAAAATTTTGTTTTCTCTAAGAGAAATTCACTATGCTGTTCAATATTAATCCTCTCAAAATAATGTTTGAAGAAATTTTATTTTTATTTATGAAATTTCAAATGAGAAAAATTGAACCCAATTTTTTAATCACATCCCCCTTTCCCTTATTCCAAAACTAATCTCAATTAAAATATTCTAATGGAGTTTGCAACAATAACTACTCATTTAAATACATCATAAAATAAACTAAATAAAATGTAAAAAAACTGCTTGTTATCACTGAATGGTAAAGATTATTTAAATTTATCAGTTGGTAGTAAAAAGTGAATATACATTGTATATTGTATATAACAAAGATTTAAGTTGATCCGGACAAAGAAAGATAACTCCAATAAAAAAAATATTTTGCAATAAGATATTTCTTGCTTACTATTTTGGACAAAGAAAGATAACTCTAATTGAAAAAAAATAGCTATTTCACAATATTGTGAAATTAGATATGTCTTGCCATTGCACAATACTGTGCAATTGAAAAGACTTGCTATTCCACAATACTTAATATAATAATTTTAGATCCTGATTTGGACCAACTTGAAAACTGGGCCCATAATCAAAAATCTAAGTACATGTTTAGATTCAGCATATCAAAGAGGCCCAAGAATTTAATTTTTGTTAAAATCAAACTTAGTTTAATTTTGGACTCTTTGGACCTTAATGTAGGCCAATTTGAAAACGGGACCAAAAATGAAGAATCTACATACACAGTTAGATTTGGCATATCAAAGAACCCCATTTATTCAATTTTTGATGAAATCAAAAAAGTTTAATTTTGGACCCCGATTTGGGCCAACTTGAAAACTGGGCCAATAATAAAAAATCTAAGTTCATTTTTAGATTCAGCATATCAAAGAACCCCAAGGATTCAATTTTTGTTAAAATCAAACTAAGTTTAATTTTGGACCCTTTAGACCTTAATGTAGACCAATTTGAAAACGGGACCAAAAGTTGAGAATCTACATACACAGTTAGATTCGGCATATCAAAGAACCCCAATTATTCAATTTTGATGAAATCAAACAAAGTTTAATTTTGGACCCTTTGGGCCCCTTTTTCCTAAACTGTTGGGACCAAAACTCCCAAAATCAATACCAACTTTCCTTTTATGGTCATTAACCTTGTGTTTAAATTTCATAGATTTCTATTTACTTATACTAACGTTATGGTGCGAAAACCAAGAAAAATGCTTATTTGGGTCCCTTTTTGGCCCCTAATTCCTAAACTGTTGGGACCTTAACTCCCAAAATCAATACCAATCTTCCTTTTGTGGTCATAAACATTATGTTTAAATTTCATTGATTTCTATTTACTTAAACTAAAGTTATTGTGCGAAAACCCAGAATAATGCTTATTTGGGCCCTTTTTTGGCCCCTAATTCCTAAACTGTTGGGACCTTAACTCCCAAAATCAATACCAATCTTCCTTTTGTGGTCATAAACATTATGTTTAAATTTCATTGATTTCTATTTACTTAAACTAAAGTTATTGTGCGAAAACCCAGAATAATGCTTATTTGGGCCCTTTTTTGGCCCCTAATTCCTAAAATGTTGGGACCAAAACTCCCAAAATCAATACCAACCTTCCTTTTATGGTCATAAACCTTGTGTTAAAGTTTCATAGATTTCTATTCACTTTTACTAAAGTTAGAGTGCGAAAACTAAAAGTATTCGGACGACGACGACGACGACGACGACGACGCCAACGTGATAGCAATATACGACGAAATTTTTTTCAAAATTTGCGGTCGTATAAAAAAATTATATAAAAAAGTTAAAAATATTTGTGCTAGCAGCTAGGAAGAAAAATGATTGGTGCAAATTGTTCAACCTAAACCTTTATCGTGTGTTTTTCATATGCAACATAACTTGTTTCACACATCAAATATTGTTTCTTTCCTCTTGCTTGATTACAAGTATACTTATATTTATTTCTAAAATCAAAGGCTAGTATGAGCTAAGTACAACTATTCCTGTCAGATCAGGAAATATATATAAACTTTGTCCTATGTTCAATTCAAATAGCTAATGGGTAATAATTAAAAACCTAAAACTGTTCTAATTAAATATAACAATGTATGTTTATGAAGAACATTTCTAACAGTTTTAAATTCTGCAAATATTGTCTAGGATAAATCATTCTAACTTACTTGACAAGTTGCTGCACCAATGGGACTGAAGACTCAGATACATACATAGCTTCCATACTTGTCTAGAAATAAAATAAAGCATAGTACAATGAATTCTACAAACCATGTGAAACAATTTTGTTTAAAGTTCACACCAAACTTTGCTCATTGTTGACAGCAGTACAGTGACTTATAGATGTTAATTTCTGCGTCATTTGGTCTCTTGCGAAGAGTTGTCTCATGGGAATTCATGCCACATCTTCTTTTTTTTATCTATAGTTTTAAGTTTATTGAGCTAAGCAAACTCAAGTTCATGTTATTTGAAAAATGACCAAAATCAGATAATTAAATTCCTGTAATTGTTGAAGGACAGACCAAATAATTTTCAAATTTTCAAATATGCTTTCATCTGTCAATTCTTATAATGTAATAAAATTTCATAAAATTATTATTAAAGCAAATTTGAGTCATTGTAAAAAGGTTGACATACTGATATATGGATGGATGTATGTATGAACAGATATCCGCATTTATCGGTCGTCCCACAGTCTACATCACTCTGCTCATTTCTCAATATTATTCTTTGTGATGTCAAATACAAATGTATGTTGACACGTCCTTAACAACTTTGGCCGTGAACATATCAGACAGCGACGTCATAATGTTTGAACTGACATTGATAAGTTTGACACGAACTTATCAAGTCAACTTCCAGTTGCTGGTGAAAATAAGAATATACTTCAAAAGGCGCAAGTACATCCAAATAAATCAATTATCTACATATATGTAAAATATCAGCTGCTCTGCACAACCTGAACATTGCTGCACTCACTCGACAAAAAGCCCCCAAAAAATTGATAAATTATGCTACTGTACCTTCCAGAATGTTGTAAGTTCATGTTTAGATATCTGTTTTATGACTGGTACCACTTGAGACCATCTATGGGAGGACAAACATTCTCTGAGAACATCCAGTAGTTTGGGTATGACCATATCAACATTGTTATCTCCCTTAGTACACAATGGATCATCTGTGTAAACAAGAACTATCTTTAAAAAAGATATCCGACGTATTTAAATTTGAGTATATGTTTAAAACTATCATTTCGATAACCTTCAGAAGCACAATGACTTAATGATACAGGACCTCTTTAATAAAATCTCCATCTGAATGTAACTACAAGAAATTCTTAACTAAGTCTTGTTATATTAAGGCAATAATATACATGTATAAGAATATTGTGATTTGTCAAAAAATCCAGTGCAAATAAAAAGAAGCAAATATACATTAAACTTAATTCATGGTTAACAAAGCTAGACACTATTGGTAGTATAAGTAATGCTTTCTGTTTACATTCACCCAAAACCCCATGGAAATCTCACATGCGTAGGTGCATTCCCAAAGGTACAACAAAGTTTCATTAAAAATTATATAATTGTCCCGAATGAACAGCTGTCATGGATGCAAAGAGGTATTGGAGAAACAATTATTTTAATAAAAATATAGATCTTTGTAAGATCTAGTTCAAATGTTTATAGTTTTTCACTTGCTTTCCATCACGATATGCTTTTCGAGACATTTTTTCAAACACAACCAAATCACCCACCGTGACAGCTTTTTGTCCAACCACAGAAAGGATTTTCGAGCATGCGTATTCTGTTGCCATAGTGAAGCGTCTTTAAGTTCAAAGGGCACAAACCGAAACTTAAAAATATATAATCCTTACAACATTCAAGATTAGCATTAATGATTTAAGTTGTATGAATAATTGAATTATCTGGAAAAAACAGACAAATTAACACTGCTATATGCAAATTTGTTCGCTATGATGTGAAGTCAAACAAGTTCCCTTAAAATTTTGCATCACACAAATTTGACATCATAATTAAAAAGTGATTTGTTGTTTCACTTTGATGTCAGAAGTTTATCAGCAGACAGATCTACACAGTACACTCATCTGGGTCATAATTCAGCTATATACCAAAAGTGTAAATATATCTCACTCTATTAAAGCATTAAAAAACAAGTATTGTACACCAATCAGAGTGCAAATGTCCTTAATCTAAAGCTAAATACCCTAAGTCAGTGTTTCTCTTTTTTTTAGATTAACTCTGATGTGTCATCTAATAAAAATCAATTTGATTTATCACATAGATGAACACACCTCTCATCATGAATATGATAAGATGACTACGGTAGATTCCCAGATTATTGTGTGCATTTATTACTTAGATTTTGTCATTTTATTAAAACTAAAATGAGATTTTAATGTTAGCGATATTGAGAGAAATCTTGTTTAATTCACAGAAAAAGTTTCAAAATGTGAGTAAAACTTATTGCTATTTTAACCCTTTTGCACATTTCGCAATAATAAAAACGTCACAATAATTTCTGAATTAACAGTATTTGTGTTGTGTTATACATCCTCAGATGAAAGTGTATCTAATATACTTTATACACATGTATATCATTTACGCCACAAAAATGGTCAAGGGAGATATTATGACTCATATTGTTTATATATATATATATGTTCCGGACCATATGAGTATTTGGACCATACGTGTATGGTCATGACCATATGGGTATATTCATATTAACAGGTACATTTATGCTTACCTCTTTATATAACCCTTCTAGTTGTCACGTCATTAAAAGACAATACCAAAGGTCATTATTTTATTAACAATTAGTATTAACAAGATTAACAAATTAAATAAGCAGTTTCACACAGTAAACTTCATCAACATGATCAATAGTCAAAACTATAGTAAACACATTTTTTTCATTACCGATATGTTATTACGAGTGAATGGCAAAATGTCGACCTGGGAAGATAACTTCCAAAAATATATTAATGAACTGTTACACAAGAAGTAAACTGTTTAATAATAACCTGACGTAAAAGTTGACAGGATAAAGAGTCTAATAAATTGCTTACTTTTGAAACTTAATATAATTAGCATCAGCAGTGCAATATTCATAATTTTTTATACTTATACCTGTTTTGTAAAATAAAAAAAAAGAATGAGGTCACCGGCAAGGACAGTAGTTTATTTTTGAAAGTTTTTGGTGATACGATGTACTTCAGTCATTTTACGATATCGGAGATCTAGAGCTTTTTCACCGTAGACACATCGGAATGGCCAAGGACCCTAAGAAAAGCTATGATACGTGTGGACGTAAATATCACCCTACGCATCCATGCAAGAGGACAATTAGCGATGAAAACTAACTTTGGAATCAATATTTAATGTTATTTGAATTGTAAATAATATAATTGCATGTAGCAATCATTGTTATTTTATAAAGTTTTTTCATGCATATTATTGAAAAATATACCTATATGGTCCAAATACTCATATGGTCCGGCCCGTTTATAACCAAACGAGTATATACTCATATGGTCCGACCATACGCGTATGGTCGGACCATATGAGTATACAAATATGGTCATGACCATACGCGTACGGTCCAAATACTCATATGGTCCGGAACATATACCGGTATATTATTATCAGTTTATGGTATTTGCCTGATTTCAGTTCTTTATCCAAATTATTCAACCAAAGCAGTGGTGCACTTGGATCCTCTGATGACGAATCAAACAAAATTTCACAAATGTCCCTCTGCAAAAATAAAATATTAGAACTTGTAATTTACATCAGATGATCTGACATACAAATATATCTCAATATGAAAAATAATAAATAACCAGATGCTCCGCAGGGCGTAGCTTTATACGACCGCAGAGGTTGAACCCTGAACGGTTGGGGCAAGTATGGACACAACATTCAAGCTGGATTCAGCTCTAAATTTGGATTGTGATTAAATAGTTGACACAGCATAGGTTTCTGACACAGAATGAATGTGTTCTAATGAACTTAAAATTTTTGTTTTCCCTTAGAGCAATTCACTATGCTGTTGAATATTAATCCTCTCAAAAAAATGTTTGAAGAAATTTTCTTTTTATTTATGAAATTTCAAATGAGAAAATTTAACCCAATTTTTTTAATCACATCCCCCTTCCCTTATTCCAAAACTAATCTCAATTAAAATTTCTAATGGAGTTTGCGACAATAACTACTCATTTAAATACAGCATAAAATATTAAGAGGTAAAAAAACTGCTTGTTATCACTGAATGGTAAAGATTATTTTAATTTATCAGTTGGTAGTAAAAAGTGAATATACATTGTATATTGTATATATAACAAAGATTTAAGTTGATTCTGGACAAAGAAAGATAACTCCAAATAAAAAAAAATCTTACAATTAGATATTTCTTGCTTACTATTCTGGACAAAGAAAGATAACTCTAATTAAAAACAAAATTGCTATTTCACAATATTTTGCAATAAGATATTTCTTGCCATTGCGCAATACTGTGCAATTGAAAAGACTTGCTATTGCACAAAACTTAATATAATAATTTTTAGATCCTGATTTGAACCAACTTGAAAACTGGGCCCATAATCAAAAATCTAAGTACATGTTTGGATTCAGCATATCAAAGAACCCCAAGATTTCAATTTTTGTTAAAATCAAACTAAGTTTAATTTTGGACCCTTTAGACTTTAATGTAGACCAATTTGAAAACAAGACCAAAAATGAGGAATCTACATACACAGTTAGATTTGGCATATCAAAGAACCCCATTTATTCAATTTTTGATGAAATCAAACAAAGTTTAATTTTGGACCCCGATTTGGACCAACTTGAAAACTGGGCCGATAATCAAGAATCTAAGTACATTTTAAGATTCAGCATATCAAAGAACCCAAACGATTAATTTTTTGTCAAAATCAAACGAAGTTTAATTTTGGACCCTTTGGACCTTAATGTAGACCAATTTGAAAAAGGGACAAAAGTTAAAAATCTACATACACAGTTAGATTCGGCATATCAAAGAACCCCAATTATTCAATTTTGATGAAATCAAACAAAGTTTAATTTTGGACCCTTTGGGCCCCTTATTCCTAAACTGTTGGGACCAAAACTCCCAAAATCATTACCAACCTTCCTTTTATGGTCATAAACCTTGTGTCAAAATTTCATAGATTTCTATTTACTTAAACTAAAGTTATAGTGCGAAAACCAAGAAAATGCTTATTTGGGCCCTTTTTGGCCCCTAATTCCTAAAATGTTGGGACCAAAACCCCCAAAATCAATACCAACCTTCCTTTTGTGGTCATAAACCTTGTGATAAAATTTTATAGATTTATATTCACTTTTACTAAAGTTAGAGTGCGAAAACTAAAAGTATTCGGACGACGACGACGCCAACGTGATAGCAATATACGACGAAAATTTTTTCAAAATTTGCGGTCGTATAAAAAATGAGCCATGGCAATTCACGTGTTTTTCCCAAGTTCTAAAACAGTTCTGAGCATATTTGTGAGAAACTATAAATAAAATGCTTCGCTGAGCACAGCCTGATAAGACCTCAGAGGTTGAACCCTGAACAGTTGTGGAAAGTTTAGACACAATATTGAAGATTGATACTGTCTACTGTGTCCAAACTTTCCACAACTGTTCAGGGTAAAACCTCGGAGGTCTTATGATATCAGGCTATGGTTGGTGAAGAATGTATCTGAATATGGATTGTGATCATATTTTGGACAAAATATGTGTTTCTGACACAAAATAAATGTAATCAAAGATCTTAAAAACCGGAATTATCTCCATTTTACTATGATATGATATCCAAAATCTAACAACATGGTTAAATCTAGCATTTAATAAAAAAAAAAAAAAAGATAAAAAATTCAGTTGAAATCAAACAAAGTTAAATTTTGGATTTTACAAATGTTTTAAGGATGCTTGGCGAGTAAAATATTTTCAAAAAAAAATTATACATTTATTTTTCATTACAAATTTTATTACACATCTTTAATAGTTGTCACTTTTTCATATGGTACAAAAATCATTCCAAAAAATCAATCTGTGTTGGGCCAGGTGACTTTTAAAATGAAGATATCATTGAAAAAGCTCCAAATTATCTCCCTTTGTTGCAAAAATGCCATTTTTTGGGCATAAATTTGAAATATCTTTTTTTACTCATCGTTGACCTATATTTTTTATTGTTGTTTTGGAATAAGCAGTTCATAAACTAAATAATTGTAAAATTAAAGCAATTTCAGTAATCTATTTCTTTTTTTATTTCTATATTACCCCTTCTACTCCTATTAGTTCAACAGAAAAAAAGGACATAAACAAAAATGTATGCTTCTTTTGAAGTCAGATTGTGAGTGTATTGTATTAAAATAAATGGTGACCCCATTTTTATTTCAATTTTCTATTAAGTATATGATAAAGTTCATTTATGAAAAAATAAAGAGAAATCTTATACTGTGAAAGTACTTTTATTCGTGGGGTACCAATTTTCGTGGTTTTCGTGGATGACTGGATCCATGAATTTAAGTGTCCAACGAAATAAAAAAAACAATTGTCCAAATCAAGACATGGAAGGATCCTCATCGGTAGGTTTTACTCTTTAGGTGACATGTTTATGGCCTATTTAACACCTTTGATGGTCTTTAATCTGTTGATTACTTCATGATGAGTTAATAAGTGTTATCAGTACGATTTCCAGGAGTCAATGCTTACTTAGCAATTTCCTTCAATCCAGACTATTTGTAACCTGTGTTTCTAAGGGCTTTAATTTTTCAAATTTTTATATTTTTTTTAGAAATTTAAAATCCACAAATTTAAAAACCCACGAACATGTAAATATTGCTCAAACCACGAAAATTGATACCCACGAATTAAAGTACTTTCACAGTATTAGGATAAAAAATTGATTAAGACCCGCGAGCCTCCTTAAGGGCATATGATACAGTTACAGGGAAGGTCATGACGTTGCTAACATAATTTGTTATTTTCGCGACGTCAAACTGTGACATATCGGGAAAAGATGCATTTTTCGACTGATTTTTTTCCTTCTAACTGATTTAATTTGAAAACGAATTCATGGACCCCTATTTTTCAAAACGGCATTTTGTTTCATTTTGCAGGGAGATTATGTGACTCAAATTTTATTAAACTGTAAATAGAGGATTTTTTTTAAATTTGATAAACATGTAGAAAAAAATGACGTTTTTTCCTCATTTCATGAACATTTGATAAATATGAGTTATTTTTTAATAAAAAATTGCATTTTTTTTTAGGATATTTATAAAATACAGAAATTGCCGATTATTTAACAAAAAAAAATTGTGTTTATCTTTTATAACAAAAAAGTTGTCTTTCTTTCGAAAAAGAAATTACGGCCACAAATCTGAATTTTGAGCAAATATACAAAATTTCGACCTCTTTTTACTCAAAAAGTAGCACATGAATGTATATTTTTTATTACATATTTGATTTAATCAGGTAAAAAATAGCCTATATGCAAATTTTCATGAACTTGTAAATACAGGATCAAAACTGTATCGTATGCCCTTATTAAAGTGGATTTCAAATTACAAGTACGATACATTGGCATCACTTATTAATGCTTATTATTAGTTCAAATGACATTTTATTTATAGTATCAGAAATAATTTAGATAATTGATAGTACAAATGTACATACATTTTACACATGTTACATTGGCTACAACATGTACAATAAACCATATGATATCACTATTTGACCGCCATTATTGGACATCACAAAGGTTCCTGTAAAAATTTGACATCATAATACAAAATATCTGACACCACAATGGAAAGATGATTGATGTATGAAGTCAATAGTTCAAGTTGGACAGATTCTCAGGTCAGCCGGGAGTAGCAATAATGTGTATTAGGAAGTGTTAAAATATACATGTATATATGTTCCTGTTAAGACGCTATATATAATTAAAAGAGTTGAATCCCGATAAATTTGGGACTACTTTTCACAAATGACAAAGTGTGGCTAGTCGGTAGGGATATTTTTTTCGAAAGTTTATACTCTTGAAAAAAGGGGTATAAAGTTGGATTTCAAATGACTAAAATTTTATTAAAGTGAAAACAGAAAAGTGGGGCGAGTTGTCTTACATCCTCTTCCACATGAAACACTGGTTTCTTACAATATTAATAATACAATTGATATAAACATTATAATTAAAAATTCCAATACCAATGTTTCTATTAAAGGGTTAGGTTCTGTGGTCTGCATTTTAAACGGTTTTACAGTAAACACGTGCAACTTCCTGTTTACATTTTTTCGAGCTTTTTTGTCCTCTTCTTTAAACATCTGTACTGAGACAAAGGTGTTCTGAACAGCAAAATCGTTGAAACGTTTTATCCTAAGCAAAAATCCCATCAGAAGCAAAGTAAATATTGACATTGAAGAAAAAATTTAATCTCCATTCGGCTTTGGCCAACTCATCATTAAACACCACAGCGTTTGTCTATTATAATATTTAGGTATGCACTGCTTTCAAAATTAGTACACGTTTACTCAATCTTTTCAAAGACAGCTCATAAACATTTGTTAAATTATACAATACATAAATACCTTCTTTACAAATGTATGTTCATTTTTAACTCCCAACATATGTTACAAAAAAAAAATATAATATTTCCGATTCTGTAACACTTGACAAATTGACAAACATACTGTAACATCAGACTCATGCTATTTTAAAAGGCAGTGTCTGGGCATGCGGATACGAATAGTCAAATTGCCTTTCTAGGCTGCGCTAGACCGAATAATCTGTCTCTAGTGAGGGTTCATATGTCATTCCATATTTTCTTTTCATCATTTGGCTATTTTATATTTTTTTGTGGACACAAAAAAAAAAAAAAAAAATATAAAATAGCCAAATGATGAAAAGAAAATATGGAATGACATATGAACCCACACTAGAGACAGATTATTCGGTCTAAGGCTGCGCATACCTAGAAAACCGGATGTGGGTATGCGCAGTCTAGAACAGCAATTTGACTATTCATACCCGCATGCGGGTACGCGCAGACACTGCCATTTTTAAAAGAAATTTTATGGAGACACCTGTCATTCACAGTAAAGGCTGGAAAAAAAAAGATTGATTGCTGCATCGTCAGATACTTTCCAGACGTTTGGCCATGAACTAGTTCAGCCGTTTGTTGTTGTGTCCATACACTAATTCTGTCCTGGTCATTTGGGTCCATTAATACCATTGTACATTTTTTTCTTATGTCTATGCTTATCAATGTTAGAAAAAATGTATACATGTATGTTGGTAATTAATACTTCTTGGAATAGGATAGTTTTATTGATAAATATATCTACATGTATGATGCAGTAAACGGACAATGTCCACTGAAAACCCTGTTTGTGAATTTTATTCAGTATGCTTGCAGAAAACTGTCATGACTGTATTTGTTTCATCAACCCCCCCAAAAAAAGTATTAACCCTTAATAAAAAATTATTGTATGATCCAAACATTTTTTATTACATAGCCAAAATAGTATATCGCCCAAACTAGCTCCTTGGCCAAAAGTCCTTGTTTCTGGTAGCATAGTTTTAATATCAAATTTTTAAAAACAGTCTACATGGTCTACAGAAACCTTTTTTGCTTGTTTTAATTTTCATCACCATACCTATATAATCACCTATATCCTGCCAAGATTTCTATTTACTTTGAAAGTATTTAACCCTTTGACTTAAGGATCATTGATTTCTCTTGCCAGCAATTGTTTATATGCCTTTAAAATGAGTTTCACTACATGTACATTACAAATTACAGTATGAAATTCAAACAAATAATAGTATAACATCATGATGAAATCATACATGTATGAAAAATACATATATATACATTGTATATATAAATATATAACTTAGAAGTACATTTTGTATTTTGAAGAGGTTATCTGAAATTCTTAACACATCTTTAAAGATGAAATAGGAAATAATTGATGCAAGCTATACTTTATTGTAGTTTAAACATGGGTAGGTAATAACACTAGGTATTATATTAGTGATTATTATGGCCTGAGCGATAGTCATGATACTGAGGCCTAAAATAATACAAATGTATTGCCTACCCATGTTTTAACTAAAATAAAGTATAGCTTGCATCAATTATTTCGATTCTGATTAAGACAATGAAAGTAATTTCTATGTCCGTTAAGTACATACAAGTGTAAAAGTGTTTGTGTAGGCTCTTCCATGAACCTCCCATTTTGTTTGTAAAAAAGTAAAAGGCTGGCACTGTGATTTTAAAGAGGAATGAGTTTGAACAGCCAGTATGAACAGTTGTTCTATCTACATGTAAGTCAAGTATTTCAATTTTTAATGCAATGCTTACCAGTCATAATAAATGAATAAGTTGTTCATGTGCCCCATTTAAAAGTTTTAAAGTGCTTTAAAGTTAAGGAAATATGTTAAGTCTAACTATACAAATCCTTGGTGCATGATAATTTGATGAAATTCATTATTATTAAGTCAATATATGCAGGTGCAAACAAATTTTATTGGATTTAGAGCATGGGTTTGTTCACAAAGTGAAAGAAGCATCTCATATTAGAATTGTGTTTTCTCAATAGATCTTCACTGATATATAACCTGTAATGTCTTAGAAATATTGACAATGCATATTTCAACACTTCTTGGGATCTAAGTCATGTTAGTGGCCAAGTGCGGCAAGTGTTTGAAGGCCGTACATTGACTGATAATCTATGGTTTACTTTTATAAATTGTTGTTTGGATGGAGAGTTGTCTCATTGGCACTCATACATTATCTTCTTATAGCAATCATGTCTATTAGTAGTTTATCTATAGTGATCAGTAGTTTTATCAAAACTGAAAACAATTATATTTCAAAGTGCTCAAAAATCAAAGTGTTTGACCACCAAAATTATGCAAAGGACTGACACAATTTGGAAAGAAATGATAGTGAGGACCAGCAGATTAAGTTCAATGACCATTAGGGAAAAACACATTTTGAGAAATCTGGTTTTGTTACAAGCATGAATTTTATAGTGATATACTTCCAATCTTTTTTTTATCAACATGATTAAATTATAAACATAGGATTTATTTTACATTAAAGATATTTTTATTTAAATTAATGTAGGTTACTATTATGTGTACTTAAAAAAAAAAAGAATTGTTATTCATTGTGTTTTCTTAGATTGTGCTATATACCTGTATACCATGTAGTTCTTGAAACACAATTTTTTTTTACATTACAGATATCAAAGATGATTCTCCAATCATTGTCCATTCTCTTTTTGTGTGTAACCATAACAACACAACATCAGAATCAAGCTTTCCCTCCTGGAGTCCCTCCACAGCAACAACACATGCATCAACCACCTGGAAATCAACAGCAATATCAAGGTCAAAATCAACAGTATCAAGGTCAACAACAACAAAATCAACAGTATCAACAAGGTCAAGGCCAGCAACAACAAAATTTACAGTATCAACAGGGTCAAGGTCAGCAACAACAACAGTATCAACAACCACCTCAAGGACAACAAAATACACAGCAATTCCAACAGCAGCCACCACCAAATCAAAATCAAGGTCAAGGAGGTCATCATCAGGGTAACTCTGGAGGTCATCATACCTTCAACCAGAGGGATAGTGTACATGATCGAGAGTAAGTTTGTTTATAAGCTTTACCATGTTTTTGAACAGAGAAAGTACATTTTGATTTAAAGTTCAGTAGAATACGAATTACAGTTTTTTAGAAAATCTCTAGCTGAGGAGGATAAAAAATATATATATTATAATAAATTATGCATTGAAAATCAGTTTAAGTTCAACCACTGAACAACAGACACCTGTATATATTTCACGACAAAACCACATCCTATTCATATATTTTTTAGATATCACATTACATGTACTTGAACAATCTTTTATATCTTTATAATATAATTAGATTTAAAAAGATTACATTATCTGTGTCAATTAATATAAAGCTCTGGCAGAAAAAGATATTTTACTTTTTGAAATGGTTTGCTCTGAATTTTCTGTTGAAGTTAAATATACCATGTTTATAAGACATACTAAAACACACCCGTGATATCGCGGGTCCGTGACTGAATTAAAATACATAACTATGGGTATGCCTTATTTTAGTATTGGTATTGTCATCTGATAAAGTCATGCCGATTATAAGATGCACAGTTTTCTCTACTTTTTAAATCTTTCTGTTTGAACCCGTCGACCTGGAACCTATCAATTATTGGTAATATTAATAATTTGGAAAACAAAAGGGCCTGGAATCGAGTATCTTTTACTCAACAGTATACAGCAAAATTCTAAATACACCGTTTGGTGGTGCGCCTATCAGATGCAGAACGTACAGATAAGGTAATAGGTAACAGGTGAAAGATATACTATTGGTATCGGTGTCAGATTCCATCCAGAACTTCTTAATTATTGGCAATATTAATTACGTGGAAAACAAAGGGGCCTGGAGTGGTGTAATTTTTAATCAACACCATTGTACTATATTAGTTATATGTAAAGTTGAATTCTTTGTTTCATCGTTTTTACGTGATGACCACTGACAAATTGGACCTCGTAATTTTAGTATTATAGATGTATTTATTAAATGAATATGAAGCAAGTTCCAATAGAACAATTAATCTTTTTTTACAGACATATAAAAGAGCATTTAAAAGAAGTTGTTGACAAACCAGAGAAAGAAATGACTGATGATGAGTTAGAATTCCATTACTTTAAATTACATGATTATGACGGCAACAATAAACTAGATGGTGTAGAAGTAACCAAAGCTATCACTCATTTTCATGATGGTAAGTCTATCAGTAGTATATATTGTAGAATAGTTCCTGTATTTATTTTAAAGTTGATATCATCTTTAATTGTTAGAAATTTGTGTCTATTTGCACTCTGCTAGCTACCACAAAGTTGAACCATATCAAGAGATCAAAAGATTGAAATTCAGGTCAACACGTTGGAAAAAGTTGGCCATTTTTTGCTTAAAGTGTATGGATTTGGTTTTTTTACTTTTAAAATAAATCAGCTTGCTTACCACATTTTCAGCTCACCTTGTCAAAGGAAATGAGAGCTTTTGTCATCACTTGGCGTCCTTTGTCATCCATCCAGTGTAAACTATTTCAAACATCTTCTGCTCTGAAACTACTTAACTAATTCCAACCAAACTTATAAATCAGCTATATATGGTCAGCTTAACATTGTGTATTTAGCAGATAGTTTATAGGAGCTGATCCAGCACATCCTTTTAGCTGTAAGGACTGAGACCTGACTGGATCATCAAACACTAAAATCAATCATCCATTAAAATTCCACAAAAAATTCCACAAAATTAAGGAGTAATTTTCTTAAAAGTTTCATAGTGCGAGGAAAAATGAGATGTATTTTTTTCAGTACCAGATATATTTTGATAATTATTTAAATCTCATCAAAAGTTAATGTGTCTTGTTTTTACTTGTAAACACACAACAATTTTTGAAACTGTATTGGATAAATTTCTTATGCTGAAAATGTATTATTTTTCATTTTGAGTGACTTCCCTTTATTTGTATGATATCTTAAAATATTTGAATAAATGACTGTTGTAAGCTAAGCTTGAAATATATGACAAACTTACTGAAACAGTTGTATGTTGAGCTCTTTAGATGTCTTTTTTTCACAGCTGGGTTTCTGTCTTTAATATTGACAAGTTGTTTGAGTACAAATGGTCAATCCCCTGCCAGACAAATTGTGGTATTGATAGATTCACCTTATTGCAATTTGAAAATCTGCTCTTTTTTATCTGAAAACTGTGCCATTTGAACTATTGATATCATACAACGATCACTTTTCCATTGTGGCATCAGATATTTTGTATTATGATGTCATTTTTTACAAGTTAGAACTTTTGTGATGTCCAGTAATGGCGGACCGATAGTGATAAGGTGTATTTAAGGTACCTTTCAAATTAAGCCCTATCATTGTCTGTAAAATATCAACCCAAGTTAATACTTTTGTTCAACATGATGTTGAGATTTTAAATTGACCAATTAAATTTCTAATGAAACATTTTAATTTTCTGTAAATTTTTTAAATTGCTGCTTGCCATTGTTGCACTATGGACAAAATATGAGATTAATTATTATGAGTTTAGGAAATGTTTTCAAAATTTCAAATGCAATTTTTTTTTTTGGTATTGGTGAATTTTTCCAATCTTAATTTCCAAATGATAAAAATACAGCAAAAAATTCTGAATTTTCATTTTATATAATTACTGAGTGTTGATAAATCATTTCAGTACCTTTGTAAACTCTGAGGTATTTCTTATTCTTGATTGAATATAATTGAAAACTTTATATGTTTTAATGCTATATTTTAAAAGTGGGTATGAATTCTTTATTTATAAAATGCTTTTCTGAAAACAATTAGAACTTTCAGAATCAGAGGGAGGTAAGAAAGTTATGAGGGAACTTTTGAAATATATTGGGTTTCTTTCATTATATTACTCATAATATATAATGAGTCAGTGTGGTATACACAACTACATACTACTTACTGTTAGCCAACTTATTTTGGCTGATACTTTTTTTGCATTAAGACCTTTCTAGCCCATTTTGGGTCATTTATTTTCAAGATTTTTTATTTTCTTGATATATTCATACATAAAGGAAACGCTGCTAATTGTTTGTTTGCAATATGAATATATTTCATAATTTACATGATTGTTCAAAATTAAAGTTGCAAAACAAATTACCTGCAAAAATGAGTTGGTCGTTGGTCAACCTAATTAAAGGACATTGCAGATACAAATATTCCACCCACTTTCTTTGTGTGTTTGTATAAGCTATTGGAATATTTATTTGTTCATTATAATTTTGTTTCATAATATGAATAGTTTATTCTCCTGAAGTTGAACTTGAGCATTTACTCATTTCTGTATTTTGTTTGAGCCATGCCTTGTTGGTTTCAATTTATGAAGTAATATTATGCTCTTATTTAAATAATTTGAGTGTACTGTAGGTTTTTCATTTAGTATTTTATTGGAAACCTATTACTAATAGTATACAACTTTATATGTGTTTGAATTCAAAATTTAAAGACTTCCGTATGTGACATAATTTTTCGTTTCATGAGGATACATTTTATATAGTCAATTCATGTGAATATTTTCAATTAATTTCAAAACAATTTCCATTTAAGTGTTATGATTTAAATGAATAAAAAACCTATATAAATATGAATGGAGGATTATTTTTTTTTACATTAACAGTTACATTTTTACAAACATTCTTGTACATTATTTATTGTTCCATGAAATGTTAAAATGAATAAGAATTTCATTATTTTCTGAGTTTATATTTTAAATTTAGTGGAAAAAAGAAGGTTTTTGTATTTTAACATTCTTTAAAACTGTACAAAAATAGATAACTTCATTTGACATGTTTGATGCCAATGCAATGCAGTGGAAAAAGAAATGAAAAAGTGCATTTTGCAATGAAATGTCATTGATATTCACAGTAAAGCATAAAAAAGAATGTGAGCAACAAGAGATTATAAGTGATTTGAAGTTAATTTACAAAAATGATCTACCCAATTTGTTATTATTTTTGTTGAATATGTAGAGAAATGAAATAGATTATGATAGACATTTATTTCTGATAGACTGGCCTTACACTAGCTACATGTATTTAATACTGCAAAAGTAGCTAAGCAATTCCAACCAAGGCATTTAATATTGGCTTTTAGAGATATGATGTGAGTTACACGCATTATCTTACATCATTCTTGTTCTGTAGACAAAAATCATAACCATGATAACAACACAGAGAGTAAGTGCCAGACAATTGTTCTTTTTTTATATTCTTTTTTTTAAATTTTTAATTATGATTGGTTTTGGAATTTTTATATTGGTAAATGGTCCAAGTTTTACTTTGAATTATTCAATATCAATTCTTTATTTGTGTTTCAATAAGTTTTATTTTGATGTGTTTTTTTCAACCTCTTATTATTTTGCTTTTTTTCAGTTTTTAATCTATTACTTCTTGGTGCAAAAAGCTTTAACTTTTACTTACATTAACTTATCAACAAGTCAAAGGTTTTTTAGAAATCCAATTCAAATTTTTCTTTTATGACACTTTTATATAAATGAGAGATTGTTTTCTTCTTCTTACGAAAAATCTGTAGCTGTGTGAATTTTCATGTCATAAAATAAAAACTGAAATTTCTGACAATTTGTCTAAAATGAATAATTATACAGTAAAAAGATGTTGAATGCAAATTCTCCTTTAAATATATACATTGTGGTGTACTCATTAATTACAATTTGTTATCTTAATTGTCATATTGTATGGCCATATTGGAAATTTTGACCTTATAAAAGTCAATCAAAATTTAGGAACATATTTCGTTGCATTAAGTTCTGTGTAAGCCATCGATTTTAACACAATTCATTAAAACCTCTGGGATAGAAAAACTTTGATGTTGTTCTAACCCGTCACTGTCTTGAGAAGACCCTAGAGGTGTAAAATCTCCGCCTTCCTCGTTGAAACAGCCAGGTGGTAACTCTTTAATTATTGACGATCGCGAGCTCGTTGAGTAAATGCCAGCAATCTTACAGGCCTGATGGGATGGCTGTTTAAAGCCTGTTATGCATGAATAATTCTCAAGAGAAGGGGTAATTATCATCCTGGATTACTGTCAACTTTTACAATATAATCCTACCGTTAAATGTTATTGGTGTGTATTGCTTATACTGCCCTAAGCTTTTTTCATTTTATCCCATTAATTGCTTTTATGGTAGGTTCAAGGTGTACAGTATTTTTTTCTGATTTTCTTAAGTTTCTACAGGTACAGTACATGGAAATGGGTTATTTGGAATTTTTTCTTTACATGATCATTTTATACAAAATCACATAAAAAATATTGTCAGTCATTTCTGTTTTGATTTTCATTAAACTAGAACCAGAAATGTTATCTGGTTTATTTATTTATTAGGTCATAAAACTTGTTCTCTGATGATTTATAAACACTTCATATATTTTTTATACTGAAATTTGCTATATATATATTTTTGTATTTTTGAAGTCTTAATTTTGTTTGTTGATAAAATGTTAGTACTATAGTTTTTCATTATTAAAAAAGAAGGAATTTCTTTTTTGAGGCAATCCCTTTCTAATTAAAGTTCTTAAAATTAGATAAAGTTTTTAATACTTATATTCTGTTTTCAAGGTTCTAATTAAACTATGTTTGTTTCACATCAATTTGTATTTCATTCTTTCCACAATAAAATTGATTAAATCCGGAAATTGTGTCAATCTGTCGTCATTGTAAATTTTCAAATATCTCCGAAAAGAAATTCACTTGAACGGCTGTTTCTCAAACCTAGATATATTCGGTTAATATGGGTGGGTTATAAGACTACAAAATCATTTGATAGATAATTTTAATTATGTTCATGCTTTACTTTTTAATTGCGATTGACATTTAAGACACTGATTTTCATAAGAAAGAAAAGCATTGAATAGGAAAAGTACATCTGTATGCACGATAAATTGCAGCACATTAAACAATTATCAATTTGATTGATGTAAGTAAAATTTCAAGAAAGACCATTTAATTTATTGTTCATTAAACATTTCCAATACTAATTTTTCATCAAAATATTTTCCTTTGTCTTGCAGACAACAATTTTACAATCCCATATAGTATGTTGTGTTCATTTTTTATTGTCAAACACTAATTGAAAGAAAATGCAAAAATCACACAATATTTTATATTAATTAAACAAAAAAGATGAAATGATATTAATGTAGAACACCTTCTTCATGATGAGTATCTTTCATATTGGTAAATAGGTAAAATAAAAATTAAGAAATATCTTTAAAAAAATAACAATAAAAAAATTAAAGGGTAACATAAAAAAAATGAAAAGTACACAGTACCATTGATAAGTAACATTAAAATGAAAAAGTAAAAAAGTAACATTAAAAATTTAAACATCATAAAGCTAACATAAAAAATCAATAATAAAAAATTAAATTAAAAAATTTAAAAGTCAAAAAGTAATCTGAAAAATTAAGAAATAACATTATAGAGTCACCTACTTGTTACTTCTGCATTCAAGAAAAGATACCAAATTAGAATGGCCTTTTTATTAGTAAGTGAGGCATGAAAATTAGGTTATATGAATATGAATATATATTTACAGAAGACGAAGGAAAGGGAGAAGGAGAACATGGCGCTGGAGAAGGAAAAGAAAATCCTCAAAAAACGCCACCTAAAGTCTACACTGACGAGGAATTGACTAGTATTATAGATATGGTGATGAAAGAGGATGATCTCAATGACGATGGTTATATAGAATACTTTGAATTTGTAACGGCTCAGAGAAAAGCTAAAGAAGGGGGAGATAATAAGGCACCACCGCCAGCTTAAAAACTGTCGTTTTGCCCGTTTTTATGACCTGATGGGCATTTCAGATCTGATATGAAATTTTTTTTATTAAAAAATTAGGGAACTAAAATACGCAAAGTTAAAGAATGGGAAAATGGATAATTTATGTTTGTTTGTTATTATGAAATTCTCTTATATTTAAGGATGAATTTTTATATGATCATACCTGTCTCCTGAAAATCAATCCCCTTTAATTTCATATGAGAAATACAGAAAAAGAAAAGTATATACTGATTCTTATCTCTAATAGAATATTTCAGTTCACTGGCCTTTCTTTTATTTGTTTACAGGGTGGTAGGGTTGTTGTATTTAGTGTTCAGGAAAGTATTTTTTTTATACTGCTTGTTAAAAGGTCACAGAAAATTTAGTTGCTATGACCTTTTCTTATTTTGAATTGAAAAATAAAAGTTGTTTGTTCATGTCTGTTTATGATAGAACACAAATGCTACTTGTATTAAATTCACAAATAATACTATAAATGGACTTAAATTTAATCTTTATATTGGTCTTATTTTTTTTTATAGAAAAATGCATGTTTATTTGATACATAGACCTGTATGCTAAATTTTTATCTACATTTTGATTTTTCTTTGACTTTTTGTATCATGATCTGAGCACTGTATACAATGTATGTAATGTTAACCATTTTTTTTACATGTACATGCACTTATCATGCTTAGCTCTTTTTAGAGCTCATCATAAGATGATTTTGTTCACAATTTTCTGACTTTGTTGAGGTATTTGCCTTTTATTTGACTCACGAGTCACATTGATAAATTCTCAGCTAAAAAAAAAAAATTAAATATTTTTTTTTGCATAATTTTATATTCTTATTGTATCTAGGGCAATTAAAAAAAGATATTCATTGATGTAATTTATTTGTGAGTTGCATGAATGAATTGTTTGGAAAATTTGATGTTATAAATGTTACTTGGACGTTTGAAAAAGTCTGTCCAAATGAAGCAATTTTATGGTATTATATTGTAGTATTATCTTTGGTTTTGTGATCTGAAGAAATCCACTAAAACACTTATAAAGATATTTTTTATAAATCTCTTCTTTTACAAATGAAGTGCTATTTTGTGCTGAATTTTGTTCTTTACTATGTAAGCTTTAATAGTGCATGAAATAATAGCCACTGGACGTTAAGCAATCAACAATCAATTTAATTTAAATTCTTGTTATGCCCCACTTGCCTGAAAGAGGGACATTTGATGAAAAGTATATATTTCTTGTACATCATAAATATACCAATTATGTATAAAGAGTCTCACAAATAATATTAAAGGTATACCAACTCACATTAAGTTATACCTTATTTATAAAAATTTTAGATAATTAGAAAAAATCTAAAAAAAAATTCGCTTGATTTGTTGATAATTTCAGGAAATGCAAAATGTTTCTTTTGAAATGATGCAGAATTTTGTAGTTAGCAAAATCAAAATGAATGAATAAGGGTAAATTAGTAGTACTGTAAACTCATTGTCTGCGTTTATTATTGCAATTTTGGAAGAATTGACAAAAATGGCAGGTTAATAATTGTGTTTATTTGAAAACAGACTTATGTACAAGATATGAGAGTGTGATTACTTAGTATTGCAATTCTCATTACCCAGTCACGTTATTGGCATTTATAAAAACATCGCAATAGCATTCAGATTTACAGTATCTGTTTTAGAATATAGCAAGTTTAGGGACATAGTCCTGCAATAGATTTTATAATGCAGCATAGATAAACAGTTGATTAAAAGCAGTAGATTTCTTATTTTTATAACAATTTATAAGTAATTAAGTAGTCTTATTTTTAATATTATAGTCCAAAGCTCAAAGTTGAATTAAAAATTATTTTTACAAAACTGTTTCACAAAATCTCAAACTTTAAATGCAAAATTATGCATTGATTGGTCAAATTTACATTCTAAATGATCTTGGCTTTAGAAATAAAAGGATGTTATTATGGACCTATCTGAAGATTTTTCAATTTCCCATGCCTATATTGATAGATCAGCATCAAATAACTAAGATTAATAATGCGGACCAAAGATTTGAAATATGTCTAAGTGCAACTGAATGAATGAAAAGTTCAATTCTTGTTCATATCTTTTCCAATCTTTATATAAAATAAAATCAATAAATATTTGAATTGATTGATTTTTGCTCATCTTTATAGAAACATTCCATTTTTGTGTCATCTGTAACAAAAGTTGTTGTAGAAAAACAAAGTGATCCTACATTCCCTTGAAAATATCCCAAACAGTTATTTTCATTTGTGACATTATTTCTTTGAGACATTCTATAATTTTCTTATGGAATTTCATGAAATTGGACACATGTTTCTTTCTCAAAAGATCCAAAGGAAAATTTAGATTTTTTATTTGTTTTACATAATTCCATACATTATATAATCTTTAATGTGTTTAATTTTAATCTGATTTTATAACAATATTTGAAATAGATGTATAATTTATGGTTTATTATTGGATGATTTAAAAGATGCAAATTTGAATTTATTACTTTATAAATTAAAATGTAGTTTAAACAGTATTTTTTAATGAAAAATTACAAGAATAAAATTATTTCAATGTTATTTGAAGTTCAAATATGGGATTCAGAAACAAGTTTGGATTTTTTTTTATATATCTGTCTCTCAAATATTAGTAATACCATTGTGATGAGTTCTTAATGAGAAACGATTCACAGGGGCATATTGATTAAGTATATTCACTACATTTCCCAGACATAGCCTTATTTATTGTGATTGTTTGACATAATTATTAGCTATTGTTATTTTTATGCTCATTATACCAAATCATTGTGCAATTGATATATATGTGGTGGAAGTATGGTATTGTAAAAGTTTTTAATAAATGGAGAGATATATTTGTAATCTTATTTTCGTCTTGTATATATCATCAAGATATGCAGAAGAAAACAAAGGGATAGTCAAACTCATAACTCGAAAGTTGACTGACAAAAATTGACAAAAATTGACAACAAATAAAACAGTCCTCTAAACACAACACGCCTCCGTTGCAGGAATTTTCTCGTTGCATTGAAGACCTGTTGGTGACCTTCTGCTGTTGTCTGCTCTAAGGTCGAATGGTTGTCTCTTTGACACATTCCCCATTTCCATTCTCAATTTTATTATCAAAATTAAGCAACTGAGCATCAGGAATTCTAGTAAAAAAACAGGGATAATCTCAAGGGCTTTAGTAGGTAAGCCGATTATGCTCTATGTGTGGCAACTGTTATGTTAATGATGCTATGACAAACAGTCTAATTTGGTAGGTCACATTATAAAAGATGATATAGATATAAAAAAGAAGATGTGGTATGATTGCCAATGAGATAACTCTCCATAAGAGACCAAAAGTAACAGCTATAGGTCACTAGTCCTTCAACAATGGACAAAACCCATAGGTTTATCTAGGCCTTTAGGGAACATGGTGAGATAATCAAACAATAAATCTAAATGATGAATGAAACAGACAATAACAAAAACTATGATAAGCACATCAAAAAGATTATTTTATATATTTTATCGACTTGCAAAAACACCAATTTGCCATTTAGTTAAAACGTAAAGAATACCATTAAACCAGTCAATTGGATGGTAATAAACACCAAACATCTAGAAACGATTTGCATCTCATCAACCGTTATTTCGACTTGTAAAGAACACCAATCTACTGTTTTACCAATTAGCAAAGAGGACCAATAAACTATTTCATTGATCTGCAAACAATGCACCCTTTTATTGCCTTTCACCATGAACACTAATTGGCTATTTTATTGATATACAAAGAACGCCAATCTGCCATTTTTACGAGTTGTAAAAAGAACACAATTTAAACTTATTATTGAACTTACAATACTACCGATTTAACATTTTATCGACTTACAAAGAGAACACATTAGCCACTTGATTGACCAGCAAAGAACACCAATCTTCCATTTTATCGACTTGCAAAGAACACCAATTTTCCTTTTTATCGACTTGCAAAGAACACCAAGGTGCCATTTTAATGACTTACAAAGAACACCAAGGAGCCAATTTATTGACTTGCAAAGAACACCAAGGAGCCATTTTAATGACTTACAAAGAACACCAAGGAGCCAATTTATTGACTTGCAAAGAACACCAAGGAGCCATTTTATTGACTGACAAAGAACACCAAGGAACCATTTGATTTGACTTGCAAAGAACATCAATCTTCTATTTTAGTGACCAGCAAAGAACATCAATCTTCCATTTTATCGACTTGCAAAGTGCATACATTAGCCATTTGATTGACCAGCAAAGAACACCAAGGAGCAAATTGATTGACGAGCAAAGAAAACCAATCTTCTATTTTATTGACTTGCAGAGACACCAAGGAGCCAATTGGTTGACTTGCAAAGAACACCAATCTGCTATTTTATTGACTTGCAAAGAACACCTATCTTCCATTTCATTAAACTTGCAAAGAACATCTATTTTCCATTTCATTGACTCGCAAAGAACACCAAGGAGCCATTTTATTGACTTGCAAAGAACACCAACTGCAAAGAGCCATTTTATTGACTACAAACACTTATTAGCCATTTTTCGACTTGCAAAGAATACAAATTAGCCCTTTTATCGACTTCCAAAGAACACCAAATAGTTATTGCATCTTGATCTTTGTTGATACCTTTAGTGCAAACACCAACTATTTATTAATGACAACCACTTTCTTAAAGGCTTTAGAATTGTACAGAGAATGAATTTTGGATTTCATTGCTTTTCAACTTTTAACTTGTTTGACTTTATAACTATTTTGATATGAGCGTCACTGATGAGTCTTGTGTAGACGAAACGTGCGTCTGGCGTACTAAATTATAACCCTTGTACCTTTGATAATGAGGATGATAACTATTTAGTTAATTTTGATATGTTTTGTCTATTATGTGAACATCCTTTTCCAGATAATTGTTCATTAACCATCAAACCAAAAACATATTTATATACTTTTTTTTCAATTTTATCCTATTGTTGGCTAAATGATTAAACACATAATTTGAGTCTTTTCACATTTTTTATTATGTTGTGCAGACTGCACCACAACAGTAATACTGAGTTTGGTTTTACCAATAGCTGAAATATAAATATCAATATTTACAATAATTTATATATACAATATCCGTTAATATGGCACAAAGCCAGATTCACCAGCGTCATATGGCAAAATGGTGTTCATTTATAAACAACATGCAGAAACTGTCTCCCTAATTATTCAAAACATTCTGTGGATTTATCTTCTTCTGTGAACATAAATTTTTCCACGTGGTTTAGTCCTTAATATCTATTTAATCGAAGCTTCTGCAAATTTCACTACTTCAAGTTTGAAGCCTGTAGTTTGCATCTATACAAAAATCCAAGGAAATCAGCATCAATTTAGAAAGTCTTGCAAAATTGGTTTTGATTTAAACCAATGAATAGCTTCAAATAAACATACTCTAGAAGTTAAGAGTGTCAAATAAATAAAAGAGTCTACTAGTATCAATCATATGTTCGATTTGGAATTTCTTGGTTTTCCTTTCCAAAATATGACAAAGCAGGTTTCTAGGTGTGAGTCCTTGGCTATGGCTTATTTCTCGGCAGATGACTGCTTTAACAGAAATTGGACATTGATATTAGAATACAAAGATAACGGTACTTCAAATGCAGGATTTTCCAAATCGATTTGAATATCTTACAGATATTGATGAATCTATACAATTTAAGATAAATCTTTAAGACTAGACGATAATCATGTTCATTTCATAGTTATAATGTCAGCACTTTTGATGATGATGAAGCAATGGTTGCCCTCCTTAATGGTCTATTTTTCCTGATTCTGACTCTAGTCATGCTTGGTACTGTAGGACAGGATTTGATAAGTGGTGGCTGTTGTTCATGCGCAGTGCTGTCAAACTTTTGTTATACCAATCATCTTCGTGGTTGTCCTGGAAAATAATAAAAAGTAAATATGAGAATTTTCTCACAAATATATCTTAGTAAGATATATAAAAAAAGTCGGGTTCATTCTCTATCTCGGATTTAATCTTATATACTTGCATATTTTGATCAATTTCTTCAAACTCTTTGCATGACTAAATTTCTTTATGTAAGTAAATTTATTGAATTTAAGCTCGAAAATTTGACTATCATCATTTACATAACAAATTAGACGAAAGAAATACAATGAAAACTAGAACAGTGACTCAGAAAGTTGCAAATCTTGAATATATGAGACTAAACTTACCAAACTATAGTCTGAAGCCATTGGGAATTGTTGAACTTGTCTTGGCATACTGGCCATGTTAGAAGTAGCCATACTGGACATCCCTGAAAACTGAGCCATTGAAGGATATGATGAGTTCATCTGTGGATATCTCGCCATAGAATTCATATTGGTGTGTGGCGAGTAAGCAGCATAGGGCCGAGACGTAGTTGGGTACAAGTTCCTCATCATTCCGTTGCAAGCAGGGTTCATTACTGGAGACAGAGACTTGGCGAGTTGTTTTTCATGTTTTCTGTATTTTGCTCTTCTGTTTTGAAACCAAACCTGTAAAAAATGAAATGCAATAATTAAAAAAAACATACATTGGTTGATTTTTGCTAAACGTCCATGGCAATAGCACACTCAAATCACCACGGTTGTTTGTGACAAAAATAAAATAAGGAAAAGTTGCCGAGTACATACTTAGACTGAAAACCTTTTACCAATGCAGCAGGAATGGGGAAAGATTATTTTATACTATTTCATCCAAATATGCACAATATGAAAGTGCGGTGAGAACACTGAAGTAAACTGCTTAAATGCTATTGTTCCTTCAAATTTATATATTTTGTGAATCTGGCAGTACCACTATACACCATCATACCCCCCCCCCCCACCCCAACCCATACCCCCTCCCCGAAAAAATAATAAAATGCGTCTTCTATATCAAATATTCACAACTGCAATCAGGTTTACTAGTATAGTTTAACTGTTTGTACGTTATCAACTTTCACCGATATTTAAAATTTAGTAGAACCTCTTAATAAAATTCACAACTAATTTCATTTTGGAAAACTATCTCTTTTTTTTTTTATCTATATAACAATTTTGAATTAGCATTTTCTTGTATTTGTGTTTTTCAAATCGTCGTTAAATTGTTGTCATCTTAGTTCGTATTATGTATTTTATCACCCATTTATAGTAATGCTTACTTTTATTTAATAACCTAACTGTAACAAATGGATGCTTTTAATGTTCACTGACCGAATGAAATAATTTCTTTTTCGACAAAATATTTGTGAAATAATAAAATGGAAGTCCTCTTTCGGTGCGTTCAAGTATGGGCTGGGTAGTCTTGATTGTGAATATGTAATTGAAATTAAATAGGTCCTGATGAGTCGAGTGGGCAAACACTCTTACAACATCTAATGAAGCAAGAATGTTCCTTGTCAATTACTCCGCACAAAATCCAAGTAGCATTTTAATCGAAGAAGCGGAATTGATTACAATTAGTACCGGCATCTAGCACGAACAACTCGTCACCGATCAATGCATTAAACATTGGTAAAATTGAAAGAATTTGGTTCTCTATTCTACATGCAAGATGAGGCCGTTTCAGTGATCGCATGAGCACAAACAAAGTCTTTATAGTGACATAATAGTGCTCGCCTGATCGGAGAAAATCTACCAAAAGAGATGCCATTTTGTGTTCATCAGCATAGTCCGCGGTCTTATAATTTAATAAGGTTTAAAATGCGTCTTGAATAAAGAATGTGAATTTGAGGACAGCAATTAGAGTGTCTTTGTGTTGACTATCGTGATGACAAGCCAGTAGTTTCCGATACCAATAGAAAATGTCTATACTCTCTTTTCCACTGTCAATTTGAAATTCAGTCAAAAGTTTTTGAATAATTTTGGCTCATTCATAAAATCCGTTGAGATAATTGAATTTGATTTTTTGAATTTTTTTTGTATGAAAGCTAGACAACACATTTTAAAGTACTGATTTGCGCTTAAAAAAAAGTAAGAAGAAACTTCTATTTGTGTTACAAAAAAATGATATCATGTATCTTTTTATCAAATATGGAGATGTTTTCTCTTGTGACTGGTCAAATCTATAAACAGAAAAATGTGTATTGAGACGACACCTTAATACAACATAAAGACGAAAATAAAGTGTATGTCTGACTGTCTTGCAGAATTTCTCTTTCTCTTGCTTAATTGCGATTAGGAATTGGACATAAAGGTAAAACCCTGGGGCCGGTTTCACGAAGCTATCCTAAGACATGTCATAAGACATATCTTAGGACATGTCTTATGATCCTCTTATGACTATCCGAGGACATATCTCAGACCTCGTCTCGAAGCTGTCTTAGGATCATCTTAGCTTAGACATCCTAAACCTGTCGCAAGTTCTTTACATTTTCAAATATAAATATGATCTACGGAAAAAAATCATTTAAATGTAGTATGTCTTACCATAAATTATTCTAAACGTATTGATTAATATAATGACATAATTTGCAAAATAAATATAAAAAAATAAAAGTAATTTTAATATATATAAATTATCTTTAAACAATACATCAATATAAATATGAAATTTTCAATGCAAAATTAAGAAAAAAGAATATAAAATTATGACATTGTTTTGGTACAAGTGAGATGAATTCAATTTCGACTTTATTGGTTATAAAAGGTTAAGAGATAAAAACGTGCAATTTTTATATCAATACATCGAATTTTCATTGTTGACAAATCCTGATAATCCGTCAATGTATATATGTTTTAAGCAGGAACAGGAGAATAGATAATTAGATAATAATAAGATATTTTTTTCAAAATTAATATAAAAAATGAGTGTAATGTATATAAATAAACGTATAACTATCCTAAGACCATCATAAGACACCTCTCGCGTTGTCCTAACTTTATGACCAACTTTAAGAGATGTCCTAATTTAGGACCGCTTTGTGAAACCCACATAGGACTAAGATATGTCGTAAGACCATCCTAAGACATGTCTTAGTCCTAAGACAGCTTCGTGAAACTGGGCCTTGAATTCTCTCTACAAATTAATTTGTATAAATTTGGCCAAATCTTCTAGATTGGAAAATAAAGAAAATAATGCCATGCTGTGAATGTAACACAACCACTGGACGGACCAAGTGAATAAAGGGAACGGAGTATACAAGGGGTGTAAGCATAGTTTTAATTCAATTAAAATGAGTTCCCTTTTTTTATACAATATTAAGTAAAGATCTGATTTGAGCCTGGCTTGAGTCGCGCTAATAAAAAGAAAGAATGAACGTGTATTTTAACAACAAAACTTCCGAAATTTTACATTCCCTAAAGGTCAAATAGGTTTAGATTAGGACGACTCATTGCAACAACAAAACAGATGATAATAAAGATTATGTTCAACGTTTTGGCAAAGGATCTCCTTTTCTATCTCAAATTTTTCAACGTTTGAATAGGTTTTCTAAGGCGACAGGCAAATAAAAAAAAACACGTATTCATTCCTGCCAAATTCTCTCTTAAAAGAATTTGAATACATGAGCCCACATGTTCATGATATATATACGGTAATTTTGCTAAAAGGGACTAACGCTACGCTCTTAATGTAACACAAGCAGCTTTGACAGTTCAAGGGACAAAAGGCAAAAATATCTAGGGAATGGAAACATAGTTTTTCTCCATCCCTTTTGAATATTATTAACATAACAAGTCAGAATTCTACACATTTTTTGACAAACCAAAGACGCAAAACTATTTGATGAATATAAAATGTGAATATTTTGACACAATGGTCACTACCACGAGAGAAGCTGGCTATATTCTCGTCTGTCCCGTGACTATACATCTTATGAATTTTTATATTAAGAGACGTGGTATAAGAGAGAATAGTCAGGAGGTTTTTAAGCGAAGTTATTCTGTCTCGTGAGAATGGTGCCAGTAATAAGGATTGACATATCTTTTAATGGAGAAGTCTCTAGCATCTTTACATTCGACGCATTAGCGACAGGCAAAAATTCATCAACAGCGATGTTAGAATACCATTGATCGTTCTTCACTCATTTGCTAAATTCAATTTTGATTTTCCCTTAAGCAGTGCTAAGTTTTAATGTTTTTCATGGAGGAAAATGGCAACTTCGTTACTTTGTAAGCCTAAGAAAACACACCGAAACATTGCAGTATTAGAATGGTAGTCATTTGAGCATTATAGAATTAGTTCTGATAGGTAATTAGGGTCGAGTCTTTGAAAATTGTTCCAGAAATATTAAGCTGTGGTAAATAGGATTTTCCGTGTTGATTCTATTAACAGGGTATACAGACCATAAGGGGACAAATTTATTTTTTTAGAATAAAATGTATCAACAAATCTTTTTTATCAAATAATTTTGAATACCTTGTATGCAAAATAATTTTGAATACCGTGTCTGCAAAATACCTCTTTCCAATCTCAACACAACAATAATAGCGAATCGAATTTTGTAAATGCAGAAATGTTTACGATTTTCTTTTTTGATTGTGCGAAAATGCGACGGAGTATGGTTCGCCAAAAAAATACATATTATGCATATAAGTTGTACTTTTAGACGCAGAGTTTGCAGTAATCGCAAAAGTTTGTCTCGCATTTTGTCCGTAGTTCCAAAATCACAATCCTTTACTGAGTGAACGCAACATTTACCGAATTTTACAGATTTCACTTGTTTCAACAATATAAGAGAGATTAAAGTCCTATACATAATACTACTACTCTTAGTCGGAGGTTTCTCTTTTTGGTTTGAATTACACTAGTTTCCAAATTTAAAACAACATAATCTTGTGCTGTTATTGTTTTAACACAACTTGTGTTCTTGGAATAGCCTCGATTCGAAAGATAATTGGCCAAAATTCAAAACGTTTAGCGAAAAACCCAAAAGGACATAAAGAGTACGGTCCAGCCCGTCTATTGTTGCCTGGCGATTTCACTATCTTGGGTTCATCCTAAAAGAAACCCAAAGCCTGGAGAAACACAAAAATACAGATGTTAAGCCAAATTAAATATTCGAAAAATTATTGAAATTTAAAAAAAATCTTGGAACTCTTTGACTATCACACAACTACTATAGTATATAGATCGCTGTAAATCGAGCAAAATAGTCGGAATGAATTTTGAGTTGGCACTGTATTTTCTATAGGAACATAACAAAATATGTTCAAGATGGAAAGACGTTGAAATTTATTAACCGTTTTGAATGATTTTTTTATGCATTGGGAAGAAGGGTTTCCAGTTACAGACATAATGCAAAAAGCAATTTCACATCAATATGCAAACCATAAGACAACCGTAAAAAAAATAAAAAAAATCTATCGAGAAAACAAAATAGAATATGTATAAATAATTGGAAGGATGCATGAAATACAGTTATTTGGAGCTTCTAGTAAAATACGAAAACATTCCCACACTCAACGAAAACAAAACGACAAGTTAGTAATTTGTTTTCCTTTTTATTGTAGTCTTTTGTGCATTTACCTATCCCGTGAATCTAAAATAAAGGCTGATTTATTTTTCCGATAAGTTTTTTTTTAACCTGCATGCGGTTTTAAAAACTGATGTTGCTGTGTATATAACTAGTGCATTAAATATTCCCACTTATTCCTTGTACATTAAATATTCAAAATTATTAGATACATGAAAATAGTTCTTTGTTAGTTATGAATACGAATGGCTGTTTTGGTTTAACCTACATCGGGAACCTAAATAAAATGTTGTAAGCCATGAATCTATAATCACAAAGACCTATATGGCCCAAACAGACCTTAAAAGAACAACAGAACAAATTATTTACGTAAATTTGAAGAAATTTTACATACTCAAATTTGTTCTCTGTAAAAAGGCCATCTTTTACTTCCACTAGCCTCTACTATATAGCGTAATAACCGCCTTATTATTTTAAGAAAACTGTAAGGTGCCAGTTTGTGTTTTGATTACTTTAAAGAGTAACATTTGGCAATTGAGTTCAATGGGAATGTATGTTAGTAACTTTTGATGGTGGGCAGAATAAACCAAACCTTAAACGGGTGAAAAATATACCAAGTAACTTCTTAAACTTCAAAGATGGAAAGCATGACTTCAACCAAATTTCAACCCTGAACTATCTATTCTGGGTTACCTTTTGTAATTTTATTGGTTTTCACGTGCAAATAAAAGATATATAATGCATGTCACAGTCAATAAGACAGCAACCCAATGACATAAAAAAACATATAGATAAAAATAAAATTATGGCAAGCTCCAAATTATCAAGTCTACAAAAGATGTGGATAAATTCAGTCGAAAAACTATGAGAGACATTGCATCATTACCAAGTTCACTATAGAATTGAGAGCATTGTTTTGAAAATTTATACGAAATGAAAGCATGCTTCCATCGCATGATCTTGCATTAAGCGCTTCTTTCTAAAAATGTGACGACCACTTACTCTATATTTCGTACATGTATCTCATTGGATTTAGTTTATTGCTATATTTTTATTTAGATGTCATACTTTTTCATTTAAAAGCAGATTTGTTTAACACCATAAATGTGATAAATAATTAGATGATCTAAGATGAGAGGTGCTAATAATTTTAAAATTAATTATAATTTTAGGTTGCATTCATACATCGTTGGTTACTTTCATACGACATGCGTTGCTTTCATACGACATGAGTTGTTTGCATACGTTATGAATTTGTTTTCATACGAAATTGAAACATATGATGGTATCAAATGATTTGTCAGTCTTTCAGCCAAATAAAATATCCGCATTTGTTTGAATTGAACACCTACTATTAATAAAGATAACAGCAATCAGATATAACTAAAGAGAACCATTGACTAAATACAGGAATACAGTTAGAATATATGATGGAATTTAATTGGTATTTTAGTACTCTTTTCCTTTGTTCTTCATAATGATGTGGGACAATGAGTAACCCACAAAAAAAATCAGTTCAAAGAAACTGAATTAGAATGAAAGGTAATCATGGCATGATGGTACTATTCCGAAATATGGAATCACAAACAAATGCCAATGGTTTATAATTTATTTTAGTTGTCAAATTTGGATGCAAAATAAAATTTAGCTATTAAACTTTTCGTTTATAAGAATACAATTATATGCATATACAATAGTGTTTATTAATCTTTTTTTTTATTCAGATTTGATGATATTTTCATATTCTTTACTTTGAAATAGGAGACAACTAGTATGGTGACTACATTGTTTTTTTTTCCTTTTGTAAAGACATACGTAATTCCGAGCTATCTTCTTAAACTCTATTTCAAAATAATAGCAGTCTTTTTTTTTTATAGTCACTTAAAACTTTTTTCATAGGAATAATCCAATCAAAATGTGAGAATTCTTAGCAGCCTATAACTAGATAATCGACTTTGGGAATTTAATACTTTTTTATTATAATATTGTTATGCTTTTAAAAATGTTTAAACGAAATTAGAATAAAAAATCTTTAATTAATCATTTTATTTTATTTTTATGCTATGTTAGACATTTATTTCCGAATGCAAAAAATCATTTTGATACAGAGAGACACTGATCTTGGTAGTTCAAAAGTTAAAACAAAACAGCAAATAACCTTTATAAGAATAAATAAATAATTTTTAACATCATCTTCCTCCCTATGAAAGGATGCTGTTAACTCTCTGACCGTTCTCCTTATAAAGACTAAAGCGACAGTTTGTACGAAACTTTCATTGACATTGTAAACAGGGAGACATATGGACATTTCATGTTTAAAACTACAAGCATTTTCTGTTTTCTTTTGAGGAATTCTAACGGACTTGTTCAAGTGAATATAATGATTCCAATAGTTCAGTTTAGTGTATTTAGTCGGTGCCCCCCGCGGCGACATTGCTATCGCTAATATTCCATCTGTTCCTTAAATCTCTAAATTGAATTGATAATTTGCACGGAGGGCATATTTTTCTTTTTTCTTCTCTTTCTTTTTAAAATCATTGCATGGCATCCATTATCTTTTTTTACCTATTTCGAAATGATAAATTGCACGGAGAGTATATTTTTCTTTTCTTTTCTCTCTTTTTAAAATCATTGCATGCCATCCATTAACTTTTTTTACTTATTTCGAAATGATAAATTGCACGGAGGGCATATTTTTCTTTTCTTTTCTCTCTTTTTTAAATCATTGCATGCATCCATTATCTTTTTTTTTTACTTATTTCGAATTGATAAATTGCATCGAGGGCATGCATTCTATTAAAAATTAACCATGTGCATCAACTGTCATTACTTATTTCGAATTGTTAAAAAAACATTGAGGGCATATTTCTTTTTTCTCTTCCTTTCTTTTTAAAATCAACGCGAGCATCAACCAACTTTTACTTATTTTCAATTGTTATTTAAACTTAGGACATGCCGTTTTGTCTTCCTTTCTTTTTAAAAACATTGCGTGTATTTACTTTCTGTTTCTTATTACCAACGTCGAATTATGAATGTTCATTGAGAGCATATTTTCTTTCTTTCCTTCCTCCTTTTTAAATCCGCATCCATAAAACACCTTTTAACTTATTTCGAATTGTTAATTTGTACCAATTTAAGAACAGACTTATTTCTCCTACCTTCAGTTTAAAATCATCTAGTGCATTCAGTATCTAATACTTATTTCGAATTGCAGGTATGGTTAAGGGCATTTTTCTTTTTTCTTTTTCTTTCTTTTTAAAATCATCGAGAGCGTTCTTTACCATTCACTTATTTCAATTTATTAATATGCATGTAAGGCCCGGGATATTTATTTTGTTCTTTTTTTCTTCCCTTACTTTTATTTAAAATCAGCATATTTATCCATTATTTTACTTATTTCGAATATATTTTCCGATACAAGTTTTTTCTCCAAAATATACGGCTATTTTTTCTAACCAATTTTAACAGTTCACGACATAATGAATATGTGTTTTTTTACAATATTTATTCGTTTTAAATATTTTTACAACAAGTTATATTTGATTATCAGTTTGTATTATAGTTTTATTTTATTTTCATAATCACTAAAAGTTGTATTTCATATGCATATATGATTTGCAAAGTTTGTTAACGAACAACCGACACACCGTTAGAAAAGTTGAATAATAATCCTAAAAGTCCTTGTCGTGCTTTAATTTCATCCTATGTATAACAACTTCGAACATTTATTATTATGCTTACGAAATTATTTCATTGGTGAATTATACTTGTAAAAAATTAATTCAGGTTTCGGAAGAAAAAAACGACTTATTATTTTTTTTTTTTTTTTTAAATCATCAGCAAGTTCCAATTAATATAATTTCCCTCGGAGTTCAGTATTTTTGGGTTTTTTACTTTTTAATTCCATACACTTTTTTCAAAAAGGATCTAAAAAAATATATAAATAGAGATTTAAAAGGGCGTATTACTTCACGGAAATAAAAAATCCGTTTCAGAAACTATAGGCGGCAAAATCTTACCGATGTTGTAAAGCAATTTTGTAATTCAATTCCGGATAAACAAAACAAAAAAATACCAAATACCCTAATAAACTAATAAGAAAAATAAACTGATAAGCAAATATAGAAATAAGCAAACAAACAAACAAAACTAACCTGTATCCTTGCTTCATTTAATTTGGTAATCCTAGCTAGTTCTTCCCGACAGTATATATCTGGGTAGTGACTTTTGGCAAAAGCTGATTCTAATTCTTGTAGTTGTTCTTGCGTAAATGTTGTCCGATGTCTCCTCCGCGCGGGGGTCGGGCAGGAACTAGGGTTGTGACTGCCACTTCCAGATCCTCCGCTCAAAAGGGAACTTGAGCCGCCATTCCCAGGCTCTGGTTTTATCTTTTTAAAAGCCCCCTCTTGTACTGTAATTAAAAAAATATATTTACATGTAATAATGATATATAAATATATCTATATTAACAGGCAATAATGAATTATATATTAAACAACACATATTGCACACTTTTTTGTTTTGATTTTTTTCCTCTGAAAAAAACTAAAAACTCTTTTTTTTTACCGTAAAAATCCGAATCCACTGCATAGTACTCCATGTTTTTAAATGTAACTTTTTTTTTTATAAAAACACCCCCGTGTAGATGAAAAATTAAAGAAAAACAAATCAGTGGTCAATATCGGTAGTCAAACAATGATGTTTTTACGTAACTTATATTTTATTAATTATTTACAGAATCACATGTTAACAAGAAGGTGTCAACAGATGGTCAACTCCGGCCACATCTCCGGACAATTTCATTTTAACGCCAGGTATAACAACAATTCCGAATTTCTGTTCGACACCTACTTTTGCCACCTTTGACTTTTCAGAAAGCTTGTTAAAAGATTGCTATTTTCTTATCGTCTATATTTACACACATTTTAGAAGCAACACGCGAACACAAATTTCAATCCGAATTATCACCTATTTAATCGTTTAGAGTCACGGTATCAGTTTTTTATTTTTGGAAAGGGTACCAGCGCATAGTTTGAAAATACATGATATGTAGAAGAATTTCACGTAAATTTCATTTAAATTTAAATAATAATAAGAAGAAAAAACTTTGTAAAGAAAATTATTTTTTTCTTTTCTTTCTTTATACCAGCTTTGTTTTTGCATGTGATCATTTTTTTAGTTAGTATCCAAGATTTAAAACATGGAATGTTCAAATTATTTAAACTATATTTAAAATTTTATCCTAAATAATGCGATGTCTGTTTCCATCGAATTAGTGATTCTAAAAGTGCTTCAAATAGAAATACCTCTGTTTTATTTTCTTGGACTCTTGGACAGAGAAATTGACTGGTATCTCACTTTTACTTTTTGCAATTTAAGATCGTTTTACTTTTAAATGCCCAACAAAAATAAAATAAAATGATTTTATGCAGTGCCGGATATTTCAACCAAAAAAAAATAGGCAAATTAAAAACATGTCTTTTTCATTTAATCCCTTAAAAAATCTTGAATATACTGAATTCTATACATTTGCATTAAAGATCTCGATGCTGAAAATTGTTATACACAGAAAAGCATATAGTTCCAAAATAATTCTTGAAAATACAGGAGTCTTTGGAATTGCAGTAAAGTTATATTTGTCCTAAAAACGAAACTGATATATTTTAACATGAAGAAACAAAAAAATCTAAATTAATAGTTGTGGAAGTTTACGAAATTAAATTTTTTCCTAATTAGGTATCTTAGACTAATATCAGAATACATGTTTCTTACGGATGTAAACTGAAATCAAATATCATTGAAAATCAAAGAACTTTTTTTACTAATAATTCTTACCATATATGTAATCCCGTATTGTTTATGATCACTTCTATATGATTGCCTCTGCGTTGCATAAAATAAAAACGTTCTCCCTTTATATTAGGTTTAAGACCGGAGTAATTTAATAGAAACATCCTTTAATCATATATATTAACTTTATTGCCGCAGACATAACAAATGGAATTTTCCCGGAGTACAAAATTTCGTTACCAGAAAACAAAATTACGCTTGGTGTAAATTACCTGGAGTTGATAGAATCATTATCAATACCAAATTAGTACAATTGTATTTAGCGTTGGCAACATTATTTCATATTCCATACGTGTCGAACATAAATAGGAATAATATATTTAGTTATTTACGACCATTGTAAACAAAATAGAATTATTGTCCGTATGTAATAACATTTCCGATCCCTTTACATCCCCCTACCTTGATAAATTAATAAATTTTATTCCAATTCTTCAATTATTGGGTAATTGGAAATGAGATTAATTAATAAAATGAATTATTCGTCGTAATAAATTGAATTTTGTGAATTAGAGACCTACCGGTTGTTTCCGTTAAGTTTCTAGCACTGCTGTCGAGATTGTACAAAGCTGCGAAATCATCCACTTTTCTTTTTTCAACTCTTTCTTCGCTAACTGAAATCCTATTTTCATCAGCCATTTTTTATCGGAATAAAAGGAAAAAGATATGCCCGATTCTAAGAAAAATTAAAACTCTATAATGAGATTTACTTTTCGTTTACATTTATATCAAAGCCAAAAGAAGTTTTCGGAATTTTCTTAACCAATCAAAAGTGTTTTTGATTGGTATTATCTTAAGTTATTTCTACCTTATGTAGTCGCGTGCCAAGACGTTCGCTGATTGGTCAAAAAGATCAATCATGCCGCGTTTAACCACAGAACGGCTGCATATCGATAGAGAAACAGTTACAATTTTAATAAAAATAAAAGTTAACGGGTTCTAAATAATGTTGTTTCGAGATTTGTCTGTTGCTTATAATGAAGTCTACAATCATTTTACTGCTAGTATAGAAATAATCAGTCATAATTTCTGATGGTACTACCAGATCTATGCATGTTTAGGTCTCTAGTATTGCAAATGTATCACTTGTTTATGGATTATGTTGCTTGAAAATACTTAGTCCTATTTGAGTAGTAGAATAAATAGAGAAGTCAGTAATTCATGATGTTTTTTTTTTATTTCGTTGTGCTTAGAGTACGACACTTTTGTCTCCTTGGTCTATTTTCTATATTTTTTATGAGTCACATATTTTCAGAAAAAAAACTTTAAAATATTTTTTTATGTTTATTTTCCTTGTTTAAACAAAAAAACAATTTTTTTTTATGCTAACCACAGCGTAGGTTTGCGTGTCTGTATTCTTTCCTTTCCCCCTCTTTCAAACAGACTTATATAAATGGCTCGGGGGGGGGGGTATAAGTTTTACTATCAATAAGTCATTTTGAAAGAAACAAGATTAAGAAGTTTGTTCTATCCCCCTTTCCACTTATCTGTCGTCTCTCTCTTATGTTTTTTTTTCTTTACCTGCTGATAAATTTTGTGGTGTTATGAACAGCCTAACAAGTTACAACATTTTTACTAGTAACAATAAAAAAAACTCAAATGTGTACTTTAAATAAAACATCAAGAATAAAAACTTTATACAAAATAAGAGACCAGATGGCAGTGAAAAGAAAGTTGCATAGATATCTCTGGTCACTCTTGTGCCCCGGGAAGTGGACGTAATGAGCTTTCACAACTATCAATTAGGTAACTACAGAGTAATTAGCCTCGACGAGGCTCTAATGAAAGCGATGCCATGACCTTAAGGGGACAATCCTTTCTTTAATGGTCAAAAATAGAAGTTAGGGTCATCCTTAAAATGTTCAAGCAAAGTTTTGTAATTTTGTATCTCTTTATATTTGTTGTTTTAAATCGTTCGAGTTTGAGAAGGAGCAATCTGTCACAAAATTTGGTAAGGTGGTCAGTGTTGTTATAAGGTATGGATGGTATACATTTGACCTTTAACACCTTAATTAATTAATCAACGATCAAAGACTTATATACCGAAAAACAAAAACACCCATATGGTCTTCTATGAAAACATATATTTTTAATTATTGTGTAAAAGAACAATCAAAACAATTTTTAAAATATTAAAAAAGTTAAAAAAAAAAAAATGAAAATTGTGCCTTAATATGCCTTACGAACGAATTATTTGTATGTCCCGACTATATATTGTCTTTACAGTTTGATACCGCATCCTAATTTTTGTGTGGTTATTAGAGGTGAACCAAATACAATTATGTTACAAAATACACGTACAAATTATGGGTAGTGTTGTATAAAAAGCTTTGCTAACCTCTTTTACATTGTAATCAGAAATTGCCTTCAGCCAAGGACTCTTGACACTGCAACCAGCATTAGTGTATTTATCACAATTAAAACTGTTCGCATAATCTATATATAATTTTGCGTTTACAAAGATGATTTTTCTTGAATTTGCCTTTTACAATTTGAAACATTACATTCAAATGATAATGAAATGAATTTGAAATCAAATAGAATAAATTCAACACTCCTTTATATGCCTACAGTGAAGGTAAATGGAAAAAGTATATTTGACATTATGAGAATAAGTATCATATGCATATGTTCAATTACGTTATTTGTATACTAGCCTGATATTTCCAAAGCTTAACTGTGGTGCAAGGTTGCTGTCTCATAAACGTTTACGTCACATTTCCTTTATTGATATAACCCCCTTCTTTTGAATGTCTTGCATTTGTGTCGTTTGAATTATTTGAATAATATTGCAACACAATTTCTACTTAAAGGCATAAACATGCGAATCCTTAATGTAGAGGTTAAACATGTTTTATTCAAAAGATTTTTTCTCTTCAAAACTGTGATCATTTGCATGCATGGAAACAAAAGTGGGACACATTAAAAACTGAAACAAAACAATTTCAACTGGGACAGAATGTTAAAAGTCAACAGAAACCTAAAACGCAGCAGGACTAGTCACAATATTTCAATTACCATTTTTGTATTGTCAATTAAGCTGTATAACAGTTTATTTGTAGAAATTATAGAAATATTGCCAACTGAGTGAACAAGCTCTGCTTTATGTCAGCAAAGATCATTCAAGCAATACTCTCTTAAAATTGAATGCAAATGACAGAGAGAAAAACAAACCGAAGTTTCGAAATTAAATTATGATAAGTATGATGAAAATCTGTGATTTGTGAAAATATCAATTTCCCCACAGTCGAACTTGTAATGATGTTCTCTGACGATAGATAATACGATTTGTAACATATTTGAAGAAATGAATAATTTTACAACTATTCGTAGACCGATCAATTACGGGTTAAAGAAAGTTAAAATATGTTGTCGTACATCAAGATAGTCTCTAAACTGGTTACTGGAAAAAACAACTTGTAAGAGGTTTGCACTTTTTGGTTTTGCTTTATAGGATTTTGGCCTTTTCAGTTAAAGCTGTGGCGAAAAGCTAAACAGGAAAAAACATCATCTGTTTTTTTTTTATGAAAAGAACATATTTTATAGAAACAATGTTTTAAAAAAGCAGATTTGGTATTATAACAATCCACCGAAGACAAACGAGCAGGAACTAAAAAAAAAACTACCGGTCATCGACCTTTAACAACGAGCAATAGCAATGCCGATTTTTAGTTAGCTATTTAAAATCAAACTCACTGTAACATTAAAAAAACCCACTGAAACTAGTCTATGATACTTGCTCATTAGGTTAAGGCATAACACATTTGATAACAAGGATACGTATTAAAACCTGTTTTAAAATTAAGTTTAAAAAATAAAGCATAAAAGATTTACTAGTATTTACAGTCTGGTATAAATATAACAATACAAAATAACCTCCGTAGAGCTTTTAACCGACATTCACACATATATAACCACAAGACATAGAACATATCAACAGTAAGCACATGCATAACACAAAGCATACTTACTGGTCTCAAGCACAGCAAATCATAAAAATTAATGGCAAATAAAAGCATTTAAAGCAAACATAAAATGTAGAAAAACTAATATTCATAAGCGCACTAAAAGCAATTCAAGCATTTATAACACAAATAAAAAATATGCAGCTAAAATATAAAAGCTAGAGAGTACACAAGATAAATGATAAGTGTCATTGTCTACAGCTCACTGAGATCTACAGGAGGAACACTGACACAAACTAGCATACAACATAATTTGTACAGACCACCAGGAAACAAAATTAACCGAATAAATGAGTATATCACTTAAATATTCTTTGCTGTTGAAAAAAATAAAAGGCATTTTCTATTAGTTGTAATGGTTTGGAACAAGCATGCCAGTAACTGGGTGAACTCTCAGATTTGTAGGGATGTACAAGTACCCGGTCACGTCCACTCTCTATTTTTGTTAGATGTATTTCTATTTGTATCAATTTGATGAGTTAAGGATTTTTCAACTGATCGTTATAATTCGTTCTTATGTTGTACTGTTACACAAATGTCCCAGGTTAGGGGAAGGATTGGGATCTCGCTAACATGTTTAAACCCGCCACATTCTGTGTGTATGTGCCTAACTCAAGTCAGGAGCCTGTTATTCATTGGTTATCGTTTGTTGCTGTGTTACATATTTTGTTTCCGTTCCGATTTTGTGTAAACGTAGTTTTCTCGTTTGAAATAATTTGTTTAATATTTGTGATTTCGGCGCCTTTTATAGCTAACTGTGCGGTATGGGATTTACCAATTGTTGAAGGCCGTACGGTGACCTACAGTTGTTAATTTCTGTGTCATTTGGTCTCTTGTGAGAGTTGTCTCGTTGGCAATTATACCACATCTTCTTTTTATAATTTCTATGATAATGTCACTTTCGGTGTTTTAGTTCTTTCAACGAGTGTCTTTGGATGAACACATTCATGTCCCATTTAACTTTTCCTACAAGTTTTTTAAAAATTATAATGGAATCTGCACATTTGAAAATATTCCATTAATTTAAGGCCTTATGCGTAATACTTAATTCGATTAAAAATTTACAAAACTACCATTAAAATCAGGTCATAGAGAACACGGAAGTTGCATGTTCCATTTAAGCATTTACATTTCGATATTTCTTTAATAGTCAAAACATTTCTATATTTCTTGTTTAAATCATTGAAAAAAAAATTGAAAAAATATACACTTCAGAAAAATCATGTGACGACTATATATAAATTTATCATAGATAATTAGAGCACTTTGTGATGATCTGAAATTAATTACGCAATTCGAATTTGGACTAAAAATTGATTTGAAATATTTATAAATAATGGTATGAAATAATTTGATTTTGTGTCTTTTAATGATTATGTAAAATTTTCAATCACTGTAAGTGTCAAATGAATAAAAGAAATACTAAGTAAAGCGTAAATATGGCCCAAAACATTGAATAATAATCCAAACGCCACCACATTTTAAAGTTTTATCGCATCTAGAATGTTAAAATATGAAAGCAAAAACTCATAAAAGAGACCTCATAAACAAACTAGATATCGGGTTAAAACCACATTATATACTGCTTATAACCTCATTGTAAATCTTGCGTACAATATTGTCGTGAATTAAATAGATCCCTGCTCGATAGTACCGACGCAAAATAGACATTTGTTCAGTTTCCAAAGCCGACCATCGTTTTCCGAACTGAGTGGAGCAATGTGTTTTACGCTTCCAAGATGAGTGTAGCAATGTGACCGACGCTTCAAAACTATGTGCAGCAATTTGAGTGACGCTTCCAACCTGATTGAAGCAATGTGACGGACGCTTCTTTTAAAATGAGTGAAGCAATGTGACGGACACGTCCGAACTGAGTGAAACAATGTGACGGACGCTTTCGAACTGAGTGGAGCAATGTTACGGACTAGGCTGGTCCTCATATCTGGCAAAGCCAAACAGATAAAGGACAGATAACCAGTCTATGTGACGGACGCTTCCGAACTGAATGCAGCAATTTGAGTGACGCTTCCAAACTGATTGTAGCAATGTGACAGACGCTCTCTAACTGAGTGGAGCAATGTGACAGACGCTTTCAAACTGAGTACAGCAACGCTTCCAAACTGATTGAAGCAATGTGACGGACGCTTCCGAACTGAGTGAAACAATGGGGTGGACGCTTCCGAACTGAGTGAAGCAATGTGACGGACGCTTCCGAACTGAGTGAAACAATGAGGTGGACGCGTCCGAACTGAGTGAAGCAATCTGATGGACGCTTTCGAACTGGCGAGTGGAGCAATGTGACGGACGCTTTCGAACTGAGTGGAACAATGTGACGGACGCTTCCGAACTGAGTGCAGCAATTTGAGTGACGCTTCCAAACTAATTTAAACAATGTAAAGGACGCTTCCGTATTGAGTGAAACAATATGACAGACGCTTCTGAACTGAGTGTAGCAATGTGACGGACGCTCCCGAACGAAGTGCAGCTATTTGAGTGATGTTTTCGAACTGAGTGCAGCAATTCTAGTGACGCTTTCTAACTGAGTGAAGGAACGCGCGTCCGAACTGAGTGAAGCAATGTGACGGACGCTTCAAAACTGAATGGAGCAATGTGATGGACGCTTCCGAACTGAATGAGCAATATGACGGATGCTGCCGACCTGAGAGGAACAATATGACGGACGCTTTTTGTAGGTCTAAAAGTAGAAAATACCATCACTTTAACCAAACAGAAAGACAACGAAATGACAAACAATTGAAAGGGTCAATAATCTCTCTTCCAATAGCGATATCCTTCGTATAAGTGCTGTTGAAACACGCCGAGGAGTAACATCCATGCAATGAATAGGCATCACGCAATAGCAGATTCGTAAATGTCTTTTATTTAACGCTGATACTTCACCAATTTCTGAAACCATCTGTCATGTAAATTCTCTTATTCTATCCTAAAACTTGACTGCATGTCAACTTCACAGCGTTTTCTCTATCTTTTATTCAGTTAACAACATGCAGGTAATGGTATACAAAATTGCTTTAATTCGCGAAACTTTCCATTGAATGACTGGCAATACAATTTCTTTGAGGATGTTCTCTACTCTGTTTCAAAATTATTTTTTTTAAAGCACTGTTTTGAATTGATAGTACATAAATAAAGGAACTAAAACAGCAGAGACAATAAAGGGTATATGTGCTTCTTTTCGAGGTATATACAATGTATATGGAATAGACCCACATCATCCCTCTTTTTTTTTCTTCAAAATATTTGTTTGTGTTTTTATTTTTCTTACGTAAACTTTCTTTGAATCTTTAACATGCGTTCACTTATTTAATGCGTTCTTGGACATGGAAAATAAAAATGGAATAGAGAGGCATCATAAATAAACTACATGTGTGTACTGTTATTTTAATAGCGTAAGGATAGGAGTAAGAAAACATAACATAAGTGAAAATAGGTTAAAATAATAAAGATGGTTCTTATTTTTTTTTTTTAGAAAATAAAGGTTACATTCACGAAACAGCTGTGGTAGTGATTGCCAGTGAGATTAAGTACATATCGCCCTACTCCAAATAACGTCATTGTAAGCCACTATATGTCAACGTACAACTTTAAAAAACGAGCAAAACCCATAACTCATAATCTGATCTCAAAAGCCCAACGAAAAAAGTGAATAGTCTAGGAATAGCGAAAAAAAAAGGTTTTTCAGTATACGGATATGGATAGTAAAGTGCACATTGCTAGAAAACAAAGAAATATCGATGGCATCGTCAAATACTTTAATAAAGTAATACAAATAGACAGGAAATACTAAAAAAAAAACCCAAAAAACATTGATTAACAAAATTTTAATCTGCTAACAGAGTCCATGTTGGCGATTCATATGCTTGTAAATAATTTCATGTTTTTTTCTCCTCGAAATTACAAACGATGAGAATGTATTTAATGTTTATTGGAGTTTTGTATAAAATCAGTATGTTTCTTGGATTTAAACAAATTCGTCATTACCTAACCAGCTATCAACTTTTAATAACTCTGATAGCTGAATATGTCACAGGAACATGCTAATTCTCCTAAAATATATGAAGCTAGCATAGAGAAATTAAAGAAAGACCTTTAATAATCCCAGTTGGAAATATTTCATGGATGTTTAGGAGGACTAATTAGTAATAAGTTCATAAGATAAATCCTGTAGTATGAGTCGATCGGAATGAAGGGAATGCATGCTCCTGACAAATGTTGGTATATTTGATGGTGGGGTGTGGACATTTGCTGATTTTTGGTTTATCTCGTCTTCTTGTAAAACCCTTGCAAAGCTGGGAGATCGTTAGCAATCAATCTTTCATACCAGCGCTATTTGAACATTAGTCCAAATACCACGTCTACGGATTCTATAAGTAGATTTAAAATTACGACCACTGTTACACTATTTGTGTGTTGGACCGATAGAATGTCTGATTAGCTGGACGACCCCATGTTGCAAACAAAATTGATCTTCTTATATTTATATTGAATTAAAATTGAGAATGGAACTGTATGTTTGAAATTACAATGATAAAGTTCCAAAGATGCACGTTGTGAATAAAGAGGGAATTTCTGTTTACAATGTCAAGGTTAGTAAACGGTTTCCATGCAATCAATGTCATGTCTAACTCAAGTCTGTTGAATTCCATTAGATATAATAATTAATATGCTATGTGATAAAAGGGTTGCCCACCACCAGAGGTTTTGTCACAAATAAGGGTAGAAGATCTGTCTGCAATGTCACAATCACACAATTAATCGAACTGTACATCCGAATATTCAATCATACTAAGTTATGTTGGAATTTTGAATGCCTTCAAGGATATTCATGGTGGTGCTTGATAATATCTAAACCAATGGCAATAAAGGAGAGAGGGTTATAAATTAGGTTTAAATAGCTGTCAGCAAGAATTTATCGGGTCAATAAAATTCATATCGGGTGAGGCGAAGCCAAACCTGATATGAATTTTATTGACCCGATAAATTCTGTATTAGGACAATTGAACACTGTGTAACGAATTTATCCTGATTTTGTTATATTACATATTACTAAATTCAAACTCAATAAAAGGACAATATCAACCAGATATATGTTAGATATTTGATTTAAAACTGTGAAAAATTGAAAATATTACAACTCAATTTTTATTCTTTTTTATTAGGTCAATGGTATAAGGGAAATAATCCCAATTGATGTAACAAATAAGAGAGATAATTCCTTTTGACATAATAATAATAATAATATCAGGACAATATCAGCCAATCAAATTGCGAGAAATTACTGTAAATCAGGATAATGAGTTTTGCTTGCTGTTTCCTCTAAGAACGACATTGGGATTACAAGCTTGATATTTGGATTGTAGTCGTAGCCAATAAACATTGATGTGTTAGAGAGTATCATGTTCTCTCTGAGGTTTCAATCAGACACATAAAAATTGTCATTTATAAAAAAGAAGATGTGGTATTGATTGCCAATGATAACAAAAAGAGATCAAAATGACACAGACATTAACAAACTATAGGTCATCGTATGACCTTCAACAATGAGCAAACCCCATACTGCAAAGTCAGCTATAAAAGGTCCTGATAAGACAATGTAAAACAATTCAAAGGAGAAAACTAATAGCCTTATTTATATGAAAAAATGAATGAAAAACAAATATGTAACACATAAACAAATGACAACCACTGAATTACAGGCTCCTGACTTGGAACAGGCACATACATAAATAATGTGGCGGGGTTAAACATGTTAGCGGGATCCCAACCCTGCCCATAACCTGGGACAGTGGTATAACAGTACAATTTACTTCATTTTCATTTTTGATTACTTTTAGCATGAACCTCCTCCTAAATAGGTGGTTGAAAGAGTCATGGACTTTTCATAGCTCTTTCATTATGTTAGTGTCAATTCCAGAAAAACCACCAATTGTAAGTCAAAGGAGAATCATAAAACTTGGTATGCTGTCCCCTTTTCTTCCTCAGTTACATTCATTGTGTTTGCAGCTAAGGTTTTTCGAAGTATTTTATGAATTATAAATTGAAATACAATATAAATGTCTAAGAGTAAAATAGCCATGCAGGTTTGTTGCAGTAGAGAAGCATACAGCAAAAGAGGAAAGACTGGTCTATCTGAATGAAGTCGATAGTTATGACCATAAGAATGAATGATTGTTGATGTTTAAACACCACTTGTATGCACCATTTTTGGACTATTTCGTTGCGGACATTTCTAATTGGTAAAGGAAGCATGAGTGGCTGGGGAAAACAACTGGCCTTAAAGTGAAAATTCGCAAAAAAAATAAAATTTGATATTATGTTCATCCTAGATAAATAAGCATATTTCCAAAATATTAAAGGTTTATTCGTCTAGATAAGTGAGTTATTAGATTTTTAAAACGACTCTCAATTCTCGGGAAACTTCATGAAAACTAATGACCACGGATATCTAACAATCCTAGTCAATTCAGATTGGTGTAGAATGCATCTGCAAGGGAGTTGTTCTAACTCAAAATCTCAGTTTTGATTGGCTAGTGATTACAGTAGTAGCACAACTTAAACCACTTGGCCATTTAGGTCTTTATGATCAGAAGAGAACAGTTGATTACTAGATGTATATTGTTTGCTTGTTTTAAAATTACACTGGTTATATAGCAGTTTGACAAACACTTATTTTGATCATTGAGAAGCTTAATATTCCTGTAACAACACTACGTTATTAAAATGTTTAGCTGATTTTACAGAGTTATCTCCCTGTAGTGTTAGGTACCACCTTAAGTGACTTCACAAAGTCAGTTCCTTCTTTCTTCTTGTAAATGTTAAGAAAAACAAATTTTAAACACAGATATTGAAGCAAATATTTTATTATACAATTCCTTCATTAAAATTATTGCACAATCATTATAACAATCCACTTTGACACAAATATCAAAATACTCTAAAATACTTTTATTCATGGTTGCAATTCATGATTTGAGGAAATAGCTCTTATTTCGAGATTCTTCCTGAAACTAATAAATGGAAAATTTACTCATTGTTGGACATAAAATATTGCAGGTGAATGCAAGAGAATTTGTGTGATCAAAAGATGCCTTATTCGAAGTCCTCTCCAAACTTCAAATACAGTATTGTTTTATTAAATGCATATAAAGTCACATTTGTTCATGTATAAAATTAACTGAAGTTAAGCTTAATCTTACATTGGAAAAAAATAAGTTTAATTGAAATATTTTGAATAAACAGACAAAAATGTCAAACCTAAATAAAAAATAATTAAACAAAGATATTGGATGAGATATTTGAGAGGAAATATTGTTTAACATATATTCTAGTACAACATTCTAGTACATACTTTTTCATTCACATTCTGGCATACTACATTTCTTATTCTAATGAACCCACTATTTGTATATATTTTTTTTTATCATGATTACAATGCCAACTAAAAAAGAGCATTTTTAGCGAGATATACACAATCATCATCTCCAGATGCAAAATAATAAAAAAAACAAAAAACATAAAAAGAACAAAAACACAGAGAAACCTGTTTTGAATTAATTTGTTTTGTTCTAGTAATTTTGTTCTTCTAAGTAATTAATACATGTATACGGTTTCACTGTAAGTGGTTTAATTTTTGGGATACAAATCTTATTAGAGATTTTGTTTCCCAACAAAATGCATATTATCCTTTCATTTTATTTTTTTGCATTTGCAAAATATGAAAAAATGAATTTTCTAAATTCTGGAAAGTTATTTTCCACTATCATTGAGAAATTCGAATCAATAAATTAAAGCACTTTAAAAGTATTTGTATCTTCCAATCTTTCCATATTAGATATGTTTTAAAATGCAGTACATTTTTAAAAAAGAAAATCTTAAGATTCCACATCTTTTTCTTTATATTCAGTCTGTTTGTTGTCCTTTGAACTTTGAACAATGTCACCTTTTTTCTCTGTAGCAAATTGGACAGCATGTTGCAGAATAAGTTTCTCACATCTCCTTAACTGTATTATAAATAGTTTATTGTCTGTTATACCAGCTTCCTTTAACACATTTTCATCCTCCTGCAATTAACAAAGAATATATTATATACAGTAGAAAGAAAAATGTGTAAGAAACAATAGCCCAGTAGTCAGCACTTTATGTGCTGACATGAGTTATCATTGATATGGTTATATTTATAAATAAACTGTTTACAATTTAGAATTTTTGAAATACTAAGGCTTTTCTTCCTCATGCATAGATTACTAAGCTGGATTGGGCAAAACTAATAGGAATTTTGGTCCTAAATGCTCTTCAACTTCGTACTTTATTTGGCCTTTTTAACTTTTTTGGAGTCGAACAACACTCATGAGTCTTTTGAAGACGAAACACGTGTCTGGGGTATATTCAAAAATTAGTTCTGGTATCTATGATAAGTTTAATGATAACATAAACATTTACAAGAAGATGGCGATTAAATCACACCAAGTGTGAAACAAAGACTTTTTAAATAGTGTGGGCATTGGACAATTGAGAATGTGCAAAAGGGGGTAAGACACAGATAGATAATGGTCTCCTAATTGGGTTATTAAGAATGTTTCAAAGGCAAATTAAAGAACTATAAAACACTACATTTACAGGTCATATAACATATTATTTCCAACTTTGTTTGGTTTCAATGCAGATGTGGCTCAATGAAATCAGTCTCTTCCTAAAGTTGTAAAGGTAACTATCATAGATTGTCATTTTTTTGTTTATCCCTCATTCTCAGAAATTGGGTCCAATTTTCTTTTAGTTTTCTCAGTTGTGAGAAAAACTCTAATACCACTCAAGGAGCTTGATATAGAAAACTGACTCAAAGAAAGGTCAAAAGAAAATTAAAAAAAACTGATAATATAGAATATCTTTTATAGACATCAACAAAAATCATATTTTGATTATATTAATTAATTTCATTTCCTAAAGTAACAATATAATTAGAATGTCATATTTTAAATTCTTACCAACATCCTAGTATCTAGACAAACATTTGGTCAATGAAGATAGAAAGTTTCTTGATATCCTTCTGTTCTATTATAATAATAAAATGGGGGGATAATAACACTATCATACCTCAGCTGTGGTATCATATGCTCTTAGTAGCAATGCCAGTCTAGTTTCTAAGAATTTCCACAATTTTTCCTCATTCTCTCCATTTATTGGTGTGTTGACATCCCCCATCTTTTCTAGATCCTCTTCTGACATGTTCTCACAGTCATAACACGAGATTTCATCTACAATAATATTAGCAATATATATGTTTGAAACATTTTACGTTTACGAAATAAATATTGAATTCCATATGGTTTTTATAGTATAGAAAAAAGTCTGCATTAAAGAAAACAAATATGTAAATTGAAGTCTTCAGGACATATATCTTTCCTTAATTGCATTTGATAATTTACCATACAAGACAAGACAAGACAAGACAAATACTTTATTAGAGTCTCACCTCAAAATTGACATACATTTATACATTTATAAAATTACAGTAATATTTAAAACAACATGAGCCACTCTAAAAAGAGTTATGAGAGACTATAAAATTTCTACTAAACACATTATTATCTACAATTATATAAAATACCTTTTCTTTTTAATAATACATCATAGCAGATTTTGGCTAAAAAGTAACACACATTTTCATCAGTGAATAAAAATTTGAATTTATCATCATCAGACAAATTAACAAAATCACAATTAAAAGAGCTAGCATGTCTAAATAAAATAGCTCGTAAATCTGCATATACTGGGCAGTTAATTAAGACATGTTTCTCATCTTCAATAAAGTTATTTTTCTTACATTACTCATTAAAACATAATCTATTGTCAACCATAATGCCTTCATATCGGCCGGTTTCTATTCTCAGAGGTGCAACACCACATCTAAATTTAGCATATGCACTCTTATATTTTCCAGGCATATTAATACATAAATATTTTTCTCTATTAAAACATTGCTTAAACATTCTATACGTTCGCAATTTACTTCTTTCATTGTACATTAAGTCAGAGTACCACTTCTCTTTATATCTACAAAAATTTTCCTTTTCAATTTGTTTGATTGTATTTTTATCAATAGAAAAATCAGTATTACATAAAAACTCCATATCCATTTCTTTAAATTTCACATTGACTCTATAATTCCAATTTTTAAATTTACTATTACAGCATCTATTGCCCCATAAGAAAACCTTTTTATTAACTCTACAATGAGACATTTTAGTAAGTCTCGACCATAATCTAAAAATACATGTCCACTGAGATATAATACTGGGCATCCAACCCATATCTCCATATAAGGCTAAGTTAGGGGTGTATTTACCCACATGATAGTATGCAAATATACCCAAAATCTAATGTTGTATTTCTAAATTTGATGATGGAAAAAGAAAACAATATTCAAATATATACTGTCATGACTGTAGCTGTGCTATTTAAGCAGTCAAATTGCATTGACTGTATATTCATATGTCATATACAGTCCATGACCGTCTATCACCTTGTTTATGACATTGACAATGGGTTTCCTTAGAGTTTTATTTATGACGTCAATAAAACATACAGGTTCGCGGAAATTTAACGTCGTCCGCTTCAAATAAGATATGATGTTTTTTACCCAAAATACTTCATTTAGAACATTTTAAGAGTTGCAGTATATCAAGAATAACCATACATTGTCTCGAAATATCAATTTGTTATTTGTACTCGGCTCGAAACAGGTAGAAATGCTCGGCACAGCCTTGCTTTCTACCTGTTTCTAAGCCTTGTTCAAATAACATTGATATTTCGAGACAGTGTATGGTTATTCTACATATCACCTAATGATAAAATAAAACATTATGGGTTATCCTCCAAAATGTAAATATATAACACTTACCTTCTGTCATATTAAATACTCTAAGAAAAGATACAAGGTGTGGATCTACAGGGATCTCCCCTGAGTAAATAAAGAACATTCTGGACCTAAAATATATAATGCAATTCCTTTATCAGTATTTATAATTTAGTAAATAGAGTGTACTAACTACATGATGTCTTAAGCTTGAAGTGAGGTGATAGTGTTTGCTCTTTGATGTAAGTTTGGCTGTGTCTTTCAGATGAAGAACAGCAATAAAAGCTCTGTTCCTATTTTTTTTTTCTTGTTTGTGTTTTGATATTGTGTCAATAATTTATAAACTATATTCTTTTTTCATGGTTGACTCAAAACATATATGTTCTAAGTGGAGTCATAATAAAGCATGAAAGCAATAAAATTGAGAATGGAAATGGGGAATGTATCAAAGAGACATCAACCCAACCATAGAAAAAACAACATTGGAAGGTCACCAACAGGTCTTCAATGAAACGGGAATTTCCCGCATCCGGAGGTGTCCTTCAGCTGGCCCCTAAACAAATATATACTAGTTCAGTGATAATGAATGCTATACTAATTTCCAAATTGTACACAAGAAACCAAAATTAAAATAATACAAGACTAACAAAGACCTTATTAACCCTGTTCAACTTGACATTTTTCTTCCCGAGTACAAATAATTTATGGGCACTTTCTTTCTGTTTTCAACTCTCTTGAACTGTCGTTTTAATCTGTTAAATGAAGTTAAGTACATTCTTCGGGTTTTAATATCTATTAAAATTTTAATCTTTACTTACGGAGCTAAACCAAGAGCTGTTAATAATTTGGTCTTTTTGTCAATGAGGCTATCACTTTTACTAATTCCTGAAAAAAAACTTATTAGAATATAATCAGACATTTTAAAGATGTAATATGTAATCGTCTCCAGCATTAAAATTATGATAACATAAGAATAAGTATAAGCATTGAAAAAATTAGAATTTTAGGCAGGGAAAAAGATGCCTCTGGAATTTTCTTTAAAATAAATAAAAAGAAATAAACACAAAATTGTATGAATTTCTACTGTACTGAGAATTCAGTTATTTTTGTGTGTACTAATTTTCATGGATAGATCTTATGCAAAATTTGGTTTAAATCTATATATAATTTGATGAGTTACAAAATATCATTGTTGTTGAAAACTTTTGAAAGCTTTCATTGTTAAATAAAAACTTTTAACAATACAGGTTTAGCATATTATTCTCTTTACAAACTGCAACATTGAATCTATAAAATAGCTTTTCTTTTTTTTATTTTGCACCTCAGTGCTTTTGTCAATTTAGGATTTTTTATCCAGTCTGTAAAAAGAACACTTAAATGTGAGGTATTATCCATTGGCTGATCCAAAGGTGGTTCCGGGGTTGGAACCCCCCCTTTTTTTTTAATGATCAATGCATTTGAATGGGAGCATATAGTTGGAACCCCCCTTTTTAAAATGGTTGGATCTGCCCCTGTTATCTGTGCAGAAGATATTATACATGTAGTAGTTTTTAACTTTGTTATCCCATGAATTATACCTAATTTAATAGCTGTTCTATCCATATCATTCTCAGGGTAAACAAATCCATTATGTACTAGTAACTCTGCATTAGATCTGGCCCCGTAAAATATACTGATCTGAAAAACCAAAAGAGGAATCTATAGTTCTTATAACACAGAAAGATTTATAAACTATAAGTCTGTTCATTTGATATATAAACTTTATAGTGGCAAATTAGAACACAGGAACTATGTTTAGTGATATCATAAAAAAGTACATAATGTCATCAATACAAAAACTATGTCATAAATAAGTACAGTATGTCATCAATAAAAACACTTGTTCATGAAATAGGTAAATAAAGGCAACAGTAGTATACCGCTGTTCAAAACTCATAAATCCATGGACAAAAAACAAAATCAGGACAACGACATAACACCGAAATGTAACACACACAGAAACGGACCAAGCATCAGACAAAACACCACGAGAATAACAAATATAACATGAAAACCAAATACATGAATTTGGGATAGACAAGTACCGTGCCACGTCTTATCTCAATATCTCAAAAATAAGAGAAAACATAAAAAATAAACTATGTCATTATCATTTAATCAATATATTGCAGTAAAATACATTTAATCAATATATTGCAGTAAAATATAAAGAATTTAAGCTGATACTAAAATTGAACTTTTTCATATATTTGAGAACCATGCAGAACGGAAGTTCATACAACACACTTTAAAAATTGTAAATAGAGAGGTTGAAGATACCCAAGGGATATTCAAACTTTAAGAAAGGTGAAGACAAATTGAAAATGCTATGGCAAAAGAAAAAGTACCATGAAAAGCCAAAACGCAACACAGAACATTATTAATCAAAGCGCGAAAGCGCTGTAAAGGCAGTTAATTACAGGTTGTGTGTATTTCTAGTCCAGTTATATCATTATCTTCCATAGAACAGAGGTGGTTTGTAGAATTTAAGATTTAGAGTTCTTTTGTACCTAGTTCACCTATATCTATAGTCTACTGTTTACAGTATATTTTCTGTGCCTCGCCATGAAATGCATTTTTAGCCATGGCCTTGTCAGTTTGCTTTAAATTTATGAGTTTGACTGTCCCTTTGGTGTCTTTCGTCCCTCTTCTTTAGACATATAAGAACTTTTCCTTTTCAATATAAATAGACTATTTTTAATTATTGATTGTGTACGCATATTCTATGACTCCCATAAAAAATAGTTCACAAAGATTGACTAGTCTCTGTACTGTGTGTATAGCAAGATCATCAAGTAACATAATGGTAAATGTACATAGAAACATGTCAACTTTTTTGATGACCATACCTGCCAACTGTCAGTATTTGCAGAGTATTTCCCCCATCGAGCTCGAGGCTCCCAAATGGAAATTTTGTAAGAGCAATTTTGTCGACTATTTAAAGAAAACAATTAATTCAACAATGGCTATAAGCTTGTTAATGCAAGAAGAAGCCAAAAACCACATAAGAATATATTTGAAGGGAATCCATGACAATCGCCCCATTAGCAAATAGCCCCACTTTTTCACTAACTCGCCCCAACCTGGATTACCAAATCGCCCCACTTGTGAACTGTGTTAAATCCCGTTAATATTACTCCTGCCAACTCGCCCCACCTAATAGAAAACGATAATATCTAGATAAATATATTATTAACCAGGAAGAATTTAGTAATGCCAACTCGCCCCACTTATGTAAAAAGATGTTATCCCGTTGTATATAAGTTAAATTCTGTTAATATTACTCCTGCCAACTGGTCCCACCTAATGGAAATTGGTAAAATCTAGATAAATATATTATTAACCAGGATGAATTAAGTAATGCCAACTCGCCCCACGTATGGAAAAAGATGTTATCCCATTGAATATAAGTTCAATTCCTTATATTGCATTATGATACAATTAACAGGTTTCTTTTCAATTGTTATGCAAATAACTAAGCTTCAAAACTTACATTTATTCTTCAACAATCTGTTTTTTTTTAGAATTTTAATTTCCGTATATATCAATAATAGTAATTAAATTAATTTTCGGTTTGATTGTATTCTGTGTAGATTAGTTTTCATTAAAGTTGTGCGAGTTTTTATTTTTAATTATTTATATATATATTAATCTAAAAATTACCGTTTTTTTATAAGTAGGGCGAGTTGGCAGGAGTAATATTAAACAGGGTTCTCGCTAGGCAAGTCCATGAGTCCTGGACTCATCAAAACCTGTCTGGACTCACCATTTTCAAAACTGGTGAGTCCACATATACATCAATATTGAAATATTTGGTATAAACTGAACACAGTTACCATGACTCACCGTGGCCAAAAATGACGAGTCCCTGGACTCGCCTTCAAAAATCCTTAGCGAGAACCCTGATTTAACATGATTTAACCAATTTCACATGTAAGGTGAGTTGGAAGGAGTAATATTAAAGATGATTTAACCAATTTCACATGTGGGACGATTTGATAAATCAGTTTGTGGTGTTTTTTTAAAAAGTGGGGCGATTAGCCAGTGGGGCGACTTGTCCTGCTTCCATTTGAAGGCACCCTTGAAGGTTTTGTATGACTATATGAACCATCTTTCACGTAAAACCCCCATGTGCATTTGAAAAGTTGGCAGATATGTTTCTAACTCCAGGCAAAATCTACCGGTATGAATGAAAAAGAAGTTTTCAATTAAGGCTCTGTGGCCATAACAGCTGTCTCATTAGCATTTTAACCACTTCCCATATTTGCAATTAAAACAATAGAAGAAAATTATTCAATGCAAAAACAAAACTTACTTGTAAATATGAAATTCTCTTTACGGTTTGAGTTTTTCTCATTGTTTGAGATTGTACAGTAGTACCTGTAACTGCTTATACCTATTTCTTATTCACTTTTGCTTGATAAACTCACTAAATATCATATACATTGTACCACATCTCCTTATTTTTATATGCATTCCAATAACATGAACAATTGTAATTCAATTCTATATACCAAAGCAAAATGAACTGCACCACTTTCATTCACTAGTATACATCTTTTGGCAAAATACAAGTTCTTAGATGACACAATTAATATAATATATATTTATTGATAAAAAAAATAAAATTTAGTATACAACTCTTTGACAGGTATAAAAAAAGCACAGCTGTGTCATAAGTTGTGAAATCTGTGCTGAAAACATAGACATTGATGGTATTTGAGTAATTCCATAATGTGAAGCTCAACATTAGCTTGTCAGTTGGTGGTGGACAGTTATAGTTCCTTTCTGCAGGCTAGGATGAATGACTTTTCAGGAAAACCAATTTCACAAATCAAAACTTTCCTCTGGATTTCTCCTACAATATTCATCCAGTTTAGTTCTTTTGTTTTAATTGGACACCGTCCTGATTTTTAATTTTGCAAACCATTCAGTCTCTTGCTTGCAAATGGTGCATGAAAATAGGATGGGTATGGCAGTAGACAAGTCTCTTTAAAGTGGGTTTGTGCCCTGAAAAAAAGTTTTATAACTTAAGTTTAATTGAAACTTGTGCAACACATATACCTAAATAACTATATAACATAGAAGAGAGCATCATTCGTGTCAATGTTTTGTTCCTGTTTACATTGTCATTGATATTTTTTTCAGAAAGCCGGAGGCATAGCTCATGAATTCCTGTCATTAGACATTACATCCTAAATTAACATAATTACTGCTAGAATAATTATCAGTATGATATATGTACACTATCATTGTACAGTCCAAGTCTTCAGTATATATAATTGTTGCATTCATTCACTCCTGTGTTCAGTCGTTCAAAAATATTTAAACATCAACAAATGAACTTTAATAAGGACAAGAAAACCCTAGAAAAGATACGTACATACAACCCGTGTTTAAGTGTATTTGAAAAAGAAATAAATCTGGTTAAACGATGTAAAAAGGAGAAATATATCTGGTTAAACGATGTATAAAGGAGGAAAAATTGTAGATATTGCATTACGATGCGTTCTACCTAATAGCACGTGGATATGTTTACATATTTAGACTTGACCCAGTATGACCCGTACCTTGTAGGTCACCGCCGTTGTTTAAACACTTGACTAGTCGTGTATAAGCTACGTAATAAAAAGCTTAAGTCTGTACTATTTGTGTGAAGAAAATGTGTTTGTTCTGTACATTTAAATTGTTTTACCTGATAGCAAGGACGTATATCTATCCGTTTCCTTCTCAATTCACTTTGTCAAATTCTTCGAGCTACTTCAAAACATACGTATTACTGCGCCCGGAAGTGAAAAAAATATGAGAAATCCTAGTAAAATAATGCTATTTTCAATTTTGTGGAATGCATTTTGATATATTAATTATACAAAGATAAAAAAAGTTACGATTAATTATGAATTTGCATATCATTATACAGAACGTTTATGGACTATTTTTTAAGTCGGTCATTTTCGCGGAAAATCATGTACACATACACACGTAGATTGGCTGGTACCCGATTGTAATGTTACACATCAAATATATCAAATAGCTAATACTCGGAACGTAGTACCGGGAACCAGGATAATACGTAGACAACATGCATAACTAATACCGAAATTGAAAACGCTTTACGGTTTCTCGTTCATAAACCGAATTCCGCTTTGAATTATAGAAGATGCAATATTAATCATGTTCAGTCGACTTTTCATTGTTATATCAACGTCTGAAATAATTAAAGAATCTTTATATGTCAGATAACACTTGAAATTGACCCGACCTCTTTCCTCACGGAATATACAAATAATGATAGTTTGTAGTCAGGTTGACTGCTTATAATGCAAAATACACACTAATAACAAGTTCTATAAAACGAACAATACACACTGATCGTTTCTTTAGTCCCCAATGTAAATGAAAGAAACAAAAACCATATCATACCATAAAAAGAAGAGGAGAAATTCGAACATTTCCGGATCTATTTCTGGCCAAAAGACCCCCAGCATAGATTGAGTATGAAAAGATGAACCTCATGACTTAAAAGTCAGGTCTTAAAGCACTGCCTTTAAAAACTAAGCAACAACAACCTGACCAGAAAACCATTTACTTTAGCATTATAATGATTTTTCAAATCACCTCATCTGTACAAAAAAATCAAAGATAATATCAGTGCTGACCTCAAATATTTGTTCTTCCCAAATTACTAATTTACTCACCTGTTCACCTTGTTTAAATTCCTTCAAGGCAAAACAGTCACTGCAGTCTGATTCCATGTTATAATCTGTTGTTATCTAAAAATAGATTGTCATAAAACAATGATTTCTTTATTCAATTATATAAAATAATAGCAACATACAAATGAGAAACATTGTAATCCAATACAAATTTTATGTGATGGCCTGCTAAACTCTACCTCTAACAAGAACAACTCGCTTTTGAATTGGAGCTAGTTTAATCTAACCAATAATTCTGGGCTGTCCCATAAAAAGAACCTAAGAAGTTGTCAATTCTATCAAATTGTTTGATCATTAGTAAAGCCAAGGTTCTCATTTAAAAAGGATTTTTGAAGGGAAGTCCAGGGACTTTTCATTTTTCACCATGGCAAGTCCTGCATTTTTAAATGAAATTTTATTGCTATATCATAACTTATTTCAGTCCCCATGGAAAAAATATAGCCAGGAAATGACAAAAAGTCTAAATCATTTTTAGTTTTTGAGTACAGATATTTGTGCTCAGTTGATACAAAGTTTATAAACTTGATGCATCTTTGGACTCACCCGTTTTGAAAATGATGAGTCCAGAACTTGTGCACTAGCCTATGTGAGAACCCTGTTAAAGCTTTGTTTTCAAATATATTTTTTTATAACTTGGGATGTGTAAAAGATCACCTATTTAAATCAAAGAGCATTCAGTCAAACTTACTGTTCCGTTACAATGATTACACATATCCCACATTGGTATCAGACCAAAAGTGATCTTACTGCCATCTGGTGTTGGAATCTGATTTTGTCTAGTCATCACTGTAGAAACTGCCCATCTGCAAAAAACATTGGTTGAAATCATGAACAAATCACATTGGAAACTCGTCATAATTAATATTTTTTTAACTACATGAACACATTTTGTTCAGAATGAGACTTTTTACAGGATTTGTAAAAACATGAGCAACACAACAGGTGCCACATTTGGAGCAGGATCTGTTTACCCTCCTGGAGCACCTGAGATCACCCCCAGTTTTTGGATGGGTTCATTTTGCCTAAATTTAGTTTGAAATGTTGTGTCTTGTGTACTATTACTTGTCTGTTTGTCTTTTTCTTTTCTAGCCATGGCGTTGTCAGTTTATTTTTGATCTATGAGTTTGACTGTCCCTCTGGTATCTTTGCCTCTCTATTGTGACAAACTCAAAATCTTATTATATATCTTGTAAAAGACCAGTTGTCTCCCCTATGTAAATATCAAAGAATTACCTTAAATTACAAATAAAATACTAATAGCTATAAACTTGAGTTGATAACACTTTATTTTCAAAAAAATCATAAAAAATTGTCAAAAAAAAAGGGCTCACCTGTAATCTTCAAAGGTAAAACAATCTTTAATTGGCAGTTTTGATGTTGCTGGCAAATTCTACAATAAATCAATACAAAAAGATGATAAAAAGTGCAACAAAAAACTTCTATGGATTTGTTCTTCTTTACTTGAATCACACTGTATCTATAAACTTTCAACTTGTTAAGTAAAGCTCCATATTACATAATTATGATAATACTGGTGATATATTTCTATGTTGACTTTTTAATTTTGTTGTGACAAGTTGATGCATGCAAATTCAATAAGAAATTTAAATAATTAATTCAATGCATTAACTAAGTGTTTAAACTAAAAATTTCTTATAAAACGCCCAATATCAAGCCAGAAGGAGGCAAATATTTGACCATAAGTAGCAGTTGTACACCCTTCACCAACAAACCAATACAAAACATATATCTGGAACAGCTGAGAATGAAACTTCAAGATATGAGTCAGAATGAGTACCTGTAAAGGGGGGTCCCATTGAGGAGTTCCAATTCTGGATCCTGCTTACTGTTTTGTCAGATTCCTGTATCCCGCTTACACTATGTACGTAAGCAAATTTTTTTGTCATTTCCCAGGTCCCGCTAGACCTCATTTCCCATTTTCACGACACAATAATTTGACTTTCACGTGTCACACTTACAAAAAATCCGCAATCCCACGTCACGCTTAGACCACAATGAGACCCACTAAAGAGGATTTCCCCACAAACAATGACATTTTAAAATGTGTTGGATTTACTTACCTGAAATAATCTGTAAAAGTAGGCATACTGTCTGGCTATGTTTTTCAACTGATTATAACAATCACCTAGAAAATAAATGTAAAATAAAACATCAAAACACTGGAACATTATTGTTTCATGCATGAAAATAAGTGTCTGTATATTTCAAAATATTTACAATGACAACCTGACCTGAAATATAAATACCGGTAGTTATTTATGATGATCCAGTATGCAGATGTGGATTCACAGAACACAGACACTTAAATTGGTCAACATGCATACAAAGTAGTGCGAAGAGTAATGGCATATTTAGCATGTTTATTAAAAAGACACCAGGTGTTTCTTTAAAAAAAATTCCCAAATCTTTTTCCACAACCTGACCATGAGAGCAGAACACAGTGATGTATTGTTGCCTTAAAGATGACTGCGTTACATCAAGGCTGTAAGAATTTTTTTTAGAATAACCTCTAAACAAAATGTTAGCACGATTCTAAAAACAAAACTGGGCTATAGATAACTGAACCTTGGCACTAATGGGAGATAACCCTACCTGTGCCAAGGGAGATAATAACTTACTTTGTACAGGAGAGCCTTTTAGAAGTTTAATTTCATCCTCTGTAAAGTAGAGTGGTGTGCAATATGAATCTGGTAATACATTTATCATATGTTAAGGTTATAAGTATATGTTTTTTATGTTTTAAGTTGGAGGAAACAACTTGTATTGGGACACTAAATTGATAGTTGTTATAGGCGATATTGTGGCGAGAGCTTAATTCAATCAATTTACATAGGACTATGGAATGTAAGGACCAAAGTTTTTCTTCAATTTTTGAGAATGAGGGATACTATGATTTCACCTCAAAATTTCTTGGTTTTACAAAAAACTTTCAACTGAACAACAATGTTCTCTAAAATCAAAACAACATATGCAAGCATATAAGGTGAAAAACTTGTATTTTAAAGCCAAAGCAGTGTAAGTCTGTAACTGACTTGAATCGTTAACTTGATAAATGCTATACAAAATATTTTGTATCTTTTTCACAAGAGTAATGGTAAAAAATTACCAAAAGTTTTATTTGATATAAATTATTTCTCTAATTTTTGTGCTATTTTCACATTTCCTGACCGGTGTGAGAAAAGTATTTCTCCTCACTAGTGAAAAATCTGTTCTCGGCAAATGATTAGTCGAAATTTGATTATGACGTCAAAATGTTTTGTTTTCTTCTCAATTTTTCTATTGTGACGTCATGAAAAAAGGCGACCTTGCCTGATGACGTCGTATATAAAGAGCACAATTTTATGAAAATCTTTGAAAAAGAACGATAAAAGGCATTAGAGAAAGAGATTCCGACACTATAACTCGTGTATTACGATATTTCTTCTGCAAGCCTCGCGCTTTAAATAATAAAATTTAACTGTCTCGAGTGGAGAAATATCGTAATACACTTGTTGCAGTGTAAGAATCTATATATCTTACATTTTCCTAGCATGGAAAAGGGGAGATAAGTCATTGTTTTTATATTGAAAAAGTCAAATAAAAGTAAAAACAGGCTATTTGTTTATTATGTTGTTTCCAAAATATTATCCAACATAATAGAGTGTATATGTTCATGATATAATGCTTTATATGAATAATTCACCTTGACAGTTTCAGCTGAGTAAAAAATATGTAAAAGGATATCAATGTAAGGTTTCCAGAATGATTCAAGCATCTTCTTCTCACAGAGCAGGTGGAGGGCTAGTAGTATACTTGGCATGGCTTGTAACATTTTATCTTGCCCAATTAATGGTCCTATAAAAAACATAGACATGTACTTTTTTTTTATTATCATATTTTGTTCATTAGTAAATCATTTGAATATATTGAACAATAATCAATACAAATATAAAATATAATTGTTAATATCAGAAAAGTTTATGCTTTATTCAGTGTGTCATCATTAATATTTCTCTTTCTATTCATTCATATAATCAGAACAATTTTTTTCCTCAAAAATGAGCTGATATGCACTGTTTTACATTGTCATTTCAAAGCAATTTATAGCTGACTATGCGGTATGGACTTAGCTCATTGTTGAAGGCCATACAGTGACCAGTAGTTGTTAATTTCTGTGTCATTTTTGTCTCTTGTGGACAGTTATCTCATTGGCAATCATACCACATCTTTTTTTTTATATGCACTGTTAACAACATCTTTTTAACTATTCAATGTTTTAGTTATCAAATTTCTATCATAAAATGAGAGGCAGATCTACATGTACAAATGTATCATAAATAAAAGTTTTGTACAGTGAAAGTGTAAGAGACATTCTAAATTTGCATCTACAGAAGGTAACTCCATTTTCAAAGTGCCTTACTGGGCACCATGTTTAAACGAAACAGCCTCTATGCCTTCCTGGCATGTTGTTCAAATGGAATAGTCTCTAATCTATATATATATATGTATATATTACCCAATACTGAATCTCTGGCTGTTTGTGTTGTCATCATGACTTTTCTAGGTATGGTTAAAAATGGATCAGCTTCCTGGAAAAAGAAATAAAGTTTGTAAATCTTCTGAAATGTACACATTTATATATAGATTCCACAACTTCAACCAGTGTATTACAATATTTCTCAACTCAAGGCAGTTAAATTTAAATATCTAAAGCGTGAGGCTTGTCAAGCTTTTTAAATAATTAAAATTTAACTGTTCAGAGCGGAGATATATCTTTATACACTATTTACAGTGGTGGAATCTGTTTCTCTTATGATTTTTTTATCCTTCCTTTTAAATTGAGGAAAGTTGTGTACTTTTGATATTACGTCATCAAGCATGGTTGCCTTTTTTCATGACGTCACAATAAGAAAATTCAGAAGAAAACAAGAAAATTTCAACCAATCATATGCCGAGAACAGATTTTTCACTAGTGAGGAGAAATATTTTTCTCACAAGGGTCAGGAAATGTGAAAATAGCACAAACAAAATAGAAAAAGATTCACACAAAACTTAAAAGGAGTGTAATCAAAATATACATTTGTAGCTGAGAAAATTTATTCAATATTTCATGGACAACATGTTCCATTTCAGTTCCATGTTGGTTTTTTTTTTGTTACCTGAAAAGCACAATTTGCCATGGCTACAACTATGACTACTGCTCTTTTATATTTTTATAATGAATTGTTTATCATTTTATTATTTTATTAAATTTATCATCAATCACTAAAATATTGCCATTGTGTAAATAAAAGTTCCAAAAACTATCAATTAAATTTTATTATATGTTCATTAATTTACTACTTACTTTGAGATCTTTGGTGGCTTGTAAGCCATACCCACAACCAGGAAAGTTATTTATATCAACCACACTTGTTTCTACACCATAACTATGTAACCATTCTGTAAATCCTGGGAAGTTCTTCTCTCTGTCTACTGCAGGAGTACATAGACCTAGAAATGAAAGACAACTCATTATTTCATGCCTGGATAAATATTAATTATGTACTGATTAACTTCTATTAACATAAAAGGAGAATGTGTCCATAGGACACAGATGTTGCCAATCCTTGCATATAACATTATAAGGGGACACTATTAACATGATCAATTATTTTTCTCCATTTTTTAATTTAATCTGAGTTTTGAGGTACATTTGTAATAAAAATTGTGTATGAGTTTCTTTACATTTGGTTGAGGCAAATTAAAGTCAAAGAACGGAAACAAAAAAATTAAGATTTTTTTTCTATTTATAAAGGGTGGAAACTCAAAATGGTAACAGTGACGCAACCCAAATTCAAACTTGATCTTTTTGTTGTTGTTTGTTTCAAAACATTTAGTTCAAGGAAACTAAAGTTAGAGAAAGGTAACTAATCATGGGACCAATATTAATGTATAACCAATGAGAGAAGAGATTTAAACAAACCTGATTGTAAATCTATAACTTTTTCAACTAGAGCCTTGATCTTCATATACTCCTCCAACTCTTTTGGACCAGCTGCATTCACAGGATTAGAACAAACTGAAATGTATGTTATAGTTGTGAAAAACTTGCTGATAATATACAAATATTTGATCAATTCAGTTTCAAAATGGATGACAAATTTGCATTCTTTGTATTACAAAAATGTATAACCTTTCTTGAGAACCTGCTATCATCCCTGAGTTATACATTTGTCAGTAGTTAGTCGCTTCACATGTACATTAATTCTGTTTTTTGTTAACAGGTTTCATTGATTTGAAAGGCGTAGATGGCTGAGGTATCTAAGATGTCAAACAGTATCACTAGCCTGTAAACACTGAGGTTGTGACTTGGTTGTAGGTGCCTTTTTACTCCAATATTAATTGACCAGGATTGTCAGTTTTCTACCAAAGGTTGTGGTTCTCGCTTGCATTCTCATAAAAACTTACCATCAGGAAATAACTAACTGTGCTGAAAATGGCTTTAGACATCAATCAATCTGGCCAAAAACAATTGACCTATTTTATATATATAAGTCTGAAAATTAAACCCAAAATGTTAGATTATATTTTTATGCTGACACTCTTTTTTATCCTCAATGGAATTTAAATTTGAACTCACACCTTTAATACACCACAGCACCAATTGCATATCTTCATGTCTAACTCTTTAGACCACTCTTTAGACCACTCATTTTAGCCTCATGATCAGTTCACTGCCCTCCCAACCATATCGCCTATTTACATGAATATATATGGAGAGTTGTCTCATTGGCACTCACACCACATCTTTCTATATCTATATAAAATTATGTTGTACATGATGTTACAAAATATTTACCTTCTAACAGCTGATTAACTGTATCCAAGACTTCTTTCTTTTCACCTTTAGATAATTCCTTATGTTCAGGAGAAACTGCAGCTGGCTTTTCTTTATTCTTTTTACTTTTCTTTCCCATTGTTTATTATTCACGTCTCTCTTAAACCTATAGATACATTTGTACATGTACATTATATATAACTAAATATAAACTTAGTTTAATCAAATAAATTCAATTGCATAAATACATACAAGGACATTTTTTTCATTTCCCATAATCACTGATGGCATTTAAGGTTGACCCATAGAATCAACCACATGTCCCCATTCAAATCCATTGATTGTCCAAACAAGAGGCTCTCAAGAGCCTGAATCGCTCACCTGAATTTTTTTGGTTTAATCTCTCATCAATGATTATTTTGGCTTTTCAATTTATTTAAATGTTCTTTGAATCGTCCTATTTTCTTCAAAAGCAAAAAAAATCATTTTCTCCTATGTTCTATTTTAGCCATAGGAGCTATGTTTCTTGACATATAAGGAAATGAAATATAAAATTTATACTAGATACTCTGAAACTCATTTAGCCTAAGTTTGGCTGAAATTGATACAGCAGTTTCAAAGGAGAAGATTTTTTAAAGGCAGTTTCAAAGGAGAAGATTTTTTAAAGTAAGTCAACATGATGAACAAATTGTGAAAAAAAGTCTTTAAAGGGGAATAACTCCTTAAGAGGTCAATTGACAATTTTGGTCAAATTGATTTATTTGTAGATCTTACTTTGCTTAACATTTTTGCTATTAACAGTTTATCTGTATCTATAATAATATTCAAGATAATGACCAAAAACTGCAAAATTTCCTTAAAATTACCAATTAAGTGGCAGCAACCCAACAATGGGTTGTTATCTGAAAAGTTCAGGGCTGATAAATATTGACCTAATGAACATTTTTACCCCATCTCAGATTTGCTCTAAATGCTTTCATTTTTGAGATATAAGCCAAAAACTGCATTTGACCCCTATGTTCTATTTTAAGTAACGGCGGCCATGTTTTTTGATGGATCAAAAATCTAAGCACACACTTTGTGCAGGATAATCTAAGGAACAATCATGCTAAGTTTCATCCAAATCCATTCAGTAGTTTCAGAAGAGAAGATTTTTTAAAGTTAGCAAATATGATGAACAAATTGTGAAAAATTGTCATTTAAGGACAATAACCCCTTAAGGGGTCAGTTGACAATTTTGGTCATATTAACTTACTTGTAGATCTTACTTTGCTGATCATTTTTGCTGTTTACAGTTTATCTTTATCTATAATAATATTCAAGATGATGACCAAAAACTGCAAAATTTCCTTAAAATTACCAATTAAGTGGCAGCAACCCAACAATGGATAGTTTGATTCATCTGAAAATTTCAGGGCTGATAGATCTTGAGCTAATGAATATTTTTACCCCTGTCAGATTTGCTCTAAATGCTTTCGTTTTTGAGATATAAGCCAAAAACTGCATTTGACCCCTATGTTCTATTTTAAGTAACGGCGGCCATGTTTTTTGACGGATCAAAAATCTAAGCACACACTTTGTGCAGGATAATCTAAGGAACAATCATGCTAAGTTTCATCCAAATCCATTCAGTAGTTTCAGAGGAGAACATTTTTTAAAGTTAGCAAATATGATGAACAAATTGTGAAAAATTGTCATTAAAGGACAATAACCCCTTTAGGGGTCAATTGACAATTTTGGTCATATTAACTTATTTGTAGATCTTACTTTGCTGATCATTTTTGCTGTTTACAGTTTATCTTTATCTATAATAATATTCAAGATGATGACCAAAAACTGCAAAATTTCCTTAAAATTACCAATTAAGTGGCAGCAACCCAACAATGGATAGTTTGATTCATCTGAAAATTTCAGGGCTGATAGATCTTGAGCTAATGAATATTTTATACCCCTGTCAGATTTGCTCTAAATGCTTTCGTTTTTTAAGCCAAAAACTGCATTTGACCCATATGTTCTATTTTAAGTAATGGCGGCCATGTTTTTTGACGGATCAAAAATCGAAGCACACACTTTGTGCAGGATACTCTAAGGAACAATCATGCTAAGTTTCATCCAAATCCATTCAGTAGTTTCAGAGGAGAAGATGTTTGAAAAATTGTTAACGACGACAGACGACGACGACGGACGCCAAGTGATGAGAAAAGCTCACATGGCCTTTAAGGCCAGGTGAGCTAAAAAAAGGGGGGTTCCAACCACTGGACCCCCCACTAGATCCGCCACTGTATACCAACTATAAAGTTTCATCTTGCCTAAATCAGTGTGAGGGATTCAGAACTCATAAGATACTCAAAGCAGAGATCTCCCTGGAATTTAATCTTGCTCTTTGATAAAATAGAATGAATGATTTGTAGATCTGGGTGTGTTTTGGGAAGGCTATACACACAATTTCATGGGAACATTTTGATTAGATCAATAATGTGTCAATAATTTTCAACAGAGTTAATTTTGCTTTTTTTTGTCAGAGTATTAATAATCTTTCCTTCATCATTGTTCATTGGTCCATAGGTGGTCTTTGTCTGCTTTTTGTTCAGGTTGTTGTCACTTTAATACATTCCCTTTTTCCATTCTCAATTTTATTTATTCATATGTCATTTTATTAAAGGGAAATTCCACGATTTTTTACTTATCATCTAATCATGTTCATCTTAACATAAAAAACACATTTGCAAAGTTTTAAATTTATATTCCTTCTAATAACGGAGAAAATCAAGTATTTGTAACTTTTTTGGTTGAATTCTCGAGTGGGTCGTGACGTATTAGCCCGATTTATTGAATTCTGGGAAAAAATAAAATCTGTTTAACTCTTATAGCTTATCGACAATATACGTAATTAAAAGCGCACAGCCGACGAATGGTCGAAGTTATTAACCACAATATAAGAATGAACGAAAGTGAATATGCATATATGTACCGTTTTGTATTGATTGAATTAAACTCCTATAAAATTATCTCTAGTAAATGTTTTTGAATAAATTTAATTAATTATTGTTGAGATTTTTTTAATAAAATATTTATTGAACATTTTTACTGATATTGAACTGAAAATATTTCAATTCTATTTACCGTTATTGTTTTGATTATCATTTCAATGCAACTAATGTTTGAGCAGAGTGTGTATATTATTTTGTAAAGGTCACTGTATATTTCTCGGCTTGAGGTCAATTCGTTTACCTTGTAGCTATTTAGCCGCAGGTGTGAGTTCAAGCGTACACAGGTATAAATGTTGTTATTTGGAAAGGATAAACAGAAAGGATTAGAAAGAGTATATGCTGCCATGATGTTAATACACTAAGATTTAATACACGATGAGAATAAAGATACAATAATTAAATTGTGTAAATTAATTGAAAATAAAATTCTGATTCGTAATTCCGAAAGTGTATAAAAATAAAAGGAAACAATTTTTTATTACTTTCTTAGCGGCAATTGGCGTAAAGATTCAAATATGAAGCAAAAAATAGTAGTTTTAATCTTTAATAAAAACTAAATGCAATATTACCCAATTTGATATACCATTGTACATCTGTTTGATATCATTGACTTTACCGGAATTTCTTAACTTGTATTCAAATCTGGCTGTGTTTAAATGCTAATAAAACTATTGCAATTTTAAAGTTTTTAATTGACAAAAAAATACAACCTACAACATGCATAATTTTTTTTTAGTTTCTTTTTAACATTTTATTCTTACATAATTAAATTCATTTGACAATCATTTACACGAACTTTTTGTGAAAAGAATACCAATTATCTAAGCTAAGGCATTATTTCTTTTGAGAATTTTTGAGGATTTTTTTAAAAATTCTATGATAATATTTGTGCAATGTTGAATAATCCAAATAAGTAATACAGTAGTTGTAATAAAAGTTATATTTTAGTCATACATAACAGATATTGACGAATTTATAATAGTTCGTTCATACATCGTTGTTCATGTAACAATCATTATAAGTATACATGTAAGTTTCCTGACGTATAAGAGCCATTGAGGATGAGCTCCAGAGAAATCAGACTAGTGGCGTTTCGTTCGTTTGTTTGTTGGGAAAGGAGAGGAAATGCAACCGCTTGTACAGATAAACGACAGAATTACCATACACGCATTTATAGTCAACACAATCAGAAAGAGTTCCCATCGTTAGACGGGGAATATGAAGGCTTCCAAGAATGAACAAGTGACATGTCTACCTCTGAACAGTTAGAAAACAGACTATCGACATCGACCGCTTGTTCTTGATATTTGAAACTGTATGCATATATATACGTATACGTTTATGATATAGTGATAAGTTCTTGCGTCTGACAAAAACTAAATTCCTTCATGGTTATATCTTGCCATACGTTTATATTGGTTTGTAAGGTGATTACTCAAAATCGTTATTTGAAAATCCTGTTTGTGAGATGTAGATTCATTTCAATACAGAAATTTCGTCTATATATTTCACAAGTGTATAACACGGAGAATCTCTGAAGGTTCATTACTCCCATTTTGTTTAGGTGTGAACCATCGATGTTTACAGCAATATCAAAGAATAAGGTGATGATGGTAGAAAGAACTATGGGGGTCATGTGGCAAATATTACATGCATATCGGACAATGAGTTGTCAATCTGTATGAAAAGATTTCCAATACAACCATACTATTGAGAAGGAATATTTACATGCTATACTCTCGTACTAGTATTACAGGGTTCTTGTGGCGTTCACCTTAGACACACATCGTTTTAACGATGTTTAAAAAAAGACAGAACCAATTTAATGTCATATTTCCCTATTTTTTAAATATAACTAAAATTCTTTTATCTGACAAGAATACCCCTATTTAGCGAACAAGTAATTTATTCTTTTTTCTGTTATTGAATACCAAGAAAGAAAATAAATCCCGAAATTAATTTGAAACTTTGATACTCAAAAGTTTCCCAGCAAAATATTTACATCCCCTGGGGATAATTAGTGTTCGTCCAGTGGCATATATAACAATTGTGATGACGAATTCCTTCCTTTGTTTGAGAACAATCTTATTGAAATATAAATCTGTGATTTTCCTAGGTCCACAGCTTCAATGAACCAAAGCAAAAGTTATACATCGACCTGTATTTAAATCAAATTGGTTCTCTTCTTCTTTTGGTATTCAACTGTAGTCTATCGACATTCAATGATTACATACTGTTGGCATACGTGGACTAGTCTATTTACAACACTTTAACCCCTATTTATTCAAAATATATGTTTTTTTCTTATGGTCAATGTATACACGTATATATTTTAAATTGCGCTATTGTTCCGTAACTTTCTATCCAGTCGTATAAACGAATCGTCGGCAAGTGCGTACATTTTTTTAAATCAATATTTCTGGTCTGTTCCAATCTGTCCTTCACTATTGACAATGACTATATATTACATTTTCCCAAATTCACCCTTGGAAAAAATATTTAAATAGATTTTAATTTCATCAAATCTTATTTTTTGGGTATTATTTATATTTTTATTAATTATATTCTTTACACCAGAAATGTTATTTATAAACAAGCGTATGAGTTTAGTAATGACAAGTAAGACAGAACTGTATATTATACATCTGATAGTTCAAAATGGAAAGTTATAAGTTATAAGTTATCAGCCGTGTACACTGATCAATACCTGCAGAAGTGAAACGATGCATGAACTTGCAAGCCCGACAGGAAATCGCTTGAATACCTGGACGTGACACCTCACACCCCTCACAATACCTTTGGAAGTAATACCTTTAGCCATGCTGGTGATCAGATGAGGGAAGATCAAAATATATTTGAAAAAAGTTTATTACTTTAAAGAATTATGAACAAATTTGATTTTCGAAAACAATTTTCACGGAACACTTAATTATGATTTCAACTTTGACTTTTCACCTAATTCCAATATCAACAGTTTAAAAAACAACAGACCATGGTATTTCAAAAAAAGTAAGAATATTTTCCGTATCAAGTTAGTTAGTCGGATTAAACAACCGTACGTTTGACAAGATATCGACACGCAATTACGACTACATCGGTTACTGTAGCTTTGTTTCTTTGTGGTTTATAGACATATCGTTTTTATTCATCGGGAAAGAAGACAAGATGGCGGATCTCGGAGAATTGATACTCTAAATTTAAAACCGATGGTGATCGCTTATCTAGCGGAATAAAACTTTAATATCTATGAATTTGAGCATTTTTATACAGAATGAACATAATATCAATTTTTGATTTTTTTGCGAAGTTTCCCTTTAATAGTTTATTTATTGCGTTCAGATTATATAACTTGTTCATGTACAATAAAAAATGTAGTTTATCTGTAATTTTGATTCTTCATTTATTGTTTGTAAATATTTTTTTCAGACACTGTAAATAAATTTTTAGATAATATATGAGCTTGTGGAAGAAGATAATTTGTTCTATAGATTTGTTAGCTGTCTCATTGACAAGTCATTGTGGTAGCCTCTTTATTTTGTATATATTGTAATTGTAAAATAAAGATGTATAATTATGTTAATAATAAATAAAACTTCAAAACAGATTGTTTCATATAAACTTTAATTACACTGTAACGTTTCCATACAATATTCTTGATTACTTGGATTTGATTGGTTAGTTTAAAGTTTTACTGCTCAGTTCCGAGGTTCTTTGTTTTGAGTTAGAAGGACTAATGGAGTCAAAATGGGCAGACGTATATGTCCAGTAGCCATTGAAGTGTTTGAGAACTTATAGTTTGAAAGAATAGTAATGATTCTATTTGTATTGACAGACTTGACATTTTGACAACTTGTAAGCTGTTATAAAGATATCACTGTGTGATATACCAGTATGTACATTTGAATTGGTTTGTGCCACGACAGTAACTACCTTGCTCCACAAGTTGGGTGTTTTATGTTACTGATTAATAAATATCCTGAACCCTAGCAAAGCGACTTTAGTTTTCCTTGAGGCCTAAACGTCTGCTATTACATCATCACATACACAATGTACACTGAAACTCAACAAAAAAAACCAACACCCCTAAGATGTGGATGATAAATAAACAATTATTTGATGCCCAGAGTAGCAGAGTGCAGGGCATGCAGGGTGTGGTCACAAATATCTGAAATAAATCTTTGCTTAGGATCATGCAATTGTTCGTCTGTTTAAAGTATACCCTTCATAAACAGATTTTGGCAAAATGGTACTTTGAAGTGTTACATTCTTACATTTCCCCTGCTGATTCTCAATTCATTATTTTTTACAGTCAATATTGGAACATGAATAGAACATATTTTGTTAAGGCTTATTCTTTTTAACGACAAAATTTCTCTTAATAGCATTGGTACGGTTTTTGTAGTCAAAGTAAATGATCTTAAAATTTACCTTAAATGGGCAATACCTTTTTAAAGCATGTCACCATGTGTTTGGTAAAAAAAGAGAGACTTCACAAACAATTTACCTACCAGTAAAGAAATAATGAATGAAAGTTGTAATTGGACAACTGAACTGCAACACTATTTGGCAAAGGATCTGGTCGTTTTTACCACAAGCTGACAATGTGATATTAAATTTCAGCAGTATCTCACTAATTCCAACTTCCGCTGTGTTCTACGTCACCACATTTCGTATGTCGTGAAAATCTCCCGATTATTTTAAATCCAAATGAAATCTGATGCACTTTATTAAAGTTAAAAAAAATATTAAAAAAGAAAGAAAAAATATGAAAAAAATCATTTGAAACTACTGCTATAAAATATTACAAATATTTACGACATTACGAAAACTAGTCTGAGCCGTTACGTTTGGTATTTTTTTTTTTAGAAACAAGATATATTTCATTAAAAACAGATTATTTACGATTCAAACAGGTATGATACATTGAAACCTAACGGTATGTAAAGTACATTGCCAGATTTTTACAGATTTGGGTCGAATAGTGACACAGATTTTTGGAGTAACCTAGTCATAAAACTAAAAAATATGTACATGTAATTATCCACAAAGACGCAATATTTTTTTAGTGTGAAAATATACCAGAGGAAAAGAATTTTAACTAATAAGTCAAACATAAACTGACACCAAAGTGACATGAAAGACCAACACACAAATTATAGTTCTCAAAATACAACATAGAAAACAACAACTCTGAAACATAAGACCCGCTGCCTAACATGAGACAGGCATTACGGAGTCTGTATTTCTTTTTAATGCCAACATGTTGGTAAAAGAAAAGAAAATACGGTAAAGTTTCCAATATTGGTTCTGTTCAACTGTAGTTAGGGATTTAGTTGTGACATTTTTAAGTTATGACGTCATATTCAAGGTAATCAAAGAAACGCTGGTATCAGGTAACGTTTTTTCATATCAAACAATTATTTAAAATGATTGGGTGTTGAATTCTTTTCTATATTTGTTGATATGTTGATAGATATACATTTTATTCAAAGTCTCATGCCAACAAGACTGGAAACGGAAGTAAATCTGAAAAAAAGTTAACGATTTTGAGTTCATAATTAGAATGAATTTCCAGAAATTTTTAATTTTTTTTTATTGATTTTTCTACTGTAATTATATAAACTAAAATCTGAAAACAGGGTGATCTCACGTAGCTACGAAAGGGTAAGCAGATACTGGTCCACATGTGACACCTAGATCTTGTTGCTGATGTGGGGAAAAAACCTTGTTTTTAGTCCAAGTATGTGGGTATAGGGGACAGAATGAAGTTATTCTTTTTCTGTTTCAATTCTTCTTTATGATACCTGTACATGAACATTGTTGATATGTGATATTTAACTAAATAGCAATTCATTCATGTCTTTTTTATAAATTAGGTTGCAGTTATATGTTCATTAGGATATATAGAGTTAATTTCAGCATAACTTGTATTATTATAATTATAGATATGCCTTGCTGGTACTTTGATAAGAAAGAGATAAGAAACACACCAACACACAGAGATGGGATTGATCCAACAACAGAAGCCAGGTACAGAAGAGAAGGAGCAAGATTTATCATTGATGCAGGAACAAAGATGGGACTGTATCCTTCTATAAAATATAAACATTTTAATTTAGTCAAAGATTGTTTGTTTTCTGTGTGAGGAGGACCACAAAATGAATTTAGAAATCATTTTACTATGTTCATATTCAAAAAGACGTAACCACATGAACCAGATGAAAAATTAATCTGCTTGCCTGACAAAACTTCAGTTATTCTTTCAGATTTATCAACAAAATTGTACAGGAAAACAGAAAGTGTTTTACAAAAGATTTTTCTTAAATTTTACGGATTTTGAGAACAGTATGGTCATGATGGAGACATCAAGTAAATCAACTAGTACTACATGTATATAAATAAAGCCAACAGTAGCATATTGCTGTTTGAAAGTCCTGACATCAACTAATGTATAAGAGGAAAACAACAGAAACACTTGAGTGAACAAAAAACAAATGACAATGCAACAAACATAGAAACAAATTATAAGGTAACAAATGCCATTTTCCTGGCTTGGTACAGGTCATTTTAAGAAAACATTGTAGGTTGAACCTGGTTTTGTGGCTAGCCAAACCTCAAAACTTTTATGGCAATGTTAGATATAACATTAAAATGACACCTTTACATGACAGGAATACAGTATAAATCGGAAAACAAAAATCTTATTTCCTTAACATAGCCTCAGGAGATATGATACATGTGCCACTGGTGTAGTATATTTCCACAGATTTTATCTTTTCCATTCGTTCAAAGATTTCCACAGATATGTAAGTATTTGTTTTTCTATTTTTTTGGACACCACCTTCTTTGCTTTCAGTCTATGCCAAAAAAAAATTTCATCTAATAATCTAAAAAACTAAATATTAAAATTGGTCCTAATTTTATGCCTATAGTTTTTGGGCATCAGACTTGTGGTTAACAGTGCAGACTGTACTTTTGTCATAATAAATTATCAAAATTGAATGTGATACTGTCAGACTGCTTAGCAATTATTGGTGAATTTCATAATACATACATCTCTTTACTAGTTTAAGCAATGATGACTTGCTCTAGATCATCTTTATTGTTACTAGTTACAACCACCGAAAAAAAATACCCTGACTTATAGTTCTTTATTTCTGTTACAGATAACAGCCGCTGGTTGTTTATTTCTGGCTGGTAAAGTAGAGGAAACACCAAAGAAATGTAAAGACATTGTTAAGATAACACAGAGTATCCTATCTCCACAATTATTTTCAGTGTTTTCAGAAGACCCTAAGGTAAGATTGTAAATTACTAAAATTTAAAACACATGATCTATTTAGCTGCTTAAGGGTGTACTTAGGTGAGGTTTTGGAATGAGTGTTAAATGTTCGGAATCCTTGGTGTTTTTCCATACAATACAAGGTAAAATATTTTGCCCCATAACACCTATTTATCTTTTATCATAAGACTTTATAGCTAATAAAAGGTCATTTGACAAAATTTAGGCAGATTCTTGATATTTTTTCTTTTGATTTGAGATTCAAATAATACCAATGCAAATATAAGGTGTAAGTCAGAGTCAGCCTTTTTCCGCCTTATTTTATAAGTCAAATATCTCGAAAAGGAGCTCCATGACCTATCAATATTTTTAGTTTATTTTGATCCTTTACACATATTCTTCCAGCTTAAAGTATCAATTTTGAATTCTTGATTTATTTAATTTTACCTAGATCACCTAAGTACATCCTTAAATTATGTTTATATAATTTGTACTTTATTAAATTTTATGAAGACATTTTCACATTATACATTGTAGCTGAAGACTCATTGATAGCCTTGGAGTCGGACTGTTTTGTAAAATTTTTCAATTGTTCTCTTAGGTTGAGAAAAAAAAATCTGAGTGTCTGGTATTCCAACCAACTCTGTTTTTTAGCCCTGACCCTAATTTTTTTATTGGATCTTCAAATTATTTTTTTTAAACAGTATCAACCAACCCTGTTTTTCGACATAGGCTTCTGTTAATCGACATACCGGTAAAAAATTTACCTTACTTGCTTCTACTGGCACAGAAACTCAGTAAAACATTTTATTAATGTCAACAGGTATTCCAAATAGGTTAAAATTCAAGAAATTTGCACAGCAGGTGCTTCAAAACATTGCAAATGGCTGACTTCAGGTATTTGAAACTAATTAAGGACCCAGACTTGGAAAAACCATTATAATTTTCCAGATTTCGTTTACAATGTCAAAGAAAAAATGTAAAAAAAAAAAGAATTCCGACCTACCAACCCTATTTTTTAAAATGATATTACCGGAAACACAGATATTTTTTTTAGGCCTTACCATTTCTTACAGTTTTGGTGATAAAGGATTGGTTTAAATTTCTTGTCATTTTCTGTGAAAACTTTAAAAGAAAAGAAGCCAGAAATCAATTTTCATACTAAAACCTTTCATGATTTGTTTCAAAAAAAGACACAATAACTATAAACAGTTAAATAGACTGTGTTAATGAAAATTAAGACTTATCCTGGAAACAGTATTGTAAATGTAAAAAAACATTGGGATAGTTTTCATTGCTTTTATAAATGAATGAATTTATTTATTTATTTGCAAAATGCATTTACATGCTATGGCAATCAAAACATATATTACATATATGACACAATAATAAACAGCAGAAAACAACACATCATACAAAGTTAAGTAAGAATTTGACATCTCATTTTCCATGCTGCCTTAATATAATTACATAATTTTATAGTTACAGTTTTATTGACAGCTTTTAACAATTGGTCCAGTTTATAAATATTTGGCCAAGAACAAAATTATTTTGGTAAATAATGTGACCTTACAGGTCTGTATACAGGACAAACTAAAACAAAATGATATTCGTCTTCAACAACGTTCATGTTACAACAAAGACACAATCGTAATTCTCTTGGCGTATTGGTATATCTACCAACTTCGATATTTAATTGAAGTGTCCCACTATGTAGTTTCGTAAGTAATCGAACATCACAAAAGAAATTTAAGTAATTTTCAAGACAAAAATCTGTCTTGATTCTTCTATACATGCAAAGTTTTTCACAATCACATAAAGATGTGGACCACTCTTGTAAATATTGATCAGTAATATGTTTTTTAACAATATCAAAAACTACATTAGTTACATCTTGTGAAATCCACAAAAAGTTCAGGCCAAGATTAGACAAAAAATCTCGTACATAAGAAACCCAATTTGTTTTACCATTAATAACATCTTTATACAGAAGCATGTACACATCGTAAACAACACTTGGCTTTTTCAATAAAATATGAAACCAATATTTTAAAATTCTAATACGCCTTGAAACATACATACCGGTAGGCAAATGCCCAAGTTCACCACATAGAAAAATAATAGGTACATTTTTACCAACTTTTACAAGAAATCTACAAAAACGGTTAAAAATTAATTCAACATCAAGAGCACGATGAAAGCCCCATATTTCTGATGCGTAACTAAGAACAGAACCAACCATACTGTCAAATAAAATACAACATTGATCAGTTGAAATGTAAACGCTTTTGAGAGTATTCATTAGTGTTGATAAGGCCTTGGATCCTTGCTGAGCCAGACGTTTCTCTGTTTGTAGAAATTTGCCATTAGAATGCAGTAATATTCCGAGGTAGACATATGAATCAACTATTTGGAGTTCCTTGTTGTCATAGAAAAAAATATTCTTAACCCGCTGCCAGCCATTTCTAAATACAATCATATAAATATAACAGAATAATTGCTGCAAATTATTATCAATGTTGGTTTAATATTTCAGGAAGAAATAATGACATTAGAAAGAATACTTCTACAGACAATCAAATTTGATTTACAAGTAGACCATCCTTATGCTTGCCTGTTAAAGTTTGCCAAACAAGTTAAAAGTAAGTTGTTTTACACAAGACTTCCAAATTTTTTTTTTTTTAAATCTTTTTACCTACGAAACAGAAGGTAATAAAAGGCCAATGTCTGATATGAAAACTGATACATGTTACTACATTTGAAGTGTGCATCAACGGTCTGACATTCAAATGATGCTTTTTATTGATGCAAAAACACATTGATAAGAAAATCTAACGTTTTTAATAATAATTGTTTTCTACTAGACTACTACCATACGTTGACTTGACAGCAATAAGGTTCAGAACAGAATCAGAATAGGAAAAGCATGCATTCTTTTCAAACATTATTGAATTTTAAGTTTTATTTTCTACTTTATTACTTTTAAGCAAATATTTGAGATGTGCATAAGATATAAGATGAATGAAAATTTCAGATGCTTTCAAATGTGTACTTGTGAAAATGTGCACACTTGTTTTTGCAAAAAATATTTATACTTTGTCACTAGGTTTCATTTGTATTATCACTTTATTTTACAGTTGAAAAGGAGAAATCACAAAAACTTGTACAGATGGCTTGGACATTTATAAATGACAGGTTGGTTCAGTAACTATGGTAACACATAGAAATTTACCAAATATAAATTTCTTTAGGACAATAAAAGATGTTAAAACTTGAAGGGATATGTTATTTTTGTCTCTATAGACAGCAATTATCCTATAATCCATCAGTGTTCACCATAATTTGAATTTATAGTTGCTAAACTAAAGGGTAAGCACATTAAGGATTACTTCATATTTCAACAAAATATAAAGAAATGCATGAAATTAAGGAATATTAATGAATAAGACAAGATTTTCAAAGTTATGACACCATAATTTATCACATTTGTAAATTGTAAACAAGAGTTCAGAAAATTTTTGATCCTAATTAATTTATTGAAACATTGTTTACAACAAAAGAGACAACACAATTGTCGTTGAGAATCTTTCTATAAAGTATTGTCTTAAGAGCAAATCTGACAGGAATAAAATTGTTAATCAGGTCAAGATCTATCTGCACTGATATTTTCAGACGAATTGGACAACCCATTGTTGGGTTGCTGCCCTTGAATTGGTAATTTTAAGATAATTTTGCTGTTTTTGGTTATTATCTTGAATATTATTATAGATAGAGATAAACTGTTAACAGCAATAATGTTCAGCAAAGTAAAATCCACAAATAAGTCAACATGACCGAAAAGGTCAGTTGACCCTTTAAGGAGTAATTGCCATTTATTGTCAATTTTTAAAAATTTTGTAAATTTTATAATTTTTTGTAAATTTTAACAAAATATTTTTCTCTGTTACTAATGGTCCAAGTTCATTATAAATTGAGATAATTGTAAGAAGCAAGAATATTGAGTAAAGTAAGATCTACAAACACATCACTATCACCAAAACACAATTTTGTCATGAATCCATCTGTGTCCTTTGTTTAATATGCACATAGACCAAGGTGAGCGACACCGGCTCTTAAGAGCCTCTAGTTTTACAAAATGAACTTTGTCGAAACTTTATTGATTTTATTTTCTGAAAACCATGTACCTAAGTTGAGGCTATATTAGGATCATGTAATGTATGGTAACTTTAATGTAGTACCAATCTAGGCTAATATGGACCTTTTGTTCCTCCTTCTTGTGTGTTTACAACATTATCATTATTTATTTCAGTTTATGTACAACTCTATGTTTACAATGGGAACCTGAGGTAATAGGTATATCACTAATGTATCTGGCAACACGTCTGGCAAAGTTTGAGATATCTGACTGGCAAGGCAAGCCACCAGGAAGTAAATTAAAATGGTGGGAAGGGATCGTCGAAGATATCACAGTGGAATTAATGGAGGGTAAGATTTAGCTAGATTTACAATTATAGAAACAAATCATTTATAGAAGAGGTCCATAAAAGTTAGAATTTGCACTGTACCAAAATCAACTAGAAAAATATTTGTGGAATCTTGGAAGAATTAAGCATTATGAGTCTTAGAAATGGTATCATTTTAATTTTGGTTTAAATGCTATTGGAATACTCTCATAACAAAAGTCCATGTAATGAAATACATGAGTCCTCTTGATGTCTTTTGATTATTAATCTCATCAGATTGCGCTAAACTCACACATACATTTATTCTTAAAAATTGAAATTGGAAATTGGGAATACACCACAGAGACAATGACCAAACTTACATGAATGTATATATAGATGACTCTGCTTGAAAATGAAATAGATTTTTGAACATGATTTATGGTAAAAAATTTGGTAAAAAAATCAATTGTTTTTTAAAGATTTATAAAAAAAATATATATATATTATCTTTGTTTATTAAACATATAACCTTTTATTTTCAGATATATGTCATAAGGTGTTAGACCTGTACAGTAAAAATCCCCAGCAACATGAAGATTCACCTCCAGTCACACCTAGTAAATCACACAGACAAACACCCCCACCACCACCTCCGCAGAAACGGAGTGTAAGTATGGTATGCAGACTCTGAATTTCATCTATATTTAAACATTTGATAAGTATATAATGAAATGATTCAGTCATGAGTACTCCATCATTGCAGAAATTCATAAATTGAAATAAAATAATGGGGAAAAGCATGTGAGTTCCGGACAATTACATTCAGTTGATTTTTTGGCAACGGTAAAAAAAAACTACCGTAAGCAATAATTAATAAACTTATGTTGCATTAAAGGTTTAGTTATTACTGTGCTTTTAAAATATACTCCTTCAAAAAATAATACTATAGAAACTGAAAGACATATTGAATATAAACCTGTCTATAATAAAATATAAGAATAAAAGATGTGGTATGATTGCCAATAAAACAAAGACCAAATGACTATTGGTCACTGTACATCATTCAACAATTAGAAAAAGCTGTATCGTATAGTCAGCTATAAAAGTTTTGAAATTACATGAAATGAGAATACTTAAGGCATGACTTATGTATAAAACAATAGACGAAAACAAATATGAAATACAGCAACAAATGATAACCACCAAGTTACAGGCTCCTGACTTGGGAACATTCAGAATGAGGCAGGGTTAAAGTCTAGATGTTCTTTGGTGGTGGTTGTTTTGCTGTCTTATTTAAGTATATATGTACCTCTAATTTCCTTCTATTCATAAGTTGGGGAACAGACTTTTGAGTAGAAGGCAAGAAAAGTATAAAAAGAAAAAAAATAAAGAAAAAAAATATTTTACTGAATTAAAATTAAAATGTTTGCCCCCTACATTTTCTTATTACTTCCTCAGTTATAAAAGAAAGTAAATGTATTTTTAATATTATAATTACAGACCACTCCAGCAGATGGAGCACCAGATAGTAAATTAGCAAGAGTAGATAGTCGAACAACAACACCAAAAGTAAAAGAATCTAATTCTAGTTCTGATCTCAGACAAACTGCCATGGTAAATGCTGCGTCTAAATCACATTCCTCAGATGACGCAAATATACAAACTATACAGACAGTAGGTGCTGCACAAACTACAGAGTTCTCATCTTATAATCCATATATGTCACGTAGCATGTACAGTTCATCATTCTTGTCAGGAGAGGGTAGTAAATCTATACAGAATTTAATGAGTGGGGGTGGGGGTGGAGGGGGAGGCTCTGCTGAGAATTATCCACCAGGGCAACAAACACCTCAGGGCATGGCCCACTACTCTCAATATCCTCCTGGCTACCAACAGGCAAATTATGCACAGGCAGCTCAACAACAGTATTCTGCCCAGGGGCAATATCCTGGATATCCACAACAAGCATATCCTGCAGGTCAACAGGTTCCTGGTCAACAGCAGGTTTATCCCCAAGGTGCTAATTATCAGCAGTACCAGCAGGGGCAACAACAGTACCCAGGTCAATATCCTCCCACATCATCATCAGTTCCAAGTCCTTACAACACAGCAGGAGGTCAACAGGGATATCAACAACAACAGCAAATGATTAACCAACGTGGTGCCACATCAAATGTACCTCGTGGCACAAGTACTCCACGTTCATCTAAGTCGCAGACACAATCATCACAACAAGGTCAAAATCAGAATTTAGCAATGGTACGAATAACAGGCAGATGAACAGATATATTCATTTGATATGAAGTGGTGTAATTAAATTAAGCACTCAAAAAAGAATGGAAGGAACAACATTTCTTTAAATGAATTTTTTCCTTGGTGGAAAAATTAAATGTAATATTTCATGTAATGAAATCAAAACAGTTTATTGAATGTTAAATAAATTTATGAAGTGCTAAAAAGATTCAAGAGTAACATTAATTTTACTAGCAAAAAACAATCATACTCTTTTCATCTATGAATTTGAACAAGGTAAACCAACACCTGAAGTGGTTATCGTGCAGTTGGGTAATACAAATGTATCTATTTAAAAACACAATAGATTTTAAGTCAAATTGAAATATTGTATACCATTTGTTTATGTAAGAATTTTTTTAAAGACATTATTTTAAGTTTGTGTGTAAGCATAGACTATCAACTAAATTGTTAACAATTTTACTTAAACTATAAAGGACTTTTAATATTTCTTTGAATGGTATTGTTAAAGTTGTGAGAAACACAGTTTTTAAGATATCTGTATAGAGATTTTTTAGTTGGCAAATTGTTTATATTTAATATTGGCTGTCAGTCAGTTATGATTGTACATGAAGTTCTTTATATAAAATGTAAAAAAAAATCTGTGTGAATTTTCCTTATGCAAAATACAAGTGTGGTTTGAAGAGATTTAGATATAATGTTACATCTGCAACTTTAAGATTGGATTTATAATAAACTCTATTAAAGAGAAAACTGACATAAAGAGGTCTCTAAAAGTTGAATATTAATTTTTTATGTGCATCAGTGGGGAGAAAATGATGAAAAATAAATAAGTAGGTTATACCAAAACACATTTATATAACAGCACCTGGTGATGACTTTTCCCTACTTTTTATTGTCTGACTTGACAGCGAGAGGTATGCTGTTCCTACATTCTCTCAAATAAATGTTGAATACATATTTTCAAAAATTTTATAAAATGCTTAATGGCTTTATTCATTTACTTTTTCATATTTTGAACCATATGTCTGTCCATGCCCCCTGTAACCCCTGGATAGATATTGATTGAACAGTTGTAGAAAACTACCTGACATACAGGAATGTAATTCTGGTGCTTCATGTTAAAGGGGAGATAACCCGACTTACCATTGCAATCAGTGTTGTCTTATTTGACTTATAAAATTGACACAGTTTTAAAAACTTACTAAAGAAGAATACAATCCAGGACATGAGGTCAACCATGTTCAAGAGGAGATCTTGTTCCATCTATATGTCTATCTATGACCATTACAGTCAACTAACAGACTGGAGAGATATTTATGAAATTTGACAGTTGTAAAATAATAAAATGTACTTGGAAATCTGCATTTAGGAATATGATCCCAGTACTTGTTTTAGGGGGAAGTATCAAACTTACTTTTTTTGTACTGTAAATTCAGTAATTATTGTGTGCATTAATTATTGTGATATTATCATTTTGGACTAAAATGCATTTTTATTTTTGTGATATTATGAAAAATCCTTTTCAATTTATATAAAAAATTTCAAAATGCGAGTTTAAACTATTTTGATTATAACCCTTTCAAATTTTTTTGCAATACTAAAAACATCGTAATAATTTCTGAATTTACAGTATTTGAGTCTGTCCATATGCATTGTAAGCTTAAAGCCTCTCGAGGTGTATGATGAATATGTTGAATCTTGACAGGGTTGTAGAATATTGCCAGAGTATGTGCATAGAGGTATATAATCTCAGTCTTAGGTGTTGAAAAGGAACTAAAGAAACAAATTTTCAAAATAATTGTATCATGTAAGAGCAACTCTTAAACCCTGCAGAAGTAATGATATTTATTTTTACCACAATTGTAGAACATAAATCTGAGGATGTCCATGAAGAAATGTAATCCTGAATCTTCTTGTTAAAGTAGAGATATAGAATTAATATTACAAATACAAGAAAATGTGGTATGTTTGTTGATCAGACTAGATTAAAATTTGAGTTAAAACAACAAGCATTAACGGGTATAGCAGTTATTGGTCACTGTACAGCCTTAAACAAGAATATTATAATATAAGGAAATTAAGGTGGTACCTAACACTACAGGGAGATAACTCTGTAAAGTCAGCTAAACGTTTTAATTATGTTGTGTTCTAAAAAGAATATTAAGCTTCTCAATGATCAAAATTGGTGTTTGTCAAATTGCTATATAACCAGTGTAATTTTCTGTCGGTTCAAAAATTTAAAAAAAAATGTATTTTTGTTTATGTGTCAAAGTAAATACTTTGACAAAATTAAATGAGCCAAATTAATTTTAGTGAAAGTGTTGGGTACCACCTTAAATATACTAGAAAGTTGCATACTTTTTGTATGACCAATCAGACATAGGGATTCTAATCTGACCGGCATTAACTTAGGATGAGATTATATCCTCCATCATTCCTTAACAAAGGTGCACACAATGCAATGTCCAGGCTGCTTTACTGGTCTATATTGAAGTATGGATATGTTGAAAGACTTTAAGATCAATGTTTTACTACCAGTAGGTATTAAATGTAGACCAAATAACCTTGAAAACTGAGGTTTAGGTCAGAATAACTTGGCAAAATTGACTTTTTCAACTTGCAATCATTCCATACACCTGATATACCATTGTTTACTGTACCATGAACACTTTACACTGACTGATGAACCAAGAAAATGAGGTTAAGGGGAGATAAATCTTGCCAAAGACATATGCACCTTATAATAATTTTGGTGGTTTCTAATGGCTTTATGAAATTCAGCATCACAAATTGAAACTGATAAAATTTTATTATAAAATGTTAAAAATGTTTTCACAACACATATAAATATACAACAATGTGTGTCTGCACTAAAACAGATTAAATGAAATCATGTATGTAAAAAAAGTAAAATAAAACAATTATTAAATAAAAAATACAACCTGATTTCAATAAGTTATCAAAATATTAATAAGTCTTTGTCTAATGTTAATGCTGCGTAACTGTAAAGCTTTTCATACATTTTTAGTACAAGCTGAATTGCAATATACAGTGAAAAACAAATATATGCAACACATGGTCAGACAAAATTGTACAATAAGCTTAAAATCTATTTCATTAAATATGGATTTTTTTTTAAATAACATTTTTTAAGATGCTTTATGTTTATTATGAAGGTCTGACTAATTTTATTGATGTTTTTAAAATATTTAACCACACTAAACATTTATACTTTAGCTTAGGATGAAATTTATTAAATTGATATATTATTGCAAATTCAACAAAACTGTTTGATTTAGTTTCAGTTGTTTACAAAAATTACTGAATGTTCAAAACCCTTGTTAACTTAAAAGATTTGAAATTGATTACTGAAGTTATTAGACAATGAATCATCACTCAAGTTGTCTTTTATGTGTGTCATTGGGTTGCTGTCTCTTTGATGTTTGCACCAAGGCATCTTCTATAAATGATAAAAATTGTGTTTCTCATATTTTCAACTCTTACTTTTTTTAGGCCAAAGGGTTTAATAGGCAATGCATTGAAACAACTTTTGTACCTACATCTCTACACTTCTGGCAAAATATTTAGTCCTGTTTCTTTCTAACACTTTTGCATACACTTCAACATATATATATAAAAAAAAGATGTGGTATGATTGCCAATGAGACAACTATCCACAAAAGACCAAAATGACACAGACATTAACAATTATAGGTCACCGTACAGTCTTCAACAATGAGCAAAGCCAATGCCGCATAGTCAGCTATAAATAGCCCCAGTAAGACAATGTGAAACAATTCAAACGAGAAAAACTAACAGCCTTATTAATGTAAAAAAATGAAGGAAAAACAAATATGTAACACATAAACAAAAGACAACCACTGAATTATAGGCTCCTGACTTGGGACAGGCACATACATAAATAATGTGGCGGGGTTAAATATGACAATCAAAAGACATTTTTATCTGCCAAAAGTTCTAATTTAAAAAAAGTACCAGTACCTGAATCTAAAAAAAAAAACTAACTTACAAAAAAAACCAAAAAACACACAAACGTATCTTGATGAATATACATCAGTTGTTGAAAAGACTTCATTTTGAACTCCATTAACCAAATCTTTTTATTTTATAATATTTTTAAGTTTAAAGATTACACTAAATGCTTTAATATTTATACACAACTCATTGATGACTATTATTTGGGAGCTGTTCCAAAATTGATAAGTGGGAGTAAAAAAAGCCTCCCAAGGCCTTACATATGTGTTTTATTCTGGATGAGCCCTTAACTTATTTTTAATTTTTTGAATAGATTTGAAATATAAACTAATTAAAAAGACAAATTACAGATCTTATACATTGAGTATTTTAAGGTTCTTTCAATATAATAAACAATGTGCTTTGATTATAGCGAAAAACTTCATCTATTGTTCTAAACGTTTTGAATTCCTACACACATCAGATATTTTTTCTAAAGCAGCTTTACAACTTTTGTCATCTTTGGCACAGCAGGAGATAACATGAAGATTAGGTGAACTTGGAAAGTCTATAGTCTTCTCCATTGCTTCTGGTTTCTCATCTAAAAATAGATTTTTTTTTAAACTTTTAGAAGAAGAATTAAGGTGGTACCCAACACTTCAGGGAGATAACTCTGTAAAATCAACAGAATGTTTTAATGACTTTGTGTTCATAAGGGAATTTAAGCTTCTCAATGATCAAAATAAGTGCTTGTCAAACTGCTATATAACCAGTGTCATTTTCAGAATAAACGATTGGTACAAATTTTTAAAAAAATTCTATTTTTGTCAAAGGTTCAAAGTTACACTTTGTCAAAATTTTAAGAAAATTAAACGAGCCAAATTAATTTTAGTTAAAGTGTTAGGTAACACCTTAATAGATGAATTTTGTAATAAAATTGTGACTTTTAATTATGTGTGGTATTAAATCATCACTGTTTGTTTGATTATAGAAGTTCTAAATGGAGCTTTCTAGGGAAACCTTGCAGAGAATATATGGTAAAAATTCAAACATAAAACATATTTGTTGCTACTGAAACTGAACATTGACCTTGTGTGTGCAAGGAACATATTTGGAAGAAGTGTGTGGTTTTATGTTTATAAAAAAATGAAATAAAAGTTTTTAAGAGCCTAAAATTTTCAACCATCATAATAATAGTTTAGAATATTAACTTTGCCTTAGCTTTGTCTACTTAAATATTTGTATTGGACAGAAGTAGTTTTAAGTGAGAGGTTAGCTCTATAAAACCAGGTTTAATCCACCATTTTCCACATATGAAAATGCCTGTACCAAGTCAGGAATATGACAGTTCTTGTCCATTGGTTTTTGATGCTTTTTGTTATTTGATTTTGCCATGTGATTATGATCTTTCCAAATTGATTTTCCTCTAAGTTCAGTATTTTTGTGATTTTACGTTTTAATTCAAATTTATATAATTGATTGATTTTGTTTTGTTTGGTTCCTGAGTTTTTATGAATGAAACCTACCAGTTATGTCAGATTTATTGAGTATAAGTACACATGGAATGTCATCTAAATCTCTCTCCTGTAGCATGGAGGTGACATCTTCCCTCAGTGATTTCATAACATCTGCATCACTACTGTCTACGACGATAACTAACACTACAAAACAAGGGGAAGTAATTATAAATTAAATGAGATGTGTAATATACAGACAGGAGCAAACAGACAACACAAATTTGAAATAACTAAGACTTTGAGAATACAAAATAAAGTCTTCAAAAATAGATAAGTGTCTATACAATATTTCAAGCTTAAATTATTAAAGGCCTGACATCGTACAGCAACATACATGTACATTTGCATATCAAGATTAAAAATCAGTTGTTGATGCACATTAAGCAAACAACAATCTATCAATTTCAATTACTTTTTTTTTGTTATTCTCAAATAGTTATGACTCCTTTGACTTGATACAAAATAGGTGATGTCAGGATGTCAGAAAAAATATCCCAAAACAAAGTGAGGGCTCATAATTTTATTTTTTTTCTTTGGTTTTAACTAATAGTTTTACATTAATAAATTCAATATTGAAAGGAATATATAATCTGTGTATTGCTGAAGTATTAAATGTGTTATACATTGTATGACTATAGAAATATTTTGTTACATTGAAGTTTTGGGATTAGTAAAACCTTGTTCTAAACTAAAAATATCATCATTTACAAATGTACTACAATTCCTGAAGATTATTTAAAATATCATTCTAAACCTGCCACTAAGTAGCCTCTTTTATCCAGCAGGAAGATTATCAGTGAAATTATCATTCATTATCAAATAAAATGGAGATAAATATATACCATTAGTTCCATGGTAAAACTGTCTCCATCTTGGATGGTAATAGGGAGCACCACTTAAATCCCATGCTATGTAGATTTGTCCCTTATGTTCAATTTTCTCAACATTAAAATCCTCTGTAGGTATTGGTTTTATGACAGAATCACACCCTAGCTTCCAACCATAAAGCAAGCTTGTTTTACCTTTGAATAAAAAATTATATTCATATTACATGTAATAAACTTTATTATTGTATAGCAATATAATATTTCCCACAGAAAGTAACCAAAAGTTAGCGTGCAATAAATTCCAATATTGCACTAGTGCAATAAATCTTCAAAATTCATGATGTCATCAGCGACAAAATCTTAATTTAAACAATGTTTACTTTAAAATATTATATTGCTATACAATAAAAGGGTTATTGCATGAATATTGAGGAATATTGTCCCTCGTAGAACATATATTGCACTCGCCAGCTCGTGCAATATACATTTCTACTCGGGACAATACTCCCCAATATTCATGCAATAACCCTATATTATTAAAAATTGATTCCTTTATGCAAAAATCAATGAATCAACATGCAAACAATTCAAAGAAATCAAAATTGCAAACTCTCCCATTTAACACATCAGTAACAAGTGTTTTTCCCCCATATGTCTTTACCGGTTTCTGTCACAGGCATATGGGGAGTGGACCTCCATTTTTCTGTACTTTTTGTTTGTGTTTTATTTTAGTAGTGTCTTTGCAACTGCACATGGGGGATGAGTATTCAAATACTGGCATTTGTAAGCTATACATACCAGCATCTGGATTTATAATTAAAATCATTATTGGATGTCATTGGATCAGGAGTCAAACCATGAAATGTGCAATAAATGTCCCTTGTTACTTTTAAACATTTTTATCTATACTTTAACCTTAAACTATTTTCATTGATTTTAATCATAAACTTATTTCAAGATTTTAATTTGTCTATGTTCCAAAGGGATAATTAAACTTGGAAGATACATGTTCCAAAGGGAGAATAAAACTAGGAAGATACATGTTCCAAAGGAACAACAAAAATGTACCATCAGCATCCAGTGATTATCACAAACACTCATTCTTTCCAAGAACCATCAAGGATTGGAATGCTTTTCCTCTTGGTTTTGTATCAGCATCGTCAGTCAAGGCTTTTAAAGTCTTAATGACAAGCTAAACTAAATTAACAAATTTTGGGGAGGGTGTGGTCTAGTAGACTAGTATGCGTACCATATCCATGGCAGTATAATCAGTTTGTTGAATGTGGCTATTATCTGGCAGAAGCAGAATTCTATCATAAGTTCCATTATATCAGTAATTATAGTTTAAGTTAATACTTATATCAGAAATATTTGGAAACTAATAAAACATGTTAATCGAAACAATTTATTTACTTAACTTTGTGATAGTTTCTGCCATTACTTCATGTTTTATTCTGGATTCAATGATGTTCAATAATATAATTGGAAGCTGGTTCATGAAGCCTATGACTGCCTATGAACATGAATTTATCTATGTGTCCCCTCATGCTGTGTTGCCCAGGTATCAGGTCTGTTCGCGTCCAATATACGTTCGCACCCAAGGTCTGTTCGCGCCCAATTTTAATTCAAATTCCAGTTGAATCATTGAAAAATCATGATTGTTGTTTTTAATTGCTATCTTGTAAATACTGAATGTATTTATAGCTTGGTATGAGTAAAAGATTGAAGATTTTAACAGCTTGGTCCCTTCAGGAACATATATATTGACTGATATACTGTTCCCAGGTCCCTTAATATAGCAATGCACTATTATAACCAAAACATGATCAAACATGATAAAAAATTTTCAACACACAAAAAAAAAACGTAGTCAGAATCTCACTCCATTTCGAAACAAGTCAATGTAACAAAAGTTATAGCAATACACTAACCAAGACATGATTAAGAGTTATTCAACACAAAATAAAACGTTGACAGAATCCCACTTTATTTAGAAAGGAATTTTTTTTTTAACAATACACTATCCAAAACTAAATTCAGATTTATTCAACACAATTATAAATGCTGTCTCACTTTAAGTTTTGAGACAATGATAACATTTATATGGCAAGCCAAAGTGGACAAAAAGAGCTATTTTCTAATATTAAAAAATCATTTTCTAATATTAAAAAATGATTTTCTAATATTAAAAAATGATTTTCTAATATTAAAAAATGATTTTCTAATATTAAAAAATCATTTTCTAATATTAAAAAGTACCTTATTTTTTAATATTAGAAAATGATTTTCTAATATTAAAAAATGATTTTCTATTATTAGAAAATGATTTTCTAATATTAGAAAATCATTTTTTAATATTAGAAAATCATTTTTTAATATTAGAAAATCATTTTCTAATATTAAAAAATAAGGTACTTTTTAATATTAGAAAATGATTTTTTAATATTAAAAAATCATTTCTTAATATTAGAAAATCATTTTTTAATATTAGAAAATCCTTTTTTAATATTAGAAAATCATTTTTTAATATTAGAAAATGATTTTCTAATATTAAAAAGTACCTTATTTTTTAATATTAGAAAATGATTTTTTAATATTAGAAAATGATTTTCTAATATTAGAAAATGATTTTCTAATATTAGAAAATAGCTCTTTTTGTCCACTTTGGCTTGCCATACATTTATACTTATAAGAATACTACTTGCCAAAACTTAATTACAAAGTTATTAAACCCAAAACCAATTAAAATTGGGCGCGACCATGTAGGGTGAATGGACTTTGGGTGTGAAAGTGAAAGGGGGCGAACATGAATGGCCGCAAACAGACCAGGATTCTGTTGCCCAGACACTACGTTTATTTCTTTATAGTAATTTATTATTATTTAGCTTATCAAATATGTTCTTGCTCTTATCCGTACTATTTACTTATCTGTAAGATTTAACCATACACAGCATAAAAATATGACAGCCCTCTATTTTAATTTTCCACATTAATAAAATAAAATATCTACTAAAAATATAAAAAGGGGGTGCGATTTCTGTATGACTCATATTATTTTGTCATTGTACCTGCACCGCTTTTCCCGAGCAACAATAGTTTTTGTGGAAAGTCTATGACATTGTTAATATCAGGTCTTGTGCATGCCAGTCCCATCTACATTATAATAATCACTAAATTGTAAATGTCAGATAAAATTTGTTTATGTTGGAGACGCAAGGGAGATAACATGAAATTACAATATTACCTAAAACCCAAAAGAATATTTTAATAATGATCAACAGCCACGGTCCTGGAAAATGTACATAGAAGTCGGTGAACAGGTAAGTTTATATGCAAATGCAGATACATATATCTACCATCATTGCATGAACGAATTCAGACTGTGTGATATTTAATTATAAATCATGATGATTGCCGCTTTGTGCATAATAAAATGAAAAACAAACTGGCATCATACCGTTTTCAAAAGTGTATTTAGGTTCCGAATGTGAATGACTCTCGTGATTTTTTACGAAAGTTTGACAGAAACTGTTGCTTTCGGGTCGATCCGGCCCCACGTCGATCCGGCCCAAGTCGATCCGTCCCACGTCGATCCGGCCCAAATGTTAAGGGCATACGATACAGCTACAGGGGAGGTAATGACGTTGCTAACGTAAAATGTTATTTGCGCGACGTCAAACTGTAACATATCGGGAAAAGATGCATTTTTCGACTGTTTTTTGTCATTCAAACTGATTTAATTAATTCATGGACCCCTATTTTTCAAAACGGCAATTTGTTTCATTTTGCAGGGAGATTATGTGACCAAAATTTTATAAAACTATAAATAGAGGATTTTTTTTAATTTTGATAAACATGCAGTAAAAAATGACGTTTTTTCCTCAATTCATGATCATTTGATAAATATGAGTTATTTCTGAATAAAAAATTGCATATTTTTTTATGATACTTATAAAATGCAGAAATTACCGATTATTTAACAAAAACAATTTGTGTTTATCTTTTATAACAAAAAAGTTATGTCTTTCTTTCGAAAAAGAAATTACGGCCACAAATCTGAATTTTGAACAAATATACAAAATTTCGACCTCATTTTGCTCAAAAAGTAGCATATGAAGGTATATTTTTTATTACATATTTGACTTAATCAGGTAAAAAATAGCCAATATGCAAATTTTCATGAACTTGTAAATACAGAATCAAAACTGTATCGTATGCCCTTAAGTCGATCCGGCCCCATCAAAAAATATTTTATAAGGAACAAAAATAATGATATATATTAATTGAAATTTATAAATGTGTATGATTTTTATTATAATGTAAAAGGTTACGGTAAAAAAAAAGGTCCTTTGAAAAATAGATGAGTATAAAACAACTAGGTCGATTATGTTTTTATTAGAAGTTTTCAAGATAATTTGGTATAATTATATCAAAACGTATATAAAATACGGTACAAGCCGACCGCTAAGCCCCAAAATATAGCAGCTTTACAAAATTGTGAAAATATAATCTTTTAGCTATTTACCGGAAAGAAGAATGCTTCTGCTACATAAATATGGGCTGTTTTTGACAGTACAATGCACATATATGGGGTATACTAGCATCATTCAGTCATGCTTAATGATAATAATACATAACACATATATAAAGGTGAGGATGAACACGGATACGGCCACTTTCATTTTTGACCAAAAAATATCTGAAAAGTGACGTTTTATTTTATATTTATTAAATTTTTCAAATTTAAGCTTGAATAGATGAACCTGCAATTTGAGGCCCAAATCTGCCCTTACCGGACCTACTCCTTTCTCAAATTGAGAAATGTTGTTTGATTTCCCGAATCCTTTCTATAAAAGAGAAGATAGAATGCAGCGGAATTTTAATATCACAATGGCTTTTCCTTGTGTGGTATGTGACCAACATGTTAGACCTCGACATCTATAAAGATCATTATGTTATAAAAATGTATTTGTATTTATTGCACTGATAAGCATAATGTGCTTAAAGTAATAAAAAATTACGTAACTCTAATTAATCAGGATTTGATTTAATTAAGTAATTACGAGTGGCATTACCACGGGTGTCATTCGGTTTATCGAGAGAAATGATCGTGAAAGAATATCTAACGACGGTCAAGTATTGAGAGACGATCGTGAAAGTTCTGGTAACGGATCGTGAAAGACATTTAATCGAGAAGACATATGAAAGTCCAGTAAATATTATAATCTAATTAATTACACAGACACATTTACGACAAAATAAAACTGTCTGTCAAAATGGTTCAACATTATGATCAGTATGTCAGAATATCCAGTTTCAAAAGTACATAGTTATTACAAAACGACAAAAGGCTGATTACTTCTCGACATTTCAATGACATAAAAAATGTAAACAAACACGATTTTTTCACAAATTCGACTAGATATACTACGTTTATCAGAATAAGGGCATTGTATTGGAATTAATTAAACGGTTTTTATAGTTATTTTGTATAAATATGATCTGAAACTTGGTAAACTACCTCCATAAATTTTTATTTTTTTTTGGATCGTGAAAGATCACGTACCGCATTTTTGAAGATCGTGAAAAGGATCGTGAAAGATCTCATGCTACGAAGATTTTCACATTATTCTTTCAATATATGATAATTCATATTTGTTATTGATATTGAAAAAGGCTAGATAGGTCAACATCCTCAATAGGTTTAAGCCAAAGAAGTATAATGTTGAAGAGCAGTGAGGATCCAAAATTCCAAAAAGTTGTACCAAATACGACTATAGTAATCCTTAGTTTTTCGCAAAAATCAAAGTTTTGTAAACACGAAATTTGTATCAAATGACCACATTATTGATATTCATGTCAACGTCGAAGTGTTGAATACTGGTCTGATGATACCCTCGGGGACGAAACGTCCACCAGCATCGCAACATGGCATCGACCCAGTGGCGTAAATAGTTATCAAAGGTACTAGGATTATAATTTAGTACGCCAGACGAGCAAATACATTAACATTATTATTTGGGTATTTGTGAACATGTTGCTTGTAAAAAATAGTTGGATGATTGTAGGATGAAGTTTTTTTATTGTTATGTGAAGTACACACTTATCATGAGTTATAGGATACCCATATTTTGTATATTGGATTCTATACTAAATGTCCGTCAGACAGGAATCACCCCAACCTCAATTTGCCTCATTTCATGGATGAAGATTCATTTTAGTGGTCAAGTCCGTATCGAGGATTCGTTAAGCTTTAGGATAACTGTCTGTTGTTATGATTGTAATGTGTATATTTTCGACTTGTGCAAGGTTTCAACTAACATTGAACTCATTATCATGCATCATTCGGCAATGGTTTGGCCTTTTGAATATATACATGTTGTACCTGTATGCTATAGCGACAAGATGTTTCGTGTATGGTGTACATGTCTGTTTCTTATATGACCATAATGACTTCAATTGTGTTTAACTTTCGAGGTAAAGTGTTGAATAGAAAAAAAGATAATTATTATTATAGCTTTAATGTTCATCCTTATAAAAATAGTTACAGGCTTCAACCACTTGCGGATTTATCAAATGATAAAAGAAATACTGATTTCTGATTACTAGTATTAAGTCTGGTCACGCATTTTCTTTCACGATCGACATAATACGTTGCCTGCTCTTTCACGATCAAGTTTGATTGAAATTCAACAAATTCAAGGTTTTCATAAACAAATTAACGCTTTTAATGGAAGAACATACTTTAATTTTACTGTACTATCAGATACACCAAAGATTAAATTTCAAATAAATAATGATATTTTGAAATATGATTATAGGTACAAAAAGCATGTTATTTGTAATTAATTTCACAGACACGCATTGCGCCTTTTGTATTTTTTTCAAAAAGTACTTCATATTTTCTTTATCTTCTTTCACAGTTATGTTGAGGAAGTTAAACCATTTTGACAGACATATTTTTTTTTGTTCGAATTTGTTCTGCGTTTTGAAAATTAAGCGATTTTTTCAAAGATTCTGAACTAGAATGTACATTAAATGTCTTTCACGATCCGTTACCAGAACTTTCACGATCGTCTCTCAATACTTGACCGCCGTTGGATATTCTTTCACTATCATTTCTCTCGATAAACCGAATGACACCCGTGATTACCTTAGTTCACAATCATTAGACAATTGTTGAATAAACAAACCAATTACAGACTCATGATTTGATTAAACAAGTCATTATGATGAGTTAAATTTTATAGGTTCCATCGGACTGTAAATAGCTATTTAGCTTTTCTGTGAATGAACTATATAAAATAAAAATCGCCATGATATTCCAACTTATCATGGAAAAAAAACCCTTCATATTTTAAATATGCTGAAGCTGCTATACAAACAGACACAATAACACTAGTCATGCTCGTATCAATTTAAAATAGTTCTTTAACTGGTACTCCAATCAATACTTCCCTTACCTGTTGTCATCCCGACACTTTTTGCAATTTCCATTTATACTGTTAGAATTTGTCACAAATTCCTTCAAAATCAATATAGTTTATTCATATTTTATTATGGGGCCGGATCGACTTGGGGCCGCATCGACGTGGGACCGGATTGACTTGGGGCCGGATCGGTTTGGGGCCGGAACGACCGGATACCAAACTGTTTATGATCAAAAGAGTATTTAGAGCAATCTAATAATGCAATTATATCTTTCCCGCATTTTAAGGACAACATGTATTTCTTTCTCAGTTTGGGCTTGCATTTTGTTATTTCTCAATTACATTAACTACTTGTCGAACCTTCATCGAATTTTATGAAAATGCCGAAGAAGCTTTTTCTATGACTAATGTCTAAAGCTAAGATTTTGAAAGCATTTGTTTTCGTTCATTTTTCTGTTCTGTTCTTTTCTGATAGACAGATAGCCGAACTCTTCTTTACGCAATTAATTGTTTTACATGCTCAATTTATAAACCTTCAAAGATTGTCATTAAATATTCCAGATCAAGAAAAAAATATCAAAAGATTTTGTTTTTGTTTTTAAATCCCTTTAAAAGAATGATAAATTGAGTCACTTTTTGTAGGAAGAAATCCTAGGCGTTCCAGAAATTTTTTAATATTGCACCTCTTACAAATGTTTTTTTTCCGTGTTCATTGAAAGGTGCTTTTGTCGATTGTATGCTCACTCGCGGCACTCTTTAAACTTATTTAAAAGTAATATTGGTTTGGACGTTTTGTCTAAAACCAATGACCATTAGGCTATCTTCCAGTTTAACACGATGGATATAAAGTTTACATATGCAATTAACCAAAACAAGCAAACTATTTAGATTCAAAAGTATATTGCTATCAATGATTTTTTACTGACAGGAATCGTTACGGAATCTCATTCTTGACAGCTTTCGGGGGCTTCGTTTCTTTCGAAGCCACTACCAGCAGGTTTAACATTGAGCGGTTGGCACCCTCATATCCCTCGCCAAGGTTCGGGCGTACACGTAAAAATTACCCAGCTACGCCACTGAACACGGAAAGGGAAATTAATTAAAGAGAAGACTGAAGTGTTACAAACGGGAGCAAGCCGAAAATTGTCCTCTTTTAAATTTATCATCATTTTCAAACAATTTTTAAATGTCAGTTGATAATCTTATACCGGTACCTGTCAACACAAGACCAGAGTATCTTAAATGTTGAACCCACCCATAGTTAGGATACATTTCACTGACATATTTTTTGAGAGATTGCATGTTGATTGTTTAATTTATTGCATTTCTATACTTGTTGGTGTCGCGGCTTATATTGTTACAATTTACAAATTGTGCCTGTTTAATCTGAGTGCTTACGGATTAACAGTATAAGTTTGTATTAAATAATAGTATATCAATATATTACAAACAGAAGAACCTATTTATACACACGCAAGTTGCGTTAGTCGGTAGTTGTGTTATGTATGTGCCTATCCCAAGTCAGGAGCCTGAAGATCAGTGGTCATCAGTGGCTGTCGTTTGTTTATGTGTTACATAATTTTTTATCGTTATTTTAAATGAATAAGGCCGTTAGTTTTTTCGTTTGAATTGTTTTACATTGTTATTTCGGGGGCCTTTTGCAGCTGACTATGCGGTATTGGCTTTGCTTATTGTTGAATGCCGTACGGTGACCTATAGTTGTTAATTTCTGTGTCATTTTGGTCTCTTGTGGAGAGTTGGCTCATTGTCAATCATACCGCAGCATTGCTTCTTTTTTATAATTAGTCGGTATTATGTTTTCGTTGATCTGTCCGTCAATCCGTCAATTCTGTGTTAGCCATCGCATGCAACTTAGGGTTCTGAAACCAAAACGGAATTTCACGAAAAATGTAGATCATTGTAGATAAAAAGACATACTATGCAGATGCGCATATCGCCGAACAGGAAACTATGATTCATTTTTCTAAGAGTAATACCCCTTAATTTAAAATTTTTAGTCAAATAAATACTACTTCAACATTTTGACATCGCAACTCTTCTGAAACCACAAAACAAAAGTTTGCAAAACTTTGTATATAATAAGGACATACTATGTAGACTTGCATATTGACAAGAATTATGATTCAATTTTTGTCTAGGAGTTATGCCCTTTGAACTAAGAATTTTGACCTAAATATTATACTGCAGCAATTTTTTGTAGCAACTCCCATGAAACCGACAACGGAATTTCATGAAACTTTGCAGATACTCAGGACATATTTTGTATATATATATATATATATATACGAGTCTAAATTGAAAACTACGTTCAAACCTATGACTGCGTTGGATAAAAACCGCAATTTTTATACGTGTGCATGTCAAACAAATTTCGTTGTAAAAGGGTCTAAAAACAGCACAAACAACATTTTCCAAAAGACCAAAAGAGTGAAAAAGTATATTTAAACAAAACGCATTTGACTAACAGGTCGAACAACTGATGTTCTTTAACCCTGCTGACTGCCATTGGCGATTGCCAAATAAAATTGATCACAGGTTGTAACAAAATGGATCTTATTATAAATTTAATACGTCACAGAAAAAAAAAATTGTTAACTTGTGGACAGGATGTTGTGCCACAAACATTCGGTGTCAATATTTCTTTAGTACACCATATCCGGATTTCGACAATAAATGTCTCTTCAGTGATGTTAGGGATCGAAACGGTATTTGGAAGGCCATATAAAAAGCACCCTCATTTTTAGAGAAAGTACCCTCATTTTTAGATTAACTCTTGAATTTTAAGAGTCAATATATAGGATGAACGGATCATATAAACCGGAGGGAAAATATGATACATGCCCAAACAAAAAATATAAACGAGTCTAAATTGAAAACTACGTTCAAACCTATGACTGCGTTGGATAAAATCCGCAATTTTTATATTGACACCGAATGTTTGTGGCACAACATCCTGTCCACAAGTTAACAATTTTTTTTTTCTGTGACGTATTAAATTTATAATAAGATCCATTTTGTTACAACCTGTGATCAATTTTATTTGGCTATCGCCAATGGCAGTCAGCAGGGTTAAAGAACATCAGTTGTTCGACCTGTTAGTCAAATGCGTTTTGTTTAAATATACTTTTTCACTCTTTTGGTCTTTTGGAAAATGTTGTTTGTGCTGTTTTTAGACCCTTTTACAACGAAATTTGTTTGACATGCACACGTATAAAAATTGCGGTTTTTATCCAACGCAGTCATAGGTTTGAACGTAGTTTTCAATTTAGACTCGTTTATATTTTTTGTTTGGGCATGTATCATATTTTCCCTCCGGTTTATATGATCCGTTCATCCTATATATTGACTCTTAAAATTCAAGAGTTAATCTAAAAATGAGGGTACTTTCTCTAAAAATGAGGGTGCTTTTTATATGGCCTTCCAAATACCGTTTCGATCCCTAACATCACTGAAGAGACATTTATTGTCGAAATCCGGATATGGTGTACTAAAGAAATATTGACACCGAATGTTTGTGGCACAACATCCTGTCCACAAGTTAACAATTTTTTTTTTTTCTGTGACGTATTAAATTTATAACAAGATCCATTTTGTTACAACCTGTGATCAATTTTATTTGGCAATCGCCAATGGCAGTCAGCAGGGTTAAAGAACATCAGTTGTTCGACCTGTTAGTCAAATGCGTTTTGTTTAAATATACTTTTTCACTCTTTTGGTCTTTTGGAAAATGTTGTTTGTGCTGTTTTTAGACCCTTTTACAACGAAATTTGTTTGACATGCACACGTATAAAAATTGCGGTTTTTATCCAACGCAGTCATAGGTTTGAACGTAGTTTTCAATTTAGACTCGTTTATATTTTTTGTTTGGGCATGTATCATATTTTCCCTCCGGTTTATATGATCCGTTCATCCTATATATTGACTCTTAAAATTCAAGAGTTAATCTAAAAATGAGGGTACTTTCTCTAAAAATGAGGGTGCTTTTTATATGGCCTTCCAAATACCGTTTCGATCCCTAACATCACTGAAGAGACATTTATTGTCGAAATCCGGATATGGTGTACTAAAGAAATATTGACACCGAATGTTTGTGGCACAACATCCTGTCCACAAGTTAACAATTTTTTTTTTTTCTGTGACGTATTAAATTTATAATAAGATCCATTTTGTTACAACCTGTGATCAATTTTATTTGGCAATCGCCAATGGCAGTCAGCAGGGTTAAAGAACATCAGTTGTTCGACCTGTTAGTCAAATGCGTTTTGTTTAAATATACTTTTTCACTCTTTTGGTCTTTTGGAAAATGTTGTTTGTGCTGTTTTTAGACCCTTTTACAACGAAATTTGTTTGACATGCACACGTATAAAAATTGCGGTTTTTATCCAACGCAGTCATAGGTTTGAACGTAGTTTTCAATTTAGACTCGTTTATATTTTTTGTTTGGGCATGTATCATATTTTCCCTCCGGTTTATATGATCCGTTCATCCTATATATTGACTCTTAAAATTCAAGAGTTAATCTAAAAATGAGGGTACTTTCTCTAAAAATGAGGGTGCTTTTTATATGGCCTTCCAAATACCGTTTCGATCCCTAACATCACTGAAGAGACATTTATTGTCGAAATCCGGATATGGTGTACTAAAGAAATATTGACACCGAATGTTTGTGGCACAACATCCTGTCCACAAGTTAACAATTTTTTTTTTTCTGTGACGTATTAAATTTATAATAAGATCCATTTTGTTACAACCTGTGATCAATTTTATTTGGCAATCGCCAATGGCAGTCAGCAGGGTTAAAGAACATCAGTTGTTCGACCTGTTAGTCAAATGCGTTTTGTTTAAATATACTTTTTCACTCTTTTGGTCTTTTGGAAAATGTTGTTTGTGCTGTTTTTAGACCCTTATATATATATATGCATTGAAACCGTTATTATCTTTTAATAATTTTCTTATATATATATAAGTACGTCTGAGTCAGTGACAACCCTACAACAAATGTATCCATCGCGAAAGCATTTTTGGTTCTTCCCTCGCCGGGATTCGAACCCATGCTATTGTGATATCGTGACACCAAATCGCCTGCACTGCAGCCGTCCCGCTAGACCACACGACCACCTGGGCTCTCAAAAAAAGAGTTATCGGTGGCCATATGTTACCTTTCCACGTCAGTTTTAATCTAGCGTCGTACTACAGTACATGATATATAAGGCATGAAGATGTTATTGTTACAGATCAGCTAAATTATCTATAGTAAAGGATCCTACAAATTAATGTAAGATACAGTCACAGAAAATAATTATATTCATAAGTACGTCTGAGTCAGTGACAACCCTACAACAGATGTATCCATCGGATCGCCATCAATGATGGTGATACATGGCTGTGTACATAATGTATATACAACTCGTCTAAACATCAACCCAACAATGTTAGATCTGTAAATTTGCTTTCGCAAATTTTTGGTTCTTCCCTCGCCGGGATTCGAACCCATGCTATTGTGATATCGTGACACCAAATCGCCTGCACTGCAGCCGTCCCGCTAGACCACACGACCACCTGGGCTCTCAAAAAAAGAGCTATCGGTGGCCATATGTTACCTTTCCACGTCAGTTTTAATCTAGCGTCGTACTACAGTACATGATATATAAGGCATGAAGATGTTATTGTTACAGATCAGCTAAATTATCTATAGTAAAGGATCCTACAAATTAATGTAAGATACAGTCACAGAAAATAATTATATTCATAAGTACGTCTGAGTCAGTGACAACCCTACAACAGATGTATCCATCGGATCGCCATCAATGATGGTGATACATGGCTGTGTACATAATGTATATACAACTCGTCTAAACATCAACCCAACAATGTTAGATCTGTAAATTTGCTTTCGCAAATTTTTGGTTCTTCCCTCGCCGGGATTCGAACCCATGCTATTGTGATATCGTGACACCAAATCGCCTGCACTGCAGCCGTCCCGCTAGACCACACGACCACCTGGGCTCTCAAAAAAAGAGCTATCGGTGGCCATATGTTACCTTTCCACGTCAGTTTTAATCTAGCGTCGTACTACAGTACATGATATATAAGGCATGAAGATGTTATTGTTACAGATCAGCTAAATTATCTATAGTAAAGGATCCTACAAATTAATGTAAGATACAGTCACATACCGTATAGCGGGTTATTTTCGCGGGGTGCAAATTTTCGCTTATTTTCGCGGACAGAACTTAATCGCCAAAATAAATTCTGCCAAATTAAAAGTGTACATACAAAGGTATTAATAAAAGTTTTTAATCCGCCAAAATAATAACCGCCAAAATATTTCGTATACCTTGTTCAATGAAAATCGCGAAATTTTACACCCGCGAAAATAACCCGCTATACGGTATATATATATATATATATATGTGTGTTTTCATCCACAGGGAATTACGATTCAATGTTTTTTCTAGGAGATGTGCCCCTTTGAGTTTACAGTTTGGGCAATAATTTTAAACTAGATACATTGTATGCATCATGCGACGTTAGACGAATCCAGACAGCAAAACATTAATGATAGGGAAGGACACAATCGCGCATATTTTAGAGATCAGACGATTCTTCGAGTATAGTCTTTGAGATAATAGGCAAATCTTTTACCTCTGTGTTTTATTATTTGCTACAGCAACCTTCTTGTTAATGGATTAAATTCCCAGATATGCTTTTAAAACTATGTTCCATTATAAAAATTAAGGTAAAATATGGAAAATATTAGAGAAAGCAGTTATTAGAGAAAATTAAAAAAAAAATGTATACTAAGACGGACGGACGGACGACGGACACCACACTGATTATAACATCGGGTCATTATGTCGGCTATGTGAATTAATAGTCCGTAAGTAGGATGTCACATTCAGTATTGATTGAACTATCGACTGTTTGTTGAATCATACATCTAAGATTGAATCAATGTGGTTTGTCACGAAGTATAAGATTTTTTTTTATACTTAAATAAGAAATTTGTATGAATAACTTAGTAGAAAAGGGCAATCATGATTACACTAGAGGCTAAATTGTTCTGTCAATGTGTGAATCATTCAATTACACATACGGAATAGTATTATAAATGTAGAGGATAGATAAAACCCCAAGTTTTAATATTAATGTAAATTTGTGATGGTTGCGTATGAAAATTTATGATATTTATTATTTATCTTTTGCACCAAAGCTGACTGATTACATTGTCGCGTGTGATGTCGAATAATCTTCAGACTCGGACTTCTCTTGAACTGAATTTTAATGTGCGTATTGCTATGCGTCTACTTTTCTACATTGGTTAGAGGGAGGATTGAGATCTCACAAAAATGTTTAACCCCACCGCATTTTTGCGCATGTCCCAAGTCAGGAGCCTCTAGCCTTTGTTTGTCTTGTATTATTTTAATTTTAGTTTCTTGTGTACAATTTGGAAATTAGTATGGCGTTCATTATCACTGAACTAGTATATATTTGTTTAGGGGCCAGCTGAAGGACGCCTCCGGGTGCGGGAACTTCTCGCTACATTGAAGACCTGTTGGCGACCTTCTGCTGTTGTTTTTTTTTATTTGGTCGGGTTGTTGTCTCTTTGACATATTCCCCATTTCCATTCTCAATTTTATTCTGAGTGTTTTGTCATACATTGTATACATCATTAGATAAACAGACTCTGCAATTGTTGCACCTGTCCCAAGTCAGGAATCAGATGTTCAGTGGTTGTCGTCTGTTTATGTGATTCATAGGTGTTTCTCGTTTTTCGTAAGTATATAGAAAAGACCGTTGGTTTTCCAGTTTGAATGGTTTGACACTAGTAATTTTTGGGGCCTTTTATAGCTTGCTGTTCGGTGTGGGCCAAAGCTCCGTGTTGAAGGCCGTACCTGGACCTGTAATGGTTTACTTTTATAAACTGATACGTAATTGGATGGAGAGTTGTCTCATTGGAACTCCTACCACATCTTTTTATATTTATCAATCCTTTTACCCTTATATTCAACATTTAGTTTGTACTTACATTTTCTTTTCGATGTAAATGATCCGCAAATCTTGTTATTTTTTTTTAATTTAACATTTGTATTATGTATTCTGGCATTTTGCTTTTTTTAACAAACTGAAAACGCCATTGGAAAAAAAGCAACCGAAAAATGACTGTTAGTTACCATTAAGTTATCTGCACAGTTAATATTCTACAAAAGTTACATTTATTGCTAATAATTAATCTGATCTCTTCCTAAATTTGTAATACTTGCCGCTATATGTTTTAAACAGCATCAATCAATTTTTTGGCGTTTGGTTTCATTGATTATCGCAGGATACGCTAGAAGAACGCTTCAAAATATAGATTTTCTTTATATTTTACTTTGATAAACTTTTTAACTGATCTTGTATACAGAAGCATGTCATTTGGACCTTCCACGGTTGATAAAAGTATTCATATACCATTTAAGTTAACTTCTTTAAGGATTAGTTTAGTACATGTATGTACTATTTCCATTGACACCTGAGACACGCTCCTTTGATGGGATGCAGTTTAAAAGAAATATCCAGTTTCTTTATGGTGACCTATAGTTGTTAATGTTTGAGTCATTTTGGTCTTTTGTGGATAGTTGTCTCATTGGCAATCATACCACATCTTCTTTTTTTTTTTTTTTATATATATTATGTAAAATTTTGATTACAATACAGACATAACTACATATTGATTAACAAGACAACAAAGCATGATATACCATATGCTATTTTATTCACGTTCTTATCTTTCTAAGATCTATATGAACTGTAGAAATACTCAATCAATAATCTAGACAACTGTAACTTTACCGCTGACAAATGAGCTTACTTTGTAAAGCTTAATAGCATGTGATTTGAGAAAGTTAGGTACTGCCAGTACAATCAATAATTGTTCCTGATGTAACTTCGTTGCGCAGGTTAGTTGTCAGAATCAAGGACATTGTTGCGCTAGCCTTGAACAGTGAAGCCGTAATGGTATTATCTGATAGCGACATTCAAAGGTAAGTAATAGCAATGCAGTAGAATTGTACATTATTTGTTGTGTTTTTTTCTGTTAAAACGAGTGAAATTGTAGAGCGTTATATTTGCTATTTTAAAATGTTTTTGATTGACCGCTTATCTATTAGATGACGCATTGGTATCTGATGATAGATGATATTCTAGAAATATTTGATTTTATATAGAAACAATAGAGGCTAATTTAACATGTTTCTTCACAATATACCAGATATTTATGATATACAGTAGTTTTGCTTTAAATGAGTGATGTTTTATAAAATAGGTATTTGAAGAAACCCATTAATTTTCAAATTCCTTTATACTTGTAATCACCATTGGTATCTTGTCATTGTCGACCTCATCGAATATCTCAATAAAGATATCCCCTTAACAGATTTAGTAGCTGAACCGTGCAGTTTTTGCTGATACATGGTGTAGAATTCTGTGTAAATATTGATAAACAATTTTCAAGCGTGGGATGAACGTACACTAGAGAATATGTAAGAATAAAAAACGTTTAAAAATGTCCCCGTAAGTCAATTTTCTTAAGAAAAAAAACACTTACCCACTCGTTCGGAACAGTATACGATTGAAACAGATTTTCGCATGCCTGCCATGTATGATAATGGATTGCTTGATTGATTGTTGGTTGCTTAACGTCCAGTGGCAAATATATAATGAATGTTCAGGACGATTTTTTTTTTAACTAGAAACAAAAAATAAGTCATGTTATAGAGGCAGTGTGGCAAATTTGGAATGCCACGGGATAATAAGGATATATTGAATAGGGACAGAAATTTAGCCTGTCAACAAATCACAAAAGGAACACATAGATTTTTTGCAAGGGTTCTTAACGGGGTTTGTACTCTCTTTACACGAAGCTTCGAATTTAACGTCTCTTTTCTGACTTGACATCGAGTCTCGTACGATGGAGCTCGATGGAACATGAGATCATCGATTATTGACGATAGAACATTTGAAAATCGATCATAACGAACGAAAAACTTTCGGTTAAAAATGAAAATTAAGGGGGGAGGGACTAGCTTACATTGTTTGCCTGCAACTATTTTTAAAACCGAAGATATGTCGCTTAGCATAGTTGATCATACATTTCTTGTGTTTTTCTGTGTGTTGGGTTGCTGTTCATTTTTATGCATATATATGATAATAACATATAAGGGTTGTTGTATGGTCTTTCAATACTATCTATTTCAAAGTAAAGAACGTACACTTCACAGCTAAGTAGGCATACAAAACATACAAATAAGAAAAGTAGAATAAGCTAAAGTACTTTATTATCCAGATTTTAAGGGCAATGCCCTTTAAAGGAGAATAGTTAATGGATTTATCCACGTGATCCGTCGAAGACGTTCAGCGTTACTAAGAGGAGAAACAATCCATACTTAATATTTAATTGGGATATTTATGGCATAGTATGTTTAAAAGTTTTATATACGGACCGTAAAATATGAATGTATAAAGATCAAAAGATCAAGTTTAATTTTAAGTAAAACAGTGCCAAATATACGTAGACACCTGTTCAATATTTATAATACGCAATTGTGCAATATGTAAGCTTTGTACAATGAAGGTCGATTTATTTAATAACAATCCGAACTAAGTTTGATTTAGTTTACAATTTATCGAAAGTGAAAGGTAAAGCTATTAATGTATTTAAATCTCGTTTGTACCTTATTTGCAACCACATGACTATATATTATATTAAGTGTACTGCAGAGATTCGCTGATAATATATTCAAGGTGAGTAAATATTAATTTTATCTTTGTCTGTCTGAGTGTCGACACACCCCATTGTACACATTATATCAAGGATATCCGTACTTGAAATATGGTAGGTGAAATTTTATATCTTTGTAGTTTAACAATTTTTTCAAAACATTCATTAAAAAAAATCGATGATTGATTATTTGCACAGTGCGCAAACGTTAAAGAACTTTTAACAAATGGTACTTTTTCGATATTGTGTAACACTCTGAACATTTTATGTCAATAAGCGTTTTATTCGCTCGTATTTGCCAACCTGTTGTCAAAGGACCAGGTTTAGTTTTCAATGAAGTGGTGTCACTTATTGATATTGTCATATTATAGAGAATCGAAGCTATATTTCCGGGTTCACTATTTAGAATAAGCAATTGGTGATGTTTTTTTATCGTGATCTTTTCTTATACATCTTTCAATGCAACTCACATCGAATCTTATTTCGGTGGCGTATTATTAGTCCGATATTTCACCGATTTCTGTCTGCCAGGATTACCATTCTCAGAACAACCTACGATCTCACTCCCACCCATTATTACTCCACAAGAGAAATGGTTCACAAAAGTCGAACGGAGTTCTCTGGCAAGTAGGGTTAAATTAACAAATAAAGACGGATGTTCAAATCAGATTTAAAAAAATACCCCTTGAGACATCTTGATTAATGCAAAAAGGGAGCAAAGAGGGGCAATCTCAAGCATAAGTCGAGGACAAAATAAAATCATCCGAAAAACAGTCTACAGAAAACCAAACATTTATCATACCGTGCTGAGCCCCGCTGAGAACAGTTAGATTAATTACTCTGTTAATCAGGGCTGACAAATATCTCTTGTTCACCTTGAAGACATCATCAGAATCATTAATCATCGATACGTGTAAATTTGATCTACAAATTGACCGAAAGCAGACATTTGAAATGAATATATGGAGTTTGTTTTAAATTGACTGATTGGTTACTGTTTGCTTTTTGTCCAGTGACAAATGGTTCATGCATATCCAGGACGATAACTAATTAACAATAAGTACACAAGATCAGATCATGAAAAATGAGTGTAAATTGCATATGGAATAATTTAGCATTGCAACGGACCCCTAAAAGAGTGGCTGCATGGGTTCTTATCGTATTGGAAACTTGGCATTCCGTCCCATTTTTTAACTGATGAGGCTGCATGTTTATACATCCCGCACAATTAATCTTCAGTACATACAACAGTATACAGAAAACAAAAGATTGATAAGGATATAAATCCCATCGAGAACCTAAGAAAAACTAAGATAAGGAGTTCCCGCTTATGCTCTAAGTGGTTATATTTTGTAGCCAGCCAAATATACTCGTGGTTATCTGCATGTGCCAAATTTTTTTAATTTTTATTAGGTCAACGTTAAAAGGGAGATAATTCAAATTGACGAAATAAAAAATTGTACTGAAATTTATTACGTCAATATCAGCCAATCAAATTGCTAGAAATTATCCTAAATCAGGATAAAGGAGTTTATGTAATAATTTATTGTTATTATTCTTACAGGACATGGATATGATGAAGACGAAGCTGTTAGGATACCTACCTAAACCAACACTTTATCCCTTCTATGGGACACTTCTTTTATACTTTGTGTTATATCAGCCCTTTATAGGGTATCCTCCTATAACATTCTTCGCCGCATTCTTTAAAATCCTTCCAGTGTTGTCGTTGGCATATTTTGTGCGGTCCACCGTCAAAGGAAAATTGTCTGCACTTATGGACAATGACTATAAGAAATTCATTTTCATTGGATTACTAACATCCAGTCTGGGAGACGCATTATTAGTGGCTCGTACCGCTCTCTTCATTCCAGGTATGCTGGTCTTTGGTGTTGCGCATTTGTTCTATATATTGGCCTTTGAACCGTCCAGTGGCAAAAGCAGATTACAGAATTTGTATATTCTGGGATATTTAGCTCTTGCAGTGACATTGCACGCAGACATTGATAGTTTTATAATGTTTTGTCTGGTGATGGTATATATGACATTGATCCTTGTTATGTCTTGGAGAGCGACAAATACATATGAACGAACAAAAACATTTCCGGCACTGGCTGCATGTGTCGGTAGCATGTTATTTATTTTCTCAGATTTCCTGATAGCAGTTGACAAATGGAAATTTTCCGTACCATTTACACAGTTTTTTGTGATGATAACTTATTATTCTGCACAATTCTTTCTTGCTTTGAGTACAGATAGTTAGTTATAAAATATAAAAAGCTTATAATACAGACAATCAAAAACAAATTTCAAAATAATACTTATACCTTAATATTAGCTTTTTATTACATCATAATATGTAGCTTTATACATGTTATAACAATAAAATCAAGTGAAATACATTATATTCATTATGACAGCAGTCACTTGTCTTGCTGATAACAAGGAAAAGTCGATAGAAGCACATGCAAAATACTAGTATCAGATTTATATGTTCTTCGAAGGTATAATGTAAATATATGATTCTAGAGCACATGATATATGATTCGGGTAGAACTTTCATTGAGAACATTTTTTTTTGTGGATTTACATGTACATGTTACGTTAAATGCATAACAAACGAATCATAAATATAGTAACAAAAGCTAATCAGAACACCCAAAGTTGTCTAAATAAATTATACAAATACTCATACCAGGGTTAAATATTATACGCTAGACGTGCGTTTCGTCTACAATAGACTCATCAGTGAAGCTCGAATGAAAAAGGTGAAAACTGCAAAATAAAGCACGAATTTAATAGTATTGAGGACACACAATTCCAAACAGGTTTTTGCCAAATCCAGCTAAGGTAATCTACTCGGACATTTGAAGTTTTTCAAACAGTTGATTAATAATTATGGTCATATCAATAATAATTACTGTTAAGACATAATTGCTGATTACCTAGCTGGTGGTACCCTCGTGGAGGTATCATCCGCAAACATTGGCATTTACCTGTTTGTTGTAGATAAACTCTTGTCCATTCGTTTGATGTGTTTTATCATTTGATTTTGCCATTGTCTTTTGATTAAGGACTTTCCGTTTTGAATTTCCTCGGAGTTCAGTATTTTTTCATCAGTGCAATCTTTGTTAGAGATAGTCGTAGCCTTTGTTTTGATGAGTTCTTTTTTTAAACGGATGTGGAATTTGGGAGGCAGTAAATCTTTAAAATTTAAATACGACATAAAGGAAAAAAAAACCCAGCAAATGTTTTTTTTTCGCCATCTATTCTTAAATATCAAATCATTATAATTAAGTTCTGGAAAATTGAACAAATTGAGATGTCTCGTGGTTATTACTTTCTACTTTTAAAACTCTTCATGAAAAATTAATGAATTAAGATCTTTGCAGACGGTCAGAATTCATGTTTATGAGCACAGACACTTGTTTCTATCCATACGAAAGTGGACAAACCATATACATAGAAGTTTTTTGGATAGTCGTCCTTCGTATGGAAAGAGACAAGTGCCTGTGTTTATGAGCCGATTTACATATTTCGGATGCAAAAGTAATATACAATAGATATGACAAGAATGCAGACACATTTGGAATAAATCGTTGAACATGCATAGTTATATGGTAGTTTCATCGCCGTGCAAGTTAGAAAATAAGAAAATTTCGTATAGTCAATAGAAAAGCAAGTGAACTTTTCATGACCTGAACTGTTACCTCATGCCATGACGACTATTTAAACCAGAAGTCTTAATATTTATATCCAGATTATTATTAAACTGACTGATCAGATTAGTAAATCAATAGTGTGAATATACACCCAAAGTAAAGCACTAACGGAAATTATAATAGAGAATCAAGGTATAATTTACGGTCGGCAGCTTTCAATTTCATAGGAAAAGATGAAATGTGTGAAAAACATGTATTTGAAAGTATCATCAGCAATACCTAATTATTAGTGATTTTTTCCCCATATATTCAGACAAAAATGAGTTTTCATTAGAATAGAACTGAAACAACAACCACAACATGAATTAGAAGATAAAAAGGAGGAGGTATAAATAAATAATACTGCCAATGATATTAGACAACAAGATGACCAAAAAGAAATATGGAGAAAAGACAATTTTTTAGTCCACAAAACACTTCACTGAAAAATAAAATATTGGCGGAACACGAACCCCAACAAACACCATGCATATACGTCGCCTGAAAACCTGCTGATACACTAAACGAACGCAAGATACTTGGATTTAATCACAAGAGTATGCTATCATTTTGGCTAAACATTAGCGGGACAATATTATATTTGGACTAATAGTTAATAATTTGATCTTAAGAATAAAACTAAAGGCTTTACACCATTTAAATAAAAAGTAGTTTGTAGTTTGAATCGTGTAGTTTCACAAGATTACGTTTTTTAAGTCTTTAAGCTTTAAATTGAGGGCCACAAGCAGTGTTTAGAACAATCAATTGGAATTTTTTTTACATCCTCACTAAGTTATACTTATTACTTGGTTTGTGCTAACATGAGCAACCGTGATGACGGGTGCCAAATGTGGAACAGGTATTTGTCTGCTATTGCCCGAGTTCAGCCCCATTTTTTGGTGGGGGTTTGTGTTGCTTACTCTTTAGATGTGTTTTGTTTACTATTATTTATCTGTTGGTCTTTATCTCTTTTAACCATTGCGTTTACACTTTACTTTCGACTTGTGAGTTTGAATGTCTCCTTGTCTTTCGCCTCTCTGTTAATATATATTTTTAAAACTGTTTTATGATACCTTTCTGGCCGAAACGAGTTTCTTTTTTAGCCAAATTGTTACACCAATGAGCTCAAACGTTGATCTGCCAAATAAAGACTATTGGTGTTAACTTGGTTATTTTCAAATTGATTTTCATTTGCTTAACCTCACGTTGCAAATTTCATATATAGTGTGACCATCAGTACAACAAATTTGATCTTCAAAATTGGTCGATCGAATGAAAGTGTGTAAATAAAGACTGTCATTTAAACAAAAAGTTGGCCTGTGATAAAAGTTTTATAGCAATATGCTACAAACGGACCAGTCAAAAAATCTATAAAAATAAGAAGATGTGGTCTGGGTGTTCTTTATTTATCTTTTAAATTTAATATATGAACCATTACTGATTAGTCAATATTTGTTAATACTTGTATTCTTTTGGTGTGGCTCGGTACTTATGCATCCCACCAATGTGTTGTTGTGTTGTGGGTGTTGTTGTGTTGTGGTCGTATTTTGTATTCTTGTCTTTCAATTTTGCTTAATTGCTTTGTCTATATGATTATTTGTTTAAAGATTTAGTTTACAACAAACTGTTCTCCCTTTTTAACACTTTTACCTATTATATAAAAAAGAAGATGTGGTATGATTGCCAATGATACAATTGTCCACATGAGACCAAAATGAGAAACGGCCTTATATATAATATATAATATATGTCTAGTTTCTTTCACATATCGTTGTCAATATAATGGAATTAATGCGACTGACTGTTGTTTCGGAACAAACGTTTGGAACAATGTTGATATTTCCGAGGTTGAATAATCAAACCGAAGAGCGTGATGTAGCAAATGTAACAAGACTGTTATAGATCACTTTGAACCAACTCAAATTACATAACTATCACAGTCCCTTATTGGTTGTGTGTTTGTCTTTTTCACTATTTGCCAAGTAAAAAAGACAAATTATTGTACACAAAACTTATCATAGAAAACTAAATACCAAACAACATGAACCCCATTTAGAACTTGGTATGCTCTCATGTGCTCTGTTAGGTTAAGCAGACCCTGATCCACATTTGGTAATCGTCGTGGTGCTCCATTTAGTACAAACCCGTTAACAAGTCTTACTTGGTAGGTCATATTCGTGAAAAGGGGACAATATTGTAGTTACGACAATAGGAACTTATCCGCTAGATCTATGAAACGGATATTCCATTACGGCCAACCATCTCGTAATGGCGTCTGTAAAATTCACAATTTGAAACTCTTTGTTTAAAAGCTTCCTAGTGACCATTTAATCATTATATTTAGTTATCATGCGATTAACGTTTAACGACTGATTAAAATTAATCATATGATTAGCTTAATCACATGTTGAACAACAAACTCCAGAAACCATCTATCAAGGAAATCATTATTGGAAATACGAGCCCGTGAATATCGTATCAATTGGGAGATATATACTCCGTATACAGGCGCTACTGGAATGTTGCTACATAGAAAAGGAAAGTTTACAATTGAGAAGCTTAAAAAATCTCTTGTGTCGTAAATTTTTTTTTCAACCGACCCTCGTTGACAATTTCTAGATTGTATCTTCTTTAATATAAAAACGAGAAGATATGGTATGATTTTCATGAAACAGCTCTCCACCAGAAACAAAACGACGTACAAGTTCAGCAACTATAGCTTTCCGTTCGACCTTCAACCAAAAACGAAAACCAACCCGCTTAACAAGCACAGCTTACTGTTCTGTTTTTGTCTATTGCCTCTTAACCTCCCAATATTGTATTTCCCCCTCCTACCATTTTAGTTTTAGTTTGACTTTTTCTTTTGCTATCACTTTGTGGCACTGATCAAAGACAAGATGAGCCCAATACATCCTGTAACGAATTTCTCCATATTCATTTATCAGATTGTGTTTCAATATTTTGTCCTATCGTATCTTATGTCAAATTGTAAATACGTTTGTGTGGATATAAAGAACGAACTATCTCGAGTTCTTTGATTTCACAGAAATCTGTCCGGTATTCTCAAGATTTATTAATTTCTGCAGACTGATTTGTAGTAGCACCTACCCGATTACATATTTTGAATTATCCTGTCATTCAAATAACCAATCAACATCTTAATATGACACATAGGAAAGTTCCCCCCATTAGAAATAGTCGTTTCAGATAAATCTTTTATGCTTAACGCGTTGTTTGGTGCAATGATAATAAGTTATAAAATGTACCAGGCTTTTGCTTTAATACGCCAGACGCGCGTTTCGTCTACATTAGACTCATCAGTGACGCTCAAATCAAAATTGGTAGAAAGTCAAACACGCACAAAGTTGAAGAGAAATGAGGACCGAAATTCCTAAAAGTTGTGTCAAATACGGTTAAGTTAATATAAGCCTTGGCGAAGACAATCTTTATTTTTTCGAATAATTCATGTTTTTGCAAACACTAAATTTATAAAAATGACCATATAATTGATATATATGTCAACATCGAGGTGCTGATTACTGGGCTGGTGGTACCTTTGGGGATGAAACGTCCATCCGCAGTGCCATCGACCCAGTGGCGTGCATAGTGATCAAAGGTACCAGGCTTATATTATGTTGTACTGTTATACCACTGTCCCAGGTTAGGGGGAGGGTTGGGATCCCGCTAACATGTTTAACCCCGCCACATTATTTATGTATGTGCCTGTCCCAAGTCAGGAGCCTGTAATTCAGTGGTTGTCGTTTGTTTATGAGTCACACATTTGTTTTTCGTTCATTTTTTTACATAATTAATGCCGTTAGTTTTCTCGCTTGAATTGTTTTATATGGTCTTATCGGGGCCTTTTATAGCTGACTATATGCGGTATGGGCTTTGCTCATTGTTGAAGGGCGTACGGTGACCTATAATTGTTAATGTTTGAGTCATTTTGGTCTTTTGTGGATAGTTGTCTCACTGGCAATCATACCACATCTTCTTTTTTATATAATAGTTTAATATACCAGACGCGCGTTTTGGCTATATTAAGACTTAGTGACGCTCAGATCGAAATAGGTAGAAAGCCAATCAAGTAAAAGTTGAAGAGCTTTAAGGACCCAAATTCCAAAATGTTTTGCCAAATACGGCTAAGGTAATCCATGCTTGGGTAACACATTGTCGTGTTTGCAATTCAAAAGTACTAATATAGATACTAGTATATGAATCTACTAATTTCATTTATCAAATAAAATTTCTTGATTTTTTTTTTAACAGCAAATCGTGTGCTTTTTAAAAGTTTTTCTTCATTATATTATCCGATTTTACTGTTGAGTGTCGGCTTGTTTTGTGGGTCCTTACGATTTCAATGAACAGTCTTCATTTAAAAGGTGAACTTCATAGATATAGGAAGATGTGGTGTGAGTGCCAATGTGACAACTGTCCATCAAAGTAACAATTTAAAAAGTAAACCATTAAAGGTTAAAGTACGGCCTTCAACACGGAGCCTTGGCTCACACCGAACAACAATCTATAAAGGGCCCCAACATTACTAGTGTAAAACCATTCAAACGGGAAAACCAACGGTCTAATTCATGTACATATAATTTAGATGTTTTTATGCTTTCTAGAAATTTTTGTATACTCAAACTCGTGGAGCTGCATCTAAATATTGACAAACAATATCATATTCTCATACAACTTCTACATGAAATTGCGTTATTGTATACTTGTCATCAAATCTAATCATAAACAGACATTCTCTGTATTTTTTAATAATCTGTTACAAAAAAATAAAATATAAAGGGACAAAAATATCGAACTCAAAGGAAGTTTTAAACGGAGATTCCTTTATCAAATTTCATAATCAGAATCGCAAACATAAAAATGATAAACAGCTGTCATGTTCTTGACGTTTGTAAAGTCATTTTCTTATGTTAAAATAGTAGGTTGAACTTGGTTTAATAGCTAGCTAAACCTTTCACCAATTAAACTGATGGTAATACATAAAGTCAACAGAAGAATACCGCTGTTTGACTTCATAAATCGACTGAGAGAAAACAAATTCTGCTTACAAACTCAAACTGAGGAAACACATCAACTATAAGATTAAATACTTCTAATATAAACAAGCACAGGTACACTTCAGATGCGGGATTTTCTAGCTGCGCTGAAGTCCCATTGGTGTCATTCGGCTGTTTTCTGCTCCCGGTTCATGTCTCTTTGGCATATTGCCCATTTCCATTTTCAATTTTAAGAATTGTTATGTTTGTGAATATTCAGCTAGCTAGAGGAAGTAGACGTATATTCCATTATTAAGTTGGCTTGTATTGAGATGGATTTCACAACCTCTTATAAAAACGAAACTAGTTTTTTTTCTAATGATTTCCTGAAAAGTAGTTTGGGGACTTTCTTAATTTATATGATAATTTTTGCAAAAACGTATCTGGGTATAATGTCCAAGCAAATATAAATAGAACAAAGAAAATAGCTTATGTTATTGTGGATCAAAAATAGAACAAACTCCAATGCCCTTCATTTGAGCAAATTTTTAATTTGCATGACAAACTGCGAGAGAAGGTCTTGTAACAACTCCACTCCGCCCGTCCAACCGAAGGATCTAGAGTAGAAAACTTTCGTCAAGTTAGCCGATACTTTGAAATTAAAGTATACTCACTGTACACTGAAAATTGTCTTTAAATTTGTTTTTGGCTTCAGTGAAAGTGAATGATCAGTTATTTTAGAGGTGGTGTGATTCAGATGTGAACACTTAACATTTCCGAAGATCTTTTAGAGTATATACAATCTAAGATTCTTTCATCTTGTAATAGTATTAAAACATTTGACTTTTCTACACTTTTCACAAGTATTCCCCATTCCTAACAAAAAGACAAATTGAAAGATGTGGTATTGCATTGTTCCGTAAAAAATGAATGGCCAACGTAGCTACAAGTATCTTGTCTTAGGTAGGGATAAATCCTATTTTGTAAAAATCACTCTGATCTAAACAAAAAAATCTCTGAACCTAACAGAATCAAGATGCTTGATATCTCGATTGATAACATATTTGTAACATTTTGAGGACTTGTTTTTCAACAAACCTTCGGCATTCTCATGGGAACCAATTATGTCACTCTATATCTTGTGACTTTTCTTTTATTATTATGAGGCTGACTTCGTATAAGAACTTCTTAAGAAGAAAGATAAGAAGTAAGCTATATCCTGTAACATTACGGTCGGTTATATAGATGATGTTTTCTCACTAAATAATTTTGAATTAGGTGACAATGTTGAACGCAGCTATCTCATCGAACTAAAGACAAATAATACAACAGGTACAGTTAAGTCTGCCTCATCCCTTGACTCACATCTCGAAATTGACAATTGAGCTCTGTTGCGATTTCATCTTCCTAATTGTGAACCTTCCATTTCTATATAGCAACATTCCAGCGGCACCTGTATACGGAGTATTTATCTCCTTATTGATTTGATATTCTCGACATGGTTTGTTACTGCTGCATAACATGAATTTCACAATATGTTAACTAAAATCATCGGATTAGATAATTATGCTGCTTTTTTTTTTCTAGTTCTTATGTAAACTTAAGCTCTAAGTACGGAATATACAGTGTACAATTCTTGTGCATGCAATTATTACAGTCATGTATTTCGTCTGCATCCAAAGTTAACCCTGCATAAAACGGAAGATATAGAAAAAGAAAACATAACATTAATAACCTTTCTGTTTTCAAGAATTCATCTCAGGTTAAATTGAATAGATTCATAACCATATACTGTATTACTACTTAAATGTAGGAGAACATCTAATATCTACTCGTTTCTGCGTCCAATCGAGTGGGGTACATATCTACTGATGCATGAAAAAGGACAGAAAGATACCACAGGGACAGTCAAACTCACAGATCGAAACTAAACCAACAACGCCATGGCTCAATAAAAAGACGAATAATATTACACAAGACACAACATAGAAAACTAAAGACTAAGCAACAAGAACTCCACAAAAACTGGGGGTGATCCCAGATGCTCTGGAAGGGTAAGCAGATCCTGCTCCACATTTGGCACCCGTCGTGTTGCTTATGTTATTACTTGTTTTGGCTTTCAAACTTTTTTCATCTGAGCGTCGCTGGTTAGTCTTGTGTGGACGTGGCGCGCGTCTGGCGTATTAATATTTTTTAACCTGGTACCTTTTGTTGGCTATTATTCGTTTGTTTCTCTGTCCTATATTTTCCCCCATTTATTTGTATTGTAGTCCTGTCATGTAATTTTGTCATTTTTAATGTTGTGATTAACTTTGCCATAAAAGCGGGAGGTTTGGCATGCCACATAAACAGGTTCAACCCAGCATTTTTTTTCTTAAAATGCCCTGTACCAAGTCAAGAAAATGGTAGGTCACACTCGTTAAAAGGGAACGGGATTGTAGTTACGACACAATGAACATATCCGATATTTTCTGTGAAATGGATATTCCATAACGGTCGACCAACTCGTGATTGCGTCCATAAAACTTACGAAGGGGTGCTATCAACTTCACCACTTACAACTCTTGGTTCAATAGCTTCCTTGTGAACAGCAGGAAACCATGATAGGATAAACAAGCCCGGAAATGTCGTATCAATTGGTAGATTTTACACCGTGTGCATGCGCTGCTTGAATATTGCTACATAGAAAAGGAAAGTTCACAATTGAAAAGCTAAAAATCATCTGTTTTGTCGTAAAAATTTGTTTTCAATCGACCCTCATTGTCAATTTCTAGATGTAAGTAAAGATATGAGGCAGATTTAACGGTATCCTCTTTCTCTTGTTCGATGGGATAGATGCGTTGAACATTTTTTATATATATGTCTGTCCCAAGTCAGGAGCCTGTAAATTCAGTGGTTGTCGTTTGTTTATGTGTTACATATTTGTTTTTCGTTCATTTTTTTACATTAATAATGCCGTTAGTTTTCTCGTTTGAATTGTTTTACATTGTCTTATCGGGGCCTTTTATAGCTGACTATGCGGTATGGGCTTTGCTCATTGTTGAAGGCCGTACGCTGACCTATAGTTGTTAATGTCTGTGTCATTTTGGTCTTTTGTGGATAGTTGTCTCATTGGCAATAATACCACATCTTCTTTTTTTATATATAGTCACCAACTTTTGAATTATTTAGTGATAGAACATCATCTTTATAGCGGAAAGTAAAATTAAAGGATATTGCTAACTTCTGATCTTTCTTCATAGTTCCTATATGAAACAAGCCTTATTAAAATATAGGAAAAGAGTGATTATTTACAAAGTATGATTTATCCCTCCTAAGACAATAGCAATGTTCCCGAATCAAGTGCATACAGCGAGACCGGATAGGTTAGGAAGTAATAAGCACATGGTAATATTCCTATTTCATTTGATCTGAGTTTTATTTCACTTAAGGTAGCTTTAAACTGATGTAATTCATTTAATCCTTCTTTATATTATATAAATGAGTTACCAAAAGAAAGAAGCTTTCAAATTGTGTTTAAAAACATATATTTATTATGACATAATTATTACATAATTAATGATTATGTAATTAGTTGCTATATTGTGATCCCAAAATATTTTATAGATTCTTGTACAACACAGCTTGACCTCCAAATCCGTGTCTCAGATTTCCAAAACCATCAATAGAACAAATGTTATACCCAAATGAATTTAGTGGTCTCTTATGAATTGATGTTGCAAACTTCATTGAAGATTTATGAAAGAATGAAATACAATAGGAAAAATCTGAGACACAGTTTTGGAGGTCAAACTGTGTTGTGCACGAATCTATAAAATATTTTGGGATGCTATGAAAAACAAAGAAGCTAAATTCATCCAGGTATGGACATCACAATATTGCAACTAATTACACAACAATTAATTTTGAAATATTAAGTCATAATGAAATTATCACAATTAGAAAGACTAATCCTTCTTCTTTCTTTTAGTACCTCGTTTATAAAATTCAAAGAAAGATGAGTGGAATTACATCAGTTTAAAGATGTCTGATTGGGGATGAAAAACCTTTGTATTGTGCTACCTTAAAAGAAAGTATTTTGCATGCGTCCTGTTCTATATCTTACATTTTCCCGTCATTTTTACTTTGTGCGCACAAATCTTACACTATCAGTCCTATATATATATCATCTAAGTTTAGATAATTTAAGGTGGTATGGAAGTCTAAAATAGAAATGATAGAATCTGTTCATACTTTGCCAAGACGTAGAATCTATTGATATATGTTGAAAAATATAATAAAAATGATAGGTCACCGCGCATTTTCTCAAGCTACAGGTCGTGACAAAATGACACATTTTGTATGGATTATACAGGAAAAACACCATTTTGGGATTAGAAACTAAACAAAATGATAGAATTGTTAAATACTTAAGGAAAACAATAGCTTGCAGACAACGCTCTGAGAATATCAAAAGAAAAGATAGGGTAACCGGTCGTTTTTCCCGGCTAAAATACAAAATAGTAAAATTCCATGTAGATTCCTTCCGAAAATGCACTGTTTAAGAGTTACATCCCCTTAAAATGCCAATTTTTTTTCTTTCTAAACAACCATAATTTATCAACATTTGCAAAATATAAATATTTATAAGTTTTATTCTTATAAATTGGTTCTTTTAAATGATTTTTTTTTATACATTTGAAAATGCCTGTACCAAGGCAGGAATATGACAGTTCTTTCCATTCGTTTATGTTGCGTTTTGTTATTTGATTTTGCCATGTGATTATGGACTTTCCGAATTGATTTACCTCTGAGTTTAGTATTTTTGTGTTTTTACTTTTTAAATGAAAATTCACATTAAATATCTGCATTCCTGCATCAGATTTCGCTGACTTGATAGAACATCTGGACATTTGGTTCTCTGTTTTTTTTTGTACAATCCAAGATGGAGGAAGACACCCATGCCACCTTAACTATGATTATCCTCGTCTGCGATGATTACAGGTTCCGTATTGGGATCTTTCCATTTTCGAGTAGTAACAAATCATCTGCGCAGCAAATAATTCATGTATATCAATACGGCTATGAGTATGTAAATTTCATAAACAGAGGCAAGCTCTCTAATTGTAAACAAGGTAAGTAAGTGATAAGCATAAATCATCAATTTAAAAGATCTGCGTATGCCACTGCTGTTTCAAGGCCTGCTTACCATTCTGTAGTACTTGGTTTCATTCACCGGTGTCGATGGGGTTTGTATTGCTTAAAATTTAGTTGTCTTAATATATCTATTATACACATGTATAACTATATGAAAAAGATCCCAAACAACTGAACACTGATAACATTTTCAAATAAATATTTATAAAAATTAAATGACAAATTTCACTTTCATTTTTCATGATTGCAGATTCAATTATTTTGGTTAGTACCATTTTTTAATATAAAAAAATCGCGGTTAATTATAAAATAATTTTTGAAGGCCACACAGCGATACATAGTTGCCTCCAACAAGTGTATGACTTTAAAAGTATATGTCTTGAGATATATAAAACACAATTTACCCATTTCGAATTTTTGACAAATGATACGTGATAGCGAATTGATCTATTTACTTAGATTTCTCGGTTGCTGTACCTGCTTTATGATCAAAGATAATTTTCTGTTTAGAAGAGGGACGAAAGATACCTAAGGGACAGTCAAACTCGTAAATCTAAAACAAACTGACAACGCCATGGCTAAAAATGAAAAAGACAAACAGTCTCAGCTAAATTAAATGATTGATTACATGTATTTAGTTGAATTCGTTTTAAAATGTAATTGAATACATACCAATATCAAAATATGAAAACCCTAAACCAAAATTGTCCAAAAAGCAAATATTTTATGTTTTAAGTTTAAAATCATAAAGTTTTTTTAAGTGAACTTGAGAATTTTATTTTACAATCATATATTCGTATACTAGTTCAGCAAAAATTTCTAAATACCATAGTATAAAACCTGAATTATTTTTGAGCTTTGAGGCAGACCATTTATGTTTAAAAAAAATAAATACAAATGATTGTATACCAGTATCACACTCTTAATATTTCCACAAAAGCAAATAGAGTTACCTTTCTTTTTATATCTTAAATGTTAACTGGAGAACAATTTTACAAACATTCAGCTTCTGTGCTAATCCAACAGTGCTTCCTTTTATGTGACGGCCATACATTTGAGAGGTTAAGCCAGCTATAAAACCAGGTTTAATCAACCTTTTTCTTTGTTAGAAAATGCCTGTACCAAGTCAGAAGTATGACAGTCGTAATCCATTCATTTAATGTGCTTGGGCTTTTGATTTTGACATACCGTGGAATTCAGTTTTGTCATACGTACCATAATAAACGAGACATTTGCTTAACACGATTTGATGCAGACACTGCCTCTCTTGTTTTAGTATTGGATTGCTGTCTGACGATCATTTACATTTCACTTGGTAACCTACCTTTTTAAATTGTGTTAATAATAGCTTACGATTCAACATTATATTTTACACGAAAAAAGGACATGGAAGGTATACGGCAATGTGATAACAACGAAATACATGCACGAAAAAAATTGTAAATAAATTTAATAAAGATAACAAAGATATGCCCGCTTACATCAAATGTTCTAAATGACAACAAACAGTTATACTGAAAATAGACAAATATTGAGTATAAATTCGAACCAGGTTTAATCCACCATTTTCTACATTTGAAAATGCCTGTACCAAGTCAGGAATATGACAGTTCTTGTCTATTCGTTTTTGATGCGTTTTGTTATTTGATTTTGCCATGTATTATGGACTTTCCTAATTGATTTTCCTCTGAGTTCAGTATTTTTGTGATTTTACTTTTTTTTTATTAGTGTTTTTGATATTTAAATAGTAACATTTATCAGGACAAAAGGAAATACTACTTTTAATTGACACATTATCGTTGATCTTGATTGTCTACCTTCAGAAAAGTTAATATACGAGAACAGCTATTTTTTTCATGAACATTTTCTCAAAAGTGTGTTTCCGTTTATTTCTCGATCGCTCAATTGTGATTAGGGGGTATTAACGTGTACTGCATGTACATGTCATAAAAGCTGGCAGATATGTGATAAAAAGTAATATCACAAAAATACTAAACTCCGGGGAAAATTCAAAACGGAAAGTCCCTAAGGTATAATACATTTTAAAATTGTTCATCGGACGTTTTTCAAAGAGCACATTGCTTGCTACTTAAATCAAATCTGGTATTGAAACTCAAATAATGATAGGGCATACTCATCATATAAAATCTACTTCATTTGCAAGATAATGTGATATGAATACTGACGCCTTTTTTCTATAGAAAGAAGGTCTATTCACGAAACGCTTAAGTGCACATAGCATACATTTCCACAACCAGGAGACTACAATTGGTATTTCGGAGAAGAAAGATAAAGACAAAGTGCAGCTGAATAATCCAAAGGGCAAAAAATATTATTTACGTAAAGTCAGCCTTTGATGTAAAAATTCAAATGGATTTAAACGGTGGATTTAAGTGGAATCCAGAAATTCATAGTTTAGCAAATTAATGCATTATGCTATTGTCTTTTAAAGTCTTGGCATTTTGTTTTTGCAAAAGTATGTATGTTTGTAGTTTTGTTCATTTTTTATTTGAACGAATTGACTTTTTCAACACGATTAAATAATACAAATGTGCTTTGCACGTATAAGCCAAATATCATTCAGTTAATAAAACCACTGGTAAATATAAAAGTGATCTTAACCTTTATCATAAACCTAATTTATTTTTTTTGCCCTTAAGAAATTAATTGAAATATAGCATAATATTGAATGTCAGCAGTTAATCGGAAAACTCAGATATAATCTTTTTGGTGGTTCAATTAAGGCTTGAAGCTTGCATGTCAGTAACTGCTAGTAGTCCTTTGTTAATTTATGTAGCTTTGTCTTTTACTAAGTTTCTTTTGTTACCTATTCTGACATCGGACTTGGACTTCTATTTAAACTGAGTTTTACTGTGCGGTTTGCTATGTGTTTCTTTATACTACATTTGATATAGGCATAGGGGAGGGTTGAGATCTCACAATACCTGTTTAACCCCGACTAATTTTTGGCGCCTGTCCCAAGTCAGGAGCCTCTGTTCTTTTTTAGTCTTTATGATTTTAAAGTAATTTTAGTTCATTCATATGTTTTTAAGTTATGTGTGACGTTCGTTTTCATTGAATTAGTACACAATTTCACTTAGGGGCCAGCTTAGGACCGCCTCTGAGTGCGGGATATTCTCGCTGCGTTAAAGACTCATTTGTGGCCTTCGGCTGTTGTCTGTATTATGATCAGGTTGTTGTCTCTTCGACATATTCCCAATTTAAATTCTCAATTTTATATAAAAATGAGATATGCTTTCCACATGAGGATAGTAGAATAAATAAAAAAATCTCTAGATGCTTTTGATAAAACCATGCTTTAAATGGTAATGTTATTTCGGTTGACAGTTTAGCATCTCTTTACACAACACTTCTGCTCAATCTTTTCCTATGTAATTAAATGGTCGTTAAAAACCCAAATGTATCTGCTGAACCAGGTTTACATGCTAGATTTACCTACTGAAAGAGGTGTTATTAGGTGATCAAAGCTGAACATTTTCTCTTTGACAACTGTTATGTACGTTTCGGGAATAAAGTTTATCGAAAGTTGTAGGTATTCCTATGGGCACCAATTATATCCCTTTAATAGCAGACTTGTTTCTGTAATGTTATAAATCAGAGTTTATGACCAAAAAAAATATATTTTCTTTTCTTTTTGTTTCAACCAAATATGAACAACTTGAATTTTCTACATTGTACTGGATACATTTTGATGTAAGTGCCTTACAAACAACGCGATACTGTTTCTCAAAACCTCTTTCCAAAATGTTTACATCAATTTTATTGGCTATGAAAACCGAGCTTCACAGTTTCTGTAAACCTATCTACTCTAAAGGAGTTGGTAATCAGATATGTCTACACAAAATAAGGAAATGTGGTATGATAGCCAATGCGACAACTACGAGTACCTAAAAAAAGTTCAAATGATTTGGATGTAAGCAATTACGGGCAATTTCCATACCGTATGGTCGGCTATAAAAGGTCCCGACATAAAAAAGATATGAAACAATGCAAGTGAGAAAAGAGGGGGACAAAAACAAAAATATGAAAGACATGAACCAAAGACAACTGCTGAACAACAGGTTCCTGTCTTCTGACAGTATTATAAAGTATATGGTTGGGTTGAAAAGTTTGGTCAGTGCTCAACCGTCCTCTAACCTTGGACAGGAGTGTGGCAATTAAACATAAGACAAATAATGAAAAAAGTAAAAATCAGTTTAAAAAGTCATCAAATGGATACACAAATCGGATATATACCTTATGTCGTCACTCCAATCCTTTTCCCTTTTCACGAATGTGACGTACTGAATAAGACTATATACCGGGTTTGTAATAACATGAGCAACACATGTGGTGCAGGATCTGTTTACCCTTCCAAGCGCACCTGAGATCACCCCAAGTTTTTGGTGGGGTTCGTGTTGCTGAGTCTTTAGTTTCTACGTTTTGTCTTGTGAACTATTACTTGTCTGTCTTTTTCGTTTTTAAGCTATGGCGTTGTCAGTTACTAGTATTTCTTATCTATGAGTTTGATTGTACTCTGGTATCTTTCCCCCTTTTTTATAATGTCTAACGTAGATGCAAATATAATGTTTTAAAGAGATAATTCACAATTTAAAAAAATGATAATATTAAGATGCTATATTTTCTTATTGACAGCATATTTTTACGTATGAAGATAAAAAAAAAACATTCCTACCGGAACTAATTGGATCTACTTTCCGACCTTTAGCTTGAATGATTGTGACAGACTTCATACAGGATTTGTTTTGGAAATAATGTTAAAGAAGCTAGGAATATCAACTAATTTAAGGTTTCGTTATATAGATGATATCCTTAGACTTAATAAGTTTAGGTTTGGTGACTTTCTTCATGCAATCTGCATGCCTCATATATTAACTTACCTCTAAAAATTGGCAAACATACAAAAGGGATGATTTTAGCTTGCCTATAAGTCAAATAACAAAAATACCGAAGTCCGAGGAAAATTCAAAGCAAAAAATCAGTAATTAAATGGCAAAATAAAAAGCTCAAACTCATCAAACGAGTGGATAACAACTGTCAATTTCCTGACTACTAATATGTACAGATATTTAGAAAACGGTGTAAAAAACATTTTTTATAGCTTACTAAACCTCTCACTTGAATGACAGTCGATTTTTTTTATACATCATATTGAAAACTGTGTGAACAAAACAAACAGAAATAGTATGTAAAATGCGATACAGCAGTCCAACATTGTATTATAATCTTAATCACTTAAAAAAACCCACCGAATACAGGTATATAACAAAGAAACATAAAAGGCTCAGATACAAAGCACATTCCACAAAACGACTGACAAGAATACAAAAACCCCTCCACAGCAGAACAACATTCGAGTTGCGCCTGAATGATACGATGTTCCAGAGATGGGGTTTCTAATCATGATTTTCTTAAGATATGATTGTGTTTACAATAAAGATAATGAACCAATGATTTCAAGAGGTAATAAAATCAACGGTACCAATTTTGTTGCACCAGATGCGCATTTCGACAATACATGTCTCTTCAGTGATGCTCGTGGCCAAAATATTTCAAATCCAAAGCTTATATAAAAGATGAAGAGCTATAATCCAAAAGGTCCAAAAAGTAAAGCCAAATTCGTGAAAGGAATCAGAGCTTTGCCAGAGGGAGATACATTCCTTAATTTATAATAATTTTTAATATTTTGTAACAGCAAATTTTAATAACACAAAAAATCCGTATTTTCATGCCAGTACCGAAGTACTGGCTACTGGGCTGGTGATACCCTCGGGGACTTATAGTCCACCAGCAGAGGCATCGACCCAGTGGTAGTAATAAAATCAACGGTACCAATTTTGTTGCACCAGATGCGCATTTCGAAAAGTTCGCTTCGAAAGTACGAATCTTACAGATGACCATGGATATATACATATCTACAATCCCTTCATTATCGATTGTAACATCACTAAAAGGGCATAAAGTGCACTTACCATGAGCAACAGGGGCACCAGAGAGACTTTGAAAGATCCGTGTTGCTCAGTCTTTAGTTGTTATCAAGGGTTTGTGAACGGTTAGCTTTATTTTTTGACAAGAACTTTCCAGTTAATCTCGGCTACTGTTTCCTTGGTATACTCCGCCTTCCTCTCAAGTCAATAATTAAGTTTCTTTAGTGTCATTTGCTAGTGAGATTTAAAAATAAAATATATTTTTTGAAAAAAAGCCTTTGTGATGAGAATATTTCTATTTTTGCTTCATAAACATTCAGTCTTGAGCGGATGTTTCGACGTTTTTAGAAGAATATATGTCGTGTACACTAAAATTGTAATTTCGTATTTAAGTAGTTAATATAGGGACTTAATTTTCTCTGACAAATCACTTGAATGTGTGTATCAATTAATTTCATAATTATATATTTTAAGTTTCAAAGTAAAACAGACAATTTAAATTCTATTTCACAAGAATACTTGAAAAGTATTAATTAAACTGCCTTCAACAATCAAATTATTGATGTAATGAGCTATCTCCCTTAACCCAGGTTTTTTTCTCAATAGAAATATAAACAAATAAAAAATTTAAAAGACTGAACTCCGAGGCAAATTCAAAACAAAAAGTCCCCATTCAAATGACAAAATCACATGATTAAACACATCAAATTAATGGACAACAACTGTTAAATTCTTGACTTGGTACATGCATTCTTAAATGTATCAAATAGTGGATTGAACCTTGTTTTATAGCGCTAAACCTCTCACTTTATACTCCAGATAGTTGATGTGATTTGCTTCTAGAAACACATATCGTGCACACCAAAGTCGATATCAAACGTCACCATATAGGGATGTTAAATTCTTATTCGTTCTGTTGATTTATACAATTTGTATAGACACTTTCGTATATGTTTTGGGTAAAGGGGAATAACGAATTCAACTACTAGTATACAACGATTTATAAGTTTATAAAAATCGTTGTATAAGAATGTATGCAGACTTTGGCATAATAAAATAAACAAGCCTCCACACAAAAAGAAAAAAAAATCCTCAGTAGTCGAAGTTTGACTTTTTTAAGGTTTTAAGGACGATTTTTAATTTACTTTTTATTTCGGTACTCTTGATATTATTTATGTTTATCTCTTTGATAACGTTTTATATTACTTAAATTATAATTATATATTAACCACTGCTGAATTATGCAAACTGATAAAATACAGTTAATCAAACTTATAAAGTATACTCCCAAAATAAAATAAAATATTTAAGAGTACGTTCTTTTAACCAGTGTTATATTTAGATGTTTGTGTGGTTTTGTCATACACAAGTTAACAGATTTTACAATGAAAACATCCAAGTTTTATGGCATAAATGTAAAAAAGAAATCCATTTGCATTTTAAACGAAATCGGATTTTTAAATGCAATATATTAATATTTTATTTGCGGTGTAAATCTGATTTTAACTAGTAGCTGCGTTATGATATCAAGGGACCACCGGCAGGATTTGATATCCTTTAAGGCATTCTTGTTAGACCATTAAATCTTCTGTTTCAGTATCAGGTATTAAAATAGTTATTTACGCCGGATAATTTTGTGTCTAGTAGATAGATGACACCGTATAACCATGAATTTTACACGACATTTGATACTAGATTGATTACGAAATGAAAAAGGATCCGGTAATTACTGGGATTAGTAATAACTTCTTTTCGTCTGTTTGGTACCATGATACGGTTTTGACGTTGTGTCGGTGATACGTCATCACAAGAAACACACATTGGACATGTATTAATCACAAATAACAAAAATATCCAGCTGCTTGCAACTCTCGTCATTCCCATTCTTTTGTATGGATGATGAATTGTTGAATCAAGATCTTTAAAGATGGTGAAAAAATCTCTTGTATCTATCCTCTATTCAAAACAATCGCTTTTGTTCGTATCAATATCAAACTCAAAAATATTTGACACTTTATTAAAAAATAACAAGTATAACTTTTTTGTCGCCAAGTAACGATAATGATTCATAATTTTAAAACTCACAATTTCTACCAGCATTTTATAAACAGTTTTAATTGCCCAAGGAAACGTTTTAAGTAAAAACGTTTTTTTTTTATTTTGCTTTATACATTGTTTCATTAATTCGTTTAGCAAATATTGTTCATCCTTTGTTTGTTTGTGTTTTTGTCTTTCTTAGAAGTGGTTTTTTTTTGGTTTTTACTATAACACATATTTCATTCTTTAGTATCCACATCTCATTTGCACCGCCGATGGAATAGGTAGTTTTACAATTGATTTGAAGTACCCGCTTTGGTTGCTGTTGAAACAAGTCTTTATTCTTTCAAAAGAGTAATCTTTGAGCAATGGGAAGAACTAGCATTATAACGTTGTCTGCAAGTAGTTATCAAAGGTACCAGGATTATAATTTAGTACGCCAGACGCGCGTTTCGTCTACATAAGACTCATCAGTGACGCTCATATCAAAATATTTATAAAGCCAAACAAGTAAAAAGTTGAAGAGCAAGGACACTCATATACTAATTTCAACGAAGGAAATTCCAGTTCTCCATCTCTGATTGCAATTGCAAAATGAATATAGAACAGACATGATTATCCAGGATTTTTTTTTGCCAGGAATAATAGGATATCAGTTTACACGCAGACACGACGTTTTTCGGGAGTTATCTACGGGGACAACGTATATATCATGAAAGAAAGACTTTTGCTTAGCAACAACTGGGTCTTTAAAGGTCAATGTAGCATGAGAGTTAGTAGACTCATTAAGTTTTCTTTTTTAAATATTATAACTTCACAGCTTTATCAAATTTCTAGCCTGCTGCATTAAATATTCCGTGACTGAAATTACTCTTTTATTTAGGGGTTTAAACAATGAAAAGCGCGCCAGAACCATCAAATGTGAGTATTATTGTCATTTATTAACGTTGGTAAAGATACATACTATTTTGTTGCATTCGATATGGTAATAGGTAAAAAAGAAATCAGGCTTTTAACTAAGTATACCACCACAAAAGGGCCATTATTATTGACTTTTAAATGGATTTCAACAAATCATAAAAAAGACAGCATATTTGCCTGTTTATACACAGTACTGCAGTTCTATTTTTTTTCACTCATACGCCAATCTTTGTCAATAACAGAAGGCTGACGAAGAATATATAAAAAAAGCTATTGGTTGAGAACACAGTCAAAAGCTACAATTAGTAAAATACAATAGACCCATGGAAAGTAAAAATTCTGTGATTATTTTATTAGGCGATGTCAGAATAGAGTAAAAGGGACACGATTGTTGTTACAAAAATTGGAAACATATACGTTATAATGTGTGACACATATATTTTATACAAGCCAACCAGCTCGTGGTAGAGACTGTACGACTTTTGTAGAGATGAATCCCTTGGTTCAATAACTCTTTGTTTAACAGAAATATTCTACCAATACCGTCATTATGGAAAATGCAATTTTGTACCATCAATGAGGTTTATACTCATTATGAATGTTCTGTTGGAATGATATAGAAAGTTCAGAATTTGAAAGCTTAAATCGTCGATTTTTCATAATTCTGTTCTCAAACGACCCATATTGTTAATTTCTAGATGTAAGTCAAAGTATAGAGCAGACTTAACTTGAACCTTCGTTCAAATTTGATTGGAAATATGCGTTCAACAATCTACAAAATTTCAAATATTTAGTAAAAGGACATCATCTTTATGGCGGAACATGAATCAAAAGAGAATTTTAGACTGCCATTCTTTTGGGGAAGCTCCTGTATGGAATCTGCATTATGTGAATAAAGGAACCAGAAAACAAAATGAGGAGCACAATTGGTTACCATAGGAACGCCGATTGTTTGTGAAAAACTTTTCCTCCAAACGTAAAATGTCAAATCACAAAAAAATCCGAAGAAAATTCAAAAAAGAAAGTTCCTAATCAATGGCGAAATGAAAAGCTCAAACGCATCGGACGAATGGATGACAACTGTCATATTCCTAACTTGGTACTGTTATTTTCTTATGAAAAAAGGTGGATTAATTCTGGTTTTAACGCTAGCTAAACCTCTTACTTGTATGAAAGTCGCATCAAATTCCATCATATTGACATCGATGTGTCAACAACAAAAAAAGAACACACTAGTTAAAATGTCCAAAAAAAAAGAAGAGGCACAGCAGTCAACATCTTAATCACTATTTAAACCAACAAATATTTAATAGAGAAGCACCAAATAGCATATAGACCAATCATATTAGCAAAATTTTAAGACAAAAATACACAAATATACCATAGTAAAATACCATAAGGACGGGATGTATAAGTTCAGAGTCACGACATATATGTACCAAAGAAACATAGAAAGGCAAAAAGACAAAACACATAAGCAAAAATGAAAGACAATTTTCCATTTTTATTTTACAAAAGCACAATAATGGGATGTATAAGTACAGAGCAAAGTCATATGTATCAAAGAAACACAAAAAGGCATATAAACAAAGCACATGATATAGCGAAAACGAAAAACAAGAATACGAGAATTATCATCGAACATTAACACAATGAGAGAATGTATCGGTACCGAGCCATGCTAAATGGATATCAATAAAAAAAACCAAAAAAACCCAGCAAAAGCAATATTCACAAGGACAAATAAAAGAATATTATAACACGTTACTAAGATGACAAACAACGTCAGTACCTACAATTTATTATACGTATTATTTCATAAGAAAGATTTAGTCAAAAATAAAAATAATAATACAGTAAGCATTCTGATCAAATTTGTCACCTAGAGTTTTTTTTAATGGAATGTATTATTTTCAAATTATAATTAATTTATTTTTAAATCAAGATATTTATGTCTACATTGGTCTATCTTTTTTATGAAAAAATGAGGACTTTTTTCAATCTGTCTTTAGTTGAGAATGGAGAAGACTATGAATAAGGAAGGTTAAATGCTTTGATTCCGTTCCGAGAGAATAGACACTTGCATAGTTTTTATACTAACATTTCTTTTAGATCGACACCGTATGCATATCTCGCCTAGAGTCTTTAGCTCTAAAACCCGGTCGAAAACATATTGAGCAGAAACTTCTTACCGTTCTGAAGCTCTGAAATTATCCTGTGTTTTTATGTGGTTTGTGTTGCTCACTTGGGATGTTTTTTTGTGGTTTGTTGTTAATCTTTTGTCTGTTTTTGTTATTATCTACGTCGTTGTCCGTTTTTCTCCGCAAAATGAGTTTGAATACTAGTTTCTCTAATTTTTGTGCTATTTTCACATTTCATAACCGGTGTGAGAAAAATATTTCTCCTCACTAGTAAAAAATCTGTTCTCGGCAAAAGATTGGTTGACATTTAATTGTGATTAAATTTTCTTGTTTTCTTCTGATTTTTCTTATTATGACGTCATGAAAAGGCGACCATGCCTGATGACGTCACATCAAAAGTACACAGCTTTCCTCAAATCTTTGAAAAGAAAAGATAAAAATCATAAGAGGAACAGATTCAACCACTGTAACTCGTGCATCACGATATTTCTCCACTCTCAACAGTTAAATTTTAACTTTTTAAGAAGCTCAGTATTTCCAAGATCTATCTGCCCTGAAATTTTCAGATGAATCAGACAACTCTTGGTTGGGTTGCTGCTCCTGAATTGGTAATTTAAAGGAAATTACTGTTTTTGGTAATTATATTGAATATTATTATAGATAGAGATAAACTGTGAACAGCAACAATGTTCAGCAAAGTCAGATTTACAAATAAGGCAACATGACCGAAATGGTCAGTTGACCACTTTAGGAGTTATTGCCCTTTATAGTCATTTTTTAACCATAAAACGTGTATGAACAATGAAAATCATAAAAGAAATGCATACAAAAGTCAATATATCACTACAGAGAAATAAATAAGATAGAGCGAACCCGACATGTACCAGACATGAAAACACATATAATACTACTTATATTTATGAAATAAACAATATCGATATGAAATTTTTTGATTAAAAGACACATTCAAGAATTTTTTTTTGCTGATTTATGTGCATGTTATATAAGTTTTCACCATTTTATGAAATAATTCAATTGGTAATATTTCATAAAATAAACAAAATAGATGCATTATTTTCCTATTTTCAGTACTAGTTTAAAAAGCAAAACTTGCATTCAGAAAAAAATAATTTTGTGACATCTACATATTTCTGTACCTTGACCTCAAAGTACCAAAATTGTTGAATTCTTTTACCTTTTCACGTTACTATCACAGGTCAGGAACTTCACCAGAACTCTTTATAGCGGTAGTTGTTTTCTAATACATATGTATTTATTAATGTATTTATGGAGCTCAGTTGTGAGGTGATGGGTATAATCTGTTAAGGAATTTCGCAACCTGTTTATAGTCTGTTTGATTTTAGTTGTTGTTTCTTCCCCTGCACAATTCATGCTAAATATAAACATATGTTTTTTCTCCACTTCAAAATTAGTATTATTCATAAGTTCGTTGGAAGGTCACTTAATTTGTGATGATTTGCACTGGCTTATAATTAAACATTATTGGTTTTGTTTAATTAGTGGCTCAACATTAGTGTATCAGTGTCTACGCTGTCGTTGTTGAAGACGTGGATCAAAAGAAGTTTGATATGAAGAAAAGAAAATGCTATCAATGTTAGGTGAAACCTCGATGATATAATCATATCACTGAACGGTTTACGTTAGATCTTCGTACGTGAGTTTTACAGCGGTAGATAATGCTCTATTACAAAATAAGTTAAAAGCCAAAAACTTTGTTTGCAATCGAAATTAAACACCCTTATCAGCATTCTTCCAAGCTTATGTTTTAAAGATGACAAAGAAATCAAATAACAAATTGGGATGAATATTCAAGGTTTCGCTGATAATTTTTCTCATAAAGATGTGTGTTTTTTATGGTTTAACCACACACATTGATCGCTTAATAAATCATACCACACAGATAGATTACCTGTGTCACTTAGACAGTTTTTCAAACAGTCAATTACAATATTAATTTGTGTGGTGATTTTGGACAGAAGGGAATCAAGCAGAGTTCATCATGGTAACTCTGATATAAGATCACAGACATGGGAGGTGTATATGTAACTATACGTGACGTCACATAACATACACTAGAGAATAGAACTATACTTTTGCAGTTCATTACTGCACAAAATGAAACTGGAATGTCAATCATAGAAGCAAAGTAGATAACATGAAGTAATGAGTATTAGCTCAATATCAATATGAACCACCCAAGTTGATGGCCAGACTTTTGTCTCGTTTGACGAAAGTCACTTATGCGCCTCGTCATAAACAAATTATTATTTTTATCAAATTAATAAGATGATGAGCTACTATACCATAGGTTACTGACCATGGCATATCTTCAGAGGAATTGTCTTCTTCAGACATCTAAATGGTCATTTCTGCCCTAAAGCAGTTGTCGCAATTTAAACAATCGGAAGCGCGTCTACTATTTTTGCATTAAGATTTTATGGCTTATCCACATTAAAAAATTATTTTGCATGATAAATCTAGTTTTTAAAACATGTAATTATTTTGTAGGAATTAAAGCAACTGTTGGTATGTATAATTTATTTTCCATTGCAATGTTTACATAATGTACACAACGCATAATTTAACACACACAAAAAAAAAATTATATTCAAATCAAAACCAACACGAACAACAATACACCAATAATGATAAAAATAATAATAATAATAATAATAATAATAATAATGATAATAATAATAAAATGGATAATAACAATAATAATACAATAAATAAATATAATGCTAGTAAAAATTATATATCTGCTATTTTTTTTTAGAAAAAAGATAACAAAAAAAACAAAACTTGAGCTTACAGTTTGTAAAAGCTTTAACCCTAATTTATTCATAATATATTTACTTTCGGCATTGAAAATCTTTCTTTATAGAATTCAAAAAAAAAAAAATCAAATTTCAATTTTTTGTTACACATTTATTTCAAAATGGTATTATTTTTATACTAAATATCGGGTAATTTTTGGAAACCAAACACATTGTTCGTAAGATGCATTATTCGTTTGTTTTGGTATGGATATAGTTTTGGTACATATTTGTGTTTGTGAGATAGATTTTATGCAGGATCAATACATTAATGTTTGAACGATCAAAATCTTAATTAAAAAATCATAAAAAATTGAAATTCAACGGAAGTTTATTTATTTTATACTTACTAAAATATGAATGATCTTTTAACATAAATCTTATTGTAAAAAGATTTATACTAAATAGAATTTTATTACTAGATCAGTTATTTTTTTATTGTCAGCTAATTTCAGAATCGAAAACTTACATTTTAAAGCAACAAGTATTCTACCTTATACTTTCTGCATTTAATTCATATCAAAAAGAGCAGTTTAAATGATTAAGGCTCAAACACAAATGAAAACGTAAACATCAATAATTTTACTCTAACTATTTTGAAATGAGTCTCGTTATTAAAAAAGATGATGCATTCCAGTTTTAAATTGAAATGTCGTAGAAGCAAAGACATTGTATATCAAGGTACCATTCAACATTATACCGATTATCTTTTGTTTAAGACAATAACAATCAAAACCAAGTAGTAAAGAAAGACGCACAAAACCAAAGGACATTTGAATCAACATCTATAATAAAGAAATAAGAAACAACACGAACTCCACTAAAAGCCGGGAGTTAAATCAGGTGCTCCGGAAGGATAAGCATTTCATGCACCGTATACGGTACCCGTCGTGTTAATTCTTTGTTCAGTTAAGGTTTTCCTTACATCTGTTGTCCTTACTGTATGTTTAATATATTTTATCTTTAATATGAAAGAAAGTCACTTTCAAAGATACTCTACTAAAGCATTTTAAAACGAGGGACGAAAGATACGAAAGGTACAGCCAAACTCATTGATGGCGGTTCATATACATCCTTGGCTTTCAAATAGTTGAGCGTTCCTGATGAAGGTAAATCCAGAAAAGCGCTCCAGACGCATGAAATACTTGTACGTACACGCGCGTGTTGTTTCATTTTTTTTACTATCATTTATTGTTCAACAAAGTAAATGCTTAATAAGATACAATAACAATCAAAACCAAGGAGTAAACAAAGAGTCATAAAACCAAAAGAGATTCATTATCTTAAAAAAAAGTTCCCATATCACAAATCTCCTGTATTCTGTAAAAATAAAGAATACTGGATATACATGAATTATCATTTATTGTTTTCGTTTTAGACGGGAAGTTTTACGTCTCATTTTGCAACAACAAAAATGAGAATTATGCCCAATTTTAATTTATATTCAAATATTAAGTAAAGCTATAAATGAAGGGTTTTATGTCGTAAGGAAGACATTTCACACTTTTCAGACGTTTTGAAATTATTTAATACCAATATTACAATTAAGTTGTTTTGATAATCATAAAGTTACATCATATAATATAATCTACATTAATAATAATTGTACTGAATATTTACGACTTCAAAAACCATAATTTTCTATCTTCATTATGTTTCAAATGTACTAATTTGAATGTGGATAGCAAATCTCAGTAACATATATCCTTTGTTCATACAATCCAACACTAATACTCAAATTGAAATAACATATGGAGTCGAAGCTTTGATATGGAGTGTTCATTTCCCAGTTGATTTGATATGCCTGTATTAGCAGTGGCGTCTCAGATTTTAATGAAAACTATATGCTTATAACAAAATCTTTTGGAAACATAGATAAAGATAGCACACATATTAATGTGTTTTATCACAATAACTTGTAAAGTACGTCTTCACTTACAGGGGAATTGAGTGAGTTGTGTTTTACACCAAGTACATTTAGATGACATTATTCATAAAGCTAACAAGTATAATAGTTGACCTTGAACTCTGTCCTTTTTGAATAATTTGTTTTGGACTGATACTGGTGTTATGAAATTATGCCGTCTATGTTGTAACGAGTTGTTCATTTATTTGTATTTCAAACACGCCTTTAATTATCTGCGGTTTTTTCCTTTATGTGGGGAGATTCTGAATCAAAATTTGCCACGGTCTTTTTACATAATTGTGTTATCTTGTACTCACATACCTACCTACCTAAGTCTACCTAAGTGTTTCCAAACGCAGGAGATCAGTTTGCTCCTCTATATTTGGCTCTTGTTCATCGTCACTAACTACACTTGTGCTACTTACGGTGTTATAGGTGTATTCAGTAACAAAGTTATATATCATTGGGTGTTCTTTCCAATGCCTGTCTAGGAGATTTCCAAAATTCTTTACATTCTTTTCGGTCACTACGATGTTTGGTAGGCTGTTCCATACTTCCACTACTCTGTTAGTAAAGTAGTATTTTCTAATGTCTAGTCTGCTTCTATATTAACCAATTTCATAGAGTTGCCTCTTGTTGTCGAGCTGGTATTACGAGTAAATAGACCTTCTGTCACTTTTGAGTCATATACACCTGTTGTTATCTTGTATGTTCTATCATGTCGCCTCTTAGCCTTCTAAATTTTAAAGTTGGAATTTTCAGAATTTTTAAGCGTTCTTCGTATGACATGTTAACTATGACATGTTAACATGTTGCTGTATAATAGGTAAATGTGATACTATAGATAAAGCTAACATGCATGATATGTGTCCTTCGAATAAGTATAAGTTGTTTTATTTTAATAATATATTTTTAATGTCGTACCGATGTTTTAAAATTATACCTATTTTTGGAAACTAAGATTGAATCGCTGATTTACAGTTCTAAAACAATTTTCCTTCTGTTTCTGAGGTGAAATTCAGAATAAAAGTTTTTCATTTTACAAAACTGTGTTGTTATTTTGCACTCAATGTATGTTGATGTGTTGCTGTAAAATACCATGGACCATGCATTTTGAATTGGGCAACAGAGAAACAGAGAAAATACGTTAAGCTTGACGCAGACAATTTAGAGTGCTTTTATTTTGTTCCTGTAACATTTTTGCGATCCCTTTTCAGAACTTATATTTATGGTATTTTTTTTTATTACTAGTACTATTTAATATTTGTGCGTCGGTCTTTTTCTCTTTTTATTCACTGGCTTGTCAGCTTGCTTTCGACTTTTGAGTTCAAATGTCTCTTTGATATCATTCAACTTTTCTTTTTCTGATGTAAAACACTAATAATTAAGATTTGTTTGAAGACAGTTTAATTTATAACGACAACTTCTAATACAACACATTGAACATTTATGAAAAAAGTGTTAGAAATTAGACTTTTTCAAGACTGTGTTTTAACTTTCAATTTAATGATGGTTGCATAAATGCATTTCGCTCGATCGGGGTCTACAATGGCTATTCTCAAGACAAGTTACAAATCTACTATTACGAATCATGATCATATATACTTAACGAAATTGAGTATTGAGTTTCTGTTGCTGTTGTAGTTCTCTTATAGCTGATATGTTTCCCTCAGTTTTAGTTTGTAACCCGGATTTGTTTATTCTCTATCGATTTATGAATTTTGACCAGCGGTTGAATACTGTTGCTTTTATTTAAATAAAACGAACATTGAACAATCATAATCGGCATATAGTATGCACAAAAATAAACTAATGGACTTTTGTTTTTAATTCTGTGAAGAATTATTATATGTACTTTAAATGGACGTATTAAGGACCATTACATTGACAAAATTAATCTCTTTTGAATTACATCGGGTTCCAACTTTAAATAAATCGGATTATTTGTATTTCCTCAAATGATTTACAAGGGACCAACACAATATTTTTAGTTCTTAATATTTACCAAAAAATCCTTCAAATTATTTTTTTAGATTGATTCATACAAATAAAATAATAATAATGATTAATTACCGTTATAGTACTGTACATAGAAGGAGATAGATTGTATCAAAATTAAATTAAACAAAACGCAACATTTTATGAACTTCCTTTTGTTTTGTTGCATGGATAACTTATACTTTCACGGAAAATATTCAAACTGTTGAGTATCGGAATAGACTGATAATTGAAATTGAGAAAATAATGATAAACACATGTTTGGTCACATGCATACCCGTTAAAGATTAGGCATTATTTCAAGATCAACGGATATCAGATATATTTCTTCTTTAACCTTTTTTATTTATCTTTGGTGGGTTTTTACTGCCGTCATGACAAATGTGGTGTAGCTTCAATCGATACAAGCTTTAGGGAACGTCAAAAAGACCCTTTGTGTGCTGGAGGATTGAATAAAAAAGTGTAACAAAAATACCGACCAACAATGAACATAAGAAAAGGGAAAGTTCATTCAAACTAACAAAGTCAAATGCTGAACTCTATCAACTAAAATATCGAATGTAAAAAAACCCGCCATTTTCCTGATTTTGTAAAGGCATTTCCCGAAGGTGTGTTAGACCTGGTGTTATACCTAGATAATCCTCCCACTTGTTGACTAGTTGTTTATAGTTGAGTCAGCAGCCAAAACAACCACAAAAGTGTAATGTGACAATAATTATTATACAACAGCCATCACTATATAGATATCACAGATATACAACACATTTGTTAGCTAAATATTTCAACTAACCAAGGCCGACAAATTTTTTTTATAATTGATAAAACCAAAGACCAAAAAACCTGTTAACATTACAGTGTAACCTTTGTTAAATGACACACTGAAGGACCTGAAAATAATGTTGGATTAAGCAGGGTTTCGGAATACTTATGGTTTGTTTTCTGCAAGAATAGGCATATTTTGGGACCATGAAAATGTGTTGGTTTAAGCAGGATGTTGGAATACTCATGTGTCGGATTAGGCAAGTTACACTGTATTTTTTTAATTAAATCAAAACTCAAGATTGAAGAATATTGTGTATGAGAATTAATTCGAATCTGAAGATACTACATCTGATTAATGTTTTCTGTCAAGCAGATATTAGAAGATGTGGTATAAGTGGCAATGAGACAACTCTCCCTCAAAATCACTATTTAGAAAAGTAAACGACTATAGATTACAGTACGGTCTTTAACACTGAGTCTTGGATCATACCACACAGAAAACATTCAAAGGGTCCACAAAATTTCTAGGAACAAACGGGAAAGGATTGGATTTGCTTTTCAGAAAGGACAAGAAACAAGTTATGCAACTTTCTTCAAAATGAAAATGGATCTTAATAAATGGTCAGTTTGTCATTAATTCTTATGGTATCTTAGTTCCAGTATTCGTCGTTTGCATGATTTGAACATTATATTCGGTCGGAACATGTCCAGTTTATACAACAGAACTAAAAAGGGTCACTTTCGGTTCTAAAGCAGTTGCATTCAGTGCTAATATTAGAAGCACATGTAAGCGTCGCTTATGAGTCTTATGTAGATGAAACGCGCGACAGGCTTATCAAGATATAAGCCTGGTACCTTTGATAACTATTATATCTAACCATTTAAAATCTATTCAATTGCCTTAAAAATAATTACATATGATTTTCAAAATGGAGTGAAGATTGACGCATGTCACATGGTTTAAACCCGCTGCATGTGTATGCACCTGGCCTAAGTCAGAGGCCTGTTGTTCAGTGGTTGTGATTTGTTGGTGTGGTTCACAAGTGATTTTCGTTCCTCGTTTTTTTAAATAGATTAAACAGTTGGTTTCCCTGCTTGGATTGTTTGTGTTGTTTTGCACTAGAATAATTGGTGTCCTTTATAGCTTGCTGGTTTTTTTATGTGGAACACTGGTCAGAGAAACTCGAAATATTTTTTTTAAAAAAGTCAAATAAATAACGAAATCGAAGAGCATTGAGGACCCACAAATCGAAAATTAGTGATCATGTTTTAAAACATAAATATAGAAAAGAAAAATAATACACTAAGAGTCCTGATCAGAAGTTTCAGTACAGACTGGACTTACTATGCTCTGACTTTCTTAACTTCGCTCATCCGGTCGTTAAAACTAATACTACAGAGGGTGTCAATTTGCTGTTTGAAGAATGCTACGCTCACCTTTGTTTATAAACCTTCAAGCGAATTTTTGAGGGGTCCATATGTGGTTTTTTTTTCAGAAGATATCCAAAAGAAATCTTTGCACATTTTATGCAATTTCGTTCGTATATCTATGAAAAGAAAAAAAATGCATTCTCAGTTCAGTCTTAGATTACAATATTCCTCGCTTATAAATAATTTGGAAAAGTACAAACACGGTTTGAAAACAAAATGAAGTATATATTTCCAGTACAGCCAACACATTTAAGGAATAAGCTAACGTTTTGATATCGTTACTATTTGTGAGCACATAGCACGCATTATTTATTTGTGAGAGGTTATAATTCATTTGATAAGTATTTTGATTCCCTAGATTTGTGAAGAATGAGAAAAAAAAAATCATTTTTTCTCAAGATTATCTGCAACTCTCAAATGACAACTTTGATCTCTTTTGTTTTAATTCTTTATTTGTTCTAGGGCAACAATTCAATTTAATTATGACTAAAATCTTTGTTCAATAGCCAGTTTAGAATTATGCATTACAATTTCAGTAAAAGCTTTTACTTATTCTCTTGATAATGGCCGTACGTTTCGTTCAAATATACATTTATGATAGGCAAGTTCTGTTCCAATGCTCCATTGTCTGATGGAAAACAAAAAATAATCCCTGCATTTATATCCTGACTTATTGTCAAACTTGCAAAAAAAACACTTAAAAGAAATCCGCGTGTTTTTTTTCACTTTGGATAGGCGTTGCTTGCTACAATAACAGACAATAAAAATCTTGTCAGTAATTACAGATTAATTTAGACCTCCAATGCAGACTTAGGCGAAGCAATGCGATTTATCATTTGAACACACATGTACATTCTAATAATGTTAAATTTAATATGTGATCGAATTTCCGCGAACTGATGATTAAAGATCATATCTGTCAATCTTCTGGCTTCCGTTAGAAGAAATAATTACGCCGTCATCTGTGCGTTTTTTTTACTCTTGGCGTTGTAACGTATTTTTGTATAATTGACATTGAAACAGAAGAACCGTTGTTTCGTTATTAAAACTGAAAATTGTCGGTTTTCTGGAAACAAGATCCGGAGCAATTTAAAAACCACAAGAAAGCAGAGGAAACTTTATACCATTGACAATAATTAAATTTTTGAGATATATGACGTGTATTGCTAAATCATGAGATGTATTAATATAAAGACATGGCATATCGATATTGTGTAATTGTCAGTTTTTAATAGAAAGCCAAATTTGAAACGAGCACGAAACAAATTGATTTGTTGTGATTTATCATCTTTATGAAGATCTATATGATAATGTAACAAGACTATTCTTACTGTAGAGTACAAAGTTATATGTTATAATGTAATTAGACTATTCTTACAGTAAAGTACAAAGTTATATGTTATAATGTAATTAGACTATTCTTACAGTAAAGTACATAAAAATATAATATATCATACGCAATTGTTTACAATTTTATCTATTTTGTCTTAAAAAAAATCCAATCCCTCTGCCATTATACAAAGGATAAATGGTCGCTGAATATGACTTTTAAACCAGTCATAAAATTATTTCTATGATTCTTTTTAAAATTTTAAAAAATATATATTTTAATTGCATGATATGCTGACGATTTTTTTTTTTTATTTCTATCTAAATGTAAGGATTTGTAAGCAACGTCATTTTGCAAGCATCAAAAGTTAAGATATGATCTGATATACTTCAATCCTATTTACAAAAAAGTAAATGATAATTATGTGGCGTTTACCCGAAAAATTGCAAAGTTTTCTAAAAAAAAAAAAGAATATACATTCATGCAATCACTTTGTATTCATTATCCCTCGACTACTTTGGTACAGAATTCTTATTTTCATTGATCACTTTCGAAATTAAATTATAAATTTTTACATCTAATAAGCAGATGAAAGTATCATTAAACAAAAGAAGACAAAACAAGTGGAAACACAATGCGAATTTTTTAAATATTCTTTTTAATTTTAACTGAACTTATCTAAATAGATAAGTGCAAATATTATAAACAATCATATCTACCTAAATTTGATAAATTGTTGGTAATTGACGGGTGGTAATACCTTACTATTACAAGTTTTAGATTTGATCTATTTTTGTCAATTTTGCATACAATACGTATGCACATTACAGATCGCGTATTACTTTAAACACGCATCGGTCATTCACAAACTACAGAAATCGTTGACGGTTATAACCGCTACATTAAATGCAACGATAATAAAAGATACATATTTTGCGTGACGGTATTTATTTCTTGTATATTTTAGTTGGACAATCGGATGCATTTCCTGTTTGGTACTCAATACCGGAAGTTAATCAAAGCTTGTTTGTATGTCGCGGCGCCATCTTAAACCTCTACGATTTACAGTTGTAACTTGTAGAAAGCGTATTCATCATCATTCTTCTGTCTTAGACTTCCTTTATAGTTATGAATTTATACAATCAATGCCATATAATTACAGACTGCACCTGGTACCTTATACGTGTTGCAGTAATAACAAATGATAGTTATCACAAAACCATTTCCGATTTCAATGTATCATTCCGACTTAATCAAACATGGCGTCTATAAATTTGTTATTTTTTTCTGGGGCAGACTATTTGTAGTTTATTTGTAACTGATACTGCCACGTTTTTCATTAGGTCTTTAATTTAAGAAATGCTTTTACAAAAAAGGAAGGCAAATAAAATTGAGAATGGAAATGGGGAATGTGTCAAAGAGACAACAACCCGACCAAATAAAAAAAAAAAACAACAGCAGAAGGTCACCAACAGGTCTTCAATGTAGCGAGAAATTCCCGCACCCGGAGGCGTCCTTCAGCTGGCCCCTGAACAAAGACTGCATTAAAGTTGTGAGGTATATAAACAAAAGGGACATAAAAAGAAAATCCATCCAAGGTCAATTTTGCCTACGTTAACTGATAAATCATTGTTGTTCTTACAGTACATTTAACACAATAACATATGTACATTTTATACGTTTCCAATAGAGTGCAAGTTTAATAAAATGTAAACATAACGGAAAATAACTATAACTAGATTTGCCATTGCAAGCAATAGCGGATGGCACCCTCCCCCTATTGCCAGGCGAGCAGCAGCAATCTAGAAGATTCCAAAATCAAAGAGTGCATCTACAGATGCATATCATCATTTTTGTAAAGTTTCATTAAGTTTGGAGCATTTTGAAATTTTGCACATTTTTGCTGTTTCCATGGTAACGGCGGCCATTTTGAAAATTCCAACTTCAAAATGCAAGTCTGCTTATGCCAGTTACTAATTCTGTGAAGTTTCATCCAGTTTGGAACACTTTGAATATTTTCGGATTTTTGCTGTTTCCATGGAAACGGCAGCCATCTTGGAAGTGCCAACCCTCAATTGCAAATCTTCACATGTTGGTTAACATTATGGTATAGTTCCATCAACTTGGGTTCTTCCAATTCTGAGATCCAGAGTGGACAAAAAAGTGTGGAAGAAAAATAGAAATAAAAAAAATAAAAAGAAACGTAGAATAACAATACGACACCCCAACTCCGTTGAGGGTGCCATAATTAAAACTCAGGTGTACATATCGCAACTCTTAACTAACCAGCGCAAAGAACGTTCGTATCCAGAATGTATAAATATCGAGCACTTCAAAAGTAATACCACCAAAAGGGGCATAGCTGTACAAAGAAAAATAAAGAGAACACTATAAATTAAGAGAACAGTAGTATACCGTTGTTCGACAGTCATTAATGCAAAGCGTTTAAAATTGTACACATTATCAGCACCTAGACCATATGACTGAAAACACCATTACGTTTTATTTTTGAAGTTCACACTCTTTTATGAATTTCCTTTACAAGATGTAACAGTAAAGCACATTGGAATCGAAATCAAGACGCTCGTACTTTTAGTGAGTAATCTAAAAATTGATAAACACTCAAACGGGACATAGCTGTACAAAGAAAAATCAAGGGGAAATTGTAAATAAAGACAACAGTAGTATACTGATGTTTAAAATTCAAAAATGTAAAGTATTTAAAATGATACACAAAGTCGGCACCTAAAACATTTAACAGAAATGCTATCCTGTTTTGAATTTGAAGTACACACTAAATTATGAATTTCCGTTACAAGATTTATGAATAAATCACGTGGAATCTAAATCGAGACACTCGTACTTTTAGTGAGTAATGTATCAACTCATGAACACACTCACTAGAGCAAAATACGGCGTGAAGTTTTACACCAACCCTTGGTGTTAGTCTGTTTGTCCTTTTCTTTCTAGCCAGTTTATGTTCGACTATGAGTTTGAATGTCTCTTGTGTGTCCTTTGTCTCTCTACAACAAATAAAATATATGATAGTCGATTATCTCGTTGTTCTCAAATGTTGAGTAAATAAAATCAATTTAATAAGTGTATTTAATCACTATCATTGATGATACTTAAGACTTTGTTTGAAAATGTTATATATCATCCAGTTGGTCCTTGTGGTCAGTTTTCGGTGAGAATAAGTCACCTGTTGTTTTATGGACAAGGTTTATTTGACTTTGGCATTACATGTGGTCGTATATATGTATGACAAAAGTAAAATCAATACGATATCAAAATTTAAAAAACCCGCATATATCAATAGTTCATACAACATTAACGGTACCAAGTTTAAAGCATAACACATACAGGATGGGCTTTTAACCAAAAAAGTCTCAAAAGCATAGCAAAAAATCTGGCAAGGAATCGGAGATTTGCATGAGGCAATTATATTCTTTTATTAAAAATAATTTCAAAAATGTTGTCACAATTTTAACAAACACAATAACCGTACCCAGAGGTAGTAATATAATCCATTCCAAAATAATTGTATTACACATACCGATGTCACTATGACTTTAAAGCATCCTGAAAATCTAATGTCAATAGGGTATAGATTTGACGTGTTCGTCAGTAATAGTCATGACTTTATAAACACTTAAGGGGAGATTAAACAAGATTGAAAGACTCTAATTTCACTAAGCATTTAATTTTTGTTAAAAAGATATAATAATAATTATCCCAGCTAAAAACAAAAAGGTGAAATCTATTGACACTGATAATATCAAGAATTACCAAGCGATGGAACGAGAGAGAAACAATTTTCTTATGTCTGACTAGAAATAGGCATTTAGAAAGATTCTAATGGTGGAGGACCTTATGTACACAAATGTTCATCAATATAGATCTTGCATTCAGACTCCCTGATTTCTTTTTTGATGTCTGCTTATAATAATGACTCGCTCCAATACTGAGTTTCTTGTCTGTCTTATGTAGATAATCTTATCATAGATACCAGGATTGAAATTTTGAATTTGTGACAGAGGCGCGTTTAGTCTATTAAAGATTCATCATGCAGTGACACTTAAATAAAAAAAAATGAAAATGCCAAATAAAGTACGAAGTTAATAGCATAGGACCATAAATTCCTAAAATGTTTGCCAAGTAAAACTAAGGAAATATATTCCAGAGGTAGATAAAACATTTTTTTTTTCAAAAAAAAATTGTTTTGTAAGCAGTTAATTTAAACTTATTTAATATATCAATTATTCAATTATCAACAAAGGGGTGCTGACTACTGGACGTGTGATACCCTCTGAGAATAAAAACTCCGCCAACAGTGACATCGACCCCGTGGTTGTAAATAAACTCATCATAGATACCAGGATGTAAATAAAGGCAACAGTAGTATACCGCTGTTCAAAACTCATAAATCCATAGACAATAAATGTTTTAGTTGATGCCATTAGTAAATGTATAAATTTGTGTTATCTATTAAGTTACGGCTTCAACCTTTTTCTATGTAGTCGAAAATATTTAAATAAAATGCAAAATTAGCCTCCATGTGATGTTTTGTCATCAATATTAAGGTATGAACATCAGCCTTACATTAAGGTATTTTGCTATAGAATGGTTATTTCACAAAAGATGTGGAATATGTGTTTGGGACCAAAAGCTTTTGTTCATGTAATCTTTGGATAAAGATTACTGATCTCAATATCAGGGGTCAAATAAGATGCTTATCATACCTCCTCCATTTATTTCATTATTTTGGCTGACCTTTGTTTTTCAACACATCATTAGAATAAGTTTTTTCCGATTTTCATTCAGATGAGATTTGACATATGTCAATCTATATCTCACCTCGAATGGACAAGATGTGAGTTGATTAAACTGAGACTGAATAGAACCAGCGTTCAACAGCAACAAGTTTGAAAAACCCACAAAGACATCAAAGACCTGTCATCAGTGCTGAACTATTCAAAGAAAAACAGTCATTGAGACATAACCTTCGGTACCAGTAGAAAGGGAATCAAATACATAAGTTCATCAACACAAACAATAATGAGTCATACAGTGAAGCTTTGTTGAGTGTGTATACGAAGAAGAAGAATAACCCGAAATACTGATATTGAAATATATATATAATTTTTGCACTCAACTTGTCTGGCGTATTAAATTATAGTCCTGGTGTCTTTGATAACTACTATTTACTTTCTGACCATATGATAAATTGTATTAAACAAATTTTGGTATGTTTTCATGACATCTAAAGACTAATCCGTTCACTTCACATGTGCATAAATTATTTTTGATGATTTAAAAATAAAGGACATTCAACCACTCACATCAATTGTTTATTTTGTTGTTTGCAATTCCGACTCTTAGTTGTTTCAGGGTTGATCTTGTGAGAAAAAAAACATTTGATGGTAGTTCAAAAAATATCTTCGCCAAGCTAAGCTCTGTGCTATATGGTCAATAATCGCGGATTACGCCATCTTTCAAAGATCCTTATTCCGTCCCTATAAAGGGGTCTATAATAATGTTTGGTGTCATATGTGATCAGGTAGGATTTTTCAAGACATTCTAGTAGTTTTATTCTCTCTCTTGGGGCATATAAAACAATGATCTCTAAAACATAGAGTTTATTTTTATTTGACTATTTTAATAATCCGAACAGTCGTTGACTTTTATTCAGAGAAATTTAATGTTTTCCAAAGTTTCTTTTAACTGGTAGATTCATATAACAAATTACCAGTATTAACTATTTTTATGACCATTGCCTTAGCTACATGATATATAATTTTCAGTTTTAAGAAATTAGAAGTATTATATATCCAAATAAAATCTAAGTAACAACAATACCCTAACACTACAATACACGAGAAATGAAATCTACATTTATAATCCTGATAAAGCAGTTAGGAATTCCCCAAACGGGAAGATAGGATGTATTTTTGTTATTAAAATGTCATTCTCACGATTCGTGCTGTAACTTGAACACCCCTCAATTGCTATAGATTACAAAATTGACGGTAAAGTAAGATGATACGTAATTGAAATATTTATTATAAGGATTCCGTGTCAGTGTCGACATTGAATTTCCCTGAACAAATTATAGTGTAGCGTTGACGATCAATTACACCATAGCATTTCATGTGTAACCCAACACCACTTTATAGACACTTGATAAATAAACATTATGAGACATGTCCTATTGATTATCATCTTTTTAATTAATTGAGTTTTTTAATTCACATTTGAGATGGTTTGAGCCAAAAGGCTGGTTTTAAACGAGTTTATGTCAAGTGTAAAAAGTGTTACAATGAACTTTATGTTAGAAAGTAGAATATAACATATATAATTTGTTACGTTTGATTTGATTTATTTATTATCATACAGTAAAATGAGTCAAACGTATCCTTTTTAAAACAAGATTTGTTTATGTATATACATAAATTTAATTTATCACAATTTCACACGAGAAAGGGCATTATCATTTTATATGTAATTTAACGATAACTGATCAAATATAGCAAGCAATACATTTATCCGGAAAGTGTTACGGGCCATCTAAATTGTAACATCGCATTTCATTGGTCAAGAAATTGTATTGTGTATAGAATTGCAGATGTTCTCATTCGCTTTCATATTTTTACTTTATGTGTTTAAAGCTTAACTGATTATAATTTCGGTTTTTATGCAGTAGATGTACCCCCGACAAATGTTAGTCTAAAGCCATATGCATCGTAATATTATTGTAAATACAAAATGTTAGCATTCAATAATTCAGAACAGAGTTGTCCGGAGTTATACAGTATTTAGGATAAAGCATAATAGATGCCGGATATCTTATAACATTCAATTTTCTTAGGCAGTAATATGCAAAACATAGTATATTATAGTTAAAATGCGGCTGGAACATAATACGGTATAAAGATATGTAAAGTTCACAATGGGAAAATTGAGATCATTTCCTGTATCATAAATTGTTCTCCGCCTAAAATTAATGTCAATTTTAACTACATGTAGTTAATCAAAATAAGCAGCACACTTAGTGCTAATATATTTTATTAAAAAAATCTTTATATAAAAAGCTACAAAGGTAAAGACGGCAATACGAAATATACAAGTGATTCAATAATTGGGATTAGGAGAAAAGAGCAGTGCTCTTACATAAATCAATCTCCCTAAACTCAAAAATTTTAAAGTTATGATTACATGCTTTATAACAAATAAACATGTACGTAATAAAGTACAGTCAATGAACACATTGACATACTCAAGGGTATCCAATTCTGTGCAGACATGAACTGATATGGTCAAAATAATGAATAAACTGTTTACAATTTTTTTTTAGGTTTTTTAAATTCATACGCATTTCTACCCAATGAATATGTTACCTTGGCTGAATTTGGAAAACAAATTCAGTATTTTGGGGTCTCAATGCTCTTCACATTCGTACTTTATTGAGTTAAGCCCGTCAATTAATATTTTATCGTGTGTTTTTCAATGTTGTGATGTTATGCTATTGTTTCAGAAAAGTGAGAAGATTTGGTACCATTAAAACGTTTTATCCCGCTGCAAATGTTTGCACCTGTCCTAAGTTAGGAATTTGATGTACAGTAGTTGTCGTTTGTTTAAGTTACTTGTACGTGTTTCTCGTTTCTCGATTTTTATATAGATAAGACCGTTGGTTTTCCGGTTTGAATGGTTTTACACTAGTTATTTTTGGGGCCCTTTATAGCTTGTTGTTCGGTGTGAGCCAAGGCTCCGTGTCGAAGGCCGTGCAATGACCTATAATGATTTACTTTAATAAATTGTTATTTGGATGGAGAGTTGTCTCATTGGCACTCACGCCACATCTTCCTACGTATATCTGTTTATTTTGCCTTTTTTAATATTTGTCCATCCACAGTATACTGCTGATTTAGAATAAGATTTTCTCTTTCAATAAATATATTGATAGAGAAATCAGTCGGCAGTGCCAGTTGTTCTCATAATTTGCATACATTATTCAGAGGAATAGCACATAATAGAAAACTCGTCAAGACCAGTCTTACAATTGTGTACGTCACACACGACATTTGGTATACAAAAGACTTATCGCTTTTATATTAATCTATATTTGCCTATTCAAAGCGAGGAGACTGTAATTCTGCGGTTGTCGTTTGCTGGAGTATATCATATCTGTTTTGGTCCTTTGTTTTGAAAATACATGGTGCGATTTACTTTCTCGTTTGAATTTTTTTACATTTGGTATTTCGATTTCTTTAAAAGCTGATATGCAGATTTTGATTTGACCATTGTTGGAGTCCGTATGGTGACCAATAGTTGTTTTAAACTCCTATGTCAATTGTTATTGGTGGAGTGTTGTAGTATTTGCTATCATTTTACATCTTTTATTTTTATATCAGTAACGCTTGAATGGAAAAGATAAAAAGCTTTATCTGGTGCAGAGGAAGAGGCATTGATGACATCAAATTCGGAACAGTTTGGTATAAACAGCTAGATAGTTGTCTCATTGGCACTCACACCACATCTTCCTATATCTAGAGTAAGGTATTTTTGGGGTAGCATTCTGTTAGATATTAAAGACTGCTCTTATTTAATAATGTTTTATCATGTATGAAAACTATAAAAGGGCAACAGAATGGTTTTGAAAATTCTTCGACGGCACATAAATATAGTTATTATTATGTGGTCCTTTTGTCTTTGATTTGGTTGCTGTGCTGTTGTCTGCCATTCGAAGACAGAGTTGTGAACAAGGATATTCTAAATCATTTATTTGATGTCAGTAAAACATGATTGCGTGAAAGGATCTTAAATAAGAGACAACAGCAGTTTACCGATGTTCGCATCTCTGAAATCATTTTAACTGTACCTGCATTCCTGCGGGAAATACTGTGGAAATCGCTTGAACTTCTAATCGTACCCATGTCCTACATGCAGCGGCAGTCATACGAATCATAACAATACACTGGGTAATATTACATTACCGCTTTAAATACTATGTATGTCACACTACATTATTTATCCGATGGTACTACAATTGTATAAATATTATTTTGTAATCAGATAGAAAGCTTTCAGATCCAATGGAATTTAATACGACTATCATGCAAGTGGGAGGTTTAGCTAGCTAGAAACCCCGCTTTTGGTTTTGCCATTTGATTACGGACTTTCCTTTTTTAATTTTCCTCGAAGTTCAGTTTTCTGGTTCTACTCAAGTAAAATCAAATAATGCAACATGGTGTCATCTTATCTAAAATGATAATCTTTATTAATAAACAGTACAAATCATATACAGTATGTCAATTTTGGGGATATAGAAAACTGAATGTATAATAGAAGTTAATTTTGAATTGTATTTCGAAACGTATCGGTATAACTACATCAGGAAAGGAAGATGATGAACAGACTTAATATGTCTTTGTGACCTTAGCAACAGGTTTAACTTTACCTGTATTAGCCTAAACGAATTACTTTCAAAGTACTGTGAAACTAACTGTTCTAGAGGGCTAAGAGGCGGCGTGAATCAGATATAGATACTAAATATTTCTCAATTTTGTTTACATACAATCTAAGACTTTTATTCTGGCAATGGTATTAAAACATTTTACTTTTCTTTATTTTACATAAGTATTCCCAATTCCTAAATAAAAGACAAGTTGAAAGAGTTGACCCTGCTTTGAGTCATAAAGAATTAGCAATGGATAAAAACGCATCTTGTCTTAGCAAGGGATGAATTGTACTTTGTAAAGTCTGTTTCGAACAAAACCATTCTCTGAAACTCAAATGCTTGATTTCTTGACTGAAAACATATTTTTAACTTTTGGAGGACGTGTTTCAACAAACAGTCGTCATTCCCATGTGAATCGACTTCTTGTTCTTTTACTCATGTGAGGCTGATTTAATGAAAGATGTTCTTATGAAGAACGAAAAGAAGCTACCATAATAATTTTTCGCTTTCCACTATATATATAGTTATCAAAGGTACCAGGATTACAATTTGAACGCCAGACTCGCGTTTCGTCTATATAAGACTATATGTGACGCTCATATCAAAATATTTATAAAGCCAAACAAGTACAAAATTTAAGAGTATTGAGGATCCAAAATTCCAAAAAGTTGTGCCAATTACGGCTAAGGTAATATATGCCTGGGATAAGAAAGGTCTTAGTTTTCCAAAAATTAAAAGTTTTGTAAACAGGAAATTTATAGAAAATGACGACATTATTGATATTCATGTCAAAACCTAAGTGTTGACTACGACTAGTACTTGATGTCTCCTCACTAAATAATTCAAAACTTGGTGTATATGTTGAACTAATTTATCAGATTTGGTAAGGATACAAAAGATACAGTTAAGTCTGTCTCACATCTTGACAGAAATCTATAAATTGACAATGAGGGTCGGTTGAGAAAAAAACTTTACCCACTTGGAACTCTAGGTTTAATAGATTCCTTATGAGCAGCAAACTTCAATCAAGCTTTTAAGGATACCATGATAGGGAATACAGGCGCTGGTCGAATGTCATTACAAAGAAGTGGAAAGTAAACAATGGGGAATCTGAAATGATATCTCTTGTCGTTGGAATTTTGTTCTTAACCGACCCACATTGTCAATTTATAGATGGAAATCAAGAAGTGAGGCAGACTTGTCTGTTGCATTTATGTACGAATATGCAATAGTTCAGTTAGTTTAAATGTTAATTTCAAAACTATTCTTCTCGAATGTTGAGGCTTACTCCAAGAAAAGTCTGGTATTGTTGCTTTAATATGTTGTACTGTGTGATAGTTGAGCCCATTCCTTTTATACCATTTTGTATATTGTCCATAGCACGTGTGGTAGTTATAAGTTGTTATTATTAGCTCACATACTAGTATATGATATAATGCTAGAGCACATGGGATTTATATTACAAATATAACTATTCTTTCCATTACCTTATCAACAGTATATTGGTTTTTAGCTATTCTGACAATATTATCTATACATATATTGACAACAGATGAAACATTGGTTATGAAAAGTTCAATTGCGTATAATTGAACAGGGTCTATATGGGGGTCCTTCAGTTCTGTATTCTTTAATTTTTTATATCACTTTTCTTTGTTTTTGAACCATTTTTATCTAGTCTTAATATTTCCTACAAGAACTAGAAATTTAAAAAACAACAGACACGGCTTCCCTCGTCTCATTTTCAGGCTTATACCTCGAATAAGGGTCTATATGGGGTACTTCAGTTCTGTATTTTTTTTATTTTTTCGTATCACTTTCCTTTGTCTTTGAACCATTTTTCTCTAGTCTTAATAATTCCTACAAGAACTAGAAATTAATGAAACAACAGACACGGCTCTCCCCGTCTCATTTTCAGGCTTATCCCTCGAATAAGACTTTTACACGTTCATCTCATTTTCAGAATCTATGACGAACGAAACGTCTCGTTTGTTATAGATTTGAAAATGAGATGACTGCGTGAGTCAAATTCGAGGTATAAGCCTGAAAATGAGGCGGAGTAAGGCGTGTCTGTTGTTTCTTTAATTTCAAAATTATCTCAATTCCCCCACCATAGAAGCAATATACCAAGTTCACCTGCATATAGGATAAATATTTTCCAACTTATTCGATATTCATTAACTTGTAGCTGCTACACATACTTTGTAAAACGTCAACAGTGTTTGGGTAGAAAGCCGATGAACCAAGGGGTATGCAAAAGAACGTCCTGTCCTTTTTCCAAAAAAAAAAAAGTTCACCGGAAGGTACCAAGACCTTGTTGATAATATTCCGTATCAACTTCACAAATAACACACGATGATCTCGAATTATAGATTCTAGGTACTGACGTTGTTTATCATCTGAATAACGTGTTACAGTATTGTTGTATATATCTTTATGAATATTACCTTTACTGTTTTGTATGTTTTTAGAAACATCCATTTGATGTGGCTCTGTACTTATACATCCCGTCATAATGTTATTGTGTTATGGTAAGTTTTTGTATTCCTGTCTTTTAATTTTGCCAATGTTCTTTGTCTATATGCTTTTTTTTTGTTCTTTGTTACATTTGACGTGGCTCTGTACTTATACATTCCGGCTTTGTGTTATTTTTCTATGGTAATTTTTAGGATTCTTGTCTTTCATTTTTGCTATTGTGTCTTGTCTATATTCCTTATGCGTTTCTTTGTTATATATCTGTTTGTTTTAGTGATTAAGATACAACCCAAAAGTTGACACCTCTGCCTAATTTTTGACATTATTACTTATTATGTCTGCTTGTTTTGTTCACACATCGTTGTCAATATGATTGAATTGTATGTGACTATTATACAAGTGAGAGGTGTAGCTAGCTATAAAACAGGTGTAGTCTACCATTTTTCACATAAGAAAATGCCTGCACCTAAAAAATGACTGTTGTCATATATTCGTTTGATGTGTTTGAGCTTTGAATTTGCCATATAACTACAAACTTGCCGTTTTGAATTTTTGTTATTTTACTTTTTAGCACCCCGTCACTCTCTTATCTTTATTTCATTACTTTGGTCCATTTTTCTGTATTCTCCATATTGTTACCATTATTATGATATTATGTTGACCTCCAGCCAGACCCTCATTGAAATTAAATCGGAACATGATTATTGTCGTATACAAAGTTGTTGATGTTTGAGTTTACTTTTTGTGAATTTAATTAAAAGAACCTAGTTAGAGTCTAGCTGATATGATAGTTTACTCTAAATGGTTAATCAACAGATCAGCCATTGGATTTGACGGCCGTGTTTTATATCTTCAAAGACATTCGGTTATCAGATAAAGTATTAAAATTAATATCCGTGAACAGTTTCAAATTGGCGACAACCGGGAGAAATCAATAAATACCTTACCAATTACGGGCTCCATTCTGTGTAACATCTTGACATCTTCATAAAACGATACTTTATGCTGGTGTCTATTCGTTAACGACATTAAGTGCATTTACATGTAGTATACGCATGTCACGTGATTTTCAACTCGAATCACCAATTATTGTTTAAATGATTGAATGGGTATATATGATTTATGAAAGATGTTTTTATTTATTTAAATAGATTCAACTACAACAGCTCTTTAAAAAAAAGCAAAGTTACAACTTAGTTCACCTGACGCTCTTTTTGGTCTTCATCAGACTAACCAGTGTAGCTTGAATCTAAACAATTTAACGGCCAATCAATAACAAAGTTGCAGAGCAATGAAAAACCAGAATTTTCAAAAAGTTCTGCTTTCAGGCGATGTTTTTGATTTTGGAATGGTATAGGTCAAACTTGATATAGTTCATTGTGTTTTGATGTAATCCGATTTGTTTAGATCTCATGTTCGGTTAATTTATAGAATCAAATATTTTTCCTGTTTTTATTTATTGTATGTACTTCTATATATTCACTCTTTCGACGTTTACTTATCGAAAGTCAAAGAGGAGGTTTGAGATCTCAAAGTGAGTAATTGTCGGTTTTTTTTCTCAAGTTATCGAAAACATATATTTGGAGAATTGCGAGAGTTTCTGTTTAATATATTCCATTTCGCTTATTTTCGAGGATAGAACAAAATCGCCAAAATAAATGCCGCCAATTTCAAAGTGCACATGCAAAGGTATCGATAAAAGTTTTGAATCCGTCAAAATAATAGCCGCCAAAATATTTCTTATATCTTATTCAATGAAAGTCGTGAAATTTTCACCCGTGAAAATAACCCGCTATACGGTATATGGCTTGACATTTTGTCTTTGTCTGCAGTTACATTTGCGTACACTCCCAGCGACTCATTCTATTCATAATGGAAAAGATACCTTAAATCATTAAAAAAAAAAAGCACACACAAAAAACATAACAGAACTAAAACGTACTTCTATAAAATAATCAGACAATTTGTTGTTGCTTTCTTCACTTTTGCAATTTTTTGTATACCTTGTAATCTTATCTTACACCTAATTGTATTTATAAGGTCTTTTTCGGAACACTTATTTTTTTCGTGTGTACTGGACATAGTTCTCGCTATCGATCGAAAATATAGGGAAAGTAATACGCAATTTTGACAACACAAATACAAACAACAAATTATATAAGAAAAAAAACTATATGTACATACTATCATGTGCATTATTCAAAAAGGGGGGGGGGGGGGGACAAATGAAAATATTTTAGCAGTGGCATCGTAAAAACTGTTTTGATATTGATTGTATTCTGAATCATTTAACTAACTTCTTAAATTTGATATAATAAAGGAGACAGTTGATTTTTTATCTGATGACAAATTATAAAAGTACGTTTACATTATAATTTCTATACAAATATGAAATGCAGCACAAAACTTACATATTACAAATTGCAGATTAAAATAAAACAGCTAAAGAAAAGCACTTTTCCAGAATCAGAAGAAAAATGATAGATTTAGCTGAAGATAAATTGAGTAGCTCTGATAATAGACTTCATTATTCTCACCATACAAAGCATTACGTGGGAAAGAGAAAACAAAGCCCTGTTTATGTATATGCCACAGCAGTATTTCCCAATAGCGTGTCCATCTCGATGGATCTAATTTCCGTTAGTCAATCTTTTTGACTTGTCTGTAATTTTAGATAACATTCGATCCATGTCCCCTTTGTACGAGGTGACAATCCATGAAGTCTGTAATCAGTGTGTGTGTGAGGTCCTCTGATCTCCTTCTGATATTTTGTCAATCCTAAGCTAGTAGCCCACGGTTTTTTGCTGCTAATTCTGACATTTCTACTGATACGTATTTTTGATTTCAAGCTCGTATTGCAAAAACATTTAAGGTTCATTACTATTTTCTTTACGATATACTGTGATATTTATCATCACAAGGGTACTGACACGTATGTAAGTTTTTTAAAAGAATATATAGGTATAATATTGACTTAGCCGAGATAATTCTGTGTTTGATTTCATGTCACAAATATACGATATCTTGCCAAAAAATACTCCAACCATATCGCGGTTTATCAAGTCGTGTATAAGAATCACAACCTTATGCTAAATGTAATATAAGGAAACACAGTCTGAAACATAAATACTATCAACTATTTTAAAAAACAGGAACTTCTTTTTTTATTTTAAAGTTGAGTGAAAACTATACATGTATTTATATATTTATATATAAAAAATTATATTCTTGCTGGTAAATTACAAATTATGTCTTGTCTCATTGATGGGGGTCGCACGGTGTCCTATTATGGTTAACTTTACGTCATTTCTGTTTGAGTGTTGCCTCATTGTCACATCACATCTTTTCTATATTTTTATATTCTTTTAATTCATACTTAGTGTATGAAAAGAAAGAGATTTTGGGTACACATATATCAAACATCAACCACACACACAGGCATACAGAGGTCAACGCACGGTTTCAACAACTGTGTATATGTACGTACCAAACGTCAAGATCTAAATCGACCAAAGTCCAGACAAGTTGAGTAAATGTTAACTGTAAACTCTAACAAGATTTATCATTAAGGCTAGTCAATTCAATATGAGACGACTCAAAATAATACTAGTAAAACATTACCGAAGACAACTGACGAGGGAAAGGTGCATTTACATCCGAAGTTTTAATGGTTTTGATTTTTAAAATTGCTTTTAAGATATATTCATTTTAAGATGCATTTATGTAAATTGTAAGTAAAAGTTGAACTTAATTGTTTTAAAGCCAACATAAATTCTGTTAAAATGATAGAGTCGCACATTTTACAACAGACAACAGTCAGCAAATTTGAAAATAGTCTGTCAGAAGATAGATTGGACTGACTTGAGATTGTTTTATTTACTTCCGCTTAACATCGCCGCAATCTACTCTTAAAGCAACAATAATTACCCGTGCATAATGAAAACGTCCCCCAAATACCTGGATTCATGTTTAATGTCAGAAATATTATCCCCATTCACTGGACCAAATGCTTTTTAAATGATATGTTTCTTCACATTGACTGACAAGAAAAAATAAAGTTGTCATTCTATCTCATTTGAAATGAATTCATTGCAAGTAAATTTGGACTGTGTTAAGACTATGTCTACATACAAGTGTTATTAGCGACTTAACTGTTGTCTCGAGGTGACAGCGTCTTGATGGGAAAAGACTTTCCCATACTACGTAAAAACTAAGATCAATCCCTTTTACGAGTCTGTTTTTCTTAACCACAACACGCAAGGCTATGATTGTCGAATAAAAATAATGCGATATAAAAAAATCTAGCATTTATTAAGTAAATGGATGTTTCGTATTATGTTCATCTTTGTGGTTTTAAAACCCCAAAATATTAGGTTCCTGAAATGAATATCACAGAGGAAATGAGATATTCTAAGCTTTATATCTACTTCAAGTTGAAACCCTGCACAAATATCGTTTGTTTTGTGATATTTTTTTAAATTGAAGATCATTAATATCTGCAGAAATGTGACCCGTAATTGTGTCAAGTTGCTTTTGAAATTGACCATATACGTATAGAGTTGTGTAGAGGGATATCATTTCAAAACCATACCAAAGACTGGTACACAGATAAAATCATTTAATCAAGATATTTTTTTACCAAAACTGGCGTTTAAAAAATAGTATAATGTAATTTACGAGTTAAACAAACATTAAAAAAAATATCTTGTTAAACGGTATGTTGTATAGAGATGCATATTTCATTCATTTATTTGTTGACCGCTATTTGTTGTCTTGAAACAACTTTGTTTTGTTTTTTTAAATTCCAGCACACCTATTTCGTTTTATGATAGTTTTTCTATGCAAAAGTAAGACTAGTAAATTTCTGAATTATAATACATATAAAAAAAGAAGACTGTGGTATGATTGCCAATGAGACAACTCTTCACAAGAGACCAAAACGACACAGAAACTAGCATCTACTAGTATAGGTCACCGTACGGCCTTCAACAATGAGTAAAGCCCGTGTTAATGATAACATTTAAATTTGATTGCCTTTCAAATATGATTACAGATATTATATATGTGATATATTTATTTTCTCTAAAATGATTTATATTCTTTAGAAAAGGATGCTTGCAAATCAAATGCATTAAAACTAATATGCTGTTGTTGATTCAAATAATTGATAAATGAGTAAATAAATATATATAATATTGCAACAAACAAAATATGTCTGACATAAGCAAAATTGAAAATATGGTAGAATTATATATAAAAATCCAATATGCACAGAGACCTGATATAGTGTATGGATAAATTACCATTTATCGATGATGTTGTCTGTCTATTGGCAGTTTGTTGATAGTATCGATCTGTGAACAAACGTTTGCGTCGCACTGCTGCTCAGAATTGTCAATACTACATTCATCTCATTATTTTGTCGATACAAGGAAAAGTCATATAAGGTAGATAACAATCACTAAAAAAAAAAATATTTATAAGAATTTAATTTTTTAATTTATAATGTTTATTTTTGGTATTTGTATCTTTTTCGTGGCTGATATTTGTGTACAAAATATAAAGAGGAATTTATTTATTTAATTGAACAATATACTCCAAACTTATAGATAATATTTACAGTATTTAATTTTTCCTTTGTTTTTAACACAATCGTCCTCTGTAGAAACGATAACATTTTTAAGGAAAATGTTAAAATAAGTTCCTGTTTGCAAATGATATTTATGAAATCTTTGTTTCCTTAGATTTTTCTTACCTTTTCATATCAATAATTTTTCTCTAATTTCCACAAACTCAAAATCACCTGCATCTTCTCCCCCACCCTTGAAAGGGGAAAGAATATTTTGAATGGCTTGTTGAGACTTTAGGACTTTTAAAAGAAAGCAATGAATGAGGTTGTTACATTTGAAATATGCTTTTTCGTGCATCTTTGTAAAATATTTGTATGTTTTATTGGTATTAATATGCTTGTCTTTCAGTTTTCTAATATGCTTTGTCTATATGCCATTTGGTGTTACTTCAAGTACTTTTTTGTAACTCGTCTTTTATTTTTACTTTATATATTTGCTGTAATGTCTTTCTTTTTTTTTTTAATGTTTGTTCGTTACATATTTGACGTGGCTCTGTACTTTATATACACCCGTCATTGTGATATTATACCGTGGTAAATTTTTGTATTCTTGTCTTTAATTTTTACGAATATGTTTGGTCTGTATGCCATTTTGTGTTTCTTTGTTACATGTGTGTATGTTTATTTAGTGATAAGAACTGTAGAACAATGTTGACTGCTGACTGCTGTATTATATACATTGTACCGATTATGTCTGTTTGTTTTGTTCACGCATCGTTGTCAATATACTAGTAATGGAAATTGATGCGACTGTCATACAAGTGAGAGGTTTAGCTAGCTATAAAACTAGGTTCAATTCACCACTTACTAAATAATGAAATGCCTGTACCAAGTCAGGAATAAGACATTTGATATCCATACCATTTGATGTCTTTGAGCTTTTGATTCTGTCAATTGTTTAGGGACTTTCCGTTTGGAATTTTCCTCTGAGTTCAGTATTTTTGTGATTTTACATTTTATAGGTGGCCCCTACGAAAATTGTTCTATTTATAGATCAAACAATTATTACACAGCACCACAGTAGGTTCAGAAACATTCTGAAGAGATGAAAAATCATACAAAAAAGACAGAAAAAAAGAAATATTTTATGACGTTAACTCGGGTCAAATGCTGCAAATTCTTAGGCCAAGTGTTGCAGAATTCCAAAGATAGCAATGACGTCTTTATTTATACACGACTATCGCCTCAAGTCTCATTACAGGCATGATGACTTGTTGATTGGTTAACGTCAAGTGTCAAAACTTCCTGCATTTTTAGAACTCACGGGTAAAAATTACTGACAAATAATCCATTTAGTCAGTCTTTGCAAATAGAACAAAGAACGTTATACGAAGAACGCAACATTCGGCATTCTTCTGTAAAAAACAGTTGTCAAAAACAGATAAATTTTGTATGGTACGAATTAAAATTTAAGGCTATATTCATGGTGCAAAGGCTTCTTATATAGCGTGATTATAGACATCCTGGTTGGTTTATTTCATCGCATAACTTCTTTTAGTAATTTTGATTTTGAATTGCTGATATGGCATAAATGAAACTCTGCTTCCAATTCTGTTTCGATTAGAAGAACATATAAGCAGTCACATGCAAAATCCGTATTGGCTTTCTTGTGTTTAAAAGAGTCATGCCCACTTTTCAAGATATAAAATTCACCCGAATCTGATCCTATCCTATCATTTATATATGCATTATGTGCACTAACAATATTGTAGAAGATGAATACCATGTTATTCTAGAATGTAATAGATATAGTGATGTAAGAAAAGTATACATTAAGAAATATTATTGGCAATATCTATCCACTTTTAAACTTATACAGTTGTTATCAGTTCATAATGTGAAAGAACTTAATTATTTAGGTAAATTTTTGTTTAATATTGAAAAAAATCGTAATATGTAGTTGTATTATTTATCTATCATATGAATTTATTTTTATTTTCCGCCATACATTTATTTTGTATAAATATTGTATTTATATTTCACTGATGCATTCAAAAAATATATTGTAAAATTGTATATTCTACAAGCTGTATTGCTTCTGAATAAAGTATTATTATTATTAAAAAAATATAACTATACATTCGACCAGCGCATCCTTCAAACAAATAACACTCATCTTTTATTTTTAAAATGTCGTACGATATTGTGAGATTATTGCTAGAAACAATACATATAAAAAAAGAAGATGTGGTATGATTGCCAATGAGACAACTCTCCACAAGAGACCAAAATGACAGAGACATTAACAACTATAGGTCACCGTACGTCTATGTTGATCTTGAAGTCTTGAGAAGTCCAGTCAAGGTTATTGATTTTGTTGGGAAATCATATGTATATATAGGAAAGTAGAACAATGCAAAACGCACAAAGAAGCAATGAAACAAACGAAAAAAAACCCAGAGACTTTGAATATATAAATGATCTGGAGCATGCACATAAGATCATCCCCTGTTTTGGTAGGGTTCGTGTTGCTCATGCAGTCATTAATTTTCTATGTTTTTTTTTGTATACTTTTGTTTGTCTGTTGGTCTTTTTCATTTTTAGCCATGGCGTCGGCAGTTTATTTTCGACTAATGAGCGTGAATGCCCTTTTTAGTATGTCTTGCCTCTCTTTCACAGTTATTGTTTTATTTTCTCCTTCAAAGTATATAGGCTAAATTTGTGGTAAATAGATTGTTCATATCATTACATCTATAACTGTCCTTCCTGGGGTCATTAACTAAAGTCACTTTCTTTCAAAATGTCAGTCCCGTTATAATGCTGATAAGGAAAATACCCTGCTATAATTCATATGTTTTCTTTGTCCTATTATTTTGCAATTGTTGGTTCATTTTTTATATATTCAAGTATAATATAGGAACCAAATACCACTCCTTGTCATTCGCACATACTGGTATCTTTTATTAGACGGTCCAAAGTTCCTGCTATTGTGTATCGAATGAGTCTTATAGATCTGATACGAAACACAAAAGTTCTGATGTGTCCTAATAGGCTATAATAATCGATGAAATCGTCTTTTTCATGTTTTATGCTCATTAAAACATTTATCGATATTTTTCACTCGCTACCGCTCAGTGTTCAGATATTGACAAATATTATGTCTATCTGTGTTTCTTCTATTGTATGAGCATGCGTAGAGAATGACATAAACGAATCATTTATTTAAGCATTCTGACGTTCATTACTTCACGGTATATATTGATATTAGTCATACTTTTAGTGATAGAAGTAGGATTTTTTTCTCTCAATCTAAGACAAAAATTATATCTACTTTTATCATGACTGACTACCAATCTGACTACTTGATAGTCAAGATTTAAAGACATCATTTGTATTTTGTTTTAATCTGTATTATTTTGCAAGTTTGAGTCTGAAACAACGTGCACACCAAGGCATCAAGTGCATATGGAGCTATGCCCTAAGCTCGTATGCTTACCTCGGTTAAAAATATCTTCATGTTACTCACTTTTTACCTATCTCATTCATTGTCTTTTTTCTTATGAATCTGTCACTGTCACTGGCGTGTACTGCAATGGCTAGATATCTTCAAATTCTATTTTACCTTGCTTAGATATGCACAAAGTGTAAATTATTTAGAGCTTCTGATGTGTATCTTTTCTGCGGAACGGTCAGCAAAATTATATGAACATAGCAGTGGAACTTTAAAAAAACGAAAGTCGTCCTCGAAGCTGAGCAATATCTCAAGCTCAAACTAAAATAAAAAGAATTGTCAAAAATATAATTGCAACCTTCTCAACATTTTAAATCTAAAATGAATAAAATAGAGAAAGTTATTATAGTGCCGTGAATATGTTTGCCACCATCTAGAACATCTTATCTAGATTTTTGAAAAAATAAGCATAGTGCTAAAAACACTAAGATTACAATAACTTGTTGATGCAACTGCAATATTTTCTTTTTTAATTTGTAGAAATATACAATGAAGTGTTTGTCTCCTGCACGTCCACCCAGTATCATTTCGTTTCTAAAATGATAAACACTTTTCAATAAACTGTCTTATAACAGTGATGTCTAACAATACCACAAGTTAAAGATACAGACAATGGTCGATCATTCTCAATTTTCTGTTAAACTTAGTTATCCACGCTTAACTGGCAAATCTTTATCCAATTTGAGCAGATAAGCAGTGACAAAGAATCAAATTAAGGAATTAGGAGACGTCTGCTAATGGCTGATCTGCCATTTTATGTGTAAATGTTAGCAAATACCTGCGAATTTAATTGTAGTGTTGGAAATTGATTTGAGAATTCCACATGGAACATCTATAATTATATGTACAATTAATCAATGGAATTACACGTGCACTGGGAAACTCAAATGTCAATTACAAATATTAGAACTGACAGTACCAAGTTTTCATCGTTGATGTCGTCTGTTCGTAATAGCAGATATTCCTGCCCGTCTTTCAGAAGAGATACTATCAGGCATATTCGAAGAAATGATGAGTAAAATACCGGTCACAAAACAGCATGATAATGCCAAACCAAATTGATGTTTAGTACTTTGGACTCACCCACACCAAACTAAAGTTAACTCTTTTGACTCATCAACAGAAAAGCTTCAGCAGTTCCATCAAATGCGTCAATTCTGCACTAGTATTTTGTTCAAAAGGAGCTTAGCAATTTGCTTCTTGCTTATAAAAGTTGTATTGCCGAATATGATTTCTTGTTTTTTTTTATTTGCTACCAACACGTTTTTAGAAGAAAAAAATGGGATTTTTGCTGACTCGCTTGGGTCTCTCCGTCACCTTTTAACTCCAAAAAAATGCTTGTAAAACAACGAAGCACAGTCAAAATGACCGTTAAATCGCAGTATCACCTGGACACTTAACATCAGTGTTAGTCTAAATCATTTGTTTATTTCCTTGTCTTTTGTTTAGTACAAAACGCTTTATTACCGCGGAAGGTTACCACCTCTTTACAAAGAAATTCAAACCTGAAGCTAAAGTCGCCCGTGATTAAATAAGAAATAGACTATACAAATGCACTGGACACAGACATGATAGTAGCGGACATAGAGAATTTACAATATTACAGTAGCGTGTATGATTTTGGCAGTGAAGACAGATGGGATGTAATTATATCATGTTTCCTTGCGTTGTAACAAACTGTCAGATTTTACATACCATAACATACTTGTATTGCAATTAAGATAAGCGATCTTCGCTGGTGAAACCTGACGCCGAGCTGTAATTATGATGGTGGCCAACTATTTTCTTGTTTGTAACAATAAATAAACCAAGTGTTCATAATAAATGGGAAAACTGCAATCAGTTTCTGGTAATTTTTATAAAAAGGTCTATAGTTTACTAGTTTGAGTTATTATTTGTCTGACAAACTTTATCACATATATACGTGTCATAATTCGTCTATCCTTGATTAAATCAAGATTTTACGCCGACCACCATCTTGTTTCTTCAACGATATCGTGTTTCGCTTGTCAAACATTCACGTGTGTACAGTAGAATATTTTGAAATAGTAAACCTATGTAAACGTTTAACAGCTTGTCGAGCGGCTTTGAACGAGAATATCCGGTGTCTTCATCTATTTTTATTGTTTACATTGGATTAGTAAAATGTGCGAATCGTTAACAAGGTAGAATGGTATCAAAATGGAAAAAGCTTTTGCAAAACAAAAAAAAACTTAAAATTTTTAATTTTAAACATTAAAACCATATGAAATTGTAACTCTGTTTGCGAACACATCGATTATTGGAAATGAAAATTAACATTAAAGTCCATAAAAGATAATTATTTAAGATTGTGTTACAATTCCATTTTCAGCACTTTTAATTTCAAATTGTAAAATGCTATAAAATACGTCTGAGGCGCCACCAACGAAGAAATCTATATACTATAAAACGGGATATAATTTATTCTGAAATTAGAATTTTATCTCTGATTCAATCTTCACTCTCTAAAAGCATATGACATGTTAATTGTACTATAAATAAAATCACTTCATCAGTATAGTAAAAGATTAGGAGAAATTTCATATCCCTAATAACAAAATGACGGCTAAATATAAAACCAACCAAAGATCAAATTATGGGATTTAATTGTAAAGAGTGAAATTGAATACTTTTTAAAGTGAGAACTTCCTCAGACCTATTGGGCAAAAGAGAGACGGGGATATATATTGGATACAAACTGACAAAAACCACGACAAAAAAGAGATACACAGAAAAGTTTCAAAACTGAACATCTAAAGACAGAGAAACACGAACACCATCAAACACCGAGGTAAGTCAGATCCAGCTCCACGTGTAGCAACTGTCATGTTGCTTATGTTAGTACAGTTCGGTCTAACTCGAATAATTCAAGCCCTTTCCGTGTACGATTTTCTCCCACACGAAGGCTTGAACTCCTTATGATCATGTAGCCTTCGTAGATCAGCGGAATATAACCACTGAATTATTCGGGTTAAGTTCGGTCAGGTTGTAAATCTCTGTTGGTGTTGCCTTGGTTACTTTCTATATATAACCCGAAAAATTCAGTCATTATATTCCGCTGATCTACGATGGCTAAATTAACCTCGTGTGGGAGAAAATCGGACACGTAAAGGGCTTGAATTATTCGAGTTAGTTATATTCGAGGAAAAGAGGACGGAAGTATCGCTACGACAATGGTACATGTCCTTTTTTTTTGTAAGATATGATTTCAACTCTACCACTTAGAACCATTAGTGACATAGCTTTCTGTAGGCTAAAGAGTAATAAAGGACAATACCCGGGATTATCACAAATATGGAAAAGTACAGCAGATCACACCAACTACCAATGTTGATCTTCTCTAAAAACAGACATTAACAATCAACAACAACGAACAATGCATCTAGTCAAAATAACAAAATGCTTCATAAAAAGTAAAATAATAGTAATACCGAACCCGATATTTTTTTAAACGGAAAGTCCCTAGGTAAATGCCAAAATCGAAAGCTCAAACAAATAAAACGAATGGATAATAACCGTCATATTTATGACTTGGTACAATGACAATGGTGGGTTAAACCTGGTTTTATACTAGAGCTAAACGTTTCACTTGTATGACAGTCGCATACGATTCCTTAACATTGACAACAATTTGTTGTCAATGTTAAGGAATCGTATGCGACAGTCATACAAGTCAATGTGTGAACAAAACAAACAGACATAATAGGTAAAAATATAAAAATAGGGGTACAACAGTCAACATACATATATTCAATTTCTAATGAATCTGGTTGTGAAGCACATGGTTTATCATCAAAGTAACGGTTTTTGGTCGAAAACACATTGATTCGTTATTGCATAAATTGTAAATGAATAGACTGTTCGATCAACAGTTGTTTCTTTGGTGTCCTCTGAAAACAATGATTGACTTGGTAAAAATAGAAATAAGGTCACCTTTATTTCTACAATAAGGCAGTAAAACCCACAAGTAGCCTTACGACGCGCAGCTAGATATCGGGCCGGGGTACCAGGCTTTACCCACAACGGGGCTTCCGGACGTGTAAGTACGTAGCCACATTTGGTCAAATTGGGGTCCTTTAACTCAGTGGATAGGATAGAGAGTGTCAAACTCAAACCTCGCACGTTGGTAACATCTCCTATTAATGATTAACTTGTTTTCATTCAAAATATGCAGGTTATATTTGCGACTGGGCGTTGAACAAACAACAATCAATCAATGAACTGATTTCAGCATAAAATTTGGAAGACCAATAGTACTGTATATAAAAAAGAAGATGTGGTATGATTGCCAATGAGACAACTATCCACAAAAGACCAAAATGACACAAACATTAACCATTATAGGTCACCGTACGGCCTTCAACAATGAGCAAAGTCCATAACGCATATAGTCAGCTATAAAAGGCCCAAATAGGACAATGTAAAACAATTCAAGCGAGAAAATTAAGTTCAGACTTGGTTACTAACAACATATTCATAAACAATATTTTATTTTTATTTATTATCGGTCAACATATAAATAATATTTATATCTAGTAAATAAATGAAGCTGGACAAATGTTTTGCATAGTCACCAAACTAGTTTTAAGTAGGGTTTTTAAGTTATTTCTAATTACAAAGAATAATTCGGAACATTTCGGGAGTTACCATATATCATCGTCTTAGTACAAAACCCACAGACAAATGTAATCAGTATAGCACTATATTGAAAGTAGTAATGTAGAAAAAGACTATCTGGTGTCAAAAAATAAGTTGCAGTGTAGCATTAATTAGTAAATATAGCATGTTCCACACTAAATAATTGTGTTACCGTATCATGCTTTATTTACATCGTTCTTATTAAACTCTGCAATACCATGTGATGAGACACCAGAAAGCCATTTTCTCAAATTATTACTTTTCACAACTATGACATTTTTGAAGATTTCATCAGCTTTTCATTCACTGAATCTCAAAGTGAATGTAAACAAAACAGTTGAGTATAAATAAGGAACGATTTCTTAGTGTCTTATCATGGACGATCGGAATTTAGGTTAAAAATATGTGAATTTTAAAGATTATGTTGATGATTGATGGGGTCTTACAATATAGGTATAATGAATGGTATTCTTGTCATACTAACAAACAGGATATGTGTATGTTATGAAGAATGTAAGAGAGAAACGGGAAAAGTAGTACACATTTGTGCAAAACATTCACAACAGTCATAGCAGATACACATACGACAGAATAGTTGATAATTACAATGCGTTTAAAAATACCATTGAGAGTCCATTATCTGATTTATGATCAACACAACTTATATTGTTTCATTTGGAGGCTACTATCCGTAGTAATATTAAACGACTTTTATAAATATAATGTTTCATTTGAAGGCTACTGTCCGTAGTAAAATTAAACGACTTTTATAATTTTGTTTTATGCTAAGACATGTTCGATTTGAAATGTGACTTGATAGAGCAATATAAAGGTAACAGGAAATCGTTCTAGCTTATTTTGAAGAAGAGTCATGAAAAATGTATCGAAACAAAACATTCGATCTTTTATCAAATAAATTGCTTTCAATGGTAAATTTAGATGCAGTGTAATTGACCTGAAGTTCTAATATTATGCAAAATAAGACAAATCATAAAATGCACCAAAATATGGAATATCATTGCAGTTTTTATATAACGTCATGTATGGCAAGCAGTCGGCACCATGATTGCCTGAATATATTTGTCACTTGCACCGAACTCCAGGATGTCTTTGTCTTTGGTCAATAGCTTTACAACAAAACACAAGGTTTAAGGTCACAAAGTTTGAAAATCTTGATACATATTGCTAACATGATCGTTCGACAGTCTATTTGGATTTCCCGCCATTAACATGGGATTGTCAGGCAATGATTTCTGTAGATTGGTATATATAGAGCCTTGGTTGTGTTCGTCTGGCGGTTCTATTTTTGTTTGTGCAGTAAATGCATCATCACTGCTTATATCACCGTCTTTATTATCACTCTGTGGAGATCCCATATTTGAATCCTGACTGCTTTGCGAACAATGTGGATCCCTGAAAAAGCAAAAACAACTTGAAGTTAAATCCATGTTGATATTGGACCATGCATGTATTATTTACAACAGAACCGAAACAGAAACAATATTTGGCATCAATTTAGAACAATTTTACTTTCGCATATTCTATGCATTTCTGATTATAATATTTCAGCCAATTTGTAGCACTTATTTTAATGCTTTTTAATTGTTTCGTTAGTGTCGAGCTTTTTGATAGTAGCATTTCCTTATAAGCTTTAAGCTTAGAGATGAAATCTCTATGTCATAAGCAACCCATCTTCGCTAGCCAAGGGTTACGACCTACTCCCGTTCTCTTTTAAGATAATGGGAGTGAGCCGTATCCCTTGGCTAGCGAAGATGTAAGCAATCCGACTAGACAATAGAAATAAAGCTACATGTACCATTCATTGGTAAAAAATTCTGATGAATATGTACATAATTATATGTCCATGATTACAAGGATCTGGTAATGTTTCTTTCTACTTTCGGTTTTATAAATATTTCGGTCTACTCTGGGTTTTTCTTAATGATACATGCATTAAAAAATTCGAAGACAGGACTTTCATTGGCCCATAAGAGAAAGTAGACAATATATTTTCAGATGCTTGTAACACGTGTAAGCAAAACGTTAACAAATGATTTGTATTTAAATCAGATTGAAATAAAAGCAGGGGCGGACCCAGCCATTTTAAAAAAGGGGGTTCCCAACCTAGGAAAAATGGGGGGGGGGGGGGTCCAGCTATATGTCCCCATTCAAATGCATTGTGTGGCCAAAAAAAGGGGAGTTCCAATCCCCGGCTCCCCCTGGATCAAGTATATATAAATTCATCACATGATTACCTATAGTTACATAAAAGTGTCATTCTTCAGACAATGCTTTATTTGTAGCATTATTTACAAAGAATACAGTTGTAACCCATTTAGTATTTTTCCCCTTTTGCTTCCTTTGCCATTCGGTTGCCTGTATCATTGACGTAAATCTGATATATCTAACGAGTCTTTATACCCCACATCTCTTTTTCTTCACAAGTAAAATAAGTAGCCTTCATTTTATTTATTATTTTTAAACATTATTCGTGTATTTTGTTAGTGCTTTCTCACACGATCGCCTGCTTCTGAACTGTTCGTGACTATCCTGTACGGAATAAACGCGGAAATAAAGCGGTCAATTTGGTATAAATATAATTGAAATAATTTCTATAGTTATTTCTTGAACCTGTCTTTTTGGTGCATCTGTAAGTACGATCAGTCTGCTTGTCTCTTTCAATCTGGTTTTGTTTTTCCATTTGTCCTTTTACTTAAATTTAGTATTTCAGTAATTGAAATAAAAGGGGGAGTGGTGAGCAGTAAACAACGACAGAGGAGAGTTACACGAATTAAATTGCAGATTATGGATGAAATTATCATTCCAAATGGAACCGGAAGTCTTTTTGAATTTATTTGTAAACAGTTTTAGATGACAGAATTTTAAAAGATAAACAACATTTATGAATAATAATTTAAAACATGAATATGCACCTGTTTTTTGTAAGAAAAGGATAATGAGGAAATGAAAATACAAAACAAAACAGGATAAATATTTTTGATTGATGTTTTAAGGAGTAAATTGTGAGACGAAAACAGTATTGGTATAATCCTCACACCCTACTTACGATGATACACAGAGTTACATAATGTGATTAAGAAAGTCTTAAAGTGCTCTAGCTTAAAAGTGCAGCGGAATGAGAATGAGTCTTATGTAATAGTATTTAGATCTCGCATAAACATCCAACGAGATTATGCACATATTTATCTTATTTACTTATCTAAAACCGATGATATTTTAGCTAGCTATCTAAGTTCATAATTATACCTTCATTATATATGTATTCAATTTCAAAATAATTGTTTTCATTTCCAATTATTCTATTTCAATAATTTAGTTTAATAAAATAAATAGATGTGGTGACCCTTACCAAAATGAATAAAAGATTAATATTTCTCTTTATATTTATTAAACTTTTTCGTCTTCCTTAAATGATTTCACATTTTTATTCAAAATCTTATTGTTTTTTAACAAATTATTTGCATGTAGTTTAAAATAAATTAAGTAATGAAATTAAAATTATTTATATTGAGCGTATTTCAAAATGTTAAAAACTTTTTTCTAATAATTTTAAGACGACATTTGAACTTTATAAAAGTCTTCCTCAATATCTATAAATATGAATATTCAGAGATCAATTATATAATATTAAATCACCATGTGCGTATTTTGATGAAATGGAGAAAATTATAAATAAAAAAAATATTGCAACAAGTTGTATTTAAACTGTGTTAAATTGTTTGTACTTTAATCTGTCTTTATTAAAGAAACATGTGCATGTACATGTATATACAAAAATAATTATAGTTTTAAAGTCAAAATATCTTTCATGTTTGTTATGATTTAATATTTGAAAAAAGTTTTTGTCTGAAAACAATTGTGTGACTAAAAAAGTGAGATTTTTCACGGATATTTGTAGTACAATACACTGAACTAAACTATAATTAAAGGTGATCTCGGAGGCAGGTGACCGCCAGACGATTGTTCGAAGCACTGTATCAAATTTCACTTACAAAATTAAATGTTTGTTTAATTTTAACTTGACAATGGGTTGACACTATATATTATTTCAAACCCGTCATTATATAGAAAATACGGTGAAGTCGATACAAAAACTTGAAAAATATTTTATTTCAATGAAGTGTTCTCAAATACAACTAACACATGATTATGTAAAATCTAATTGGCGTGTATCATCTCATTAAAGCGTAAATAAAGAATTCTGTGTTTCTGCCAACAAAAACAAGTCGGTATCGCTAGAACGTTAATGTAATCTGACACCGCCTCCCTCTCGTATCAATTTACATCAACAAAACAGGCGATAACCTAGACTCCATCTTGGAACTTGAGACAAAGAATATGAAACTATATCTCTGTAATATTACCCTGTAAATATATGAAAGTTATAAACTTACCGATCACCTCTGTCTTTAGTTTCTGATGCCCTATCCCTCTGTCGTCGGTTTTTGAACCAGTTACTAACTTGTGTTGTTGTTAATCCCGTCCCCTCGGCCAATTCCCTCTTTTCACGAGGTGACGGGTATGGATTATGAGCATACCACTCCCTCAGAACAGTTCTAGATTTTTCTTTGAAACAATAACTGGTTTCTTCCCCGTCCCATATTGTTCTAGGAAGTGGGAATTTCCTTCTCACACGGTACTTTCCCACAGCGCCTAGAGGTCGACCTCTTAACTTTTCCGCTTCAATATAATGTGCTTTGAGCCATAATGCCTGCAACTTTGGGTGATTATGAGGTGAAAAATTGTTACTTTCCATTATTTTATAAAGTTCTTTGAAGTTTCCTCTGTGGAAGGCCACCACTGCCTTTGCTTTAAGCACACTTTCATTTTTATGTAAATGTTCACAAGCAGGGAGTGACCATAAAAACCTAGCTAATCTGTCAATGTTTCCACCTTGTTGCAAAACTTCACACACGCACGCAACTTGTTCCTGTGTAAATCCAAAAGACGGAATCATTGCCCCGGGGGTCGGGGATCCGACGGATGACGTTGGTGGTTGGTCGTGTAACATTGAGAGATCTGGATGGAAGGCAGGAACTCCGGAACTATTCCCAGGTGAGCGGTAGTGCACTAAAAAGACACAAATTATAAAGGTGTTTTGATATTGTATATCTCAGTCTAATACACTTCATTACAGTATTATTTTTAAAGAGTGCGTTAATGGTTCATTGCCTATCGTTCATTGGTTACTAGTCTCGACCTCGTGAATATATCGTTATTCATACGGTGGCCCGATTAAATTAGTCACTATAGCAACTACGTCAATCAGGAAACCTGATATCGGGGTAGGCGTATTCCAAATAGAACTACAGCATAGAAATTTGGCTACAGGTTTTTGCACAAATATAAATAAGACTAATAACCTCAGATAAAATAAGTGAACGATTTATGTTTACTTTGAATTGTTCTACTGGAAATGTTCAATAGAACACTGTCCCTGTTTATAGTGTACCCGTAACCGTGAAATTAAACCTATAATCAAGATTAGACGAGGTCATGTATATTCACCATCACGTAGTTTTGTAAATGAACTAATGTTTGAATACGTATTGTTAAATAAATGAAGAAGTTGTCCTTAAATTCATAATCAGCCGACTGTCAATATTTGGTAAAATCTGTTTACTTACGGAAGTGAAGAAACATAGAAAAGGTGAAATTGTTTACATTTAAAATTTTCTATCATATTTTCAATTGTTAAATAAATTTATTTTACCGAACTAGGCTTTTTAAATCTTTAAATTTTTGATTTTGAAAGTATTTTTAATTACTCTTTGTTATAAATAAATACCTGAATCAAAAATATCTAAAGAAGAGTCACTATATAGAGAATCCGTATCTAAATCACAATCATCCGAGGCCGTGAGGCCGAAATCAAACATATCCAAATCCATATTTTTTTCCATCAACTGAGAAATGATTTTCCACATCATATCATATATGTAGATAATGTTTACTAACGGATGCAGGAAGCTTTGACCCCCGGGGTATTAAGACACATCCCCAGATTGATACCAGCAGGACTCCCAGTGTCAAGACCAGTGACACGTTATTTGTACTGACATTAAACAATTCTTTACACAGGGGGATGTACATCTTTTATTTACTTTTTCTTACGGAGTTGAATTTAGAAAAATGAGATTTAAAATAAACTTTATTATTTAGGTTTACAATGATTTATATAATAAAATCGTTCATGCTTGTAGCAAGTAATAGATTGTTTCAAATTTTATTTTCATTTTATAACCTAGAAATCATTTATTTAAAAATGAAAAAGAAAAGAAATGGAAAACCAGAGACATAATTATACACTTGTATATATGTTTCTAGAAAAACGCATTTTTATAGAATATATGTGTCTATAAATATAATTTGTTTTTTATCCTTTGTATTAAAAATGACAATTGCAATTATTTTCAGTCTAGAAACATAACTCTTCCCTATTTTTATCATTTAAAACTGATATTTTTTAAACGGAAGTAATATAAATCCTTGTTTAAAACAAAATGTTTTAGGATTATAATTTATACAAACGCTCAGGGGTTTGATATAAGTACTAAGTACACAACACCTCAGTGTGAAATAAACGCATTACTGTTCACAAGAAATGTGCAATTAGTATCAGATGTTAGCAGCATATGTTTCAGCTAATAAAAAGAAACACGACACCAATGTAACACGATATACTCTCAGCTGGCAATTCTATGTCCACTGCAATATTAATTTAGATAAACAATCCCGCACAAATTATTCATCATTCAATACACATTTGTTTTCCTGATAAAAGTTCATGACACAATTTATAATCAGGGATAATTTTTTTATTCATTTAATTTTTCTCAAAATTAATAATTTTTGAATGTTTAAAAATAAAATTTTTGATATTTATTTCAAAACCAATTTTTAAGCCTTGAAATAAAACAAAAAAAATTAGCAAAATTAAATTAAATTTCAACTATATATCCAGTAAAATGTCAATCTTTTTTTTCAATATAATTTTATTCAGCACCCCTAGGTATATTGAAAGTGTAATTATAATTTTCTGGATGAGTATGATCTGGTTATGATTAACTTGAAACTTTTGTCCGACAAATGGTTACATTAACAAAACCAACAGGAAGCCGTCACGGATCACTGCGCACACACAAATATCAACAAATTTATAGCAGTTTATCCTCAAATAAATTAAATGGCATGAAAAGGCACGAATGTTTAAATTTAAATAATATCCTTGCTCGAACAATAGTTTAATTTGATATGCTGTACCGTTTTTGTTTCTTTTACGACTCTTTCGGTTAAATCAGAAATTCTATCTGACCCTCCTATACTTTTATGACATAAACTAACAAGACACCCGATACATATTAAAAAAATAATAAAACATTTTTTTTTGTGGAATTAAAAAAATTATCATATATTACATTTTCTCATATTTTATTTTCAAAGTAATTATTTTCATGTAATATGCAAATACTACAAGTATTATTTTATTTTCTGTAACTTGAAAACATCTATAAAATGACATTAAGTCAAACTTGATCCAAAGCAATAAAAGAAATTAACCGATATGGAATGAAAAGATGATTTGTGTTTTTTGGTGTGGATGACAAAATGTCATTAAATATTTCTAAAAGCACCACAGAGTAAATTATATTGTTATTAGGAAGGATAGATTTCTCAGTTGTAAGCTGATAGTCGTTTATTGTGTAAAATGCATTACATTGCCGCTATTGTTTCCAGAAAGCTGATACGGGTTGGTAAAACAACATATTGACTTAGGACCTAGGTATTATTGCCTTTTAAAAGACTAAAGTATTAATATGTAATTTGATATCTATAGAAATCAATAGTTGCTTATTTCCGAATTAAAGATAATGATACAATCATCAATATTCAAGCAGCAAAATATCATCAAATTTTAATAATACTACTGAATTTTTCTATATAGAAATGTCGACGAAATAGCCTGATATAATAGAAAAACGATGACGGAATAGCCTGATAGAAAAGCGAGCAGGCTAGCTTGGTCATCTGCTAGATTATATTTCATCCTGCTATCTGACTGATTTCTAATTATGACCATGCTTTCGGATGCTTCAATTTTAGACTCAATTTCTCCTGTAAATTATTACACTAGGCCTGATAAGAAGCTGTAAAATTAAGTATTTTCTAGACAGATATAAATTTAATAAAATCTCTTGACTGTAATCAGATAGTCTTGATAAAATAGTGTCTATTGCAGGATTCGGCCATTATTTTCAGTTATCCGTCATGCCAAAAACTAACTTAAAAGTCTCGAGGTAAATAATGCATCGGATATTTTTTGGTTCTTATCTATATTGAATCTAGTCTACGACATCGATGCGGGTTAATTTCAGTGAAATATCAATATTTGTTCTTCCTTGGTACCGAAGAAAGTTGAAAAAGAGCAATTAATTTGCAGAAGGGATAAATCAACTATCTTTTTTACAAAAACAGTTCCTATCATGATTAAAGAAAGGAGCTCATCTCACCAACTGTCTTATTTAAAGGATATGATACGTCAAATTACGAAAAACGAAACTTTAAAAAGATTTGTAGCTAACAATTGAGCTAGCTAACACCGCTTATCTCCCTTGCTCTGCTTGAATATTGCCAGCATGTATTTTGTTCTAATTAGTTGGAAATAAAAATAAGATAGAGATAACTGGAACGTATTCAAATTAACAGTTAATCAAATTCTATGAAAAAAATAATTATTAGAAAATAAAATTGAAATAAAAAAAAAAGAAAACATTTTTTTTCTTCAAAGGACGTTCAAATAATCAAATACATGAGGGCCAATGACAACACAGGAGGTTCGTTATAATTGACAGTCCCCTCAGGCAAATAAAGACTGAATTGTAAAATTCTAAATAACACATTAACGGCAGAATGTATTACAAGAGGAGCTGACAATCTTGTCCGTGATCATGTGACCTCACGATAATCTGTCAAAGTCAAAGCAGTGAGATTTGAGAAACCTCAATTATCGCTGTAATATATGACACTTTATTTCAACTAATATGGAACACAAAAATCGGAAGAATAAATTTATGAAATTCGATAGCGTTTTAACTTAAATACTGTTTAATTTAAACCACTTCAATTATAGGGGAAATTTCACAGAAGCATTTGATTTTATTTACATAGAAAATTGACGCTATTTCTTAAGTCTTTAAATATGACTAGTGAAGGAAATAGTCTAAATATTGTAGAAATTGATACAAGGAGAAAGACGGCGAAAATTATACGGTTCCATTTAAATGAAGTCTTGTGTGGAGATGTATAATTACAGTAATATCAGACGACGGAAGCCGTCATCAGAACCTAGTGCTAGCACTGTTTACAATTCATCCTTCCAGGTTTTCACACTTCCACAGTGTTGATGAGAATGCGTGTTTTCTTTCAAACAGATCATAAGGATAGAATGTACCGAACGCTTACTTTCATCTTTTAATGAATGGATAATTTTTCTCACAGTTCATCATTTTACATAGAAATTGAAGAGAAATATAAACAAATCGGATCTGTGTTCATAGCAGCGAATCTTTTTCTGATAGATAAAAAGAGGGGGTTCGGTATACAGTTAGAAGTATGTGTGGCCTGATTATACCGAGAAGTAATCAAAATCTGTTTTGTAAATACGTATATTATTTTTGCATATCTCTTCAACAATTCCCCGTAATAAATGTACTAGCCGAACTTTTTCCGCTAATGACGTTCTTACATCTGTAAAATCAATCTGATTAACGCCTCTGTTGGTTCAGTGGAAACGCTTACGATTTTTTTCTCTCCTCTTTTTCATCCCTTACTATATGGGAAGGTTAATATGTGTTGACCAACATAGTATTATTTAATGTACGTACTTTGAAATGAGTTAAGTATTTTTTTCTTCGTTATAGCATTTAATCTAAAAGCACTTGTAAATTTTGTACGCATTTTATGACATGTTGCCGAAACGTTTATATTTGCTTCATAAGTATTGTTGAAAAAAACGAGGAAACACACAACCAACAAGAAAAGAATCAAATGCATTTTCATTAATACAAGCGAACACTATCCGTCAGAGTGAACACTCTTAGATTTTTTTACGCCTTTCGAAAATAGGAAAGCACATTCCTTGTACCCCCAGAAATAAATCTATAATAGAAAAAAAAGTTTGGGAAACAATTGAAAATAAAGACCCAAATTGGCAATTCCCGTTCTATGGATTCTGGTAGATTGTCGTCTCATTTGTTATCATATCTCAGTTATCTATTTCTATATGACGAATAGCAGGAAATATATGTGAAACATCAATGAGACAACAATGTGACATTTGCTTAAAAGACTGGTACTATTATTTCATTTTCATTCGATTTTATATATATCAATGCAATTAATACCCATTATCCTAATTTTAACCAGCTTGACTCAAACTCTATTCTAGATCCCAATAAAGATATTTTGTCTAGTGTTGTTGACTATATAAAGCAATCTATGGAATTGCGAAAATAAGGTCCACATTGGTCAAGTATTATAGATATATATATATATATGTTATTAATATCAACTTCACTTTTTTAAATCATTTATCAAGTATTATGTTTCTTGTCATTTGTGTATACAATGTACTATGTTTGCATTTTAACCCGTTAGGGTTTTCTGTTTTTTTGCAATAAAGATTATGTATATAAAAAATATACTACCAAGAACCAATATTTATATAAATATAATTTTTAAATGTATTTAAAAACATTTCTAAATTTACATAAGTTGTCCCAATAGCGGACAAAAATTTACAACCAAAAACAAAAAAACACACGATTTTTTTTTATTGTAACCTTAAAATGTTTCTTGTTATTGCCTTTTTTCTTACATCAAACTCAATTATAATTAAATATATTCATAAGGATCTGGCTTTGATATTGTTTTCTCCGCTTTCCCCGCTTTTTCCGGTTAATTCTTTCGAAATAATGGTTTCATTGATAGATCGTAAATAAAAAAATATGTTTCTAAAAATCTATAAGGTAGTATACAAGCACCCTAGCCTGCATTCAACAGTTTAAGATCATGCGCCTTTTCTCACCATGCCGGATATTTATTATCGCCCTTGCTATTAGTTTTCAGTTGAAAAGCTGAACGCAACCTTTTTGCATGATTTTGAAATCGTAAAGAACAAGGAAAACGTGACAAAAATATAATAAAAGGAAAAATTGTATCTGCTTGTTGCACCTTATTATTCATTTCCCTTAATCCGTCCATGTTTTATATTTTCCTTTTAGAAATAAACGATTTACCCCAAACTTTGTGGTTAACTTTGATAATTTTACCAGATCTTATACTTTTCTCTTTTTTTAGATATATAGAAATAACGGAATATTTATCGCTATTAAATAAAACAGAATTATCAATAATCGATGTCAAAGAGAGTAAATTTCCAGTCTCAAAACACAAAACAACAAAAAAGTTAAAAAATAAAAAAAATAATTGGATGACATTGACAAAGCAGGGACTGTAGTTCAAACTTGTGCTGTTTTCTTTTCTTTGGTCCGGCGGTAGGTAATTGTTTCTTTGACACATTCCTCGTTTTCATTCTCAATTTTATTTATGTCCTAAGATGTTCTTAAAACAAGTGATGTGTTTGAAAGTATCTCCATTCAGAAGATTAGGCTAGGACATCAACATATATGTCTTTTAAAATTTCTTAAATTATCTTGATAATTACATAACATACTAATGATGATAAGGAGAGGTGTGGTAAGATTGCCATTGAGACAACTCTGTTTCAACCTGCCCATTAAACCGAAAGAAAATTTCCCCGTGCATGCATGTGAAGAGAATTATTATTTATTTTAAGATATATTCCTATTGATACACGAATAAGTTATTCATTTAGTAAACCCTTAATTTTTATTCACAAAAAGCCTCGATAGTTTTTTATTCGTAACTTTTCCTAATGGAATACAGCTACAACAGGAAACTTCAAATTCCGTATTATATAACAAATAAATAAGTTTTGTATCTTTTTCTTGCATTAGTATCGTCGTTTATCATAATATGTGTATTCTTTTATCATTCTTACAATAATGAAAATGTATTATATGTGGAAAAAGGAATAGATTATTAGGCTGTTTCTGCTCTTTGAAACATCATTCCCCATTTCCATTCTCAATTTTATATAATACATGCATGTCCTCATATATCACCGTGGAAGTATTATATATAGTCAATATGATACTTCCATGATGTAACATATTACTGACGACAGGCCGAATACATTTCCAATATGCTATTTGAAACAACTTTCGCTTATATGCAGTCTAAACGTATTTTAGGTTAGTCCTCAGATATATAATAAGATTGCATGGTATAAGGTTGCATATCTATATGAACATGTTTAAGGATCAGACCTCAGAATTTTTAAATTTAGAAAATTTACCATTTCAAAATCAAACTGTGTTTTGCACTTTTGAGTTTAACTTTTAATAGACTAATAATAAATTTATGAAAGTCCAGACTGCCATCAGACTGACCCCTTGATCAATATGTTGTCTTATGCAAAGATCACAAGGTGGCATGTATATGAACATGCATGTTGTTGGACGAATGCTCCAGATTTTTAATATTCAAATAATTGATTTTTAAAAAAATAAACTCAGTTGTCCTATTGGGTTCAATTGTCAAAAGACCAATAACAAATTTATGAAAATCCAGACTGTCCTCAGACGGTCCCCTTGATCAATATGATGTCTCATGTACACAGATCACAAGGTGGCATATCTATATATATACATTTGAACATGATAGTTTTGGCCAAGGCTCCAGATTTTTGACATTCAAATAATTGATTATTTCAAAAATCAAACTCAGTTGCACTATTGGTTTTAATTGTCAAAAGACCACTTACAAATTTATGAAATACAGACTGTCCTCAGACTGTCCCCTCGATCAATATGTTGTCTCATGCACAGATACCTATCTCATACATGTGTTAACCGATGTTTTTATAATTTATCAACGATAATTTATTTCAGATTTTTTAAAGGTAATTGAGTGCATAAACAAAATAGCAAATATATATAACGATGACAACAGAAATAGTTTTATATGCTTCCGTATGATTTTTTTTTTACTTCAAATAGGGGTTTCAGCAAAAAGAAAAAAAGCTCAAACTAGTTTACAGCTTTGTAGAAATCTTAAAAGGTTACAAAAGCCCAAATAAATTATTTTGCGCATTTTGTAGGCCAAAATGTACTATGTTAAGTTTGGTTAGATGATTGATTGTTGGTTGCTTGAAGTCCAATCAGCATTAAAATGCCATATCGCGAAATTAGCCTGTATCACCACTTATTCAAAACAGTTCGTTTCTATGTATGTTGCATTTGCGTTTGTTTTTGAAGCTCTTCGGGTTTTCTGTTCTTCTGCAGTCTCCTCTTCATATCGTTGATGTGTTTTCCTCGGTTTTAGTTTGCAACCAGAAATTTTTTCTGCAATCGATTTATGACTTTTAAATAGTTTTATACTACTGTTACTAAATTCTCTTTTAAATATATATGAATAAGGAAATGCACACGGAAATATACCTGATCGTTAATATTGCAGATGTTACCATATTTGAAAAAAAAACCGACGAATATCGAACTTTTCATTTATATTCATTTTGTAATGTAAAATATCCTCCCTATCATATTACAAATTATTGAGAAATCAATTTTAAGTGTGAAAAAATATATAATGTTATGGTTAAGAAAGGTTTTAGGTCGGAGAAAACAAATATATTCCCGCCATGCATATAACAGTTGGAATTATAAACTGCACGTTTACTATTAGTCCTAAATGTAAACGCTGAATTACTGCCATATTTTAAATTATCGTCAATATTTGCAAATATAAAAATAATTATATAAATTATAAAAAATAAACCAAAAAGTCCACTTTAATTTTTACAACTATCTGCAACATAGGCCTGCTTCAATCAATACTTTTATACACCAAAGGTCAACAGGAAACAATTTTTAAAAAATTAAGTAATTCCCAAACCCGTATATTCTGGACAGTCTCAACATGGACGAATGAAGTTATCAGAACTTTTGAATTGATGTTTTTGGAACAAACCAGTTAACACCGAATTGACCGAAAAATCAAACGAGAAACTTAAAATACGCAATCTTGAATGACATATTTTATAACAATCACCGCCGATTATGACTTATATCAATAACATTATCTCTTTAACATATATTGAATTGAAATATTTAATGGGATGATTGCCGTGTCTGTTTAGATTTTTATCAAATAATATAGGGTTGAATAAGGTTATATTTGTATTATGTATACTACATGTAAGTTGGCTTATCTGGGTGTATTATATGTTTTAACCATCACAAAAACTGCATTGAAATACCCTTGCAATGTCAGGTGAGAAAACCCACAGGGGATAAGCTATTCTCGTCATCCTGGCAAACCTTTTTCATCTCGCCACATGAAAAACTATGCACTTTTAAATGCAATGTAAGCATAATTTGAAGAAAGATATACAATTTTGCTTTAAAACTTGTGTTAATCGTTTTACCCCCCTCCCTCCAGAATTCTTTAAAACTGCAAACATGACAAATAAGCTGTAATATATTGGAAGAATGTTCCGAGATCAGAGATCTTATTATATATTGGATACTAAAACAAAAAACACTATAACATTTTTGTAACGTGTGACATTTTACTTTACTTATTGATAATAAAAAAGACTGCAAACGTATACCTCATATCCGATCGGGACCGATTTTATTTTCGAACAAACAAAAACTCAATAATGCAAAACTTAAATTTAAGAAATATGCATATCTGAGATCTTTCAAATTTAAGAAATATGCATATCTGAGATCTTTCAAATATCTGGCTGAATTCAACTACAAAACCTGATTCATTCTGCAATTATAAGATGCACTGAATAGACGTTCTTCAATCATTTTCAATAATCAAAAACTAAACTTCAAATTATTAAATTTATAATCAATATTTGCAATCGATGATTTTTTCTTTTAGTGAGATTATCAATAGTCAGATTCTATAACGAAGAAATTCCAAGAATATCTCTTATTTGGTCATAAAAAACAACCTACTGTCGAATATACCGAGCAAAACATTTTATTGTATTAACAGATATTTTAATAGAATTTCCCAAATTCTTCAAATTAATTTATTCACGCAAGTTTTATCTCAAAATTTAGGAATAATTAGAAATTTCTACTATACAAAGCTATACAAGCTTAATCTTTTTTTAATTTTAGGAACAAAGTAATAAATCATAACCTTTATTATCACATATTTGTTATGAATACATTAGGGTTTGCATATGCAATAACCTCAAAATTGCCCGGGGCAAAAAATACATATCCATATTGTGCTCTGTTCCTAATGATGTGACATCATTGCATCCTTAACAACACGTTTGTGATAATTTGCTTAAGATTTTACCTTTTATGTATCATAAAATTGATATAATTTACGTTTTTTCTCTTTTCTGCAGAACTTAAATATGTGATAAAAAGATTATAACATGTCTTTTTCATATTGGCCCGGGTATCATCCCTCGACCCATATCGGCCCTCGGCTAAAGCCTCGAGGCCGATATGGGAGTCTCGGGATGATACCAGGGCCAATATGGCAAAGGGCATGTTATAATCTATACATATATTATTCTCAAGCTGAAGATGACGTGAAGTTATTTTTGTTTGGGGTAGGGATTGGGACGAGTCTCGGTGACCGAGTGGTCTAAGTAGTCGAACTACATTATCACCAAGATGTTGTGAGTTCAAATCCCGCACATGGCATGTGCACTCGACTCCAATCTTAAGTTACTAGGATTGTAAGTTTTCCTATGTAAGGTGGGTGCACTCCGGTTTCCTCCACTATTAAAAACTAACCGCCAAGAATAGTGTTGAAAGTGGCATTAATCACATATCAAGCAATCAATAAGTTATTTTAGAAAAAGCAAAAAAAAAGTCATCAAAGTATACTCGTCAGGTTTAGAGCTTTCATTCTTCATAAAATTTTAAAAGACTCTTATTTTTAAAATAACAACTTATTTTTTTGCAAAACCTGCTCGAACTCTCATGGATCTATTTTAAAGTCATCTTTTGAAACCTTCTACACAATATTAATATATTAGTTAGTCAATCATTATGATCATGTTTCGACATGGTCTAAAAAGTAAAGCTGCATGTACAGACAATAATCTTGCAATGATTTTATAAAGTCTTATAAAAAGAGATTTTGATTTGAACGTCACATGCCAGTATTTTTGCTTTCTTAAAAAACTGTAATCTCGTAATATACTTATTTCATCACAAAAAACTAGGATATGATCTGAAAACCATATCCGAACATTTCATGTTACTGTTTGAATGCAGTAATCCAAATTTAATCTGTCACGCAAATTATGTTAAAAATGAGCGAACGTGCAACAGTCATTTAAAATTGCAGAAAAATGAAATAATCTGATACGAGGGAACAAAGTAGCCCTCCTATCGAAAATTTGGTATATTGAATCGTCCTTTCCTAAGACACATCATAGAATTAAAATACAGTGAAACCTGACTAAACCAAATTCTGTATAAATCGAAAACCTGTATAAACTGAACATGTTCGTAAGCACCGTCATATCAAATTATGTGCGTTGCTAACCTGATAAAACCGAAAATTGGCCAAAATCGAACAAAATCTTAAAATCCGAAGAGGTTCGGTTTAAACAGTTTTCACTGTATATATTGACGAAATTATGTCTGTCGCGTGACAGTCAAAAGTTAAAGATATAATTTCTAAAAGACAAAATGGAAATAAACATGATTAGTGTCAATTTTCGTGATATCACCAGCTAAATATTTCGATTGCATACATTTTTTGATTGGACGATAATTTTTTTACCTTCGTTAGACAATATATAAGTACTAATTTTGATGTTATCAAAAGACCACCCCGTAATTCTAATCAAAAGTACATAATTACATAATGACAACAAAAACTATAAATAGAAATTTACCAGAAGAGTTAATATTCTCGTATTTTTTGCCAAAATTTAACATTTTTCCTTAGAATAGTTCTAATTTACTGTTTAAAACTTTTTAAAAAGGCCACCGTCGTATAAATACAGGGGAAACAATGTCGCTGAATTTCAAATTTTCTGACTATTCCAAAATAACAATGCTATGATTTTTTTTTGTAATAGAATATTAAAAAAATATTTGAACAACAATAAATTTGATATTTTTTTTTTTTTTTTAACTTTTATAATTTTGGGTTGTTTTCTTGTATTTGACTTCAAACACGGTTTTAAGCAATGTACAAGAAAGTGAAATTTGCATTTCTTCTCTCAATTATAAAATGGTTAAGAAGGGCTATAAAACTGTCATGAATGGACACTTTTCCGAATGAATTTAACCATCAACAATATGCTATACTTCATAAATGACCGAACTTCTTCAGTTTGCGTTTTGTCCTTTCTATCCAACTTAGCCGTGATTTAATTTCGTGATTTTCAAATTCACTTGATGTACACAATGTAGTTACATTAGGAAAGATCCAAGTTTTAAGTTTTTGCGACAACTTTTATTCGCGTTATATATCTACTCGCGAATTAGTTGGTTTGCAGTATTCCTGTACTCAATACATTTTACTGTACATTATACGATTCTCTTTATTAGTATACCACGAAAACCAATGAAATGTTCCGTACCATTTATGAAATGAAATGCTGAATTGAAAAAGAGGCTAGGAAGCATTCATTAATTTTATAAAAATGAAAAGTTGCTATATATTTTTTTTCTGAAAACTTTGAAACTTCATAACATCATAAATAAATCAAATGTATAGATGTATGTTTATGACTTTTCATATTATATTTGTGTAAATACAATAACAGGCAAAATGGCTGAATACTACGAAAAAAGTTGTGATATATAACTATAAATAACTATTATTGGAATTTATATTCAAGAGTGACATGTTCAGCTCGCTTTGAAATCTCAAAAAAGTCATTAAATAAATTTAAGTTTAAATAGACAATCATGGTTTTGTCATTCAGCGACTCGCTTCTTGTTTATAAAGAACAAAAGTATAAAATATCTACACATTATGCACTTTGCATACTTTTTTCTTAATTTTAGCAGCTTAAAATTTTATAAAGTTTTGCATTACAGATTGAAATCCACGTTTAAAGCTGGTTTCAGATCATTAAGATAGTGACCTCCTGTTTCAGGACCTATTTTTTGTTTCGATGCTATGTAATGTTTTTAGTTATTCGGCTCTGCTCATTTTTGGTCTCAATCATACCTATTGTCAAGGAACACGCGATGAAATTGGTATCAGACATTTATAGCATTCAAATAAAATATATATTATAATATATTTTAGGTCAAAGAAGAAATGTGTGAGTTGCACCACAACTATTTTAAAAATTGAAGGTTCCGAACTGTTCAACATTATAAAAATTATCGGTTCCGAAAGGAGCCTTATTACCTGTCTAGTAGTAATATACAATGAAAAGAAGACGTTTCCGTAAAATATCAAATATTCAGATGCTTGATGATTGATCTCGATCTAACCAGACATTTTCATCAATTGATATAAATATTTTATATTATTCTTTATCAATGGTCTCGTACACGGACGATAAAGATAAAGAAAACACGTGCACTTTCCCGAAGAGAACAACCAGTTCAGGTTTCTTACTAATACCGCATTTCAACTTCTCAGTAAACCCCTAAGTTACTTCAAATTGCGCATAACATTTTTGTTCTTGTGAAATAGTGTTGCATGCAACACACACAGCATCTCAAAGGCTTATGATTAATCACCGAAAGTCATAAAATAAGCACATACCAGTTATGATAACCTTAAAATTTTCATTGTTTTAAGATTTGAGTTACTTTAATCATTATATATCAGACATGGCGTATTGACTTTTAGATAATTGAACTAAAATAAAGTAAAATTATAAAAATAAATGCGGGGCAAGATTAAACACAAAATACTACAGCTTAATTAAAGAATGTGCTGCACTACAATTTGCTTTTGAATGTTTGTTAGATTCGTTAAAACTAATTCAGAACTCGTCTCGACTTGAGCCAGTTAGAGCTTGATAAAGGGTTAGACATGTTTCAATTATTGTTTTTTTTATGATTTCCCATTTTTTATTTTTATTTTTAAATGTGTTTATGTCCAATGTGCTGTCTTTAACTTTTATTCTTATCAAGGTTTCTGCGAGAAAAGCACACACGTTGATACTCAGACCCTTGCGTAAATAACTATATAATAAGGCGAACCTCACCTAAAATTACTGCAGTGTACAAATGTGTACACCTCAGGTCAAAGTTGTGTCCATCTCAGGTCAAAGTAACTAAACAAGTCTTTGAGTGAAGAATTTAAATGAACGTTGACGGTCAAGTATACATAATGTGATTGAGATTAAGATTCTAGAAATTTTCACAAACTTTTGTCAAGCCGCTTAGCGGCTCAAGAATTTGCAACGGATAGGCAATAAATATATACTGCTTGCTCGAAAACTTGTGGCGCAAAAGTAGCATTGGCACAAGTAAGATATGACGTTTATATCAGGGTCATAATTTAATACGACAGTCTAAATAAGACTCATCAGTGACGCTTATTTAAAAATAGTTATAAAGCAAAACAAGTACAAAGTTGAAGAGCACTGAGGACCCAAAATTCCAAAAAGTTGTGCCAAATACGTCTAAGGTAATCGAAAGGACGCATTTTGCGAGGATTTTGCTAAAGACATTTCTAATTTAACTGTGATAATGAAAAACATTAAAAATATTAATATAAAGATATAACTTTACAACAAAAGATTGGTCACTAACAAACCATGCATAGAAAAACTATTTCCTTTTTCTGATATTCATCAGTATAAATAAAATCAATTGAATGTAATAAAAAAACAGTTTTAAGATAAAACAGGAGGAATTTGAACTTGTATACAAAGAACGTATTAAATATCACACAAGCACAAAGTAGCTTACAATTGCTTGTTGTTTGATACAGCTTGTTTTTTTTGTTCATGTTTTACATTTCTGCATCATTTTCAGTTTATGAAAAGAAATTGATATTCTAAATAAGCTCCAGAATGTTTTTGTAAGGATTTCATCTTACGTAATGCGTTTTTATGCCGACTAATTTATCACGCATGATTTCTGAGTTTATGGTATTGGTTTCTTTCTGGTAATATAGTCTTTAGATTAGTATATACCATCTGAAACAAGAGCTGCGTGAAGCAATGGCGCACTGAAAAATAGTTAGTCACGCTTTTTCTACTTTGTTCGGGTTGATAATTGACACTCTGTTGTGAGAAAGAAACACATTATATATTTTCACATTGGCTTCCAATTGAAAGATGGAAATCATATTATTCCGGAGAAGAAATTTGATTCCTTTAGGCTTTTGGGAAAATGAATTAATGTGTATTTATGAAACTCTATACCCTACAGACGAACACTAATGAAGTAACATTTTTATTGAAACAATAATTAAAACATCTGAAGTTGTGTGACTAAAGCTATATAATATTGGGTTATATTACCCGACAGGGCAGCCACGAGTTTGAAACATTACACTGTAATTATAATGTGCAGGTGTAGCAACGCTTTGCCTCAGTTTGCTGGACAAAGCAATTCAAACGTACATGGAATTACACATAAGTAAATATCTAGTTGTGTGGTCCTAATCGAAGAAAGTCAAACATCATATCGATTGAAACTCAGATAAGTCAATAATGATTTCTAAGCCTGGTAAAAAACTTAATAAACTTTAAACCCAAATCTTGCGTGCATTTATTTGCAGATCAATATTTGTAGTACAAAGTATAAGGTTTTCTGAGATGGACGTTTTTTCATTATTGGGTTTCGCAGATATACCAGGCGGAAAAGAGATACGAAAATGAATACAATTATTTTTATTGAAGATATATTGATTGATAGGTAGACGTCAATGGTACGTACCGTCACTGCCACATAATTGACACTCATTTACATATTTCTATTTTATTTTCTAACCTGTCATTTAGCGGTAATTTGGTGAAAAGCTTGATTTGAATAATGACTCATAAACCGGGTATTATAAATTTAATTGCTGGTTATCATTTTTGACAAACTACACACCATCTTTACTATAAAACGTGGGTAGTCTGTCATTGCTGCATAGTAAGGTGTGAAAATATAGAAAAAATATATTGTTGAACATTTGAACCTGGATTTATAACATGCATACATACGGTCTATTCTATAAAATAACGTTTATTCAAGAAAGAAAATGACATAAATTTGCATTACTAACGCAACTCAGTAAATTGAATAAGTTATAGGGTACATAAGACCGGATCTCTAACAGCAACCGCAGGACATAAAAAAAACACCAGTTAACAAAAAACAAGAAATAAAAGCCATGTAGAGGACGTTATACCGTCTTAAAGAATAAATAGATAGATGTTCATACCTCAACGTCAACCTCTTAGTTCCACTAGTCTAAAAAGATCGATAACAATTTAACAGGTACTATCAAAATTTAATTAAGTTGCATTCAACTTACACTTAATTCTTCAAATGATTAAAACATAATTTTAAACAAAAGGGGAACATCATAAAAATGAAATAATCTTCAAATATACATTTTACCCCAGACCTAGAAAAACACATTTGAGTTTACCCAAAGATATTATGCATATATTGCTTGTTTGCAAAACATTATAGTTTTAATGAAGGAAAGAATACTCATTTCTATTCAGCTCTCCATAGTTAGGTTTGATCTATCTGAAGATTGGGGGCATTAATAAAAATCCTTCCAATACAGTGTTTTGGTAATCAAACGGTACAGAATAAAATCGTACTGTTTATGATTTTTTACTAAATTAAAACGATAAGAAATAAAACACCCAAAACATATTCTAAACGAAACAGAATACAATAATTTGGGGAGCTCTGTTGTTTTATATTTGCTATTCATTATATTTTTTAGTAGTCAATTTTTTATACGATCAAAATTGACAAGATCAACAAAATATGGAAAAGAAAATTACTAGATGGAACCAAAATCAGGTAAGAAAATTACTAGATGAAACCAAAATCAGGTAAGAAACTTACTAGATGAAACCAAAATCAGGTAAGAAACTTACTAGATGAAACAAAAATCAGGTAAGAAAATTACTAGATGGAACCAAAATCAGGTAAGAAAATTACTAGATGGAACCAAAATCAGGTAAGAAAATTACTAGATGAAACCAAAATCAAGTAAGAAAATTACTAGATGGACGCAAAATCAGGTAAGAAAATTACTACATGGAACATAAACCAGGTAAGAAAATTACTAGATGGACGCAAAATCAAGTAAGAAAATTACTGGATGGAACCAAAATCAAGTAAGAAAATTACTAGATGGAACAAAATCAGGTAAGAAAATTACTAGATGGAACATAAATCAGGTAAGAAAATTACTAGATGGGCCAAATTAGGTAAGAAACTTACTAGATGAAACCAAAATCAGGTAAGAAAATTACTAGATGGAACAAAATCAGGTAAGAAACTTACTAGATGAAACAAAAATCAGGTAAGAAAATTACTAGATGGACCAAAATCAGGTAAGAAAATTACTAGATGGACCAAAATCAGGTAAGAAACTTACTAGATGAAACAAAAATCAGGTAAGAAAATTACTAGATGGACCAAAATCAGGTAAGAAACTTACTAGATGAAACAAAAATCAGGTAAGAAAATTACTAGATGGAACAAAATCAGGTAAGAAAATTACAAGATGGAACATAAATCAGGTAAGAAAATTACTAGATGGACCAAAATCAGGTAAGAAACTTACTAAATGGAACCAACATTAGGTAAGACAATTACTAAATGGAACCAACATTAGGTAAGAAAATTACTAAATGGAACCAAAACCAGGTAAGAAAATAATATATACAAACAACGAGAACCGAAACACTTTGTTTCTTTAAACAAACAGCACTTATAATTATATCAGAAGGTATTTTTTATAACCCTTTTATTAATCGAAAGTGTTATTGTGTATATATCCTGTTCTCCATGCGTTTCAACTGATGAATACTCAGAGTTTAAAAACACCATTGAAATCTTAAATAATTTCATTAAAGATAATTGCACGTGGTTAAACTTTTATTTATTTCATTTCCTCCTTGGTAATTATCTTAATAATTTACATAAAAACTTACTGTTGAATTAAATGCGTACGAAAATTGAAGGACTAGACTTGTCGATCTTTAATGAGCTAATAAATTTGCACTGATATACAAAAGGTTGGTACATAATAAAAAAAAATTGGTGTACTCTTACACTGCCATTTCTAACCATAAAGTCGTGATTAAAAAAATGAAATAAAGATAGACAACTGATACTTTTTTCACAAATTATAAAATGTAATTCCTAAGAGAAATTTACTGAAACGAAAACATTCATTTATATCATGAAAATCTAGCAATTATATGAAAATCTTTAAAAATCATAGAAATTATTTTAGGTTTTCCTTTTTAAGAAACAATGCTTTGTATTCATTATTGATTATTATTGCTACAGGTTTGAACTGTTAGCGTTCTTTTCATTTATTTATATCTTTAGATATATATTTTTCTGGGTTAATATTTATACTTGAGGCAAAAGTATTGAAAACACAAAGATCCCGAACTTATAGACAAATGATACCATGGATAGAGAAAAAAAATGGAGAGAAAACTATAACTATCCAAAACGTCAATGATGCTTTATCACCAAAGGAAAAGATAATAAGGATTGTTTTCTGATTATGTATTGACTTTGCATGTATTGTTGAAAGCAACAATTTTCTTGAGATATTGAATTTGAATTCGTTCGAACCCTTTTTTATGAGAAGTCATTGATGTACATGTGTATTTTTTTTTAAGATTAACTATATCAAAACATTGAAAGCAAAATTGCACAATTTATGAAATATACAAGAATAGAAAACAATAGTGAAGTTGATCTAAGTTTTAAGAAACAAAAACTACAATAAGGAGAGAAATAAAGGCAACAGTAGTATACCGCAGTTCGAAATTCATAAATCGATTGAGAAACCGCGTTAACCATAGGAAAAACAACAAATATTGCACAGAAGATTAAACTGAATTAATTCACTCTCCGAATTTACATAAAAAAGCAAGGTTCAAACATCTTCTTTAATTTCGTTTTTCCCCAACAACTGTAGATTGTAAATACTGTAGCATGTTTTATTTGTGTAACATTGATTCAAGTCTTCATGTTGTTTATATTGGTTATATAAGTAGTCTGCTAAATAGCAAGGTATATTAACAATTTCGCTAACGAATGAAACCAAAAATAGCATAGAATTCCTAGTCTTGGAGGAATATTGTAACAAGAAATTGAACAGCTATGCATATTAAAGTAACAGTATTCTCTATATTTAACCTGACTATTCTGTATCAGTAGATATGGAGACAAACTTTCCTCCCCGTCCTTTTGAGAGTGTCTGTAATATTTATCATGTTTTTGCTATATACACCTAAATTTTCAAAAATTTTCTTGTTGGCGCCTGTATAGTTTGCAGATAATACCTTTTCGAAAGCTCTCTTCCTTTATCGACGATCAAATGACAATCGAACATATCGTTTTCCATAGACATCTGTTTCGACGTTAATGACGACTAGTTAAATGTGCATCTGCTGCTTTTTGCATTGTTAAACTTTATTTTATTTGTTTCCTTTAATGAAACAAATCAGCGAATATGGCAGATATGCAATGTATCAAATTTCCAATCGAACGGAGAAATATGACAAATTTTATTTTTATGGCATTTAAGCTTTCTTATTAGATTCGCGCGGATGCTAAAATATATCTCTAGAAGTAAATTATGTTGTGCATCACGTGAAAAAGAATATTGGAAAAGTATTTTTTGTTGTTTATCTTTATATGTGCATATTTATTAAATTATTATTTATATAACTGCGCAATGTCGTCATTCAACCTACGATTTCATAACAATTAAAACCTACTTTAGCAAACTAGTTTTGGTGTAAATATGATCTCAGTACAAAAAGATACTTGCACAGAATTAAATATACAAATAAATAAAATAAGATACTATGTTTATATTGAAACGAGCAGCTGGTAGAAGTTCTTCAGCAATGCCTCGACAAATGTTTTATGCAATATTCGAATTTATTTAAATACATCATGGACCCCAAAAGTTATCATGAAGTTATTTGCATGGACATTTCTGATTTCGTATCCATTCATTAGAATATGTTTTGACAAAACAACTTTTATTTTCCCTCCCAAGAAAAGCTCGAGTGAAGCATACTGTTGAAATCTGTTATCCCTATTTTGACAATTTTACCTATTATGTCTGTTTTGTTCACGCATCGTTATACTTAAAATGAAATTTGATGCGACTGTCATAAAAGTGAGAGGCTTAGCGCTATAAAACCAGATTTAATTCCCCATTTTCTACATTTGAGACTGCTTGTACCAAGTCAGGAATATGACAGTTGTTGTCCATTCGTTTGACGTTTTTGAGCTTTTGCCATTTGTTTATAAGGACTATCCATTTTGATTTTCCTCGGGGTATTTTTGTTATTATACTTTTTGAATGTTTAGTTTTGGTTAGTTTGTAATGAACGTCCTATGCGTTTGTATAAGTGTACAAATAAAACAGAATTTGCAAATGGAAATATGTTTTTGATAACCACTGCAGGCGCATTTTTATTTTTTGAATAAAAATAGAAAAATTAGCTGATCAAGATTAAAATAATATATATAAATACACAATATATATATGCTTGTTAAATCAATCCATTGAATTTTCTTTCTGGTTTCAGTTATTATTGGTGGGTTTGACGATGCTCAGTCTTTTGTTGTCTATGTATTATTTTGAGTTCTTGTGTTTTATATCATCGTCTTGTTTTTCCAAGGCATTTTCTGCTTTTCTTGGACTTTCGAGTTTTGTACGTCCCTTGGTATCTTCTATCTGTTTGATAAACGTTACGAATAGATATTAAATGTACCAGGCTTATACTTTAATACGCCAAAAACGCGTTTCGGCTTCATGAGACTTTTCAGTGACGCCCAGATCAAAATAGTAAAGACTAACAAGTAGAAAGATGAAGAGCATTGAGAACCCGAAATTCCAAAATGTTGTGCCAAATACGGCTAAGGTAATGTATGCCTGGGATAAGAAAATCCTTAGTATTTCGAAAAATTCATAATTTTGTAGACAGGAAATTTATATATAAAAAACGCACCAAAAAATTGATATTCATGTCGACACCAAACTGCTGACAACTGGGCTGGTGATACCCTCAAACCTTTTCCTGAAAACACCACAAATGTTTGTTATCTCCATCTGGTATACCCGAGACCATTTGGTAAATTTTATTAAGGAAGAAGAACTTCTTGAAAGTGGCCTTTTTGATTTTGCCATTTGCTTAGAACTTTTCCCGGAGTTCGGTATCATTTTTGTTATTTTACTTTTTTCCCTACGCGCACTGAACGAAATTCAAGGTTAAGTAAATGTGTCTTTATTGCTGTTCTCCTTCCTCAGAATTACAAAAGCTCAGGCATTCATTATTTTACAATAGATTGTAAAAAAAAATAATGTCAAATGAAGAATCATATATTTCTGATCTTCTTATTGGCAATTATTAGAAGTTCTACATTAAATGGTGAACTATAAGAAATTTCATTCATTTTATCAATATTATTTGGCTCCATACTTTCTACAACATACATTATTCAAAATAAACAGTCGTAAGAACTAGTTTACGCGAAATTAAATATTTAATTATTTCTTTTATCTCCTACTTACAATCATTAAACGAGAAATAAATTAAAGCAATTGTTTATGATATTCTTCTCATTAAAACGTTAAGCTTTATCATATATACTCTCATCAACATCCTTATTCTGTACAAATAGACATATTCAATAAAATATATAGCTTTGTAAGTATCAATATATCGTGTCCAAAGCATAAACATAACACATCTATATCAAATGTGTGTAAAAAATCAATTGAAAGTCTATTGTTAAAACCATCTAGATTCACGATATGAATTTATATGAAATATTTAAATAAAAAATAAATAAATCATAAGAAAACGATGTACTCGACATATCCCCACCTCCAACGACGCTGATTACGACGACTTAATGAGAAAAAACATTAAAACATAAGTAGAGAATTACTGAAGTTTAGTTACTGTATCATACGCTTCATCAATGTTTGCTGTTCACGCTGCGATTCCAAATGTATTCCAGTTAAATATGTAACTGAAGTCCCTGAGACGCCGAGTTGTTCTTTTAGATACATTACCAACATGGGTGGCCTGACTTATCAAAACTATATGGCTTTAGTGAAAGGGTCATAATAATGTTATAGAATGATAAAAAATAAAACATTTCCTAAACCTTCCTAAATAATGAATATTCAGGGATAATTACCTTGATTTTACCGATAAAAAGACTGACTGATCTTTGAAGTCAAACAGCACGCGCCGAGTACTGCATTCGATACGTACAGCGATATCAATATTGGTTTGAAAAATCGCGGATGGATGGGACGAAATTCAATTATGATTTACTAGATAAATGTCTACAATTTAAAAGGTTTTACCTATATATTGACAGTCTGTCGAATGATCAGAAAAAGGTCGCTTCTTGTGTAAATTTAACTGTTTTAAATCACCTACCTATTGCGTTAAATATTAAATAAATAATCTGTCGATATTAAACAGAAATAGAAAAAAGAGAAATATTATAAGACTATAAGGTTTCAATAGGCACTTAGATAGCTGATGTTTATTTTGTGTATTTTCATTGTCAACAAGCGGCTCCCGACGTAAAGGTGTACTTGTGAATTGTTTGTAAAACATGAATTGATAGTAACAATATACGGTATGAATTAGTGACAGAAACCCTTTGATACTAACCTTATCGATAATTATTATTTTGTCAACAACCTGATTTGATAAATGACTAAAGCTATTAGGACCGTCAATAGCTTAAAAAATCAACAAAACCAGGACTAGAAAAAAGCGAATGAATCGCCTTATCATACAAAATCTGTCAAAGTGTTGTATTATCTACAACATTTTATCCCATAATTATTTTGTCCTCAATTTTCCTAACATCAAGAAAAGAAACATTGAAAAAAGCAATGTATGGTTAGTTTTTGGAACCTAATCCTTTTTGCTGTCAATCAAAGACGAGACCGGATCGTTTGGGCTTTGATCTAAGGACCACAGTCATTCATCATACGTTACAGTTTAATTTTTCTATTTAAGAAAATGAAATTATAGATATCTTTACGTCTTATTAAGATAAATAAGTATTTCTCAGCTGTTAAATTATTTACCCGGTGAACATAATGTAGAACGAGAAAAACATATCATTTCTACTATTCAATTTTAGTGTATGAAAACCCAACTAAATCACTTTTAAAAACGGCTTTTAATGAATTTATAATTCAAGATTCTTGCAGTTTGTTGTTTTTAAGTGAATATTTGAAAGTGTTTAAGAAATCAAGTTAGTTGGAAATAAAATAAAAAATTATTTTGAATTTAAACATAAAAAAAATCCCAAACACCACAAACTCAGAAAATCACACGACAAATCGCCCACGGGTTCTTTTTCGTTTAGATTTGCAAATAATCAAAGTTAATATTATAATGCATTTCACCAATCTCGGTGAAAGGTAACAATTAAATGGAAATAGCTTTTATGACACAATTATCATCCCAGACTAGTATTAAACGGACGATACAAAAAGGTTCAAATACAAATTTATTTTGATAACACATACTTGATATCAAAAAACTAAAATGAAAATGAATAGGACTTAATATATATTCTTTCAGATGTTTAAACCATAAATTAAACATTACCCCCTTGAAAGGAAATCTTCACCAAATATAGTGTGAAAAAAATATGCAGCATATCAAAATAGTCACTACAAAACAAAATAGTTGAAGAAATAAATAATAATAATAAAAAGACATTAAATCAACTTTAAATCACAAATGTGTACGTTTCTACTTTGTTTCCTCATTTAAACAATTCAGACCTGACAATTAACTTCGGTTTCCATTTAGTTAACAAGAAAATTCCTTTCTAATTTTTACCCTCAAATATGTAGAAAAATAAAAGCATATTTTATTTGCCTTGCTAAAATGTGTGTAATTGCCATTGGCCTCATTGACAATCATACCACATCTTATAATTTTATTTTATCATTTAAAATCTGTATTAGTATTTTTTGATTTTCGTATTCCATTTGTATCCAATAATTATTTGATCAACAAATCTGCAAGAAAAGAAACTTCGAAAAAAAAGGTCCTATAAATATGATTTCTTTTCTCTTATTACTTGAAAGTATACTCCAAATCCCCTCAGTTTATATCGATAAAGGAGAGACGTTCTTATGTGAATGAATAAAATTGTCAACGGTAAAAAATAACTTTGAAGACTTTTATCGAAAAGACGTTTTGAAAAAAAATAACAACAGTTCCTTTTGCGTTTAAAAAAATATAGACCTTACAAAGAGTATGTAACAAAAAGGCTGAGGCACTCACTCTTATAAAAGAATATAAATCTTGTTTGTAATATGTAAAAGAACAGTGCACGCTACAGGCCATAATATTTGGATAGCTTCTAGAAGTTTTCAAACCAACTTTATCAAATCAGGAACAGAAAGAAACAATGAATACAATATACACGAGTAGCTAGACATGGACTTAACGTTCGGTTCTATTTGTGTCGTTTTGTTGCCGTTTCAATGACGTATAAAGCCAACAGTCGTATACCGGTGTTCAAAAGTTACCCTTGACATCTTCTTTTGAACATACCAAATGGTCCAAAAGTTTAAATAGTTTATAGAAGCATTCGTATGTTCCTTCATACTCTTTTCAAAAAAATACTTGACACCAATATCCATACTTAATGGTCCATAATTTCAACAAATTTATAAAAGTTTTATTTTAACCTTATCTGTCCCTGTCGATTCTCTGCATATAAATACTTTGTAACCAATAGATACTTGCTAAAGCAAGCATGATGTTAAAAATACATGATTGTCATGCAAAGATAATTTGGTTCAGCGGAGACATTTTTTGTCAGTAACATTAGACACAAGATCATCGCAATCTTCAACAAATTTACAGAGTGAATCAATTACCATTATTATAAATTTATACATTAATTTTTTTGATGATTTTGTAATTTTCATATTAAATTTAATGTTCCATTTAAATCAATGAAGCAGCTTTGAACAGCGAATGAGCTAACGATTGAAAGGATTAACATCTTTTTAATATTTAAGCTAACACCATTTGTCTTGAAATGGATTACATGGATTATAGAATTATCTTTCAAATGTGTATAATAATTATATTTTTCCAAAAGATCTTATCAAAGTCCAACTTAAAATAAAAACAAAATACTTTATTTAAGTCTGTTGCTGTAACTGAACAATTAACTAATGAATGAATAGTTGTTGTCATTTGATTATCAAAAAAGCTAGTTTCACAAAACATCTTTAGCGGAAAATCTTGAATAATTCATTAATACTAACTATGAATTTAGAACTAGAAGTTTACTTTTTCTGAAAAGAGCTATAGTACTATTATGTTTATAGGAAACTAGTTACAAGTTCTAAAAAACACGAAAAGGGGTAAACTATTCCGAATGACTATACTAAGACAGGAATATGACAGTTGTTCGTTCGTTTGGTGTGTGTTGAGGTTTTGAATTTGCCATTTGATTAGGGACTATTCGTTTGGAATTTCCAGTTCAGTATTTTTCTTATTTCTCATTTTTCTTTAAACATAACAGTTTTGTATTGTTCTTCATGCCTTGTTTATGTGCTTTTTTGTCAAATCATCCCTATCCTTCCTTTAAGCGTTTACGTTTGAGCGTTCCTGATGACGCTGAATCCAAAAACGATTAGGAGACAATAAATGTATCAAATGTTTACTACAAAAAAAAAATGATTTGAAAACAAAACATGTCAAACTTTCAAATTTCATTTCTGTATGTGTTTATATTTCACCAAAAAATGTAGTTTATATAGTTTTGAAAATGTTTTCAAGTCGGCGACATTATTAAAAGTTAAACTTAAACCATTGAAAAAAAGTGGGAGAGTATAGTACAACTTGATGCAAATATTTCCTGTTTGTAAAATAATTGACAATGTACAAGGAAATAAAACAATAAAACTACAATCAACTTCTGTATATTTAACTGGTCCACTTTATACTGATTAGGATATACAGCAATAGATATGAAACATAGCTGCAATTTGTGAAAATTGAGACTTTTATTTGGTTTGATTTGAAAAATTGTAACAAACATAATATATAATTTGTGGCCATTACCGTATGAATTATGGAGAGTTTTATTACATTATAACACAACAATCATACCCTGTTAAGGTGGCCTACGGTATAATTTTGCCAATCTTGTATAAAATTTGTCCAGTAGAATAATTTGATAGTGTGTTTTAATGGCAATACACAAAATCTATATCGTATCTGGTATTTATCTTTAAATGAAACATACATAAATTTTGCTATAATTTTACAAAACTGATAAACAATCTGTACATTTGAATACTCGAAAAATAATTAATCCTCCCCAAATATGTAGGGTTAGTAGATAATAATCAGCTTGGTATCATGTATTTATTTGTCTCGTTAAATTGAGATTGATATCAAAATAAATAAAGCTAAATGCCAATTGATAAACGACAAAGAAAAATATACAATTGCACTAAGTCAATAAAACTGATCAGAGATAAAGAAGAAAAAAATAATTGTGTTTTAAAAGAGGTTTGTCGGTTTGGTTAGAATCAAATATGTTGAGTAATTGGGGTTAAGTCGTCCATTTCTGTGTCTTTTCGTTTAGGGGTTGTTAATTTCTTGTAAACATTTTTATAATTCGATTAGCAGTTATGGTTTCGTGAGAATTTATTTTCAACACAATGAACAGACTGTATTTAACAGGAGAATAATTTTTCTTTCATTATACACGACTATTCTAAACAAATATTGTTTCCTGATAAATATTCAACAAACATAATATGCTTTGCTATAATTAATACTTCCAGTCTATATGTGCATCAAAGAGACTTCATGTAGATATTAAAACCGTATTTTATTTTTATTCTATTTCAATGATTTAACGCTGAATTTGTATTTATTGTTTTTATCAAGATTTCACATTTTTACGGTGTTGTTTAGATTATTTCATATTATGCAAACATAAGATTTAACTTTAAAATAGTAAAAATATAGTAAAACAATTTGGGTAAATCGCATTACACTATTAATAAAAAAAATATAATATTTCTTTAAAAACTAGCATATGATTTTTTAATGTCAAAATTCATTTTGATGACCATTTGTTATTCTTGAAAGTTTTATTCCGTGTTTACTTTTTTGTCATGGGACAATATATTTCTTAGTTGGATAATTTGCTGTAGAACACAACATTTTATTACATTTCACTTTATATCTTTTTCTATTTATACATTTTATAATCTGCCAGTCTGTTTTGTTTTCTTAGATACTTCCGAACTTATCTTATTAAATTTTATCAATTTAGTTTATAATTTAAAAAAGAACGAGTGAGACAGAAATTGAAAAAGAGAAGAAAAAACATATATTTCATTACAAATTTAATAAAACTAAAATACGATATGAAAATAAATATTTTTCTGACCTCTATGCTGTATTTCACAATTGTAATAACAATATTTAAACTAAATGGTTGACAATTATACAAAATTCGCAGATCGGAACTGATCACTGTTATTATAGCGACATATTAATTACAACTGGCACTGCTCAGTTTGTAGACATTTATGACTCCGTTTGCTTCGTTTATGTTGCATCCACTCAACATCACCAGAACAAAGACGTTTTAAATAAAATTGCTTTTCGCGTTCTTTATTTTTCCCCATCTTCGTCTTTTTTAAATACTTCTCTTAAATTATTCACTACTAAGCTTAAATTTTTATGAAGACACCTTACATTTTAAAACGTTTAGCACGCACATGATTTCCACACTAAAAGTCAATTTAAAAGCTAACATTTCACAAACATATGTCAAAAAGTGTAAACAAAGTTGGTAGCAATTACTATACAAATAATGGTGATAGTACTCACCTGAGTAATGATAAGGGTCCATGACTGCCTGAGAATGCATCCTGTCTGTACTACTGCAATCCGATAGTAGTAGAGTAGTCACTCAGGTAAACGCTTTTATGTTCTATGCTTAAAAATATTTATGTTTAGTTACAGTTCTGTATTTCTTATCTATTAACAAGCCCCACCCCCAAACTTTACCGCTTTGTTTTCATACACAAGTGTTACAGAAGTTATTGAGCCATAAAAAGAACTGCTGATCGAGAGGTGTTTAACCATTGGCAGCAACGATATAAACAACGGACCCGGTGACAATTAAATGGCCGGTCACTGATGAAGGATCTTACTCCGGACAGATTCCGATAGTCCTGAATTAAATGATTGACAGCGATACTCCTAGAGGGATGCAGACGTCGGTTGGTTCTTGGATAATTTGTTTGTGATGCTGTAACGTTAGAAAGACATATCATATGACACCTCTAATTTCCTTTGGTTTCCGAGTAATTCCAAGTAGTTTATTAACTGGAACAGATCCCTCTATGGACCTGGATTCACTTCATATTGGAAATTTAAGAAGCATATATATTATACAGAATGAACATCAAATTATGAGATGCCACAGAACAAGAAACATGATGATTATACAAACGAAATAAATAATTTAGTGTAATGGAACTTCTACAAGAGACTAATAAACTTCGATTATTACTTTTTAAAAATAAAAAGAAGAAAAAGTACAAGACAAATCAGGATAACGTGTTATTCTTACCTAAAAAAATATGAATAGTTCCTGTCAAAACTTCTCTCTCATCTGATAAGGCTATTTTAAGAAGGTAATGCATTATTATTATTTAACAGTTTAAAATGATGACCATCTGATAGTTTTTCTTGATTGTACAAGATAGTGTTAGGTTTCCACTATCAAACGATTTAAAAGTGGACCAGTATTTTAAGGTCAGGTGAAACCTCACGGAGTTCAAATTAAAACACTAGACCTATAACAATGGCAATCACTATAAAAACTTTACCTTTAAATGAACCAACAATTAAACCCATCTATGTGGTTTGTTTGTTATTTGGTGGAAGCCATTTGACAAGTCAAATTTAAATTTAACCTGATCTATTTCAACTTAAATTTTACAATAGATTTAATAATTGAAGCGTTAAAATGGCAATTAATAATAATGAAAATAATGATTTTGATAATAAAAAAAAAATAGCAATGAATTGAGACAGAGAGAAAGCACTCTATTGTATGTATTTTCATGCTAGCATGACAACTTTAGAATTATTCCGATTTCCGTACGGGCAACACGTGACGTTTTCTGGAATTACTGTCATCAGATATTTATGAAATAAAAAGTTTGAAAGCTAAAAATAAAAAAAGCGTAAGAGCATACAAACGAAAACGGAAAAACCTTATTATAGAACATACACATATTCATAAAATACATTTACACCACTTTCATAATTTATGACAAAGTTAATAGTGGATGAACATGAAAGTAGTTTGTATACCATTGTTAATATCTCACAAATGAAAGTATGTAATATATAAACATTAAACGAAAACATAATTGAAATTAAAAAAATAAAGAGTTAAACCATTCATCTATATGCAGTTGATGATAAGTCATTGAAACTAATATTTATATTTCTATCATTTCTTAAAGATAGTGTCTTTTAAAGAGTGAATATTTTCATAAACAGTAACTTGCTTTCAAAAAATCGAAAGTTAATTGAGATATCTGTGGTGTTTTCTTCAGAATTAACAAATTAAATGTTATGGTCAATTTTTAAGCAGTTTAATAAGTAATATGTATGTTTACAACGTTGAGGAAAACGATTCTACTATTATTCACATATTGAAGAAAAACATCCAAAAACACAATTTGCCAGAATAGTAAGAAAAAAACAAGTCATAAAGCATCACAAAACAGTAAGAAATAATATATGTTAGCTTCCGATATAATACAAAATGATTAAGACGTATTCATTATCAGAATTTATTAGATTTATCAGTAATTTTAATTTTATTGCCATCTTATCCAAATACATAATAACTTTCTTTTTTAAGGGATATTCATATGTCATGTTGTGTTACGATATCATCTATATTCATAAAGCGGAAAATAGAACATTTGAAAGATTTGAATGCGAGAGAACTAATGAGGCCTACAAATTATCGCATCAAATTTCAGAATTATAGGAATACACGAAATATTTAACTTCGTCTCTATCATGTCTTTGACAAGTGGGGTATAGAATTTCAAAGCCAAGTTTAAATAATTTCATAGACTGAATGATTGGGAGAAAGTATTTACATGATTATCCTTGTCTGTTGTAGTAGTAACATCTGATTCATCTTGGATAATATAACTTTTTTATATTAGATTTCTGAAGCCTTGTTGTCTGTCTGACCACCTTTTGACACCAGTGATTACCTCCCTTTCAATGCCAATGAATGTTATGGTTACAAGAGCGCAATTATTCGTAATGCATTTTCCATAGGATACCACTAGTGTTCCGTATTTTTTTTTCTCGAAGACTACACAAACTACGGAAAAACGGGTGGCAGTTCCTGTTACTAGAAATGCCAGTGTTGCATTACAACCAACAAAAAATATAGGGTCATGCGGCTCAAATTGATCTAAAATGCAGTTGAAAAAAATCGTCTACTTTTTTCGCTTACTGAAAAAGGCATATTTTTAATGGCTCCGACATGCAGAAATTGAAGATATTTTCTATACTTCGTAAAATGTGAATATGATTTTCGGCAATTTTTAAACCTAATTTGATAAGCTTTCGATTAAATGTGATTCCAATCCTGTATCAACCAATCAGAAGCCGTATAGGATTCTATTCTGAGTACCATCTTGGGGTAAAAAACTTGCCGGTAAAATGTAAACAAATAATTGCGCTCTTGTAACCTATATTTATGACCAATATAAGCATCGAACGCAAGGGAAAGGAAAGGGAAACTAAGTAAAGTCCACATCAATTAGAGCTCTGAATGAAAACAATTCTTGAATTTATATGACCCATATAACAAATTTTCAAAAGACTAATCCTTTGAAAAAATAGGATTTTATTCACAAACAATAAAATTATATCGAAAAAAGTAAAATCACAAACAATGAACTCCGAGGAAAATTCAAAACGTAAGACCTTAATCAAATGGCACAACCAAAAGCTCAAACACACTAAACGAATGAACAACTGTCATATTCCTTCACTTGGTGCAGGCAAAACCTTTGCGAAATAAGGGCTATGAGTAGTCTTTACGATACATCTTAATTCAATATGTTTTGCGTAGTAAAATTATAATCCTGGTTCCTTTGATAACTAATTAAACAATGATATCTTTTGCTGCAAGATATCCCAAAAACGTAAAATTTGTCCTTCACATCATTAAAAGAACTTATTAAAAGTGTTTCAATCTTTGAAGGATAAGCAATAATCTATTATAAATTTCATGCGTCCGAACCGTTTTTCTGGATTCCATGAGGTTTTGTTTGTTGTCTTGATTTGTCTTTTTTTTTCGACGTATGTGAACGAATAGAACATCGACACACTTCTAATGTCTTACGTCGGAAACGTTAAAAACCAAAAAATTGATAGCCACTGAGGTATAAGTTCAGAATTTTTGGAAAACTTTGATATGACTGAAAGGTGCCTTGATAAACACATTAACCAAATTGATAGCAACTGTCATATTCCTGATTTGGTATAGGCAGAGAAAGGTTATTGCGTTTTTTCCAAGAAAAAAAATATAACGAGTAATTCTATTTAGTTGGCTGTTTTGAGAATAGAACAGAAAGGAACCATTTCACTTTGGAGATAATTGTAAGAAAATCTGCTTTTTACAACTAAAGAAATTATCTTAGACCTGCCATTTGTCTACCTCATGTCAAAATGCTATTCAGTGCATGCTGATGTCATGTCATTTTTTTTTCGGTCTGTAGAGATTTTAGTGTCAGATATTTGTTCGTCTGCGGTTCAATGTACTTTTGAAAGCATCGGAAGGATTTTTTTCAAAAGCAGGATAATTTAAAAAAGAAAGAAAAGATACCAAAGGTGCAATGGAAAATCCGAAGTTCATTAAAGACAAACAACATAATAGACAAATTAAAAAGGGCAAAGGGAGATTTAACAATAAATAAACATTACATAGAATACTACTGGTAAAGTAACTAGAATACTTACATCGGAAATGAAGAACTCAGTAGGTAGGAAGTCCTCCCCCCCCAAAAAAAAAACCCACCTGAAACTATCATTAAGTGAAGAACACCAGGATAAAAGGACGGACAGAAAAAGATGCATTAAGAAGTCGCATTCGAAATTTAAAAAGGAGAAGTCCGTAATAATTGAAAATATAAAACGCTACAATTCAACAGAACAAGCGTCAATCAACTGCCATATTCCTAACTTGGTACAGTATTTTACTAGGAGTGTTGAAAAGAAGCTGATACGAAACATCATATACAGACATTATATCTAGAAAGAATACCATGCTACTGAACTTCGGATTTAACCCACAAACGAAACGAATTTGATTTATATTTGTTTTATGATAATACATTAATAAACAAAAAATAATTATCTGATATATGATGGAACCAATTTTTGAAGTTACTAGTAATCTTTGAAAACGTAACAGTTGTAGAAGGTAATTTATTTTTAAATTTACTATTACAAAATTGTGAAAAACACCAAATATTTTAACCAAGTTGATCGTAACTAATCAAAATAAAGTTAAAGACGTAAAATCAAAGAAATAATCAGAAAAAGATTTTACTAAAATAAATACTAAAACCCTCATTTTTCACCCACATTGTTTTGTGTTTCATGGGTCGATTTACAAAAAAAACTCTGAGGAAAGTTCTATACGAAAAGTCCGTTATTAAAAGGCAAAATCAAAAGCCCCAACACATCAAATGAATTGATAACAACTGTCATAATCCTGACTTGGTATAGGAATTTTCTGACTTTAGATGGATTTGGCTATTTTTCATGTCCTTTTTGGTTATATAGTTCCTCAAATTTTTATGTTTTCATACATCCATGGGTTCCAAACATTTGGCTTTGAGCGTTTCTGATAAAAGGTATATCCAGAAAAGCGCTCTGACGCATGCAATTCATAACATGTTGTTTTCTTTAGTTTTCACCAATGTCCTACAAACAATATAGTCACATTAACGAATTGGTTGACCAATACGATGGGTCTGCATCTCAACAAAGTTTTGACTTATGTGTATTCACGACAGTCTATGGATTTTTAGGAAAAAGAACCCTCAGCTGCCACTACATGTAATACTATTTTTTTTCGACTTGACGCCAAAAAAAACCAGATTGTTTTTTGCCGAATGATGGAAAAAAAATGTCCAGAAAAAATCCATAGCCCCATCCCCCCCGGCAGAAGACCCTAGCCGTATTTTGGAACTTTTGGTCCTCTGTGCTCTTCAATTTTGTACTTTTTCGAACTTCTTCATCTTAGAGTCACTGGTTAGTCTTGGGTAAGTCTGTCGTATTAAATTTTAAATCTGGTACCTTTCGTTAGCTATTATTCGTGTGTTTCTCTGTTCGATATGTTCTCCTATTTATTTGTATTTTAGTCCTGTCATGTAATATGTGATTTTTATGTTATATCAAATTAGCGGGAGGTTTGGTATGCCACAAAACCAATTTCAACCCACCATTCTTTAAATGTCCGGTACCAAGTCAGGAATATGGCCATTGTTATATTATAGTTGTTTCTGTGTGTGTTATATTTTAATGTTTTGTTGTGTGTCGTATTCCTCCTCTTATCTTTGATGCGTTTCCCTCAGTTTTTGTTTGTAACCCGGATTTTTTTTCTCAATCGATTTATGAATTTCGAATAGCGTTATACTACTGTTACCTTTATATCTCGAGATATGAAACTTGGTTTAATAAAACAAGTACCGGTACCAAGTCAGGAATATGTTTTCCATTCGTTTGATGTGTTGAGCTATTAGTTTTGCCATTGATTTATGTAGATCTTAAGCTTGTCCTGTTGAAACAGACATTTGTTTACCTTATGAAGTTTAGTTTTCTTTGTCACTTTTTAATAGATTTATAAGATAACTATTATTATTATAAACAAAACAATGAACATGAAACCAATAGCAAAACCGTATTTTTATTTTGTTGTTAGAACAATGAAATTCCTCTTTTTTTTTTCTTTTTTTTTTTTTTTTATCTTAAATGTTATTTAAGGATGTTCGCTACTCTGTTTTTAAATAACAAGCTTTTTAAAGACTGTTATGAATGGATAGTATACAGATAACGAAACAATAAAGGCAGAAAAAATAGTGCTTGTTTTCGAGATATAAGCCATAGAAAATTTGTCGGGAAATAATTCGCTCTAAATTTTTCATACATTTAATCTTCACACCTTTTTTAGTTCAAAAACTGAAAAAAAAACCCAGGATTTTATAAGATTTTGAAAAATGGCTTCTTGAACTGTGAGGTTTAGTGGGCAATTTTTTTAATGGCAATACATGTATAAAACCAGAGGATTCCGAAAATCTGGCGATAAATAAAAAAATAGAGGAGCAAACATCCTAACACAAAAAATAATATCTGAAACTTTCTGACGTCTAGTTTCGAAAAATATGAAATGTTAGCTTAATAACATATTTTGTTTGTTCAGTCATATTATGTGTTCTGTGAACTAGTAGTTCTGATGAGTTATGCCATGCAATATAATTACAAAATACATATATGATATGAAGCAATGCATAGACGCAGTATCTAGTTACAATTGTTAATTTCGACAATGATCGTGGTTTAAGAATTCATTTCAAATGACAGTTTGACCACTATATTCTTTCAATACCAACTTGCATTCAAACCGATCCTCTGACGTTGCAATGAACTAAAAAAAATACGAACTCCTTGTCAAACCGGTAGTGGTATCTGAAGAACTGGAAGGGAAACATATCTAGTTATTTTGTTTTCATAGCCAATGAAAAGTGATTATAATTGAAAATCAACCAGAATGCAACATACATATATTTGAAGGAAACTTGTATGGAAAAGCAGTCAAGACAAATTTTCGACAGGATCAGTCTATCCTTCCAAAGCACCCCGGTATTTCTTATTGGTCAGTCTTTTATTTTTTACGTTGTGGTTTTACTGTTTTGCCATGGTGTTGTTAGTTTGTCCACCAGTATCCGTCCGCCTCTCTTTTACCTGTATCAATTAAATTCGATTACAAACGGAAGGTGTTTCAAATGTTGAAGGAACATAGGGAGATAGGTTTTTCGTACAGCTGTGAAACAAACAAACAAAAACTTATGCAAAAAGAAGAAAACGATTTAGGTCTTTTTTATATATTCATATGACCAAAATCTTTGCTAACCAAATTAAGTTTTGAGCACGTTTGACAATCTATAAATTCAAAGTGTGCATACAATTAATCTATAAATAGAATATGATAGTTCTCTATTAGGGGCTGCATAATCATGTTCTGATTTGGTTGAGATCAGATTTTGATAGTCATAGTTATGGTTATCATGAAATAAAATAATCAACATCATCATAAGCAGAGTGTAAAGTATGAGGCTCCAGTAGTTTTACTGGTCCACATATGGCACACGGCGGGTGCCACATGTAGAGCAGGATCTGCATACTCTTCCGGAGCACCTGAGGTTACCCCAGGTTGGGTGAGATTCGTGTTGCTTAGTCTTTAGTTTCGATTTTGTGTTTTTGTACTATAATTTGTCTGTTTGTCTTTTTATTTTTTATGCCACGGCGTTCAGTTTATTTTCAATTTATGAGTTTGTCTCTCCCTCTTGTAACTTTCGCACCTCTTTAACCAATATTAAAATCTTCCTATGTTCAATCTGACGATGTCTCTCAAGGAAGATAAAAACAAAATTTGGAATCGAAAAACTAAAAAAATAGCGATATAGGGTGCATCAACTAGGAAAGCATTCCCTGTTATAAATATATTATCCGCCGTGTGAATCCACAGTGGGAGTAGAACACAATCACTAAATTTACAGACCAGAAAGTTGATTTACAGATCAACTGACTATTTTTGGTATCTACAGATGTTAGACTGCAAACACATGTCACTGGTGAGTTGAGACACAGACGTACAATATCGGTCTACTAATTCGATATGGTGACTGTTTGAATGTATGAAGTGTCGGTTTTAAAACCAAGAAGATTAAAATATAGCATTTGTTATCAAATAGTTTGTTTCTATGTATGTTGGCGTTTGTTCTTGTTGCACTGAAATGTTCCTGTTATTACCTTTTTTACCTCTTATTATTAGTGTGTTTCCCTCTGTGTTTAGTTTGAAACCCGGATTTGTTTATACGCAATCGATTTGTGACTTTTGAACACCGGTAAACTATTGTTGCCTTTTATTTACCAGTCCCTTTTCATCATATCACTGTTGGAGCACACTCCAGCTATTGATGTATGTACAGTGTGATCATGAACAATCGAAATGCGTTAATTGGCTGAGATATGAATATAACATTGAATGAGGAAGAAGATATGTTAATAAATAGGAAGATGACTATTGGAAATTTAAATTATCAAGATTGTCATGTACTATAGTATACCAACTTGAAGTCGTTGATTTATGTCAACATAAAAAAAAGATACCTAGATATGAAGCAGACATTTTAGTTTCGGTTATGTCCTTGATCTCAAGGTCACTTGGATAAATGAGTAGATTACTCACTACAGGTTTTGTTGTTGGAATCGGTATGGTTTGTTCGATTACGTTTTTTTTTAAAGCTCTGTTTTATGCGACGATGATTTCGTTGTTTAAAATTGAGTGCGATCAATATAATCAAGTTTAAGATTATGATTGGAAGATTTGTAAAAAAAAAGGAGAGGGTTTTAAAAGACATATAACTGTTGGTGGTGATGTCAAGTTCCAATGTTTGTTTAGTTTCTTGTTTTCGAAAACTGTTGTCTAATAAGCATTCCGATCATTTCCTTCAATTAATTGTGAACGATTCCAGTTTTGATCAATTTTGATTAGGTTTTCTCATACATTTATAAAGACTTGTACGGATTTATAGCAAAGCCGTGATAAAAGTCTCAAACAAAGAGGTACCAAAGAATCATGAAATTCTCCCTACAGACGAATAAACGCTTTTGGTTGCCAATAAATAATGATTTTAGGAGGGAATGCCGATTCTATTTCACATCAAGAAGAGAGTGGTTAATATTTAAAATCAAAGTCTGATCAATCTGACGTCTTAACACATAAGAAATAATTTGTATGATGAAATAAATTGGAGAGATATCAATGTCTGAATCTGAAAATCAAAATCGCCAAACTACTGATCAACACGCCATCATGTATTATACATAACTCCAACAGGGACAATTACATACATCAGGCAAAATCGTAAAGACAACAAATATATTGTAAAATAAGATTTTATCTATATACAGATAGCCAACTGATATTGAAACATAGTACTTTAATATAAGGAAATAAAACATTACTTATCAATTTATTTTAAATGAGAGCAATTTAAGAACAACTAATAAGAATAACACTAATAAAATAGGCTTTTCTACCTCAGGAATAGATTACCTTAGCTGTATTTGGCAAAACTTTAAAGAATTGTGGTGCTCGATCGTTGCTCTTCAACTTTGCACTTTATTCTGTCTTTGTCAATGATGAGTCTTTTGTAGACGAAACGCGCATCAGCGTAAAATCAAAATTTAATCCTAGTATCTATGATGAGTTTAATTAATACAGTTGATGTGTCCAAACGCTAACACTGATTTTCCTTCCCTGGAAACCTGCAAACGCTCAAACTCAACCCCAAAAATTGAAAGCTAAGGATGTATAAATAAATAATAATAGTAAGAAAACAATTTATTTATCTTTAAACGTGTTGAACTTGTATTTTTGTCATTTCAGAGAAGGGATTAGTCGTAAAGAAAAGTCAACAAAAATAGAAGGCAAACTTAATTGTTGTTTGCTTTATGTACCAAACGTAAAGCAGGATATGTTAATCTTACCCAAGCACCTGAAATAAACCACTGTTTTGGTGGGGTTTGTGTTGCTCAGGCTTAAGTTTTATCTGTTGTGTTCTGAATATAGTTGTTCGTCTTTTATTTGGTATTTTATTTTACCATGGCATTGTCTTTGAATGTCCAGGGGAGAAATATTTCATTAATATTCAGGACGGCGGAACAAATAAACAATACAGGCAAGTATCACATGGGTCAATGGGAATGGAGGATAGAAGTTTCAGAATCTTACTGGAAAAAAGGTGTGTTGCAAAATCTGTGCCTTTTAAATGTTCACATAAGGAATCTGAATAATTGATGCAAAATTGTTTCAACGTGAAACCCACATGACATTGTCAACATAAGATGCATCGGATTTAAGTTCCGTAAAACGACAATACGTTACTGCTCACCTTTCCATAATACAATAAGGATATTTTTTCGTTTGGGACATCCAAACGATACGTTCGTTTTAATCTCGGTTTATTCTCAGGAAACCGGAATTTGACTAAAAGGATCACCGGGATTCTGGTGTAAAATTACGATGAGACATAGGAATCTTACATTTCGAGAAAATTTTAAGTGGGAGGTAAAATAACAGTAATTTCTCTTTTCACGACTAGAGTTGCTTTGTGAACGGCAGGTATATATATATGTATATATATACAACTCGTCTAAACATCAACCCAACAATGTTAGATCTGTAAATTTGCTTTCGCAAATTTTTGGTTCTTCCCTCGCCGGGATTCGAACCAATGCTACTGTGATATCGTGACACCAAATCGCCTGCACTGCAGCCGTCCCGCTAGACCACACGACCACCTGGGCTCTCAATAAAGAGCCTTCGGTGGGCATGTGTTACCTTTCCACGTCAGTTTTAATCTAGCGGCGTACTACAGTACATGATATATAAGGCATGAAGATGTTATTGTTACAGATCAGCTAAATTATTTATAGTAAAGGATCCTACAAATTAATGTAAGATACAGTCACAGAAAATAATTATATTCATAAGTACGTCTGAGCCATATATATACTATTTATTGACGTATCATCTAAAATACCAAAAGAATCAGTCGTAAAGTGGACGCTTAGAAATGTACACATTTGTTTGCATAAATTATCAGGGTACGGAAGTCCTGCTGTTGACCTTAGTTATATGGGGTGTTCTTAAAATTACGTTCATAATTCGAGGGTCTTGACCATTCCAGTCTTTGAATGTTAGAAATTATTATAAATTAAGGAATGCATTTCCCTATTGCAAAGCTCTGAATACTTTCACGGATTTGGCTATACTTTTTGGACCTTTTGGATCAATGCTCTTCATATTTTACATAGGCTTTGAATTTCAAATATTTTGGCCACGAGCATCACTGAAAAGACATGTATTGTCGAAATGCGCATCTGATACAGGAAAATTGTTACTGTTAATGTTATTAATGGTCTAGTTAGTTGAAATCTAATTTATTTTATAAATTTCCATTCGTATATCTGTACATTTGTACATAAAACACCCCCACAGATTTGTTTCTGATAATATTGAAAAGCAAAGTAAAGCTTCAATTCCCTAATATCAGAAAACGTAGAAAATACCATGGGGGTACTGATAATATCACTTAAAAAGTATGGAATGTGTTTAATACAGTAAATTATGCTTGTTTTCATCGATCAGTTGATACACGCCCAGGTTCATCGAGGGAGGATCTATAATAATTATATACAATTAAAAGTGAGCAATTCCCTAGTCTTTGAGATGAATAGATTTGTTTGTTGTTCGAGCCCTGTCTGGTGTGTGTCAAGATGCTGGTTTGTGACAACTTTACGTCTTCTGCCTCATCTGATCTTGTTAACTTGTCGATTAAGGGATTTAATTAAACTAGACACAAACTAAGACCATCAAAGTTAAATTAACATCATCACTTTTTAGTTTTTAAGTAGGAGAGCTTTGAAGAGATGCAAATATTTATCATGTGTGTTGATCAGATCGTAATGAAGATATTTTCTTCTGTAAATCAATTTCAGATCAAAATAACATTAAGCATTCGCGTATTTTTTCTCAGGAATGATACGGACAAAAATAATTAAATGAAGAGAATACATTCTATGTTGATAATTAGTTTTTATGTGACTTGATTAAAACAAATCACTGATAAGTGTATCATGTTCAAAATCGCAGAATTGTTGAATTATTATATTTTGATGAAAACGATCTCATTTTTTGATTTGTATATTTTTACAATTTTACAAGAACGCACACACATATATAATATCCGAAAGTTTTTTTTTACATTATTTACATTAATAATGACACCTGTTCATGTGGTTTAAAAAAAGGATTATCACATATCATGTTATGATTGTCCTCAAAGCGTATCTATTTTTATAAGTACATTGGTATACTTTTAAAGAAACCTTTTAAACAGGAAATTATTTCAATCGAGTTTGTGTGTAAGTCAATGAAGTTACCAAATTCCGTCGTTTTAAGTCATTCTATAATACAGAATATTTAACTTTTATAATGGTTCATAGCACGAGTACGAGTTATTTCCCTTCGAGAGAGGGACTAGATATAGGAAGATGTGGTGTGAGTGCCAATGAGACAACTCTCTATCCAAATAACAATATAAAAAGTAAACCATTATAGGTTAGTTAAAGTACGGCCTTCAACACGGAGCCTTGGCTCACACCGAACAACAAGCTATAAAGGGCCCCAAAATTACTAGTGTAAAACCATTCAAACGGGAAACCCTCTTGAGGGAAAACTAACGGTCTAATCTATATAAACAAAACGAGAAACGAGTAACACGTATATATTACATAAACAAACGACAACTACTGTTCATCAGATTCCTGACTTAGGACAGGTGCAAACATATGCAGCGGGATTAAACGTTTTAATGGATCCAAACCTTCTCCCTTTTTCTGAAACAATAGCATAACATCACAACATCGAAAAACATACGATAAAATATCAATTGGCAGACTTAACTCAATCAAAAACGTTTTTTGTATCCAGAAAGAGGAAATTTATTTGAGTGTTATCTGTGAAATATGTAAATTTTTCAAATATTTTAATTACAAATAATTTTTTTTAATTTATGAAGCTATATGTTATGGCAACTCGACAAATGGGGTCTTCTTTTTTTTGTATTGTGACTGAATGGGTATATCATTTTACCATACGAAATTATTTTGCAAAATCACTATAAGATACTTTTCTCACAAAATTTCTTTTTTTTTACAATTGCCTCACAAATAAATATCCCTGACTTGGTGATCTAGTTAAACAAGGGATATTTATATTACACACAATAAAAGTAGTTAGTATTGTTATTTAATTATACATGTCTTTTCACTAAACAATTTAATAAATCGTTCAAATCCGAATTCAAAAAGTTCTTAATTCACTTTTATGGAGAAATAAATATATAGGATCTGTCTAAAGTGACCGAAACCACAAATTATCTCATCACGTGACTCAGGAAATCGGCATCAATTTTCAGTGTCAGAAACTTCAGTAAACAATATATAATGTTTTGAATGTAACAGATGTAGCTACATTTATATATGTTTTTGATTAAGTAATATAAAAAACTTGACTACCCTAAAAAATCACATATATTCAAAACAAAATGTGTTTTAAATTTCATACACGCTCAAATGGTCTCACAAACCGGAAGTCTGTATGTACATGTCCCCGAGTCAGCAGCCTGTAATTAAATGGTTGTCTTTGATTGCTGTCCGTCATATTTGTTTTCTCTGTTATTGTTTTTACATACATCAGACGGTTGGTTTCACATTTATACATGTCGGGCCATGTTATAGTTTTCTATACAGATGGATTTTGTTGATTATAGAAAGCTTATTTAATGAATGACCATGCATATTGAAGGGGAAAAATCATATGTTGGAAGATTATTCACACATACATATATTAGTACGAGATTACAAAATGAGCTATTAGACTGATGGTCTATTTATCTTGTAATCGTCTTCTATACACTTGATAAAAGACATCCAAAAGTATTTACAACATGAACATATATTGGGTCTACGTCTACGTCAATAGAAAAGCAATCCAACGACACAAAAACCCAAAACAATACCTAGATTCCAGCAAACAATCTTCGGCATTCAGCAAGTGTCTATGCTGCAAGTGTCAAGCTTGTTATATTTATTTGGTTCTGTTAAAGAAACAACAACCAATCAATCGACATGATTCATTTACATAATTTTTCATAAATTTCATCATTTCTGTACAAAGAACTCAAATTAATACAAATCTACAAGTACCAAGAGGACCTCAGACGGAATTGACTATAGTATTATAATTTCTCATATAGTCATTTTTTCTCCTATTTATAATGCATCTGATATGATACATGTATGATAGAAAACGATATTGATTTCTGTTTTGACCACTACACGTGCTCGACCTGACGGTTCACCTTAAATTACACATTATTTTCTTTGTCTTTGGTCTTTTCTTTATAGTGTTTTACACCTTTGTCTTTTTGTGTTGTCTGCTTTTCTTTCGACAAATGGCTATGCATATTCTTTTATTTTTATGCCTTTTTGGAAAACCTTGATCGATTACGCTCAATACCAAATATTTGGAAAGCCAAGTCGTTGAAGATTCAAAGCTAAAATCCCAAAGAACCTAAACAAAACACCCAAATCGTATAAGGTTAACCCTATCTAAATGCTATAAATTTTGAATCACGTTTCCGCTAGAAATAAAGCCTTTTCTTTAGAAAACGACGCTTTTCTCTAAATTTGCATTCCAGGATGAAATTTGCATTGAAAACGACCACTGTTTAATATTTAATAGAAGTTTAATAGTGACTCACAATGATTACAAATGTCCTTAAATACGATGGCATTGTGGTTCACCCTACTTCAATTACATTTGCTGTGTTTTATAGTCCTTTGATTGACACTACAGGTGAGAAAATACCTCCAATTATTTAAAATAAATAATGTCACTGACTGATTAAAGATCTAGGTGAACGAACGTGACAAAAAAGGTTTTTTTCTAAAAGGAAAATATCATTTATAAAGTAAATTGTTGAGACGTTAGTTGTAAATTATAATCCTGTAGACGCCATGCCTTACTTTGATACTGTTCTGTAAGTTACTACTTCACAAGGGTACAAAAAGTCGCAGGAGGCACAGTAAAAATTAATCGCTCTTCAAACTAATCAAATTATACCCCTAATTTATATATAAATGAATAGAAAAGAGATGGTTCTGTTAGGATTAGCTTATTTTGAAGAGTCGGTATCAGTTGTCGCCTGTTGTGTTTACTTTTATTTATTTTATTCGGCTGAGAGATATAGAATATACTAAATATATAATCAGCGGACTGCAAGGTACATTATCAAACAGTAGTTTAGTAACAAATATATCATGTCCGGGGGCATATTTGCAAAAACATCAGTCGAAGAACATGCAATAGCATGCGCAAATGAACAAAGCGAACACATTAACAAACTATTGCGTAAAGGGTAAAAAGACAACTACCACAGAAATATTTGTTCAAATACCTCAATGATAATTAAAAATTCATCTAAAATAAATGAAAGTAAAATAGCTTCGTATATAAATTAAGACAACAGAGGTAACAAATCAAAGTATCCAGCGAAAACGACGGGAATCGCATAAACTCTAACGGAACGAGGCCGAATGTGTCGGCAGGGTAAGGATGTCCCGTTATTCATACAATCATCCGCTATATTAATCTATATCTTGTACAAAATAAAAAACCACAACTGCCAATCGGATACTATCGGTTACATATCGGATGACTATACTGGTAGCTATTCTATACAAGTCCGCAGTTAGTTGAGACATACCGTATCGGCCATCCAACATATAAACCAATAAGAATTTGGAATACATATATAAAATGTGATCGTTTTTTTTTCACTTCAATATTCTCCCCTACATAGAATTATAAATGATTTTCAAACAGTTATAAAAAAAAAGTACAACTTTAGACTTGGCTTATTCAACGAAAGCATCATTTCCCTTTCGGGAATTTAACAATTGTTACTAATTAGTGCTATATATATTTTGGTTGTGTGTTAACTTTGATTATTTCAAGGGAGTTATATAATGTCGAGTGGTAGATTAAATTCATATTCAGGACGAGAACATGTTAATAAGATATAAATATTTTTCCTGCGATCAGCCTTTGCTCTTATTCCGAAATGCCACGTGCTTAGTGGATAAGCACCAAATAACTTTGGTTAGACCAGGTCGTGGTTTGAACTTCCAGCACTCAAGTTGAGCTTGCTTAAACGAGACCATCGAGTATTTTTATGGCATATGATTTGTATAAAATTTTGTCATGAGCGATGATTATATTATTTGATTAAAAATCTTAAGACTGAAATTTCTTTAATATCTAATTTAAGGTTCCCTATTGCTGTAATACAAGTTTATTATTCGTTTAATCTTATTGTTGCTTGTTATTTGTACTAGACTAAGTACATAATTATGTAATAAGTAATATGTATGCTTATATGACGATGATGACTTTTTTAATTTGAAAAATTTTATTACTGAAATTTATCTTAGATATCTGATTGAAGATACAATATTGCAGTAATACTAAAGAAACTCACTGGAATCGTAACAATTTACAGATAAGATATTCTTTTCAAGCAATAACAGAGGCATAATATTCAGGTGATATGATGCTTTTGAAGTAATCTTGTCGTGTATGTTACCCGAGTCAACTACTGAAGAAACTAGCGTCTAAACATATTCAAATCTGCCGGGGAGATGCGATGTAAAGCACAAAGAAAAAAGAGAAATTTTAATAAATTATTGATACCGAGACGAAACCAGTAGAAATATGACCAGGAAAATGGTGTCCTGTAATCAACCAGAAGCTTGATTTATCTGCATTCTATACAGTCGTGCACCTGTCTGATAAGAGTATGGAAGAGTTTGATTTTGGCATCATAACCATGGCATCGTACATCTTTGTTATACAACAAAATAGTCTTTGTATTATAAATGGGCATGTATCTTAGAAAACTGAAAATGATGAAAACAGACTCTAAATTCATAGTCGTCAAAATATTAACTGATTTTGTTTTTTCCTCTAGAAATTAACTACAGCTATTGAATGATTTATTTTAACCAAATACACCCCATTAATTTCCACGATAAAAATAAATTAAGCTTGAGAATCAGATACGGATATCTATTGCGCTCGCAAATTACGGAAGGATCCTACATCACATGGACAGAAATAATGCTGATCTGCCATAATTTGTCATAAATTGATAACAGATAATAAACTGTTGTCAGAAATCTGATTTATTAGGAAACCGTCAGACAGACAGGGTGTGTTTTCTCGTACAGTTTGTTTCCGTTTTAAAAAGGAAACTTAATGTCATATTGTCATTAAAATAACTTATTTTGATACACCATCCCTAAGGAGTATTATGGAACCTTTATGTCCACTCGTTCGATTGTCCGTCCGTAAAACATACGATTTGATTCCTACTGAACTAATATTTTGATATTTGTACACCAATTATAGTCATGGCATTGTCAATTCGTTTTCGACTGACGAGTTTTACTATCCCTTCAATGAAGGCTTCTGTTTATTCGGCCTCCCTGTATGCAGGTTTTATTCGATAATTAAAAATATGGCGCGTGGAGGTATAATTTTTATAGAAAGTCTAAATTTATTTATCGTTTATTTTTAGTCATGCAAGTGATTAAATCTTTTTTTTTATTACAACGCGGTTAAACATACAATTGATTGTCCGATGTAAAATAAATGAAATCGGGTGTTGTTAAATAGGTTTTTGTTATACTGAACACCATACACGTATAATCAAATAGATTTTTAATCAGAAAATGATTGACTTTCAACGACAACATTAAACGCAGTGTATTATCTGCATTTATCTTTGCAATTCACAAGGTACACGATAACTGAGAAGGAATTTTAGTTTGTTCAACCTGTTCACAATTCTTCGTCAGTTTATAACTCTACTGTGAGTCTAACGACGGGCTCGCCGTAAGTTTATAACTCTACTGTGAGTCCAGCGATGAGCTCGTCGTCAGTTTATAACTCTACTGTGAGTCCAGTGATGGGCTCGTCGTCAGTTTATAACTCTACTGTGAGTCCAGTGATGGGCTCGTCGTCAGTTTATATCTCTACTGTGAGTCCAGTGATTGGCTCGTCGTCAGTTTATAACTCTACTGTGAGTCCAGTGATGGGCTCGTCGTCAGTTTATAACTCTACTGTGAGTCCAGTTATGGGCTCGTCGTCAGTTTATAACTCTACTGTGAGTCCAGTGATGGGCTCGTCGTCAGTTTATAACTCCACTGTGAGTCCAACAACGGCCGTGAGAGTGAAACATGACTTGTTAAATTTCCGGAATACTAAGTTTTCGTAAAGCTGATATTTGTCATTTTTTTGTGATTTTAACACCGTATTTATTTGGACCTTTGGAAGTTATTTTTTGTGCTTGCAGTAATATTATAAATGAAAAAAGTTGAGTATATAATTAAATATATGGTTGTTTTCTGCTCTTTGATTGGGTTGATTCCTTTTTAAACACATTTTTCATTTGCATTTTCAATTTTGTTGCATATATCTGTCTGTCTGTCTAAAGATATGCGAAACTCATAGAAAACACATGCAATCTGAAACGGTTATGCATGTTAATGTAACGCCCAAAAGGCTGATTGTGCAGAGTGAAGAAATTTTCATTAGATTTTCTATGTTGTCTATAACGGCTATATATGCCTACAACAGCTCAAAAAACAACATGAAACAAACGAAGATTTTGTCTTCAAAAGGACATTTTGAATCGTTTAATTCATTGGTTGTTGTTCGTTTAATACCATGTTGCAAATATTTCATGGATACTTAGTACTACAAAAAAATAACGGAGATTCTGCAATTAGAGCGGTAAAACATGTCATGACGCAAAACTTGATGTCATAGAAAGCTGTACATTCGTTTCATAGTGAAAATCTGAAACTTAGATTTTAGTTGAACTCAAGATAATAAGACCAAAGCTTAGTACTATTGCATGAAGAATTAACCATAGGGAGAAAAGATAGAAAACAGAAATAGCGGTTTTAACAATCATAATTGTTGAGTAGTAGAATACCATCTTCAAATGCATGTAAATGACTTTTACATTATACAATTTGCAAGATTATGCTCTATTTGTGATGATCGCACATATAGATATGTACTCATAGATAAAACTACACCAATGATCTATATTTAACACGAACGTTACAAAATCTGGACTTACTGGAGCGCTCGCAAACATACATAACTCCAAAGTCGTGAGCTTGTAATACAAACTTTCACGGTGTTTGTTGAAACCTATCATATTCTGATTTCGCTTATTGTTTTGTACATTATTTACTTAGACCGTTGGTGTTTTCGATTGAAATATTAAACATTTTGTCATTTCGGGCCTTTTATAGATCACTGTTATGGGTTTTGTTCATTGTTGAAGACCGTACGTGGTGACATCTAGTTGCTTTCATCTACTAGAATGTCAATTTGTTTCTTGTGGATTGTTGTCTCATCAGCAATCATCCCACTGCTTATAGTTTTCAAAACTAGAGAAATATTCCCGTGAGAACAATAGGTGAAATTCTGAAATCCTTCTCTATATCTACTAATCCGAAACAAATCCGAATTAAGGTCATTCGGTTTTCAATTTTTATTTAACGGCTAAACAGTTTAAAATTGCCATTACCGCACATTTTCAGGATTCGATTATGTTATATTTTGTTAACAATTCTAATTTGAAAGAAGAAAAAAAAATAATAGAACCCGCATCCAGTTTGATGTGTTTTCTTGAATCCTTTTGAAAAATTATGCAGAGTGACTGTCTTTTGAAATAAATTAATACAGTAAAAACTGAAACTGATGACCTATAAAGAAAACAACTCTAAAATGTATTCAATATATACCGCACAGTATATTACATTTATAAAGAATAATATGTACGAGTTGTGTGTGCTATAGACACTGTTCTGTATTGAAATAAATTCCTCAGGTAAAGATTTCGAAAGCATGCGCAATTACATGTAAGAGATCGAAAGCACTATACAAGAAACCTGCAACTGACAATATCCAACCAGTACATTTTAATTTAAAGTTTTCAGTTTATTAACTATACAGTTGTTCTTTTATTAGGTTTGGAACTGTCTCACACAGAATTGTTTTAGTCTGTTTTTGACTTGTCTCTTTGTGTCCTTTAAGTTTGAAGTTTCCAATCAGTGTGTTATGCAAACACTTATGTCGTGAAAAAAGAAGTTTTAGTAAAAACATGTATGATCAGTATTTGACAAAAAAGAAAGTTACCCTGGTTTTAAAGAAACAAAATCATGGAATTATAGAACGAAGCTTCAATTGTGAACTTTCCTTTTCTATATAACAACATTCTAACAGCGCTTGTATAATGAGTATAATTATACCTCCCAAATGATACGACATACCAGGGCTTGTATTTCTTGTCATGATTTTCGTCATAGAGGGTTGCTGATAATAAGGAAGCTTATAAACCAAGAGTTCCAAATGGAGAAGCTGAAATGTCCCTTCACAAGTTCTACGGACGCCATCACGAGTTGGTTTACCATTATGGAATATCCGACCACAAATGATAACAGGCGGGATATGTTACTAATGTCGTAACGACAATTTCGTCTCCTTGTCCCCAAAATGTGACCTTCCGAATAGACCTCTTACCTAGGTTGCACTAAAATGTGTAACACGGTAGGTGCCGCACATGGACCAAGATCTGTTCATTCTTTCGGAGCTCTTTATGACGATCTCTCAGTTTTATTCAAGTGATTTCCCAAAAAAACTCAAATTCGCTCCTTTTGTGTTATGAATAACCAACACATAGCTTTCCTAAAAATTGAATATTAATACGCATTCATTTATTGTTTTAAATACTAATATAAATAAACAATGAACCGCATTTTGATATTCTATCGCGCTAAAAAAAATCTTTTGTTTTCTGAATGCTATATTTAGATTACATTCGCCGACTTCCAAACAAAAGATGACGTGTTTGGAATACGAATAATTTATTTTTGTTGCCGTTTCCAACAGTTTGAATTTTTAATGATGTAAGTCTTGGATCAAGGGTATTGAATGTATCTTAAATTATTAGCTCTTTGTTTTGTTGTCAGATTAAGAATTATTGCTGGGTAGGTTTTCAAAATGGATCGAAGAATCAATAGTCGTGATCGATGGTGGTTATGATATACGCACAAAAACAACTTTTTGACATAAATAGTTACTGTCAATTACACAAAATAAATGACCGAGTACAAGTAAGGCAATTAACGTTAAATTGTTGGTATCCAGTTTCTGACTACAGTATTAAAAAACCGCCGACATACACCAATAAGGACCAAGGACATACGAATGTGCCCGCCATTACCGATTAAGTTACACATCTCTCTATCATGGATGGATATCATGTTTAAATTTGTGTAGGAGATACATTTCAAAGGCAAAAAAAAGTCGGGTTTTATAAACTTTCAAATTTAAACGCCATCTGGTGGCTACTTAGTATTCAAACAGTACGACAGGTCGATATATTTATTCAATTGAGTGACTGTAGATTATGCCACTCGGGTTTCATTTAGGGGTATAGATTACGTAGATAAATCTCTTAGTGTTAACAGTACTCTATTCATGTATTGTTTGGGCGTCCACGAGCGCAATGAAAGCCCGGCACCTGTGTCACCCGCTATCAGAACTAATCGTTTGTTATATGACGTCATGTCAATAGAGAAATGGCCTACTTTGTAATAAAGCAATGAGACGCGAACTAAGTGATGGTATCTCTCCTACGTATATTGTCCAAACAATAATATGAGTTTTTTTCATCTTACAAAAAAGATCTCTTTGATGGAAATGAATTTGGAAAACAATACAATAAAAGAAATACATTCCTGGTCAAATAACGAAATGTTAACAAGTCAATTGGTTTAGAACAAAAAACAATGCGCTTTCTAAAGGTTTATAAAGAATAACCAATTCCTTAGTTTGTTATTATCGCTGAACGGATTCTGATTTAATCTGACAAACTTCATTAAACAAACATTTCATTTCAGATGGAAGACCATGATAGCACTGTAAAAGTCGTTCTGTTCCTTTGCAAGGCCAACCCTATATGCATAAAAGAAAAGGAATAGATAATACCAAAATCTTCAAACAATGTTTAAATAGAAGTGTCAAAAATTAAACAACTTTTTAAGTAACCTGATCGATCTAATTAAGCAAAAAAATAGATAAGTTTAAAGCTTTGCTAATTTACATTTTATGTTCTTTAGGTAAACATGAAGAACGCTAATTAAAATAAACCTATTCAATAAATAAGTTGAACAAGTAAAATCAATCTGAAAAAAGACACGCTTTATTGGTATCAACTACCAGTCAAAACAAATTCCATTCCGTACAGGAAATGTACATTAAATATGTCCCTGATATATAAAACTACACAAGTTAAATGACAACATTCGAAACATAAGCCAAGAAATAAAAAAACAGGCAACACATGACCCCAGAAGCGTCATCATGGTTTGCATGTATATCTCCTAGTAATTAAACACCTGTTAAAAGATTCCAAGAACATATCAAGGAAAGAAAGTGTGTAAGCAAGGAATAATTTATGATGAAACCGGCTTGGATATCAGATGGACAAAAGTGGACATATGGGGTCGTTATACGACTTACACTTTCTTGCAACTTTCTGTATATTTTTAACGTTACAATATTTATTATAAAATGAGACAGATGCTACACAAGGAGCTCCAACTATATACTGTTTGGTTATCAGGAAAACTTATTAGAGTAGAAAAACAAGATATTATTGTTAGCCTACCCTTCCGGAGCATCTGAGATTACCCCTAGTTTTCGGTGGGGTTCGTGTTGTTTATTCTTTAGTTTTCTATGTTGTGTCATATGTAATATTGTTTGTCTGTTTGTCTTTTTTTCCTTTTTAGCCATGGCGTCGTCAGTTTATTTTAGATTTATGAGTTTGTCTGTCCCTTTGGTATCTTTCGTCCTTCTTTAGTATAATTTGCGATAAATCGTATGCTGCTTATTGGCGTGTTTAAAGTCTTTGGTTATACATTTTGTCCTGTTTGGTTTATAAGCTCATAGTTTTAAGAAAGCTCTGGATTTCCAAAAATTTGGTCTCAAGTGAGATTTTTTGTGGAAATACGCAGCTGGTGCAGTTAATTGATACCGTTAGTGTTATAACATATATCATGAAAGGTGAAAGAAACACTAACCCGAATAATCCAGTCGTTTTTATATTACGATCAATTCGAAAAATAGTGGATAGAGGGCGCTGAATTATTACAGTTAACGAAATACCGGAAAGTTTTCTACCATGCACGTCACAGGAAGTGACGATTGTTCAATGGCGTCATCTAGGGGACTTTCATTTGGGTCTTTTAGGGGGGGGGGACTTTTATAAAAGAATATCCTCGGATGATAAGGGGTAAAAATTCATAACCTTTTCAAAGACAATGGGAAAGTAAGTAATCTGCAACACAAAATGTATACAAGAGTGAAAATAAACTGAATAAGCCTTTATAGCAAAAGATGAAAATAGAAAGTCATTCCGCAAAAATTTTCTTTCTAATTAGCTCATCTCACCATTACCATTTCTCCTGTCAAACTACTGAACAAGTTTCAAAGTTGAGATGAATTTTCCATAGTGATATATGGTAACATTATGGGTTTCCTCAAAACATGACCGCCATGTCTATAAATAGAACACAAGATTTAAATGCATTAATTGTGATGAAAACCATCAAAGATACAGACAATCTGACAGGGCAAACATATTAAGAATGTTAAAATATACATACTTCCATAGTTTACATTACATTATCAGAGGACTCCTTTAGGAACTTGTGCCATATACTGATTTTTGGCTTTTTATATATCTTTTGACTACTTTCTCAAAACAGTATTAGATAAGGAGGAACTGCTACATGTATAGGTTAAATAACCATGAAACGAGTCTTTCTAAACATAAGGTTGCAGTTCATTTTGGTCCTCATTTTCACTTAAGGCTATTCACAAAATTCGTTTTAAAATATTTATATGTCCACAACTTTTGCATATTGTTTATTTTGTTATACCGCTTGTCTTTAAATATGTAAAAAGTTTACTTTCCACATAGTTTTAGTTTAAGTTGAATCTAGTTGAAAATGTATGATTGCCAATCAAACAACTTTCACAAGAGACCAAATGACACAAAAATTAACAAAAATAGGTCATCGTACGGCTTTCAACAATGAGCCAGGTCCATATATACCACACAGTCGGCTACAATGGTCCTGATTCTGTAAGTCGGACCCATTGTCAGTAAGTTTTGAAAAATCGCATTTGTCCGGAAGCGTTTTAACACTGCTAAACCACGTGTTTCGGTAACATCTTAACATTTCAAGAAGTTACAGTTACAACATTTCACAGTGAGCGGATAACATTACACTGGTTGTGAATAAAAACTGGATACCATTACATGTCTGCTATCATTGCTGGAATTGGTGTTGGATATCTATGGCTTAGGACGTTGTTAAACCTTGGTGAATTATGTTGTTGAAAATATTAACCAGAATGCACCAGAATATAGACAGTACATCATTTCTGTGTTATTTTCAAAAATTATCCTTTCATTTAACTAATTAAATAAGAATCGACAGAACTTTTACATAACTTGCCAAAATATAGTTACAAAACCCCTAGTTTTTGGTGGGGTTTGTGTTGCTTAGTCGTTAGTTTTCTATGTTTTGTCTTCTGAACTATTATCTGTCTTTTTGTCTTTTTATTTTTAACCATGGCGTTTTCAGTTTATTTTGAATCTATGAGATTGACTATCCCTCTGTTATCTTTCGTCCCTCTTTTATAAAATGTTTTTTTTTAACCAAAACATAAGAAAAAAGTATAGATCAAGCGGCATTTTTAGCTATAAACTAATTTTTGTGATGAAAAGAAAACTAAACGGGAGAATTTTAAGATTAATTCTTATTATGTGCTTTCAGATAATAAAAAAGAAAAAAAAGTTTCGAGATTCGTTTTTTGACTATATATCAATATAGATAAATTCTCTAAAATTCCTATATAAAAGTAAGGTTATTTCCCTTAAACAGCAAAGTTGAAAACACATATTCATATAAAAAATCGCAGGCTTAAAAAAAATCCCGTCGTAATATTAAGATATAACTTTTTTAACATTCCCTACTTAAATGAAGTATTGGAAAAACTTCATGTTGGTCCCTGAAATGTTGCCTATTTTCTTTAAAAATTAGACCAATGATGTTCTACTTTTTTGAAATCCAAGATGGTGACAGAAACTGCATCGTCGCAAGATTTTATATGTTAATCCCATTTATCTACATCGTAAAGATTTTTCCCCGTATGAAAATGTAAAATTGAAGTTTTATTTAGTTAGTATGTCAATTTTCCGAACTAAACAAAAACCCCTGCACTTTAAGACCAGTTATATATATAGTTTTACCGCGACATAAAATAATTAAACAGCAATTAGAAATTATTGAAAAAACTCATCCAATGGAAACGTTATAATATGATGCTATTTTGTATTTTTTTCCACAAATCACACAAAATAATATAACTACAATTTTTAAAAGGCCAATAATCAAAATACAGTCTAGCACAATATGTTTTCTAATACAATACAATTGCTGGGATAACAGGTTTTGAAATTCCCATGTAACTGTAGTTTTCAAAAATACGTGCCACCACAATTGAGATTGGGAGGGGGAAGGCTACAATTTCAATCTTTTGTTAATGAAAATTGAATGATCCTATTATACAAATTGTAAAGTGAAATATATATGGGGAAAATCATAAGTTCACATTGATCCAAAAATTTGAATACTGACACAATAAATGAATGCATTCCAGAATGTTACTCGTGCATTGTTTTATATGTTTTATAGAAAAAAATCATAGCGATGTATTGAATTTTCATTAAGCTGACCATCAATAAATATGGGTAAATATTTCCTTGTATATATACGAAGATTAATAGTGACTTGCGTATAAGGTTCTCCAGTAAAGGAGATAATTTTCCACCTTCTCAGGCTTATAAATTTACATTAAATCAATTTCAGAAACACTTTATCCATCTGCTGGCGACATTTAGCGAACAGTTCTCAGCGGATTCATCTAAATATTTCACATTTAAAACCACTGGTGATACTAATATTTCAAATTTGAAATGATATTGCACGCAATCTGTAACTTGTTTTATTTATCACAAGTCAAAGAAAATTGAGAAACCACAGATGTCTTCAGATCGGCTGACCTTCTACGACCTCCAATAACAAATTTCGTGCAAGCATCTTCCCAACGTTTAAATAAATCAACATCTTATATAAAAAGCGGGGATACTGTTTCAATACACAATGCACAATGGGTCCACTATCGGTCTGTATACATAATAAAAAGATACCAGTTAATCACGCAGAGTCATCCATACACTAGAGTAACGTCATTGGACGATTGTGTTTTATATAATCCTGTCTTTACCCGTTTACTGTATGTCTAGATGGATTTCAGTGCTTTACTCTAATAGGCACTTGTTGAGGTAATTAAACAACAACTGCTTTACTAAAGAGACATATTTGATTACGGACTAATATTTGTTTGTTTTGTGGACCTAAAAAACATTTTTTTTTTTAATTTATTTTTTTATATATCATCCTGTTTTTACCCGTTTATTGATCATCAAGCTGAATGTCAATGCTTTATTCTAAATGACATTTGTTGAGCTTACTAAACAACAATTGCTTTATTCTAGTGACCGTATTTTATTACTAAATATCAAACTTTTTAACTTATTTATATAATCCTGTCTTTACCCGTTTTATACTGATCGTCAAGCTGAATTTCAATGCTGTACTCTAATAGTCATTTGTTGCTTTGATAAAGTGGCATATTTTATTATGAATTATTTTTGTTGGTTTTGCAGGAACTGAATCAAATTCGTGAAACGATATTATTTTTATTTATAATACTGCCTTTATAAAATAGAAGATGTGGTATGATTGCTCATGAGACAACTGTCCAGAAAGGACCAAAATGACACAGATATGTAAAACAACTATAGGTCATCGTACGGCCTTCAACAATGAACAACGTCCGTTTACTATTTGTCAAGCTGAATTTCAATGCTGAGTTCTCTTAGCTATTTGTTGAACCAATTAAACAATAATTGCGCCACTAAAGTGACATATTTTATAACGGAATATTTTTGTTTGTTTTGCAAGAACTCAATATATATTTTTTATATAATAATCCTATCTTTACCTGTTTACTGTTCGTCAAGCTGTATTTCAATGCTTGGCTGTAATAGGCATTTGTTCAGATGATTAAACAACAATTGTCTCAATCTAGTAGCATATTTTATAACGAAATATTTTTGTTTGTTTTGCAGGAACTGAATCAAAATCATGAATTGATATGTTTCCAGTTAGATCAGTTAATTTCAGTCCGAATTTACATTTTTTAATTGTTGCTTCGTGTACTGATTAATTTGTAGATTTTTATTTTTATTAACTTAGCAGAAATTTTTTTCTTAGTAAGTAAATCTTTGAGTGCTTGATTTTCTTTAAAAAGGGTATCTAAATGCGGAAAAGTACAGAATGTTGAAAATAGTGTTTTTCACTTAATTCGACAGCCGTTATAATAAGACTAGGAACGAATCCCGTGTTGCAGATATTATGGGACATTTTATATATCTGAAAATACCGCTTTTCTTTTAATTCCCGAATCAATGAAATACATATTTAGAGCAATGTTTCGCCAGAACTCTAAAGTTTCTTCATAAAAAGAAGTTACAGACTAATCTTGTGTGGGTCCGATTGAGATGATCTACATCAGGAACAACTTTGCTTCATTTGAATAATAGTTTTACCAGACCCTCCTCCCCCAATGCTTTTCCATTATAACTGTGTCTTCTCATTCATTGTTTCTATTGATACGGAGCAATGTGTTACGTATATATGCAAAACTCTCATACTGTTCGGCAATTTGGTTTGTTATAAACATTTACATTATAATATATATATATAAATATAATTATAATTTTATTTTAAATAATAACTTATGAAAAATAACCCTAAAAGGAAATGTATATAACAATAATTTTGGTGAGAGAAAATACATTTTTTGCAAGATTTTTGTACATTCTTACATAGTTGGCATTAGATTTATCGACTAGACGTGGCAGCGTATTCATGCATCTCTTACAGCAAACTCGAAATGAGTTAACCGACTTCTCTGAAAGAGAGTCCTCTGCCTTTTTCTAGTTTTCTGAATGGCACTGACTGCCTTTCTAGTGTGCTGACACCATCTTATCATATCCAAGGCTGCATCCATAGTTATACTGTCGACCTTGATTTGTCCTTGTTAACATTTCTTAACACCACCAACTTATAGGTGAATATATATAAAATATATCATGGTAAAATGAATTGTAAAGTCGCTTTTTCTCAGAACATCAAAGAAGCGTTTTAGCTTGCACGACCTAATGATTTGCAAAGACACTATATTATATGCACCAAATTGTTATCTATAGAAAATAATACAGACGGCAATTATTGTCAATACATTTGAAAAGGCCTGGTTTCTTTGACGTTTTTTTTCCCTCTTTTTTTAACATATATCTTTTCTTTTACAGAATCTTGCATTCTGTCTAGAAGACTGCAAACTAAACGAATAAAAGTTTAAGTTTTATTTAAGATTTGTTTAATAGTCTTTAATGGCTTCTTTCTCTAATATAGAACGAGAATTAGAAAACAGTTTAATTTCTTAAGGACAAACAAAATAGTTAAACTATACGATTTACTGTAATAAAATCTGGCAGTGCTTTGACTCCATTTAAAACATCCTCTGAAAGGAAAGTTAAGGGATCTGATTACGACTATATGGAAGCAGATTGGGAGACTGAAAATAAATGAGCGTGTGCCACTGTAATAAAAACATATCTTCTATTGGCCAAAAGTGTTTCCTTCTTTTAAAATCCTTCCGTTATAGCGCCATCTTGTTGGAAACGCGAGAAGATAATGGACAGCGATATTCAAAGGCATTGTGGATAATTTTAGAGAAACGAATTTAAGTACCCATAAATGCAAGACGGGAAACGTTTCCTAAATGGCTGAAGTACATTGATTACGGAGAATTGAGAGATTGCGGGTCGTTGAAATATCGTTGAAATATCGGAAATACTACAGAGATGAAACGAGTTTATAGCGAGACAAACGTAGACTTTACGACGTTATGTGATCTACGACGCTAAAAAACTGATCTACCAATCATATCCTTAAGTATCATATGCTTTTAACTAAGATGCATTTTCCAACCTCACAACCTAATGTTAACTGAAACGTATTAAAACGCAAATGATACCGATTAGATGTTATATCAGTTTCAATAAAATAAAAGATCAATTTGATGAAGTTATATCATGATAGTGCATGTAAAGAATACATTGGGTTGGATTTTAACAAAATAATTACTTTAAAGTGGTCAAAATAGACCAATGTTTTCACTGTCTTTTCAAAATGTCAAAAGTAAATTAAATTTAAAAAACATAGTTACAATTAATGGCAATTTTATGCTAACCAAATGTATACGCCTATGAGATAATGCTTATTACTTACATGTCGGAGATATTAAATTTCCATGTTTCAGACACAACAGAATGTTCAAAATTATTGTATTCTTAAATTCTGATGTCGTCTGCTTGAATTGTTCAATTAATTCCATGCCTTACCTTAAAAGAACTACCACAGATCCAAGTTCCACTTAATGTAAGTTTTGACAAACACCAATGAATTATTCAGATCTTCAAATCATATTACAAATTACAGTTAAATTGGGGTCTTTAGTTCATCTGCAAACAAGTATTAATAAAATAAATAATGTGGATTAAATATCATTTAAAAGCAAACCAAAGACACAAACAGCCGAAAAAGACTTGTATGTAAAATTAAGGGTTTTAACAATATAGAAAGATGTCTATACGTTATTCTGTACTTTAGACCGCACTAGGTATAGAAGAATATCACTAGTGGAACAAGAATTGCTAAACCTCCCGGAGTAACTGAGTGCAAACCCAATTTTAGTTGTATTCGTGTGTCAGTTTTTTTTAAATTTATATGTATTTTATGTACTCATATTTGTTTTTTCTTTCTTTCTGGGTTTAGTAGCTTCTTTTCTGTCCTCTATTTTAAATGAACATAGGTACTCAAAATAACATTTTTTTTCTACCTTAACCACAAGCAAAAGGTCTAAACAACAACACATATCTCTGGAAAAAATCCTTATACTTTAAGTTGTAGGTATGCATTATGGATGAACCCGACGACAATTATATTAATGAAATATTGTTAACATTTTTTTTTTTTTTTTTACATCAAATCAATATTTGTCATACATGGCAGATACAAGAAATAACATAAAGAATCGAAATGAGGAATGTATAAAAAAGACATCAACCCAACTAAAGAGTAGATTACAGGCAAAGACCACCAATAGGTCCTCAATGCAGCGAGAATCTCCCGCACCCGGAGGCGTCCTTAAAAATTCAGCTGGCTCCTTAACAAAAATGTATACTAGTTCATAGATAAGGGACGTTATACTAAACTCCGAAATATACACGAGAAACTAAAATAAAAAATCATACAAGACAGAGGCTCCTGACTTTGAACATGCGTAAAACAAAATGCGGGGTTAAACATGGTTTCTAAGATTTCAACCCTCACTTTTACCTCTTGCCAATGTATAGTAAAAACAAACACACAACAATACGCACAGTAAAACTCATTTGCTAACTATTTAAAAGAACTCTTAGAGAAACCATGTCTTTTTATTTCTTGATTTTGATAATCGGACGACTCAATCACTTTCAAAACTTTTTTTTACATCGGATGTGACCTTTAGAGGTCAAACCGCTGTTATGTTGCCACAGACATTTCATTGCGCTTTTGACTGACAACCGAACGTATTTTGTATGAATACGCGGATATTATCAAGTGCGAATTAACATTCCTTATCGCATATTATGAATTCAATTCTTCAATGAATATTCATGAAAACAATTTTTAAGAACATAGATAAATGATATGAAATTGTTTTGTCGTGTGAAATACATATATCAGTAACAAATCATGAATACCAAACATGTGTGTTAACGCACGCGGAAGAACATCTCGAGAGATGATTTGCTATATATGACCACACATTACCTTATATAAACAAACCAGATTATGATAATAAATGATAACTGAGATAATTTTTTTATTAATTCACCAGATTTTGCAGTCATCTCATGTTCTGTTCTTCAGTTCAGTTTGCTTTCATGTTGTTCCGTTGCACAACTGTCATCGATAACAGGGAGGATTATTATCCGCAAATATATTTTACCCCGCCAAATGCTTTATGGCATGTCCCAAGTCAGGAGCTTAGCATGCGGTGTTTTTTTGTCATAATTGTTTCATTGACTTTCTTATCATAAATGAGGCCTTTGATTTTTCTCATTTAAAATATGTCATTTTTTGTTCATACGGGACTTTCAATAAGTACGGATTTAACTCATAGTCGACATACAATTGCGTATATCCACGTCTTTTGGTTTCTGGTAAATTGTTGTTTCAATGGCAACCATATCGCCTCACAAAGATGTCTGCTTTCATGATTTATTCTTCGTCCTTTCAATAGTATTTCGTTAATATATGCTTGCTTGAGCGAAAATACAAAGCATATGATATGACAGTGATACAATGGTCTCAAGCTTGCAGTATGGTGCGAGTTTATATGCTCCTTGTTGGTGAAATCTCTTTGATTATGAGATAATGAACAGTATTTTTTTTCGAGAGCCAGTTGTTTTGTCAATACAACATATCCTTTCACTTTCTTTTTTTTAAATTAAGTCAAGAGAATTTGCATTTTATTTAATCACAAGTAAGATAATCGTTATAAGAGGGTCTGAAAAGACACGAACTATTCGTCTTTTGTGCGGGCATATAATATGTTGAAAATAAATTATTTATATTCGAAATGTCTGAAAAATGGTGTAAAAATAATTTGAAATTTTAGGGGGGGGGATAAAACACGACATTCAAAAGGTATTTGGGTTTCAATTATAAGGAATACAGATTTTCAGTTTTGGTACATATATATTATCTATTGGCCTTTGGACTTTTTTAATTCGCAAGAAAATTCCCCCTGAAATTGCATTTTATATTTTTGCCCTTCTATATAAATTAAGATAATTTACGGTCATACCAATTGTGTTGCATTCTCGTTTGTGGCATTTTGGCTGAGAATGGATTTTTAAGGCGAGAGATGCACACATTTATAGAGACATTTATCCTATCGGTCTAGTTTCTTTTGAAGGAAGTTGATGCGATACCATCGGTTGATATTTTTTTACCTAAGTTTTACTATGTCTAAGTCCGACTACCATACAAGTGAGAGGTTTAGCTAGCTATAAAACCAGAGTTAATCAGTAATTTTCTTCGTAAGGAAATGTCTGTATTAAGTGTTTCCCTTCATTTGGTGTGTTTGAACTTTTCAATTTGCCATTTGCTTATAAACATTCCGGTTAGAATATTCCTCTGAGTTTTTGTTATTTTACATTTTGTTTAATATCACATACGTTAATTAAAAAAAGTATAGGCCGTACGGTAACCTATAGTTGTTAATTTCGGTGCAATTTTGGTCTCTTGTATAGAGTTGTCTCATTGGCAATCATACCACATCATCTTTTTTAAAAAATTATCAAGTCAAATCATTATTCCAAATGTCATTTTATAATATTTAACTCATAATAAGGACGAGAACAAATTGATAAAACAAGTACATAAAAACAGTTTTGAAATGAAGATCGAATGAGGAATTTCGACGGACACTGGAAACTAATCATGATTTGGATAGGGGCAATGATCTGTCATCGACTCGAGGTATTAAAACTAACGGCCCATTCATACCGGTTGTTGCTGTGTATTTATACATCACAGACAGTCCTACGACAGCAAGACTTTTCTATCGGGCCAGAAAAGTCTAGGGATGATACATTTCTTATATTGTTAGCAAGTATGATTACTACTCTTGAAGTTTAGAAGTAAATTTTGAGGTTATATTTTTTTTTGCTGTTTTGCCATTTCAGACCTTTAATTATCCAAAGAGATTTCTCCTGATCTTAGATAATTATGCAATATTTTTGATCAATTAACTCCATAAATTCTTTATTTCGCATGCTTGTCGAATTACCGATATTAAAATAATAAAGATGACAGTAATATAATTTACTATTCTTTAAACTCGGAATCTTTGAGTATTTTCATCATGATAAAGTACCGTAATTAGAAAAATCTAGATTGAAAACAAATTAAATAATTGTTTGGTATTCCATATATCATTAATGGCTGTCGTCAGCATTTGAGTTAGAGGTTATGGGACAGTGATAAGGATGAAATCACCCGTGCTTCACGAGATCTCGTCCGTAATGTAGGGAAAGAATGTGATAACTGTCATATCTTTGACCAGCGAGATGATTGATATGTTATCCTTTATTACAAATGAGATTTGATTTCAAAGATTTAAAAATCACAAATAAATGATAACACTGCAAAATGTATTGAGAAATTAATGGTGCACTGAGATACCATGTGATACGTTGTGTTTGACACTTCAATAAAAAGTACTTGCCGTAGATTGCAATAATTTACGTATTGTTCAGAGACGGACTAAAATTAAATGCACATGACGAAAAAAGAAAAGTATTTGCAAATGAAAACGATATGCATCTATATTATATTCTAAAAACAAAAATCATATTAGCTAAGGGAATTTCTACTCTGGTGGTCTAGGGCCGATATTTTCGTCACGCAGTAAACAGTTATGTGTATCAAAGCTGCAATGACCAGAATAAGCATATATAATGAATAAAGCATATGCGTTCAATGTTTGAAAAATGAATTAAGTCTTTTTCAATTAAAACAGCTGTTTTATATTGGTGCTATATTAAATAAAAGTATATTAATTATACAGAAACTTTATGTTTTAACCCCAAATGATCGATCTCAATATATCATGCTTATTTAAGTTTTATTTCAAGATTCAAAGTTTTATTTGAACACTTTTTAATTTCTTATTCATTGTTTTTGCAATTTTATATGATTGTACAATATTTTTTTATTATAAATCTATAAATACTATAAGGACACATTTCCTCCCCGAGGTAAAGTTTATCTTAGAAGCCTTGATAAAATGTACTTTTTTGTTTTAAAAATAATGATAATTAGATTCCTATGGCGTGTAACGTGTGTGTTCCTAACTTTTACTTATATTTAACTATCTAGTAAGTAGTGCAATTCATTTGTAAAACAACTTGATGTATAATATGTTGTAATAAATTATTATCCAGTTTAAGTCTGAGGTGAAAAGCAAATCATTTCCCCTTAAAATACAGTATTTTAACTATACACATACACATGCTGTTCACGACTTGGCATGTATGTAACTGTTAAAGTGTCAACAATATAAAAAAGAGCATAACATAGTTTTTTCCCGTATTGAATAAAAGGACATATATAAAATGCCATGCGAAAGCTTACCCCCCAAAAAAACCCAAACAAAACAAACCCAACCCAAAAACAAAACATAACATAACAGAGCCACCAATTAATCAAACCTGGATTTGCGTGATCTATATAGTATATATCGTCCGTTCTTTGCGGTTTTTTTTATAAATGAATTTTGTGCAGAATATTACGGAGATAACCAATACAAACGAACATAAAAGGAAGAAAGAGAGAGAAACAATCTTTTTGCGGGCTTTTAAAATTAAACGCTGCTAAGTAAGCCTATACCGCTAAACATGTTTAATAAAACCAAATATTGCATGTTTCTGTCTTGTTATGAGTCTGTCATCTAAATGGTTGGTTCCTGTCCTATATGTTGTTGTTTTGTTTATAATATTGTCTTGCATCAGATCGTTACAACTATTTTTCGTATGAATCATTTCACATTTTTGAAGTAGCCTCAGGGGTCTATTGTAATTGCATTAAAAAATGTAAATGATTCATATGAAAAAAGCAACGGCTTGATGCGTGACTAATGTATGGGTCAATTATACCTATCACCCTGAACATGCATGAAATATTTACCACTGGACGTTAAGCAACCAATAAATCAAGCAATCAATAAATAAAGGCTGTCTTTACGGGTCTGCTAATTTGCCTGCAGTAATCTATAACTAATATTCACGTCAAATTAACTTAAGCTCGGCCTTCTTGAAAAACCCTCCAAATTCGCCTCTGAAAATCAAATTTATAAGATTAAGTTTTAAAAAAAATGAAAATATCTCAACATTATTATGACTGAAAAAAACACTCTTTTTTACTGGTATTTCGACAAATTCTAATAATGATCACAATTTAATTATATAATAAATAATAGAAGTATGGGTTATGCATCAATGAAACAGCTTTGAAAATGCTTTAACTCATAAGGATTGAATTATTCTAGTTCTGAAAGCAAGTCTAAACAATTGACATTCTCCATGTGTTCAGGAAGAATCTGAGCTCAAGTGGAAGTGTTTACAGTACATGTACCTCCATGAATATTTTTTTTGCTTTGAAGTGCTTGACGAAGAGATATTATATTCTTAAGTGACAAATGGAATAAATTATTATTATGTCCTCGGAAATATGACGACAATATAAGAAATTGCTCATTTTTCTGTCGTTCTCCAAATTTAAACTCCATCTATACACATTCTTTCAATTAAGGGTCACGTCAAATCATTCTAATAAAACAAACATCAAACGTACAAAACGATAACCATGTACTGTTATAATATTTTATTGTCCCAATGACAGAACAAGAAGTCGATACTTCAAGCAAAGACATGGAATAAATTAGCAGAAATGTGTTTTATGATTAAATATAACTATAAACCCAATGATTTGATCACATGCGCACTATTTTACGAGGAGTCACATAGAGAGGTGACCAGGGACGAATGCATTTATAATTAGCCGTATAACATATCATACGCTGTGGTAATTAGGTTAACTATTATTTCTAATTATGTCTTAATTACAAATTATTTACAGCAGTCACATCAGTCAGGTCAACTACTATAAACCTCCCCGGACTATAAACCAGACAGAAACACTCGGTTTTAAACATTGCTTTTACGGCTGTTTCAATCAAAGCAAATCAAATTGCTTTTATTATTTCCACATTTGTACGACGAATATAAACTTTTTGATCTTGACATATCAGAATTCCTAAAGGGATTTATGTATTGTATTCAAGCGGTTCATACTTAAAAATTTGCTAAGCAATATGTTTTCATTAATTTATAAGTTTTATAAAAATATGAAATAAACAACAATATTTAGATAAATAGTTAATAAATCAAGGACAATGATTTTGTGCAGCGTACAATTTCAGTTGTCGGTATTTGACACACGAAGTCGAGTTCTATAACAGCAATTAATGACAACTTGAAAGTTCGGATTCTTTCCTTCAGTATTCACAAAAATTACCAAACCGGATAAATATTTTTGTGTAAAGGCGTTATGTATGAACTTTGCTCATTGTTGCAGGCCGTACTATGATCTTGAGTTGTTAATGTTTTGTGTCATTTGGTCTCTTGTGAGGTGTTGTCTAATTAGCAATCATATCACATCTTTTTTTTATATTCAGAATACAAATTGAAAAATTATGCATTTTCTTCTTTAGATAATGAAAATTTTGATAATTTCCCAAAATACAAGACACATGGGTTTGATATAGTATAGTTATACTTTTATTAAGGATTCTGCAAAATTGCATAACATTGTACCTTTATGGTTTAAAGATTCGATTTTAATATAGTTGCAAAAGGAGTCAAGTCTTTAAAGAAAGTCGAAAAAATTGATATTGACCATTTTATTTTATGTATTTCCATGTTACAAAAGTCTATAAACAATTTAACGAAGTCTGAACTTTACTTCAAACACATGAGTATCGACAACTGTTTAGAGATAATAGTACTCCAAAAGAACAAGTGCCACCACAGACCAATCAATATCTGGATCATTTAGATATAATGTGTGTATATTTACACGTATAGTATTATTTCGGTTTCTACATGTGATATGGTGTTTCGTTTTCTACATGTTTTGTTTTCTACATGTGTCGTGGTGTTTCGTTATCTACATGTGTCGTGGTGTCTCGTTTTCTACATGTGTCGTGGTGTCTCGTTTTCTATATGTGTCGTGGTGTCTCGTTGTCTACATTTGTCGGGGTGTCTCGTTTTCTATATGTGTCGTGGTGTCTCGTTGTTTACATGTGTCGTGGTGTTTCATTATCTTCATGTGTCGTGGTAATTCCTAATCTACATGTGTCGTTTTTCGTTTTTATATGTGTAGTGGTGTTTCGTTATCTTCATATGTCGTGATGTTTCACTATCTACATGTATCGTGGTGTTTCTTTATCTACATGTGTCGTGGTGTTTCATTTTTTTCATGCATGTATCGTGGTGTTTCGTTATTAACATGTATCGTTGTGTTTTTTTCTACATATGTCGTGCTGTTTCATTATCTACATGTTACGTTGTGTTTCGTTATCTACATGTGTCGTGGTGTTTCGTTATCTACATGTATCGTGGTGTTTCGTTATCTACATGTATCGTGGTGTTTCATTATCTTCATGTGTCGTGGTGTATCGTGTTTTTTTTTAATTATCTATTTGTCGTAGTGTTTAGTCCGTTTAAATTCTTAGCGACTGTTATGATTTTTTTTAGCTAGCTATAAAACCATTTAAGGAAATGCCTGTACCAAGTCATGAATATGGCTTTTGTATTCCATTCATTTGATGTGTTTGATTTTGCCATTTGATAAGGGACTTTCCGTGCATTTTCAATGTTTTTCACTGCAACCAATGTAATAATCGCAATGTATCTCACATCTACTTTTTATAGGAAATAAACCCATACTATTTGGAACAACTATAGATTACTGAGTTAATAAGTTGCTTGCTGTGCTTTGGCAAGGGTTGTATACTTTGTTTTTTCGGTGCACAATACATGTCATTGTAATGAAGCAAGGACATATTTTACAACATCAGAAATCTTGATGTGATGCCAGTCCCTAATAAATAACCTCTACATATGGTATGATTTAAGATTCTGCGGTATCTAAAGTGAGGGCAGCAATATTCAGGACAGGTGGTGCATGTGTTTCACGTATAACTTTTTACTGTGTTATCTTTATACCCTGACATTTTCGCAATATAATGGATCAGCGAACACTTTTCTTACAGTAATACGGATCAATAGGTACAATTATATCGTATATTCAAATTCCTTCTCGGCATGACATGGTCGTAACAATGTTAAAATAACATCAAGAATGCAACAATATATACTAGATCTAAGACAAAACACTCGCGGTGGTATTCCAAATATTATGTACACGTGAAATGCACGAGATATTATATACATATGATGGGTAGCGCTGTAGTCATTAAATTAACAAGAAACATAGATCTGCAATAAAACTTAAATCAGTACGTGAAAACAAGCTCACATTAGAACTAATTTACAGATGGCGAGTACTCATATCGCTCCGTAATGATATATCATTTGGTATATAGCGTTACATTGCATCTGTTCTCGTCCGTAAATCGCAACATTATCCACATATCTAATCATTCAAACTTTAATATCTGCTGTGAAATAACTTCTTTATGACATTTTCATCTTTTAGACATTGCGGTAGGCTTCGTAAACATGCCTTATTTTATTTTTCACGTCAAGGAATATGAAAAATCTCACACGAATTAGTATCCCATTAAAACATCACATATCTTGGTAAAAAGGCAATGGAGATGAAGTTTAGATAAAAAAATGAAATATATTTATTTTTATTTTGGTAGAGGGGAGTAAAATAGGAAATAAAAATGTACAAATGTATACCACGTGGAATGTTGAAAATATTCAGCACTCGTGTTAATTTACTTGAAAATGAAAATTACATCCTCGTCCGAAGTGCATTTCTGGATTAACCATTATCGAAAATACCCAAACAAAATTTACAAAAGAACGCGAAAAAATGAAGAACGAAGGGACAAAAAAATGACCAAAAAGGATACAGACTTGAGTGTTTTAGTTCATAATTGTTCTTTGTCATACAATTTTAAGTTGGATTTCTAGTAGTCATACGGCTATAACTGTAACTGTTTTACAAACACAGAAAGAAAAAATTGAAATGAGTTTAGCGACCCTTTTTTTTGTTATTTTATCTTCCTATTTTATTAAAAAAAGAAATAAACACACATTATACGTATATATAATCATTTAATTTTTGCACCATTTTGCAGTTTGAAGAACATAATGGTGACCTCGACATCTTATTATTATTATTTTTTTTAAATAAGCAAATAATTTCAGTTCTGCGGTGTTCTTATTTTATTATATTCCAAAGGGATATCGGCATATGGAGTTCGACTTCTTAGACTTGAGGGATACGAAACCCCTTGACCGCATGGACGCGATGTGTATTCACACATTAAATATCCAGTTAGAAATTGGGTTAGAAGTACGATACTTGGCGTTAAGAGTAACCCCTCTCTCCGAACGTTAACATCTCTTTGACGAGTCTGTATGATGCCGGCGACCTGTTGCAATGCGAATCAACAAGTTACTTTGAAACCAACAGGAATCGACAACATGGTAAGCAAATAAATTCTCCATATATTCTTTTGTCCTTTTTAAGGCAAACCATTATGATATCGAAATTGCTGAATCCTCAATACGATACTATTTTAAAAAAAACCCGGAAGCAACCCCAAAACCGGGTTCGTCAACAGGGTAACCGTATAATTTTAATGTGACTATATATCAAAGTAACTTGCAATCCAATACAAATGTATTATCTTTTGCAGGTGGAAACTGCTTTTCTACAAAATTTCCTGTATTTTTTACTTTCTATGAATTTCATCGCAGACACAGTGAACTCAAAAGCAACAGGGATTTCCATCTTATTATTTGTGGTCATATATCAAACAAAGATTTTATGTCTATTCGTAGTATATATTAAGCATCCGAAACTACTGTCATGTAAATATTTGTGTTACTAGTAGTTGTTAATGTCATTTTTGGTCAAATGTCTGTATCTTTTAATTGTAGTTTCCTCTAGTTCTATAGGTATCTTCTATTTTTTTCTAATGTCGTAGCTACAATCCCCTTTTCACGAATGTGTACTAAAATGAGCAACACGATGATTGCCACATTTAGAACATGATCTGCATACCCTTCCGGTATCTTAGTTTATGATGGGGTTCGTGTTGCCTATTCGTTAGTTTTCAATGGTTTTTTTTGTACTTTGGTTTGTCTATTTGGCTTTTTCTTTATTAGTCATGGCGTTGCCCATTTCTATTCGATTCATGAGTTTGAGTGTCCGTCTTATATCGTTTGCCCATCTCTTCTCTTATTGAGATTTTATTACTTTTCTATCAGTGTATGTGCCATCATATCGAAACAAGATTGCAATCTGGATTACAGTATTTGATTAAGCATACGGAAACCAAAGATGACTGACGAACTGAAAGATACTAATTAAAAACTCCGTTTCATCGTAGAGTAGGGAATGACAATGCATATTAAATAATATTTGCTTGCGGACAAATACATGTAAAAATCTATTGCTTCGAACCAATGAAAAGACATAAAGACGGAAAAGAAATTACAAACTGTAACAAATTCAACGGCAAAATGTAAAAAGACAGGACTGTACAGGACTCTTTACGTGACTGAATGCGACGATTGCCACATGTGGAGCAGGATCTGCTGACCCTTCCGGAGCACCTGTGATCACCCCTAGTTTTTGGTGGGGTTCGTGTTGCTTATTCTTTAGTTTCTATGTTGTGTCATGTGTACTATTGTTTGTATGTTTGTCTTTTTCTTTTTTAGCCATGGCGTTGTCAGTTGATTTTGGATTTATGAGTTTGACTGTCCCTCAGGTATTTTTCGTCCCTCTTTTGGACATGACTGTAAAGCCCGTTGCTAATTTATTCTTTGAAACTTATTATCTTTATTCCTTTTTCATATCTTCTCTCAATTATGAAATGTTAAAGTAGGACTATAAACATGCCATCCCATGCTGATTAAGGGGTATATACTATTACTTATAAACAAACAGGTGCTTGAAAAAAACTTAGTGTGTAAACATGGGAGAGGTTATTATGTCCAGTCTCTGATAACAACATCAAAGAAGAAAATTAAGTTATTGCTTTATAGTTTTAACATCCACATGACGTAATCATACACATAAATAGCAAAAAATATGGAGGACATTTTTTTTCTTCGCCAACGACACGTGATTTGTATTACATATATCATTAAAAAGAAATAATCTTTGTTATGCTGATTATTTACTAAAAATTTATGTATGCAGGCATTAGCATCTGTGAGCAGTAAAATAAAACATGTTTCTTCTATTCCAAAACCATTTTGATGCAGTAACTGAAGGACTATCTCATATATGTTGCCATCATTGTGTCAATACATAGCATAATCAAATATACAAGTCATACAATTCTGGTGAATTAAATAAACCGCTTAGGCTGTTTTTCATTGAGCATACAATTTATTTTAAAAATATAACTAAATAATTCCCAAAATCAAATTTAGACAATTTAAAGACGGACGTTGTTAAATTCGAAATATTTAAGTGTTTTCAAGTCAAGTCCAAAGAAAACCTAAAGGCTCTAAAGAGCCTGTGTCGCTCACCTTGGTCTTTGTGAATATTTAACAAAGGAGGAGGATGAATTCATGACAAAATTGTGTTTTGGTGATGGTGATGTGTTTGTACATCTTACTTTACTAAACATTCTAGCTGCTTAAAATTATCTCTATCTATAATCTATAATGAACTTGGCCCAGGAGTTTCAGTGAAAAATGTTAGTAAAAATTTACAAATTTAAAAAAAATGTTAAAAATTGACTTTAAAGGACAATAATTCCTTAGGGGGTCAATTGACCATTTCAGTCATGTTGACTTATTTTTAAATCTTACTTTGCTGAACATTATTGCTGTTTACAGTCTATCTCTATCTATAATAATATTCAAGATAATAACCAAAAACAACAAAATTTCCTTAAAACTAACAATTCAGGGTCAGCAACCCCATAACGGGTTGTTTGATTCATCTGAAAATTTCATGGCAGATAGATCTTGACCTGATAAACTATTTTGCATCCTCGTCAGATTTGCTCTAAATGCTTTGGTTTTTGAGTTATTAGCCAAAAACTGCATTTTACCCCTATGTTCTATTTTTAGCCATGGCGGCCATCTTGGTTGGCTGGGTCACGCCACACATTTTAAAACTAGATACCCCAAAGATGATTGTGGTCGTTTGGATTAACTTGGCCCAGCAGTTTCAGAGGAGAAAAACTTTTTAAAGATATATAAGATTTACGAAAAATGGTTAAAAATTGACTTTAAAGGGAAATAACTCCTAAAGGGGTCAACTGACCATTTTGATCATGTTGACTTATTTGAAAATCTTACTTTGCTGAACATTATTGCTGTTTACAGTTTATCACTTTCTATAATAATATTCAAGATAATAACCAAAAACAGCAAAATTTCCTTAAAATTACCAATTCAGGGGCAGCAACCCAACAACGGGTTGTCCGATTCATCTGAAAATTTCAGGGCAGGTAGATCTTCACCTGATAAACAATTTTACCTCACGTCCGATTTGCTCTACATGCTTTGGTTTTTGAGTTATAAGCCAAAAACTGCATTTTACCCCATTGTTCTATTTTTAGCCATGGCGGCCATCTTGGTTGGTTTGACGGGTCACGTCACACATTTTTTAAACTAGATACCCCAATGATGATTGTGTCCAAGTTTGGTTTAATTTGGCCGAGTAGTTTCAGAGGAGAAGATGTTTGTAAAAGTTAACGACGACGGACGCCGACGCCGGACACCAAGTGATGAGAAAAGCTCAATTGGCCCTTTGGGCCAGGTGAGCTAAAAAGGATGGGTAAAGTTGAAAGAGTTCAGTCACTGAAAGATTTTACATCTGCCAATTTGAAAAAAGTTTTGGTTTCTGCGTTTTTAACCTTTTGCTTAGCGAATAAAGTGTTTCTAAGGTTCAAAGAATGAAATCGTACACTATCACAGAACTAGTGTATATATTTGTTTAGGGCCAGCTGATGGACGCCTCGGGTGCGGGAAATTCTCGCTGCCTTGAAGACCTGTTGGTGACATTCTGCTGTTGTCTGTTGAGTTCTATGGTCTTTGACACATTCCCCTTGTGTCCTTAAACACTATCTATTTTCCCATCAACAGATTAAAATCTTCTTAGACAAGTTGACTTACATAAATAAATCTGAATCTTATATATCTAACACACTCAGATGGTAGTAAAATCTCTATTTTTACTATCGTTAAAATATACTCATCAATCGTCCAATTGGAGATAACTCTGGCTAATTTTAGGCGTTCGAGATCGGCATGAAAGCCTTACGTGTCAATAAAAAGAACGCAGGTTTTGAGAAGGCTTTTAATTTGCATTCACAGTACAACTCTATATTGTCCATTCATCAATATTGTCCTTTTAAATCTTGGACCCCTCTACAAATTGGGTAAGGTTAAAAATTCACTACCTGGTAATCGTTGGCTTTAAAAAAACGCTCAGTGTCGAATATTTTCAGGACGGATTAGCAATGATTACAATATCTAGGTCCTATTATAGAGACCATCCGGGATTACAGTCAGTGCGATTTGGACTGACACTGGAAAATGAGAGTATAAAATAGGGACACACATTTTACCTTGCAACTGGTACCCTATGGACCTCATAGGGTTTGTTGCAAGGATCCTTAATACAAATGTATGCAGATCATGACACCCCTTCAACACGTCCTCACTCAGACCTAACGTGGCTGCATACTTGTATATCCATCACAGCCAAACGGACGTACACTATAGAGAGGGTTTAACTGCCGGTTATAAGTAAACCCAAGTACCTATTCACAGAGATTATATCCAACAGTCGTCAGACGGGAGATAACTCTAGATTCAATGAAGTTTGACATGGAAGCGTTTTGTTGATTTATTTAATCAAAGCATCGACGTCATACTATCGGTTATCCCGCGATTCAAAAACGGGCACCATGCCCTTCGAGAAGAAAGGAAAGAGAACACGCAGGAGTAATGTTTCAAAATCTATGCTTCAATAATACCATGAAGACAGGAAAAGTGTAAGAATAGAGAAAGCCGAAATTGAGAACTGTAACCTGTTCTTATCTACATCGCTCGAAATATCATGGCAGGATTGGAGCCGTATTGTTGAGCTGAATGTGCTGACAAATTCACTACGGTCATGTAAAATATGTATTATTCCTCTACATGCAGTTGCACAATACCGAAGGGGCTGCCACGGCTAAAAATAGAACATAGGGATAAAATGCAGTTTTTGGCTTATAACTCAAAAACCAAAGCGTTTAAGCAAATCTGACATGTGGTAAAATTGTTTATCAGGTGAAGATAGTTTCAGATGAATCGGACAACCCGTTGTTGAATTGGTAGTTTTAAGGAAATTTTGCTGTTTTTGGTTATTATCTTGGATATTATTATAGATAGAGATAAACTGAAAACAGCAATAATGTTCAGCAAAGTAAGATTTACAAATAAGTCAACATGACCGAAATAATCAGTTGACCCCTTTAGGAGTTGTCCTTTATTGTCAATTTTTAACCATTTTTCGTAAATCTTAGTAATCTTTTACAAAAATCTTCTCCTCTGAAACTACTGGGCCAAATTAATCCAAACTTGGCCACAATCATCTTTGGGGTATCTAGTTTGAAAATTGTGTCCGATGACCCGGCCATTTAATCAAGATGGCTGCCACGGCTAAAAATAGAACATAGGGGTAAAATGCAGTTTTTGGTTATTATCTTGGATATTATTATAGATAGAGATAAACTGTAAACAGCAATAATGTACAGCAAAGTAAGACCTTAAAATAAGTCAACATGACCCAATTGGTCAATTGACCCCCTAAGGAGTTATAATTGTCCTTTATAGTCAATTTAAAACAATTTTCATAAAATTTGTAAATTTTTACTAACATTTTCCACTGAAACTACTGGGCCAAGTTCATTATAGATAGAGATAATTGAAAGCAGCAAGAATGTTCAGAAAGTATAAGATGTACAAACACATCACCATCACCAAAACACAATTTTGTCATGAATCCATTTGCGTCCTTTGTTTAATATTCACATAAACCAAGGTGAGCGACACAGGCTCTTTAGAGCCTCTAGATTATATAGATTAGACCGTTGGTTTTCCCGTTTGAATGGTTTTACACTAGTAATTTTGGGGCCCTTTATAGCTTGTTGTTCGGTGTGAGCCAAGGCTCAGTGTTAAAGGCCGTACGTTGACCTGTAATGGTTTACTTTTTTTAAAATTGTTATTTGGATGGAGAGTTGTCTCATTGGCACTCACATCACGTCTTCCTATATCCAATTATATTCTTTTTTATGCTTATGACCTGTAACAGACTTACTCAACCAACTCCAGAATTTTTCAAAGCTACATTCGTTTGTACAATATTTTATCCTGCAATTAGCCGACTATTGTAAAAAAACAAGTATTCAAATAAAGGAGTAGGTTCAGTAAGACCGCTTTTTGGCCCCACAATATAGCAGTTTTACAAAATTGTGAAAATGTAATCTTTTAGCTATTTATTGGAAAACAGAAGCACAAATATGGCCTGTTTTTGACAATACAATGCACATATATCGGGTACTACTATCATTAAGTCATGCTAAATTACTGAAACCCTCACAATTTCAGTTATTTAGTTAAATAGACAATTTCCGTCTAAAATGAAAGTGGCCGCATTCGTGTTCATTCATAATATTGAAATGTGAGTTGTATTTGATAATACATAGATATAGGAAGATGTGGTGTGAGTGCCAATGAGTGGCAACTCTTCAACTACAGTACTGTTATTCCTTAAATGAGTGCCAATGATACAACTTTCTACCAGAGATCAATATTAGAGTGTAATGTTTTCCCATTTAGATCCGAAAAGGAGGATGATATATATTTTGCTTTAATATAAAAAGTTTGTCGAGAATTACAATGAAATTAAATGGGTCTTGCTTATAAAATTCACTATATTTTCTTTAATAGCGGTACAATTAGATTATGAAATGAAACGATTGTCAGAAAAAAAGGTTAATGATAATTCATCTCATATGTTTACAAGCTTTGTATGATGTGGTATATAGCCCACTTTAGACTCAATTTTATTTTCACTTTTAAATCTATACACATGAATCTTATTGCAGAGAAATAAAAAAAATCGCAGTCAGTTTACGCTTCCCAAATTTGAAAATTTGATAAAGATGATTTGTTATCCTCTTATGATACAAAACTTTTTCACAACTTAAGAACCTCATCTAAACGAAAGAACCCAGCCATCGGATTTTTTTTATGATACTTTGTGGTCTTGTTGATAGTATCTTGACTATCAATTCTATCTGAGGAACTATATATATATACAGATGATCCCCCATAAATAGTGTACCCCGAATTGACAACGTTTAAAACGTACTTAAATCGTCCAGTGGACAAACTTGCAAGACATTTCATTTCTTTGAAAACGAAGTCGTTTTGACAACGCAAGTTATTAAAAAGTATGTAGCTATTTTGTAAGGTTGAAGCACAATTACGGTAAAGGACTATTTATCATGCAACTAATCTAAATTTTTAATAAATAACGTCACAAATTACAATTTATTTGTAAAAAACTGCGAAATCCGACATTGGACATCTTGCAAGACATTTGCCAGAAGCCGTTGCATTTTTATTTGTAGTGTGAGTGCTCCAAACATTCGATTTTGATATGGTTTATGTATGCACATATGTGAGCCGAATTTACACAAACGAAATATCATATAATCTTATATTTTAAAACCTATAAATTTTGATAACTTAACATCTTCCAAAATCTGACCAATATGAACACTATTTGTTTTTTTGGTCCTATCAGAAAAACATATCCAGTAATAGTGTTATACTTTATATATGAAGCATATCATTCATTCGAATTTTCTTGGATATAACACTATTCTGAAGAACACAAACACCCCTGCTAAAGTGATTATGCGTAGTCTGTTACGTCTGACACGCATATTTTTGACGTGTTGTCTATTTTAGACTAAAGTAAAATATCATATAATCATTTGTACTTTTTTTCCGGAATAGTATTTACCTGTCTAGTCTATGTATATAAGTTTAATATAACTTAACTGTTATGATATTTTAGAAAAGCTGTTTATTAGTGTGGACTGGTTGATAACACGGTATTGACGCTCTGTTTACACTTAAAAAAAAGCACAAGTTTTTTTCAAAAGATGTTATTGGTTACTTTAAGCGTTGCTTTGCATTTGTCTATGTAGTTAAACAAAACAAAAACGATAAGGAACATTTGAGGAAAAATATTTTAGCAATCGTGCCGCACTCCTTTGGCATACATGAAAATTGTGGATCGTGGTGTAGAGCGTCGGAAAACCATAAGTACAAATCTCTATCTAATGGCAAATGTCTGTCTGGGGACGATCGATCTATACAAAGATTTATGTAAATTTTTTAAAGCAATTATGGCTAATATTGCAAAAAAAATAGCACCATGCGGTTCAACAAACATTTATGGGTCAAAAACTCCAAAACGTATATATTACAGCAGCAGTGAGGCACTTAATATTCGGACAAGTGCATCGGTATCACAGAAAATATTGGGATATACTTACTTATCGGAGGTAAACACAAAGGCTGGACTGTCGCCAAATAAAGTTACCATTAAGCATGCAAGGGAGTTACAGACAGAGCGTAATAGGCATTTATCATATTCAGATAAACCAGATGTGAAAAGGAGAAAAAATTATCACACACTGAATTAAACAGTAAATCAGGCAACTCTTGAAAAGAAAGAGGGCAATACATTGTACATACAAAACGGATATTTGCTGACAGAATATAAGTGAATGTACAAAAATTCCTTATATTAAATACAAGCCTGAACTAGACAAAATTGAGTTATTTGAAGGTACAGTCGTTGTATTTGATTTGGAAACAAGCTCACTTAATGACGATTGTTGTATCCTTGAAATTGCTGCAAAATCAACAAAATCTGATTTTAACACCTATGTTCAACCAACAAAACCAATATCTACAGCAACTACATCAGTGACTGGCCTTTCAAGTAGAGGTTCAATATTATATTACAATGATCCAGTGTCAGCGTCTATACCAGAAGCAGCATTTCAGAGCTTTGTGCTGTGGCTTGACACTCAATCACCAGTTTTACTTGTGGCTCATAATTGTAAAACATTTGATGCCAAACGGTTGATTTTTAACATTTCACAATATAGTTAGCTAACTTCTTAAAAGCTTTATATTTAAAAAGGTGGATAGCCTGGATGCTTCATACTTTATATATGGATGCCTCATGTTGCGAACTTTCCATCAATCACATGTTCAGTGTCCTTGACCTCATTTTTATGGTTCAGTGACTACTTGAAAAAAGTTGTTTTGATCCCGTATTTACTGTTTGATGAAAGTTTCTATATAGGCTAATGTTTGCCTTAATAAATCAATTATGTAATAAAAAAAAAAATACCTTCATGTGCTACTTTTTGAGTTGAATGAGGTTGAAATTATGTATATAATATGATAAAAATTCGGGTTTCTGGCCGTATTTTCCCTTTCGAAAGAAATCCATAACTTTTTTCTTTTAAAAGATAAACACAAATTGTTTTTTTGTTAAATAATTTGTATTTTCTGTATTTAATAAGTATCATAAAAATTTATGCATTTGTTAAGTCATATTCATCAAATGGTCATGGATTGAGAAAAACAAACGTAATTTTTGCTGTATATTTATCAAAATCAAACAAAATGGCACTATTTACAGTTTTATAAAATTTGATCCACATAATCTCCCTGCAAAATGAATCAAAATGTCATTTGAAAAAAGGTGTCCATACACTCGTTTTTAAATTAAATCAGTTTGAACGATAAAAATCAGTCGAAACATGCATCTTTTCCCGATATGTCATAGTTTGACGTCGCGCAAATGCTGTTCCAAGACCTACTATCTTTTTTTCAATTAACGCTACATTTCTCACCTTAAACAAATCAATATATTTGACTGACGGACAAACTGGTCAATATACCTACACTAATTTGTTAGATAGGTAAACATCTTTTTAATGTGAAATTGTGATATTTCAAACATAACGTGTAAAAATCGTATGAATTTTAGGGCTACCATAGAACTACCGAGTTGAATATATAGGCTATTTCAAACTTTTATATAACTTTATGAGTATACTAGTAATTGATTATAAGTAATGTAATTCTAACACAATTGTGTGCTATAAATATGTCTCAATTATATATTCTTTTATTATATCTTTGAGTACATCGGTAACGTTGCATTTGTCCTCTAAGTATCGTCCGTGCCCTTCTATCATCATGAATGTCATGCTGTAAATAAAGGCAACGGTAGTATGCCGGTGTTCAAAACTCGTAAATCTATTGACAAAAACAAAATTGGGGTAACAAACTAAAACTGAGGGAAACGCATTAAAATTCGAGAGGCGTACAACGACACAACATTAAAATGTAACACACACAGAAACGGACTAAGCATTATACAAAATCCGATGAGAATAACAAATATAACATGTAAATGTCTTTTTCATGAAAAATGCACGTATCTTTTTCAAGTTAAAAAAAACATTATTCTCCTTCAGAAAATAGATCAATGCTCCTTTGAAGTCTAGCTTTAATCGATATACTAGCGGATTGATTTGAATATTTAAATAAGATGTGTGTGGTATAATTGCAAATAGGACATGATTAAACAAAAATTAAGATGTGAAAAAAACTATACACTTTACAAAATTTAATCAAGAAACGAGAAACATTGTTGATTTAAAACTGTCTTTAAAGACAACTCGTATACATCTTTGCGAAACAGTTTCTTCACCTCTTCCCGGAAAGCTCTATCGAACACCCCATATATAAAAGGATTGCATAAATGATTTACCATATACATTCTCCTTAACGCTAGACAGATATGAAACGAAACAGTAGAAAGATTTTTCCAAAATGTTGGATTGTTCGTTTCTATCAATATCAGTGTCCATGATGGCAAATACGCAAGAAATCCAACAATTGAAATAGTCATGAACATAAACGATATTCTGAAAGCCGATTTTCGTGGATCAGAACTACTGGAAAGAATGTGCCTTCCTCTGGTAACTCGAGGAGAGGTTTCCAACCTGGTTTCGACTACATGTATTTCTGATCGAGTAAATGTGTCCGCTGGTTCATCATCTGATTTTGCTTTTTTCGTTTTGACTGTTTTCATTTTACTTGTTTGCTTAAATATTGCATTTGTTATTAATATGTATAATATTGTAATAACAATAACATTGCAAAATGTGGCGAAAACCTCAAGTCCTTGGCAAATCTTCAACAATTTAAGTTTTGTCGGGGAACCAGGCATATTACTACACTGGTAACCAGTAATATTACCAAGATTTGGGTTTCTAATTTCAACTAGTCCATAGTAAAACGGCACTGGTATAAACATAATTACTGACCACAATATGCAAATGCAAACAGAACAACGCAGCCAAACCAAATTCATTTGTCGTCCAAAGGGTCTACATATTTTTAGATATCGTTGTATGGCAATAACACACAGAAGATATAGTGAAATGCTTGTAGATACATAGCTAAAGTACAGCAGCAGTTTACATGCTCCAAAGCCCGGAAACATCACTTGTCTCGTGTTCTTGGTAAGAGTAGCTGCTACACTTATTAACAAAGCGGCCATATCAGTCCAAGCCAGTGGCAATATAAAATATCTTCCATCGGTCTTTTCAGTCATGCGAAACTGATATACAAATATGACTGCTAAATTGCCCGGTATTCCAATCAACAGGAAAAATGATAACAGAATAGAATTTGGTGTCAGAAATTCTGTTTTTTGTTCATTCCAATAGAGGATATACGAATGAGCTTTAATGTCCCACGAGATCTCTCTCACACTTTCATTCATGCTAGTTCTTATAGTTGTGTCGTTGATGATATAGCTTAAGTCGTAATAGATGGTTTCTACAAAAATTTGGATTGTTTATATATCAACATATAATTTTCATGGAAGACTCAAGTGACTTACAGAAATTTTATTCATGATTTTTTTAATCATGATAGTTTGAACGTTCAGACGGAAACATATATTTAGATTTCATTTCAAGGCTGGTACAAAGGTTATTCGGACTGGATTTTTCCGGGTCCAATATACATACTGTAGTATGTTTCGTGTATACTTCGACCAATTGTCGAGAATTTCTCCCTTTATGTAAATTATTTCGGTGATAATTATCCACCGGGGGATATGTGTCTGTGGATAAAAATACCGTCGACCGGAGGGGTTTCATAAGAAGACCCGCCGTATCCCGAGATGTATAACTAACTTACACCCTATGCTAAACCCTTTATTTGTTAAAATTGATTATTTAATGAATAAAACGGATAGTATATTTATGACAATTTCAAACCATGATTTATAAAAGAGGGACCAAAGATACCAAAGGGACAGTCACACTTATAAGTTTTGTTTAATTTTTTACATGGAACCCACTAGTAACCTTCCTTTGTCTTTGTTCGTTCAAACTTTGACAAATGAGTATATTTTACAAAGGTCAAAGTTGCTGTTTTGAGTATAACCGTTAAATCTATGTTCCAATATGGATCAGCAGGTCAAGGTTTACCGTTTCGTGCATTCTTATGTCAGTTGTCGATAATTTTGGGTATCAGGGTATGAAACGGACGATATTTTGAGACATGCTTTTAATTTTGTAGAAGAGACTACAGATAAAGACTATATTATAATCCAGTTCTGTTTAATTAAGGTAATCATAAATGTATCTTATATATGTTAAGGTTTAACAAAAATAAAAAGCCACCACCCTCTTCAAAAGAATAAACAATACTTCATATTCGGAGCTATTGAGTGAAAGGTGTGTCTGGATTAGAAACCCATCAACCGGACGCGCTCAACATACAAAAATACAGATAAGATAAGAAGGAGGGTGCACTTCAGTCATTCTTCAGTGATTCACTTTAAATCAACAAAAATGTTTTGTCCCACAAAAGGGGGCGCCGTCCCCTACCTAGATCCGCCTATGATATATGACTAGGATCAAATCTTTTATCTGCAAGAAAAGGAGATTTTAGTAAAAACAACAAATATTCCAAAATACATACTGAATAATCTTTTTTCGCTATTGGAATTTCCTTAATTGTGTGTTTTTTTAATAACTTGAAATAATTTGTAGTGAACACAATAAATTTCTATTGTCATGAATAACAATGGGCTGTGCTTTCGGGATGTAGAAGCAGGGGTTTCCAGAAACCCCGCTCGTTACACCCTGTGGCCAAAATCCATTGTTATTCGTAACAATAGATTTATTCAATTTGCACTTGTTTAAGGAATAGAGTTTAACGATAGAGATGGGATGTTAACAATTTTTTTTAGGTCAGATGAACATTATATATATATAAAAGAGGAAACAGAAACAAATTATGTAAGGAGCATAACCCAAACTGAAACTTATAATTGTTGTTTAAAGTCATAAGGTGTTAACAAGAAGTGAAATCAAAATATACTGAACTCCGAGGAAAATTCAATTTTATATGAATACTAGAAAGTCTATTGTAAATGTCAATGAGACAACTGTCCAAAATCTAAGTAACGTTCAAGTACGTACTTTTATAACAGATAAAAACCTCTAAGAACCATAACAATAATATATTGTGTAATATTCCGGAAATGCAAATGTTATTATAATACCACAAGGAAGCTCACTTGCAAAGTTATGGAGGCACATTATGGGTTTTTGTTTTTGCCTAATTGAATTGTGACTATTGAACAGATGTAAGCTACTGTTGCCGTTACTGTTTCAAACGTTTTCAATTTGAAGCCAATTTGTTAAATTGGCGGGTTTTCAAAGGAAGATTGAATGCTATAAGGACTGTTATCTGATTTGCACAAGATTTTTCTTTTTTATGATAGACGCTACGTTTAGTTTTTGCGACATTAGTTTTCCAACATAATGTTACTTGTTATTTTGATACTTTTACGTTTTGCGGATTAAAACTAGTTCCTGTTGACAGTTTGGGGTAAACACAAAATAAACTGATGGGAATATGAAACCGACCCGGAAAAAATAGCGTTTGGAATTACAACTATTGCATCCTTCAATTTTTTTTTATGTTTCCGTGTGAACTTTTTTAAAACTGGTACAATAAAACATAACTATGGCGCTTATTCCCTAAAATTATGTGTTGACTTCATAGAAGCGGAAGTATATTTACGTATATAATCACAATATGAATAAGAATTCACGCTTTAACTTATGACAATGAATGAAAACATCAGTGATATTTCAAAAGACATTAAACATCGAGCGTACATGCTTTATTGGAATGAACAAAACACGGAATATCTAACACCAAATACTATCTTGCTGTCGATTTTTCTATTAATAGGAGTTCCGGGCAATTTAGCCGTTATATTTGTCTATCAGTTTCGCCTTAGCAAGAAGACAAATGGACGATATTTCAATGTGCCGCTTGCTTGGGTTGATACGGTCGCGTTGTTAATATCTGGAGCGTACAATCTAACACAGAACACAAGGCACGTGATTTTTCCGGGATTCGGAGTATGTAAAGTGTTAAAATATTCGAGCTATGTAACTATAAGCACTTCACTATATCTTTTGGGTGTTATTGCAATACAACGATATTTGAAAATATGCAGACCCTTTAAGAGGCAAATGAATTTGAAATGGATGCGTCGTTCTGTTATGATTTGTGTACTGGTATCAGTCGTATTGTATATACCACTGCTCTTGTACTATGGACCTGTTGAAATAAAGAATCCTTATTTTAATGTTACTGGCTGCCAGTGCAGTAAACTCCCTGGTTCCCAAACAAAGCTGAAATTGTTAAAGATTTTCCAAGGATTCTGGTTTATCGTCTCATGTGGCGATGTGTTTTTAATAACAATACTGTACATATTAATAGCAAAAGTCATTATTAAGAATGCAAGGAAGATGAAACATGTGGAAAAGAAAGATAGGACTGATCCGAAAATACAAATGATTATGCAACCCTCATCAGGAGAATCTGAACTAGAAACTGCAACTCCAAATACCGAAGCATCGGGAAAGCACACGAAGTCTAATCAACAAAACGGTGCATTCAAAATATCTCTCATGTTTATGACGATATCTATAGTCGGATTTCTGGCTTACTTACCTGCGTGGACCCTTATAGTTCTCGAAACAAACAACCCTTCGTTTTGGAAAAACCTTTCCTCTGTTTCTTTTCACATATGCCTAGTATTACGTAGAATGTACATGGTTAATCATTTGTGCAATCCTTTTATATATGGAGTGTTCGATACGGCTTTCCGAGTAGAAGTGAAAAAAATGTTTGGGAAAGACTGATAAAGTAATCACTAATCTATATTTGCTGTGCATTTCGAATATTTATTCCTCTACACTGCTTATAATAGAAAAAAAGGTACATTTCCTTTTTAAAATAATGAAAAATATATAAAAAGGTCTGAAAATTAATTTCCAATTTTGTTCAACAACAAATAAAATAGTATTTATATTCTTCTTTTTCATTTTTCAACAATTCAAACAGACAGTGAAAATTATTGGGATTATATAAATATGATTGTTAAGAAAATACATGCGTCTTTGTATAGTTGACTATGTCGAATTGATGGTGGAACTGTAATATACATGTGAAAAGCTTTCATTGCCATTCCATATCCCAAAGTCATAGTGAGTCCCTTTTTTTTAATTGATTGAAACATATAGAGATTTAACTACTATTATGGTAGACAATTCCTGTCTAGACAAAGAAACTGAGGATGTAATGTGAATAAGCCAACGACCAGCTAAGGTAACTAGTTATCAAAGTAATCAGGGGCCTAGTTTTTGAAAGTATCTTATGGCTAAGACCTGTCTTATGATGGTCTTATGGAATTTCACAGTCGTAAGATATGTTTTCGAAAGTGTCCCATGTTACGATTTGTCATAGCTTTTGTCGTAAACTTAAGACCCCTCGCGACATGACTTATGATGGTCTTATAAACTGATGGTCAACTAAAATTTAAATTACTTTTCAAGTATAATTTCATGTTAATTGCAATAAAAATATGTGTTGTGTTGTTTCTCAGTAAGCTAAATAGTAAAGATTTTATTTTTCTCAATTACGTGAATTAAAATTTGAATCTCCTGCAGCATACAATTTGGATTCTTTTCTAACTCACGGTTTTGTATAACAAATATACATATTATTTCGTTCCTAGTATAGTTAATGGTACTACTATATTAATGTATGTACACGGGCATGTCGTTAAGCGGGTACTCGATGTACCGAATCTAAAAAGTAATCACAGTTAAATAACAATGCATGTATGATAATACACGAAAGCGAAGTTTAAAAAATATTATCAAATCATATGACAATTCCTTTTTGTATAAAATTTCATGTTCATTATAATAGAAAAATAATATATTTGTAAATATTAAGAATGGTAATAATTAATATGTTCATACTTTTCATTTTTATATTTATATTTATCACTTTTTAATAGTAATTCAAAATAATAGAAAATAATGTTCCGAACTCAATTATGACAGTCTTAACAGCATCATAGCAATGACTCTCTTAGACAGCTTTGATTTACATCATATGACATATCATATGATAGTCATAAGATGATCATAAAATATGTCCCTAGATATATCTTAGGACATTATCTTATGATACTTTCGAAAACCAGGCCCAGGCTTGTAATAAAGCGTAGAATGCGATTTATCGTTTGCCCATTATGGAAATATTTTAGTTATCAAAGGTATCAGGCTTATAAAAAAGCGTAAAATGCGATTTATCGTTAGCCAATTAAGAACATATTTTTTCCGAGCGGGTACTTGAGTATAGCTCGATAAAACCAACAAGTATTCGATAAATAGTTCTTCACCAAGTTGAGATCCTTACTATCCACACATCAAAGCACGAATGTATGACCAATTACAAGAAACGAACGTCCTTTTAAGAATGCACAAACCAATATGCATCGGCGTATGTTATAAACGAATCTTGAATGAAAAAAAAAAACAATGTAAAAGAGCAAACCTACGACTTCAGTAAAATTCAATGATAAACAAATCACAAATATCGCACAAGAAGACACAATACTTTTATTTGAAATCGAAGTGGTTATACTTTCTGCAATATTCTTTTATAAATAAAGTCAAGTCGCCATTAGACTAGAAATGTTCAAATCTCTATAAATCAAGGTACACGGCAAAACCAAGGAAATCGCATGCACTCCAAAAGGAGCGAGAACAGGAACGTCGCTGAAAAGATCAAGAGTCTCCTGTTAAACATACATTACACGTCATGCAAATATACACTCAGTTAAACGGTCACTGTCGCTGAAATACAAGACCAGACAAATACGATTGTTAATTTCAAGTTTGGTAAGTGTCGATTATAAAAAAATTAAAACAACACGTTTAATAATTTCTTGCGTCCGAAGCACTACTTCGGATTTACCTTCATCAGCACCCATCAAAGCCAAACATTTGAAATGTAAAAATTCCTTAAATAAATAGCCAAATTCATCTAAAGCCAATTTTGCCACAGGGAGTTGAAACCTTAGTTTCAGAATTTCCAAATTTATTAATGGACAATTTTAGTTACGTTTGTTTAATCATATCAGTACCGAAGCACTGACGATGCTTTTAATAGCCTACAATACGGTGACTGGCTGCCAATTATTTAAGACCGATCTTGCTTGTGGCAAGTAATTGCTCTGTCATTAAGAGTACATCAAAAGCCCAGTAGCCAGCAGCTCGGTACTGTGATGAAAATACAAGTATTACTGTAGAGCTTTAAATTGTCAAAACTAGCATCTAGTTCAATATACACTGATACAGTAAAAGTTATAACTAACATGGTCAGTGTCCTATTGTATATATTTTTGATTTGGACTGAATAAAAAAGGCGATATAGTGTAAGTGCTTATGAGACAACTATCCACTAAAGTTCACATGAAATTAATGCTAGCAATAAAGGCAACCTAACGGCCTTCAACAAGGAAAAAAACCCCAGTATTGTCGGCTATAAAAGGACTGTAGTTTCTTGTGTATAATTCGGAGTTTAGTATGCCGTCAATTATCACTGAACTAGTATACATATACGTATGTTTTAAGGGGCCAGCTGAAGGACGCCTCCGGATGCGGGAGTTTCTCGCTTTATTGAAGACCCATTGGTGGCCTTCGGCTGTTGTATGCTCTGTGGTCGGTTGTCGCTTTGACACATTTCCCATTTCAATTTTATTTCTTTGTACCAAAACTTTTTTCGACATACAAATATGAACCAACGACAACCACTGAACCACAGGCTTCTGACTTGGGACAGGCACTCAAAGAATATGGCGGGGTTTTACAGGTTTGCGAACGCTCAGCATACCCAAGTGATGTAACAGTACACCAGAAGAAAAAACTTTAAAACTCAGTTGTTAATTCGATTTAATTTATATAATACTGATCTGATTTTTCTACTGATTTTATCGTTTGTTCTAATATCATGTTGTGACACCACTGTCCTAGGTTAAGGTAGCTTTGATTTTCAAATAGTAAATATCTTAAATGAAACTTATCAACAGTTTTTTTTTTTTTTATAAATTTCTTAAACAAATGACAACTACTGTACATCAGATTCCTGACTTAGGACAGGTGCAAATATTTGCAGCGGAATTAAACGTTTAAATGGTACCAAACTGCCCTCTCCCTTTTCTGAAACAATAGCATAACATCACAACATAGAAAAACACACGATGAAATATCAATTGAGAGGCTTAACTCAATCAAAAAAGTATATTAATACACTATAAACGAATAAAATCATAACTTCACAATTAATACATGCTCTTGATGAATAGATTCTGCGTTGTATATCGTTTTAATAACGTGTTATACTGTTCTTTTATTTGTCTTTGTTCTATTATTAATATTTCTTTTACTGTTTGTTCTGTTTTCGGTGATATGCATTTGACGTGGCTCGGTACTTACACATCCCGTGAATGAGTTGTTTGTATTATCTTTCTTTTTTGCCGGTGTGTTTGAATTTTTGGTTCACAATGCTCTTCAACTTAGTACTCTATCTGGCCTTTTAAACATGTTTCGATTCAAGCGTCACTAATGAGTCTTTTGTCTTGCATAAATATAAATTTTAATCCTGGTATCTATGATGAGTTTGCTTACTTTCATTTTTGCCGGTGTTTTAAATGTGACTTTTTGTGTTTTGGTACATATGACGTGGCTCTACTTTTAAAGATGCCGTCATTCTTTTCTTGGTCTATTATAATTTTGAAAATACTTTGAACGACAAATCAAATCAAATCAAATATATTTAATTGCTTATCAAAGCGCCCACAGAGAGCAGAACACTCAACATTAATTACATACAAATGATTACAAGTGATTCAATATGATTAAGACACAATTTTATATAAAAAAAATTCATTAAGACAAGTAGAAGAATACCACAAGCACATTAAGGGATCAAAAGGGATACATTTCAAAAATCAAGGTTAGTTAGGGGTGTAATATATCAAATAACTTGTCCTGAAGGTATGTTAGAAATAATGTGAAATGTAGGTTAAAAGGTTAACATTATCCAATTAAGGAATACCTTTCAAAAGATAAGGTAAGGTAGGGGTGCAATATATCAAATAACTTGTCCTGAAGGTATATTTAAAAATAAGTGGCGGATCCAGAACTTTTCATAAAGTAGTCATGCTTCAGTGATTCCCTTTATAATCAATCAAATTTTTTCCACAAAAGGGGGGACAGGCACCCAAAGACCCCCCCCCTTTGATTTGCCTATGAAAAAATGCGAAATGCAAGTTAAAAGGTTAACATTATCTAATGAAGGGGCCAAAAAGGGTACATTTCTAAAGTTATAAAGGTTATAAGGGTGTAATATATATCAAATTACTCCTCATGAAATGAATGTTAAAAATAATGTGAAAGGAAGACAACAATGGTTAAAGTGACCAACTGAAGTGTTTAAAATAGCTACATTTAAAAAAAACCAATTAAGGGATGAAAAAAGGGGTCCATCTCAGATGTGCAATCAAACCTCAAAGTACATGTCAATTTATTAGTGTTAAAATAATTGTAGGCTAGCAGACAATCTTGTTATTGAGGTGAACAGCAACACTTCCTTAGACTTCATGTACAGGACAGTTCAGGAACAAAATACCACTAAAGATATTATAACTTCAAAATACGTGGCCAATTTAATCAAAAATCTGTTTCCAGATGTCAAGAAATCTAGTGTTAGATGTCATAAAAGTGGGAAAACTATGCAAAGTTATATAAATATTGCTATTAAAAAAAAATCTGTCAGCAAAATATCATTTGAGGACATTCCAAAGTTTATACCATATGACTGGTTTATATTCAAGAAAAGCATGTTATGTGTTACATTTGGAAAATTTTTTGACATAACATTTAATGCACAAAACTCAGTCATACATTTAACCATGAGTTCCAGTAATCAGTTAACATTACTAATAGATAATAGTAAAGTCGACCTTTCTATGTTTTATATTCCACACAATTTTGAGCATACACTTACCTCAATACCTGCTATATTTCGCTGCATGAAACTACTTCATCCATGCCAAGGGTACGAAATACAATCTCAAGAAGAACAATCTTTTTCTACAAGTTTGAAATATTCGAAGGAAATCTGTAATACTGGCGGTGTAAGTAGGCATATTTTGAGGCATCAAGACTACAGGCGTTTCTTGCCTGTGCGAGTAAACTTCTGCAAAAAATGTTTACAATTTGTACATGATAAGAAGAAAAAGTAGCAATCTGTAGATAAGGAAAATTCAACCGTCAAACTGTCAAAAGAGGAAATTTTGGTACAATTAATTAAAGTCTTTAACACTTATACAATCACAAATAGTAGCATCTAACATGAAAATTAGGAAGGAAATGAAATGGGATAAAGATGTCATATGTATGGCTTTAAGTTTGTTCAATATGGTGGAGCGGCGAATGTTAAAAAAGTCGCTTAGTTAACGATTTTAAATTACCTATATACCTCATGGAATTTTATGGTCTTAAATTGTCTATCGATTATTCAGCTTTAGAAAAATGTTTGTCGTAAATATCAAATGTGGTACAAATGACGTAAAAAAATAGCCTTTACTGACGTTACCTAACTTGCATCGAATACCCCACTGCCGATTCGGTAGTCAAATTTCACAACAAACCCGTTCTAAAAATATTTTGTGAATGAAATTGGTAAATACAGTTATTCTTGGGGACTGTGCAATATTTATCTGAGGGTGGGGCCGGTGTACAGCAAATATTTATTAAAAAAAAACTTTATGCCCCGCCAAAATTTATTTAAAAAAAAGTTCCTGCCCCGCTTCAATTAATTACAAAAAAAGTCCTTGCCCCGCTTGAAAAAAATAAAACACACATATGGAAACATGATATTTTTTTAACTCAAATGCACAACATTCAATAACACATGTATATCAGAGTTAATATATCAACTCAAATGCATATATTTCAATATTATAAAGATTTTATAACACATTTTAATTGTGTTTTGAAAATAATATTTTATACTGCCACTAGAATGTTTCTATACATTTTTTTTATATTCATTGATATACATGATATACTTTCCTTGGAATTATGAAATTCAACTTTAATAAGGGTTTACCCAACATTTTTACTATTTTTTATAAACTTTTGAAGAAGTATTTATTTTGAGATATTGACAAAACTATATAAATTTTAAAAAATTGTGAAATAGCCAAATCAAGTATAAAATTGAAGAGCTTGAGGACCAAAAATACCAAAAAAGTATCCCAAATGAGGCTGAGGAATTATCTATGCCTGAGGAAGAAAATCCTTAATTTTTCAATGAATTCAAAATTTGCAAACTGTAAATTTATAAATTTAACTATGTCATTCATATATTGTGTCAACACATATGTGCTAACTACCAGGCTTGTGATAACTCATTTTTATGTATTTTATAAAACAGTTTACTTTAAAAAAAAAGTCATGAAATCGTGATGGAACACGAATTTGTCTATTAGATCTAGTTGTTATCACTGGGGTTATCCCTCTTTCAATGTCACTATCAGAACATGCAGAATGGTTAATAGCATCTTGTTCAGAGTCCGATTCAGCTTCAGAGACAGATCCAGCGTCAGTGTCTATTTCAGATTCAGATTCATACTGTTCCATAACAAGATCGTCATTTTCATCATCAACTAATTCCTCCTCCTCAACTACCAGATTTGATGCAATTGCTCTCTTAACTGCCTGGACCTTCTCATGCTTATGTTTAAAATAGCCCAGCTGTTTATGAATTATGTATTTGTCAAGAATAGACACTGTTTGTTTATCAATATTATTATTTTCAAACATGTCTACCCAGTCATAATCTTCAAATCCTTTAGCCCCTTCATCTTGTCTCTTTTGTTGATGTTCAATTATTTATATGTTTTTGTTTTCTATTTTAAGATTTAAATGAGGTTCCTGCTTCTTCTATAAAACCCAGATGCAAGCCATGGGAAAACACAGCTTTGGGCTGGATAAATTGCCCAACAAGGCCATCAGGAATTTATTATAATTCGATTCTTCCTGAATTCTATCAGAGCTTTTGGCCATTTTATCCAGACCCAAAGCAATTCAAGAAGGCATTAATAATGGAAAGAAGCCGTCAGTTGAACATAAATGACAAAATTGCATCTATCAGTAAAAAAATCAAGTATATTATTAGTGAAAATCCTGCCTGTGTTGGCAAATTTATGATATCAGGTGATCATTACACACCAAAACCTGGAGATAGATCTATCATTAAAAACAACAGGGATACCACTGAGAATCTTAAAGTGCTTGTCGAGATGATTGAATCAGAAGTCACAAACCATGATTCAAGTCTTTTCATAAATAGTGGCAGAAAATTGAAATCAGGTAGAGATTGCCACCATACCTTTAACAACTACATAAAGAAGGAACTAGCAACTTTAAAGACACAATTAATGGATTTAAACAATAGTTTAGACAAATATGAAAAGAAATATCTAGCAATTTGGGTGCATAAAAATAAGCCATCAAGGATCTCTGATGCGAAAAGAAAAACAAATTAAAATCAGAAAAAAGGAGAAAGCAACATATGCTAAAATAAAGTTTTAAATGTATTATATCACTTGGAGGGGATGCAGATGGGGATTATTATAGTCCAACATATGGCATTCCTCAAATTACCAGCTTAGAAATACCACTAGAAGATTTAACACATAGATATTTGACAGATTGTTTAGAATTATTGGTCAAGGATGGTTGCTTTGCCGAATCAGCTTTAGAAGATGTACAGTTGTTCTTGGCAAAGCAAAAAAGAGAAAATTTTAACAGTACTATGGCATAATTGTTATTTAAATTAACCATTTTTTGCTTTGCTTTGCTAAGAACAACTTGCATGTTTCAAAGCTTATTCCAAACTATCAGTCAAATAGCTGTGTGTTTAATCTTCTAGTGGTATTTACACCACACACTCAAATTTAACTTGTTTTATAGTTTAAGAATTTATTTACAATACAACATACTGTAAGTCTTAATAATGTTTAAGAATTTAATTTTAAACACACTGTAAATTTGTTATGTTTAAGATTTATCATGTTTCTTTACAATACAATTATAAAAGTTGTTTTTATGTTTTACCATTTGTTTTGTAATATGTTTAATTTATAGTTTTCCAGATATTTTATTTATACAGACAATGCTCAATAATTATGTACATTTATTTGTAAGTAATTTTATATTTTCTTTAAAATTAAAAGTGCCAAACATTTATTTTTCATATTTTAGTTTCAAATTTTTCTTGCTTTGCTTTGCTATTAAAGAACAACTGTACATTTTCTGAAGCTAATTCCAAACTATCAGTCAAATAGCTATGTGTTCAATCCTCTAGTGGTATTTACACAACCCAAATTTAAGTTGTAATTCTTTTAATGTTTAAGAATTTAATTTTGTTATTTTATTAAAGTTTAAGCATTTATTTTCCATATGTTATGTTATGTTTAATTTACAAACCATTGTTAATAGTTTTCCAGATATTTTATTTATACAGATAATAATAATGTACTATATTAAAAGCAATTTGATATTTTTTTAAAGTGCCAAACATTTATTTTTCTTATTTTACATTGTTTTAGTTTCAAATTTCTTTTTTTTCATTTTAATACATTTGAGTTTAATGTTTTGATTCTCCTTTACTTTTATAAACAAAAATGTGAGTACAATATACATGTACATGTGTACAAATAGGTTGTATATACATTGTACATGAACATTTTATACATTTATATGTTGGTCAGTATTTCATTTTTTTTAAATGATAATTAAAAGCATAAACACACAGAAATATATTGAAGCACTGTATTAGGCTAATTTGTTTTAGATTATATTGTGTTTTTTTTTTTTAAGTTATTTTTTTCTCATAGAAATCACAAATATATGTATTGAAAAGAACATTTAGACCTTTAAACATGTTGCATTCAGATAATATATAAGTATATGAACTAACATTATCTCAAGCCATCGATATGTTAAATGTGCTGTTATTCAATTTGATTTTAATAAATAGTTTTAATCTTTTTTACTCTGATTTAATTATTTTTTATGCACACGCAAAGGGGTTTTAAAAGTGTGCGCCCCGCCAAATGTTTCTTAAAAAAAACTTGTCGCCTCGCTCATAATTTGCATAAAAAAGTATGTGCCCCGTCCATGTTTGCACCGGCCCCACCCTCAGATAAATATTGCACAGTCCCTTGAACTTCATACAATGTAAGGGTATTTCCAAATAGTGCTAGATATAATTTTCTCTGCATCTGAAAATGGTTGAAAATAACACTGAAAAATCATCGTTTTTCATCTAGCATTATCTGCACGTGCAGTATTCATACAATGTAAGGGTATTTCCAAATAGTGCTAGATATAATTTTCTCTGCATCTGAAAATGGTTGAAAATAACACTGAAAAATCATCGTTTTTAATCTAAGTATTATCTGCGCGTGCAGTATAGGTGCATTTTAAAGGCACAACAGTGAAGCCGCCGTATAAAACTTCAATCGACCCGATTTCATTTTTGAAGTTAATTCCTAATAAGACAAATATTTGGCTAAATATCTGCTTTTTATACAGATTTCAAATCCGAATATTCGTCACAGATTTACCGACATTGTTGTGGTTTATAGTTAGGGACGACATCAAAAGATCGATGTAGGATATTTTATTTAAATATAAACAGAAATACAATATTAAATTAGATTTCTCTATATAAAATTATGTATGATCAAATATGCATTTACATAAGTTATTTCTTTTACATTTGATAAATTATTAGTATATACCACGAGGTGTGCTGTCCAATAAAGGGACCAGAATAACAGACTATTGGTCATATTGTATTATATATGTTTATTATTTACAAATTGCCTACTTCATTTTCTTTAATATTATATCAATCAACTAAATCAAAATCAATCATATTATGTACTTTGTTTAACCTATTTTGAATTTACTTTACATTATGTTTGAAAATTATATTATAATTATTCTGCTCATTCTGGGCGCCGTGATTGGCAAATAAAATATTTGTTTGTTTGTTAAAAAAAAAAAAAAAAAAAAGGATAAAAATTCTGCAAGTTTTGTATATCTAAAATCGATTTTTACATATATCCCTATTGGTAAACCAATTTTTCCCAAATTAAGTTAAGAGGGGAAAGGGGGGTCAGTGAAAAAACTACGTTAATTAAGTTTTTTTTTTATCCTACATTGAACTTTTGATGTCGTCCCTTATGGTACCACATTCAGCGATTTAGCGAAGGTCATTTGTAGTCATTTTCGAGCTTATTTTTTGTTCATTTTTATAATTTCCGAAGCCTTGTGATTAATTTATGTTGTTTGGTATTGTTGTTTATTCGTTTTTGTTGAATTTATTAACTGGAGAAGTGAATATCACTGTTGGGTTTATTGGTTTTCATGTGTGTTTGATTTGTTTTTAATTCAATCAAATGGACAATTAATAATCTCGTTAAAACTGGTCCCACCATATGACAAAAAAAAAAGGATAGTGGAAGTTTGTGTTGTCAAAATTGATAAAGTTTTAACAAGATCAACAGAATTTTGACGAAAAAGTCTTAATAAATGCTGCAGAAAAGTTGTCTAGTTATTTGAATGAATTCTGCAATGAAACAGCAAGTGAATTGCCCATATTTAGGTATCCTAGATCATGTTATAAAAGCTACACAAGTAAGTAGAATTTAAAATCAGTAACATAATCTTCAGCTGTAAAGGAAACACCAGATACAAATTCCGATTTATCTAATTGTTAGTTGTCTGAAAAAAATGATCACGATATATCAATTGAAAGTATATTATTTGCAAAAAAAGTATCACAAAAGAATGAAAACATTACATACAATTTCATTTGCTGAAAGGTTAGTAAATCTTAAAGATGCTGTTTTTAGAGTATGCGACTATGAAATGATAAATTGAATAGAGCAATATAATTAATTTTGTTCATTAATGCAGTGTATTACGCAGCATTTCTGACCACATACTTGTCATATAGATCAAAATCCACTGATCAATCTGCATAAAATTTGGTATTTAGAAGTAGTTGAAATTCTAGACAGAGACGTTATTCGTGACATAGTCTCTTGTCTCTTGTATCGTCTTCACTTTTGACAATGTATCAGTCTTTTTTGCCTGATAAAACAAGTAAGACATACTGCAATTCCTCTAAACTTAAGGCTAAATTTGAGAGGAGCTACAGGGATGCCATTGTATTTTTTGCTCAACAAGGACAAGGTAAATCTAGCATTGTGTTTGCTAGAGATGTTTTTTTTTTGAGACTCTGTTAAGACAGCAAATAACATTAGAAATGCTTGAGATAAAAGCCGACTTAATAACATGTGGCTTCACCAAAAACCAACGAACAAACCGGTATGCATTTATTTTATGCAGCAGCCTCAATATTAAGACAAACAATTGAAAACGTTTATATATCTGGATATTATTATCCTACAGATAACCAAGTATCGTTGGAAATATCAGAAGCAACGTTGCCAACCTGTTTGATAAGTTTTGTTACTTGTTTCTTAACAAAAAGTATTTTGAAATATTTTCTCCATTATCAACAATGAATATTACGCATGACATTCGGAGAAATCGTGCTTCACTCGCAGAGTGCCTGGTTTCAATTTGTAAGAATTCCATTTAGTCTTAATATGCCGTCGTTTATGCTCTCAGTGGGTGTGAGTCCACTTCCAAGTTTTTTTGGAATCGGTAATCAACCTCCTTAGGACAAAACCAAGCCGTTTCGGTAATCTTGTAGCCTTAACGCACGATGATGACACTCGTGTTTAAAGTTCTGTAGTTGCTGCTAGGGTGTTTGTTACTGCTTTATATGCACAAATTTAAGAAATATAACAATGATTTAAATTTGCTGAGATATCAGTTGGCTATCAAAAAAGATAAAAGTCTTATAAACTTCCCGCCATGTGAATCCATATTTAAGCAACACATACTACGTACAATGTGGTAAAGCAAAGTTTGGGTGTCGGCAAATCTACCCAACCCAAAAAAAAATTGCTCCACATGTGCCTTTGTTGGAAAACTGCACAAAATGAAATTAAGAACCAGGGTCTTCCTTGCACTGATTTATGTTTTTGTCAAAATATAGATAGTTGTTACAATTTCCAGATAGTATCAGCCGACATAACTGATGACACAGATGATTTATCATGAAAATAGTTCTTGTTGTAATATTTGGTTTTTTATTTTAATTGGCTATATTTTTTTCGACGTTTCATTTGGCATGAAAATAGAGTCATCATAGATTCCAAAACGGTCATGTCTCAATTTTTGAATTTGTAATACAGCACGCTTGCACTAATTGAGTAATTTATCACACTGCAATAACTAAATTATATACAAAATTATCTTGTATTGAGGTAGTTTGAATTCATTACTCAATGACACGTCGAATCCTCGAAAACTGAAACGAAATTTTAAATGACTGCACATTGTGTTTGATTTATTAACTTTGTATTTCAGATACTCTATGAAAAACTTGTTTAGTATTCAAGAAATGCTATTTGTCGAGGCCAATATCAAGGTTGATATGTTACTGTTTTTCATTAGGCTTTAAAATTTGTATACCACGGACTACCTTCAAAAAAGTTAAATAGAACGTTGTTCTAACGTCATGTGCAAATATGAAAAAGATATTGTATGAACTAACGTATTTCTACATAATACTACTCGTATAATTTATTGAATAGATTATTAATTTTGAAAAATATCAATGGTATTGTTTCTCTAGATGAAAATAGGATTTTTTTCAAGTGATGAACTTTGACCTTGATTTTCGGTATAATTGTACCAGATTTTATATTTACGACACATAATTTTAAAAAGTAGAGGATTTCAGCTTGCCAATGAGCTATTAAAATCCCATGAGGTATTTAGGTAATTTAAATTTCTAAAATTGTCCTATCCGCCGCTCCACTTTCAGGGACATAACTCAAAACAGTTGGTTAAACTTGCCTTCTGAACAGTAAATACAGTTATATAAAAATTCTGTTCAACAAAAGCCTCGAATTGTACCAGATATGATGCTGTGGATGTCTAATGAGGCCAAACGACAAAACTGGTAAATGAAGGATAATACTATGGTGGCACCATTCTAGACGAAATGGTCATTCAGGAAGTTGTACAAATAGTCCACACTAAGATGGACACAAAAATATTTGGATTATCAGATAGTGGACAGGATGTGAAAAGATTGCAAGCTTTAAATGACGGAAAAATTGAATGCCAATTAGCAAACCATGTACAGCAGTTCATGTTCAGTGGTTTATCTGGTTTTAGGTGGCCTTTTGCCAACTTTCCTAATGTACGGGGGTTCAAACCGACATATTGCTGTATGGATGGTTCAGCCAATAACAGGGCATTTTTTAAAGTGCATTTTCCCAGTGGTTAGTAAAATAGTTGCTAAAGGATACAAAAATCCTTTGAGAAAATTGATATTTTTAATGGAGTCAGTCACATAGTAAAAAAGATCAGAAATAGTGTTCTTAGTAGTGGTTTTTTAACTGTAAATAACAATGTAATAATATGGAAAATGTGGATAAACGCATATCAATGGGATCGCTTTAATAACAGTAAAATTTTAAAATTCGTTTAGGCCTGAACTGAGTCGGGTGTGTCTATTCTGTGTTGGTCTTAGCATTATGTATTCGGGTTTAGTTTTTAGTAATTAGTTAATACTTCAGTTTCATTAAGTATATCTCTTTCATATTCATTTGATAAATTTTACTGTTTACAATAGCATTAATTGTTCTAAATAATAAGGATGTATTTATCCCAAGCATAAAAACTACGCCTTTATATCTGGGCGTCACTGGTGAGTCTTGTGTTAACGAGGCGCATTTTTAACGTATTGAATTTTAAACCCGATTCTTTTTGTTATCTATTAATCATGTGTTTCTTTGTCTAATATGTTCTATTTATTTGTATTGTAGTCCTGTAATATTATGTTGTAATTTCAATGTTATATTTAACTTTGCCATTAAGTGCGAGGTTTGGCATGCCACAAAACCAGGTTCAACCCACCATTTCTATTCCCCTTTTAAAAATGTCTTGTACCAAGTCAGGAAGATGGCCATTGTTATATTATTGTTCGTTTCTGTGTGTGTTGCATTTGAATGTTGTGTCGTATGTTTTCTCTTATTTTTGAGATATTAAGATAAGACGTGTCACGGTACTTGTTTATCCCAAATTCATGTGTTTGGTTTAGATGTTATATTTGTTATTCTCGTGGGATTTTGTCTGATGCTTGGTCCGTTTCTGTGTGTGTTGCGTTTCGGGGTTGAGTCGTTGTTCTCTTATATTTAATGCGTTTCCCTCGGTTTTAGTTTGTTACCCCGATTTTGTTTTTTGTCCATGGATTTATGAGCTTATGCTACTGTTGCCTTTATTTCCAATTCACCACAAATTGAGTGATGATCATATATACCCAAGTAACGCACAGAAAATGAGAAATAAACTTACATTCCAAACATTAGACTCAGACATGTTAAATCTGATGAAATGCTATTGTGAAACGTTAAATGAAGCTGGGCAGGCAGAAATTGTGAGAGTACTACAATTTTTAACTCATACTAGCATTCTGGTAGCTCAGCTTACTGACTCAAGACCTATTAAAGATACTAACGATGATAGATTGAAGTCCTTTTCTGTAGCATATAACTGGTTTAAGTCATGGGGAAAAAGAACATGCATGCGATCAAGATGTTGACAAACGGTATAAAACTTTACTTACTATGGAAACAAGAGAAGATCTGGACTTAATGTTTCATGGCTTTATGTCTTTAAGCGTAAAACTTCTGTTAAACTGGAGTAAATGGAATTTCTCCCACACCACAATACGCAGCTTGGACTTACAGCTGAAATATTGAACAACTGTATGCCTTATACTGCACCTACTCGATCTGAGAGGAACATTCGCGGACAGTCACAACAGAAAGGTGGAGGCAGAAAGACACTTCCTCCACTCCAAAGAAATATGCCTTATTAGATGGATAACTAGTAAATAAATGAATACGTTGTTGCAATACTACTTATGGTTCTAAAATAATATTATATCATTATTAAGCAAGTGAATAATGTGAGTTATAAGAATACCATCGAGTTGTAATTATATATGTGTGATTTAAATGTAATCGAACTTATTTTTACCTTTTGTGCTTTTTTACTTGTTTGTGCTATAACTTGTTTGTGTTACTACTTGTTTGTGCTTTTACTTGTTTGCGTTATACCTGTTTGTGCTATAACATGTATGCTTTTGTGCCATTTATATGTCTCTGGTTGAAATGTGCCTGAAAGAAATAAAAACAGAGGTTGTGCCAAGTAGAATAAATAGTGACATAATTGAAAACATTTTCTGCCAAGAACGTTCACTTTATCATGGTGCTAAAACAAATCCAAATTACAATAATTACAGGACAGACTACTACTTCTAAGAAGTCAAACGTTGGATGACATACAGCAAAACCACTAGCTATTGGACCACCAACAAAAAAAAAAGGAAACGTAAGTATATGTTTATCATGTTTCTGATTTGAATCAAGTTTTTTTTAAAGGAAAATGGTGGGTAAACTATGCATATAATAATTGGCTTTTGCTCATTGAAGAAGGGGTACATGAAGAAGGGGTACAGTTACATACAGCTGTTAAACTCTTATGTGTTTTGGTCTCTATTGCAATAATATCACATTTAATTTTTATTTTATAATGAACATTGAGACATGTTTGTGTGTGTCAACCAATTTTATAGAACATTGAAGGCAATATTTTCTTGCCATTTTAATAACTAATATATAATTATATAACTAAAGTGGTATTTACCTCAAACACATGGTCTTTTATCTGCTTTGGGTCTGACCTCTACATTACATTCTAAACGATCTTGAATGGAAAAAAAACAACAATGTAAAAGAGCAAACCAACGACTTCAGTACAATTCAATGATAGACAAATAACAAATATCGCACAAAAAGAAACACTACATGTATTTGAAATCGAGGTGGTTATGCTTTCTGCAATATTCTTTTATAAATAAAGTCAAGTCGACATTAGACTACAAATGTTCAAATCATCTAAATCAAGATAATAAGGCAAAACCACGGAAATCGCATACACTCCAAAAGAGAACCGGAACGTCGAAAAGGTCAAGAGTCTCCTGTTATCCATCCATGCAAATATGGACTCAGTTGAAATACCAGACCAGACAACTACGATTGGTAATTTCAAAGTGTCGATTATAAACAATAAAAAAACACGTTCAATAATTTCTTGCATCCGAAGCGCTTTTCTGGATTTACCTTCACCAGGAACGATCAAAGCCACACATTTGAAATCTATTAACGGACAATTTTAGTAAAGTTTGCTAAATCATGTCAGTACCGAAGCACTGACGATGCTTTTCATAGCCCACAATACGGCGAGTGCCTGCCAATTATTGAAGACCGATCTTGCTTGTGGTCAGTAACTGCTCTCCCACAATACGGCGAGTGGCTGCCAATTATTGAAGACCGATCTTGCTTGTGGTCAGTAATAGCTCTATGTCTTTTTAAAAAAGTACACCAAAAGCCCAGTAGCCAGCACCTCGGTACTGAGATGAAAATACGAGCATTACTGCAGAGCTTTCAATTGTCAAAATTAGCATCTAGTTCAATATAAACTGATACAGTAAAAGTTATAACTAACATGGTCAGTGTCCTATTGTATATATTTTTTTTTGACTTGGACTGATTAAAAAAGGCCATATGGTATAAGTGCTTTTTTAATTTATTCACTTCTTTGAAAAAAACTTTGCCGTATCGTAGATATAATGCCCCCCCTCCCAGAAGATACCTTAGATAAAATATTTTTTATTATATAATGGGTTGTGAATTTACCTATTTTATGATGTAGCCAGAAAACGAGTCTGGTGATCTCCCATTTTTTTCTTATTTAAGCATATTTTAGAGCTATATATCTTCTCATAAATATTCCGTATCAACTTCACAATTACTACATGATCTTGTTGAATAGATTATTGTTTTAATAATGTGTTATGTTGTTCTTTTATTGATATTACTTTATTACTGTTTGGGTCTGTTTTCTTTGATATCCATTTGACGTGGTTCGGTACTTATGCATCCCGTCAATCAGTTGTTTGTATTATCTTTCTTTTTTGCCGGTGTGTTTGGATTTTTGGTACACAATGCTCTTCAACTTCGTACTCTATCTGGCCTTTTAAATATGTTTTGATTCTTTTAAGAAAAGGGAGCATTACTATATCTACATATCATTTAAGGAAACTTTCCTGCATGCGGATAACTTTTTCAATAATTCTCCGAGTTTCTGAAGTATAAAAATATCTAAATATAATATATAAGATATAAGCCAAATAGATTGTGATTTAACATCTGAACCACTATAGTTTTTAAAACATTGTTCTGTTTCAGTTATAACGTTGAAACGAATATTTGAAAGTATTATGGCACTGAAGAAGAAAATGAATTTTATCCTCAACCTCAGTACCACACAATTTACAGATACGTTCTGACACTGTCAGATTTTTGTACCTTCCCCTCTCAATCTCGAAATCGTGAGATACGGAATTTCTATATCTAAAGGTTTCCTGCAAAAGGTAATTTTCTAAGCAAAATCTGCTTTTAAAAAGTTTTATAAGTTCTAAGCTTGGTTCCATATAGTTAAAATTATTTTACTCGCGTAGTGGTAACCATATGTGGATTCTTTTGACTTTTGATTTTCCAACCCTGTATACCACCGTTCCCCATGTGAAATACAAAATTATTTTATATTTCTTCCTGTGTGACGTTTACCTTCTGCGTCAACCACGCAATTAGGAAACGTGCTGTTTTCAATTTTATTTTATACACAATCTTACAAAACCTGTTTTGTGATTAAAAGTCAGGTCACCTATACTTTATATTATATTTAAAAAAAAGTATGTATAAAGTACATTTTGACAAATTATTAATTTTTGTTTACTGCACTTTAATTTATACCCATCATCTACAAGCTCACTCGTTTAACTCGGTCGTTGTTTATGCACTTTTAGTACCTGTCCAAAGTCAGGAGACTGTATATTAGTTGCATTGTTGATTGTTGCGTTTTTGATGTGTTTTTCGTTTTGTATATAAATCGGGCCGTCAGTTTTTCATATAGTTCTTCAACGGGTTCGGTACTTATACATCTTCGGATTTCAAATGATTGGCTCTGAGCGTTTTCTGATGAAGGTAAATCCAGAAAAGCGCGTCGGAAGCATGCTTATATTAAACGTGTTGTTTTCCATTATTTTTTGGGGCCTTTTAAAGTTTCAAGTTTTTTAATTCTCAAAGACACTGAATTGTGTATGTGAACAGTTTGTTGTGTGATGTGAGCTAATTATCCACGTTAAAGATCGTACATTCAAGTACAATTGCTAACTTTTAGGACAATTGTCTCCGATGAAACATTGTATCATTCTCAATCTTACCGTAGCTTTTTATGTTTATATCAAGCGCAAGAACAAACATACAGAAGTGTAAGCAAGTATGAACATAAAATATCAAAAGACAAAGAAATCAAAGCCTAACGATGATAATTATACAAATGACAGAACTTACATAGAGATCAGGTGCGCTCGTTTCTCTTTTTAAATTATCAAATCCGATTGCAGTCAATGGCAACACTAAGGTATTGTAAATGATCGGTTACTTCTTGGAAACAGACACAAACTTAAAAAGGAATATGTGGTATGATTGCCAATGAGACAACTCTCCACAAGAGACCAAAAATAACACAGAAATTAACAATTTATAGTCTCCGTACGGCCTTCAACAGTGAGATACCGCATAGTCAGCTATGAAGGGCTCGGAAATCTAATCTAAATGAGTCAGCTGACTTTTTTAAATAGCGTTTTGCCATTGCTTTATATTGGCTATCTAATGTAAATTTGAATCAGATTGGAGACTTAATATTGATACGATTATTTGTAAATTAACTTTTAGGAATTTTGGTCCTCAATGCTCTTCAACCTCGTACTTTATTTGGCCTGTTTAACTTTTTTGGATTCGAACGTCACTGGTGAGTCTTTTGTAGACGAAACGCGCGTCTGGTGTATATACAAAATTTAGTCCTGGTATCTATGATGAGTTTATATTTAAGTCATAAATCGAATGAGAAAAAACAAATCGGGTTAACAAACTAAAATCGAGATATACCCATCAACTATAAGAGGGAAAAAAGGAACAATATGAAAAATTGATGAGTTTATTAATTTATAATCTAGAAACATTTTCTTGACAAATTTTATTTAAAGTTCAGTATCCTTTTACACCTATTGACACACACACATAGGTATCGTCCGTTTCCTGTTCTACCGTCTGAATAAGTTTCACTGTAATTGTACAAATGAAACTCAAGTTAAATCGAAACTTATTCTTTACGAATACGTATACGGATGGAGTGAAGAGAAAATTAACGGACAAAGCTACTAAACCTTTTCGGGGAACATGAAACAATCTTATATTTTAAGAACTTAAATACTTACAGACTATATGTCTTTGTCTAAACTAACTCATGACGTGTTTACCACGTCTATGATTGTTTGCCTAAACATCTATGTCGTCTGTCGACCAAGTAACAAACGTGACATATTCTTCCGATTATAATTTTTTTTCTGAGTTTGAATTTCAATTGCTATCTGACGTGTCTCGGTATTTATAGATCCAACATTCATGTCTTAAGTTTCTTTTATGGGTTCGGTTGGAAATTGTGTTATGTAATGTCTTATCGATTGTTGTATGAAATCTGTATTTTTGTTACATTTTATATATGTCTTATCTAACAAGTTAAGTTCCATTTTCCATGAATAAAGTATTGTGTTAATTCAAATAATGATCACGACACAAATCATTAGTTAAAATATACTAAAAGACCGTCCTATTCATGATAAATACTTTGAACCAGTATTGCGGAAATAATTGTGATTTTTCGGATTTCGCTACATTCGAATGTATGAATTTCAATATTATATATACGCTACAGTTTGTGGTGTCCTGTGCGGTTGTTAACAGAATACTAGTATGTCCGTTTTTATTCACCAGTTTACAAATTGTAGTGTACTATTATATTATTTTTGTATGCGTTTCTCTGTGCTGTGTAGTATTGGGTTTGTTTGTACTATATTCCTGTAACGCCGTGTTGTCATTTAAACGCAATTAGTTAAACATTGCCATATAAGCAATTCAATTGGCTAGCTACACAACCAGGTTTAATCCACCCTTTTTCTTCTTAAGTACCAAGTCAGAAATGGAGCAATTGTTATCAAATCGTCCGTCTTTATGTTTGTTTTTGTTGTACTTCAGTGTTTCTGTTGTTCCGTTGTTTTCTTTTATAGTTTATGTTTTCCCCTCGGTTTTTGTTTGTAACCCGGATTTGACTTTTGAAAAGCGGTATACTACTTAAGAAATAATTGATGCAAGCTATACTTCATTGTAGTTTAAACATGGGTAGGTATTATATATTCGTGGTTATTTTTTTCGAGCGATAGTGATGACTGTGTTGACAATGTCAACTTGACATTCATATTTGTGTCGCTCTCGTTTGCTGAACATTCAACTGCAACACTACCAACTGGTGCACCATTTTAGTAGACAGCCTACTCAAGAACTGTTAAACAGAGGCTTCGGAATACCATTTGTTGGCATCTTCGGGACTTGAGCAAGTGTTTTCTTCATGTGCTCAATTATTTTATCCCATGAACATGGATAAGTTTGATATGCTTTAAGAAGCTAAATCACCTCTTTTTCCGACAAAAAAACCCCACTTTTCTTCTTTTTCATAAAATGGTAGGTGCTGCAAAAAAATAAATAATACACGTATTAAAAAAAACATATAACGCAGAAATTGTTGAACATTTAATAAAATAAAATAGATCTTCAAAATAAACATGAAAAATAAAAAAAAACAACCAAAAAACGGTGTACTCGATTTTTAACACGAGTTGCACGATTATTCTTGTTTTTCCAAAAAATCTCAACACAGCTAATTTTGTTATATATTTTCGTGCTAAGAAGAAACGAATTTGTGAAGGAAGAATTTGAGATGTTATTTATTTACTAATGGAATATTCGATAATTTAAAGAGATTTCAAAGAACATGGCCCTTATTCGCCAAAGTAGAAACATATGGTTGGGTCATGCGGATTTTATAAAAATAAACATTCATGTATGATTGAAATAACAAAATATATTGTGAACTTTCCAGTGCTTGCATCGTTAACCTCTGTCAAGTTGATTAACACAATCCACGTGTACTATAAAATCACAACCAAGAAATGAGTTTCGCCTCAACACAAAAAGGGGGAGGAATAAATTTGTCTTGTTTGGAACATACAACTTTTAAATTTCATTGAATGTGTTAACAAAAAAATAAATCTTTATACCTAGGTACTCTGTTATATCCATCTATTATATACTATATAGGCGGATCCAGGATGTGACCTGGGGGCATAGTCCCTCTTTTATGAATAAACTTGTTGGATGATATAGGGAATCATTGAAGCATGACTGGAGCTTGAGCCCCCCTCTTATTTTAGCTCAGACACCCGCGTACTTATGAAAAGTTCTGAATGTAGCATATATATATATTTCATCTATTTATTTTTACTATTATTTAAGGTAATTTTTCGGTTTTGACTAAAAAAAAACACTTCGGTATCTATAAATCATTATGTACCGTCTTTCCTGTTGGGTACTCAAAGCTCTTCATCTCCCCAGTAAAATAAAATTATGTTTCCTGGTAGGCATATCACATCGCGTTGAGTTGACACATGTACCTTTGATTTCTGACAGGTTATATTTTCGATGTATCTTTCTATGGTTTCAAAAATGTCTTGTAAATTTTCTTCTGAAATGTCAAATGGTAGTTCAACTTCTGAGAAATTTCTTTCTTCACCAGTTGCCAGCATTTCTTCTTGGTTTGTGTGAAGACAAACTTGGATTTCCCCTGACTCCGTGATCGAAAGCTCTTTCGCGGAGAAAGAATTCCCCCTGGCAAATATGAGTTGTTTTGAAATATTAATTAAATACAATATTAATTTAGCTTCCTTTTGTCAAATTAAGTTTCTGGAAACCAAGGCGTAAAGCTAACAACCTTAGGGAAAGTTCATAATTTGTATAAAGAGTCTCTATATACGTTATCAGTGACTGTCGTGAATAGTAAATAAAGGCAACAGTAGTATACCGCTGTTCAAAACTCATAAATCCATGGACAAAAAACAAAATCGGGGTAACAAACCAAAACCGAGCGAAACGCATTAAATATAAGAGGAGAACAACGACACAACACCGAAACGCAACACACACAGAAACAGACCAATCATCAGACAAAACACCACGAGAATAACAAATGTAACATGAAAACCAAATACATGAATTTGGGATAGACAAGTACCGTGCCACGTCTTATCTCAATATCTCAAAAATAAGAGAAAACACAAACGACTCAACGTTTAAACTAGATTTTGATAGTGAATAGCAAATACATTTTATTTTCAGTACATATATGTTCATTGGATACAGAAAACAAGCAAAAAAGGACATTTGAAAAAGAGGAAGAGGGCTAAAACAAAATTTTCCTATCAAAACGGCTTCCCCAGGCTACGATTTTTGATACCATTCCTGAATAAAATTCATTCTACAACAGTTTATATTACATACTTTTAACCACGTACTAAATGACCGCGATTTCGCGGGTGTGTTTTAGTGTATGCTAAGGGAATTTATCCTGTCAAACTTCCTTTTAAATAAAGCTAATAATAACAACGAGCACTACCCTTTCCTGGATCTAGGATATCTATATCATTAACGGGAAGCTAAATATCAAAAGTAATGATAAAAACAAATCATTTTTAAATTATGACAATCTCTTGTCAATATCTTATGTTGTTCTTCTCAAATATTTTATGTGAGTTAGATACTATAACCCTTACGGGGGATTGTGCTTGATATTCATGTGATGAAGACATAATCTTTCAATAAATTTAATTTAGGTGTGGAGCTGGCATGTCAATAACTGCTAGTAGTCCTATGTAAAATAATGTAACATTCTCATTTTGTTTCGTTTTTGTTTTGTTACCTATTCTGTAACCTATTCTGACATCGGACCTCTCTTTAGAGGAGTTTTTGTGTTTGTGTGTTTTTGTACATTGGTTAGAGGTATAGGGGAGGGTAAGATATCAAAAAACATGTTTAACCCTCCGTTTTTTTGCGCCTATCCCAATTTAGGAGCCTTCGGCCGTTCTTAGTCTTGAAATATTTTGAATTTTAGTTTCTTTTATATATTTTGGAGTTGAGTATGACGTCAATTTATATCACTAGTATACATTGTTGTATAGGGGCCAGCTGAGACATAAAACATGTTAAATCCCGCCGCTTTTGTACCTAGTCTTTTGTTGGTGTTTTTTTTCACTTAAGATTTATGTTTTGGAGTTTTGTATGACGTCATTGTACACATTTTTATTTATGGGCCAATAACGGACCAGCTCCGGGTACGGGATTTTCTCATAGAATTGCAGACCCATTGGTGGCCTTCGGCTGTTTTCTGCTCTTTAGTCGGGTTGTTGTCTCTTTGACACATTACCCGTTTTCATTCCCATTTTATTATTATGGTTTTTCTTGATATACGAGTTTCCTTCAGTAAAATATAAAACAAATATTTCCATGTGGTGACCTTGAAATCATTTCTTCGAAAATTAAAGGACGCCATCACGAGGTGATTGACTGTAATATTTCATCTGTTTCACTGGTGACTGCACATATATTCGAATTTCGACCAAAATCGAATTGTATGTAGCAACCACTTAGTAGAGATTTCCAATAAAATGACTTTACTCGACCTAACCGACCTAACTCAACGTATGTCGTCATATTGCATTGAAGCATGACGGAGGGGAGCATACAATGCATGCATGTTTTACTCTTTGAACACGCATTGTTGCTGGAATATGCCTTCAGTAAAATTCAACCCCAACTATTTTTGTTTACTCTTTAAATACTTTGTCATTAAACTTTGAATCATTTTATTGACATAAATACTATAATGGAACAAGTAAATTAGCAACTTGTAATCAAACACACCCATCATTTCTTGTCATTTCACTTGACCCATATTTTAGTTCTTCCCACGTTATGAATTTTAAAAACTACCAAGACGACATTTAGCATACTAATATTAAAATAACGAATTCCGAAGCGAGAAGGTTGCCTCTTTATTGTTTTAAAAAGATTTAACGTTTAAAGTAAATTCCAACACACCCGAATGTAAAAGGTGTCCTCGACTTTTAAAACAAAATAATATTTTTCTATAATTTAATTGAAGATAATTTGATGTGGGCAGAAATTCATATCAATGATATATTTTTCTCTTTTTCTAAGTACTTTCTCGTCTTTACCTATACCAAATTAAGGGGCGTGGCTTTTGTTTAAGTATATATAAACTTGCATCCGAGGATACAGGGGTAGTGGGCGTACTCCCCCTTTTCGATCGCTAAATAAGTTTTAAAATCTCATGTTTTCCACAATATCATTTTAGCGTATAATTGTCCAAATTCTTTTTTGCATCGCTTCGCTCGTCAGTCACCCTCTTTCAAATATCTTGGATCCGGCCATAATCACGAACTGTATTGCACGAAAAAAAAACCGTAAATGATTGTCGTTTGACTTTGATAAATACTTTAAAAAACAACAATGTCTGAAAATTAGGCATCTCGTATGTGATTTAAAAGTATAAGACTACGAACTGAATTAGTCATTTTTCCCGTGATTTAGTATATATAAAAAAAAAGATGTGGTATGACTGCCAATGAGACAACTACCCACAAAAGACCAAATTGACACAAACATTAACAACTATAGGTCACCACACGGCCTTCAACCATGAGCAAAGCCCATACCGCTCACTGAATACAGAAATATGATACTGACGTGTAATCTAATGGACACATGGGCACTATTTAAAATCTGCTATACAATTTTGACCACTAACGGTATCTTTTTATTCTTAATTTTTGATTTATACAAAAATCAAGGTGTGGTATGATTTTCAATGAGACAACTCTTCAAAAGAGAACAAATGACACAGAAATTTTAACAACTATAGTCCAACGAAGGGGTTTCCACAATGAGCAAAGCTTGTACAGCATAGTCAGCTATAAGAGGCTCCAAAATGACAAATGTAAAACAACAAAAACTAACAGGCAAATTAATCTTAACAAAAAAAATCAACGAAAACACAACAACAAACGATAAGCACTGAATTAAAATGTTCTGACTTGGAACAGTCACATCCGTACTAGGACAATGGTGTAACAGTACGAAATCAATATTATAAACGGGATAATCATTCTTTATTTATTAGTTGTAGTTGTTTTAAAGATAGTGTTCAGCAGCTGTGGATACTATCATTTCGGTAAATGGAGCTTACTAATATTTGGAAGTACTAGAAATGGCTAGCTGTTTTTATGCTTCGTTTCAGTCTCACGAGTCATCCCTATCTATCTGTTTAATTGTGATCATGCTCATTTGATAAACATACTTCTATGATTGGCTATAACTTGGATATTTATAAAAACTATGTATCATAGATATGCATGCGTAAAATAAGTTCTCGACATAAACCGGCTGAAATATAAAACAAGAATTAAACCTCACGTTATATATATACTTACGACGAAGAAGCCTCAATCTATATATAATACATGTACTTACGACGAAGAATATGCCTCAAGCTATAGCACTTATGATGATGATGATACTGATGTATGTCTTATATCCAGCGACAAATATTACATATATATTGAGGATGATGAAAATTAATTATAATGATAAATACATATACCTTTTTAAACATGCCCGACAATTAAGAGAAGCATTTTCATATGCTAGGTAACAAGAGAGTGTTACCACTATAAAAAAACACTTGTCTTTCTACGAGTAAACCAATACCTGCTCTTGCTCGTGAATGCATCATGCTTGTTGGAGAAGCCGAAAAATGCAGTCTTAAAGTCATTCGATCAGGGAGTCCAACATAATAATTGAATTTGTATTCGGGGCTAGCTTGCTACATGTACCAGTCAATTCCATATACAAGTATATAATTATGAATATACAATGTGTTTTTTTCCAGTCGTGTAACACCTTCACTGGTGATCCTGTCATTGGATCTGTCGCATAGTTGTCACTTTTATATATATAATACCTCCAAAGCGAGACAAAAGTTGAAACTTATTTTTTTTTTGCTAACTCAATCAATATATTCGATAGCTTTAGAATCTACTTCTAATTGAATAAATACGAGTAAAAGAAAATTCCAGTAAAGACTGAAGTGACATTATAGTTGTCTCAAAAATGTAACAACTATGTAAATTGACATTCTCATCCACTTTTAATTAGAAATACTTGGGGACAGGATATTTTTTTAGCAAATTACTATAATAAGTTGATAGTTTACTATCCACAGTGGTCAATGCAGGTTATCAGTCATCAATTGATAATCAAGCACACCTTCTAAATTACAATGTAACGAATTGGTGTACACATTTGTTTACACGCATTATTATCAACTACATTTTTCCTTTTATAACGTTCGTTGACTTTCATTTGAAAGAAAAGAATATGTCAACTGCTAAAATTTAAAGAAGTACATGACCTGTAATATATTTTTTTTAATATTCACTTCCCGTTGACGTAAATTTTCCCTGTTGAATTTGTTTTTAGCAGATTGTAAATTGAGGAGATTAAAAGTATGATGCAATCCCAGTTTTCAACTTTAACTGAGACACGTTCTGATTAACATTTTGAGCTCATTTTTTTCTGAAATTACGACAAAATCTATATAAATTAATACCCACGGAAATTAAATATTGTAAAACATAAAAAATAAAAAAGAAGAATATATATCTGATAACGACAAACAAAATCAATACAATTAAAATATCAAATAGTAGGTTCATTAAATTTTGCAATTTTATCTGAAAATCAAAGTCATTGTGAAAACCATGAAAGACAACTCCAATGAATCGTATGATAGGTAAAGATATGTATATATACGTGGTCTTATGACAGTGAAGTTTAGGCGGGAATATCAATAATCACGTGATATATAGAAATCATGATTTCTTCCGTTTTTCAGCATCTTAGAAATATTTGATATTGATAAAATTTATTATGAATGCGTTTCATTGTTTAGGAATACTTAGTTAAAACTGGGGTAATGCATTTAACAAAATTAATTGGTTAGTAATAACCGGTCCCGTTACGTGCGTACGTCGAGTTAGGTACGTATGTCATTTTATTGGAAATCTCTAGTAAGTACATATTGCGGACATAAAGAAACAACATAATGATTAACACTAAGCACCAAAAAAAGCTAACAACAAAACTAAAGAAAGACCCAAAAAAAAGTCCACGAGACTAGCAGTTACACATCAATATACTAGTAGTTGAAAAATCACACGGAAACTAACCAATAAATCATGTGTGTTTTACAGATAATAAAACCAATTAATATACATCACATGAAACTGGTGTGAATATATCATAAACAACAGGAACAAATCATATGACCTAATGCGATGGAAAAATGATCGCCTGTATCTCTGCACTATAAACATTCATCAATCGTCTTAGTGATCGTCAATGTACAGGATACAATAGAAAGTAAATGTTCTGTAGGTACATAATCACAATTCCTTAATGACAGCAGTGCTGAATGACAATAATGAGAATTCAATTTGCCGAATAATTCGTGCAATGTAGTTTTATATTTTCCCAACCATTCGCTCAATATTGGAACGGAAGTAACGACGCCCCTAAACGCACGATTGATGTTCACTTAAACCAAAGTTTTTGACGGAAATGCATCGAACTCGAAAATTGTTTATTACAATTATCAACATTTAATTCAAATGTTCTGATCGTGCAGCGCTCTAGGTTGTGTTATAACTCTTATGCCTTTTTGCCAAACAGTTTCATTACCTCGTCCCGGAAAGCCTTGTCGAACATCCCATATATATAAGGATTGCACAAATGATTTACCATATACATTCTCCGAAGCGCTAGACAGATATGGAAAGAAACATAAGGGAGATTTTTCCAAAACTCCGGATTGTTCGTTTCGATTAATATAAATATCCATGATGGCAAGTAGGCAAGAAACCCGACAATAGAAATAGTCATGAACATAAAGGATATTCTATAAGCAGATTTACGCGGAGCATGTTTAGTGGGATGCATGTCAAGTGGATCAATGGTCCGAGTAGTGGTTTCCAAACTGGTTTGCGTATCAAGTGTGCATGATGTTGACACACATATTATTTCAACTTTCGTTTCGACTTTTTTTATTTTACGTGTTTGTCTTATTATGACTTGCGTTACCAACATGTACAGAACAGTTACTGAAATTACATTGCCAATTGATCCAACAACTCCGAATCCTTGATGTATTCTCAATAATGTTAGACTTGTTGTGGAACTAGGAAGTTTATTACACTGATAACCTGTAACATTACCAAGATTCGGGTTTCTTATTTCTACCAGCCCACAGTAAAACAGCACCGGAATGAACAGGATAGCTGTCGTCAATGCACAAATAAACACAGAACAACGCTTCCATATCAAATTCATTTGTCGACCAAAAGGTCGACATATTTTTAAATAACGTTGTATGGCGATTATAATCAAAAGGTACAGTGAAATGCATGTAAGTACATAACATAAATATGTTAACAGCTTACACGCTCCGAATCCTGGAAACATGACCGACTTCGTGTTCTGAGTAAGATTAAATGCCCCAGTTATTAACAACGCAGCTGTATCAGTCCAAGCAAGTGGCACTATGAAAAACCGTCCATCTGTTTTCTTATTCAGACGAAACTGATATACAAATATAACTGCTAAATTGCCCGGTAGTCCAATAAGTAGACAGATCGACAGCAGGACAGTGTTAGGCGTTAGATATTCCGTGTTTTGTTCATTCCAATAGAGAATATACGCACGATGTTTAATATCTTCTGAAATATTTCTGATATTTTCTTCCATATTTCTTTGTAAATATATTTTGTTGAAGACTTAATCTAAGGCAAAATGAATATATATATAAATATGCAAACAAGTCTTCTTTATCGTTGTAGTCTCACATTACCAACCGAAAAAAAGTGCGGTTTTTTTATTTGTAAATTTCAGACGGAAACATATATTCGAATTTGATTTCAAGGATGCAACAAAGTCTATTCCGATCGATTGGTTTCCGGGTTCGATTTTCAGTTCAGATTATTCGCCTAATATTATTCCACCTGTTATTTAAATTGTCTCCTTTGGTTAAAAAAAAAGCCCAGAAAGAAAAGGCTGTGCATACGTTAGATAATATCCAAAAGCTGTAAAATCACGAGTTACCAATTATCGTAGTGTATGTCGATGGCTTTATCCACGAATTAAGCTGTCAAGCGAAATGTATTAAATTTTGCTCACTCAATACAAGATATTGAAAGATCAGGTTTGACTACACGAATAACTTCATAAAAGCCAACGTACTATTAATTAAATGCACCGGATTTCAACCAGTTTATCTTTAAAAATCTTAAATGTAAATCTGATAATAATACCACACAGACAAATGTAATTTCCGCCTCTTCTTTGTGCAATTCAAATTGTCCTGCGGGATTGTCTCAAGTCAAAATTCGGAGAATATATAAAAATATACATGTTAAGTTTTTCTACGAAACCTTGCACATTAACCTTTTTTTAAGGAAATGTTTCAGAATGCTCATCATTTGTATTAATTAAATTTTTATCATATAGATTCCTTTGAAATTTGTTTCAAAGGAACAATTCTACCATATTTAAGGTCTTTCCTCTCCGTGAGGAAAGACCTTATTGTTTTTCTAATGTTTTTTTTTCTTTTTTTTCTTCCAGCATTTGTTTGGCTCGCCCTCCTACCGCTTCTATTGGAGTTATCAATACCAAAATTAAACCATCAATAGACCTCAACATGAACTTTTACCAGATGAACTTTTGTAGGATTTCACCTTCCCCTTAAGAAGTTATCTCCCTTTTGTTGATTTTTTTCAACATGGTCCCCCCAAAATGTGTTAAAAGATATCACGACTTTATTTGGACAAAAGGTAGATCTCATCATAATGTATTACCATATGAGGCTGCATAGGATTTCATCATCTACTTTGAGAGTTATATCCCCTTGAATCAATTTCTTTTATTTGCATTTTTTTCAAAAAGTATTAGAGATAGAATTTAATTGAAAATGACAGCATGTATTAGAACAGATGGCAATGTTTATAAACATAAACAATTTATTTGTTATTAACCCTTATAAGGAGTTATTTCCCTTTAGAAATTAAAAATATATTTTCAAAAATTTATATTCGAGAACCGGAAGTCATAGAGACTTGTAACCTTCACCAATAATCTTAAATTCATATGACCTTTAATATGCACCCAAGGTCAAAGGTCACCGAGTGCAAACAAAAATTACGCTGCAATTTCAAGCTTACATATTAGGAAAACGATAAGACTTTGCTGCATACATACAGCGTATGAAATGTTCTTCTCGACAAGCTCTACATTTTATACAATAAGCCCAAAAATGTCCGACCGTCTGTTCAAAAGTTACAACGGGATGATTCTTAAAAGTATAGTATTGTGTGAATATCTTTTTAAAGGTAACATATATCAACCTACTATAAACTGCAAAGATGATCAGTAGTTCGAGACCTTCAATTTGAGGTCAATGTCAGGTCATGATGAAATTTCACCTTGACCTTCACAGTATACTATGACCTTGACCTTGTGATAGTTGAAAGGTTAAGTGGTCCTGAGTTGAATGGTGCTAGTCCCATGTTTCTACGACTTCCGGTTCTTAAGTTTAGTATTGCATCATATATTTGATGATAAATTGTGACCTTTATGAACTTTGAAATTGTCCCAATTCTTTTTCTATAATGTTGTTGTTCAACTGTATATCGTTTATCATTTAACATATTTGAAATATCTATAGTCCTTTTAGAGATAATGCAGTTTGAAGTTTTGCGAGCGGAGGCATGTATTTCTGAATCATCAAGAGTTTACCACTTAAAATGTCTTAGAAATTGAAGAGGTTGACATAGTTATATGTTTGACCAAATACCAAAAACATTCCATGGAAAAAAACACCAAAAAATCAATTTGAAATTTTCAAGTTTTGCATTGACTTTGTAAGTTTCATAACTTCTATTTATATAGTTGATATTGCATCATTATTTGCACTTTGTCAAATGGGGTCATCTGATATATCAAATTGAAGGTCTCAATAAACTCTACTTAAAAATGAAAATTTTAAACCTCCTTTTCATCCCAGGGGGACGGGTGGGGTCATTTAGTGCAAACATTCAAATTTCTCAGATGGTAAGGTTGTTGCATATCAAATGAAAGAATATAAAGCGTACATTTCAAATTTCAAATTGACGTCTCCAAAAAATTGGTTGGATGGGGTCATTGAGTGCAAAAAATAAATTTTCTTTTAAGGTAGGGTTGTTGTATATCAAATGAAAGGTCATGATGTGTACATTTGATATATCAAATTCCCGACCTCCAAAAATTAGTTGGATAGGGTTATTAAGTGCAAAAATCAAACTTTTTAGAACATGGTGTTGTCGCATATCAAAAGAAAGCTCATCTACTCTGTTCCATGTATCATAATTCCGATCTCAAAAATGTAGGCGGATGAGGTCATTAAGTGTAAAAAGCGAAAAGTTTCAGAAGGTATGCTGTCTTATATCAAACGAAAGGTCGTACAAATTACAATACGAAAACATCACTTTTACAGGAAAGACCTTTCAATTGTTTTACAAACAATTGAGATACTAGTTTGTTTATTGTTTTTGTTCTAGTTTGCCATCTTGGGTTATTTTGTTTTGGAGCAATGGCAACACCAATGTCCTATTCAAAATTTTCAATTTTCTGCTTTACTAGGGTAGTACTGTTCAATTAATTTTTCAGACCGAGGAACTGTGACATTAAGGCGTTTTGTTATACGATGTCGAGAACGTCTAACCAGTCTGAAATAGTCTTTGCCACATATTCTTTTATCACTATTGTATTAGTAAACACGTCTGATCCTTGAAAATTTGCAAATTCTACAAGAACCTGTCCACCATTTGCAAGTTGAATATCCTGTTTATGTTTTACCTTGTATTTTCTTGACCATTCATTCCCGTTTATTGGCACAGTTTTAGGATGATCTTTTATTTCTAATAGTAAGTCCTCTTTATTGAAAGTATATTTTGAAAGGTTTCAAACGCTCGATCTGTTTTTTGGTTTATTTTCTGACTCATCTTTAAAAAAGTAATTTGAACTAAAAAAAAAAGATATTAAGCCCTGTCTGTCATATACATTAAAATATTTATTTGTTGCTAGAAAGTTTATTTGCTCATTGTCTGTTTAAAAGTTTGGCTATTGTCTCTGTACTTTTGGAGACTATTGTCTGAACTCTCTTTTGTTTCTCGACTGACGTTAACTTTTTTGTCAAGTCAAATAGATGGCTTGATGTCTCCTTTAGTGTCGAGTTTTTGCTCTAAGAACGGTTAAAGAGTATGTGAGATTTTTGCTGCTTATGTTACAATTTACTTTTCAATGTTCACAATTTTTTTTTGTGAGGTCGTCATCACTTCTACTGTTGGAGGTTTTGCATATTTGTGAAGGGAATGAACTGTTTCTGGTGTGCATTTTTCACAATTTTCTTTTTGGTGTAGTTTTACTCATTCGACACCTTGCATTAATTAAGCAAATTGTTCTTTTCTAGAAATATGCCTTTTCTCCTGATTCATTATTATGTTTCTAGTATTTATCAGAGCTTAGGTCGTTTTATTATCTTGGGAAACGTGATTTTAATTCCTAAAGTGGAATATGCATTTTGGGATAGCTATGAATTAAAACATGATATATCTCGCATCTTGCATTGACATTGATATTATGGCTTTAATTTGCCCATTGCTCTTCAACTTTGTATTTGTTAAGCTTTATAACTATTTTGAAATGAGCGTCAGTGATCAATCTTATGTAGACGAAACGCGCGTCTGGCGTTCTAAATTATAATCCTGGTACCTTTGATAACTTTTGGCACGTGAACAAGGAATCTTTTTTCTTTATGTGGTTGATCATTCCACCATTTTAAAGTTTCTAGATCTTAAGTTGACAAGATCACTTTAACAAAATTACACAGGTTCATTTTTTCATAATTATATCACATATTTGCTTAAATGTTTAACTGCTGTGATAACCCGGCAATGTTGCAATGTAATGTCTTCGATTGTTTGATTAATTTCTTTGTTTAAAGTTTACTTAACTTATATATTATTGATAACATGTTAAAAATTTACAGAATGAATAAAAATACTTAGTTAGTAAATGCACTGAGTTACTTTTAGATTACACTTTGTACTTTGGAAGAAGTGTAGAGGCTAATGTAGTCAGTTCATTATTTATTAATAAAAAAAATTCTGAAGATTATATACAGGTGATATATGCAGGAACAATTGTAAATGATTTTGTAAGTTTTTCAGAAACATATTTTTTTTTAACACTGAGCAATACAATTAAAATCACTTTTATTATCTCACTTTGCCATTATATAGACAAATTCATAAATGAAGGCATACTTTTTCTGTTGTTTTTTTTGTATTAAAAAGTAAATGGAAAGTTTGGTTTTTAAATTATGTCTTTCAAAAATATGATATAACTGTCTCACTGTTTGCCAAACAGCTTCTTCACTTCTACCCGGAAAGCTTTATCAAAAACTCCATATATGAACGGATTGCATAAATGATTTACCATGTACATTTCTCCTTAATATAAGGCAGGTATTAAAAGATATCGGAAGACAAAACAAAGGATTATTCGCTTCTATAAATATAAACGACCAAGATGGCAAGTAAGCAAGAAATCCAATTAATGAAATAGTCATAAACATAAAGGAAATTCTAAAAGTGGATTTTTGTTGATCAGGTTTAGTGGAAATATCTCGATCTTTATTTTCAAGAGTAGTAATGTTCATCCTCGTGTTTGGTTCACTTGATTGTGGTAGAAGAATATCTTCTGTTGTATGATGTTTCCTAGGAGGTGCAATGCTTAATTATTACTTTTGTTATCAGTATGTATAAAACTGTTAAAATAATTACAACACAAAATGTGGCAAAAGCTCCAAATCCTTGGTAAATCCTAAATAAAGGCAACAGTAGTATACCGCTGTTCAAAACTCATAAATCCATGGACAAAAAACAAAATCGGGGCAACAAACCAAAACCGAGGGAAACGCATTAAATATAAGAGGAGAACAACGACAAAACACCGAAACGCAACAGCACACAGATACGGACCAAGCAACAGACAATACACCACGAGAATAACAAATATAACATCAAAACCAAATACATAAATATGGGATAGACAAGTACCGTGCCACGTCTTATCTCAAAAATAAGAGAAAACAGAAACGACTCAACGTTAAAATGCAACACACACACAGAAACGAACAATATTATAACAATGACCATCTTCCTGACTTGGTACAGGACACTTTTAAAGGGGAATAACAGTGGTGGGTTGAACCTGGTTTTAAGGCATGCCAAACCTCGCACTTTAATGGCACAGTTAAATATAACATTGAAATGAAAACAAAATATTACAGGACTACAATACAAATAAAAAGCAGAACATATTAAACAAAGAAAAGCATAATTAATAGATAACAAAAAGCATCAGGTTTAAAATTCAATACGCCAAAAACGCGTCTAGTCCACACGAGACTCACCAGTGACGAAAAAAATACAAAATTGTACAGCACTGAAGATCAAAAGTTGAAAAGGTTTTGCCAAATACGGCATTGTTTGTATGCCCAGGATAAGAACATTCATATTATATAAAACAATTCACACTATTGCAAACAGTAAATTTTAACAAATGAATATGAAAGAGATATACATAATGAAACTGAAGTAAAAACTAATTACAGAAAACTAAACCCGAATACATAACGCCCAGATATACAAGATCGAAAGTGAAAAAAGTACAAAGTTGTACAGCACTGAAGATCAAAAGTTGAAAAGGTTTTGCTAAATACGGCATTGTAATATGCCCGGGATAAGAACACTATTATATAGAACGATTCATGCTATTGCAAACAGTAAATTTTAACAAATGAATGTGAAAGATATATTCATAATGAAACTAAAGTATTAACTTATTACAGAAAACTAAACCCGAATACATGATGCTAATTTCAATACAGCATAGACACACCAGAATCAGTCCAGGCGTTAACGCAATTAAAAAAATGACGTCACATACGATGGCGAAAAGGCAAACGTTATGCTACTAACAATACCAGCTTGCTTTTTGAACTATGCATGATGATGGGGTTAGGAGGGGTCCTGATCTCGAAATCCCGGGCTTAAAAACACAAAATCCCGAGGTCCCGAATTTGAATAAAGTAAATCCCGACGTCCCGAAATTCGAAAACAAAAATTCCCGGATCCCGCAAGGGTCAATCCCGAAATCCCGAGCTTAAAAACACCCCATCCCGGAGTCCCGATAAAGGTCCTACCCCCTCTGCATTGATAACCTGTAACATTACCAAGATTATCTTCTACACGTCCAAAGTAAAACAACATTGGTATATACGTTAAAACTGATATAAGTATACAAAGATAAACAGAACGGCGCCTCCTTGTCGATATCATTTGCCGCCCGAAGGGTCTACATATTTTTAAATACCGTTGTACGGCAATAGCGACCAAAATATCTAGTGAAATGCTTATAGATACATAGCTCATGTATATTAGCAGTTTACATGTTCCGAATCCTTGAAACATGACGTGTCTCGTGTTCTGTGTTATATTGATGGCTGCGGTTACTAACAATGCAAAAGTATCAGTCCAAGCCAGCGGCACTATGAAATATCGTCCGCTTGTTTTCTTACTAAGGCGGCATTGATAAATAAATATAACGGCTAAATTGCTAGGCACTCCAATTAATAGAAAAATCGACATCAAGATAGTGTTAGGTGTTAGATATTCCTTTATCTGTTCATTCCAATAAAGTATGTTCGATCGAGGGGAAATGTCTTCTGAAATAGAGGTAACATTTGAATTCATTGTTCTTTTTAAAACATGTCATTCATGAATAAGCTAAATAAGCAATGATTATGTAATTAATAGTATGCGACTATATTCATAACGATATTTCCTTTCAAAATGACAGCTTTAAGTGACTTGCTCAAATAAGTGACATTATATTTTTTTGAAACACATTGAACGTTCAAACGGAAACATATTTAAAAAGTCAGTCAACAAGGTTTATTCCGGTCGTACTGTTTCTAGTTCGGTTCAAGTACTGATTCTAGTGCGGTTCAATATTCACTTCCACTTGTTCCCTTTATTTCCAATCCGTCGTCGAGAATGTTTTTTTTTTAAATTTTATAAAATTTGGCGAGAATTTCACATAAAAGAGAGTGTAGAAGATATGACGTACACCAAGTATGCCTGTATCATTACAACAGCGTCGGCGGGGAACATTAAACATTTAACACAAAGCAGATGATTGTTGTTTTTTTTTATATATAAATTGGAAAAATATCACGTTTATATCACTATTAGATAAAAAAAAATAAAAGTTACTATTTCCACAATTGTGCCTCTATGCAAGTGGGCTTCTTGTTTAATGTAACTATTTGTATTCACTATCGGTTTTTCGGTTCTGAAGATTTTTATATGTCTTCCCCGGTATTTGTGGGTTATTTTGGTCGTCCAACTAGAGATAATTCTAGATTAATTTGCAAGATTTTATGAGGATGTCGGTAGCTGGATTTTTGTAGATAAAATTGAACTTAGTACTATTTTATTTATTTTTAACCTTGATTTGAACATTGATTAGCTACCATTGTCTTGGCTGTTAAAAAGTGCATTTAATTACTTTGTCCACTGATGGAGATGAAAAAGGTGTACTTAAAATTTTAACAAGAGGTTAGAAAGAGTAATTTTCGTGTTTAAGTTTAATAATAAAAATCACTTTCAAAACGTCTTAAAGGCATGATTTTTTTTATTAGTTGTTAGTGGCTCTGAACTAGCTGACTAACTGCGAGTACTCTCAGATCTGTTCATTGTGTCTTTTTGTGTCGGGATGTATAAGTACCCGGCCACGTCCACTTTTAATTTTTGTCTATCTGATGATTTAAGCCTTTTTCAACTGATTTTTATAGTTCGTTCTTATGTTGTACCGTTATACCACTATCCAAGGTTAGGGGGAGGGTTGGGATCCCGTTAACATGTTAAACCCCGCCACATTATTTATGTATGTGCCTGTCCCAAGTCAGGAGCCTGTAATTCAGTGGTTGTCGTTTATATGACAGGTCTTGTCCATTCGTTTTTGATGCGTTTTGTTATTTGATTTTGCCATGTGATTATGGACTTTCCAAATTGATTTTCCTCTGAGTTCAGTATTATTGTGATTTTAATTTTTGTATATGTGTTACATATTTGTTTTTCGTTCATTTTTTTTACATAAAGAAGGCCGTTAGTTTTCTCGTTTGAATTGTTTTACATTGTTTTATCGGGGCCTTTTATAGCTGACTGCGGTATGGCTTTGCTCATTGTTGAAGGCCGACGGTGATCTATAGTTGTTAATGTTTGTGTCATTTTGGTCTTTTGTGGATAGTTGTCTCATTGGCAATCATACCACATCTTCTTTTTTATAAATAAAAAATAAAACTAGTGATCTGGAAATATTTTTCAATATGGGCCTTTGGCCCCCCAAAATATTTAACAAGCCATTTTGAGATTTAATGGGCCATGTCATATGAATGGACCATTGATTTATAACTTAAAAAAATATGTTTCAGCATAGAAGAACTAACCTTATGATTCTAATTATAGTTCCTTGTGCTTTTGTAGTTTCATTGAATAAATGATATTTTAGGTCTTAGTTCATGCTGATATATGTCACCGTATGTGTCTTGTGTGATAAAGACTGTGTTCATGATATGTTATATCAATTACACACAGCAATATATTGCTGGGTCTTCCAAGCGCTTGCTGAAACCTCTAATCAAAGCCGGGCTTCAAAGTTATTGTGAAACTGCCTATTTTAGATGTGGCGTGAGTCAAATGTGGATACTAAAAAATTCCAAAGATCTTTTAGAGTACATACAATCTAAGTCTCTTTCATCTTGCAATAAATAAAATTAACGGTACCAATTTTCTTGCACCAGATGCGCATTTCGACAATACATGTCTCTTCAGTGATGCTCGTGGCCAAAATATTTGAAACCCAAAGCTTATATAAATGATGTAGAGCTATAATCCAAAAGGTCCAAAAAGTAGAGCCAAATTCGTGAAAGGAATCAGAGCTTTGCAATAGTATTGAAACATTGGACTTTTCTACATTTTACCCAAGTAACGTACACCGTCCTTATGTCGTCACAGGCCTAAAGTCGTCGTCCGGAAATCACGCGATATTCTCGCTTTATAATATACAAGGCAAAGTTTAGAAGCGGTTGATTTTGAAGCCGTGAGTATCTATTTTTATTCCTGATCAATGCTTTATTATATTTAAGCTTCACGTAGCCTTCATTGTACGATTTTTGGGCCCTGGAAACAATGGTATTGATGGCATGCTGGGCGACGCATTCCTGAATTTTTGCATGTTTTGGGCGATGGTACCGTACGGTGCCATTTTGATACGTGACGTCATTCTTCCAAGTTTATTCTATCCCAAAATAGTTTGTCTTGAATTTGAAAAAAAATGGATTGAAACTGAGGTGACGAGTTTAAGACGATACGGACGACTTAAAGTCTGCCAATTTGTTCCAATATTTATGTCCAACGATTCGTCACAAATATACAAGAAAACTGTCAAATAAAGTTTTTTACTTCACATTATCGTTAAGAAGCTTTTCCTGAGTCAACAATCTCTCTGTTCGTCTTGAAGAGGAATATTTGTCAGACCTGTTTTCTTTATTGATTTGTTCGGAGGATATTTTCCTTGAACTGCCATACTGTTTTGTTAAAGTCATTTACGTCCAACTAAAACTGCCCATATGCTTGTGCCTTTCTTGTTTCCTTTTGTGTTATTTCTTTGGTTTTGTTTTTCTTTGGCATATCCCCCCCTATTTTGGACCCCAAACTCCGTCTAAACATGATTTCAGGCAATGGAGATACAAAAACCAAAAAAACTTTGTCAGTGGAACCAAGAGCTTATAAGGCGGCTAAGTTAGGACTGTTGTCAATAGCCCAGGCCAACAAAACATACAACGTACCTAGAATGACTCTCCGACAGAGTAAAGGGAAAAGTTGCCATGGATGCTAAAATGGGCGCATCTACGATTTTGACGTCCGATGATGAAATATCACTCGTTAATTACACTGAATACATGGCACAACGAGGATTCCCTCTGTCGGTATCCCAGGTCATAGGATTCGCTTGGTGCATCGCCAAAGAGCATCCCGGGGCAAGAGTCTTTAATGAGCCGGAACCCACAGAGAAATGGTGGAGGGGGTTTAAAAAAAAAAGACATCTCGAAATATCACTGAGAAGACCGGATCCATTAGGAGAGACTATTTTAAGCTCCTTAAATCAACTCTTGAAACTAATGATCTAAAGGACATGCCTGAGCGGTTATATAATTGCGATGAAGCAGGTCTCAGTCTAAACAAAAGCTCTGGTCAACGTGTCGTCGAAACAGTCTTCTTGCAGCACTGTGTAAAGGAACGTCCGATTATGCTATTGCAAGATGGTGCAATCTCTCACATCAGACCGATGCTCATTGATAGTACTCTTAAGAATGACGTCATTCTGCTTTGCCTACCGTTTAAAACAACACATATTTTGCAACCTTTGGACGTGGCAGTATACAAAAATATGAAAATTGAAACCGCAAAACAAGTTTATAGTAATGCAAAAATGCTTAAATCCGACCTGTGGGTATCAAAGAAAAATGTCAGCTCAATCTTTAAGGTTATATTTGAGAGAAGTTTTACTATGGCCTGCATTACACAAGGATTCAAAAAGTGTGGCATATATTCCATTGATCCTAACTCAATTGATAAAACTTTGCAGTTCAGAGGGGGCAATGGTGTCAACCCGGATGACCTTGATTTGTCGTTAAATGACGAACCAACGGACGAATCCGAACTGTCAGCTATTGAGGACAATACCACATCTAATACAGAAAACGAGTCAGAGCACATAGTATCAGCGATGCCATCTACAAATAACACAGGCGTAACAACCGTCATGGACCTAGAAGTGGTATTTTATCTCCTATAATCCACACTACCTCTGATGCTACACAATCGTCAAACGAAATTGAGCCATCTAATTCCAACTATATGTCCACCAGAACTAGCATTATCAGCAATTGAATCCGCTTTGACACTTCGTAAGAAGCGTAAATATGAGAATGCATTTTCCAGCAATACGATTGGTAAAGGTGACGTTGTATTTAATACATGGAAAAACCTGAAGATCTCATGCACTATGTTCATTAAGCGATTCTACTTTACCAATCAATGAAAGTATAAATTCAATGTCGTCCTCATCTCTCAATGTGCAACCATCCCACTGTTCTGAACCATCATCTCATCCTTTAAGTAAAGCTGGACTTATTCCAGACCATTTTGGTAATTTTGACTTATTTTTTTGTCTTGAATTGCTGTACATTATTGCTGTTTACAGTATAATATTCAAGATAATAACCCAAAATAGCAAACTGCCTAAAAAATACCAATTTAGGGGCAGCAACATAACAACGAGTTGTCAGATTCATCTAGAAATTTCAGGGCAGATAGATCTTGACAAGATAAACAATTTTACCCATGGTCAGATTTGCTCTAAATGCTTTGGTTTTTGAGTTAGAAGCCAAAAACTGTATTTTACCTCTATGTTCCATTTTTAGCCGTTGCGGCCATCTTGGTTGGTTTGCCCGGTCACAAAAAACAATTTTTAAACTAGATAGCCTAATAATGATTCTGGCTATGTTTGGTAAAATTTGGCCCAGTAGTTTCAAAGGAGAAGATTTTTTGTAAAAGTTTACTAAGATTTACGAAAAAATGGTTGAAAATTGACTACAAAGGGCAATAACTCCTAAAGGGGTCAACTGACCATTTTGGTCATGCTGACTTTTTTGTAAATCTTACTTTGCTGAACATTATTGCTGTTAACAGTTTATCTCCATCTATAATAATATTCAAGATAATAACCAAAAACAGTAAAATTTCCTTAAAATTATCCATTTAGGGGCAGCAACCCAACAACTGGTTGTCTGATTCATCTGAAAATTTCAGGGCAGATAGATCTTGACCTGATTAACAATTTAACCCCATGTCAGATTTGCTCTAAATGCTTTGGTTTTTGAGTTATAAGCAAAAAACTGCATTTTACCCCTATGTTCTATTTTTAGCCATGGCGGTCCTGTTTTTTTGATGAAATGGGAATTAAAACACATACTTTATTCTAGATACCCAAGGAATCAATCAGATTAAGTTTGGTTTGAATTGATTCAGTAGTTTCAGAGGAGAAGATTTTTGTAAAAGTTAACGACGACGGACGCCGGACACAAAGTGATAGGAAAAGCTCACTTGGCCCATCGGGCCCGGTGAGCTTATAATAAGACATATAACAGTTTCATTGAACATAACATTGAACGTTTGAGTAATTGAACGTAATAGATCGTAATAAGGTTAACAAAAATCTGACTTTGGTATAACAACATAACTGAATAAATATGTTTAAACATGTATATAATAGACACTCAAAGAAAGAAATATATTATTTTATGATCATATGAACATTTGTTCATTGTTAAGATTTACTATAAGCAGTGATTTGTTGGTACTATTATATAAATACCAGATCAGCAATTATGCAAGGACAATACTGAAACTTTAAATTTCTTAAATGTTTTGGTGGTCACATGACAATATGATTTTCTTCACATCCCCAAAGAAAGATAGCAAATATTTTGATGGTACACATGTATAAAATAAAACCTTAACTGCAGACTGTACTTATTTCAGCACGACTGTAGAATATTTATAAGCAGAATTGAATGAAGTCAAAAATTGGAAGTAAACATTAGGTGATTCATCATCTGTTTTAAAATGTTTCACTATGCATTAAAATTGAATTTTCAAAAACAGTGCCCCAATAAATTAATTCTTTAAAATCTAAATTCAATCAAACATTTTTATGGGAGAGTTTAGTTTATAACTTTATAGATAGATACATTTACTTACTATATAATTGAGCCTACTATCTATGAATGGTGTCTGTCCATTTGAGTACTCCAGTCTATCTGGGAAATCTAAGTGGTATGGTTCTGTAGAGGGTTGTTCTATGTAATAATTCCTTATCATTGTCACCAATGCCTTATCATCAGCAGCTGTATTCCTATCTATCAGTTCCTTCATAGCCTTTTTATAATCAAATTGTGCTATCCTGTTTTGATTTATTTGTTGTGGTTGAAATTGTTGCACGAAAACGACTTGTTTTCTGTCTTCATTGAAAGCCCCTCTCTGATCTCAGGATAAGAAATATCTAGATTTGATGTTGGATATTGATCTAAACTAGAATTTCTGGCATAAAACATCATGAGAAGTAGATACTAAGGGCTCTAAAGAGCCTGTGTCGCTCACCTTGGTGTATGTGAATAAAACAAAGGACGCAGACAGTTCATGATAAAATTGTGTTTAAGTGATTGTGATGTGTTTCTACATCATACTTTACTGAACATTCTTGCTGCTTACAATTATCTCTATCTAAAATGAACTTGTCCGTGTAGTTTCAGTGGAAAATGTTAGTAAAAATTTACAAATTTTATGAAAATTGTTAAAAATTGATTATAAAGGACAATAACTTCTTAGGGGGTCAATTTACCGTTTTGGTCATTTTGACTTATTTTTGAGTCTTAAATTGCTGTACGTTATTGCTGTTTACAGTTTCCTTAAAATTACCAATTTAGGGGCAGCACCCTAACAACGAGTTGTCCCATTCATCTTAAAATTTCAGGGCAGATAGATCTTGACCTGATAAACAAATTTAACCCATGTCAGATTTGCTCTAAATGCTTTGGTTTTTGAGTTATAAGCCAAAAACTGCATTTTACTCATATGTTCTATTTTTAGCCGTGGCGGCCATCTTGGTTGGTTGGCCGGGTAAAAAAACTAGATACATTTTTAAACTAGATACATTAATGATGATTGTGGCCAAGTTTGGATTAATTTGGCCCGGTAGTTTCAGAGGAGAAGATTTTTGTAAAAGATCATGGATATTTACGAAAAATGGTTAAAAATTGACTATAAAGGGCAATAACTCCTAAAGGGGTCAACTGACCATTTTGGTCATGTTGACTTATTTGTATATCTTACTTTGCTGAACATTATTGCTACTTACAGTTTATCTCCATCTATAATAATATTCAAGATAATAACCAAAAACAGTACAATTTCCTTAAAATTCCCAATTTAGGGGCAGCAACCCAACAATGGGTTGTCTGATTCATCTAAAAATTTTAGGGCAGATAGATCTTGACCTGATAAACAATTTTACCCAGTCAGATTTGCTCTAAATGCTTTGGTTTTTGAGTTATAAGCCAAAAACTGCATTTTACCCATATGTTCTATTTTTAGCCATGGCGGACATCTTGGATAGTTGGCCGGGTAAAAAAACGCAAACTTTAATTTAGATACATCAATGATGATTGTGGCCAAGTTTGGATTAATTTGGCCCGGTAGTTTCAGAGAAGAAGATTTTTGTAAAAGATCATGGATATTTACGAAAAATGGTTAAAAATTGACTATAAAGGGCAATAACTCCTAAAGGGGTCAACTGACCATTTTGGTCATGTTGACTTATTTGTAAATCTTACTTTGCTGAACATTATTGCTGTTTACAGTTTATCTCCATCTATAATAATATTCAAGATAATAACCAAAAACAGTACAATTTCCTTAAAATTACCAATTTAGGGGCAGCAACCCAACAATGGGGTGTCTGATTCATCTGAAAATTTCAGGGCAGATAGATCTTGACCTGATAAACAATTTTACCTCTGTCAGATTTGCTCTAAATGCTTTGGTTTTTGAGTTGTAAGTCTAAAACTGCATTTTACCCCTATGTTCTATTTTTAGCCATGGCGGTCATCTTGGATGGTTGGCCGGGTAAAAAAACACAAACTTTAAACTAGATACATCAATGATGATTGTGGCCAAGTTTGGTTTAATTTGGCCAAGTAGTTTCAGAGGAGAAGATTTTTGTAAAAGTTAACGCCGGACGACGGACGCCAAGTGATGGGATAAGCTCACTTGGCCCTTCGGACACGGTGAGCTAAAAAGGCTTAACAGGAACAAATGAAAAGATTGAGAGAACTTTAACAAATTAAAAGTAAAACAGCAAAAAATGAAAAACAGTTGAAAAAATCAAAAACATGCGGTGACGTACCCACGTTTTGAGTGTCAACATATCGTCAATGAATCCAATGTTTCAATGATGTGTTGTTTTAGCAGCCGTGTATTCCATGCAAGCTGCATACCAACTTATATCTCTACTGTATCTTGTCCATTTTGCTATTAACTGTTCGTGCTGTTATTACTCAAATTATTGATACATATGACTTTTGACTTTTTATTTTATTTTTGTATTCCAGGACACCAAAATGAAACAGTTCACTACCAGACCATTGTTGACTGTTGGTACATGTATGCATCATTACGGTAGACGGGAACTGTCTGTTGGTAGTAATTACCATTTGGAGGCAGAGCCGTTAAACAAATATGACTCAAATGCAGTTGCAATTTACGATGGCTCTAGAAAGGTTGGAAACTTAAAGAGAGAATATGCTGCAGCTATATCGTCAGTGATGAAACTAAATCTTGCAAAGTCGCGGTATGTTATTAGACCAATAGAGTCGAGTGAAGTGAAATCAAGAAAAACAGGGCCACAGCAGCTGTGTCATCTAACCTTTAAAGGGGAGGATGACAGTGAGGGTGAAATAAGAACAGTAGTCAAGTCCCATCAGTGCGTTTCTATAATTGTTTCATAATTAACTATGATTGGATTTACTTTTTCATGAAGATTGTATTTTACTTTGTGAAATATTTGCTGCAAAACTTATTTTGTGAATAATGAACAATAAGAAGGGTTAATTTGATTTGTGTTGAATTTAAAAAAAGAAAAGAAATGAGTTGACGACCTAAAGACGAGCTAATATTACATGACGACCAATGAACGTGATATGTGACGACTTATAGACGTGACCGTCCGGAAGTCGTCTGGCTTTCCCCGGTGTAGTTTAGACGATAAATAACCATATTTCCGAATGTTTGATGGCCTCATACTAAAGAGATATCGAATTCTGAATATGTTTTCTGTATGATTTCCTATTTAAATTGCGTCTTAAGGTCGTCTTGTCATTATAGTACTGCAACTGACATCGAAAAAGACGCTTAGTTAACGAGTTTAATGGTCCGGAATAACACTCGGCTGCAAATTGTTTTAAATGAAAGAAAAATATCTATATTTTAATTTCCGTCCGGTCGTAAAAAGTTTCTATGGTCACGTTTTTGTATTTTATCTCTTTAATAGGGGTACCCCTCAATTTACGGTTTTGGGTAGTTACTTTAAACTCCATAAATATATTTTTTTGGTTAAATTTCGCTCTATTTTCGTAAATATTTTCTATGCACATATCATCAAGGATCATCGAAATGATGAAGACATAAATATAATACCATCTCCAAGTAAAATTTTCAAAATTAAAGTTGGCTGTTTTTTTAGATAGAAATTTAACGCGTTTTTCTTTGAAAACGAGAAAACGTACGATTCAAAAACAGTATTTGACATTTGAGAGGACAAAACATATTATTGAGATACTGCATGCAAATTTCGTTGGGCAAATTCAAAACAATTTGGTCAAAAACTCAAAAATAAAAACATCATTTGTACCTTTTTTAATAACGGATATTTCCTATCCGTGAATCAACTCCAACATTTATTTTTTCCTTCACAATCAATTTGATAGTTTCGATATGATTATGTAGATTTTGTAAGAGAAGTTAATTCGTTTTTGTGTGATTTGAATATCCATAGTACTTTTTCGTGTATTTTATGTAAATAAGTTATATTTTTGTTAATAAAATTTTGACTTTTTATAAAAGTTAACCAAATCCTTCGGATAAGAGGTTTTTCCGGATAATGACTAGTTGATATTGTGTGAAAATACATTGTATGTTAATGTTTAACCTCAGAGCAATTAATATGCATGCAAGTGGTCAGGGGAAAAGTACTATATAACTTTCGCAGAGATTTGGTTTGTGACAAGGTGATGTTAAAACCAACTTCTCTTTATATTCTGCTTTCCTTTGGCGAATCATCAGTGATGTTATGAGACTTGCACCAGAAGGCACAATTGGTGCGTCCTTAAATTAAATTGATTGATTGTTGGTTGCTTACGTCCAGTGGCAAATATTTCATGCATGTTCAGGACGAGAATAAGTTAACAATAAAAACAATAGGTAGGTTTTGTCATAAAAGAGGCCATTCGGGATGATGGTCGGTAAAATCTTGACTGCCACTGTAAAATGATGGTATATAGGATTGGGACAGAAATTTTCCATTGCAACAGACCACTTTTGACCCCTCAAAGAGTTGTTGCAAGGGTTTTTAACGTGCAAAGAACTTGGCCCTCCCTTTACACGAGGCATCGGATTTAACGTCCCCATTGTGACCGGACGTTACTGCGAACTTGATACATCCCGCACAGCAAAATGGACGCCACACTCCTTTTTACTGCCGGTCGGGAGAAGACCAAGTGACCATATATCGTTTCCCCAGTCACCCACGGGGAACCTTAAATTAGAAACAACAGAAATCCATATATGTGATCAAACTGATCGACATGTGTCCTCACAACCTGACACTTTTATACGATCTCGCGCTCAGTTTATTCCTTGTAGCTTGGATATGAAAACAGGGTTTTTTTGTAAAAGAAAAACTTTTACAAAAAACAGAAAACTACACAAAACTGAGTCCTCTAAACGTGTTGACAGTCTTTTAAGTTGTGGTTATTGATGTGAGTAATCATTTATCCATGCATAACCAAGTACTTATTGAAGTCAACACCTGTGCAATTAAGTAAAATAGTTACTGAAAAATTCAAATTTGAACTTGCTGTCAGTTCATTAATAACGATTGTTAGTGATGTGATTTGTTCTCCCATAAGAAAAAGCCTTTCTCATGTAGCACATACTCTACATATACCGATCACTTTTACCCAAGATTGTCTCTGATGTTTACAAAATTACCAAACTCCAGAACTTACTAGATATTGTGACACCTTACAATTCAGACACAGGGGGCCAAGGGATATGAAATATAGAGTTTAGCTCTGAATTCAATATAGGGGATGCCATTTTCAGAATCACACCAAGGTGCGTCTGAAAAAATCAAGGATACATTAAAAGAAGAACAATTACTTCACCCTGCCAACAGTGTTCTTATGAGCTATGTCCTCGTTTTCGTATTTCTATGGAAATGATGCCCGCATAACTTCTTAATAGATATAGGGAGATGTGGTTTGAGTGCCAATGATACAACTCACCATTCAAGTCACAATTAATAAAAGTAAACCATTATAGATCACGGTCCGATCTTCAACACGGAGTCTAGACACAAACGTTCATTTGTTAGTTAATTGATGAAAAAATAACACAAAGGCGCTTCTGAACCGTATACTGTTCCTAAAGATAAACAAAAATTCGTAAATGTATGGCTATTACAAAATCAATCGTTTCTGTAGCAACATTCGCCCAATTACATTTACATTTGGGATTTGCAGTGCAGATATATCATGCATATGCATATGGGAACATGTGTCACGAACATTGATCAAAATTTTGTACTCACATTGCTTTTGTGTTTCCTATGCAAAGGTAAGACTGTATATGACGAGTTTGACCAAATCATGACGGTAATTACGCTCCAGATAGCATTTGTACTCAAAAACTGTGATTGCTTTGAACAAACTCTGTCCTGCGCCGAACTTGTTCTTATAAAAAAGGGAAGTATCTTGTAATGCTAATACGCGTACTGAATCCGCATATGATGACTAAGAGATTGATTCATGTCCCTATTTAATGAATACTTGAGCTATTGTGTGTCGCTTTTAAAAGTTATATAAGGATCATGACTGATTTTGAATTACACCATTAGAAAATTGGCCTTGCATTGTATAATTTTTCATCCTTCCCTTAATAAAATATATTACGTTAAGTTTTTTTAACAGGATTATCCCACTAAAAAAATGTTCATGCACTAAACTGACTTTAATTTACACTCATTTTTTAAACCTCGCATTCGCCTCGGATGACTAAAGTATATTTTGTGTTTTAACTGCTCTGTCCAGGCTTTTCAAATACACAATATGTATTTAGCTATAAGTAGATACTAATTTTCACAAAATACACAACCTTTACGATGCAAAATTAAAACACTGTTTCAGCGCTTGAATTTTTTTTTTTCAAAGATAGAAAAAATATTAAAATAATTTGATAAACTGGTGTTTTATAGTGAAACACTATAAACAATATGGAAGTTTATGGATGTGAAAAGGTCAAGGCTACTTCTTCTTTTGATTTGTCTTAAATGGAAAAAAATCAGAAGGTTCCAAATCAACGCTATGTTGTAATGGCAGCTCTTCTTATAAGTAGTCAAATTTGTCGTTTTAACCTCGTTTATAGCATATGCATATAATTGAATCGTCTTTGTAGCATTCTATTGAATAAATATCAAAATATTTCTCCTTTTTGTCCTTGTGGTTGAAATATTGATATTTTTAGGTCTGACCTTTGACCTCAATTTAACAAAACTGTGACCACTCTGGATTTTTACGACCCAACTTTTCTTATTGTACACGTTTTCCTCTTTCCATCGATATATAATTAAGGTGTGTTTTATTCCGGACCATTAAAGTTTTAAAAAATGAACTCTGGTTGCAGTACTATTGCAGTATAAATGAAAGTGCGGACCCATGACAGCTTCGGGACGGTTTACGTTATTCCATATCCCAACTAAAAGACAAATTGAAAGAGTTGGTATCGCTTTGTTTGATAAAAAAGAAGAAATACAAGTATCTTGTCTTAGGAAGGGATAAATCCTACTTTGTAAAGGATCACTGATTCTGATTTTCTAAAACTGACATTATTAAGATGCTTGATTTCTTTGACAGCATATTTGTTATGTTCGGAGGATGTGTTTTTCAGAAGACTGTCGGCATTCCAATGAGAATTGTGCCCCTCTTCTTGCCAACTTGTTTCCTTTTTATACGCCCGTCAAAATTTTGACGGGACGTATTATGTTATACAAATGTCCGGTGTCCGTCCATCCATCTGTCTGTCCGTCTGTCCGGCGTAAACATGTCGCGCCGTAACTTGAGAACGACCTATCCTAATTTCATGAAACTTATTAAAGTTGTTTCTTATGATGGTCAAATGATCTGTATACTTTTTGGTGAAAATAAGATTAAAACTTTTTGAGTTACAGCACTTTGTAACTAAAACTGGGGTGTGTAATTTTTCACATGTCGCCCTATATATCAAAAACTATTTTTTATTATTGCTTAAAACTTTACACTCTTCTTAGTTATATTAATTTTAAGATCTGTATACTTTTTGGTGATGATTCAAAATTACATTTTTGAGTTATTGAGTATTTTGTAAAAAAGGGGGAGGGTGTTTTTACATGTCGCGCCGTATCTCAAAAACGATTTATGATTAATGCTTAAAACTTTACACACTTTGTTATATTAATCTTAAGATCTGTATACTTTTGGTGATGATTTAAAATTTCATTTTTCAGTTATTTAGTATTTTGTATAAAAGAGGGAGGGTATTTTTACATGTCACGCTGTATCTCAAAATCAATTTATGATTATGGCTTAAAACTTTACACACTTCTTTGTTACATTAATATTAAGATCTGTATTCTTTTTGGTTTTGATTCAAAATTTCATTTTAGTGATATTTAAATTTTTTGAAAAAAAGAGGGGGGTTTATATGTCCCTCCGTATCTCAAAAACGATATATGGTTATGGCTTAAAACTTTTTCAGAAATTATTTATGAATATTGCATTAAACTTTCACACAAGACGACTGGTGTATCATGCGCTCATGGCGCAGCTGTTTATTATTATGAGGCGGACTTCATACTGGAAGCTCTTAAGAAGAAAGATAAGAAGTTAGGAATATCTTTTAACTTCACTTTCCGCTATATAAATGATGTTCTCTCACTAAATAATTCAGAGAATTTTGTGACTATGTTGAACGCATCTATACCATCGAACTAGAGATAAGGGATACAACAGATACAGTTAAGTCCGCCTCATATCTTGACTTAAATCTAGGAGTAAACAATGAGGGTCGGATGAAAAACAATACTTTACAACTAAAGAGATGATTTCAGCCTTCCAGGCCAATTTTGAACTTTCCATATCTAAATAGCAACATGCTAGCAGCACCTGCATACGGGGTATATATCTCCCGATTGATACGATGTTCCCGAGCTTATATTTCTTATCTGGATTTCCTTGATATAGGGTTGCTGCTCACAAGGAAGCTTTCAAACCAAGAGTTCCAAATTGGTGAAGTTGAAATCAACCCTTCATAAATTTTGGACTAGGGGCTATAAGGGCCAAAAAATGGCCCTAACCCCAAATTTCATTTAATTTGTCATATTGTAGGTCTATACCATAGACCTTCTGAAAATAATTGAATTTTTGGTCTAGCTAGTTTATTCTGTTGCCTAGCAACCACTATAATAGTTTGACCAAATCATGACGGTAATTACGCTCCAGATAGCATTTGTACTCAAAAACTGTGATTGCTTTGAACAAACTCTGTCCTGCGCCGAACTTGTTCTTATAAAAAAGGGAAGTATCTTGTAATGCTAATACGCGTACTGAATCCGCATATGATGACTAAGAGATTGATTCATGTCCCTATTTAATGAATACTTGAGCTATTGTGTGTCGCTTTTAAAAGTTATATAAGGATCATGACTGATTTTGAATTACACCATTAGAAAATTGGCCTTGCATTGTATAATTTTTCATCCTTCCCTTAATAAAATATATTACGTTAAGTTTTTTTAACAGGATTATCCCACTAAAAATATTTTCATGCACTAAACTGACTTTAATTTTCACTCATTTTTTAAACCTCGCATTCGCCTCGGATGACTAAAGTATATTTTGTGTTTTAACTGCTCTGTCCAGGCTTTGCAAATACACAATATGTATTTAGCTATAAGTAGATACTAATTTTCACAAAATATACAACCTTTACGATGCAAAATTAAAACACTGTTGGAGTTTGTTACCATCGAACTAGAGATAAGGGATACATCAGATACAGTTAAGTCCGCCTCATATCTTGACTTAAATCTAGGAGTAAACAATGAGGGTCGGATGAAAACAATACTTTACAACTAAAGAGATGATTTCAGCCTTCCAATTTTGAACTTTCCATATCTAAATAGCAACATGCTAGCAGCACCTGCATACGGGGTATATATCTCCCGATTGATACGATGTTCCCGAGCTTATATTTCTTATCTGGATTTCCTTGATATAGGGTTGCTGCTCACAAGGAAGCTTTCAAACCAAGAGTTCCAAATTGGTGAAGTTGAAATCAACCCTTCATAAATTTTGGACTAGGGGCTATAAGGGCCAAAAAATGGCCCTAACCCCAAATTTCATTTAATTTGTCATTGTAGGTCTATACCATAGACCTTCTGAAAATAATTGAATTTTTGGTCTAACTAGTTTATTCTGTTGCCTAGCAACCACTATAATGGTGGAGTTAAACTCATCAAATATGATTATTACACAGCTTTAATATATCTATATTTGAAATTGAACCTGTTTAGCATGTAGTGAACTTTACACTTGTACACTTTTTACATATTACATAATTAATTGCACATTTTTGCCAAATTCACTGTTGTTTCTCCCTAGTAACACATCTGTGCCCATGGCAACCGCAATTTGTTTTCTATTTTACAAGATTTAATTTTAAATATATTGCAACAGAAAGGCAATTTAAGATGCAAATTGTAAAAAGAAACAAACTCCAAGGTAAATATTAAGGGGGAAAGCAATATTGAAACATCAACAAACAAAACAAAACACCGGGTATTGCTGATATATACAGATTGTGCATATGATGCTGGGTGGGGTCTCACTTATCAGCGATAAGAAGAATAATATAAAGACAAGACACATTTGGCGCTAAGAAATCTTAATATTGATTATCTTAAATAAATAGATACAGACACATGCATTAAAGGGTTTTTTTAAAAGTCAGTGTATTTCTATTACAGTAGTTGTGTTTCAGGAAGGGGTTGGAGTTGAAAGGGGCACTTCTATTTACATCTTTTTAAGCTTGAATAAGTGAAAAGATAAGAAAACTATCAGATATATATGATAAGGACAATAAAGATCCCATAACTTCTTTGACTTAACTTGTTTGGTGTTCCCGCTGCTGTGTCTTTATCAACCAACTTACTACAAAGTATTACTCTTTTACATAAAACTACATGAAACCAAATCAATATGGGAAAAGGTAACTTTTTTTCCTACGCAATTTATGAAAAGGTATATATTTTTAAAATGTTAAACTGAGTGAGGTGACAAAACAGCGGCACTCCCCCACCAATTAAGTATTGAAGTAAACCCCCACCCCACCCCACCCCGTTAGACATATGTAGAGGATTGTTAGAGTTGACATTTCAAAATTCATCTTTTTTTTATTATCCATTTCAGACGTCCAGATTTATAACCGTATCATTTTATATAGCATTACAAAACTGGAAAATGCTACTATATCAAATAAATCTGTATTCTTAATTTTTTTCTATATTCATTTTCTATATATATTTTATTTGTTTTATTGTAGTTCTTGTCAATATGACTAGTTTACTTTTCGCCTTCACTAATCTTAGTGTCGTATGACTTGGTCTTTGATCATCATGACAATATTCATTATATATTCGTAAAAATTATTGAAATAAGAATGTGTCTTTAGTACATGGATGCCCAAATCGCAAGACTAACAATGGCCAGGCCCTTAAATTGGCAGGCTTAAACATGTTATTTTGAGATCTCAAACCCCCTCTCCACTTACCTCTAGCCAAAGTAGCAAAAAAAATCAAACACACGACAATACACACAGTAAAATTTATTTCAAAACAAGTTTGAGTCTGATGTCAGATTCAACTACCTTGACCGAAAACTTAAAACTGAAGCGAGACACAAGGACAATCGGAGGAACAGACGAACATACGCATGGACAAACAGACGCATAGATCAGAAAACATAATGCCCACAAATGGGGCTTACCAACAAAACCGGGTCACATTTTAAAATTTACACTTTATTTTAAGCAGGATTATAAAACTATTCAGGACATAATATTTAAAAAGGTAACAGACATTTAGTATGCTCACAGACTTCAGGCTCTTGTTTCTATGCATGGAAAGGTCAATTATTCATATATATATACATTTGCGAAAGCAAATTTACAGATCTTACATTGTTGGGTTGATGTTTAGACGAGTTGTATATAATTAATGTACACAGCCTTGTATCACCATCACTGCTGGTGATCCAATGGAAAAATCTGTTGTACAGTTGTCACTGGCTCAAACGTACATATTTATATATACATGTATATACGGATATATCGATAGTCTACCTTATGCCATTTCGTTTTCTTACCATCAAACTTTATAGAACTTGTTCTCTATGCGCATTACCCACAAAGACATATCCAATTGGAATATAAGTAGTTTCATTAACAAAATAAATCTCGTGTTTCTCGCCAATTATGGAAATTTAAGTAGAATAATCTTTTAATTCTCTCCCCCCCCCCCCCCCCCCCCCCCCCACTACCCCCTTTTCGTAAAATAAATCATGGACCCGACCCTAATACCAGAGAGAGAAGATTGCCTCATTCAAACAACAGATTTTGAATTGATAATTAGCAAAAACATCAGAAATGTACAGATTTTGTTATATTGAAGGTCTAGCTAAATTTAAAAAAAAATGTCCTCAAAGTTGTTATTGACTACCTGACACATGCAGTGAGTTCATTGCTTTCGGATTTTTTAAACAAATTTAACTTGCTTAACTAGATATACTTAAGGAAATATAATTAGGAATACACTTTGAATTCATAAACAAATAAATAAGTTTCTATAGGCATAAAAATGTATAAACTAAACTTTGTCAGATGAAAAGGTCCAATTTGGACGGCAAATTTCAGCCTTTTATTGCTCCGCTTGGCTATGAAAAATATAAAATAAACTATCGCACCAACCTTGCACTAAAAAGATTTTTTATCCGAAGTTTGATATGTATGAACTTGTCAAAATTGGTGCAAACATGGTGCAGTGGTCAAATTATAAAAAAAATAAAATTGTCTGTAGTTTTGCTTATTTTCCCAATTATGACGTCATTTGCACCTACCATTGTGACGGCATTTTAGTTAAGTAAAATAATTTTTTTTAAATCATTGACTCATATACTAATAATTTATGGAGAAAAATCTGCTCTGTTAGAATTTTTACTATCTTGTAAATCTGGGGCCATTTTAGGCCATTAAAGACCCTACTCCTTTTACTGAACTGAACTGAACAACATATGACCAGTCTAACTTTAATTATTTTGAGAAAATATCACCAAAAGATGAAATATATAAATGATCAAATCAAACAATACAGTACAGTACACCATGTACAATCATAGTAACAATATGGAAAGATAAACACCATAACTCTTTCTCTGTAATAAATTCTGGGCAAACAAAATAAAGTAAACAGATAAACTAGAGCATTCAACATCTAAAATCAGCTGGTCTAGCCATAAAAGTTTAACTAGAATAATTTGATCTTGATTTCCAGTCTTTTCTTCTTTTTGTGCCACCTTTAAAGAAAACATTTTAAGTTGTGTTGTGCCAATCGCTTGCCATTGATTTTTATTCTGATAAGTTTTTCACACTGCTCATTGTTAAGACGGTTTCTTTTTGATGTCAATATTTGGTTTCGGTATCGGTGTTCAGAGGAGTTGCGGCTCAATGAAATCCTTTAGTAAAAAGAAAATGTGATATGATTTTTAGAGACAACTATTCAGAAGAGACACAATGACACACAAAATAACAACCATAGGTATCGGTATACCTCAACAGTGCGAAAACCATATGCCACATAGTCAGCTATAAAAGGCCTTGAAATGACAAATATAAAACAATTCAAACTAGAAAACTAACGGTCTAACTAATGTTCAAAAATATAATACGTAACACAGAAACAAACCACAACCACTGAGATACAGGCTCCAGACTTGGGATAGGCATATACGTACAAATTATGGCGGGGTTAAACGTGTTCTTGTTTAATTACGACTGTTGAAGGAAGTTCCTTGAACAAGTTTTAAATTTCCCATTGTATCAATATAATTGAATAACTTAAGTTAAGATTGTAACACAATATCGACTGCTGTACCCCTTCTTTGGATATCTTTCCCTATTATGTCTGTTTGTTTTGTTCACACATCGTTGTCAATATAAAGGAATTTTATGCATTTGTCATCAGAGAGGTTAAGCTAGGTTTAAAACTAGATTTAAATAAACTCATCATAGATACCAGGACTAAATTTAGTATAAACGCAGACGCGCGTTTCTTCATAAAAGACACATCAGTGACGCTCGAATCCCAAAGTTAAAAAGGCCAAATAAAGTACGAAATTGAAGAGCATTGAGGACCAAAATTCCTAAGAGTTTTGCCAAATACAGGTAAGGTAATATATGCCTGAGGTAGAAAAGCCCAAGTTTTTCAAAAAATAAAATTTTTGAAAACAGCAAATTTATAAATATGACCATATGAATGACAATTCATATCAGCACAAAAAGTGCTGACTTCTGGGCTTGTGATAATCCACATAAGAAAATGTCTGTTCCTAGACAGGAATATGAAATTTAGTATCTATTCGTGTTTGGTATTTTTGTTAATTTAGTTTTTGCTGAACATGTAGATGAAAGAATATTTCATGCATGTTCAGCACGACATCTAATTTCCAATGAATATAAAAGTTACAGTAAGTAGATCGATCAGGATGGAGAGCGGATAGCTTTGTTTTTAGTGTTATTAGTATAGACCTATTATATCGGTTTTGTTTTTCTCACATATTGTTATCAATATGCGACTGTCAAACAAGTGAGATGTTTAGCTAGACTTAAATTCAGTTTTAATCAATCATAATTTTCATAACGAAATGCCTGTACCAAGTCATGACTTATGATGTATTTTAGCTTTTGATTTGCCATTTGATTAAGGACTTTCCGTTGATATATTTTTCTCTGAGTTTGGTATTTTGTTATATTACTTTTGACTGCCACTGGCTAAAAAAGGTCATTAAGAAAATGCAAGACATTTAGCCTTGCATTTGTTGGAATGATTGTATTAATTAACAGAGGCGCCCAACCTGCACGAAGCATATGATTAACATATCTAGTTGTTGTATATTCGTTTGATGTGTTTTATCATTTGATTATGTCATTTGATAAGGAACTTTCCGTTTTGAATTGCGCAGTTCAGTACTTTTGTTATTTTACTTTTAACTACTAGAATGTTTTTAAACACCCCGCACAGCAATAGATTAACTGACCAAAAACTGGCAAAAGAGGTCAAGGTCAAATATTTCTATATCCAAGTCAAACCTTTAGGTTCTTTTGTTTAGAAACCCCCTTTTTCATTTCATAAATTTTAATTTGGTTTTACTGTAAACACAGGAATCTGCGCTTTGACTATTATCAAATACACGTTTTGATAGCAATATTTTTGTTTCATCTAACGAGAAAAAAAAACTATTATCCATTTAAAATGAAAATTGAGGGACGAAAAATACCAAAGGGACAATCAAACTCGAAAATAAACTGACAACGCCACGGCTAAGAATGAAAAAGACCAACAGACAAACAATAGTTGACATGACACACATAGAAAACTAAAGAATAAACAACACGAACTCCACCAAAAACTAGGTGTGATTTCAGTTGCTGCGGAATGGTAAGAATATCCTGCTCCACATGAGACACCCATCGTGTTGCTTATGTGATAACAAATCCGGTAAATAGTCCAATACAGTAAGTCACATTTATGAAAGGGAAGGGGATTATAGTTACGACGCGAGGAACATATCCGATATCATTTGTGAAAGGGTTATTCCATAACGGTCAACCTAATTCGTGATGACGCCCGTAAAATTTACGAAGGGATGATTTCAACTTCACCAGTTGGAACTCTTGGTTTAATAGCTTCCTTGAGAGCAGAAACCCTCTATCAAGAAAATCATGATAGGAAATAACAATTATTGTTACAAAAATTGCTATTGATTACATTTTCTAATTAAAAAAAGAATGCTTTGCAAACAATCGATTTACTCCGTTATTTTTCCGTTGTATCAATCTATAATTTTCATAAACGACATCAATGTTAATACTTTAGTTCTAAGTACATACAATTTACTGTACAAACATTCAAATGTTTTCAACACAGCGGAGAGAGATTTCATGATTTCTTTCATCACTTTTTGCAAAACAGTTTTCTTAATTCATCCTTAAAAGCTTTATCGAATACTCCATATATAAAAGGATTGCATAAATGATTAACCATGTACATCCGTCTTAATACTAGGCAGATATGAAAAGTAGCAGGAGAAAGCTTCTTCCAAAAGTCTGGATTGTTCGTTTCTAGCATTACGAATGTCCAAGATGGCAAATACGATAGAAACCCGACAATAGAAATAGTCATGAACATGAAGGAAATTCTATAAGCAGATTTACGTGGACCAGGATAAGTAGGCTGAATTCCCCTTGCTTTTGATACGTGAGTGGGACTATCAATGCTCATGCTAGTTTCTGTTTCACTCGCTGCAGATTCAAGTAGTTTCGGAGTATACGTCCCACCAGTTGCACCTGACGTTCTGCATGAATTACCGACATTCGATTTGACTATTATCATATTTCTCGTTTGCCTTACTATTGTTCTTGTAATCAAAACGTAAAGTATTGTTATTGTAATCACGTCACAAAATGTTCCGAAAACCCCGATTCCTTGGAAAATCTTCAACCATTTCAACTTTGTTGGGGAACCAGAAAGCTCATTGCACTGCTGTCCAGTAATATTACCAAGATGAGAATTTCTAATTTCTATCAGTCCGTAGTGAAACAGCACCGGGATATACAGTAAAATGGATGCCAAGGCGCAAATGAAAACAGTCCGACGCCTCCATACTAAATTCAATTGTCTCCCAAATGGTCTACATATTTTTAGATACCGTTGTATGGCTATAGCACCCAGTAGATATAGAGAAATACACGTAGAAACATAGCTTAAGTATATTAAAAGTTTACACGATCCAAATCCTGGGAACAATACTGACTTCATGTTCTGCGTGAGATTAAACGCTCCAGTGATTAACAATGCGGCAGTATCAGTCCAAGCAAGTGGCACTATGAAATACCGTCCATCTGTCTTCTTACTTAAACGGAACTGATAGATAAAAATGACTGCTAAATTGCCTGGGACACCGATTAGAAGAAAAATCGACAACAAGACAGAATTCGGTGTTAGATAATCAGTGTTCTGCTCATTCCAATATAGTTTATACGCTCGATGTTTTATATCTTCTGAAATCTCACTGAAACTGGTATTCATGGTCTTTTTTATTTGAAGCTTCTCATATGGCGGAATGAAAGTTTGTTTTATACCAGCCGATTATATAAAAAATATTTCCGGTTCCATGGAACATAACGCGATTAGATTTACAGAAATTGATGACAAAGTATCTTATTGTGACCTCTCAAAAGTTCACACGGAAACATACACTATTAGTATATGAATATGATCTCTAAAGTTCACAAGGAAACATATACATATAAGATATGATATGAATTTGATTTCAAAGATGAAAGACAATGAATTTGAATTGACCTATTTCCGATTCAATATCCGTTGTATACTTTAAACACATTTTTGAAAATTGTGTTATTTCTGTAAAATTAAGATTCAAGTAAGATGTACAGTGTTATTTTGGACAAGTATCACTAATTTATAAGGAAACAACCCACACTCAACGTTAAGGATTGATGTCAGACAGACATTCCGTAATTATCTCATGTATGCTATCCCACGGTGTATATTCATAACGCTTCCTTTCTCATAGAATCTGCGTTTTTTGCTTTCTTTCCGATACTTTAGCGACATCGCACAGGGGCACGAGCTAAAAATGAATAATGATGACGTCAAGAGGTACAATTGTATTTTAAATTAAAATATGTAGCTGACGGAACATTTGAGTGTTTTATGAAGTTGATTTCTTTAATTTTTTTTTAAATAAACCAGTTTAAACAGTTCCACAATCTCAGCATCGTTGACGATTACAGATTAAAAAAATACATTTGTTTTCTCCGAATAGTTATCAAAGGTACCAGGATTATAAATCAGTACGCCAGACGCGCGCGCGTTTCGTCTACACAAGACTCATCAGTGACGCTCATATCAAAATATTATAAAGCCAAAATATTTATCAGAAACTATTTTATAATGCATGAAGCATATTGATTTGCAAACTTTTCATTATATTATATAAATTACACCTAGCTAAGAGGGTAATAGAGCAGATTGGTACCCCGAGAAAACATTATCAACCGCGGCGAAGCCAATGTTGACAATGCTTTTTCGAGGGGTACTAATCTGCTCTATCTACCCTCTCAGCTATGTGTTATTTAATTTATCATACTGAATGTCACATTATTATTGTCTTTAACAGATGAATATCATCTTAAATTATTTTTCATACTGCAACTAGGTGTCTTTATTTCCTAAATATAGTAACACAGCTTTGTTTTGTATAATGTTAATTACATCATGAAACACTTTCTCGACAACCAAGGGTTCATTAAGGGATGCAAATAAGTTGTTCGACATTTGTGTTACAAATTAAAATGTTATCATTGTATTAATTTAAGTTGCAGTATTATAAAAAAAAACCAATATTATATCAATGTCATAAAAATGTAAACTTGTTTGTATTCGGCACAAAACTGGTGAAGGGCTCGGTAGAACCTCGCTCTTCCCCAATTTCTCAGCCTCACACATGCAAGTTTATATTTTTCTAACATTGACCTTATATATATCTATACATAACAACGTTACGGGTATTAGAAAAATCAACAGAAGTGAAGCAAGATGTTTTATTTCTTATTTTGACAGTCAAAAAAACAATGTCAGCCAAAACGTAGAACATAAGCATTGTCTTTAATAACTTGTTGCAAGTTCAATTCATTATCCTTTAAATAATCGATTTTTGATTGGTCTGACGAGAGGGTAACATTCTAAAAAATGGTCACCCGCGCAGCTATGTGATAGAGTAAATTGACACCCTCGTATTAGCCAATCAAAATATGGCCTTTTTACGTGAAGTATAATAATTTTATTTATCAAATGTTTTTTCCTTGTCCGCATACCTGAATCATCCGTATAACGCTTTTAATAACAAAAATCAAGGAAACACTTCCTTTCAGTCCCAGCGTCAATTTTGGAAACGCTTACTTACGCAGTTTGAGGAAACGAGTCCTTTCAGATTCACGTAAAAGTAATGTTATTTTTAAATAAAAGTGAAGCCGTACACGCAGAGTAAGAAGTAAGCACGACTGTAACTTATTGTTTTTACGATATAAAAAGTCTAAAGATATGGACTATGTGACAATGAGACAACCTTTCATTAATATAGATCAATAGTTGAATATGATAAAATATCACCGTGAATTATCATATTTTCTGTCAATGTTGTATCTTCTATATCCTTTCTTATACATTTATAGCAAAGGGCAGATTCTCAATGAATTGCAAATATATATAAGTTATATATATTATTATACTGTTATTTTCATAATATCAATTTTAAAAGAAGAAAAAATCTGAGACAATTCTCCATGCAAGTCACAATGTAAAAAAAGTTAATAACTTTAGGCCAAAGTACGGCCTTCATCACGGATCGTTAGCTCACACCAATTGCAAACAGTATAAAGCTATAAAATGATCAGAGTAACACAATTCAAACAGGAATATCAAATCTTATTTTATTAAATTCAAGAGCAGATTCTCCCTGAAATTTATTGAAAAACATCAGAATACTAGTCACATTGTATGCCCTGTTTTTAAACTGAGTAATACGTTATAAGTTTTTTTTACAGTAACCATTTTGTCGAGTCATTTGCGGAAACGAAAGAAACAAAGACGGCTAAAAATCGGATATTTCAAAGCCTCAAGAAGTGTCTCGAGTCGTTGATGTTTGCCAATTAGACAATATCATTAATGTGATGAAATTAGAATTCTTCCCACAACTAGACTTGGAAAAGATCTTTCTTAGATGAGTTCCAGGGGGGACTTATTTCACCTTATATTTTACTACTCTTAATTCAACATTTTGTACTTATAGGGGTTTAGCTAAGTAACCAGCTAGTTTGGGAAAGTTGAACTTGATTACAATTTTGAATCCAGATTATTTGGTTGATATAAGAGAATCTTGCATGCTTTAAAATTAGTCTCAACGGATGTGCGTCCTTTTTATCGTACCATTAGAAGAACTACAACCATCAATGGCTGTACACTAGCGTGTGTGTTTGTACTAAAAGACGAACAAATATTCTCTTTAACGCACAAATAACTCTATTTTATTATTGTAACTGTACTTTGATAACTAATTCTTAACAGAACAAGTAAAAATAGTTACCGGCTTGAAAAACTTCAATTTTATAATTTCTTCCCAAAATTTAAACAACTTTTCCTAGATTAAAAAAAATAGCATTAAATTCACGTCCCACACAGGATCTTTATTATGTGTGCATTCTATCTAAGTTATCTTCTCTACTCATTTGGAAAGTAAACAGTGAAGGAAAAGTGAATCAGATATATATATAATTGAAATGTATGTTAGGCGTATAGTCCCTTTTAAGTCCAAAAAGAAAACAAGGCCACATGCTGCCACATAAACTTGGACAGGTACAAATGATGATTTGAATATGAATATGCGGTTGTCAACGGAGTAAGTTTGGTCTTTCCATGTTTCCTTTTCTCATTATGATCATAAAGGGACATCTTTTATCCATTTAATATTATAGTGGGATACAGGATGGCCCAGTCCTCCCCCCCTTTTCCCTGGAAAATGTTGGTTTATTATATAGGAAATCACTGAAGCATGACGGGAACCAACAACCCCCCCTTTTTTTGAACAGTCAGTGTCCCTGCCCATAATATACAACTGTAGGTCCACATAATTTTCGTTCAAGGTTTAACATTGTTAGTAAAAAATACCAGATAGAAGTATGGTTCTCTGGGAAAAGTTTTTGCAAATAACATAAAAATGTGCCATGTTCATTCTTTTCACTTTTGTACTTTTACTATGCCAAGACATTCTCAGTATGGATTAAAGAGGTTGTCAGTTAGACTACCACCATACATATATAAACTTTAAAGTTTGCATCATGGACATACAGTGAAACACATTTTTGACTAATTAACAAATGACCATGTTAACTTCAATTTCCCTTCAATATATTCACTAACTCGATTAGCACACAATATATTGGCCATTTGAATTTTACACAATGATTGGAACAGAAACTCTTAACACATTATGTGCTGTTATATACATGTTTGCATTTTTTGCATGATCAGTGGAGTTCAGGTATGATTGCTAATGTGACTATCCACCAAAGTTCAAATGATATTGATCATGATTTAAGCAACTATAGGTTATTTATATAACCTGCATGTGCCAGTCTGCAATGTATAAAACTTTTTTTAGTAATCTCAGTCATTTTTTCACGTCAAACCTTGTTTTTTTTCATTTTTTATTTTCACATGTGTTCCAGATTTTCTTACCTACAATAGCAATTATAATGTTTATTCAGTTTTATTTTATTTGTGAACCACACATCCGAGAGTTAACAACACACATCCAAAAGTTATTGCAGGCTTGAACTTGTTTATGACATTACAACTCAATTCTTTCATTTCATCAATCAAGACAGAGGTGTAATAAAACAAGAAAATCCATGAAATCAGCATTTATTTACGTTGTAGCTATAATTATAATTGTTTTCAAAAGTGAATTGTTAAAATAAGTTTGTTCCTTCCAAAATATAAATTAATGCTCTGTTGGCATTTTTGGGTGTCTCTAGATACATGTACTACCCAGAGGTGGAACCCTGGACAATAATGGACACAACCTTGAAGCTTGATACAGCTCTCCATTTGGATTGTGATTATATTTGGCATAGCTTGATTTCTGGCACAGATTGAAAGTGGACTAAGAACTAGGAATTTGCGCCCATTCATGTTCCAGTGGCGGATCCAGGGGGAGGGTTCCGATGGTTGGAAACCCCCCTTTTTTGGGAAGATCAATGCATTTGAATGGGGACATATAGTTGGACCCCCCCTTTTGTCCTGGGTTGGGAACCCCCTTTATTCCCTGCGTTCGCTCTCTTTCATGTTTGCATCCAGTGCGGATCCAGGAGGGAGGTTCTGGGTTTGGACTCCCCTTTTTTGGGGACGATTAATGTATGAGAATGGGGACATGTAATTGATTTGCCCCTTGCATCCTACACATTCGAACCAAAAGTCTATTTGCACCCTACATGTTCACGTCCAAATTTTATTTTTAATGAACCAAAATCTAGAGGAAAAAGAGAAGAGTTATTATGAGGCAGTTGAGGAGCCTCCAGTGGCAGATCCAGAACTTTTCCTAAAAGGGGGGGGGGGGGGGGCTCTGACTGACCTAAAGGGGGGCATTCTCCGGTCATGCTTCAGTGATTCCCTATATAATCAATCAAATTTTTCCCACGAAAGTGCCCCCCTGGATCCGCCAATGGCCTCCAAAGAAGGTTTTGTTTTTAAGTAGAAAAGGCAGTTCTAAATCAATAATTTTAATCTTATTTCACTTGTTGCAGTCCCATTATGAATAACATGGAACTTTGTACCCTAGTTATTTGCCAATTGTTTTTTGTATACGTACATTTTAAACCTCACCTGGTCAATGAAAACCCATTCAGAAAATATCTTGATTGCTTTTGCTCAAGTACTTATAGTTTCATTGTTTTATGGTGTTTAAACAACAATATTTTAATTATAGGTTAGACTATACTTGCTCATGTTTTATGAACATTTAAAGCCCAAGGCGAGGAGAGGTGAGTATGTTCTAATCATATAATAATATATATTGCAGAAAGTCAGAAAAGATGCTCTAATCGAGAGAAGAGAAAACGTCAATAGGACGGTACAGTGAAAAGGGTAAGCTATATTTTCTATATTTAATATCACAAGAAAAATTTGGCCTGCTGCATATAAAAGCTGAAAAGCTGATGCAAATACAATCTTTCAATTAGTTTAATTGAAGTCTGAAGCTGGATTATCAGTTTCTAAATAAATCAAAAGCTCAAACATATTAAACAAATGAATAACCATACCACTGAACCATACGCCTATTATTTTCTTAAGTTTTTTTTACTGTATGAGTTATAATTTTCATATAATTTATTTTTTGTATTTTCTGACCAATTTAGAACATATTCACCTCTCCAAGTAATACAATTAGACATCTTCTACCAATATAAGTTTAATGTCATTAGTGTAAAAGCTTTAGGCAAGTCACTCATTTACAAAATGAATTAATGAAGCATTTTGTTCTGAAAATAAAAAAAAATGTATGAACATTTCAGAATATTAATTTTGCAATTCATTTTAACATTCCCTCAAAATACTCATTGTCCTTTCAAAAGTGCATATAAGAATGAAAAATAGTTAACTACACTGATATCTAGCTGGTAATTGACGATGCAATCAATCAAATAACTAAAATAATCATAGTACATTACATGTACAAAGTATTGAAATGATAAAAATCAATCATTTTAATCAAACTATCATTTAAATGATTAAAACAATCATAGTAATCAAGCTATGATTTAAATGATTAAAATCAATTATGATATCAAGCTATCCTTTCTTTGCAATCATCTAAATGATTAAAAACAGTCATAGTAATCAAGCTATGATTAAAATCAATCATCGTAATCAAGCTAGCATTTTTTGCATTCATCTGAATGATTCCATTATAATTAAGCTATGGTCAAGAATTGAGTGAACAATATTAATCCAACTAAACAATTCTAGTAAAATAAAGAGAACAAAAATGGAGGTAAGTTGTAATCACAAAAAATGTTTGTGTGTTTAAACACAGTTTGATATGCGAGTTGTAAACAAGTGAAAGTGGCTAAGTTAGAAAGTATGGATTTGCCTGATTTTCAAATAATTTCAAAACACGATACCGAATGGGAAATAGAAGATTTGGATTTAATTCAAACTCAACAGTTGGTTTTTAGTGACAATAACAATAGATTTTCAAATCCAGTTTCACCCACAGAGTTTGAAAAGCGCATAAGTGACAGAATACCAGCAATAACTAAAAGTTCTACAAACTGGAGTGTAAATGTTTGGCAAACATGGGCTGAAAACAGAAACTGTAACCCTATAACCGCTACTGAACATTATACATGTGTTCCGGTTGAGATAAAATCGGCAGATTTACCGCAGATTGACTTCTGGATGTCTAGGTTTATAATGGAATGCAGGCGCGAGGATGGCTCCCCATATCCACCTAATACACTCATGAACTTGGCAAATGGACTACAGCGTTACCTAAGAGAGAATGGTCGTCCTGAAATATTTTTTTGCAAAAAAATACCTCCACGTTTTCGACGTTTCAGAAGGCATTAGATGCAAGAATGAAAAAATAAACACATGATGGTATTGGTAGGTCAAATTTTTAAAAATTGTATTATAAATGAAAAAGATAAACCCCTATTCTACGCTATGACATCAAAAATCAATAATGTTGCCAAACTTCCAGTGAGAAGTACTACAAGCACATTCAAGATACGATCCAATTTTTAAAACAAAATTGAAAGAAAAAAGCAGTGACATACTATCTTGTTGAGAGTGCATGCGGGTTTTATTCATATATCGTAATTATAGTTTTCAAAAACATATAGTCTTATAGATATAGGAAGATGTGTTGTGAGTGACAATGAGGCAACTCTCTATCCAAGTTACAATGTACACTTGATGTGTGCAGAATTTATATATTAAATGATGATTTTTCTTTTTCTTAAAATTATCAAAACTGTATTTGTTTGATATCCCATTATTTTATCTTATTTCTATTGTGTAAATATACTATTTATCCTTTTTCATATGGTGTTTTCACTGTTCCTCGTCCGTCATGTTTGTCGTCCATTGATCCGTTTGTCATAACTTTTTTTGCATATATGTTTGCTCAGTCCAATGACCAAAAATTAAAAATCAGAAGGAAAAGTCAAATGTTTAATATCCAAAGTGCTTTACCAATAAAATATTACTTCAAATATCCAATGGTATTTGGAAAAAAACAAAATACATTCCCCTTTTTACAAAAGTATTTCAGTTTTCTTTATTTTTCTGATATTTTTTTTAATTTTTGGTAGGAATTCATCAGAAGAGGGCAGATCCCGTATCTATTGATGATGAAAAGATCTTATGGGAGAAAGGATTTTTAGCATGACGACATCTGAGGGTCTAAGTTTTGCAGTGTTTTATTACAATTGTAAACTGTTCGGTTTCCTTGGAATGGATGAACATAGAGATTTGGATGTCTAACAGTACAAAATTCATATTGATTATACGCAAAACAAACGCTGTTTGAAATTTTTCGGGAGGGTATCCAAAAATGTGCAAGGGGGAATAAACCACGGCAAAATTGAACCGAAGCAAATAACCCATTGGGAAGATACTTCAAACCCAAGAGACATTGTTAAACTGTTTAGCACATATTTGAAATATATTCCGAGTGCGAGTGAAGGGCCATTTTACAGAAGGCCAATCAGGAAAATGAGTTTAAAAAACGAGGGAACTAAATTTTTCTGCATACGTAATTGGCGTCAATAAACTGTCCACATACATTAAACTTATGTTTGATAAAGCAGGAATAGATTGTTCAAACCGCAATATTTCAAACCATTCAGGAAAGGAAAGGTTTCGTGTGTGACAACCCTATACAATAGCGGTTTTGATGATTCGGCCGTAAAATCACACAGTGGTCATCGTAGTAACGCAGTAGAGACTTACAAAAGACAGAGCATAGAAATGAGCAGAAATATAAGTGACGCATTACAAGCCCCTCTCCCAACTGTATCTGATGACAAGGAAAATCTACCTACAGTTAGCAATGTATCTTATTCGCGCCCGACGGACCAAAAAGCCTATTCCAGCAATGACGAAAACGAATTGGTCATTCATGTACCCAAGGGCGTAAAGCGTTTGTAAGTTGTCTCTTTCGATGGCAAAGTTATGCCATTTGACATGTAAAATCATTTAATACAATCAATTGTAAAATTGTTAGCATTAATCTTTTAAAATATGTGTTTGTGAGACTCATGTTCTTTATTGAAAATCCCCAATAAGTAGATTGATTAAAGTTATATTATTATTATAATTGTATATTTAAAAGTTATAGATTGACTCATTGAAGATTCCTTGCAATTTGGTATGATTTTTAGGTATCTCCGCTCATCTATTCTGTGAGAAATTCAAATTTTCATAGATGAAATGATTTCAGGTTGTGTATGAAAAGTAATTGTATTCATTTAAATGAAAAATGGAAGCGTATATAGAGAAATAATTGTTGTTTCTCTTGGTAAATTTTAAATGATTGAATGGCTTGAAGGTGAAATAATTTTTGGACATACTTTTTAAGTAGTACCAGATTTTGACTTGCTTGTTTGTAATTACCTATTGATCCTTCAAAAGTATTCACATTTAGCAGATAGTTGTGCGTGACAAAATATAGAACATGGTTTGACCATGTACTATGAAAAATAGTGTCTCAAATCGACACTTTTGATTGGACGAGGAGAGGTGAGTATGTTCTAATCATATATTAATATATATTGCAGAAAAGATGCTCTAATTGAGAGGAGAAAACGTCAATGGGACGGTACAGTGAAAAGGGTAAGCTATATTTTCTATATTTAATATCACAAGAAAAAGTTTCCCTGCTGCTTATAATAGCTGAAAAGCTGATGCAAATACAATCTTTCAATTAGTTAAATTGAAGTCTGAAGCTGGATTATCAGTTACTAAATAAATCAAAAGCTCAAACATATTAAACAAATGAATAACCATACCACTGAACCATACGCCTATTATTTTCTTATTTTTTTTTACTGTATGAGTTATAATTTTCATATAATTTATTTATAGGCTTGGATAGGTGAGTCAGTTCTCTGAAGAAGAACAGCCATTTATTCTGCTTTCGTTCTATTTGAGCAGTCAAAATGCGTTGACCGTATATTTCTATGTCATATACAGTCACTGACTTGATATCACTTTTCCTCATGAATATTTAAATAGAAATTGTCGAAATTATATTTAATTATTCATACGACCTCTTCAACCTGTTCTTGTTTCCAATGTAAACGACTCAAACTTAAAAATAAAATTGAGAAAGGAAATGGTGAATATGTCAAAGCGACAACCACCCGACCATAGAGCAGACTTGTTTCTTTTACAATTTTTGGGAAAAAATATTTCACTTAGTAATATTTTTTGTTTGCAACCTATAAATCATTATGTTTTATGCTTATTGTTGATATTTTAGTCTGTAACCAAACGAATTCGTTCACCATTGATTTCGGTTTTCAACAGGTAATGATGTACATTTCATCGTGTTGTTTATTTCTCCGCCTGTGTGATATGTGGCCTTTTTAAAGGAGGATTTTTACCTATATTTAAATCAAATATAAAACATTTACACCCTAAACAACAATTGAAAATGTTTTTTTTTAGATTGCAGTATAAAGACAATAATAGTGCATTGACTTGACATATCAAAGATGTAAGGATTCGGCCCGAAACGGGGAAAATGCTCGGCACAGCCTCACATTTCCCCGTTTCTAAGCCTCATCCTTATATCGTTGATATGTCAAGTCAATGCACTATTATTGTCTATTCATATGTATGTACTTAAAGGGCAACCAAAACAGATTTGAACCAAACACACTTAAAATTGTTGGAATAATGATTTGTTTACAAATAGACCATCTAAGAGTCATATGTCAAATTGCATTGTAAGTTCTACTGCTTTAGTAATTTTTTTAATGGAGTCAATTACGAATCTCATTATTTTGATATCTTAAATTTTGAGTATAGCAATAAGAGTATATTTTTCAGGACCACCTCACATGGAGGCTTTTTAAAGGGACAAATCGGTCCAGAAAAATGTAGGCAGTGTTGTTTGACCAGGATCATGGTGTTTAAAATTTAACAGCAATTAAAATATGAAATTAACTTTACTCACTAATGTTTGATTTCCCTATGTTAATGATCTGAATTTGCAGATATACATATTCATAAAATGAGTAGTAAAATAAGTAAACAAGTTAACAGATCAATCAATTTCATCCTAGCATTAGGACTCTTCAGGATAACCATATAAATATATATATATAAATATATAAACTGACATGGAGAAGTAACACCCAGCCACCAAAGCTTAATTATTGTAAAGCCTATATATGATTGAGTGGTCTAGCACATTGGGCCTAATAGAAAACAATTTGGTGCCACGATATCTCAGTAGCATTTTCCAATCCTGGCGCAGCAAGATTTTTCTTTAAATGAAATCTGTTTAAACTTTTGAAGAAATTTTGGACATGATTGAAAATTTTAATATAGACTAAGTGATCATTTGAAATTTCCAAGTGTCTGTAGAAATGATTGATTTTGTATCGAAAACAAAGTTTTTGTGTTTGTACACACTCAATTAATAAATTCTTTGTTTTTATTTCCATTTTTACTCTTTTCTCCGGTAGAATTTAAAATAAATAATGACAATGACCATGTTTATAGTATATCTTACTTAGAAAGAAATTTACTTAATTACCATATGAATTATTTTTCAGATGAGTTAGAAGCAAATGAAAATGAGAGCTCGAGGCAACCACTACAGATACATTTACCTTTCCTTGACCATTTAGACTATGAATGGAACGGTCTTTGCCTACAAATACCAAGGATAGTGAAACATTTTTTCAGAACAGGTAATTAGATCATTGACAGCAGTAGATATTTTTGAAGATGTTTTATGATTGCCTTTGAATTTGAGACTTTACACCACAGAGTAAACTTTATAGCACCTTTTTTTTTATCATTTAAACGCTCGTAGCACTACTGAGGTAAATGCATTGAAATTTTAAATTTTATTTCAGAAAAAATAAAACAGAAAGAAAATTATTGTGGTCTATAGCAAAAATATGAAATAGGCACTAAAATAACAAAACTCGGTATGATTGTAAATGATACAACGCTCCAGCAGATATTCATTGTTGTGAATGTTAGCAAATAAAAGGTATTGAACAGCCTTCAACAACAACAGAAATCTTAAACAACAAAAATGTAAAACAGACAAAAAAACAACCCCCTTCACCAAGATCTTTGACGTCTATATGCAGTGTATGTTTTGCACAAAGGTTTATGTTTGCTGTTGTCTTTTTTATTTTTATTTGATATATGGTATATTTATAGGAAATACTTTGTTTCAAATATACACTATATGCAGAACAGTTTATTTTTTTTTTATCTTTTGGGTTATTATAATTTTGCTTAAACAATTGGCATAATTGTGAATGTCTTTAATTAAAAAAGCAATTATTTGAAAGGCTTGAATAAATTAGCTATAATTTAGATTCAGAGACTACTGTTTAAGTGGTCAAATGAAAATGATGTAACATTTAGTTGTTTTAACCATGTTGAATATATTCTTAATAATACATGATTATCTTGTGTGTGGTTATTTCAAATGAATTAGTGACATTCAGTTAAAGAATACAAACACAACATCACTCCAAGATCAGTTTCAACAAACATTATTTTCTAATTTGTGCAAGCATGTTCGAAGACAATAAATTATCGGATATTTAATGATACTTTTGGCTTTGAGAACTATTTTGATATTGTAGAATCTTGTGAAATTTATACTTCATGCACATTTAGAACCATCAACCATAAATTATCCATTGACATAGGGGGATGAACAAATATTTAGAGGGATAGATGAAATTGTAAATTATGTAACTGTAAAGATCTTGGAGATGAGTTTCATTATATTATGATGTGCACAGAGATGTCAGTAAAAAGAAACAAATGTATACCATTGTACTTACAAAGGTTTGATAGAATAAAGATATACATAGTGACCAAATAATTGTTTATGCCCTCAGGTATGATAATAAATGATAAGTTTTTTATTCATACTATATTTTCTCTATTAATTTTAATGAGCATTTGGTATTGAATTATCACTCAATAATCATTTCATTTCTTTTTCAGTATCCAAGGTTATTACAAAGATCGATGATTTTTCACTATGTTATAAAGTAAAGGGACAAAAGCTCAGAGCAGCTATATTATGTACCATCAGTGCTCTTTTAACTGCTGCAAATCAATAAACAGATAAACAAATGAACAATTTATTCATGATATGGGATATGCCCTTGAAATAACATTTTATAATATTTTGTGATAAATTATTAAAAATGTGAGACCCTTATTGTCAGAATTTTGATATGAGTTTAAAACGATCTTGGTCTTAAACATAAAAAAAAAATTTGATCTGAAAAAAGTTGAAATGTTGAGCAAAGAACAATAACAATTCGCGAAGGAGAGAAAATTATGGATAAAATAAGAGATATACAATAATGCAATAATTTCGAAAACTGATGGAGAACTGCAAATTGAGTTATAGTCCTTTATGCAACATTTTTAGCTGTATTATTTTGCTTCGAATCATGTATTGCTGTTATGAAATATTTCTGAAGTATTAATAGTGAAAATGTTATCAAATATATAAACTCTGTATTATGAATGTGATTTTCAGTAAAACTGAAAAGATTTTAAATTTGAGAAGCTTGTAACACAATGGAAGATTTTGTTAAAAAAAAAATTGAAATCATGAATTATGGAACCGTTAACAAAGTAACAATTCTTTTTCATCTTTCAAATTTCGAAAACAAAGTTTCCAATTCATTGTTTCATTTTCCTAATGGCTAGTCTGATTTTTTCTTTATAATTTGGTATAGATTCAAGTTTGGAAGTAGAGGTGTTTTTGAGGTGTTTCTGACCATTAGCAAAATAAATATATTCTCTTTCCAATTTTTTGGTAATAGCATCCATCTTGTTTTAAAAAAAAATATGCTGGGATACCGGACAATTTTCAAAGAGAACCACTCAAAAATATAAAACCATTAAAATAACTATGATCAAAAATTTTCATATCGGTTTCGGAGGAGATAAATAATAGTTTACGGACGATAACTTATGTCAAAATCTTGCATGACAGAAACTATAAATTATATTTGCAGATGAATGTTTCAGTAGACAAAACTCACAGTGTAGATACTGATCTGTACGCTATCCGGAAGTCGCGAGTTTCAAAGTGAGAACTTTTTGGATCACATTTAAATTTGATGGATATACAGAATTAAACGGTAAGCTGATCATCTGTATATTGCTTAATGATTAATTCAGCTGACATCGATATTCTCAAATGGTTTGGAATTAAATCCAGCACATTCATTATTCGTATCTTTAACTTAATGAAGAGATTTTTAAGTGCATCATTACGGAAAATCAGTCGGTGAACCTAAAAACAATCTTTTAACCCTCTTAGTATAGAAATTAACGTAAAAGTCAGACTTATTTAACTAACTGAAGTATATTACTAACTGAAGTATATTACAAGTAGTGGCAAAAGTTTCAATCAGATCTTTGAAGCCAGAAATAAGAAAATTACACCTGATTGAATTTCTCACTGAACGATCAGTCTCGCTTGTATATTTTGAAACTGTAAGTTCAGTCTTTATTTCACTGTATTTAGCAACAACCATGATATGGGAGATAATCCATATATATAGCCAATTTCTTCCCTTATTCCCAACAGGCCCCGAAATATATTAATCAAAGTACTGCACAGTGCGGCGTTAATTGGCTTTTTTAAAACGCCCAAATGTTAAAAACCCTTGGAGAAGCCTTGTGTAAACCCATTTTTGCAAGTATGAGTGACAGGTAATGGCGAGGACAGTTTAAGCAACACTGAAAATATCATGTATTTCGAAATTATATCGATTACACTATTACCATAGCGATTTCTTAGTAGAGTTTGATACATTCTAGACGTTAACATAATTGTTTCCCTTATAAATCCCGTTTTATACGTGATAATTAAATTTATTCATCAAAGTCCTAGTGGACTGTATTGAATAGGGTACTCTAAGGGAGGTTATTTGGTCAATTCCGGATTGTAAAAAAATCTGGTGTTTTCATACAAATTTAACGCATTTGTTGTGTAGATCATAGTTCTGAGCTATTCAAAATAAAAATAGTAATGTTTACATTATCATTAATGAAAGACTGCACTAAAGTTGAAAATTTACAGTTATAAACTGTAAATTTTGATTTCTACACGAAAAAATGAAAATGAAAGATATTGTTTTAGTTAATGATTAATGTAGATTATCTTTTCTTTTGGCTTGATAATTAATTAATAAAGACATTGAATCAATGGAAATTATGCTTTCTCTGCTGCTGAGCATAAGTTGCCTCTACCAATATGCATACATAGATGTAAGAATAAATAACACTGACTTGACCATGATATGTCATGTTCACGTGTTTAACTTAACTTAAGTTTTCCTTATATTAACATGATTAAGGTTATTTCTTAGTAACTGTCAGTGATATCTCAACTATATTTGGTCTGTTAACCTGTTTATTATTTCTCAGATGTGCATGGGTGTCTGAGATATCTCACCTGACCTTGACCAGGGTACAGTTAAAGTGTTAAGAATTATTATTTTCATGCTGAATGAATATTTCTATGGAGCCATGTACCGCATGTGTGTTAACTCTTGTTTTATACATTTATTTTGTTTATTTTATAGTCAAAATCCGAGGAGTATTTTCCACCAGCGAGTCCACATGACTCATATAACAACGACACTGAATACAGACTTGATGCAGTTACTGCCGGCAAACTGAGGAGGCTTCAGTTAAAAGGTTAAATGATATTTAATTGAATAAGCTCCAAAATACGTCCACATCTTAAAATGACATAGTCAAATTATAATAGTTTAAAACACCACACTTGGATACAATATGACATATTTCATTCTTATTTCAAACGCACAATTTTACAACGGTATTTAATACCCTCCATCCTTTATGGGTGCATTTTACATAGATACATAAAATCGTATAATATAAGCAAAATGAGGATGTTTAATTTGATGTATGCCTTTTTGTGATTCTTCGTTACATTTGTTGTTTTTATAGTGATTAAGATGATAACACAATGTTGACTGCTGTACATCTATTTATGGCATTTTTACCTATTGTGTCTGTTTGTTTTGTTCACGCATTGGTGACAATATAATGGAATTTGATGCGACTGTCATACAAGTGAGAGGTTTAGCTAGCTATAAAACCAGTTTCAATCCACCATTTTCTACAGAAGATAATGCCTGTACCAAGTCAGTAATATGACAGTTGTTATCCATCCTGTAGTTGACAAACCAAGTCCTGGAAGTAATAGAGCAGTCAAAACAAGGTGACACAGTAGAAGTCAAGAAGGAAAAGGGTACCATCTTTACACTGATAATTTCTTTAGGAGTTCTGAGTTGTTTTCTTCTCTGTATGAAAATTTCGGTAGAAATGCTTGTGGCACAGTAAGATGCAATCGTAGGGGCTTCCGAAAGACATAATGTGTAAGAAAAACCAACTGGTATCAGTGAGCGTGGAGCCATTAGGTTCAGTTGCTAGTGTTTGGCGTGATAAAAAAAATGTATATACACTGTCAACCATCCACGACCATAATATCTCACAAGTTAAAAGGCGTGTCAATATTGATGGAACATTCACAAGACAAAAGTTTGATTGTCCCAAGGCAGTAGCCGACTATACATGTAACATGGGTAGGGTAGATCATGCGGATCAATATATCCAATACTACTGTTTCAACCATAAAACATATAAGTGGGACAACAGGGTAATATTTGTGTTGATGGAAATCGCAAAATTTAATGCCTTTAAACTCTTTAGTTTGAGTACAAACAACAAAACTAATATGACCTTTCTGGACTTTCAATTTCTTTGGCCAAGGGTTTGGTGAACGGCTATATATCTGAGACACGAAGTTGCAGACCATCACTCGTGGAGAACCGCCTTGTTCAGCGACACATGCTTTACTCCTTTGACAAAAAGTTTAGATGCCATCTTTGTTATATGAATAGCCAAAATAGTCGGGATATGCCTATCAAGCAGACAAATAAAATTGAGAATGGAAATGGGGAATGTGACAAAGTGACAACAACCCGACCAAATAAAAACAACAACAGCAGAAGGTCACCAACAGGTCTTCAATGTAGCGAGAAATTCCCGCACCCAGAGGCGTCCTTCAGCTGGCCCCTAAACAAATATATACTACATGTACTAGTTCAGTGATAATGAACGCCATACTAATTTTCTAATAAAGTTTGGGTGTTTTGATTGTGGGAAACATCTGTGCCTGCATGAGTGTTTCACAAAATACCACACTGAGAGGAATTGCTACAATTGAAAATCAGGTTAGATTTTTTTCTTTTGTATATGAAAATTTGCAATCATGTGCAAAGAAAGAAATTTAATGGACACTTCTTATCTACAAAACTATTATTTTATGACACAAAGTTTATATCTTCAATATTTTTATAATACTAGTAGTTTTTTCATGCAAAAACTATTTTATCAAATTTACTATTTTTTCATGTTTTCGTAAGGGGAGATAAGTCTTTTTTTTTACTTTAATCTGAAACTTTAAAAGGACAAAAAATAATTATTTCCTCTTATTTTTTCAACACTCCATTCAAATAACAATTTTAAAAAGGAAATCATTATAGGTCAATGTACGGCGTAAACACGGAGCCTTGGCTCACACCGTACATACCTTGAAGATGTTCAAAGTACCTGATACTTTAAGGAGTAAATAAATGACGAGAAAAGTCACCTTGGGCAAAACCGTCCTGTTAGCCAGTTGGAAATCATCGCGCCTCGAAAATCGCGACTACCGGATAGCGTACAGAATAGTATCTACACTGTGAAACTGTTTTAGACTATCTTGAGGTTAAGTTTGTGTCGTCAGACCAGGATAATGATTTGACAGCGGGCCTTTCAAATCACGATGAAGTAGAACAAAATAACGAAGACCAGGTCGATGATGACATTCCTGATTTGTTTACAGATGGGAGAAGCGATAGATGTGAATCATCTTCAATTAAGTGTACTATTTGTTTCGTAGAATTCACCTAAAATGATATCTTCATAGGCATTTGAAAAAACATGATGGTAAAATAAATTTTCAAATGAAGATAACAAACTGATCTTTATTAGCTACGACTTAGCCCTTCACTTTAATTATGTACATACAAATATAACATATGACTGTTCCACATGCAGTAAAAATTTCAAATCAAAGGTTGGATTAACTTATCACAAAAAAGGACATGCCAACAATTTTCGTTTTTTATGCCCCTCCTGTGGTAAAGGATGTAATTACAATGGCGATTTTGAAGGCCATAAGGCAGGCCATGATGGAGAAAAAAATTTGAATGTTCAAATTGTCAAAAGAAGTTTCGTAAAAAAAAGCAGCCGAAATGTGCACCAAGGCTTTGCGGAAAAAGGAATCTGACAGCATATAAATGTGACACATGTGGGAAAGTATTTAAATAACTGAAATATCGCAAAGACCACGTCACACAAACTCGGATAGGTACCAGAGCACAGTATGTGGTAATTTTTACCAGAACATATCCGCGATGTACAAGCACTCAAAAGATACCGGACATTAAAAAGAGAAACATTCCGATGGTATGACATTTTATTACATGCTAGTGGGGTAGCTTATATGTTCATTTATTAAATATTTATTAATTTAGTATTCAATTGCAAAATATTTCATTACAGAAATTAATCTTTATTTTTTTTTTCATTAAATTTTATTGACTTAATCGTACAGGATAATGTTCTAGAAAAAATACAATGGGAATACATGTTATGAGTTTAAGTCTACAAAATTTTGATGCTATGGGTCTACAGTATATGTAAAAAAAAAAACCTTCTTACTTGCTACAACTCGCTATCATGAAGCTGAAGATGAAATGTTAAAGCCTTCCCTTTCTAAGAACACAAGAAAACGTTGATGATTTTTCTTCCATATGTCTTGTAGGAATAGACGCAATCAAGCGTCAATATCTTCATAATAATAAATTAACTGTTAACAAAACTTTGAATTTTTGAAACACTAAGGCTTATCTACCTCAGGAATAGATTTCATTAGTTGTATGTCTAAAAACTTTAAGGAATTTTTGGTGTACAATACTCCTCAACTTCGTTTATTATTTGGCCTTCAAACATTTATTGATTCGAGCGTCACTGATGAGTCTTTTGTAGACGAAACGCGCGTCTGGCGTTTATATAAGATTTTAATCCTGGTATTTGTTATAAGTTAATATACTAGACCTATTTACGCATTGGTAACGAAGTAACCAATGAAGAAGAATACGGTGCGTCAGATATGCAAAAGATAGTTTTCTACAATTTTAATTGTTATCGATTTATTCAATGATGGAGGTAATAGAACATTGATTTATTAATAAAAAAATTTTATTGTCAAGGATATTTGTGACATAAATAAAAATTCGTTTGGGCTTGTATCATATTTCCCTACGGTTTATATGATCCATTCCTCCTATTGTGACTCTTTAAATTAAAGAGTCAATCCTTAATTTGAGATAAATTATATGTCCTTCCAAATTCAGTTTAGATCCCTGACATCACTGAAGAGATATTTATGTCGAAATCCGGACCTTGTGTACAAAATGTTTTTGCACCTCATGTAAGTGGTAAAACATCTTTGCCGCAAGTTTATTGTTTTCTGTTTAATATAAAATTAATAATAGATCCATTTTGGTACATTTTGTGGTAATTGTTTTTGGCACTCGCCCATGACAGTCAGCCGGGTTTAAGAACATCAGTTGTTCCACCTGTTAGTCAAATGCGTTTGGTTAAAAAATACTTAGTCTTTGTTTCTCTTTTTGGTCTTTTGTATACATGTACAAGGCTGTTTGTGCTGTATTTAGACCCTTCTAAAACGAAATTTGTTTAACATGAACACGCGGTTTTTATCCAACGCAATCATAGCTAGGTTTGAACATACTTTTCGATTTAGACTTGTATTATATACAAGCAAATAATTCTGATATCAATATCTCCAAAAAAAAAAAAGAAAAAAAGGAAAAGTCAATAATCAAATGGCAAAATCAAAATTTAAAACACTTATTACTGATTTGGTACAGACATTTTCTTATGTAGAAAATGGTCGATTGAACCTGGGTTGATAGCTAGCTAAACATCTGACTTGTAGGACAGTCACATCACATTCTATTATATTGACAATGATGCGTAAATAAAACAAAGAAACATACAAACAAAGTAATATGCAACTAAGAAACACAACAATGCGTATAAGGTCAAGCAAATTAGCAAAATTTAAAAACATGAATATACAAATTTACTATGCTACAATAACACAATGCCGGCATGTGTAAGTACAGAGCCACGCCACAAATGTGCCAACAGAAACACATAAAGGTAATACACAAAGCACATAGCAAAAATGAACGACAATCATACAACTATTTTTTTCAATAGCACAATAACGAATGGATATAAGTACAGAGCCATGCTCTATGAATCGAAGTATCATATAATAGACTTCGACAAGTCACGATTATTGTATTTAGCAAATTTGAAAAAAAAGAATACCAAATTAATAACATAATGACAGGATTTACAAGAACAAGTAGTATCTTAATCACAATTAAAACTAACAAATATTAAACAAAGAAGCACAAAAAGGCAAACATCAAATTAAACCGCCTCACTTATTTCCTTCTTATTTTTAGCTCATTACTTAGTGTCCGTCGTCGTAAACTTTTACAAAAATCTTCTCCTGGGAAACTACTGGGCCAAATTTAACCAAACTTGGCCACAATCATTATTAGGGTATTGAGTTTTAAAAATGTGTCAATTGACCCGGCTAACCAACCAAGATGGCCGCCATGGCTAAAAATAGAACATAGGGGGTAAAATGCAGTTATTGGCTTATAACTCAAAAACCAAAGCATTTTAAGCACATCTTACACAGGCAAATTTGATAATCAGGTCAAGATCTATCTGCCTTCAAATTTTTAGATGAATCGGACAACCCGTTGTTGGGTTGCTGTCCCTTATTTGGTAATTTTGAGGAAATTTTTCTTTTTTTGGGTTATTATCTTGAATATTTCTATAGATAGAGATAAACTGTTAACAGCAATAATGTTTAGCAAAGTAAGATTTACAAATTAGTCAAATGACCGAAATGGTCAGTTGACCTCTTTATGAGTTATTGCCCTTTTTATTCAATCTTTAACAATTTTTAGCTCACCTGGTCCAAAGGGCCAAGTGAGCTTTTCTCATCACTTGGCGTCCGTTGTCGTTAACTTTTACAAAAATCGTCTCCTCTGAAACTACTTGGCCAAATTCAACCAAATATGACCAAAATCATAATTATATTATCTAGTTTGAAAATTGTGTCCGGGAACCCGGCCACCCAACCAAGATGGCTGCCATGGCTAAAAATAGAACATAGGGGTAAAATGCAGTTTTTGGCTTATAACTCAAGAACCAAAGCATTTAGAGCAAATCTGACATGGGGTTAAATTGTTTATCAGGTCAAGATCTACATGCCCTGAAATTTTCAGATGAATCGGACAACCCTTTGATAGGTTGCTGCCCCTGCATTGGTAATTTTAAGGAAAATTTTGCTATTTATGGTTATTATCTTGAATATTATTATAGATAGAGATAAACTGTGAACAGCAAAAATGTTCAGCAAAGTAAGATTTACAAATAAATCGCATGACCAAAATGGTCAGTTGACCCCTTTAGGAGTTATTTCCCTTTATCATGTTTATAGTCAATTTTTAACCATTTTTCGTAAATCTTAGTTATCTTTTACAAAAATCTTCTTCTCTGAAACTACTGGGCCAAATTAAACCAAACTTGGCCACAATCATCATTGGGGTATCTTGTTTAAAAATTGTGTCTGGTGACCCGGCTTACCAACCAAGATGGCTGCCATGGCTAAAAATAGAACACAGGGGTAAAATGCAGTTTTTGGCTTATAACTTAAAAACCAAAGCAATTTAAGCAAATCTGACATTGGGTGAACTTGTTTATCAGGTAAGATATATCTGCTCTACAATTTTCAGATCAATTGGGTCATTGGTTGGTTGGTTGGTTGGTTGCTGCCCTTGATTTGGTAAATTTAAGGAAATTTTGCTGTGTTTTGTTATTATCTTGAATATTATTATAGATAGAGATAAACTGTAAACTGCAATAATTTACAGCAAAGTAAGACCTAAAAATAAATCAACATGACAAAATGGTCAATTGAACCCTTAAGGAGTTATTGCCCTTTATAGTAATTTTTTAACAATTTTCATAAAATGGTTACCATGGCAACAGGCTTTAAAATGTTGAAAATAGTTGATTTCTGCTATTCACGACTAACAGTGACTTATATACAGCATAAAAAGGTTTGCTTGCTGTAGTTTATATCATATCAAATTCTTTTAAATACTTGTTCAGTGACATTTTTAATCTAGGTTAGTAGTATCAATTTTAGCATATTTTAATGCAATTATGCACTAACTTTCTTCATAAACAACAATTGAGATAGTCGTCTACTACAACTTTTACTATTTTTAATCAGTATTTTATACATTTTATATCTAATTTTAATTATATCTACATACATGTTTTATGATGGCTTGCCAATTTTATATTAATGATAAAGCTTTACAATGTTCAGAGGACATAATTAATTTGAGTGAACATAACAACTATGATGAACAAGTGGAAGTGTGTACAGAGAGTGATCTGCTCCCATCACTTTCATGTAATTTAAAAATATGCTCAAGCCATGTTACTATGTATTTGGAAAGACACGAAAAAAGAAAGAGAAGAAAATTATGTGAAATTCCATTTTTGATAAACTCGCATGAACATCCTGACGCAATAAGAAGATCTGACATGTCACTGTCAATTGTGGAGGCTACAAACACACTTCATGGACTTGTCCTTCCAGTTGGAACAGGTAAGCATATTTTAAAATAAAATTATAAATTTCTATTTCTGACAAAGACATATGTTCCTTTAGGTAAAAGCTTAAGAGGAGCTGTCCCATTTCTTTGCATTTTCTTTATTTGTCCATACTTAAAAGGCCTCGCTAATGAATTACAAGGGTTGTAAAAGTTATTTTTTCCAGGGGAAATGCTGGCCAAATTTTTCACATATCTGGACTAAGTTTTTCAGTGATTTTTGCAAGCCATTCCTAGGGTGGGTTAAGTAAGAGGGGTCCTGATCCCGAAAATCACGGACTAAAAAACATGAAAACCTCAGGTCCTGATTTGAAATAGATTTGAATCCTGAAATTCCAAAAAAGAATTCTCGGATCTCAAAAGAGTCAATCCCAAACTTTAAAACACCCGATCTGGAAATCCCGATAAAGGATCTATCCCCCAATAGTGTCAAGCTGCTATACATGTAGTTATACACTTTGTTCTCTTTTTATTAGTTGATTATTACCCCCCATTTAAAGTGTATGTTTGCTTTGAGTACCGTTCATTGAAAGGCAAATACATGCATGTGTGCCTTTATTCATATACCTTAATAAAAATAATCTCACAATTGCAAGTCTAAAACTCTGTAAGCTCAATGAGGATTTTTAAGTGAGTTTTTTTTTAAAGTACCTTAAGCTATGAATGCAGATATGAATATTTGTCAAGTACATGTATTGTAGATTATGCTCCTTTAAAATATATTGGAAATAGAATGCTGTACTGATCTTAACAATTTATAATGGATTGACCACAAAGTTGCAGGTTAAATGAAGTATTAATTCAATTTAAATTAAATGGCCATTATGTGTATGGAAAATGTTGATGATTCTCTTTCAATTTCAGGTATTTGCAGAAGCTGTAGAAAATTGTTGCTTGATGGCCAAAACAAATCAGTTAACAAATCTATTAATCAAGAAAAGGTATGTATAACTTAATGACATATGATTATGGTATTACAATTGATAAGTTTGATTCCTAATACAAAACATTTAATTTTTACACAAACCAAAATGGCAAGATCTGTCATCTAAGATCATCAAGGAAAATATAAATTATGCCTCGACCTTAAACAATTAGTTTATGTACATGTATAAAACTTATTAAACAATTGTTCCAAGTATAGACTGGAAATATATATCGCATATCTGATTCCCTTGACAAAGTATATAAAATTAGGATGTATTCAAAGCATCTTTAAAAGATGAAGAATGGTAAGATTAATAACCCATTATGTATAAAGTTAATAAATTCGTTTTCTCATTTGACAGGTGAGGCAAGGAAAACAAGTGTTTTATGAGACATTTCAAACTAAGCATAATATAGTGTTTACATTATGATTTTCTGCATGAGTCATTTTAAAGACCTTTATTTAAATATCTTTGTATTTTTCTATCGTTTTTCCAGATTGCAAATAAGATACATGATGAGAACAACCTTGCTGAAGTGCATTACAAACAATCAAGAAAGGTATATTATAATGTTCAAACTTCTCATTACTACACCTTTTTAAAGATGTTTTGATCTATGAAGTAAAGATCCTGAAGAAGTCATAAAAATGAATTTTACTTGTTGAAATCTTTATACTTTATCTAATATTTTTTTTTTTTTTTTTTTAGACAATTGAGGGTAGAAAAAGGTTTTATATAATTGAGATTGCTAATTTAGCAATTTTAAGCATAATGTTGGTAATGTTCTCTTTTTAGGATTTCATTAGAAGTACAGACTAATCATGATCTTCACTGTCCAAATATATATTTTTATTTGTATTTATTCAGATAGATCAAGTCACAGCTCTGATTGATTCAGGCCCAATCAAAAGAGCAGGTAAAAAGCTGAACACTATTAATAAACATTCAGGAGTATGATCTGGTACTATTTGAAAGGAGTGATACCAGTACTTCACAATTAGAAAGATCAGGGGTTACCCCAATACTTTCCAAAAATATTTGAATCAGCCTCATCTTCAAACATACTGACTCAAACAAACTTGGTCATTCACAGCTAATTTCCGAATGCATGTAGAGCAAAACTTTGTTTAGCTTGCTTGCTTTGTTTGTATATTGTACAATTGTACTTTGAATAATTTCCAATCAAATTTAAATATAGTATAAAAGTATTACAGGTTAAACTACATTTATATTTATTATTATATTGTTTTAAGATATCAATCTTAATTTCATAGCATGGGTAAACATTTATACAAACAAAGTTTTACTCTACACTCATTAGGAAATTTGATGTAAAATGAAAAAGGGAATAAACATTCTAATACAAACCTCAACATGAATCATAGGAGCAAATATCTTTAAAAGGAAACATGAGAATAATATTCTAAACATAAAACTTAGGAATAAATTTCCTTAACATGAAACACAGGAATAAATATTCTTAATATAAAACATGGCAATAAACTCCCTAACATGAAAAAAATCTCAAAAATACTGAACTTAGAGGAAAATGAATTCGGAAAGTCCATAATCACATGGGAAAATCAAATAACAAACGCATCAAAAACGAATGGACAAGAACTGTCACATTCCTGACTGGGTACAGGCATTTTCAAATGTAGAAAATGGTGGATTAAACCTGGTTCTATAACATCTACTATCTACGAACACATTCGTTGATTTAAGTGTCTGACGTCAGAAGATTGTATAGGTCACATAAATTTGTCGTTTAATGCGCATACACCCAATTTTAAAATTAACATTGGTACTGTTAGCATACAGGGTTAAAAAATCAATTGTATGTAAGAATAAATTTCAGAAATAGAACTAGATTTAAACTAGTCCAAAAGTTACATATAGAATTTATAAGAATCCACAAATAGTTAATTCCACTACGTGATTGAATGATTTTGACATTTATGGTTCAACGTATATTGTAATTCCCAATAGAAATATATCATTATAACATGTAATAGAAAAAAATCATACTGACGGGATCTTTAAAAGTACAGAGTCACTATACAAGAACAAAAGACGTACAAAAAATCGCACATACAAAATAAAAGTACCGAGCCACGTCAAACGGATATCACATAAAACCATTCAAGAGTAAAAGTAACATAAATAATAGAACAAAGACAAATGAAAGAACTATAAAACACGTTGTTAAGATGATAAACAAAATCAGTAAGCAGAATCTATACACCAAGACCATCGTGTATTATTTGAGAAGTTGATACGGAATATTTATTTTTGAGGCAAGGTCTCTGGCGGATTTTTGTCTCATTGTCAATCATACCAAATATTCTTTTTTTATTTTACTATAATATAAAGTTGGAACGGAAACATGATAGTGTTTTGTGATAATAAGGTAATTTATCTGAAACGTCATATTATTTAAATTTTACTAATAGTATTTATTTATTTTAAAAAGGATGTCCTTATGGTGTAGATGATCATTGTATATCCCAATTAACAAAAGACACCAATGACTGATCTGAGAGTACTCAGAATTACTGACAGCTCGTTCAAAGTCATTCACAAATAATAAAAAAAAATCAGGATTCCAAGACTAAATTTTGTTTGCTTCAACCAAATGTAATGATATCTGAACCGAATTCTTCTTACCACAAAACAAACAGAGCAAACTTTAATTTAGGGGGCGTAACCTTAAATATGTTTCTGACCTAGCGTCAAAAAAGCAGGATTAATATTCACATAACTTTAACATGAACTTCACTTGATATACATACTGAATTTACCACTTGATGTGAACTAGTACAATTTTGTTTGGCATTAGATTTTTGTTTTATCTTTTTGTTGTAGGCATTGTAGGTTGCCAGGCAGCAAATGTGCATATTGATCTCCAGAAGCAGACCTCTTTTGGCCATTGTTTGATAGGAATCACATAATTTAAACACTTCTTTGAATAAGGATTTATCAATGACTACTTTGAGGTCTTTTGGTATCGGGGAAGCCACAGTCCTGTCATATCATGACGTTTCAAAAATAATTCCAGTTACACAAGTATACACAGGGCTGATTATAATAGAGGATTGTTGAGAACCTTGTACACTAGAGGGAAAGGTGAAGCTGAAAATGAAAGCAGATCAGATCACCCTGATGAACAATTGAAGAGTCAAACACAACAACAGAAAATGTATACCGTATGTTTTGATTTGTCCTGCACTAGAGTTTGTAAGACCTTTTCTGGCCTTGAAGCGCATCAGTTTGTACGAAAACACAAATTATCCACTTTTGATAAATTGAAGTGGAAAGAGTGCTGTGACGATGTTACAGAGGAAGTGACGATATATAGAAATAATGTGGTTCTTGAAAATACTAAAACCATAGATTTATCAATGGGATGGGCTCTTGATAGAGACCAGGAAATTATTCGTTTTAAGACAAAGTAAAGACCTTCCTCGTGGGAGTTTTTCTTGGTGGTGCACAGGTTGGCCAGAATATTAATGCTGTCGATGTGGCTATGCTTAGATGAGGAAGCGAATCAAATGTTTCAACCACATGGATATCTACAAAAAAGGCAAATAGGCTCTTTTCTTCAGACTTGCTGTTGTGGCTTAAATTCCTCCGAAAGAAAACAAACTGTTGTTTGATGCTGACTTTGAATCTGTAGTTGCTCACTTAAACTCTATCGAAGCAATTGAAAATATCAATAATGCTCTGAAGATGTATTTTATTTTCCTGCACTAGAGTTTGTAAGACCTTTTCTGGCCTTGAAGCATACCAGTTTGTTGGAAATTAAAATTGTACTAAACGAAATATCTACTTTTGATGAATAAACTTGAAGTGGAAAGAATGCTGTGATGTTATTACAGAGAAGGTGACGACAGAGAGAAATAATGAGGTACTTGAACATACCAAAACCATAGATTAATCAATGGGATGGGCTTCTATTAAAGTCTTTAATTTAATAAATTCATAAATCGATTGAGAAAAAAACAAATACAGAAATCCGGAAACGCATGAAAAATAAGATAACTACGACACAACATTAAAATGTAACACACACAGTAATGAACTATACACATGGAAAAAAGTATTGCAACACCAAATTGTAATTAAAAAAACACTCTTAATTTGTTTATGAAATAATTTGTTTAAATAAACTAGTTTAACATTATTTAGATATCAACTGAGTTTAATCAATTAATATCGACTCGATAAGTTCTTATCTGCACATGCAGCTACTGTACCCGTAAACAGCAAAACAGATGTTTTTTTATCCTCATTGTTTTCCACACTTTAAATAACCAAGTTTATAAAATTATGTGATTAACACCTTGTGATGGGTCCTCCACAACTCTTAACTGCAGCAAGATGGCAGATTATCAGCATGAGAGAAGCAGGAATGTCACCGTGACAATCGCACGTACTGTTGGTCATCACCATTCCACTATAAGTTGTTTTGATAATAAAAATCAGGCAATAAACGATGTTAAAGACCTTCCGAGATCAAGAAGACCCGATATACCATCTGCTAGGGAAAATCAAGCATAAGGTTGGTCAGAAGGAAACTCATTGCATACAACACAATATTAAAAAAAAGGGAGGTGGGCATACAAGAACTGTTCGAGATCGACTCATCGCTACTGGTTATCGTGCGATAAGACCATTTTGAGGACCTTTGCTGACGAACAGATACACAGTTGTCCGTATTCAATTTAGTGCAATGGTCGCCAAAGTTGGAAATTAGCATCGTGGTTGCGTTTTATCTCGTGAATAAACTACGCTCTGAAGTCACTGACGTCAATTTTCACAGCTTACAGATAAAAGCCGCAATCAATTCCAACTTGTTTGAAAAACATGAGATTCCCTAAGGTATGTATGATTTAAAATAAATAATTATTTCTTAAAAGTGCCATTTTCCTTTACTTCTTTTGAAAACAATTTTCAACAAGTCTAAAATCGTATTTATAGTGAGAAACAGACCTAGTGCGGACATCCACCTTTTTGTTTACATATTTTTCAAGGTCAGAACTCATCATCTGTTTCCTGTGGGGCCAACCAAATTGTAGTTGTATATTTTTTTGTCTGTTGTATTCGTGTGTTATGGTAACAGATAATTAATCATCATCTTCATTTATTACATTTTAGTTTGGATCAACGAAATTTATACGATATATTTGTTTTAGTTTGATTCAGAAGAAGCACCGACATAGCCAGATAATATAGAACTACTACAATTTGATAGATTTTCACTGTTATCAATAAATGTTATATTGAAAATTTGACGTCACTTTGTACTTTGTGCGTTGCACTGGGTTTAGCGAACACGGCTGTGTAAAATTGTATTATCCTAGTCTGTGCCAACAACTATTTGAAGCAACCCCATGAAAATTTTGGAATATAAGTTGTAAAATCCTGCATTCTAAGGTTACACTTTTGAATCTGGATGTGTATATAATTTGTCAAAAATGTAGATTTTTTTCTCTCCATGTAATATGGAAAATTCTACTTTCCTTCAATAAAAACCTTATTAAACAAGACTATTTAAGACTCTTCTTTGAATTTAAGACATACATGTACATGAAAATTAAAAGTATACATGATATAAACCCCTTGCCATCACATTTAAAAAAAAAATTAAAAAACATAACTGAATTCTCATACTTGAGCCAGGGACGACCGTCCGTCCAATGGGTTTTAAATTCTCAGACGCGTTTATCCTCGGACTTTTTCTTAGCCTCCGTAATTATAACTTAGTCGGAGTTGCGAGACGGGCTTTTTGGTGCCTTTCCAGGTCTCTCACTATCAGACCACCTCCACAGTGAAGCCAAGTAACGATTTTTGACTAATGATATGACTAAAAAATATGTGTATACTTACGAAATGAAAATAAACCTTGTAAAATTAATGGTAACCAGTCATCAAAATCGTCCTAAAAACCAATCAAGATGTCAAGCGGGATGTCTTCCGACGCAAAAAATGTTCAGTTTTGTAATATTTTGTAATGATTATAATTAATATAGTCAATGCAATAAATCAATCAATGATTACCAAAATTTGACATTTTCAAAACACATGGTACCTACCGCTTAAGTGCATTTTATTTTTATTATTTTTTTTTGGAACAATCGGTCATTAGGAAGATCGTCAAAACTGTGGCTGTGTGGGATGTACAAGGACGCAGCCACGTCCGGTCAGAATAGTTTTAAATCAAACTGCCATGCTTTTTTCACAATAAAAAACCTTGCAATAATTCCTTGAGTGATCTGTCTTTGTCCTTGGTGCGTTCGGTTAAATTTACGAAGTCACATTTACAAGTGAAGGTTACAATTTTGCAGTCCCTAATCCCGGTCAGTTTTAATAAAGGTCTACCTATTGTTTTTATTGTTAATTTATTTTTGACCAGCAATTAAACAATCTGAGGTCGATGTTACTGCTGATTGAATTTTTAATCCCCAAAGGTGGGGTATCGCCAGCCCAGTAGTCAGCACTTCTGTGTTGACACGAGTAAGCATATATGGTCATAATTATAAGGTAACCTTTTACAAAACTTGGAATTACTAAGGATTTTCTATCTCTTTGTCTTTCTTTTATGCTACGTGCTTTGTCTTTATGCCTTTTTATTTTTCTTTGCTACATATAGTATGTGTCCCGTTATTGTAATATGTTAAATTTGTGTGTTCTTGTCTTTAATTTTTGTTTATATGCTTGGTCTATATACCATTTTGTGCTTCTCTGTAGCTTTTATTTAAATATATAAATATTAAATATATATACTAGAACACATCCGTGATATCACGGGTAGGTGACTGAATTAAAGTATATAACTATACGCAAGCCTTATTTGAGTAGTCATCTGATAAAGTCATGCCAATTACAGTTTTTCTCTGCTTTCAAATCTTTCTGTTTGAACCCGTCGAATTGGAACTTATCAATTATTGGTAATATTAATTATTTGGAAAACAAAAGGTCCTGGAATGGAGTATTTTTTTAATCAACAGCATTGTCCTATATTAGTTTTAAATAAAGTTGAATTCTTTGATTTGCTGTTTTACGTCATGCCCACTAACAAATTGAAAACTGTACCTGTACGCCTTATTTATAGTCGAAATTTTAAGTATTCGTATTGTTATCTTAGAAAGTCTTACTGATTAATAAAGGGATAATTGAAATAAAAGATTTAAGATTCATCAAAAAACCGTTTATGGATTAAATTAGATAAGAACTTTTTTGGCCTTGATAAAGATTTATTTGTCTGTGCCACTTACATCCCCCCACTAAATTCTCCCCATTATGATGATGACTTCTTGAAATTGGAGGCAGAAATTACCCAAGTGTCTGATAAAGGTAATGTTCTGGTAATTGGGGATTTGAATGCTCGAATTGCAAATCCGGATGACTTTATTGCAGATGAAAATAAAATTCATAGCTCTCTACAAGAAATACTTCCAGAGGACTATGTACAAGATTTTAATATAGATAGAAATTCTTTAGATAAAATTTTTTCATTCCCAAGGCCAGCAATTGATTGATCTCTGTATTGCCTCTCAGCTAAGAGTTTTGAACGGACGTTTTATTGGTGATATGCTGGGAAATATGACATGTTTTAAACCCAGTGGGTGTAGTACTGTTGACTATGCCTTGACCAGTGTGGACCTCATTAACTCTGTTAGTTTTTTTCAAATATTAGAACCTTCATATTTATCTGATCATGCTCAAATTGTAGTCTTTTTAAAAGGGTGTATATCCATGCAAAATATGAATATAGACAGAAAATATAGTGAGATAGATATGACATTTAAATGGGAGACTATTTCTAAGGAAAAATTATATACTGTTTTAGAAGAAAGCAGCACTAGAGATGAAATACTTGGTTATGAAAATACACCATTTGAAATAAATTGTTCTGGGGTTGGAAGAGCAGAACAACAACTAAATAATATATTAAAAACATTAACCATGCGCTCATGTAAAATTATTAAATCCTTTCGTAAAAAGAAATTAAAAAAGAAAAAGCCATGGGAAGATAGAGAACTAGCTGATGTAAAGAAAACTGTATCAAATCTAGCCAAAGTATTACGAATAAATCCTTGTAACCTCAATTTAAGAAATAATTTCCTAGGTCACTGTAAACTGTGTAAAAAATTAATAAAAAGAAAGAAAAATCAATTTAAAAAGGAAATATTTAGTCAGCTTTCAGCCCTTAGAGATACAGACCCTTAACAATATTGGAAATTATTAAAGTCATTAAAATATGAGAACACTAATAAAAAAAATTATTGATCATTTTAAGCATCAAGGAGAGTCTGTAAACTATGATAAAGAATTTAAAACTAAAATTGAAACTGATATATTAAATGAAACTGATGCACTTTTATTCAATGAGGTAACTGATAAACCTTTTACTATCAATGAAGTAAATAAATGTATACAAAAATTAAAAACTGGGAAAAGCTCTGGTCCAGACCAAATTTGTAATGAAATTATAAAAAAATAGTGGTGTTGTTACTTGTAAAGCTATTACTAAGCTTTTTAATTTAATTCTTGATTCTGGTAAATATCCATCAAACTGGAGAAAATCTTTTACCATACTTATTCATAAAGCTGGAGATAAGCTAGATATTAATAACTATAGGGGAATTTCCCTTCAAAATTGTATTGCTAAACTTTTCAGTGCTGTTATTAATTCTAGAGTTGTAACTTACTATGAAGACAAGTTTTCAGTTCATCAATTTGGATTTAGAAATAATCATAGGACAGCAGATAGTATTTTTATTCTAAAAACTTGAATGATAAAATATTTGACAAAAAAGAAGAGTAAAATTTACTCTTGCTTTGTTGATTTGCGTCGTGCTTTTGACACTGTTTGGCATGCTGGTCTCTTATACAAATTAAAGAAGGATGATGTTGGAAAGAAAATATTTGAAGTAATTAAAGATATGTATAAGTTATTACGTACATGGGGGGACATATACTTGCCTCCCCATGCCGCTAAAGTTATATTTGCTTAAGAGCAATAAAAACACATCTATTTCCATAACACGTTTATTTCAAAGAGCCAGATAACATCACATGACAAATACGCATCATCATCATACAAAGGGACACAACTCTCACGACTTAACTACAAAACACATACGACCATACAATACAGATACATCACATCCCGCCCCCAAAAAGAAAATTTCCTTAATTTTATCAAAATGGTGTATGTGTTTTATCCATATACAATTTCAAAAAGAAGAAAAAAAAATCAAACTATATATTCACTTCCGTCATTCCGTATAAAACCAACAGTTTCCAAATAATCTATGTAAATACATTTATATTCACTGAAATATTCGTGGCTGACCAGTTCTCAATCTAGCATCCATACACACCAGTATCAACAATGCAGAAAAATCCGAACGTCTGGCATCTCGATCTCCCCCTTAGGACCTTATGCACGCATTACGTTCATTCAACATAAAAAAAAATATGCATTTAATACATTTACTCAATCTAAATGGAAAATAATAGAATACTGTCATAAATGTAGCTGTATATAACAAATTGATAGATAATCATCAGAGACCTTTAACTCTTAAAAATAGTAAATATTACATCAATGAAACACTTCATAAGTTACATATGCAGTCAAAAGAAAATACGACAAATTCTCCCTCTCTAACGTGTTCAATCTCTCATACATCACACTCACAAAATAAAATAAAGATGAAACAAATGAATAGCTCCAGAAATGTCAATATCAACCTAGGTTTTATTTATGACTATTATCTCACCGCTACTGACAATCCGCTATCAAATCAGTCCAACTGATAACAGAAATACATGTATTAATAAATGAAAAAAAAAAATCCTTCTGAGACAAAATTGAATTCATAATTAATGTTCGAAATAAGTCGATGTTTTCCTTGCTACTGGGTAGCGTACGATGAGATAAATCTCACACGTACCGTCTGTAGTATCATTTTAATAGTTCAAAACTGCAACACATTTCCTTTGCTAAATCATAAAATACACATATATAGGTCAAGCCGATTAGTCTAAAGATAATGCCAATTACAAAGCAATTATCATTTCGAAGTACTGTAAGATGAAAGGTCGGGACATCACATGACACATGCTACAGTTTTCTGCACACATAAACATACACAGCTGTCTTTCTTGATGTCCATTTCTAACGCCAAATTGCGGTTACAATTTAATTGTTTGTGTAGAATTTTCGATCGCGTCCAACAGTCCAAATGAAAATCAAAGTTCAAATGATAATAAACAATTGCGAAATACTAATATCAGTGCATCTATACAATGTTGTTTAAAAACAGTTCCTTGAATTTTACCGTTTTCTTTTGTCGACGAAAAACTCCAATGGTGACATCTGAATATAGGCTAAATCCAAATTAAAAACATCCAAATATTACATAAAATCAAAACATCGGTTACGGTGTCAAATGCATGGTACTGCTATACGAAAAGTTCAAGATTTCAACGTGATCATAATTTATTAATGGCGCCGCCAGCATCGTGGTCTAAACTATAAGAAAGTTGGTTCTTAATCTTTGGGGACAGCTCACATAAAATACACATATAAAGGGGTCGTTTTTAAGTCCTCCACCATATTACGTACATGGGGGGACATATACTTGCCTCCCCATGCCGCTAAAGTTATATTTGCTTAAGAGCAATAAAAACACTTCTATTTCCATAACACGTTTATTTCAAAGAGCCAGATAACATCAAATGACAAATACGCATCATCATCATACAAAGGGACACAACTCTCGCGACTTAACTACAAAACACATACGACCATACAATACAGATACATAACAAAGTGTTGTGAATCTTCAGTTAAAATAGATAATAAACAATCTGAATTTTTTGAAATAGATAAAGGGGTCAAACAAGGGGACAGTTTGAGCCCCACATTGTTTAATTGTTTTATTAATGATCTCCATTCAATTTTTGATGGGACATGTGATCCTGTGTCCTTAGATAAAACATCAATAAGTAGTCTTAGTTTTGCTGATGATCTTTTAATATTATCACAATCACAAAACGGTTTACAATCTGCTTTGAATAAACTGGAAAAATATTGCTACAAATGGCAGCTGACTGTAAATACAAATAAAACTAAAGATATGATTTTTCATTCTAGAAATTCTTTTGAGTCAAATTTTTTTTATAAACCAAATCAGTTAACTGAAGTTAAAGAGTATAATTTTCTTGGGAACATTATTGATAATAAAGGAAAATTTAAGAGATCTACACATGAACTATCCAAAAAAGCGCGTAAAGCGTTATTTTCACTAAAAAAATATATGTCTAATTTTCATCATGTCCCTGTTGATTTATCATGTAAATTATTTGATTCACTTATTAAACCCATAATTTTATATAATAGCGAGATCTGGTTTATGGAAGATTATTACTCAATTTATAGAGCCATAAATAGAGCCACTTTGCATGGAACTAACTATGATATTTTATCATTGACAGATAGATTCAGCTTTGAGAAAGTGCATCATAAGTTTTGTAAAACTGTTCTTGGAATTAAAAAAAATCATGTAATATAGCTGCAAAGTCTGAGTTAGGACGATTTCCACTTGACTCTTTTATTAAAACTCAAGTTTTATTATATTTTTGTAGAATAAACTGCCATGAAATAAACCCTCTTGTTAAAGAAGCTTTTGCAGTAAATAAGTCTATGTCTGAAGATGGAATATACACTTGGTACACTTTTGCCAAGCATATTTTTAAAGAATTTGATGAAGAACAATATGTTGATTCTGATAAATCTTTTAAACTTCTAAAAAAATCACTCAAAAAAACTTTTAAATGTATAGTGAAGGAAAAGTATAATAACATCACTCTTCAAAAACTTTCAAATATTGATAACAGTTCAAAACTTTATCTTTATAGTAAACTTAAAAATGAAATTAAATTTGAGGACTACCTGCACAATCTAAACAATTTTAATAGTCGTCAGCTTTTAACAAAATTACGTGTAAGTGATCATAATTTGGAAATTGAATTAGGACGTTATAAAAAAATTCAAAGAGAACACAGACTGTGCAAAGTTTGTAAAATTTTAGATGATGAGGAACACTTTTTCCTTCATTGCCAAATTAACCGTAATGTAAGACATTCCCTTATAAATGCAATTAAAACCCATTATCCTAATTTTAACCAGCTTGACTCAAACTCTAAACTTAAAACTATTCTAGATCCCAATAAAGATATTTTGTCTAGTGTTGTAGACTATATAAAGCAATCTATGGAATTGCGAAAATAAGGTCCACATTGGTCAATTATTATATACATCTATATATATCTATATATGTTATTAATATCAACTTCACTTTTTAAAAACATTTATCATGTATAGTTATGTTTCTTGTCACTTGTGTATACATTGTACTATATTTGCATTTTAACCCGTCAGGGTTTCATGTTTTTTTTGCAATAAAGTATATATCAAAATACTACAATAAGCAACAATTTGACAATTTAATAGTGTCAACCCTGTGATTATGACCCGTGTATATAGCATATTAATCCTGAATACACCGTTTGAGGGTGCGCCTGTCAGATACGGAACGTACAGATAAGGTAATAGGTAACAGGTGAATATACTATTGGTATCGGTATCGGACTCGACCCGGAACTTCTTAATTATTGGCAATATTAATTACGTGGAAAACAAAAGTGCCTGGAGGGGTGTAATTTTTAATCTACACTTTTGTACTATATCAGTTATATATAAAGTTGAATTCTGTGATTCGTCGTTTTTACGTGATGACGGCTGATAAATTGGACCTCGTAATTTCAGTATTATAGATATGATTAAGATTATAATACAATCATACGAAATAAAGAAAAACAAACGGACAAATAAAAGTTCAGAAGACAAAACATAAAAAACCTAAAGAATAATCAATGTAGACAGCTGAATTTTTTACATTTTACCTACAATGTTTGTTAGTTTAATTCGCGCATTGATGTCAATATAATGAAAATTGATGCCATTCAAGTGAGGAGTTAAGCAAGCCTAATACCAGGTTAAATCCAATGGTTTGATGTGTTTTGAGTTTTTGATTTTCCAAATTGACTTAAAACTTTGGAATTTTTAAAATAAATGAAATGATAAAAAATTATTTAATATTAATCAATATAAAACACACTACGTACTCTGTTAACAATATTATACTACTATACAATAATATATGTTGGTTTCTGCGTCAGACTCCTAAATGTACACATTGTCGTCTCCACAACAATACTTTCTATATTTCACGGATAGGTCGGTGGTTGGTCATACTGTTGAACTAGGATGATAACATTATCTCCAACATATTACTCATGTAACTACAATGCGTAAGTAAATAAAGGCAACAGTAGTATACCGCTGTTCAAAACTCATAAATCCATGGACAAAAATAAAATTGGGGTAACAAACTAAACCGAGGGAAACGCATTAAATATGAGAGAACAACGACACAACACTAAAATGTAACACACATAGAAACAGCCAAGCATCAGACAAAATCCAACGAGAAAAACAAATATAACACCAAAACTAAATACATAAATTTGGGATAGACAAGTACCGTGACACGTCTTATCGCAATGTGAATTTACACTAAAAAACAAGAGAAAGAAACGACGCAACGTAACAATGTAACACACACAGAAACGAACTATAATATAACAATGGCCATATTCCTGACTAGGTACAGGACATTTTTAAAGGAAAAAATGGTGTGTTGATCGTGGTTTTGAGGCATACCAAACCTCCCTCTTTTCTAGCCAATGTGAAATAACATCAACGACAACACAACACCACAACAATATAAATAGATTGGAGAACACAATTGACAAAGAAACCCACGAACAACAGCCAACAAAAGGCAAAAAGTTCAAATTTTAATACGCCAGAAGTGCATAAATTACATTTATATAAGCTTTGGATTTCTAATAGTTTGGCCACGAGCATCACTGAAGAGACATGAATTGTCGAAATGCGCATCTGGTGCAGGAAAATTGGTACCGTTAATTTTATTACTACCACTGGGTCGATGCCTCTGCTGGTGAACTATAAGTCCCCGAGGGTATCACCAGCCCAGTAGCCAGTACTTCGGTACTGGCATGAAAATACGGATTTTTTGTGTTATTTAAATTTGCTGTTACGAAATATTAGAATTTATTATAAATTAAGGAATGTATCTCCCTCATGCAAAGCTCTGATTCCCTCCACGGATTTGGCTATACTTTTTAGACCTTTTGGATTATAGCTCTTCATCATTTATATAAGCTTTGGATTTCTAATAGTTTGGCCACGAGCATCACTGAAGAGACATGAATTGTCGAAATGCGCATCTGGTAAAGGAAAATTGGTACCGTTAATTTTATTAAGAACGTAAATGTGGAATGTGTCAAAACCCCGACCAAACAGCAAACAACAGTCAAAGACCACCAATGGATCTTCAATACAACTAGAAACTCCAGCACCCGTAGGCATGCTTCAATTGGTCCCTAAACAAAAATGCAAACTAGTTCAGTGGAGTTTTGACTTCCTCTGATACAACCACAAAAGATGTTCCAGTTGATACAGTGTCACTATCAGTCACAGAATCGTTCGATTGTCTTTGTAATTTTACCGATTTGACTACTGTGTTGTTATCATCTGTGCCATCAATTTTAGTGTTCTCGTCTCCTAAAACCAACTTTTTGTTAAACTTACTTTCTGCAATGTTCTGTCTTGCAATTCCGGTTAACTTATCATTCAAATCATAGTGAAACACCTATTTTCCTGTACAGTATATATTTTTCACAGTGCCTGTCCATACTTCAAATGAGCCAGTTTCTTTATCAGATGTCCAAATTTCAGAGATAATTCTGGTTTTGCCACTGGGTCGATGCCATTGTTGGTGGACGTTTTGTCCTTGGTGGTGTCACCAGTCCGTTATTCAGCACTTCGGTGTTGACATGAATATCAATTATATGGTCATTTTAATAAATTTCCAGTAACTAAGGACTTTCTTATCCCAGGAATAGATTACCTCATATGGCACAACTTTTTGGAAATTTTGTTTCTCAATACACTTCAACTTTGTACTTGTTAGGGACGACATCAAAAGTTCAATGAAGGATAAAAACAACTTAATTCACATAGTTTTTTCACTGCCCCCCCCCCCCCCCCCAACTTAATTTGGGAAAAATTGATGGACCCATTAAACATCAATGTCGGATAACCAAATCTTGCAGCAGTTCAACCCCACCCCCAAACTATTTGAATTCAGTTTTTTTATCTTACATTGATCTTTTCATGTCGTCCCTTATGCTGAGCTGAAATGCGCGTCTGGTGTACTTAATTGTAATCCTGATACCTTTGATAACCATTTGCAAGAACAATAGTACCACGTAGGCCTTTTTCTCATCGCTGTTTTATTTAGAGTTGCAAGAAGTATAGAGCTCGGAAAGCTTATTGCAAAAAAGGAGATGTCCAAGACATTAATACAAATTCAAATCTTTATTGCCATAAAACTACATATTTATAGTATGTGACAACACAACAAAATGAAAAATAACAACAAGATCATAAATATACACAATAAAAGTAAATATTTTAAGAGTCCCCTGCCCTCAGTTCAATAGACTGTTTTGAAAAGGATCCTAGCTTATTTACCTGAATGTGTGAAATTGGGTTGAGTATATATATTATTTTATCTGTCATTTAAATTTATAAAGTGGATATTCTTCTGTATCAAAATATCAAAATAAACTTTTCTATCATTATGATTTCTATTACAAAATTAAAAAAGAAATGCATTTTATCTTTACTTTGTTTACAGTTTATGCATAATCTTTCTTTTCTTGATATTTTAAATAAACTCATCATAGATACCAGGACTAAATTTAGTATACGCCAATGCGCGTTTCGTCTACAAAAGACTCATTAGTGACGCTAAGGTATCTTCCCTTTTCTATTAATAAATTATGGTCACTTAATCTAAATTTTATTATCAGTTTTCTGAATTCAAGTTTTGAGCAAGTTAAATAGTTTTCTGTATTAGGGAGACACCATTTGATTTTTATGGGGGGGGGGGGGGGGTTAGGATGAAAAATTTTGTCCTGCCTTTTTTTTTAGTTGTAATCTCTGTCCTGCCTTTTTATTTTTCACTCAATCCGGTTCTGCTTTTTTTTTTTTTTTAGTTTATCCTGATTTTTTTTTACATAAATTGTCATCCTGACATATTTTTTTTTGCAAGTGTCTCATCCTGCCTTTTTTTTTTTTTTTTTTTTTAGCTTTTGAGCGATAGAGAAAATGCAAAGAAGAAAGAGATAGCAAACGAATGTGGAAATGACAGGATAAGATAAAGCAAATGTTTTGAGGAGTTTCATAGACCAGCTGTAAGTCAAATGTCTGTGTCATATCCGTTGACGGAACAAAAGCAAGTTCCATCAAAATGACCATAACAATAAGGTATAGAATGCAATAGTATTTGTCATTTTATTGTTTACATATTTAAAGTAATGAAAATAACATACTTCAGCAAGTAGCAGTAGCAAACCAAAAGTGATATTCATTATCGCCTTGTTCCATATGATGTCGTGCAGAAGAGTCTTTATTAATGTTGATAATGTGTTATTAACTTTATGAGTGTTAGCAAAATTAACTCTTCTTTTTAATATCCATTTGAGTTATTGTTTGATTGTTGTTTGCTTGAGGTTCAGTGACTAAGGCATTCACTTGATATTTTTCTTATTTTAAATGAATATTATTTACTTGAAATTACTCAACTTTTATCATTATAGTATTCAACCAACAGTAATACTGAGTACAACATATTGCTGAAAGCTTCGGTATCGAAATTCCATGAAAGAGTACATGCTTTTGCGCAAAGGACAGAAAGAACTCCAGCAACACATCATTGAACAAACCCATACGGCAAAACTAAGAATTGTTCCAGAAAAAAAGAAAGAAAAAAGTAAGTTTATCATATTAAAGGAAATGTTAAGCTCTGATTCCTTTTAGGATTTGGCTTTTCTTTTTGGACCCTTCGGATTATAGCTCTTTATCTTTTATATAAGCTTTGGATTTCAAATATTTTGGCCACGAGCATCACTGAAGAGACATGTATTGTCGAAATGCGCATCTGGTGCAAGAAAATTGGTACCGTTAATTTTATTAAAAGTATATATATCAAAATAAAGACATACTATTGGAAACAAAAATCTAAAAGGACTTCCAACCTTAAACAAACGATTTTCCTCACAATATATCAAAAAAAAAGTAAAATCACAAAAGTACTTAACTCAGAGGAAAATCAAATTGGAAAGAAGCTAATCACATGGCAAAATCAAATTGGAAAGAAGCTAATCAGATGGCAAAATCAAATGACAAAACACACAAATAAAGAATGAATAACTCGTATTCCTGCATGACTTGGTACAGGCATTTTCAAATGTAGAAATGGTGCATTGAACCTGGTTTTATAGCCCTTAACCTCTAACTTTGTACGACAGTCTCATCAAATTCCGTTACATTTACAATGATGCGTAAATAAAAAGGACAAAATAAATAAAGTAGTCAAAATATGGGTACAGCAGTCATCATCGTGTTAACAGTTTTAAAAAGAACCACTTTCGAGTGTCTGACGTCAGAAAATGTATACGTCACATATTTTTGTCGTACAATGTTTATACAAACAATTTTAAAATTTCACATTGGCAATGTTTATAGCATACAGGGTTAAAAATCAAAAGTATGCAATTTAATTTTAGTTTCTTGTGTATAATTTGGAGTTTGGTATGACGTCCATTATCACTGTATTAGTATACATATTTTTAAGGGGCCAGCTGAAGGACACCTATGGGTGCGGGAGTTTCTCGCTACATTGAAGACCCATTGGTGGCCTTCGGCTGTTGTGTGCACTGTGGTCGGGTTGTTGTCGCTTTGACCCTTCCCCATTTCCTTTCTTAATTTTAAGAATTAATTTCAAAACTAGACTGCGGCTTAAAATAATCTATTGTTCTATAGAATGTATAAGAATCCACAAATGGTTCATTCCAATGCGTGATTAAATAATTTTGACGTCTTTGGTTAAAAAGAGGGACGAAAGATACCAAAGGGACAGTCAAACTCGTAAATCTAAAACAAACTGACAACGCCATGGCTAAAAATGAAAAAGACAAACAGAAAAACAATAGAACACATGACAACATAGAAAACCAAAGAATAAACAACACGAACCCCACCAAAAACTAGGGGTGATCTCAGGTGCTCCGGAAGGGTAAGCAGATCCTGCTCCACATGCGGCACCCGTCGTGTTGCTTATGTGATTACAAATCCGGTAAATAGTCTAATTCGGTAGGTCAAATTCATGAAAGGGAAGGGGATTGTAGTTACGACGTAAGGAACATATCCGATATCATTTGTGAAACGGTTATTCCATAACGGTCAACCAACTCGTGATGGCGTCCGTAAAATTTACGAAGGGATGATTTCAACTTCACCATTTGGAACTCTTGGTTTAATAGCTTCCTTGTGAGCAGTAACCCTCTATCAAGAAAATCGTGATAGGAAATGCAAACACGGGAATATCGTATCAATCGGGAGATATATACCCCGTATTCAGGTGCTGCTGGAATGTTGCTACTTAGAAATGGAAAGTTCACAATTGGAAAGCTGAAATCATCTCTTTTGTCGTAAAGTTTTGTCTTCAACCGACCCTCATTGTCAATTTCTAGATGTAAGTCAAGATATGAAGCCGACTTAACTGTATCTGTAGTATCCTTTATCTCCAATTCGATGGGATAGATGCGATCCACATAGTCACCAAATTTTGAATTGTTTAGTGAAAGAACGTCATCTATATAGCGGAAAGTAGAGTTAAAGGATATTGCTAACTTCTAAGAAGTTCCTGCATTAAGTCAGCCTCATAATAATAAAGTAACAAGTCAGCAAGTAGAGGGGCACAGTTTGTTCCCATTGGGATGCCGACAGTCTGTTGAAAAACACCTCCTCCGAACGTAACAAATATGTTGTCAATCAAGAAATCAAGCATCTTGATAATTTCGGTTTCAGAGAATTTTTTGTTTGAATCAGAATGATTCTTTACAAAGTAGGATTTATCACTCCCTAAGACAAGATACTTGTATCTACGTTGGCCATTTTTTTTTATGAAGCAAAGTAATACCAACTCTTTTAATTTGTCTTTTAGTTTGGAATGTGGAATACTTGTGTAAAGAGTAGAAAAGTCAAATGTGTTAATACTGTTACAAGATGAAAGAGAGTTAGATTGTATGTACTCTAAAAGATCTTTGGAATTTTTAAGTATCCACATCTGATTTACGCCACCTCTAGAATAGGCAGTTTCACAATAACTTTGAAGCCCGTCTTTGATTGCTGATAAAATAGATGTTAATAATTTAGAAAGGGGTTTCGTGGAGCACTTGGAAGACCCAGCAATATACCGTTGGTTGTAAGGACACTTATGTAGTTTAGGTATCCAATACAGTGATGGAAGATCCAGTTCTTCAGCTTTGGTTGAAATACCAAAGGAACAAAGAACAGACCTATGATTATCCAGGATTTCCTCTTTGGGAAGTGTCGTGAGGGTATATGTTGGGTTTCCAAGTGAATTGTCTATACCTAATTCGTTTATCAAGCAATTAATGTAATGACTTTTACAGACAAAAACGATGTTATTTGGGGCTTTGTCTGCGGGGACAACAACATATTTATCATGGAGGTCAGATAGGTGTTTAGCCAAATTTGGAACTTTGGAGATTGACGTAGCATGGGCATTGATGGACCCATTCAGTTTCTTAATTCTGATTTGTATTAACGACCTCACTGCCTTAATCCATTCGGATAGAGTGTCTACATCTTCCTTCTCGCGCTTAGCCCATTGCCTGGCATAATCCTCGACTGAATCCATCAAAATTTTAAAGTTGTATTTCCAATTGATGGATTTAGGCTCACGATATTTCGGACCTTTCGATAACACGTTTCGTAGAGAAGTGTTATTAACAATGTTAAGGTCACCGGTAATAACGTGGCCAGCAGGATTATATGTGAATTGGGAACTAGCACAAGTGCAATCAGGAGGTTTAAACTTGAAGTCGTCAATATCGAGATCCTGCAAAACGCGTTTGTAATTGAAAATTTTAGTTGCAATAGGTTTGGTATAGGTATAAGAAATTATTGGTACAGACTGGTCTTTGAAATAAGGAGGTATTTTCGATTGAACTAATTTATGATGAATGATATTGCCTAGGTTGACGCCATCGAGACCTTTGTTGGCAAAAGAAAGATTTAGAAAAGATATTTTCTCTTTTTCATCTTTTCCAATGCGAACTGGCTTGAAAAGTCTGTGGCTAGCAATATCCGAACTTATAGCTTGTAGTTTGTATTGGTTTGAATGAGGGTTTGTAACAGTGGATTCCAAACATAAATTGAACAGAGAATGAAGTTTTGAAAGGGGTAATGAATAAAGTTTCGTGCGAATGTGATGAATACCTAACGGTTTTTGTATGCAAGGCAGCAAGTCCTTAATAGAGACATCATGCAGAGAGGGTGATGTATAATGACGATGGCCATGACTACGTCTACGTCGAGGAGTCGAGTTGAAAATATTCATCACATTCACCGAGTTACACGAAGGACTAGATAGATTACCTATACCATCAATTTTGACATTGCAGCCATACGGTGTTGCAGTTCCCAATTGTCTAATCCAGTAGTCTACTTTTTTTGTCTACGGAGAGTCGTTGAAAGATTAGGATTATTCGAGCTATGGTATATTTTTTCGATATTTCGAACTGTCATCGAAACGATGGAATGATCGGGCTGATTGAAATGCTGGTATAGAATGTCGTTAGCATTGAGGTTAGTGTCTGATCTATGACCACACATACGTTTGTTTAGCCTTCCTTTCGTTTCACCGACGTATACCAATCCGCAAAGGTTGCACTCTAATCCGTAGACGACATTTATCGATTTACAATTCAGATCATCGTAACTTCTGGTTAAATATGACTTCTTGGTCAAATTGCTAGTGAATTCAGCATCTGTAATTAAAATAGCACAAGTTTTGCAGCCTTTGGTCTCACATTTTGAAATGCGACAGTTTTGGGTTAGCGCTATAGAACCAGGTTTAATCCACCATTTTCTACATTTGAAAATGCCTATACCAAGTCAGGAATATGACAGTTCTTGATGCGTTTTGTTATTTGATTTTGCCATGTGATTATGGACTTTCCTAATTGATTTTCCTCTGAGTTCAGTATTTTTGGTGATTTTACTTTGTACTGTGTCATCAAAAACCAAAATGTCTTTTAAGGAGAATTGAACAAGGCTTTATATGTGTAATATTGCTGTTGTCACTAGGACGATGATCTGAATGAGTCGTGTTTGGGATATTTGTCATGTCTGGTGATGAGGGGACACCTGCCGTATCAGAAGACACCGTGTCCATGGTGACGTCTGTTTCGGACCTTTTTATACTGGGCGACGTCCGATCCAGTTTCCTGTTAGTTCTTCGTAAGTTCATGCAATTGTAGTTTTGCTACTTAGTTTTTTTTTAACTTATTTCATTCGAATAGAATAAAAACATACTGACCGGATGTTTTAAAGTATACAGTGATTTTGTAAGAACCAACGAAACTAAAAAAAGTCGCATCTACAAAATAAAGGCAACAGTAGTATGCCGCTGTTCAAAACTCATAAATCCATGGACAAAAAATAAAATCGGGGTAACAAACTAAAACCGAGGGAAACGCATTAAATATAAGTGAACAACGACACAACACCGAAACGCAACACACACAGAAACGGACCAAGCATCAGACAAAATCCCACGAGAATAACAAATATAACACCTAAACTAAATACATAAATTTGGGATAAATAAGTACCGTGCCACGTCTTATCTTAATATCTCAAAATTAAGAGAAAACAAACGATACAACATTAAAATGCAACACACACAGAAACGAACAATAATATAACAATGGCCATCTTCCTGACTTGGTACAGGACATTTTTAAAGGGGAATAAAAATGGTGGGTTGAACCTGGTTTTGTGGCATGCCAAACCTCGCACTTTTATGGCAAAGTTAAATATAACATTGAAATGACAACATAATATTACAGGACTACAATACAAATAAATAGGAGAACATATTAGACAAAGAAACACATGATTAATAGATAACCAAAAAAAAAATCAGGTTTAAAATTCATCACGTCAAAAACGCGCCTCGTCAACACAAGACTCACAGTGTCGCCCAGATATAAAAGATCGAAAGTGAAAAAAAGTACAAAGTTGTACAGCACTGAAGATCAAAAGTTGAAAAAGGTTGTGCCAAAAACGGCGTAGTTTTTATGCTTGGGATAAAAACATCCTTATTATTTAGAAAAATTAATGCTATTGTAAACAGTAAATTTTATCAAATGAATATGCACGAGATATACATAATGAAACTAAAGTATTAACTTATTACTGAAATCTAAACCCGAATACATAATGTTAAGACCAACACAGAACAGACACACCATACTCAGTTCAGGCCTAAACGCAGTAAATCGTAAATTTTAAAATGACGTCACAAACGATGGCGAAAAGGCATAAACATTACGCCACATTAGAATTTATGAAATTTAGAAACAGCATGACGTCACATATGAAAAACTCAAATTCAAAATTAAGATAGAATCAGGATTGATTTTAGATTATATTAGAACTAAATACTGATATTACATTTAAACACAATGCATATTGCAATCCTTATTAATAGCAATTAACTATAATATATATATATGTCCAGTTTGTTATAAATCCAACTTCAAACGTAAATTATCGTACAAAATTAAATATAATTGATAAAGGCGGTGATTAATTTTTCTTTCCGTAACACCTTAATATAATACAAAGAAACGTCAACACATTTGACAAAATCCGATGAGAATTACAAATGTAACATTAAACATTTAAACTAAATACATGAATTTGGGATAGACAAGTACCGTAACACGTCTTATAGTAATGCGAATTCACATTCAGCAAAACAGTCACAATCGGGAATAAGTTACGTTTGGTAATTAAAAGATTAGACGACATAATGACAAACCACAATCTACCATGTGGTAAAAATGTCCTTAGCTAGTTTGGTTAAAGACACATCGTATGAATCCATCAAGTCGTGATGGTGTCCATAAAATTTACGGAGTGTCAATTTTAATCTGTCCTCATAACTTTGTTGGAGCAGTTTCTGCGTAAGGAGCACACTCCTGTATATGAAGTCCGTATAGTGTGAACAAGCACGTGAATAACGTATCAATTGTGATATGTAAACACCATACGAAGGGGCAGAGGGTATGTTACTGCTGAGAAATGGGAAGTTGAAATCGTCCCGTTTATCATATATTTTCGTGTGAAGTCGTCCATCTACGTCAATATTGAGGAAAGATCAAGGTACGAAGCAGTCCTTCTAGTATCAGTAGTATCCTTAATTTCAAGTTCACTGGGATATATGAGATGTAAGTATTGGCTGAAGTATGGGTAATTCAATGATAGACCATCGTCAATATATCGGAAAGTAAAATTAAAGAATTTCGCAAGGTGCTTTTTCTTTTCGTCCTTTAGAAGGTTCTGAATAAATTCTGCTTCATACGAGTACAAAAACAAATCAGCCAGCAGGGGTGCACAATTAGTACCCATTGGGATACCGACTGTCTGTTGAAATATGAATCGTCCAAACTCAACAAATATATTGTCGATCAAAAAGTCCAGCATTTTAATAATATCATCTTCAGTATATTTTCTGGAAGATTCAGTGTGATTCTTCACAAAACATGAATTATTGTATCCCAAAACAAGAAATCTATATCTACGATTCCAATTTTTATAGAAACAGCTCTGTTTTAGGAGATGGTGAAGTCGATCTTTCAACTGAGCATGGGGAATAGTAGTATATAGCGTAGAAAAATCGAAAGTTTTTATGTTGCTGCAAAATTGCAAAGATTGTGATCTAAGGTTAAGCAGTAGATCTTTCGAAACACACCTGTCTGGGTTAAGTTTCAGGGACTTAATTTTCGGCTCTCCCTTGACACCATTTGCGAGTATGGTCATGAGGAAACGATGATAGTCCGTCGGAAAGGGACGATACATGGCTGACCCGTGTTAAGAGGGAGCCATATCTCGTGCACGTTAAAGACATACTAGTAAATTTCGAAAAAAAAGCAGGGTAATGCCGCTACAAGGCCGCACTCGCACTTGCGAAGTGGAAATGGATTAATATAAGTAGCAAAACTTGTTTCCCAATCCACTGTTAACAAATATGTTTAAACTAAACTAACACACATTGACGGGATGTTTAAGTACCGAGCCACGTCAAATGGATATCCAACAGTAAAAATAATATTAATAATAGAACAAAGACAAATAAAATTTTAAGACTCAAAATCTTGCATTCTGAGCATATCTGGCGGTGATTTGGATGCATGGGAAAAGGTTATTTTCTCCTTGTTTTTGTTGTTGACTTCAATCAAATTTGGTAAAAAAAATATCATTTACAAATGTAAATCTTCATTCCAAGTGTACCAATAACTTTTTAAGACAACTGAAGAATTTAATGTAAGTATGTTTTTATTCACTTGAATTAGCTACATCAAACATTAAAACAGAACAGACATAATTTTTAATCTCTTGAAAAGACTAAATTTTTCTCCAAATACTGTCAATCCCCGACTCATAATCACTGTCATCCTCACACTCATCTTCAAACCCATATATCTTACGCAATTCAAACTTAATCTGCCCCACACTCTCAACATTGCACACTGCCTCACTCTCTCCTGTCTGACTATCTACCTCTGCCTGTTCTTTTCTCTCCCTCTCAGTATCTTTCCCATCATCAACCACGTCATCTTCTTTCCTCACTTCCAGTTTCAGTCTTAGTTACAATTTCATTATGACTTTCGCCCAACACCCTATCATTATCTGAAGCCAATTGAACACCAGATTTATTTTTACCAGTTATGTTCAAAACTTCATTATTTTTCTGAATTTGAATGAAAACATTATTTGAAGGTAAAATATATTTAAATCCAACAACAAACCTGTTCAAGATGGTTACAAATGAACTTGCATGATATGTGGAGATTTTCTACAGCTCGGAGCTGGTGACCAATCCATCGTGTTCATCCGCCCTGCATGGAATTAATAACTTCTGGTCTTCCTTCTGCTGAAGTGCAGCATAAGTTTTTTTGAGCATGGAGCAGTTAAAATAGTAGTTTCTATAAAAGTAATATAAGCACAGTAATTGCTTTGTTGAACAGTGCTAATTCTAGTCTGTGAGCCATACAATGTAAGGTAATAAGGGCTGGTTTGTCCTGACGAAGAAGTGTGGCAACCCAAGATCTTAAACCTACCATGACGCTGGTACCATCACATGAAACCGTCCACTATATAGATGATGTTCTTTCACTAGATAATTAAAAAATTGGTGACTATGTGGAACGCATCTATTCTATCGAACTAGAGATAAAGGATACATAAATACAGTTAAGTCGCCCTCATATCTTGACTTACATCTAGAAATTAACAATTTCGGTTGAAAACTAAACTTTACGACAAAAAGATGATTTCAGCGTTCCAATTGTGATCTTTCCATTTCCAAGTAGCAACATTCCAGCAGCACCTACATACGGGGTATATATCTTCCGATACGATATTCCCATGCTTGCATTATTTAGTGAGAGAAATAAAGGCAACAGTAGTATACCGCTGTTCAAAACTCATAAATCCATGGACAAAAAACAAAATCGGGGCAACAAACCAAAACCGAGAACATTATCATCGAACTAGAGATAAAGGATACATAAATACAGTTAAGTCGCCCTCATATATTGACTTACATTTAGAAATTGACAATGAGGGTCGGTTGAAAACAAAACTTTACGACAAAAGAGATGATTTCAGCTTTCAAATTGTGAACTTTCCATTTCTAAGTAGCAACATTCCAGCAGCACCTGCATACGGGGGTATATATCTCCCGATACGATATTCCCGTGCTTGCATTTACTATCAAGATTTTCTTGATAGAGGGTTGCTGCTCACAAAGAAACTATAAAACCAAGAGTTCCAAAATGGTGAAGTTGAAATCATCCCTTCGTTAATTATACGGACGCCATCACGAGTTGGTTGACCCTTGTGGAATAACCGTTTCACAAATGATATCGGATAAGTTCCTTTCGTCGTAACTACAATCTCTTCCTTTTCATGAATGTGACCTACCTAATTACTGTTTAACGGATTTGTTATCACATTAGCAACACGACGGGTGCCACATGTGGAGCAGGATCTGCTTACCCTTCAGGAGCACCAGAGATCACCCCTAGTTTTTGGTGGGGTTCGTGTTGTTCTTTCTTTAGTTTTCTATGTTGTGTCATGTGTACTATTGTTTGTCTGTTTGTCTTTATTTTAGATTTATGAGTTTGACTGTCCCTTTATGTTGTGTCATGTGTGCTATTGTTTTTCTTTTTGTCTTTTTCATTTTTAGCCATGGCGTTGTCAGTTTGTTTTAGATTTACGAGTTTGACTGTCCCTTTGGTATCTTTCGTCCCTCTTTTAGTATCTGTCGTCCCTCTTTCAGACTTTTAAAGAATCCAGAAATGTTTCATTCCACTACTGACTAACTAATTTTGACGTTTGTGGTTCCACGTATTTTCTATTGTATAATAGAAATATAACACTATTACATATATAAAACACACCTGCAAAAATGAAAGATAATACAATCACATTGACGGGATGTATAAGTACCGAGCCACGGCAAATGGATATCACAGAAATCAATCTAAAAGTAAAAGTAACATTACTAGTAGAACAAAAACAAATGAAAAAACCCAAATGAAACACTTTTGTTAAGATGATAAACAATGCAACGTCAGTGTGCAGACACTATACATTGAGACCATCATGCTTTATTTGTGAAGTTTATACGGAATATTTACCAACAAGGTCCTGGTACCTTCCGATGAATTTTTTTTTAGAAAAAGGGCAAGACGTCCTTTACATACCCCTTGTTCTTCAACTTTCTGCGCAGACATTGATGTTTAGCAAAGTCTGAGTAGGAGCTGCAAGCTCTTGAATATCGAATAAGATGGGAAATGTGATTCCCTTATGCAGGTGAAGTTGTATATTGCTACTTAGCTTTTAATTTTGTAACAACCAGTTAGAGTCGCACATGCAGACACGAGCTTCTTTACATGAATAAACCACGCCTAGATTATATATATTCATGAGGGAATGTTGTTGATGAAGTACATTCATTTAAGTACTCTTTATAAGACGAGAAAAACAAAATGTGCGCATAAACAAGTACTTTTCAAAATTAAGAAATGAAAAAAAATTTTAAAGTGGTAACTTGCGTATATTTATTTATTAAGAGCCTAGCCTTTTTTTCCCTTCCAGACGTGGAATCTAGTTATTAAAAGCACACCTCTTTTTTTTAAATTAGTTCAGTGCATGTATATGTGGTGTACAAGTTATAATTTGTATTTTCATTTGAAAATTATAAACTTTACTCGCTATAGTTTGTACAAAATAAGACTGAATATTACTTTTGCAAAAAGAACAAGTTTAAAATAATTTAATTTTAATCATGAATCAATATAAAATAAACTCATCATATCTAGATACCAGGATTAAATTTTATATTTACGTCAGACGCGCATTTCGTCTTCAAAAGACTAATTAGTGACGCTAGAATCAAAAAGTATTTAAAAAGCCAAATAAAGTTCAAAGTTGAAGAGCATTGAATACCAAAAAATCTCTAAAAGTTTTGCCAATTACAGCTAAGGTAATCTACTCCTGGGGTAGAAAAATCTTATTTTTTTCAAAAATATAAAGTTTAGTTTGCAAAGTAAAGTGTTTTTAAAGTGTCTTGATTGCCGCAATATTTCAATCATTTTCGATTGCAGTTGTTTTAAATGAACACAATATAAAAATTACAAAATGAAGTATTATAGCTACATTTGTAAATAGTTATCAAAGGTACCAGGATTATAATTTAGTACGCCAGATGCGCGTTTCGTCTACATAAGACTCATCAGTGACGCTCATATCAAAATATTTATTAAGCCAAATAAGTGCCTTTGAGGAAAAAAAGTGTTTAGTGTTAAAATTGTGTGCCAATTCTTTTCAGAAATGTAATATACCTAGTTACAACTTAAAGATAAGGAAAACATAGATGTTATAAGTTTTGTAATTTGAATTTGACCCTTGCCCTATATAATATAATCTTAATATATTTTCATATCTTTTTTTGTGAACGTGCTGCGTTTTATAATAGGAACCTAACACTTACTCTTGTAACAATGAGCTCTATTGTCCTTTTGACGTATTTATATTTGTAATACTTGTTATTCTCAATTGTTATGGCTACAACGAACGTCTAGGTCAAAAGGTCAACAGCATTATAACTTCCTTGATAAAATAATTGATGATAAATAAAAAAAAAACATAGTGTATGGAAAGAAGAAAGTGACCTACCGAATTAGACTAGCTATTTACCGGGTTTGTAAAAACATAAGCAACAGTACAGATGACAAAAGTGGAACAGTATCTACTTACCGTTCCGAAACCCCTGAGATCATTCGATGGGTCTTGTGTACTTTTATTTGTCTTTTGTCTCCTTTTCTGTTTTAGCCCTGGCGTTATCAATTTAGTTTCGATCTTCGAGTTTGACTGTCTCTCTAGTATCTTTCGCCCGTCTTTTACATTCATATTCGTTATTTATTGAAATATAAATTATAATTAGAAACTTGTATATGCGTCCATATGAAGAAGAAGGGACCACAGTTCTCGGATTTTCACAGGAATATAAAATATAAATACTGCTGCATAAATACCAGTTTCTGAAGTTTAAGGGTGTCACAAGCCGAGAAGTCAGCACTATGTTGCATTATTATTGATATGTTCATACTGGTGAATTTTAATTGTTTACAAAACGTTACCAAAATGTGAACATACAATATACTTTCACTGTCGGAATGTTTGTAATTTATCAGCTCTACTGTTGTGATTATAAAGCGTTTTATAAAAGGAAAATACTTCAGCGCGACTGTAGAAATCTTTGTTGTACAGTATGTAGGAAATGCTGTAATTCGTCCAATCATTATTCTGTAGTTTTCGATGTGGTGTTTTGTCGGCTGTTCGTATTTTGACATCGCGTTGTTAATTTGAATATCCATTTGTATCCGCCTCTCTGAAAAAAATAGGAAGAAAACTGATCTTTAAATAATTTATTATATACACATTAAACGCCGCCTCCCTTGTGCTAACGTCGGCCACCAAAGATCACATTGTCACACATACAAAAAGAGCATAAAGGTCCAGTAAGTTTTGATTCGACGTCCATTTTAAGCTCACATGGCCTACAGGTTCAAGTGAGCTTATTTCATGACTTTGCGTCCGTCCGTCGTCGTCGTTTACATTAACAAAAATCTTCTCTGACACTACTGGGCAAAAATCATCATTGGGGTATCCAGTTACAATAATGTGTCCGATGCCAACCAACCAAGATGCCCGTTATTGCTAAGTTTTAGTTTCTTACCCGGATTTGTTTTTTTTTTCTCTATCGATTTATGAATTTTGAACAGCGGTATACTACTGTTGCCTTTATTTAAAATAGAACATATAGGGGCAAAATGTAGATTTTAACTTGTATCTCTGAAACCAGCGCATTTAGAGCAAATCTGTAAAACTGTTTGTTAGGTCAATATCTATTTGTCCTAAAAATTTAAGACTAGTCGAGCAACCAATTGTTTGGTTGCTACCTTTTTGGCATTTGAAAAAATATATGCAGTTTTGTTTTTATCTTGAATATCATTATCGATACAGATAAACGGTAAACAACAATAGTGTTAAGCAAATTAAGATCTATAAATAAGTCTGACTGACCAAAATGGTCACCCTTAAGAAGTTATTGTCCTTTAAAGAAAAAATTTAACCGTTTTTTGTTATTTTTTGTTGTCTTACAAAAATTTTCTGCTGAAACAACTGAGACAAATTAAACCAAAACTTGGTCACAATCATTTTAGGGTAACTAGTTTACAAAATGTGTCCGGTGATCCCACCTGCCAACCAACATAGCAACAAAATAGAACATGGGTAACATGCAGCAAGATTCGAGCGTCACTGATGAGTCTTTTGGGGCAAATACAAAATTTAATCCTGGTATCTATGAAGAGTTTTTTTTACAACCACGTTGATGATTTTTTTTTACAGCCACTGGGTCGATGCCACTGATTGAGGAGTTTTAATTCCCGAAGGTTATCAGTAGCTCCGTATAGTCAGTACATATGTGCTTGTGCTGACACGATTTAAAATTGATATGGTCATATTTAAAATTTAACTGTTTCCAAAGTTTTGAATTTTTGAAACACTCAGGCTTTTGTACCTCAATAATAGATTACCTTATCGGCATAACTTTTAGGAATTTTGGACATCAATGCTCTTCAACTTCCTACTTTACTTGACCTTTTTGACATATCTGGATTCGAGGGTCGCTAACAAGTCTTTCGTAGAAGAAACGCGTGTCTGGCGAAAATACAAATTTTAATCCTGGTACCGAAGATGAGTTTATTTTCAAAAGTCTTCACCTGAAACAACTGAGACAAATTTTACCAAACTTGGACACAAATAAGCATTAGAGGATCCATTTTAAAAAATGTGTTATATGACCATGCCTGCCAACCAATATGGTAGACCTGGCTAAACATAGAACACAGATGAAAAATGCAGTTTTTGACTTTTATCTCGTAAACTTTAAAAACAAGTATAACTGTTTTTATGTGTTTCTCTGTCAATTATGTTCTCCTATTTATTTATATTGTATAGATTTACAAATTAAAGTGCACATATGGTCAGTTTTGGTCAATGTGGTCAAATAATTTTGTTGTACAAGTCAGCTTGAGGTATGAAAACTCACTGAGATTTTGTTACGTATATATATTTTGAATAAAAGGAGGACATGCTGGTATCCTAAATTTATGCGAACAAAACTTTGTTGTTATTATATTACAATATTGCTGTCGATTATAATTATACATTGAATCCCAACATTAAAAATATGGCTGATTAACTATGCGGGTATACAGATTTACAATTTAAAGTTCACATATGGTCAGTTTTGGTCAATGCGGTCAAATAATTTTGTTCTACAAGTAAGCTTCAGGTATAATAACTACTGAAATTTTGTTACGTATCAGTATTTTGAGTAAAAAGAGGACATGCTGGCACCCTAAATTAATGCGAACAAAAATTTGTTCTTAATATATTGGAATATTGCTGTCCATTGTATTATACATTGAATCCTGACATAAAAAATATGGCTGATTTACTATGTGGGTATATAGATTTAACAAATTAAAGTGTACATATGGTCAGTTTTGGTCAATGCGGTCTAATAATGTTGTTGTACAAGTCAGCATGAGGTATCAAACTACTGAAATTTTGTTACGTATCAGTATTTTGTGTAAAAAGAGGACATGCTGGCACCCTAAATTTATGCGAACAAAATTGTTTTCTTATTGTATTGCAATATTGTTGTCCATTGTATTATACATTTAATCCTGACTTAAAAAATATGGCTGATTTACTATGCGGGTATATAGATTAACACATTAAAGTTCACATATGGTCAGTTTTGGTTGATGTTGTCAAATAATTTTGTTGTACAAGCCAGTATGAGGTATTAAAACTACTGAAATTTTGTTACGTATCAATGTTTTGAATAAAAGGAGGACATGCTGGCACCCGAAATTTATGTGAACAAAAATTTGTAGTCATGTATGTAAATGAATTAAACCATTGCAGATTGTGACTGCATAGTTCAAGGATGTATTACTAACAAGGACGTATACAACTAACATCAAATATATTTCTTTCCAAAGAAATACATAATAAAGTGCAAATATGGTTGAATTTGATAGGTACATGTAATGGAATATATATATTTAGTGCCCGTTATCATTGTTACCATGATCGTTTTTATAATTGATAGATAGTCAGATCACAGATAAATTTGTTTTACAAGAAAGTTTTATGCGTACTTAATTTTCAAATAATTTTGTATTTGATACTGTTTATAAAAGGGAAGTATTAATTTTACTTTATTTTCGATGTTTACACTACGAAACGAAGATTTTAATTTTTTTTTTTTTTTTAAATCGTATAGAGCGGTCCTGTTTATAAGTTAACTTAGTGTTGAGCAGACCAGTCAAAAGTTAACTTGGGAACAGGTCTGGTTTTGATCTGATTTGTCAAAGCAAAAGTTAACTTATGTTAACTTTGTGGCAGGACTGGTTTCAAAGTTAACTTAAGTTAACTTTATGACAGGACTGGTTATGAAGTTTAACTTTTGACAGGACCGTTTCGAAGTTAACTTATATAAATAGCGGACCAGTTTCCAGGTTAACTTTTTGGCAGACATAAAAACAGTCCTAGGACCAAGTCCACTTTTCAAGTTAACTAGATTTTGGTCCTAGGACTGATCAGAGCAGTCCTAAGTTCGGTCACAGGTTAACTTTGACCAGTCCAAATTACTGATTATCAAGTTAACTTGCTGTACAGGTTAGGACTGCACCATCTGTAGTCCTGTTATGTTGTGTGGCATGCCACAAAACAAGGTTCAACCCACCGTTTTTTCCTTTACAAATGTCCTGTACCAATATAAAAAAGAAGATGTGGTATGATTGCAAATGAGATAACTATCCACAACAGACCAAAATGACACCAAGTCAGGAATATGGCCATTGTTCCAATTTAACGTTGTGTTCCCGTTGTGTCGTTTGTTTTCTCATATTTTTGAGTGAATTCACATTACTATAATCCAAGATTGTCATTCATGTATTTGGTTTTGATATTTGATACGCGCATTCTCTCAGTTTTAGTTTGTAATCCAGATTTAGTTTTTTGTCCATAGATTTATGAGTTTTGAACAGCGGTATACTACTGTTGCCTGTAATGAATTATTTCAATCATCAATTGTAAATAAAAAATATGCAAGCGACACATGGTCCTTGGAGCCTCTTTATACCTAATTCTGTCTCCTTTTTCTTTGTTACCACTTTTGGGTGAGTTCTCAAAATTTTTACACTTCCGTATCCCTCTGTTATATCTTTGTTTCAACAAGTCAATCTCTGCACGAGTCTTTTGTTTACTTGTTATTATATTTTATAACAGACACTTATCAGTAGTTGTCGTTTGTTTATGTAATATATACGTGTTTCTCGTTTCTCGTTTTGTTTATATAGATTAGACCGTTGGTTTTCCCGTTTGAATGGTTTTACACTAGTAATTTTGGGGCCCTTTATAGTTTGTTGTTCGGTGTGAGCCAAGGCCGTACTTTAACCTATAATGGTTTAATTTTTAAATTGTTATTTGGATGGAGAGTTGTCTCATTGGCACTCACACCACATCTTCCTATATCTACTTATCAAGCGAACTAACGTGAACGTTTTGTTTTTCTCGAATAAGCAAATATGGCGTGCATTTACCGTTATAATACAAAGCAATTTGGAGGTAGTAAGTGAAAAAAAAATCTTAACACATAAAATTCGACATTGTTTTTTTTATTACGCCTTCAGACAAAAGCCAAAACTGTCATTGTGAGAGGTAAAGCTAACTATATTACAGATTAACTCCACCATTTTCTGCAGGAGTAAAAGCCTGTATCCATCCAGGAATATGACGTTTGTTATTCGTGCGTTTGATGTGTTTGAGATTGAGTTTACTAATTGACTTTTGAATTATCATTGCAGTACGGTGTTTTTCATTTTAATTTTTTGCACTTTTTTTCTAAACTTTGTTAATATTGGTAAACTCAATTTTTGAGGGAAAATGTGACAGAAGTTTTCTGTAAAGACGGACAGGCGTAACTAAAACATTTCTCCTTGTGTTTTGTTTGAATTTAACACAAGAGGGGAAATCGCAGTTAACATGTTATATTCTTTAGACCTTGTATGCTTCTTCTGATCATTATAACGATTTTGTATGTGTAAATATCTACGCTGAAAATAGGTGCGAAAGATATCAGAGGGACAGTCGAACTCGTATATCTATTTTTTTTATTATTAACAACACACTAAAGTATGTTATTTAAATGAATTGTAATTTCTAAGTAAACTATTTTTCATTATGGAACACGCTGGAAAAAGGTGCGAAAGATACTAGAGTGAAAGTCAAACTCATATATATATATACTTTTTTGTTAATAGCACGTTATAATATCTTACTTGAAATTACAATTCATTTACTGTAAATTCAAAAATTAATGCGAGGTTTTTGAATTGTGGTTTCAAATTAAACTATTTTTCATTATGGGACCAGGATATAAGGTGACAGAAGATATCTTCAATGCATCTAAATATATCGCAATAGTTTATTTTTTCCAACTGTGTGTGTATACTATTGTAGACTGGTTGATTACAAAAAGAATATATCGAAGTTATACAAGATGAGTTTCTTGTCTTTGGTGAATTTTATGTACAAAACAAACGCTAGCATTTTTCTCGATCATTTTTTGCAAAACATCTTCTTTATCTTTTCACGGAAAGCATTATCGAATGCACCATACATAAATGGATTACTAAAATGATTTACCATGTACATCCGACGCAAGGTAAGACAAATATGGAATGCAGTAGGAGTAAGATCATTCCAAAATGCAGGATTATTCGTTTCAATGACTATAAATATACATGTTGGCAAGTAGGCAAGAAATGCAACGATAGTAATAGCCATAAACATAAAAGATATTCTAAAAGTCGATTTTCTTGTAGCGGTTTGAGTGAAATGTTTTTCCTGGGGTTCATTAATTCGATTAGAGGTTTCAATGGTAAAGTCCGTATCGCTTGTTGCTGTCTGGAAATTCACTTGGACGCTTGGAACATATGTTTGTTCTATTGTGTCCAATGTAGCAACACTAACGTTATCTCTCCCTACTTTAACAACTTTCATCTTTTTCAATTGCTTCATTATTGCTATTGCGATAACAATGTATAGCACAGTTATTGTCAGTAGATTGGCAATGGTGACGAAAAATCCAACTCCTTGGAAAATCTTAAATCCTTTTTGCTGGTCTGTAGAACCAGGGAGTTGGTTACACTCGTATCCACTGATGTTCCAAGAAGAATGATTCCTGGTGTCTACAATTCCGTAGTAAAACAACACGGGCATGTACAACAAAATAGACGCAATGGCACAAATTACAACAGACAAACGATTCCAAAGTATGTTCATTTGTGGACCAAAAGGCTTGCATATTTTCAAATATCGCTGCACTGCAATGACATTCAAAAGAAAAAGTGAAGTACACGTTGTAACGTAACTTGAATATAAGAGCAGTTTACATGCTCCATGTCCGGGAAATATGACTGGCTTCGTGTTTCGAGTCAGGTTTATTGCTCCTGTCACTATTAAAGCGGTCGTGTCGACCCATGCCAGTGGTACTATAAAGTACCTTCCGTCTGTGTTTTTATTAAAACCAAATTGATATACAAGTATGACAGCTATATTTCCTGCTAATCCGATTAAAAGGTATATAACCAACATAACGGTATTCGGTAAAAGATGCTGTGCTCTTATTTCATTCCAATACAATAGAAAAGCTCGGTGTTTGATATCGTCAAAGGCCACATCATAATTTGTGCTTATATTCATATTCCCTTTCGAAATGTTTGGGTATACGATGAGCTGGATATGCAATTAATGTTCGTATGAACTCATCAAGCTTAATATAGAGCTAGTATGCAAGTCTTTTCGGAAATCAAAATTAACTTGTAACATCAATATCTTGTAATATTAAATACTTGTACGTTGTTTTCAATTGTAACAACCTCAAACTTGAAGATCGACTAGGGACATATTTAGTACACGAGGAAATTATAATTCATTATGTATACCTTTATATGGTGTTTTTGGATTTAAGTCCAAAGACTGTAAAATTTGCCCTTTTTATGAATCAAATCTCGGCAAAATTTAATTCTAAAATTTATAAAAATTGAAATGCAGCTGATATTATTAGATATAAATGAATAAACAATTCACAAATATCTCATGAAAAATGTTGAAAGGGTTTTTTAGTTCATCTGTTGACGACAGAAGAACGGACAGCGGTAAACGATACTACGTTGCGTATACAGGCGTACACATATCGTCGCTGGGCTTTCAAAATATTGTAAATTACAATGTTTTAAAAAAAAAAAAAACAATCTCGCATACAGGCTTTGAAAGATAAATTCTGCACACTTTTTTAAAAGTGCAAATTTAACAAGGACTAATAGGGGAAAATCAATGGTGAATTTATCTGTGTTTCAAATAAAGAAATACTTGGCACGAGTAAACTGTTATCCTGACCAGTTCTATAGAAAAAAATTACATAACTTTCAAAAATATGGAAACAACCATTACTGGATGTCAACCAATTAAATGTATCCAATTATTTAACCTGTGTACAAGCTTTAGAAACCATGTAGCCTCAAGTTTCGAAAATATTCTATAGAAACCCCAAAGGAAAAAATAAAGGTGCTTTGAATAGTCAAGACATATGTTAATTATACAGAAATGTTTTACTACAATAAAATGTAGGATTAAGGTGGATCCCTACAGATAAAGCAATTTTTTGTTCACCAATGAATTTTTCTCAGAATTTGTATTTATATACTATGCAATGATCTCTTTCAAAATTTGAGTTAAAAATATGATGTCACCAGATTCGTTTCCATGGTAACGGCCACCAGAGTTAGCAAATCACATCATATTATGTGAATGAATACATACCTGAAGTTAAAATCCTGGACTTTTTTCAGGCCTTTGAAAGTTTTTTGAAAGGTTTGTTTTTCAATGAGTACATAAATAATGTTGAAACTGTAAATAAAACACAAATAATAGCAGTTTTCTACATATTTATTAAATCCCGCCCACATTTCGTCAACAAAAGTGCAAATGAAAAACAAAGATTTTGTGGAAATTTTCTATTTTTCTTAAATTTCCCAAATTTGGTCAAATGATTTTTTTTTTAAATTTGACAGAATATGATCCAAACTATGAGCTTTGAGAATAAAATATAGGTCACCAGACTATTTTTTCATCGAAAAACATTTTTGTTCCTCATGCCGACACAGAAATCAACAGCCAATTATTTGGTTTATTTCAAAATGTGTGTAAACAAAATATTGCACATGTTTAAATATCTTTTGTTAAATAAAATTACACATATGAATCAAAAGGAAGACATTTTTTGTATTTATGTACAACGGTTACCATGGCAACGAGACAAGAAGAAGTTAAATTCTAATTTTATGTATACAAAGTGTGGCAAATATTGTCATATCTGTTGTAAAACCTAAACACAATAACATAGTTTGACATGAGAATCAAATTAAAGCTGTTGTTTTGTTTCTATGAACAATATAGTTACCATGGCAACCAGGTAAGACGTAGGAAAATTCAGATCAGATAGATTTTTTTTTCATTCAAATATTGATTTATAACAACATTCAAATATTGATTTATAACAACATTCAAATATTGATTTATAACAACAAGTCAAGCATGTAAAGGGATCAAAAACTTATGATTTTCCCCTGTCATAAATTAACAATTTTTGTTTGATGAAGCATACTTATTACTTGCCAGTGTAACATTTATACAAAAACTGACCATACAACATGAATTTATATACAGAATTCAGTTTTCCTCCTTTGGGGCAGCCGCCTCTCAAGGAAGTACACCACTAATTCATGGTCCCATTGCTTTCTGCGTCACTGATGAGTCTTATGAAGACGAAACGCGCGTCTGGCGTACTAAATTATAATCCTGGTACCTTTGATAACTATTTCTATGTCAAATTCCTCTATTTCAAGCAGGCACACCTCTTTTGTTTTAAGTTTATATAAATGGCAATCATTGCATTTCAAAGCAACACTTTGTGGTGTCTTGTACTGAAAAAGATCAACATACCTTTTATGGAATATAAGAAAGAACTGGTTCCGGAATATTTATAGATAGCACTTTATATATATTTGCAGTGTACTGTATCATATGTATATGATCCATCACCCTGTAAATAAACTTATCATAGATACCAGGACTAAATTTAGTAAATACGCCAGACGCGCGTTTCGTCTACATAAGACTCATCAGTGACGCTCGAATCCAAAAAAGTTAAAAAGCCAAATAAATTACGAAGTTGAAGAGCATTGAGGACCAAAATTCCTAAAAGTTTGGCCAAATACAGCTAAGGTAATCTATGCCTGATGTAGAAAAGCCTTAGTATTTCAAAAAATTAAAAAAAATTGTAAACAGTAAATTTGTAATATAACCATATCAATGACAATTCATGTCAGCACAAAAAGTGCTGACTACTGGGCTTGTGATACCCTCGGGGAAATAAATCTCCATCAGCAGTGGCATCTCGTAAACTATTTATTCAGTCCTTATTATACTATTATAACAAACATTTTCAGCGATATAAATTTGATTATTATATAAATAATCAGAAACTTTATATAGTACTATTTATAGATTTTCTTTGGGCATCACAACACGATTGACTACACTCCCTTGAAGCAAGCTTTTATAAATGTAAAATATACATAGCAAATATGAAATGTCATTGCAAAATAAAAGTGCTGAAAAATGATTTGAATATTTTTTTGTTTTGTATGTTATTTACATTTATATACTAGTATATATTTTTTACATAAATTGGATTTAATCAAGTATTTGTAATAATTTTGGTACCTTTGATAACTATTTACATGTATGCATTACTTAACAAACACAATATCCTTTTCTATGAGATGTACTTAGTCTTTTGCTCATTGATGAAGGTGTATACATTTACAGTAAACTATTATTGCTGGCACAATGTCTACAATTTTTCTAAGGAAGACTGAGTTGTCTCTTTGCATGGCAATATTACCGCACCTTCTTATTTTCATATGTATACCAATTTTAAGGTGTAATTTATTATGTCTTTCATTTACCTATAATTTTCTGGGTCATTCTTAAATGTACACCATTCAGCATCTGTACATGAAGTGTGGTCTCCAAAAATGTGTTGGACTAATCTGCTGAAGGCACTCTTTATGTTTTCTGAGGAACCGTTATTTTCTTTTATGGCAAACATGAAGCAGCGTACAAGGTATGGTATGACTCCTAGGTGTTTAAACGTTTTAGACAAATCATAGAGTTTCTTAGAAAAAACTTCCTTGATATGGTTCTGGTCATCTTTTTTTTCAGTTCTTTAAAATCAACCTTTAATCTTGTTGTTGTGGTGGAATCATTATCAGCATGGAGAACATGAATAGGACATCCATTATCATTCAGATTGTGGGTCATCTCTAAGGCCATATCAGGTTCCATGCCTTTACTTGTACCCTGCCAATTCTTGCTGCAATCATGTGAAGGGACTGTTTCTTTTCTACCCATATGGTATTCACAGACTTTGCAATTACGGCTTCTATGAGAGAAGTCTATGACTTTACCCGTCATTGTACCTATCATGCTGGCATGTCCTAAAATTAACTATATAAAGATTATTCTAAGATACATGTATGCAATAATACAGTTATTCTAATATGATTTGCATATCAACAATTACTTGAATGTATCTATCGATCAAATTTTCTTCTGATAAGTTAACTCATACACTAAATAAAATTCAGATTCGTTCAAAACTGGCTTCAACCTAAATGACAAAAAATAGAATTAATGAAAGAACATGATGTGTTCAATAAGTATGTAGCTATAAAAATAGTAAATATAAAATTAAATGGATAATTAGGCTGTCCACATTGTTATTTGTAATAATAAATATAGAATAACCATACATTGTTTTGAAATATGAATGTTAGCTGTAAATGGCTAATAACCAGTTTGAACAACAGCATAGCGTAATTTGCACAAAAGTGAAAAAAGGGGGTGCTAAATAAAATCCCAATTTAGACCTGTATCAAATTTGAATATTGTATCCAATTTTGCCCTAAATGTTCAGGTTTTGATCTCTGAGGTCGTATTCAGTTGTGATCAGCGAAGAAATTAATCTAATTTTAAATATTGACCCTGAACCTAATATTATAACCAAGATCTGACTCATGTATAAACCTAATTAATTTTCTCGAACGGTAAAGGCAAAACTAAATATACAGTCCTCATTATACTCTACTATATATACTTTGTTAAATTATCAAAACATTGCTAAAGAAATATCTGCCTAAATAATATTATTAAATTACCTTTCCATTACTCATTAACTGTTCCTTCTTTTGATTTGATTGACATGATTCTCTTGCAACTTCAAATATTTGTTTCCCAATTTCATTTTCCTTTTTCTTGATGGTGGAGGAATTCACAGGAGGAACATTCGACGGGTGCCGCATGTGGAGCAGGATCTGCTTACCCTTCCAGAGCACCTGAGATCACCCCTAGTTTTTGGTGGGGTTCGTGTTGTTTATTCTTTAGTTTTCTATGTTGTGTCACGTGTACCATTGTTTTTCTGTTTGTCTTTTTCATTTTTACCCATGTCGTTGTCAGTTTGTTTTTCGATTTATGAGTTTGACTGTCCCTTTGGTATCTTTCGTCCCTCTTTTTCAATGCACCAAGAAAATTGTTGACATGTGTGGTCCCAATTCCTGCATGTATCATTCCTAAATAAATCAAGTATTTTCAATCTAAAAACACTGATATTGTGCTTAATGTGAAACAACAGTCTGCATAATGGTAATTAACATAAATCTAAATATTACAATAAAATATTTCAAGTTCTCACTTCTTTGGAATATAATATTTTTTTATATATAATTTATCTATATGATTGTAAATCCATATCTATATTTATACTTATAGATCAAAGACTCATATACATTTCTTATAATGACTAATTATCACTAATAATACTGTATACCCTTTTGCCATTTATCGTCCCCTTCCGACGGTCTATCATCGTTTCCTCAAGACCATACTCGGCAGTAATGTCAAGGGAGAGCCGAAAATTCAGTCCCTGAAATTTTTGTCCCAGACAGGAATTGAACCAGGAACCTTTGTGTTAGTAGTCTGATGCGCTAACCACTACACTACGGTTCTCTCAGAAGAATTTATTACTTATCAAGTAGAATATATAGAAAGTTAAGTAGAGATATGATCATCCATATACAAGGCAAAACCATTCAATTAAATAAATAAAATATCAAACGGTTTAAGTAAATAAAGTTGTTTCTGAAGCAAGTAAGCTCAATTGAAAACAAAAAAATCTAGAAAGGATTTAGGGTCCAATTAATTCTGAAAAAAACCAGTTTAAATCTGTTACATGCCATCTTTTGCTTAAGCTATGCATAATTTAAACAACCTAAAAAAAAAAAAAAAGGATCCACCCTCTTGGATCAGTCACTTAATATGCAAGTACAAACCTGTTCAAGATGCTGCACAATTAGTTCATATAAAGTGAGAAGATTACTAACAGCCCTCTTGGTATGGGGTAGCCATCGAGTACGCCCAACTCTTAATGGCACTAAAATGGTAGGTCAAATGAGTTAAAACTATTTTTCAGGTTTGCTTTGTTCAAGGGACTGTATCTGTAAAAAGATATTATTGAACTGTTTCGAGGCTAATGTAACAAATTGATTTGAAACAATCCCATATATCATGTTTAAATATATGAAATTAAACTCACCAAAGCAAACATGAAATAGTTGATTTATGTTTGATCCAAAATGATATAAATGCCAGACAAAAACAAAGAAGATTATGTACAGATAAATTGTAACTTTTGCCAGTTTTTTGGCTCTTACTTATTTGTAAGATGACGTTTATGAACACATCACAGAAATGAAATGTTTCACCTGTATGAAAAACGGTGGAGCTTCAGAATTTCCTCTGCAGCAATTTTTGCAAAAACTCAGTTGATTCTTTGTGTTCTTCTTCTATGTTCTCGTAATTGTTTAAAACGCATAATTATATGCGAAGTTCGTTTTCTTCAACATTTCGAAATTCTCTACTATCTATAGTATATGTTCAGTGAGAACTTTTAAGTATTAAACTTTGTAATCAATATTAGATATATTTTCAAATAGTTATGAAAGACAGCTTGAAGAGAGATAACCCTAATATGAAATGTTTATAAAAAAAACCCAGTGATTTTAAAAAAGAGGATAGTTCTGAAGCTTGTAAAAACGATCTTTGTAAGTTAGTATATAAGGGTAACTATAATGTTTTTAAAACTGAAAACCTTTTACATGATCATGATTTAGTTTTTAAATCGTCAAAATTGAATTTTGAAGACTGTAAAATAAAAATACTATCAAAAATAAATGTGAATTATTATTTTAAATTGATGCTGAGTGATTATACGGACAGAGAAATTTGTTAATTGTTAGAATTTGGATTTCACCGAAATAAGGAATCTTATGAGTTTATTACGAGATTTTCAGGTTCAAAAAGAGGTGTTACAAGGTAAAAATCATCGTGGGGCAGTAGCGTTTTCCAATGATATGGAGAAATATTTGGTAAAAGAACTCACTAAGGTGACAATAATTGACCCTTTTCATGTGAATCCGTTTGATCATGGAATTATTTTATCTTCATTAAATTATGTTTCTAAAAAGGATTCAACGGAAAGAAGGATCATTCTAGACTTAAGTTCGGCTGGTGGAACTGGGGTAAATGAATTTACGCATTTTTGCGCCTGTTCCAAGTCAGGAGCCTCTGATCTTTGTTAGTCTTGTATTATCTTAATTTTAGTTTCTTGTGTACAATTTGGAAATTAGTATGGCGTTCATTATCACTGAACTAGTATATATTTGTTTAGGGGCCAGCTGAAGGACACCTCAGGGTGTGGGAATTTCTCGTTACATTGAAGACCTGTTGGTGACCTTCCGCTGTTGTTTTTTTCTATGGTCGGGTTGTTGTCTCTTTGATACATTCCCCATTTCCATTCTCAATTTTATATGATAGATGAAGATAACTATTTAGATGAACCAGTTTTTTTTAACATACCCAAGAGTAGATGATTTAGTTTCGTTAATACTAAAGAAAAAGGGAAGTGGATCTCATCTTTTCAAACGGGATATGGCCCGGGCCTACAGACAAATACCAATTGATATTGGAGATACCTTTTTAGTAGGATTTGCTTGGAATGGGCATATATTTTTTGATATTGTGCTGTCTATGGGCTTAAGATCAGCTGCACAAATATGTCAACTATTGACAAACGCTATTGCTTATATTTATAGATCTTTAGGGTTTGATATCATAAACTATTTAGATGACTTTGTCGGGGTAGAAATTCCAGAATTGTCTGCAAAAGCCTTTTTGGAAATACAAAATGTGTTTGCTTCCTGTGGAATTGAAGAGTCCGAACATAAAGCTGTGGGTCCTTCAACTAGAATGGAGTTTTTAGGAATTATTTGTGACTAAGTTAATATGACTTTAGAAATTTCAATTGAACAGATATAGATTTAATTTTATTGGAGTGGGTAGGAAAAGAATTCGCCTCTTTAAGCGTGAAATTCAATCGCTTGTTGGAAAACAGAATTTTGTCGGGTGTTGTGTTAGACCCGGACGAATGTTTATTTCTCGAATTCTTAATTGGTTAAGATATATTTATCAAGATGTAAAAAAGAGCGAGGTGCCTGAACTTGTTAAATAAGACATTACATGGTGGAATTTTTGTTAACCTTTATATAACGGTGTATCAATGATGTTGATAGAGAAATGGTCGAAACCAGATGAAATATTCTCTTCTGATGCATGCATGACAGGTTGTGGTGGCATGTTCAAAGAACATTTCTTTCATGTTGAATTCCCTGATGCTATTGTAAATGAACAGCTTCATAGTAACGCATTAGAAATGTTAACAGTAGTGGTATGTCTGTAATTATTGGGAACTAAATTGTTGAGAGGAAAGCGAATTATAATTAAATATGATAACCAGGTTACAGTAACAGTAGTTAACACTGGAAAATCAAGGAATCAGTTTTTACAATCTTGCTTGCGTGAGATTTGTTATGTAGCCGCCATTTACAAATTTGAGTTGAGGATAGTGCACATTGCAGGTGTTGACAATCATTTAGCTGATATGTTGTCTTGCTGGCACTATTTACATAGTTATTATGCAAAAACATTTTTCAAGAGACAAAATATATACATTTAGAAGAATTTAAAGTGCCAAATGAGTTGTTTCAGTTTATTCATGAATGGTAAATTACGTTTTCAGATAGACAAATTAGAGAACTAGAAAGGGATGTAAAGATATCGACATTACCAGCCTTTGCTGTAGGAACAAAAAAGAATGTATTGGTTCAGTGGCGAGCCTTATTGCTTTTATGTACATTTTTTAATTTAAATGAATGTCCTGTTTCATTAAAAACGATCTGTTTGTTTATTTAATTTTTTAGTAGATCGTTCAAATCAGTAAGTTCTATAAAAAATTATATTTGTGGGGTTAAAACTTTTCTTTTTTATTCATTTAGATGAACTTTCTGTCAAGTAATTATTGAAAAGGATTACAAGAGAGAAGCAGCATTTACCACAACAAGCTTTCGCTATTACTGTAGATATGTTATTATCTATTAATAGAGTTAGAAATCACGACGATCCAAAGCAGTATATATTGTGTTTTTTTTATTTGCCTTTTTCTTAATGGCGCGCAAATCTAATATAGTACCTAATTCTTAAATGTCTTTTGACATAGATAAACCGTTAACTAGAACTAAAGTAATTTTAGAGGGTTATATTGCTATTGTAATTTTTAATTTGTCAAAAACCATACAGATGGGTAATAGAATTTTGAAATACCTTTGATTGAAAATACTAGATCTACATTATGTCCATTGAGAGCATATAGAAATATGTGTAAATTAATTCCTGCCGCCGGAGATAGTCCAGCCTTTTTATTTGCTAGTAAACACAAGTTAGTTTCTGTGACTTATACAGATTTTCAGCAGTATATTAAGGAGTTTATTAGTAAGATAGGCAGGAATCCACGACTATTTTCTACCCATAGTTTCCGACGAGGAGTGCATCGTTTGCCTTTGAATCTAATGTGCCTGCAGAGTTGATACAAGTTCATAGTAATTGGGCAAGTAATGTCTATAAATTATATCTTCAATTTTCTTTATCCGAAAAAGTCTCTGTTGCTTAAAGGCCATGACTAAATTTATCCCTCAATTGCTGTAATGAACTCGAAGTAGAGGGTGTTACTCTTGTGTGACTCTATTGGGAAATATTTGGATGGGATGAAAGACACGGTTGTACAGAGTTTTAGCGGAGCTAATTTAGGTTACATTAAATATGTTATTGATAAGGAGTATATGTATCTTCATGATTTTGATCGCTTTTTTCATGTTATTTTACATTTTGGTACCAATGATGTAGAGAAACATACTCTACTGATTATTTTATGTAGATATTGAAATTTGATCTATAGTTTAAGAAATAGAAAAAGAGACATAAATATATTAATATCTTCTATATTACCGCGACCAGTTGATTTTGTTCAGTTGGGAAATAAGGTTGTTCAGATTAATAAAGCCTTAATTGGTATTTGTAAAGATGAGAAAATAAGTTTCATTTAGTCTTATAGAAGATTTTTATTAAATGGCTCTCCTAAAAGAGATTTATTTGCAATTAAAGATGGAGGTTTGCATTTAAATAAAGCTAGAGTTGCCCAGCTTAGAATGTGTTTTATTAATTGAAATTCAAATATTAATTGCCATATAAACTTTAAACATTAAGTTTGTGACATACAAAATAATATAACTGTATTCCACATATATCGTATATATAGATAATTTAGCTGATCTGTAACAATAACATCTTCATGCCTGATATATCATGTACTGTAGTACTGTAGTACGCCGCTAGATCATATTTTGTAGATAACCATTCTAGTATATGACTAACAATGAAGTTCTTTATTCGTTGAGTCAGTAGATTTTCAAAGAAGTAACATATTCTTTGGATCTTTAGTAGGAGATTTACAAGAACGTTTCGTTTTGATTTCTTGAGTCTCGTCAGGCTTACACAAGTGTATATCAGTTTGTGGGTCTGATTTATTGCTATTCTAAGAGCATTTTGTTTTGTTTTAAGATCATATGTTTTTATCTTTTGCGGGTTATTTTTGTAGGGCCTGCAATGGTGTATACTGTCATGTATGTGTATAAATTATTTGTTTAATAAACTTGTACAATAATTTTCGGCCAAAATAAAAGTTTTATTTATCTTGTTTTCTATTTTGAGCCAAAATAATTGTGAAAGTGACGTAATAAGCTTACGGGATTTTCTCTTCGTATTATTAAATTATGAATAAAATATTGCATGCAGGAAACTGAAGTTTGATTTTTCAAGACTAGACTTGAAAACTGTGTTTGCTTCAATGTCTAAAAGTTTTGTTTGTGTGAAGAGCGAAATTGGATTTCCATTTAACTTTAAGATTATCTAATAATCAATAATCGTATCCATAACAGTGTGAACTAGGCAATTTCTTTCGCGCTCATGTCAGCAGTTACGTTTGGCAGATTAGGTGAAACTTTCGCCTTAACAGCTCCTTATCACGTCGTACACATTATAGACGTTATACTGAGGGGTCACAAAAGGTTCTCAAACGATGACTTAATCAAATAATTCGGAAAAAAAATAGCACAGGAATTAAACATGAGATTTAACTAATATTGAATATTCAAACATTCTGTAGGGGTGTGTTTTTTCCCGACTTAGTCGGTATAGTTTCGGTTTGTGCCCTTTGAACTTAAGGACGCTTAACTATGGCAACAGAATACGCATGCTCGAAAATCCTTTCTGTGATTGGACAAAATGCAGTCGTGGTGGGTGATTTAGTTGTGTTTGAAAAAACGTCTCGTTAATTATATCGTGATTGAAAGCAAGTGAAAAACTATAAATATTTGAACTAGATCTTACAAAGATTTATATTTATATTTTTATTAAAATAAGTGTTTCTCCAAAAGCTCTTTGCATCTATCACAGCTGTTTATTCGGGAGAATTATATAATTTTTAATGTAAACTTTGTTGTACGAACGTACATGACTTTTAGAACGCATGTGAGATTTCCGCGGGGTTTTGCTGAATATACTCAAATTTAAATACGTAAGTTATCTTTTTTAGCTCACATGGCATGTGAGCTTATGCCGTCACTTGGCGTCTGTCGTCGTCGTAAACTATTTCAAGAATCTTCTCCTCTGAAACTACTAGGCCAAATACTTCCAAACTTTAATTGAATGTTCCTTAGGGTATCTAGTTTATAAATTGTATCCGAAGTTTTGATCTATCGACAAACATGGTCGCCATTGCTAAAAATAGAACATAGGGGTCAAATGCAGTTTTTGGCTTATATCTCAAAAACGAAAGCATTTAGAGCAAATCTGACAAAGGGTAAAAATGTTCATTAGTTCAAGATCTATCAGCCCTGAAATTTTCAGATGAATCAAACAACCAATTGTAAGGTTGCTGCCACTTAATTGGTAATTTTAAGGAAATTTTGCAGTTTTTGGTCATTATCTTGAATATTATTATAAAGATAAACTGTAAACAGCAAAAATGATCAGCAAAGTAAGATCTACAAATAAGTCAATATGACCAAAATTGTCAATTGACTCCTTAAGGGGTTATTGTCCTTTAATGACAATTTTTCACAATTTGTTCATCATATTTGCTAACTTTAAAAAATCTTCTCCTCTAAAACTACTCAACAAAATTCAACAAAAACTTCAACTGAATGATCAGTAGGGTGTATAAATAAAGTTTGTGTTTTATTTTTTATTTCGTAAAAAAATATGGCCGTCATGGCTAAAAATAGAACACAGTGTAAAATGCAGTTTTTGGCTTATATCTCAAAAACTCCAGCATATAGAGCAAATAAGACAAGAAGTTACAGTATTTATTAGGTCAAGGTCTACCTGTCCTGAAATTTTCAGCCGAATCGGGTAACTGGTTTTGCAGGTATAATGCCCGTGAATTGATGATTTTAAAGACATTTTGCAGTTTTTGGATATTATCTTGAATATTATTATAGATACAGATAAACTGTTTATAGCAAAAATGTAGTAGAACTTTAGAGAACATCAACGAAAAGATCTTGGAGCAAACTTCGGATGAAGATGTAGCAGTGGAAATACAGGAATCAGATGAGTACATGTTCAATTTAAAATATAAATTACGGCAAATTACAAAATTAGCAAAGTCAGTTAAAAATCAAGAGTTTACCCTCAAATGAACCAATTTCATTCAATTTGAAACCTCATGCCGATAGTTTTACACTATCAGTTTCATCTGCATTTATTATTCAACCTTCAATGTAGCGAGAAACTCCCGCACCCGGAAACCTTCAGCTGGCCCCTTAAAAAATATGTATACTAGTATAGTTATAATGGACTTCATACAAAACTCCGAATTATATACAAGAAACTAAACTTAAAAATCATACAAGACTAACAAAGGCCAGAGGCTGCTGACTTGAGACAGGCATGTATTCAGTCAGGATTCTACTTCGTCAAAAGTATATCCCCATTACGCCATTTCATTTTTAACATGCAATGCATTCTACTTTCAATCTCGGGAAGGAGGCTGTTTGATATCTTGAAATATTTCTAACTAATCAACGTTGATTTCCGGTCACTAGGATCTTCTACCTTCTTGCGTATGAATAATTAATTAGGTTGTTTTTTGTACAGAAGGTACGCTTCTTTTTTCGATACAATTGTTTCCCGTTTAGGGGATTTTTTTTCTCTTGATTCACATAATGAAAGGGCAGACACGAAACTTACTGAACTAATATATTGATATGTTCTCCGTCCGTGGTAGAAAAAAAATCGGAGTTGATGCATTATCTACATCCAACTTGATAGATACCCATACCTAAATAATTCATTAAGGGGTCGATTAACAATTTTGGTCACATTAACTTTTTTTAGATAGACTCTCCACTGTCCACGTTGTTTTTCCTTCTGGCTTTTAGTCAAAATGCATGTTAACTGTAGGTTTTCTTTCTCTGTCTCTTTACTTTTTTGTTTCTCTCTATATCTCCTCATTCTTTCTCGAGCAGTACTCCTATCTCTACAACACAAGTTATGCGTCTAGAGTTAACTGGTTGTAAATTATCAGATCACCTTTGTATATAATTTATTAATTTACAACCAGTATATATATATATATATAGAGAGAGAGAGAGAGTTTAAGTTACATTTAAGGTAAGAATATGGATTACATACAAGTGCTGTACAGACAAAATGGATTAAACATTCAAGTCCTTTCTGGATTAACCTTCATCAGACAGGCTAGATTTAAGCCAAGTGGAAAACAAGTAAATTTTAATAAAAATTGCAAGCTTAAAATAAAATCTACATTAGCCTTTCAAGACCATAACCCAATGATTATTCCCTATGTGTATGAATTTTGTAGGGTCTTGGGTTGTGACGTCACTTAAACATGCTTGAGATATTCCATGTTTCATTATACAACTCGCTTTCTACACATTCTAACTTTTACGTATGCGTATGGATCTAAAAGTATGCCAATATGATTTCTTTTTTTATTTTATACACTTATAGATCTATGTATTTTACTCACTGGCATTGTTAGCCAATATATAATATTTTTTTAAATCTTATATTTATTTTATTACTTTTTTTACTTTTCAACCTGTGCAGGTGTTCTGCTTTTCCGTTTCTCCTTTTTCCTCTCGGCCTCAATTTGTCGGAAGGTTGGAACATTTTTCCTTTGGTCCTGCCATCTTTTGCAGTTTTCAGCATTTTTCTACAATTGGTTATGTTTATTTTAATATTGATTACATTAATTACATACACCTGCAGATTAATATTGTGTTTAACTAGGGAGGTCAGTTTTATTTCCCTACATATAAAAAAGGATTATCATGCGTATTGAACTGTCTAAATTTATTTATAAAATTGTGATTAATTCCCCCCTCTCTCTGGTAATCGTTGCGGAACATATTCCTCTCCTGGTCATGTAGCATTAATAAATGTTGTTACCATTGATTAGGCCATAATAAGAAATTTTTAGAATATCATCCGTCTTTTCTGAAAATTTTGGGCGGGCAGGGGTATTTTATTTTATTATTTTCTGATTAGGGACTGACCATTTAACTTCCAAGGGGTTAGCTATAGCCTTGGTGTTCTTTTCTGTTCAGTATATTTTTTTGAGATAGCAGGTGCAAATTTTGGGTTCTTTTTAACGCCTCCAACCAAAGTATTTTTTTCTTGGAGGCTGGGGGTTTTTTTTTGTTTTTTTTTTTAAATATTTGGACTAATAAAAAAAATCTTGGCCAGCACTTTAGCTTAAAAAATAATCTGGCTCTCATCAAAAAAAAGATTTCCCAACAAAAATCTGGCGAAAAAAAATCCTAAACATGATAAACAACATAAACAAGGAAATCCCAAGAATTAAATTGAAGCTGGAAAGGACAAACTGAATCACTAGATAATTCTTGCTACTGATACACAATTTTGAAAATCAATTAAAAAATGTATACGGGTGGGAAATAAAAGTGGGGGGAGGGGGTATGAGAAACTTCGAAATCTAGGATTTTTTCTATTTAATATAGCCTTGCATAAATCATGTGAATATACGCAAGGGTTGTCTGTACCAAAAAAATCAATACTAATATTATAATATGGTGGACATTTGTACTCTAATCTATGAAACAAAAAGATTTTTTTCGCGCAATTTATGTCCACTATGGTCGATTGTACCTTTTTGTCTCTTTGTTTGTCCAACATCTGAACTTTGAGTCCATTTTAAAAGCTGTTATGTCCAACATTACAATATTTTGTCCTTATGTTCGTACGACAGAACGTTATCTGTCCTTTGTTACGTTTAAATTGTGTGGCTTTGTTTGTCCAACATTTGCTGATTGTCCATTTAAAAAGCTGTTACGTCCGACATTACAAGATTTTGTCCTACGGTTCGTCCAACAGAACATGATCGGTCCCTTGTTACGTCCTTATTTTCAAAATAATGTCCGATTTACACTGTCAACAGTTTTAAACCTCTTTTTTTCATTTATACGGTAGTATTTAAGGTTAAGTTATTGTCGAAGTGGAAGCAAATTGATTCCGTGACTTATGGTAGCCATTGTGGAGAATATCGGATCATATAATAAAAGTAATTACACCTTATATAAGAATGCAAGCTTTTGATTGGCTGATAGCCAGTGTATTTTTCGCATATTCTTACATTTTTTCTTAATTTCAAACGAATCTGCCTTTTTTCACCACTACCGGTGAATATGCCTCAAATACCATTGCAAAAAAAACAAGTCTTGGGACCAAATTTCCCTTGCCTAGCGGCTCGGGAAATTTAAGTCCCTCGGCTTGTATTTTTCGCAAATACCCCTCCATAACATGATATATCTGTTCATAATTTATCAATCTATGCAAATCTTGAATGTTGGACGTAAAATTAATTCGGATGTAATTAACATCGTTTGTTTGGAGAGAAAGAGCGTTCACCCCCAGTAATTGCGAATGAAAATTGAAATGTTCGCCCGTTACGGTAGGACCGAATTTTCAAGCGTAAACTTTAATAACAATTCCTGAAAAAGACTTAAACTTTCAGCTGTATTTTCATTGATTTTGATTGATTGATTGATTGTTGGTTGCTTAACGTCCAGTGGCAATTATTTCATGCATATTCAGGACGAGAACAAGTTCACAATAAATACAATAGGTAGGTTGATATAATAGAGGCCATCTGGGATGATGGTCGGAGAAATTTGGACTGCCACCGGAAAAAAAGGGTATATTGGATAGGGACAGAAATTTTGCCTTGCAACAGGCCACCTACGGACCCCTCAAAGAGTTGTTGCAAGGGTTCTTAACGTGCAAAGAGCGTGGCACTCTCTTTACACGAGGCATCGGATTTAACGTCCCCCTTCTGACCGGACGTGACTGCGAACTTGATACATCCCGCACAGCCAAACGGACGCCCCACTACGGCAAGCGTTTTACTGCCGGTCGGGAGAAGACCAAGTGACCATATTTCTATACCCCAGTCACCCTTGGGGAGTGCTGCTTTTTCCATGATGAATTATTATATTTTAGATAATTAGCTCAAGCCTCAAGATATTCCGTACCGCTAATTGACCTATATTGTAACATAACTTTTTCACTTTTTCACTTAGGAAGAAGACAGAAAATGTTAGTCCGACAACGTGACCATTAAAATAGTTTTTTTTATATTTTTAAAGATTTTTCATGTTTTTAGCACTGGTTTTTAGTGTCCTATAAACCTTGCCAAACATACTTTATTACCTGTAAATCCTTTTTACCTAGTTGCCATTCTTAAAAAAAGGTTTATAAAACAACTTTGATTTTGGGTCATCAGACCATGTCACAAAATGAGCATGCAAAAAACAGGGAATTCAACACTTCATTTATAAAATACTTTATTCAACAATAAACTTTTCATATGAGACTGTTTATATTATCTCTATTATATAGTGGATTGATTAGCTACCTTCATTACAACTCAAAATCATTTAAACTATGAGAAAAATGCATTTTTCTGGGACATCCATTGATACAGCACTTTACTGAATACTTAGCCATCTTACTTTACTGAACATTGATGTGTTAATTATATCTTTATATAATGATATTCAAATTAATAAAAAAAAAACGGCAAAATTTCATTAAAACTACCGATTCAGTGGCAGCAACAATGGTTTGTTCGATTCGTCTGAAAATTTAAGAGCAAATGTATCTTGACCTATTGAACAATTTTACACCGTGTCAGATTTGCTCTAAAATCTTTTGTTTTTGAGATATAAACCATTGTACCTAATGTTCTATATTAAGCCATGACGGCCATGTCTGTTAATGGATCAAAACTTCGGATACAAATTATAAACTAGATACCCTAAGGAACGTTTAGTTAAAAGTTAAAGGCATTTGGTCCAGTAGTTTCAGAGAAGATTTTTTAAATAGTTGACGACGGACGCCAAGTGATTACATCAGCTCATATGTGCAACTTCTATTTCACATTGATTTAAATCATTTTATTTTCATCCAGGAATAAAAAATAACAACACTATAGGAAGCGACAAAGAGTTTAAATGCATAAGTTTTTTGATCAATTGGCAACAATATCAAAATAAGATTATGAGAATAATTGTAATAACATTTTAAAGATTTATCTCAATATTCAACATTAGGTAGCTATAGGTTTGAGAAGAACTTAAACTAGAGTTGATTTCGATGTTTTTTTTTAAATAAAGCCAAAATGATTCAAAATTTTAAATAATTGTGATTTTGATATTATGGCCCTTACATTTTGCATTATATATGTTGTAACGTCAATTTTTTAATAATGTTTAACCGGTTTTTTTTTATTATTCTGTTTTTATCGAACACAATGGCTGCATTCAAACAATAGGCATACAAGTGTGTGCTCTTCGGGTGAATTAAACTCAAAAATATATTAACTCTGTTTCCAGTACTACAATGTATAATGAAACCGATTTAAACCACCATTTTTTACTTGAGAAAATGAGTGTACCAATTAAGTCGGGAATAATGTCGGCCATTCGTGTGTTGTGATTGAGGTGTCAGGTTACTGAAATTTAGAAATTATTTCAAAGTCTGCTGCAAATATTTTCATATTTTGACAAGTGAGTAGTCCTTAACAATTTTATTAACTTGCTTTTAAGGCCACTTACATTGTTTTTGCTATTTAACAGTTCTAATGACATTAATTTTTTCTGTCTTGCAACAAAATGAAAACACCAAAACAGACATAATCGTGCTGGATGTGAACGGATTATTTAGTCTTATAATTACAGGCTTTGCAATAGCTGTCAGTTAACTGCGAGTACTCTCGGACCTGTCCCTAGTGTCTTTTTGTTCTTGGGGTGTACAATTACCCGGCCACGTCCACTTGTATTTTTTATTTTCACATCTGACGAGTTAAGTCTTTTTCAACTGATTTGTAAAGTTCGTCCTTATGTTGGACTGTAATACCACTGTCCCAAGTTAGGAGGAAGGTTGGGATTCCGCTAACATGTTTAACCCCGCCACATTCTATATGTATATGCCTGTCCCAAGTCAGGAACCTGTAATCCAGTGTTTGTTTATGTGTTTTCGTTCATTTTTTTTTTTTACATTATGTTCTTTTTCACGGGTTCAAACGAAAATTAAGCATTTCTTTTCTATACAAGGCTTAAAAACTCCAAATATAAAAAAGAAGATGTGGTTTGATTGCCAATGAGACAACTATCCACAAAAGACAAAAATGACACAAACATTAACAATTGTAGGTCACCGTACGGCCTTCAACAAAGAGCAAAGGTCATACCGCATATAGTCAGCTATAAAAGGCCCCAATAAGACAATGTAAAACAATTCAAGCGAGAAAACTAACGGCCTTATTTATGTAAAAAAAAATGAACGAAAACAAATATGTAACACATAAACAAACGACTACCACTGAATTACAGGCTCCTGACTTAGGACAGGCACATACATAAATAATGTGGTGGGGTTAAACATGTTCGCGGGATCCTAACCCTCCCCCTAACCTGGGACAGTGGTATAACAGTACAACATAAGAACGAACGAAAGACAGTACCAACAATTGTTTTTAAACAAACAAAAAATTAAAGTCAAACAGCAATGGAATTAAACGTGTAGACTGATTCAATGCAAACCGTCGAATGATTCAATTCCCGCTTAGGTATGCACGGGTTAATTCACCCGTGCAACTTACTACGCATTACGGTATTCGTTAAGCCTTATAACGAAAAGAAATTTATTTTATTAGATTGTCAGATTTCTCGTTTCACATGGTCATTTCGGGGCCTCTTACTATGCGGTATGAGCCTTGTTCATTGTTGAAGGCTGTACGATGACCTATAGTTGTTAATGGCAATAAAAATGTAGGCGAAGTGAGTTAAAAGTAATTTTAAGGTTTGCTCTGTTTAAGAGACTGTAAATGTATAAAGAACATGGTAAAATATAACTGAGTTCTTGTATTTCAATCTTCAATAAAAAAAAAAAAAATTATTAAAGGTTTAGATTATATTTATGGTTTTTTATTTTCATTGTACTGTAACTTAAGAATATCACTCTAAATCTGATAATGAAGGACAATTCATTCGTGTGTTATTGAACTCTTTCAAGGCTTTTGTGACAAATTGATTGAAACAATCTCATACTCCATGTTTAATTTAGTGAAATTAAACTCACCAAAGACAACTTTAGTCAGTTTTTTCGCTCTTAGTTATTTGTTAGATGACGATTTTGAACACATCACATAAATAAAATGTTTCACTCCTTTGAAAAACGGTGGAGCGTTAGACTTTCATCTGCAGCAATCTTCGCTAAAACTCATAGTTGATTCTGTGTGTTCTTTCTCTACGTTCTCGTACTTGTGAAGCTGACGCAAATGAAATATTGCCTGCAGGAAACTGACGTATGATGTATGAAGACTAGACTTGAAAAATGTTTTTGCTTCAAAGTCTGAAGTTTCATTTGAGTGAAGAACGAAATTGGATTTTTATTTAACTGTTAGATGATTTAATAATCGTGTCCAGAACGTGTCCAGAACAGTGTATCACTTCGTACAAAATATAGACATTTATACTTTGGGTTCACAGAAGGTTCACAAAACAAGTGTTTTAACTTATATTGAATATTCTGTAGGGGCGTGTTTTTGTTTTGTTTTTTCTTACATTATCGTTTATAAGTTATTATGTATGTATTGGCTAATGTCTTTTTCGAACGTCCACATACAGATTAACAACTTTGAATATTAGTGCAAAACATAGACAAATTGCACGTTACGGAGCAATTAACCGATATACTCCAAGTGGGGAATAGTTATGTGTCGGTCAGTTTTGTTTTTTCGCTGCTAAAATTTTGTGTTGTTTTTACGCTACTATAAAAAAAAAATTTGCTTCAAACAACACTTTATTAAATATTGGGAAAATCTGGATTCAGAATATTTTTTTTTTGTCATCTGCTTGGCAACGTTATTCGTTTTTTCTATTAACATTGTGGATCAGATTATTATTTCAGTAGGAAATAACCCCATTAGTTGAATGGTTTTCCCTAATAAACGGGTCTTAATCACAGGGTTGACCCTACTAATTTATATTATTGTCACATTGTTTCCTATTGTGTTATTTTAATCAGCATGATTTGATAAGATGACGAATACTAAAAATATAGATTTGAAATAGGCGAATACACACTGTACAATTTCTAATTTGTTAGCCGGCCTGACGTAAAAACGGCGAATCAAATAATTCATCTTTTATTTAAACTAAATTAGGACAATGCTGTTAATTATAAAATACTCCATTCGAGGCCAAATAATTAACATTACTAATAATAAGTTCCAGGTCGACGGGTTCAAACAGAAAGATTTTGAAAGTGGAGACAACTGTGCATGCTATAATCAGCATGACTTTATCAGATGACAATACCAATACTAAAAATCCATGCTAAAATAAGGCTTACACATAGTTATATACTTTTAATTCAGTCACGAACCGTCGATATCGCGGGTGTCTTCTTGTTTAATATGAAAAAAAAACAGGACGTGGTGTGTTATATAATCGGAACCTAACACTTAATCTTGTAACAATGAGTTCTATTATACTTTTGAACGTATTTATATTTGGAATACTTGTTATTCTCAATTGTTATGACCACAACGAACGTATAGTTCAACAACATCATAACTTCCTTGACATAAAATTGTAGATAAATAAAAAATAAAAACAAAGATTATGGAAAGAAGAAAGTCTTAAGTATATAAATAGGGTTTATTGTGCATGTACTTTTTTTTTTTTTATTAATATCAAGAAACAAAATGAACAACTAGCTACAATCCCCTTCCCTTTTCACGAATGTGACCTACTGAATCAGACTATTTACAGGGTTTGTAATAACATGAGTAACACGATAGGTGCCACATGTAGAACAGGATCTGCTTATCCCCTCCAAAGACCCTGATATTACACCCAGTGTTTGGTAGGGTTCATTTTGCTAAGTCTTTAGGGTTTTTTTTTCGTTGTGTCTTGTGTACTTTTATTTATCTGTTTGTCCTTTTCCTTTGTAGCCCCAGCGTTATCAGTTTATTTTCGATCTATGAGTTTCACTGTATAAATAGTATCTTTCGTATGTCTTTTACATTCATATTCGATATTAATTGAAATAGAAATTAAAATAAGAAACTTGTATATGTGTACATACGAAGAAGATGGAACCACAATTCTCAGATTTTCACCGGAATATATAACACGTTTCCTTTTATATGATCCTACATAGTTTTAAAAACTGCTGTAGATAAAGCAATTTCCGAGATCCTAGGGCGTCACCTGTCAAATAGTCAGCAAAACTGTGTTGACAAGAATTAGGAATTAAAAGTTGATCAAATTAGCGGATAACCAATTCCTTTTCCGTCATGGATCTTAAACTAACGTGTCTTTATGAACTTCCTGTGGCGGATAATTACAAAAATGTTGTGTGTATTTCTAATGGAAAATGTTTATAATATATTAAGTTTAAAATCGTCATGTTTTTGAAATAATTTGGCCGAAACTTAAAAGAAGGTAATTTTAAGACCCATTGGTGATTTCGGCTGTTGTCTGTTCTTTGGTCGGGTTGTTGTCTCTTTGACACATTCCCCATTTCCATTCTCAATTTCAAATTTATTTAACTTTAAAATTTAAACTATAAGGTGTTTCCCTTATAGTTATCAAAGGTACCAGGATTGTAATTTAGTACGCCAGACGCGCGTTTCGTCTACATTTTTTCGAAAAATTCAAAGTTTTGTAAACAGGAAATTTATAAAAATGACCACATAATTGATATTCATGTCAACACCGAAGTGCTGACTCTAATTGAGACACAGACAGTTGTATTAGAAAGCCATTTCTTTACACCTTTATATAACACAAGGTACTAAACTCGCATTTTAAAAATCAATGTCAGCCGATCACGCAGTTCCGTAGAATGCCGATTTCTCAGCTGTCAACCAATCAAAACTTGTTGTGTCGAAAATCCTTTGAATAAACTTATTCTAAAAGGTAACCATTCAACACTGTAGTTAATTGTATCATTGATATTTAGCAAGAATATCCAGTGATAAAAAAAACCTCTATTATATGATGCTGTTTATCTAAATGGCTTAGCACAAACGGTACTTTTGATGGTTCTGATATGTAGAAAATATAGCCCATAACAATACATTAAAAATTAAAAAAAAAATGCAGAATATAAACTATAACAAGGAGGAGCTCATTCTAAAAAAAATATTAAAACTGTTCCGTTCATTAAAAAGTCATTTGCACTGAGGGGAGTGGACACAACGCCTGCATTAATATTACTATTTTACCACTTTATTTTGATGTTAAATATGTATTTTTTTCCATTGTGTATATATTTGTATTGTATTGTTTGTATATGCCTCCACACCCTAGGGGTATAAATGTGCATTTCATAAATAAAAAAATTATTGATTTCATTGCTATTAACATTGATTTTATTATCAGTAAACTAAATGTTATACATATACACCTTCATGGTTCTACATTCTGCCGATACCTGCATGTAGCTTGGCATGTACTAGGTCATGTTTTCTATTGACTGTTTATGACGTCTTTACCCTATAGTCTAGTCAAAATAAAGTTTAACCTCAAACAAATTGCAACAAAAGAAATTTTTGTGCAATATGAATAATAAGTAATGTCTAAACAACATATCAAAAATCGACAAAAATCGATCGGCTTGTTTTTTCTTAAAATCGATTACAAATATGCTGATAATTTCCGTGTATATTACGTAACGTTCAGGCTGCCGTAGAGTGAAAGAGTTCACAAAAGGGAAATAACTGCAATGTAGCAGACGAATTTGCTGTTATATTATCAACAATTTTGCCGGCATTGGTAAGTATTTAAATGAAATAAAAGGCAATAAGTTGTATAATAGGTATGTTTATAATGTTCAATTCATATATAGATGTTCCCGAATACTGATTGTTTGTCAGTAAATGATATTTGTCTACGATTCACAGACTGGCTCTGTCGACGCCTTTTAATGAATTAATTTTGAATGTAGGCCGAAAAACTCTGATATGTCTTTTGGTTATAAATAAAACCAATTACCCTTTTATAAAATATACCCAAAACAACGAAAAACTACATTTTTATGACATCTGCAAGCCAAGGCTATTTCGTGAGAGAGAAAAAGTATGGAACACCGTTGGCGTCATTTTATACTTTTAATTATCGGAATGAAAATGGAATTTCTTATGTGATACAGGCATTTTAGACTATTTCAAGTTATTTTGTTTGCATCAATATTGTATTAGGACATACGACAATTAACATTAATACACTTTTATACAACAAATTAGTGGAAATCGTCGTTTTCTGACCGTTTTAAGCCAATTATATATTTGTTTCTTACTGTATTCAATATAACCGACGATTTTTATTATACATGTATTTTATTGCTTTTTATCAAATGTGTTCTAGTACATGTAGAAACACTATTATATTTTTGTTTTATTTAAATTCTAAATTCATGGCTATAATATAACATATATATTCAATTATAAATTAAAAGGATGAATTTATAATGTTTTTTATTTTTTTACAGATGGCATCATGGACAGCTGTATCTTTTGTGACAAGCTCCTGGAAAACGGTGAACCCACAGTTAAACTTGGAAAGAAAGGGTGTGATAACATCAACAAAATCAGCTCCGACAGACACAAGGACATATTAACTGCTCCTGGCCAAACAGTTCACCATGATTGTAGACGAGATTTTATAAACCTTAAATCGACAAGATGGAAAATAAGTTTGAATGTAGACCCGGAAATAAATGATAGAGAAAGAGATTTAAGGTCCAGCAAACCACTTTTCAAATTTGAAGATAACTGCTTGTTCTGTGGGCAAACTGCAAAGAATTACAAAAGAAAAAGAGGATATGACGTTGTTTGTGTCAGAACTTTAGATTTTCAGTCATCGGTAGAAACTACATGTAGAGATAGAAATGACAAATGGGGAGAAGAAGTTTTCAATAGAATACAGATGGCTCATTCTGATTTCCATGCGGCAGATGCAGTTTATCATGCTCAATGCAATTCAAACTTTAGAACTGGGAAGCAAATGCCACAAACTATAGCTACAACACCGGAGGACAATTTGAAAAAAAGAAAAACATCCTATGCAGGTAGACCAAAGAATGATACTGCAGAAAATGGTTTCCAGGAAATTATGTTGAAAATAGAAAAGAATCGGAAGCAAATATCTATCGCCGATGTAGTACGTGAGATGGAAAAAATATGTGGCGTAGAGAATACGTATTCAATTGTCCACATGAAGAAAAAAATCCTGGATCATTTTGGTAAATCAGTATTGTTTACAGAAGAAGAAGGAAAACCAAGTATTCTGACGTTCCGAGACAACATTTCATCGATATTGCATACTTTTTATAATCGTAGAGGAAAAGAAAATAAGGAAGAAGAAAAGAAATCTATCATATCAACTGCAGCACAACTTATAAAAGAAGACATCAAGCTAATAACGTCTAAAGACCTTTATTATCCGTCTGCAGAAGAAATGGAGTCAGAGACCTCAAATGCTGACTATGTCACTCGTTCACTAAGAATATTTTTGAACTCGTTATATCGAAGCAGATTGTATCAACAAAATTTCAGCAATTGGACATGCAATCATACAGGCAACAAGGCCACGAAGTGTAATAGCACCATTGCAGATTGGCTTAGGTATTCAAATGCACCACCACTTTGGTTCCCGTTTCCTTGTCGACACACTGTACAATCTTGGGTTTTGTTCATCCTACAGTGAGGTACAGAAATTTGAAATGAACGCTGCTGCGTCAAGAAGCACAGAAAAAGAAAATGACAGTCAATCAGTTGTACAGTTCGTTGCAGATAATGTAGACCACAACATACGATCTTTAGATGGGTTAGGAACTTTTCATGGGATGGGTATTATATCAGCCTCCACTCCTGGCATCAAGACAGCAAGAGCTGTACCTCGTACGAATCCAAGCATAAAAGAATTAACTGCATTAGCGAAAATAAACATCAAATTCTACAAGAAACAATCCAACTCGTTCAGGCAATTAAAATATGAAGTACTCAAGAAAAGAGAGATGGGAAATGAGACTTGGAAGCTTGATCTATTATCCAAAATTTGTTGGCCTCTAAAGTTAAGTGCAAGTTGGTCAGCTATAATGCATAAAACTAGTGGATCTTATCCCGGAGAGTCAAATATTACATTTCTTCCTATGATCGATCTTAATCCTAGCGACGAGTCCTGCATCTATACATGTACAACACTCCATTTTGTCTGTAAAGAGGCTAAGAAAAACAAATGCACTCCTATATTAACTTTTGATCAACCGTTATACTGGAAGGCAATGACGATACTTCAAAACGAACCCACTACCAGCTCACTTAAGTCTGTCGTACTGAAACTTGGAGGATTCCATGCAGAGATGAGTTTTGTCGGGAGCATCGGATACCTAATGTCTGGATCAGGATTGATGAACATCTTTGAAACTGTATATGCATCCACAGCGGTATCACATATGTTGAGTGGAAAGGCAATTGCTAGAGCTGTAAGGGGACACTTCTTATTAGACACTGCTCTCACTGCATTGATACTCTCAGATATTTATGGGATTCCAGTTCCAAAAATAGACGTAAGCTCAGAGGAAAACGAAGATGAAGACTGTACTCAAACTTATGATACTTCTAAAGTTCAAATTCACGATACATGCTATACGGAAGAATTTTCGAATGCCACTGATCTATTACATTTATTTTTGAAAGGAGATGTGACTCTGACAGATATCAATCAAAGTAATGCATTAAACATTATAAGAGATAAAATAGAAGAATTTCGACAGTCGCGAACGAAGCATAGAACAGCAAAGCTTTGGTTTCAGTATATGGACATGATATGCATCCTCCGGGATTTTATAAAGGCAGAGAGGACTGGTAATTGGCATTTACATTTGGAATCCCTCAAGGCTATGCTACCATACTTTACAGCTTCTGGCCACAATCTGTATGCAAAATCTGCATGGATTTATCTTAATCAAATGGAATGTCTCAAGGAAAAAAATGCAGAAGTAGCAGCTCTTTTTGAAAGAGGATACCATGTGATCAGACGAACAGATCAATATTGGGCAGGTATTTCGTCTGATTTGGCTATTGAGCAAGCTTTAATGCGCGAAGCATTAAGACAACAGGAGGGCTTACCAGAGGACGAGGTATGAGTGAAAGCCAGAGAGCACTCTGGATTTTATCTATGCCTGATTGTGCTGAGGTAAATAATGCAATGATGACATTTACCGGGACAAAATTCTATTCCTCAGATCAACATAAAGAAGATGGCGTTAGTCGCAAAAAACGGGATACTAAAGATACTATGATATTTGCTTCCTTTCTTCAAGAGAGAAACCCATTTGTGGAGGAAGAGGGTATGAGAAACATAGAGACGGGTGTATCAGCAACATCAGATGTGAATGCAGATAGAGCTAAAGATATTGGACTCAGTATATTAAAATCGATGGAAGATAAATGCGTATCAGAGTTTACTTTCAAAAGAAAATACCAGGCTATCACACTTCAAGACAAACCTACTTGCGTAAATTCGGAACCTGAAATGGCATCAATCGACCCACAACTTTTATTTCAGAGATTTATCGTCGCAGCAGACAGTATATATGAAGACAAATCTGAAATATTTGCTTATGAACTGTCTAGTCAACCAAGTTCTATGTTTGATTCGTCCGGATTTATGAGGCTAGCATCAAAGTCAACTCTAGCAGATGCGATTTGGAATCTTGGAGACTGCAGTACAGAATATACAGATACTGTCTACAGTTATGTTGTTGATGGCGGTTCACTTATGCATAAAATACCGTGGAAAAGTGGGTTGACATTTGGAGAAATTTGTAAAAGGTATATTGATTCCATAAAGTGTTATGACTCCATTGTTGTAGTTTTTGATGGATACGTGTCCGGTCCTGATACTAAAGATGCAATGCATCTTAAGCGAACCAAAGGAATATTTGGTACAAAAGTAACATTTACGGAGACAACGCCTTTTAGGTCAAAAAAGGAATTATTTTTGGCTAATAAGGAAAAAATAATTCCTTTTTTGACCTAAAAGGCGTTGTCTCCGTAAATGTTACTTTTGTACCAAATATTCCTTTGGTTCGCTTAAGATGCATTGCATTGACTTTATTGAAATGTTGAGTAGACATATGCATGCAAACGGAATTGAAACAAAGCATGCTTCAGCAGATGCAGACGTTTTGATCGCTAAAACTGCAGTAGAATCTGCCATTTCGCAACAATACTCCTTGGTGAAGATACTGACCTGTTGGTACTTCTGTTGTACTATAACAATTTTGAATCCTTGAATCTGATCTTTAAACCAAATCATGATAAGAAGACAAAGTCAAAAGTATGGGACATAAATAAAACGAAAGGCGTTCTTGGACAAAACATGTGCAAAGTCCTTCCGATCATTCACGCAATAAGCGGTTGTGACACGACATCAAAGCTGTATGGTGTAAGAAAGGTAGCTACATTAAAGAAATTTATTGACAGTCAAATATTGAAAGATCTTGCTGAGATATTTTTAAAAGGGTCTCTTGTTGAAGACATTATAAATGCCGGGGGAAAAATAATTACGTTTTTGTACGGAGGTGCTCCGATCGAAGGACTTGACGTTCTCAGGTACAAAAAATTTGCTAACAGAGTTCTAACTTGCAAAGAAGTGATCCAAATTCACACTCTTCCGCCAACTACCGAGACTGCTACATATCATAGCTTAAGGACTTATTTACAAGTTCAGACATGGATCGGAGGAGAAGAGATAGATCCTTCTGATTTTGGTTGGTTGCTTGTAACTGGAAGACTTATGCCTATCAAGACAAAAAAGCAACCCGCTCCACAAAGACTCCTTTCAATTATACGTTGCAACTGCAAGACTAATTGTGATACTCGTCGCTGCACATGTAGAAAACATGGTTTAGAATGTAACATTTCTTGTGGCGAATGTCGTGGACAGAGCTGTATGAATTCAATGCATGGTGACATTAATTTAGCAGCTGATGAACTTATGTTTGACTCAAGTTGAAACAAATATTAAATATTATTGTCAGTTATATTTTCTATATTTCAAGAAGGCAACTACCTAAATAAGTCCCTTTTTTCATAATATGAAGATGTGACATTGTTTCTTTGACATAAGCTCTATATAATTTGTTCATAATTTTCGAATGACTTATTAACTTAGTCAAGATAAATGAATTAGTTAGTATCTATATATTACATTTTGGTGAAGTGATTATCTTAAATTTGATCTCGATTTGTCACTAAAAAGTACATATTTCACCCCAAAATTCGCATGTTAATAAAAAGAATTCGGTATTATTTATAATGATATTTTTATATACTGTCTAAAATGGTGAAAAACCGATTTATTTATATATTTACTATAATTAATAGAAAACAATCAGTTTTTGTCGATTTTTGTCACAAAAATGCAGTTTTTAACCCAAAATTACTCTTTTTCAAAACTTTTTTCCCCAATGTTGCCACTATTATAGGTAGTTCTCATAACTGTTATCTTATTTTTACACTCATTTCTTATCGTTTTGTCATAATAATAAAATATAAGAAATTTTCCAGTTTTCAGCGATTTTTGTTCAAAAACATATATTTTGACCCAAAAATACCCGAAAATTAGCCCATCGATTTCTGTCGATTTTTTATATGTTCAATAGAATATGTCAATAGATCGAATTATGACAAGAAACCTTTTGTTGCAATTTGTTTGAGGTTGGGTGATTTTTTGGGCTAGTTTGACTGGACTATAATTACATTGGATGTTAGATGTGAAAGAATTAATAATTTAGTCTAAGTTGCTCATTTTTTCTTTATTAGTTGTAAGTGACTTTGAATTAATTTTCAGTAACTGCGAGTACTCTCAAAGCTGTACTCAGTGTCTTTTTGTTGTTGGGATATACCACTATGTGTTTTTGTCATATGTATTTCTAATTGTATTCTTTGATTTAGGCCTTGTAAACAGAAATGTATAGTTTGTTATTGTGTTTTTTTTTGTCACAGGTTATTAAGGGGGTGTTGGGATCCCTTAACATGTTTGTTCCTGTCACATTATCAGGTATGTGCCTCTCCCAAGCCAGGAGCACGTAATGCAGTGCTTGTCGTTAGTAATGTTTTACACATATGTTTTTCGTCATTTTTGTTCATAATTTAGGCCATTAGTTTTCTCGTTTGAATGGTAGTATATTTGTCATTTCGGTCCCTTTCATAGCTGACTATGCGGTATGCAATGTGCTCATTATTGAAGGCCGTACGGTAAACTATAGTTGTTAATTACTGTGTAAATGGTCTCTTCTGGAGTGTTATCTCATTGGCAATCATACCACATCTCCTTTTTAGCTCACCTGACCCTTGGCTAAGTGAGATTTTCCCATCACTTGGCGTCCGGCGTCCGTCGTCGTTAACGTTTACAAAAATCTTCTCCTTTTACCAAACTTAACCACATTCATCATTGGGGTATCTAGTTTAAACAAGAATGTACACGGATGCCCCACTCGCACTATCATTTTCCATGTTCAATGAACCATGAAATTGGATAGAAAAATATAATTAGGCATTAAAATTATAAAGATAATATAATAGGGAACATGTGTACTAAGTTTCAAGTTGATTGGACTTCAACTTCATCAAAAACTACCTTGACCAAAAACTTTAACCTGAAACATGCACTTTCATTTTCTATGTTCAGTGGACCGTGAAATTGGGGTCAAAAGTTTTATTTGGCTTTAAAATTAGAAAGATCATATCACAAAGAACATGTGTACTAAGTTTCAAGTTGATTGGACTTCAACTTCATTAAATACTACCTTGACCAAAAACTTTAACCTGAAGCGGGACAGACGGACGAACGAACAGACAGACGAACGGACGCAAGGACCAGAAAACATGCCCCTCTACTATCGTAGGTGGGGCATAACAATGTGTCCGATGACCTGGTCAACCAACCAAGATGGCCGCCATGGCTAAAAATAGAACATAGGGGTAAAATGGGGTTTTTGGCTTATAACTCAAAAACCAAAGCATTTAGAGCAAATCTGACACGAAGTTAAATTGTTCATCAGGTCAAAATATATCTGCCATGAAATTTTCAGTTGTCAACCAATCAAAACTTGTTGTCTCGAAAATCCTTTAAATAAACTTATTCTAAAAGGTAACCATTCAACACTGTCATTAATTGTATCATTGATATTTAGCAAGAATATCCAGTGATAAAAAAAAACTCTATTATATGATGCTCTCTGTTTATCTAAATGGCTTAGCACAAACGGTACTTTTTCATGGTTCTGATATGTAGAAAATATAGCCCATACCAATACATTAAAAATAAATAAAATGCAGGATATAAACTATAACAAGGAGGAGCTCATTCAATCACTTTGACCCGGTCAATCAACCAAGATGGCTGCCATGGCTAAAAATAGAACATGGGGGTAAAATGCAGTTTTTGGCTTATAACTCAAAAACCAAAGCATTTAGAGCAAATCTGACGCGACGTAAAATTGTTTATCAGGTCAAGATCTATCTGCCCTGAAATTTTCAGGCTAATCCGACAACCCTTTGTTGGATTGCTGCCCCTTAATTGGTAATTTTAAAGAAATTTTACTGTTTTTGGTTATCTTGAATACTATTATAGATAGAGATAACCTGTAAACAGCAATAATATTCAGCAAAGTATCTATAATACTAAAAATACGAGGTCCAATTTATCAGCCGGCATCACGTTAAAACGATGAATCAAAGAATTCAACTTTATTTATAACTAATAAAGTACAATGGTGTAGATTAAAAATTACACCACTCCAGACCTTTTTGTTTTCCAGATTATTAATATTACCAATAATTAACAAGTTCTGGGTCGAATCCGATACCGATACCAATTTAGTATATTCACCTGTTACTTTACCCTTATATGTACGTTCCGCATCTGACAGGCGCACCACCAAATGGTGTATTTGATTTTGCTTTAAACACGGTTCATAATCACAGGGTCGACACAACTAAATTCAATCATTGTCAAATTGTTCCCTATTGTAGTTTTTTAATTAGTAAGACTTTCTAAGATAACAATACGAATACTAAAAATGTGGACTTAACTTGAAATAAGGCGTATAGGTACAGATTTCAATTTGTTAGCGGGCATGACGTAAAACAGCGAATCAAAGAATTGAACTTAATTGGACAATGCTGTTGATTAAAAATACTCAATTCAAGGACCTGAATATTACCAATAATTGAAGAGTTCTAGGTCGACGGGTTCAAACAGAAAGATTTGAAAGCAGAGAAACTGTATTTTATAATCGGCACGACTTTTATCAGATGATAATACCAATACTAAAATAAGGCTTACGCATAGTTATATACTTTAATTCAGTCACGGACCCGCGATATCACGGGTGTGTTCTAGTGATTTATAAATAAGTCAGCATGACTGAAATGGTCAATTGACCCCCTAAGGAGTTATTGTCCTTTATAGTAAATTTTTAACAATTTTCATAAGATTTGTAAATTGTTGCTTACATTTTCCACTGAAACTACTGGGCCAAGTTCATTATAGATAGAGATAATTGTAAGCAGCAAGAATGTTCAGTAATGTAAGATGTAAAATATAAAAAAAAGAAGTTGTGGTATGATTGCCAATGAGACAACTATCCACAAAAGACCAAAAGGGTACAGACATTAACAACTATAGGTCACCGTACGGCCTTCAACAATGAGCATAGACCACGCCGCATAGTCAGCTATAAAAGGCCCCGATAAGACAATGTAAAACAATTCAAACGAGAAAACTAACGGCCTTATTCATGTAAAAATATGAACGAAAAACAAATATGTAACACATAAACAATCGACAACCACTGAATTTACAGGCTCCTGAATAAGGACAGGCACATACATAAATAATGTGGCGGGATCCCAACCCTCCCCCCTAACCTGCACAACAGTACAACATAAGACAGAATTGTAAACATCAGTTGAAAAAGGCTTAACTCATCAGATGAACAAAAATACAAGTGGACAAACACATCACCATCACCAAAACACAATTTTGTCATGAATCCATCTGCTTCTTTTGTTTAATATTCACATATACCAAGGTGAGCGACACAGGTTCTTTAGAGCCTTTAGTTTATATATATATATTAAACACTAAATGGCATTATTATGATTCCATACGTGACTATGTATCAGTACCAACGCAGAAATAAACATTTTTGTTACTTACAACGCGTTTTCTTTGGTCTTATTTTTTACAAAGCTACATCACAAAGATAATAGCTAAATAGCCTGTAACTTAAAATTGTAATTTCAACTTAAAACAATTTTTAATAAAGGAAACAGGATATGAATTTATCGCACTAGTTTGTTTTCTCCACTTGTACATAAATAGTAAACTGATCGATTACAAAAGAAAAGTCGATGTTACACAATATAAGTTTATTATCTTTGAAAATTTTTGTGTTCATAACAAACGGGATCTTTGCATTTTTCTTGATCACTTTTTGCAAAACATCTTCTTTATCTTTTCACGGAAAGAATAATCAAATGCACCATATATAAATGGATTACAAAAATGATTAATCATGTACATTCGACGCAAGGTTAGACAAATATGAAATGCAGTAGGAGGAAGACTTTTCCAAAATGCAGGGTTATTCGTTTCAATCACTATAAATGTCCATGATGGCAAGTATGCAAGAAATGCAACGATGGAAATGGTCATAAACATAAAAGATATTCTAAAAGTCGATTTCTTTGTAGCAGATTTAGTTGTATGTTCTTTAATTTCATTCATTCGAGTAGAGGTTTCCATTGAAATTTCCGTATCACTTGTCGCTGACTGTAGATTTACTTGGATTTTTGGAACATATGTTTGTCCTGTTGCGTCTGATGTAGTAACTATAACGTTATCTCTCCTCACTTTTACAAATTTCATCCTCTTTAGTTGCTTTACTATTGATATTGTTATACAAATGTATAGTACAGTTATTGTAACAACATTGGTAATTGTGACAAAAAATCCAAATCCTTGGAATATTTTCAGTCCTCTCAGCTGGCCTGGGGTACCAGGGAGTTTGTTGCATTGATGTCCACTGATGTTACCAAGAGAATGGTTAATGGTTTCTACAACTCCATAGTAAAACAACACAGGTATGTACAACAGAACTGACGCAATGGTACAAATAAGAACAGAAAAACGTTTCCATAGCATATTCATTTGTGAACCAAATGGTTTGCATATTTTCAAATATCGCTGCACTGCAATGGCATTCAAAAGAAAAAGTGAAGTGCAAGTTGTAACGTAACTCAAATATATAAGCAGTTTGCAGGCTCCATGTCCAGGGAATATGACTGGCTTCATGTTTCTAGTAAGGTTAAACGCTGCTGTTACTATTAAAGCGGTCGTATCGATCCATGCCAGTGGCACTATAAAATATCTTCCATCTGTCTTTTTATCTAAACCGAATTGGTATACAAGAATGACAGCTATGTTTCCAGCTAATCCGATTAATAGGTACATAGCCAAAACTATGGTATTTGGTAAAAGATACTCTGATGTTAGTTCATTCCAATACAATAGAAAAGCTCGTCGTTTGATATCTTCTAAGGCATCATCAAAATTTGTGCTAGTATTCATGTTTCTGTACTTTGTTGTATACGATGAGTTGGATATGCAATGTATAGTTTGCAATAGACTCATCGAACTAACTGTAACGTGTCAATCCTTCCCGGAACCAATAATTAATTTACTACTTCAAACTCAAGTGTTCTTTACATTGTTATAAACTGAAAGTTTGAGATTAACACGGAAATAATAAGACACGAAAAAATTAGATTACCCTTGATAAACAAAATGTACGACGCGATATGAAACTAAATAGTGTAAAAGAGTTCACGCAGGCGCGGGAGTAGAGAAAAGGAGTATATCTTGCATAATCTTAACATTGAGCAGCACAAGTTCCTGTTGTACTTGATACGTGGTCATATGATACAGATTGTAAAAACGGCCAAAGAAATCATACAGGCTTTCGTAATTTTTTTGAGGGAATGTTTAGCATTTGGCACTTTACTGTGTATACCTTCCATGATAGCATTAACCGCCTTTCAAGGAACTGATAAGAAAAGCAAGCCCCGACATATCGTATATATCAGCTGGGGTGTAACAGGCTACATACGGCCCCCCGAAAGAGTTGTTGCAAATATCGTTAACGTGCAGAAACCGTGGCGCTCTCTCAGCACGAATCATCGCGTTTGATGTCTTCAGTCTGACAGGACATGGCTACATATATACTTGACACATCCCGCACAGCCTAATTGGCAAAGATTTCACTGTCGATAAGAAGAAGATCTGAAGTGACCATATCTTTTCTTCCTATAAAACGTCTGTTTGAAGTCAGAGATGTACATATTACCACTGCAACTGATAGCAAAATACGCTAATAGTTGCAGTGGTACCGGAACAACATCTGATACACAAATTTAATGATACTTTTAGATATTTGGATGATATTTGGCTCTCAATAATGACGACTTCAGTATGTATATTAAAGAAATGTATCCTGTAAAGCTAATGATAACAATGACCACTGCTCTTTCCTCGATCTTGATATCTATATCACTAACGGAAAGCTGAATACTAAAATTTATGATAAAAGAGATGATTTTTCATTTCCTATCGTTAATTGTCCATTTTTAGATGGTGACGTTCCCTTGTCACCATCTTACGGTTTTTATATATCCCAACTTGTACGATTCGCTCGTGTATGTAACGATGTTTTAGATTTTAACGAGAGAAATTTGTGTATTACTGAAAAAATATTACACCAGGGTTTTCGATATCACAAACTTGTCAAAACATTTACTACATTTTATCATCGGTATAAGGACATCAATCGTAAATATAGCTCAACATGCAGACTTTCAGTCAATACCCATACGTTTAGGTAATTCACATCCAATTTTTTATGGAAATATTTTTTATAAAGCACAAGGGTGTCAGTATTCACCTCAGAAACTAATGTCACCGTCGTATTTATGTGTATATTAAATGGTTATTCATCAGTTCATTTATTTCATTCATTCATTCATTCCATTTTCTGTTTCATCATACTCATTATGACGATTGACTGAGACTGACGACATTTCTAATATACGTCACTGCACAATTTCATATACACGTCACTTCACACCTGAACGATTTAAATAAAATAAAATATTATTGCACGAGCGCGGGAAAATATATGTACGCCTTATTTTTATATAAAGATTTAGGATTTCATTAAATGAATAGCAGCCTTTCAAAGCTGACGCTGCAAAGCTAAAGCAATATTTACAGGTTAGTTAATTTTGTTATTTGGAAAATATTATTTAGTTTCTCGATAGAGTTTCATTCATTAAAAGTTAAATGGAAATATTATGATAGTTTTATTATAATCTGCTATACGGAAAAGCCGTGCAGTGACGTATATTAGAAATGTCGTCAGTCTCAGTCAATCGTCATAATGAGTATGATGAAACAGAAAATGGAATGAATGAATGAATGAAATAAATGAACTGATGAATAACCATTTAATATACACATAAATACGACGGTGACACTAACAAAACCTTTGAATAGACTTATTAAGAAGGAATATAGTTACGATACTGTTGTCAGGTCATTAAAGATTGCATATTTTGGCGTTAATATTGATTCACTTATAGGGTCTTTGCGTCGTAACTAAACACATTTATTCAATAACCAGTAATTGGCACGACACGGGTTATGTTCTTCTCATATATTTTATGATGGTATGATACTAAACCCCTAACAGGAAGGATTGTGCCTGATGCTCATTTGATGAAATCATAATCTTTCAGTCAGTTTAATTGAACTCTGGAGCTGGCATGTCAGTTAACTGCTAGTAGTCTGTTGTTATTTATGTATTATTGTCATTTTGTTTATTTTTTGTTACTTCTTCTGACATCAGACTCGGACTTCTCTTGAACTGAATTTTAATGTGCGTATTGTACATGTTATGCGTTTACTTTTCTACATTGGCTAGAGGTATATGGGGAGGGTTGAGATCTCATAAACATGTTTAACCCCGTGCATGTTTGCGCCTGTCCCAAGTCAGGAGCATCTGGTCTTTGTAAGTCTTGCATTATATTAATTTTAGTTTCTTGTGTACAATTTGAAAATTAGTATGGCGTTCCTTATCACTAAACTAGTATATATTTGTTTAGGGGCCAGCTGAAGGACGCCTCCGGGTGCGGGAATTTCTCGCTACATATATTGAAGGCCTGTTGGTGACCTTCTGCTGTTGTTTTTTTCTCTACGGTCGAGTTGTTGTCTCTTTGACCGATCAACTCTCACATGCTCAAAATCGCATAACGATAAGAGTAAAGGACGACCCGATTTTTCAGTTCACTCAAACAGTATGTCATTTCAAAGAATTTTATTTTCATTTAATTTATTGCTATTAACTATAAAATAGAATATGAGGAAAATTTAGTAGAGATAGGATCATTGATATACATTCATTTTAATTAATAAAATATCAAACGGTTCAAGTAAATAAAGTTGTTACTGAAATTAGCATATACAGAAATCAACGCCACTTTGCTAATTTGAATATTATACTAATGAAATCGGATCCGGGTCACGAAAATTATATTGAAATGCTTTTTTTTTTGGAAAAAAATTCTACTTTAACTTTAATTAAGTGATAGACAGGTTGCCGGCGCAGAAAATAAATATACACAACAATACACACCATTTAAACGAAATATTATGACTGTCGTTGCAAAAAAAAGGTTCCTGGGCTATTTTGAAAATCGAAGCGAGAGGCTTTTAACATTGCAGTATAAAATACAGGCTAAAATGGCTGAAACGTCAAATTTGCAAACTTCGTTTTGAAAATTGGCTAACAAGGTCATTGGAAAAACAAGTTGCCGGGGTGAAACTTGAAACTTGGATGTCCAAAGAATAAGAAATTCCAAACCTCGTATGAGAAGTCGTTGTACTCTAGGTTCCCACGTAAAGTTAAAATGCCAATTTTTAAGAAGAATAAACTCACGAGAACACGAAAATTTCACTTAATTCGCGTTCATTGTTCTAATTTTGACCGCCTGACAACTTTACGGAAATATCAGTGATTATAAAAAAGGACTCTGTGACGGGCAACTTATAATATCCGTATTTTAAAGATTTTAACGATATCAAGCCAGTCTAGTTCAAATTATAATAACGTGGTACAATTCTCATTTACATATTATGAATATTAATTAGCAAAAGCAATACTAATTTCTGGCTATGGTAAGCTAAAATGAAATCAAAAAACAAAGGAAGGGATTGGGGTCCAATTAATTCTGAAAAAGAGTGTCTAAAGCTGTTACATGCCATTTTTTGCTCAAGCTATGCATAAATTAAGACATAAAAAAAAACACCCTCTTTTACCAGTTTTTTCATATGTAGGTACAAATCTATTGAAGATGCTGCACAAATGGTTCATACAAAGTGAGAAGATTGCTGATAGCCCTCTGGGTACGAGGTAGCCATCCAGTTCGTCCAAGTCTTAATTGTACTATAATGGTATGCCAAGTGAGATGAAACTTATTCTCAGGTTAGCTCTGTGTAAGGGACTGTATCTGTAAAAAGAATATAATACAAATAAAATGGGTTATTATATTTCAATCTTTTTAAAAAAAAATGTTACAAGTTATGTTTAGTATTTTTATTGTAATGTAACCAAAGAATATCACTTGTTTTTTATTTGATACTGAAAAAACAGTTCACTCGTATGCTATTAAACTCTTTCAAGGTTTATGTGACAAATTGATTTGAAACTATCAATCATATATCAATTTTAAATAAATGAAATAAAACTCACCAAACCAAACATGAAATGGTTGATAAATGTTTGTTTCAGAAATAATATAAGTACTATATATACCATGGTTTTTACGAGTTAACATATTTAAACAAACGAATCCGAAGGATGAATTTGTTTAAATGTGTTAATGAGTAAGACACATGGTATATAAAATTTGTAATATAAATAAAATGATTGACAGCTTCAAGACCTTCAACTAATATTGGAAATTGATCACGTTACAGTTTTATCCAATGAAATGGAAGCTCGCGCAAGTCACTTTTGCGCCTCGTGTATGATCTTAAAAATTTGTGTATTTCATGTAATAGAACCGCTGAATTTGCAAAAAAGGAAAGAAAATGTCAGATTTTCCCGATTTTTATTTCGTTTTGCACCCCGTTTATGGTTGTTTGCTTCCAGCGTCGGACAAGGATTAAATTATTATTCTAATGGCGGTAAGAATTGTCTTGTTGGTTTTTTTTGTTTTCAAGTATCATACAAATTAATAATATTTTACAGAATTTTCATCTCATTGAAAAATGCATTTTTATACATTTCTAGTATTCGTACAAACTGCTTTATTCCATTATTTTATTAATTAGATTATTAGATTATTTATTAAAACACAATTTTAATGATAAAACACTGTATTTAAACAGTTGCGGATCCAGGAAGCGTAGATAGTGTACGTTTCCCTAATTGATCGCAAAAAAAATCATGTTTTTTTTCAGATATTTGTAGCCGATATTTATTCCCTTTTATATAGGTACCCCCTTTTTTAAATCGAAATTTAATTGGAAATTTGCAAAGGGAATGATAGTTTCACATTTCATTTTTTCACAACTTAAAGAAAAACATTTAGTTATTGTTTCAAAATTAGGAGAATTCGTAACAATCCTATATAGTTTGAAAAAGGTTTCTTAAGATTTGGGTACACATAATTTTTTGCTTTTTGTTATGAAATGAAAACAAATGAAGATCTTGACCTTTTAGTACGTTTAACAGTTTCCTAAATATTCAAGAGGCGGATACATTTAAAACTGAAAAGGTTGAGCTTCAGCCATGGAATAACATGAACATGAATATGTTATACCATGGCTGAAGCTCAGCCTTTTCCCCTTTGAACTCTAGTTGAGTTGCATATTTAATTAGCAAAGTATGGTACAACATTAATTTGCATATAATATACCATGGTTTTCCCTCACTACACCTTTTAAGCAAATTATTTCATAAAAACATCAAAGGAAAATATCCAATTTATGTTACAAATGCCAGATAAACACATCAATAAGATTTTTCACTAATTTGTTGTAACATCAGCCATTTTTTGGGACTCCCAGTTCTTTGTAAGATATTTGAACCCAACATGAATGAAAGAGGGACGAAAGATACCAAAGGAACAGTCAAACTCGTAAATCTAAAACAAACTGACAACGCCATGGCTAAAAATGAAAAAGATAAACAGAAAAACAATAGTACACATAGAAATGTGTCACTTATTTGAAAAAACAGTGGAGCATAAGACTTTTCTCTGCAGCAATCTTCGCAAAACCTCAGTTGATTCTTTGTGTTTTTACTTAACGTTCTCGTACTTGTGAAGCTGACGAAACAAGCTTCAGGGGTTTACTCTTCGTATAAATAAATTATAAATAAAATATTGCATTGAGGAAACTGACGTATGCTTTACTACTGGACCTGAAAACTGCTTTTGCTTCAATGTCTTAAAGTTTCATTAGAGTGTAGAGCGAAATTTGATTTTCATTTAACTGTAAAATGATCTAATAATCGTGTCCTAAACAGTGTGGACGAGACCATTTCTTTTCGCGCTCATGTCATCAATTGCATTGGTCAGATTAGTTGGAACGTTCGCATTAAAGACCCCTTATCACGTCGTACAAATTATAGACATTTAGACTTTGGAGTCACAAAATGTTCCCAACGACTAAATCAAATAATTCGAAAAATTAGCACTGGAATGAAGCATGTGTTTTAACGAATATTGAATATTCAAACAGTCTGTAGGGGCGATTTTTTAAAAATTTTTTCATGAACGTTTATAAGTTACATTGTATGTATTGGCTATTATCTTTTCGGACGTCATATAGATTTAACTTTCAATATTATTGCAAGTGCTAAACAAGGACAAATTATACATTAGGGAGCAATTAACCAATACACTTCAAGTGAGGAATGATTTTATGTCCGTCAGATTTGTTTTTTCGCCGCGAAAATGTTTTTCTTCTAAATTTAACACTTTATAAAGTATTGGGAAAATCTGTATTCAGAATATTTTATTTTGTTATCTGCTTGATCTAACTTTTATTTTTGTATAATGAAATATATGATCAGATTATTATTTTAGGGGGGAATAACCCCTTTAGTTGAATGATCGTTCCTGTAGTACGGTCTTTTCGTACTTTCACGATATTGGACAGAAAAAAAACTTTTAGATCCAAGCCTTGTGAAAAAAGTTAAATTTATAATTTGTTAGATATTGTATATCGAAAACTAGAATCTTTGTGCTATACTTGTAAAATAAACCTTGGCAACAGAAACGTATTCATGATTGAGTTTCCTTTTCTGGGTGTGTCGTTCTATGCTTTCTTAAACATTTACGTGCATGCACATAACTTTATATATGTATTTGAATCTATTATATTAGGAAGCCTCTTAAAGACTGAGTGAGCGTAAAATTATTGTCATCGATAGCCGATTAGTTAAAGTTAAACGAGTCCTTTTATTAATAACATAAATATTTTAAACTGTTACTGGAATACCTCTTCAATGACGTGGTTTAAAACAAATGACGCAAACATTAGACTACTAGTTCATCTATTGTGACGTCGTTTGACGTTGACCGTTCTTCATTCCTTTTTTTTCGTATTGGTTTATTAGATGTATTTGTTATTCTAAACAATTTTAATAGTCGTCAGCTTTTAACAAAATTACGTGTAAGTGATCATAAATTGGAAATTGAATTAGGACGTTATAAAAAAATTCAAAGAGAACACAGACTGTGCAAAGTTTGTAAAATTGATGATGAGGAACACTTTTTCCTTCATTGCCAAATCAACAGTAATGTAAGACATTCCCTTATAAATGCAATTAATACCCATTATCCTAATTTTAACCAGCTTGACTCAAACTCTAAACTTAAAACTATTCTAGATCCCAATAAAGATATTTTGTCTAGTGTTGTAGACTATATGAAGCAATCTAAGGAATTGCGAAAATAAGGTCCACATTGGTCAATTATTATAGATATATGTTATTAATATCAACTTCACTTTTTAAAAACATTTATCATGTATTATGTTTCTTGTCATTTGTGTATACAATGTACTATGTTTGCATTTTAACCCGTCAGGGTTTCATGTTTTTTGCAATAAAGTTATTATACTCTGTTAACCCTCTTTACTGCGGGAAGGACATATATGTTCTTTGTGTATGCAAATACGGCTGTTTTTTTAGCATGTTTTAACCTTTATAACCCCTCTCTCACTTATTGATTAAAAATATTAATTATAGAAAAATTAAAATATTTGTTTTTGTTTACTTTTTTCGTAAAGTCATGATAACGTCATAACTTCAATAATGTGGTCATTTTTATAAATATCCTGTTTACAAAATTTAATGTTTTTCTTATCCCAGGCATAGATTACTTTAGCCGTATTAGGCACAACTTTTTGGAATTTTGGATACTCAATGCTTTTCAACTTTGTACTTGTTTGGCTTTATAAATATTTTGATATGAGCGTCACTGGTGAGTGTTATGTAGCCGAAACGCGCGTCTGGCGTACTAAATTATAATCCTGGTCCTTTTGATAACTATATGACGTCATAAAACGTATTCGGGTTGACCGTTTTGACGGGAAAAAAGAGCTCACAAAAAATAGCAATGACCGATTTTGAGTCCATGGACTACGAATGAGAAATGTATATGGATACAGCGTTAGATTCCGAAGATGAAACGTTGAATCCTGGTCCATGGTTCCCTTTATTGACACTGAAGTATTGGAAAACTTTTTTGGATTCGAGCGTCACTGATGAGTCTTTAGTAGACGAAACGCGCGTCTGGCGTGTATACTTAATTTAGTCCTGGTATCTATGAGTTTATTTACATGAAAGTAATGCAGGAATTTCGGGGAAATTGTCTTAGGCAGCAACCATTTGATTTTCTGGGGGGGGGGGGGGGGCTTTTTTTTCTTTGAAAAAAAGTTTGTTTCCAGTTTTTGATTCTGAAAAAAAAAAATTTTGTTTCACCCTCAGCTGCCGCTATATGTTATGCTAAAATTGAAAGAAAAAAAATGTTTTCGAATTGTCGCGATAAAAATAGTATGTTTTTGTCAAGAAAAAAATCCCATACACCCGGATCGGAAAGCAGTTGGAAATTTGAAACCACGATCAAGGCTCCATATGTGGCGTCCAGTCAGTAATGAAGAGATGAAAGCTTTTTTCGGACTCCTGCTGACAATGGGAATAAATACAGAAGCCAACATTAGCTTCGTATTGGGAAACTCATGACAAGCTACGGTTGAGAAGAACGCCTCTTTCCGTTCCGTGATGACAAGAGACCGATTTTTAGCCATTTTGTTTAATCTACACATAAATAATAACCAGACAGCACTGCCAAGGGATCATCCACAGTATGATCCCATGCATAAAGTGAGACCAGCTATCGATGTATGCAACACGGCATTTAGGAAGAATTGCAGGTACAGCATAAATGTTTCTTTAATATGATCTCATTTTCATTCAACGAAAAAGTATGTTTATAAATTTCCAGTGGCAAATATTACATACATACTCGGACAAAAGTCAATTGTAAAGATTTACATAAACGAGAAAAGTAAATAGATTTGTTAAATTACCACAAACAAATTAAACAAGAACTATCTTTAAAAAAGATATCCGACGTATTTAAATTTAAGTAAATGGGTTTTTTTAAAAACCGCGGAAATCTCACATGCGTAGGTGCGTTCTAAAAGTCATGTTCGTTCGTACAACAAAGTTTACATTGAACTGATACATTTTGTATTTTAATATTGTATTGTGTATTTTTGAATATATGTTATGTTTGTTACAGATCATGTTTTTGATTTATATGGCAATAAAATTATTTGATTGATTTGATTAAAAATTATATAATTGTCCCGAATAAACAGCTGTCATGGATGCAAAGAGCTATTGGAGAAACAACTATTTAAAAAAAAATATAAATCTTTGTAAGATCTAGTTCAAATATTTATAGTTTTTCACTTGCCGTCCATCACGATATAATTAACGAGACGTTTTTTCAAACACAACCACATCACCCACCATGACAGCATTTTGTCCAATTACAGAAAGGATTTTCGAGCATGCGTATTCTGTTGCCATAGTTAAGCGCCCTAAGTTCAAATGGCACAAACCGAAACAACAGTAGCTATGATTTATGACTGCTTATGAAAGTCTACATTTCTTGAATCCTTCAGAATGGCACTAATTTCATCCATAATTGAATTCCTAGTATCGGATAACCCTTCACATTCCAGGATAAAATGTTCCAGCGTTTCGTCTCCTTGGTGACATATAAGACAGATCGGGTCTGTTTCATTTTCATACATTTTGATTCTGTGTGACTGCAAAATGTATGTGCCGGTTAGCATTTTTAGCTTTGGAGGAATTCTTCCTATGTCTCCAGCTGATTGACATTTGATTTTTAGTAGAGGATGTAGCTTCCCTTGGTGAAATTCCGTGTAATTTAAGTGTTGTAGGCCTTTGTAGTAAGGAACCATTCTTGTTATTGACTCACTCCACTGTTTTTGGGTAATTCGGTTTATCAATGTGGTCCATTTTTCTTTCTTCATAGGTATATCAAGGTAGGTGTTGATTTCATCCATGTTATATTTTGAAAGGATCTTTTTGAGTTGTATAAACCAGCTATTACTGTCCAGCGATTTAACACTGATTTGTCTCCGCGCCAGTTGTTTTTCCGTGCTGCTTTCATCTTGGTTACAGATGTTGTTAAATAATCCCAGTGCTCTTTTGTCAAATTGCGCTTCGACGGGTAGTATTCCTGACAGAATGTACACCGCCGGGTCTGAAGTTGATGTAGGAAGTGAAAGCAGCTGTTTCAGTAATCTTTATCACGTACATTAAAAAACAATCCAATAATTTTGAATGTTTTACACTTCTTATAATATAAGAGGGACGAAAGATACCAAAGGGACAGTCAAACTTATAAATCTAAAAAAAAATGACAACGCCATAACCAAGTCAGGAATACGGCAAATAGTTCGTTTATATGTATATTGGCGTTTTGATTTTGTTGCACTTCCTTTGTTTTCCTCTTATAGTTGATGTGTTTGCCTCGGTTTTAGTTTGTAGCCCGGATTTATTTTCCCTCAATCGATTTATAACTTTTAAATACCGGTATACTTCTGCTGTATACTGTTTAGTTATTCCTGAACAATTGTATCATGTAACCAATACTCTATTTTATGTTAATTACATAATGGAAGAAAGATCGGCTTTGAATATCTTCTAAGATACCACCATAATTGGTACTTTTATCCATAAGGTTACAATCCACTCAAACAGACTTTGTTCAGAGAAGGCCATCCAATAATGCCAAGCTTTGTGAGTATGAATTGCTCTCATTGATATTTCTATATGCACAACTTAAAGTCGTGTTTGATGAGTGTACATTCAATAAGTGAACGCATGGCGGAATCTAATACTCGAATTGTAACACAAAAACAAATCCGGATTACAAACTGAGTGACATGTATCAAATATAAGAGAAATAGTCTACGACACAACAGAGACACACTTTTCATCTACTTTAAGACTCATTAGTAATAATAATTTAATTTGCAAAATTTACCCATATGGGCCAAGCAAACTCAAATACAAACATATCTAATACAGATAGTGAATCTAATTCAGATAAGTGAATCTAATACAGATAGTGAAGAATAAACATAAAAACATAGTTATAAATTGTTGATGCTCTCGAACTAAAACAGTTTGAAGGCAAACTCAAATAAGTAGTTTAACATTTTAAGATTGCTCGGCCCTTTAAAATTGTGGAATTTTAAATGCATGTTTCTAACGCACATTAGAACGCGAGAGTATCAAAAAGTAAAATCACAAAAATACAGAACTCAGAGGAAAATCAATATGGAAAGTCCATAATCACATGGCAAAATCAAATAACAAAACGCATCAAAAACGAATAGACAAGAACTGTCATATTCCTGACTTGGTACAGGCATTTTCAAATGTAGAAAATGGTGGATTAAACCTGGTTCTATAGCGCTAACCCTCTCTCTTTATTAACAGTCTCATCAAATTCCGTTATATTTACATGATGCGTAAAATAATCAAGAGAGCATCCTTTTCCGATGTCAACAAGCAAGCGAAGCAAATCTTTCTACAAAAAGTAAATGCATTCTGAAAAGTAGAGTATAGATTCTGAGATTGTTAATCATCTTAATTACGTGTTAAAGTGTTGTTTTTATTTGTCTTTGTGAATTTTAACCTTTACTGTTTAAATATCCGTTTGGAGTGGCACGGTACTTATGCATGCCGCCAATAAGTTGTTATGCTGTGGTCATTTTTTGTATTCTTGTCTTTTATTTTTGCTGATGTGTTTTTTTATATATGCCATTTTGTTTTAATTTGTTGTAACACTCTTTTGATTTTATAGTAGTTAAGATTACAGCACAATGTTGACTGCTGTACCCCTTTGATTGACATTTTTATCCTATTATGTCTGTGTTTTGATCACATTAATTGTTGTCAATATTATGGAATTATATACGACTGTTATACAAGTGAGATATTGAGTTATCTATAAAACAAGGTTTAATCCACCATTTTCTACATAAGGACATGTCTGTATTTAGTCAGGAATATGACTCTTATTTTCCATTGGTTTGATGTGTTAAATCTTTTGACTTTTACTTGAAGTAAGATATTTTTGTTTATTTACCTTTTGTTAACCATTTACAGAAAATGTTACAAGGAAAGAAAAGCTGTGTGTTAAACATGAAAAAAAAATGAAATAATAACATGTAGTACGACTACAAATGACGAACCGTTTTACCGTAAACTAGGGACAGCGATGTAAACAACTGTATGTTACTCAAAAAGTAAAATATATTTTCATTACAAAATTGTTGGTAATAGTTAAATTTATCGCATGTTAGGGAAAAAAGCTTAAATACAACTATTTTCAAGCTAAGAAATTAATAACTGACAGTCGCATTTAACATTTTAATTTTTTATCAAATAATGGGCATGAATAGCACTTTAAAGAAACCATTTTATTCTAACCACGACCTTTTTTTATATTGTATTTGTTATCGTTAAGAGGAATTTAACAAATTCTCTCATATCATAATTCAATTATTTCCGAAAATCTAGCCATATAGCACAGCATTGTTAACTATTTCTGATATTTCTGCTTTATTTTTCTATTTTCTGTTGCATACTTGATATTTATCAATGAACATGTACCAACCGAATTTGCATTCAAAATTTAAAATATGAGCATAAACCGAAAAATTAATAGAATAAACAGGTGTTATAGGACTACCGCAACTCGAGCAGCATATTTCATTTAATTATTTGTTAACCTAACACTTCAATTCATTTCTCTTTACACAATTTGGTTGGTAACCAATAACCTGGCTCCATTTTTTCAACCTTATTATTGATTTATGTTAATATTTCTCTACTTGCATGCTTTGCAGAGAAGCACTTCATGCACTTTATCTTTCGTTTCACCCAGTCGGTGAATTTAGCCTCTACCGGGCAATTTCAGAGACAACTAACTTCAGGCTTTATATACAGTCAGCTTATAGAGCATCTAATAGAGCTGCAGTAAATAATACATTTTGTGATACTCTTGCATTAGCAGAAAAATATCCCTTTGAGAAGGTTCATTCTAAATTTTGTAAAGCAGTATTAGGACTGAAAAAGACAGCCACTAACATAGGTGCTAGATCAGAATTAGGTAGATTTACTTTGGACTCCTATATAAAAACTCAAACACTCATGTATTTTTATAGAATAAATTGTACTGATATTAATCCCCTGGTTAAAGAATCTCTACAAACAAACATAAATTTACATTCAGAAGGAATTTATTCTTGGTACTCATTTGCAGATAAAATTTTTAAAGAAATGAAAATAAACCCAGAAAATTACTCTAATAATAATGTACCTTTTAAACAATCAAAAAACATGTTAAAATGTAATATAAAAAAGTGTGTTTCAGAGGAATATGAAAAAAATACTTTAATTAAACTTTCAAAAATGGATTCCTCATCCAAACTTTGTCTTTATGGGAAATTAAAAAATAATTGTCAGTCTGAGGAATATTTAAATTGCAATAATTTTATACATAGGCAGTTACTCTCAAAATTTAGACTAAGTGATCATTCCCTAGGCATTGAATGAGGAAGGTACAGAAACATTCCGAGAGCACAAAGATTATGTAAAAAATGTGAAGTCTTAGATGACGAATATCATTTCTTTTTGTATTGTGACATTAACACATCTTTGCGTTCTAATCTTTTTGTTTATCTAAAAGACTATGTTCCATTATTTCAGCATCTTGATGCATTCAATAAACTTAAACACATTCTAAACCCTATCCCTGAACTTGTTTGTCATATTGGAGTCTTCATTAAACAGTCTTTAGAACTGAGGGAGTCAGACCCATGTCAGGCAAGGTTATGATGGTGTTTTTTACATACATTTATAATTGAACTCTAATGTTCTATTTTTCCATATATTGTATTGTATTATTTTGTATTTCATTGTATTACATTGTATTTCATTGTATTGCATTGTATAGTATAAAATTATTGTTTCATTGTATTGCTTGACCCTCATGGGTGTAATTTTGCAATAAAGATATTATATATAAACAAAATGTATATGCTACTTATTACTTACTTGGTTCAAAGAAAGTTAACACGCTAAATAAGTTAGTGGCCATGCAATTATTTTGTATCAATGGTTCTGATTGGATGATAGTAATCAGAAAATTATGCGTCACAAGGTAAACTAAATTTGCGACAGTAAAAGTGCCAATGCATGTCCACAAAGCTTCAAATACATTGATCTTTTAAATATTTCTATTGAGACCAAAATATAGAATTCAATGAATCATTGAGAAGAATAAAATGTAGAAATCCAATTTTCAGAACAATTACCAGAATATTATATGTGTCTATTGTACATAAATGCCCAAATGGCACTATCATTTTCTATGTTTTAAGCACTGTGAAATTGGTATCAGAACTCATATTTGGCATTAAAATTAGAAAAAAAACATATATACAGTCTGATAGGGAACATGTGTACTTAGTTTCAACATTGTTCAGGTTGATAAGACTCGAGCTTCATCAATAACTACCTTGACCAAAACCTTTAACCTGTAGTAGAATAGTCCAAATAATTATGACGTCTTGAGAGGCTATTATATTTTTATTCTTTGAAGCCTTTCTTCAACAGATGAAGAAAAGAAGAAAAAAATAATAGCCTTTCAAGACGTCATAATTATTTGGACTAGAAGTGGAACAGATCAATCAAAGGCCAAACTGTTTTTCATTTACAAAATCTACTACCGGCTACTATCTAATGATCGTAGGCTTTTGACCAAGTTTGATACAAATTTAGGATAGTTTAAGAAAGTTATTCAATTTCAAATTTAAAAACTGAGTGAATATGTACGTTCGGAGTTTAGGTTTTTCTTTGTTGTCGGATTTTACTTTTTCGTAGTGTCAGAGTGATTGTATGTTTTTGAAACATTAATGTAGGACTAACTACAATTTACTGTCACCTTCACGTTTAAAATACAAGTTTTGAGTGGTGTTTCTGTCAAACGCTGAAACTGTTCCACCTGAATGGATGTGAGTGGGGAAATCACAATGACAGTGCCGCTAAGCATAAGTGGGGCAATTTCCTAAATTAAACTTTTCCCATAACCAGTGGGTAAAATTCCAATGATTTCATTCTTCTCCTTCTGTAACAAATCTAAAATTTCTATCTGCTTTTCTTTTAAATTAAAGCTTTCTTTGTTAAGTACACGAAGGTGCGATTTGTAGTCGGCCATCTTTATGAACTAGATTTTATGTAATCTTGAGCGTTGTAAATCGGTTGGAGACAAATTCCACACAACGTGTGGCAGAGGTCATATTTAGTGTAGTGATACGAAGTAAGTACGGAACGGATGTGAGCTCTGCGACGGAGATTGCAGGTTTGTCTATCTTTCGGACGAACTGGACGTATAAAATACGGTTTACAATTTTCGAACGATCTCTTGGACAATTTTATACATCGATAGTTTGCTGTGAAATCAATGTATACCTCGGTTTGAGTTTTTTCAAGTAGGTATACCTGGTGACAAGTGTATATTTTGGGGCCGATCCTTTCTCTTTTTACATCTGCCTTGTTACCTGTAGGTCGAGATATGCCGGGTTTCATTCAAAAAATTGTATGCCAGTCTCTTTGTTTCCTCAGATAATGCGTCTTTGTGGGTCTTTCTGCATACATAAGCCCAGCATGATTTTTCTGATTTTAGGATAGTAGTCCTGTTTCGGTTCCCTCTACTCAGTCGTCTTACTGGTCGTCCTAATTTTTTGGCTTAATTTTTCCGACACCTTGTCTCTATAATCTTTTCACCGCTAATGGATGCTACAAGAACGTTCATTGATAAAACGGAGTCCTTTGATCTTTTGGTTTTGCAGCTTTCAATGGCTGTCTTTATATCTTCTAGAGCAGCTTTTTCTATTTACATATTCATTAGGTGTTCTGGTGAAGATACAACTTCCGCCTGTCTCAGGATCTCAACTGCTGGTGATTTTGTATGTTGATGGTAAGCAGCAAGAGTAGCCGATCTTCTTTTTGGTGTTCTTGGTAGTGCGTTTTTCAATCTCTTAATGGCTCGGTGTTTATGAGTCCTGTTATTAAACACATTTTTTAAAATATCCCTGTCTTCTAAAGTATTTTGAGTTATGTGTTTGCTTTTCATAGCTTGTCTGTAATTTCTCTTTCTTATGTTTTCCTTTTCTTTTTTTTTTCGACCTCTTTTGCCCTGTATTCTCTCTTTTTTGTTGCTTCTTTGGTAATTGTGTACGTATACTCAGTATTTGTTTTACTTCTGTTTTTGTAGTATGATATCAGTTTTTGTTGTCGACGTTTTAAGGGCATACGATACAGTTATAGGGGAGGTAATGACATTGCTAACGTAAAATGTTATTTTCGCGAGGTCAACCTGTGACATATCGGGAAAAGATGCAATTTTCGACTGTTTTTTTTATCATTCAAACTGATTTAATTTGAAAACGAGTTCATGGACCCCTATTTTTCAAAACAGCAATTTGTTTCATTTTGCAGGGAGATTATGTGACCCAAATTTTATAAAACTGTAAATAGGGAAAATTTTTTAATTTTGATATACATGCAGCAAAAAATGACGTATTTCCCTAAATTCATGAACATTTGATAAATATGAGTTATTTTTGAATAAAAAATACATAATTTTTTAGGATACTTATAAATTACAGAAATTTCCGATTATTTAACAAAAAAATATTTGTGATATCTTTTATAACAAAAAAGTTATGTCTTTCTTTCGAAACAGAAATTACGGCCTCAAATCTGAATTATGAGCAATTATACAATATTTCGACCTCATTTTACTCAAAAAGTAGCACATGAAGGTAGATTTTTTATTACACATTTGGTTTAATCAGTTAAAAAGTAGCCTTTTATATGAAAATTTTCACGAACTTGTAAATACAGGATCAAAACTGTATCGTATGCCCTTAAGAGTTTCTGTTTTCTGTTAAATTCCAGTTTCTTTTTGGCAGACATTTTGTGTTCGACTGTTCAAAAGGGGGAAAAAAGTCAATTACACTTATATCAATGTTCATGTAGTTTAATTACAGTACTTTAAAAGTTTGTAAATTTTCTGAAACAATATTTTCTAATGCAATTTTGCATACACAGTGTATAAAAATGCCCACATACTAATAATGACACCCGGCAAAGCGGAAGCATATTGTAAACAAATAGATGCATGCATTAGCAGTGTAAATTATACATGAAATTTTGTATGTCTATTTTCGATATCTTGTGTTGAAGTTTTGTTTGCGGGTTTCTGTCTCATTGAAGACTCCAAGAAGACTCCTTTTATTCATATATGAAGTGAATGAAATCCTGTTACGCATGCAGATAAATATTATCAGTTCGGTTACAAAATAAAATGTTTCTTTTAATCTGTATATCTTTTCTTTCAACCTGTATATCTTTTCTTTTAACCTGTATATCTATCCATATATACGATAACATTGAGAATGGAAATGGGAAATGTGTCAAAGAGACAGTAAAACAGCATAGAGCAGACAGCAGGCCACCAATGATAATACGAGTTTACTTGTATACAATATTGTGATAGTAGTTGTTCTACTGAGAGCAGGAGTACATGTAGAAAGGGGGGGGGGGGGGTAAGAGGGGTCCTGATCCCGAAATTCCGGGCTTAAAAACACCTGATCCCGAAATCCCGGACTTAAAAACATGAAATCCCGAGGTCCCGAAATACAGAGAAAAAAAAATCCCGGATCCCCAAAGGGTCAATCCCGAAATCCCGAGCTTAAAAACTCCCGATCCCGGAGTCCCGATAAAGATCCTATCCCCCCTCATGTAGACTAAGGACTTGATTAAATATTCTTCAACCCATTTCAGAAAATGAATTTCATGCCAAATACATCGAACTATAACGTTCAAAACTTTGCATGACAACGGCGGCGTTAAATTTCAGTTGTAGGGACATTTCATTGGACATTTTGTTTCTTTTCGTTTTTTCGATATTTAGCTTTAATGAGCATACATTTTATGTTTCTACAGAGGGCATTACATGTATTTTTAATTTCTATCAGTCAAAAGGTGTTACTTATTGCAGATCTGATCAAATAGTGTTTGATCAACAGGCTTTAGATATGTAAATGTCATAGTTTGTCAGCGGGGACATTTTATTGGACACGACGGGAAAACTGACGATATTTCGAAAGAAAGACAGTAGATAGATATTGATGACTTCAAAAAGTTTCTTTAGGGCATGTTCAAATTTTCTGATATGATTAAATGCTACTTACGTGTCTTTTATCAAGTAATAACTAAAGTTGAAATAATTTTACGGGTGTTGACCATCTGTATGGGACATTTTTTCTGTGATTTGATTTAATCCTCCTGTCTATCTACTTTCACCCATCTTGAAAAACAGCAAGGACGTCATAAATCTTTGATGACATACACAGCTCTTGCAAAATTTTAAACCATTACGCGAACTTTTAAAACCGCAAATTGATTTCAAAGATCCGTACCTACCATTATTGTAACAGTGGGACGTCCGTAAAATTACGTTTACGGCATCGAAATCAACACAGTACATCTTTATGTATTAAAAAAAGCGAAAATTAACTTATTTATTATTCTTCTGTGATAATTTATATTTCGTATGATATGCAGAACATTGATATTTAAAAAAAAAAAGTGTTTTAAAGAGAAAAACTCGCCCTTTTTCTGAAATTCCTAAGACGCTATGCTTCCCGAAGAAGGAAAATAACAGAATTATATATATGATTTTCATTATATCGTCAGTCCGTCCGTTTTCAAAACCAAGCATACTTTGTGAACTCAAGTGATGAACATGTTTCTGTAAATATTTATCCCAATGTCAGCTAGCATTATTCATGTTTTGAATTAAGTAGACTATAATCTAGTTCAATATACATCTATACATTGATTATTAAATTTTAGCAATGATAGACGTTGGCATAGGTGTTCGTCAGCTTTCCAGACTTATTACAATAAAGGGTGTTCCGAGTGGTTTTGAGAGAACGCGAATTGTTTAAACCAATGGTAGATGTAGCATGAGATTCATGCCATGAAGCAATTACAAAGGAATGTTCAGATATACCGGAATTATTTTTGAAAGCCAAGCATGAAATATAAATTCAAAGTTAAGATCAGCAAATCAAATAACTCCATCAATTCGGTTCTTTTAAGAAACCAAAAAAAAATAAAATTTCGAATTAAAAAACGGTCCCAAATTCTAAAATTAATGTACAGTCAGACACAGCCCATTAAATAATCGTACGAAAACAAGACTTTGAATTTAAGCACATTGATATTGGTCGAGAAATAATGGTTTATACAAAGTATAATAAAAGTTGTGTTTTTATCTCTTGTTTGTAATTGATTAGGATCACAACCTTCTTTTTATTGGTATAAAACTGTGTTACAATTTTTAAGAGGTGGAACAATTTTGGTCTGGTTACTAAATGTCTTCGGACGAGAACGAGACCTTCAACGTGATAACATTATACGAACGCGAAAAGTTTTCGGTCGTATCAAAAGGCAGTGCCTCATCTGTGTAATCATTCATTAAATTTCCAGAATTATAATGAGATGTATAGACAATCGTTTTTGCAAAGACAAAGTATATACATGTTGATGTCTTAAGTTGTTCACTTCTAATTGTCGCATATCCAGATATTCTCTTTATTCCTACACATAAAAGTACTTTGTCCTGAATATGCATGAAATAAATGCCACTGGACATCAACCAATCAACAATCACTCCCCAAAACTCCACGTAGCTCATAATTGGCATTTAATGATGCTGTTGCTATATCCTGTGTTGCTGCCAATATTAGTCTTTTTAAATACTACGTAGAATTTGTGATTTGAATTATAAAACCAATATTATAATAAAAAATAATATGTAAAATTAATGATCTTTTAGAATTGCAGGGAAAGGATTGGCAGTAAAATACGACATGTGTTGGCAGAAGCGAGTATTAGGTCGCTTGTATAGTAGTTCGTCTAGCGTTAGAATAGCAATTGGTCAGCTTACTGGAAAAATATTAGATTATGACCTTCGTGTTACACATTGCGCCATATGTCACAGTGCTGAGAACGCCATAACAGAAGCGAAATAGTTATAAAAGGTACCAGGAATAATTAAGTACGCCAGACGCGGGTTTCGTCTACATAAGACTCATCAGTGACTCTCATATCAAAATATTCATTTAACGGTTTTGTTTTAGTAAAAGCGAAAATTTAAAAACACGAAGAGCGCTGCAGTTTTGCAAAAAAAATATAGGCTATTATTACATTTCATGCATAAATACACAAACTAGATATAGGAAGATGTAGTGTGATTTAAATTTAAAGAAAACTATTATAGGTTAATGTACGGCCTTCAACACGGAGCCTTGGCTCACACCGAACAACAAGCTATAAAGGGCCCCAAAATTACAAGTGAAAAACCATTCAAACGGGAAACCCAGCGGTCTACTCTAATATAAAAAACGACAAACACCTATAAATTACATAAACAAACGACTACTGTACATCAGATTCCTGACTTAGGACAGGTGCAAACTAACCTTATATCGAATGCAATCACTGATAACCATTCAGAAAAATTGTTAAAAGAAAGAAAACGGAAACAGAAATACTCCAAGCAACCAGTTGTAAAAAGCATATATTAGAAAAGAAGAAATTTAAAAATAAAATAATACAGACAGAAAAAAAGAAGGTGTAACATATAAATCGGGATCGTCTCTTTCCTTGGTTACTGAGGATAAAGAGATTCCGGGAATCAAACAGAAACCTGCATTATTGCCCGTTTCATCATTTGAAGCTAGTTGCATACTTTTTGATCTGGAAACATCTTTGCTGAAATTAGATTCTGAAATTGTGCAAATAGCTGCACTAAGCACCGTATCTGGTGATAAGTTTGATACTTATATTCAGCTGAATAAATCAATAGCGCCGAATTCCAGTGCCGTTACTGCTTTAACAGCAAATGGTAATATCCTCTTTTACAATTGAAAACCTGTTCATGCAGCTACTTCGGAATCAACGTTCCAGAATTTTGTCCTTTGGTTAGAACAATACGATCAGATCATGCTTGTTGCACATTATTGCAAACTATTTGATGCTCTGTAGACGTTTGATGAATAACATGTCCGAATTAACCTGCTATGCAGCTTTCAGGAAATACGTATCTGGATTCGCCGACAGGATCCGCTTTTCCGGAAAAAAGTTCCAGGGCTTAACAGCTACAGTCAGCAAAAAATATTTGAACATTGTTGTAATGAGCAGTACAATGCGCGTAATGCCGTTGATAATTTGGAATCCTTGCACAAGCTAATGACTGTTTCCAAAGTAGAAAAGCAAAATGTACGTGAATTTTCTTTGACCGTTGAAGCAATTGCTGAAAACATGAAATATGATAAAATGGTAAAGGTTGATGCTAGGAGTTTCGGAGATCTTGTTAAGGGAAAATATATGTCTGCTCAGATGGCTGTAAAGTGTGCCCAATCCGGTCTGAAGAAGTCATAATCTGCATCTTGCGTTTAATAGAAAAGGCTATCAGGGTTTACTTACTTTATTGTTTCACAGAAGACGGAACGGTTCACCTCGTGTATCGAAAACAGCGGCCGTAAAAAATAAATAAATGGATATTACGAAAATAAGTTAAAAAAAAATCGTTCATTCAAATAACATATTTTTTCGAACTGTTCTGTATCATTAGTACTATCATCTTTTTTTTTTTTTTTTTACAAAATTAGCTTTGTAATTACATAGTCATTGAAAATTGTTGAACATTATTATATAATCAGAATTAATTATGTTAACAAAATGCATTTTGGAGTTCGTAATTCTCCAATGAAAAGTTGTATGGCCTTTTTTTCTTAAAGGAACGCTAGTTTATATATATTTTAAGAAAAAATAATGTTATTTTGATTTGTTTCTTAGGGAAACTATAAAAGTATTGCGCTTTTATAAATGAAGAAAAATGAAAAAAATGACATTTTCAGGACCTGTTTATTTCCGTATTTTATGTTTATAAATGTGCCACTTTAAGCATCTTGTCCCCTTATTGTCACTTACCACAGTCTTAGAATGAACCCATTTTTATTAATATACGTTGAAAATTTATAAATAAAAGCAACAGTAGTATACCGCTGTTCAAACTCATAAATCCATAGACAAAAAAAACAAGATCGGGATAACAAACCAAAAACGAGGGAAAGGCATAAATACAAGAGAACAACGACACATCAAAATGCAACACACACAGCAACGGACCAAGCGCAAACATAACATCAAAACCAAACGCATGAATTCATGCGTTTGGTTTTGATGTTATGTTTGCGCTTGGTCCGTTGCTGTGTGTGTTGCATTTTGATGTGTCGTTGTTCTCTTGTATTTATGCCTTTCCCTCGTTTTTGGTTTGTTATCCCGATCTTGTTTTTTTTGTCTATGGATTTATGAGTTTGAACAGCGGTATACTACTGTTGCTTTTATTTATAAATTTTCAACGTATATTAATAAAAATGGGTTCATTCTAAGACTGTGGTAAGTGACAATAAGGGGACAAGATGCTTAAAGTGGCACATTTATAAACATAAAATACGGAAATAAACAGGTCCTGAAAATGTCATTTTTTTCATTTTTCTTCATTTATAAAAGCGCAATACTTTTATAGTTTCCCTAAGAAACAAATCAAAATAACATTATTTTTTCTTAAAATATATATAAACTAGCGTTCCTTTAAGAAAAAAAGGCCATACAACTTTTCATTGGAGAATTACGAACTCCAAAATGCATTTTGTTAACATAATTAATTCTGATTATATAATAATGTTCAACAATTTTCAATGACTATGTAATTACAAAGCTAATTTTGTAAAAAAAAAAAAAAAAAGATGATAGTACTAATGATACAGAACAGTTCGAAAAAATATGTTATTTGAATGAACGATTTTTTTTTAACTTATTTTCGTAATATCCATTTATTTATTTTTTACGGCCGCTGTTTTCGATACACGAGGTGAACCGTTCCGTCTTCTGTGAAACAATAAAGTAAGTAAACCCTGATAGCCTTTTCTATTAAACGCAAGATGCAGATTATGACTTCTTCAGACCGGATTGGGCACACTTTACAGCCATCTGAGCAGACATATATTTTCCCTTAACAAGATCTCCGAAACTCCTAGCATCAACCTTTACCATTTTATCATATTTCATGTTTTCAGCAATTGCTTCAACGGTCAAAGAAAATTCACGTACATTTTGCTTTTCTACTTTGGAAACAGTCATTAGCTTGTGCAAGGATTCCAAATTATCAACGGCATTACGCGCATTGTACTGCTCATTACAACAATGTTCAAATATTTTTTGCTGACTGTAGCTGTTAAGCCCTGGAACTTTTTTCCGGAAAAGCGGATCCTGTCGGCGAATCCAGATACGTATTTCCTGAAAGCTGCATAGCAGGTTAATTCGGACATGTTATTCATCAAACGTCTACAGAGCATCAAATAGTTTGCAATAATGTGCAACAAGCATGATCTGATCGTATTGTTCTAACCAAAGGACAAAATTCTGGAACGTTGATTCCGAAGTAGCTGCATGAACAGGTTTTCAATTGTAAAAGAGGATATTACCATTTGCTGTTAAAGCAGTAACGGCACTGGAATTCGGCGCTATTGATTTATTCAGCTGAATATAAGTATCAAACTTATCACCAGATACGGTGCTTAGTGCAGCTATTTGCACAATTTCAGAATCTAATTTCAGCAAAGATGTTTCCAGATCAAAAAGTATGCAACTAGCTTCAAATGATGAAACGGGCAATAATGCAGGTTTCTGTTTGATTCCCGGAATCTCTTTATCCTCAGTAACCAAGGAAAGAGACGATCCCGATTTATATGTTACACCTTCTTTTTTTCTGTCTGTATTATTTTATTTTTAAATTTCTTCTTTTCTAATATATGCTTTTTACAACTGGTTGCTTGGAGTATTTCTGTTTCCGTTTTCTTTCTTTTAACAATTTTTCTGAATGGTTATCAGTGATTGCATTCGATATAAGGTTAGTTTGCACCTGTCCTAAGTCAGGAATCTGATGTACAGTAGTCGTTTGTTTATGTAATTTATAGGTGTTTGTCGTTTTTTATATTAGAGTAGACCGCTGGGTTTCCCGTTTGAATGGTTTTTCACTTGTAATTTTGGGGCCCTTTATAGCTTGTTGTTCGGTGTGAGCCAAGGCTCCGTGTTGAAGGCCGTACATTAACCTATAATGGTTTTCTTTAAATTTAAATCACACTACATCTTCCTATATCTAGTTTGTGTATTTATGCATGAAATGTAATAATAGCCTATATTTTTTTTGCAAAACTGCAGCGCTCTTCGTGTTTTTAAATTTTCGCTTTTACTAAAACAAAACCGTTAAATGAATATTTTGATATGAGAGTCACTGATGAGTCTTATGTAGACGAAACCCGCGTCTGGCGTACTTAATTATTCCTGGTACCTTTTATAACTATTTCGCTTCTGTTATGGCGTTCTCAGCACTGTGACATATGGCGCAATGTGTAACACGAAGGTCATAATCTAATATTTTTCCAGTAAGCTGACCAATTGCTATTCTAACGCTAGACGAACTACTATACAAGCGACCTAATACTCGCTTCTGCCAACACATGTCGTATTTTACTGCCAATCCTTTCCCTGCAATTCTAAAAGATCATTAATTTTACATATTATTTTTTATTATAATATTGGTTTTATAATTCAAATCACAAATTCTACGTAGTATTTAAAAAGACTAATATTGGCAGCAACACAGGATATAGCAACAGCATCATTAAATGCCAATTATGAGCTACGTGGAGTTTTGGGGAGTGATTGTTGATTGGTTGATGTCCAGTGGCATTTATTTCATGCATATTCAGGACAAAGTACTTTTATGTGTAGGAATAAAGAGAATATCTGGATATGCGACAATTAGAAGTGAACAACTTAAGACATCAACATGTATATACTTTGTCTTTGCAAAAACGATTGTCTATACATCTCATTATAATTCTGGAAATTTAATGAATGATTACACAGATGAGGCACTGCCTTTTGATACGACCGAAAACTTTTCGCGTTCGTATAATGTTATCACGTTGAAGGTCTCGTTCTCGTCCGAAGACATTTAGTAACCAGACCAAAATTGTTCCACCTCTTAAAAATTGTAACACAGTTTTATACCAATAAAAAGAAGGTTGTGATCCTAATCAATTACAAACAAGAGATAAAAACACAACTTTTATTATACTTTGTATAAACCATTATTTCTCGACCAATATCAATGTGCTTAAATTCAAAGTCTTGTTTTCGTACGATT